>NC_141694.1:237439513-238817586 GCF_964263255.1 Lissotriton vulgaris | reverse complement strand
ACAGTGGCATTAGATCCAAAATGGATACAATGGGAAAATTCTCTTGCTACAGAAGACATGAAATACTATTTTGACCCAAAAATGAAAAAACTAGATGATCTAGAATACGAACAAGAATATCCTCTGCCAATCGAAATTCTACCTCTCGAACAATATACCTGTGTAATCTATATGGACAGATTTGCACACCATTACGATGTAGAGAAAAAATCCTACAATGCAGCGTGCGCGATTTTTAAAGGTGGCTGGCGCTCTGGTAAATCCAAACCGAGCTGAAATAAGATCTTTAAAGATGGCGCTTGAAAATGCAGATCGCGAATTACCCACACTAATAGTGTGCGATTCGCATTACTGCGTCAAGTCATACAACAGTGACAGGCAGACATGGAGCAAAATGACACAGGTGAAACAAAAAAGCATAAAACGCTTTGGGAACAAATAGTTATTTTGCAGAAAGGACTACAAAAGACTCACGGGGTACATACACTGAGTCATCAACGTGATGGCGTTCACGTTGCAGGGAATTCATTGGCTAACAGAGCCACTGCGACAGCGGTTCAACCGGCTTCCGTAGCCACAAAAATGCGTTCAAAAAAACACATAGATGGAGAAACCATGCTGGCGGTAAAAGCGTTGTTAAAAGGCGATTATGTAGCATTACCTCTCAACCATCCACTCATTAATACATACATAATTGATGCAAACTCCGATCCTTTTGCTCAAATCCCTGGAGTGGGGGATGGAGTAATTCCAAACACGAACCAGAGAGTTTTCTTGATTGAAGACGCACAAATGGGATTGGGTCCAAGGCACCAAGAGATCTTGAAATCTCTAATAGAATTACAATCAGAATACTGGTAGCCGGGGATGAGTTTGCAGATTTACAAATTTGCAATGGATTGTCCGGACTGCAACAGAGATCACAGCTGTTAACTGGACCAGATTATTGCCAGGACACCTTTATTAGAGAGCATCAGGCGATCTATACGCAGAAATTCAGCCGGAGAAATGCGTCCCCATAATTATTAAGACTGAATTCACTTAAAAATGTGGCCCCAGCGCTCGGCTGACGCCAGAACTGTTATAAAAGATTTGCGAGTCTTTATCGGCACATACGCAATTGGCATGCTACATTCTGACCAGGGTCCAGCGTTTAGCTCTCCAGCTTACAAAGAGGCCATGACCAGCATGGGCATTGCATTGCGGTACTCTTCTCCCTTCCATCCTGAGGGAAATGCGGTAGTGGAAAGAAAAAACTGTAACGTAAAGCAATCTATAACAGCGAGGGTATTAGGTTCGGGTGATGGGTGGGTCAAACATTTAATAAGTGTCCAACGTAGTCTTAATAACATGCCAAGAAATTCTCTAGGAGGTATCAGTCCATACGAACTTTTGTTTGGTACTAGAATGATTATCCAGGATCTGGATCGTCAAACTTCAGTGGTAGAAGGAAAAACTTTTGAAATCAAAGATCGTTTGGCTATTTTACAGGACTTGAATGAAACAAGAAAAAGTCTAAGTAACATAAAGTTTAAGCCAACAACCACTGAAGAACCACCTGTCCCAGCAAGACCTGCCTGGATTCCAAAGATTGGGGATCTGGTCAGAGAAAAGATCGCGGTGAAGAAGGAATTTGGGCCTTCTTACAGAAAAGCAGTACCTGTCTTAGCTGTCAGCGGAACAAGATCAGTAGTACTACCGCCACTTGCTGATAAAAAGGAAAACAGAATTGTTTCCATCGACCTGGTGAAACCACTAACATGTGGCCAATAATAAATAGCAAGCCCAGTGGATTACCCAAAAATAGCAGAAGACCAAGCTTTGCTACAATCCAAGAGGTTCAAACTGAGAGACTAATCACATTCGATAAACCTGCAGTAAATAAAAAAGGACTATGCAACAAAGCCATGGAACTGGTGCCTCTTGGAACCCAAATTGCAACAATTCCTGATGATACACCAATCTACAACGATGTAGCCTCAGACTGCACAAATGTAACAAATGAAAATGCCACGATCAATGAAAATCCGGAAGTTAAATATAGACCCCATTATACGAAAAGTGGGGAAAGAGCTAGATAGACTTAACAACCTACATCTTACATTAGTTGGCAGAGTAAACATCATAAAAATGCTAATATTGCCGAAATTTTTATATTTGTTCAGGACAATCCCGTTATGGTTTGATAACCTTTGGTTTAAAAAAATTGAACGAATGATTAATAGATTTATCTGGTCTAAAGGTAAAACTAGGAGAGCAGCAAGATTTATGGTACTCCCACGGGAGAGAGGGGGATGGGCATACCGGATCTGAAATTTTACTATTGGGCTGCAGCCCTACAATATATGGCAGGATTAATAGGTGGAGCAGAAGTGGAAGGAGAAGATGATCTGGGTTCATTAGCGATTTATGGTATATTGATGGGAGAAGAAGTTAAAAATATATTTTTGAAACATTTTGACACAGCTTATTTTAAAAGAACACGATTTAAGACTTTTTTGGGTGCACATAACATTTGGAAGGCGTTTATTAAAAAATTTGGACTGGGGAAAATTAATAGATACACGAGGATAAAAGACAATACAGTATTTCCTGAAGATATATTTTCTGACTCAGTGTACACAGAATGGTACCGAAAAGGGATAATAAAAGTGGGGGATTTGATGGCCCAACACGGGGTTGAAACAATTTGCAAATTTACAGGCGAAATATGATTTGTCAACAAGACATTTCTTCAAATATCTACAAGTAAGAAGTTTCCTGCAAAATAAAAGGGGGGGAGTGAGAGGATTTGAGAAAAACTGTATACTAGAGGCAATACATGATGGAGTAGACTGTACAATCAAAAGGCTTTATGCAGAGCTAATTGAATCTAAATCAGATGATATGGTTAAGTGGGGGGAAAGTTGGTCAGCGAAGTTGGACATAGAGCAGGAGTGCTTTAATATATCAGTAGAATTAGGAAAGAATATCTTGTGCTCTGCGTCTTTGCAGGCTCAGCACTACAAAACCATCTATCGGCTATACTACACTCCAGCGAAACTTGCACAATGGGGGGCGACTACTGGTATAAATTTCCCTAGATGCAGAAGCTTAGAGGCAGATGTTATTCATATTTTCGCAACATGCCCATGTCTATTGACAACATTGAACGAGATAGAAACGTTTTTTCAAAGGGCATTGAAATTATCTGTCAATTTAACACCTGCGATTATATTACTGGGTGTAGACTCGGGCAATGAATACGAAGAGGGTAACTACTTTATCTTTGTTGCCATGGCAGTTTTTAGATTATGTATTGCCTCAGCTTGGCTAGAACAATCTGCACCAGCATTCCAGCAATGGTTAGCCAAGGTTCTAAGTATATATAATTTGGAAAAAGCAATATTTTCAAGAAGAGGAAAGAATGCGAGGAAACTAGGATTGAAAATATGGGAGCCAATAATGAAATGGAAAGAAGAAGTGTAATGTGTATATAATGTATAAAAGGGTGTAAGGATTTTTTAGGGTATAAGAGAGGGGCATTGGTATTAATAAGATATAAAGTGATGCATAATATGTTTATATGTAAATATGTAAACACTATAAGTTTAATGGATATGTTGTTTTTTGTGCTAAATATGGTTTGTGTAAATATTAAGGCATGAGGAAGGAGTTTTAGGTGTAATATAAGTTATAATGTGTCATATGTTGTGTACACTTTAAGATTATATATTGTTTCTATACTTCCAGGGTGGAAGCACTATTGATTTGCTACAGTAAACTGTTCCTCGCCCCCTCTCGGCCTAGAGGGGGAAAAACAAATGTAAAAAACTGTTAATAAAAAGATTAAAAAAAAAAAAAAAAGAAAATCCGGAAGCAATCCCACCAATTGACAGAACTGCATCTGGCTATTTTATCAACTTGGATGACTTTTCCGATGATTTATGTGAACATGGAGACAAGCCAGCAACAAAAACTTTCAAAGAAAAAATAACCAAGCTTTTTCACCAACCAAAAGAAACATATCTGATTTCACCATGGATTGAATTTTGGACTGTGTTAGGTGTACTTTTCCTCCTGCTTTGGCTCGTCATGGTTTTATACTTGGGTAAATTAATTGATGGAAAATATAGTACAATGGACACAGCAAGTCAGAACATCAACTTGGCCCTAAAGTCTCACAGAACCTCTCACATCGAGAAGAGAAAACTATCATCAGTGAACATCACAGCCAATCCAATACCTGGGGGTATAACATGGGACAGAACTGACTATGACTACCGGGTCCAGGACGGCAGAGTCAGCACAAGCAGCACAGGAGACGCCGAGCCACAGTGAAGGGCCACTCTCCCATTGACTCCTTGGTACCCGAGGAAGCGCGTAGTAAAACGTGCAAAGGCACAATATTGACCTCAAGAAACTAAAGGACTAATACGTTCCTTTATTCACCCACCACATGGTCCTGAAGAAAGCCCACTGACCCTGAGAGGCGAACAGGGCTGAAACATGTCGAGCTTTTAAATCACGAAAATGGATAGCGTGAAAATCTTAATAATTCTTGCCACGCATATCTGAAATATTTTCATCACTAACTCGAATCCAGAAAAATAAACATAGTGAACTGGCTGTCCGAGTTATCTTAAAGTCACCACTACCACTTTTCACTGGACACTACTGCTTTTACCTTGGGTTTCTTCCTCCTGGTGGAGCCTGCTTACCTACTAACCCCGTGATTATGCAGACACAAGAGTAATTATAGCGGAGAACCAAGATATACCGCTACCAGACAACACCAACTCACGTGTATGAGGGTTTTTACCAAGGGACATCCCACTTACCTGTAAATCCAGGTTAGCAGGACAAGTGATCCTTCCTCCCCCTACTTGATTTGAGAGCTTATATTTCAAGGAAACTGGTTGGATCACATATCTTTTCCTTATCCCTCGTCTATGATAAGGAAGAAAGTATGAAATTTATGGCCTGATTGAACTCTTGAAGTATCCACACCAGTTTAAGGTTTCCTTAAGTGATTTTGTGATACCAAGTTCTTTTTCTGATGATTGGGACTTTGAAAATATTAATAATATGATGTCTGATTTAGTAAGGTCAGCTAAATTTACAGAACATGATTATTTTCAGGGTTCATCAAATTATGAAGAATTATACTGTTACAATCACTATGGTCATCACTATTTGCATAAATCTGCGCAACCTAGAAATGTTTTTACTTATAATCAATGGGAACATTGTCCAACTCCTCTAAAAGGAAGTTTGAAGAGATTTTTTGAGGAATTTCCATACTTCTCAGGGTTTAACAACAGTGATCCAGAAACGTTTTATTTTAAAATGTTAAATAAGACAGGAATGAAAACAATGTTGACAAATACTAAACTGATTTATTCTGAAAAATTTAATGACAAAATGTCTACATTTGGTTTTGAATTTTGGAAAAGTATCATTGAAACAAAAACCATCTGGGGAACAAAAGACTGGCAGGTACAAGGTCTAGAATCATTATTTAAAGCCTGCATGATCCCCGGACAAATAATTTTCCTGAATGATACCATTCAACAAACTACTTGTCTTGGTTTAGCTAAGATAAAAGACTTAAATAAACCGTCTATTCCGAAGCCCATACCTGATAGTAATAGTACTACGGATGTGGAGATAGACGTATCCCATATTTTTCAACAAAACAGAACAAATCCTGATAGGAAAAAATGGTTGATCTGGCCCACAGACACAAATAACTGTCAAGATAGATTCCTGAACAAAAGACAGGGATTCAAACTGACCAGGCCAGACCCAAGATATTCCCAAAAGACAACATCCAGGGATAGTTACAACATACAGTGTAGGGAAATTATGCCTTGAGTGGCTACAGAAATCCACACTGGCTGAAATTAAGAAACACTTGACTTTACTTAAAGAAGGTGCTGACTTTCGAGATTTCATACTGGGACCTCGCAAACAGCGTCAAAAACGTCTCATAGCGGCCGGTATATACGCTGCATACAACGAAGCTTGGAAAGTAATGCAAATTGAAACAGGAGAAAAACATATGAGAAATTGATCGTATAAATTTGGAAAAATCACTTTCTGTTGTGGACAATTGCTTAACGACTCTGTCTTCCAGAATATATTCAATGGACAGTATTGTATCATCTGCCTTTGATATACCAGAGCAAAACCTGCTAATGTTATGACATGGTCAGTCCCAATTACGTTCTATTGTACAGCTAGGCTGGACATTGCAAAACCTATGTTCAGGCTACATGCCATGGCGTCTAATCAACATAACGTCATTATTTTCTATCTTTAACCTTACTGATAAACAAATTAGTTTGGCACAAAAAGGGGCAGTATACGATTCTGAGCATTGAAAAACTTGAGAGATTACCATTGACAATGTCAGAGAGACCTGCCATTGAATGGATAATACACGGAACAATTACAATTCCGATAACAACTTTCCAGTTTAAATATTGCCAAGAATATAAACCAGCAGGCCAGTATGAAAGGTTGGGTAAAGGATACATCAAATCAACCTGGGATTTACCTTACACACACAAATGTTATAGTGAAGGGAAAAAGGAGGTATTCCTTAGTGGCAATAATTGTAAAAAATCACTAAGCGGTACACTTTTGTGTCAAAGTAGTAACTTGCATGGAGCCTGCGAAGGGTCTTCAAATAACCTTTAATGTCACCTGCAAGGCACTCCTGCAACACAGATAGAACCATTCTTCAGACAACTTTACAACGGTAGCTACGTTTTAATAAATGACCACAGCTGTTGTGGAATGGTGCCAGGAGAATGCTATCTCGTAACTGTTACTTCCAGGGTCGTTTGCTGGATGAAAGTATTGTATCCAAACAGCAATCCAGACTTGGAGGCGGCAATATGGCCTTATGTGAATATCTCATCTATTCGAATTGATACTTTAAGCAGAATGAAGTCGATTCTTTTACAGACAACTGTGCCGTTGACCTCGTCCAAAGAAACTTATGATTTGCAAGTTGCAAGGACAACGTCAGAGTTACATACCCTTTTATCAACAAATTGCTCCGTGCATTTCGTAGAAATGTTAAGTCAAATTTTAAACATGTCTGATACCAGTGGCATCGCACATGTATTTAAGACAATTTTTTCGGGACCGTTAACACCATTTGAAACAGTTCTGGGCATCTTCCCGAATTTTGTCCATTCTGTCTTTGGCGGCCTACCTTAAATTTTGGAAATCGTAGCAGGAATTTTATTTTTGTTCCTTCTGCTCCGATATGGCAAGCCAAGCCACAAACAAGACTCCAGCAATGATGAAAGAAACAATCCTAGCAATACGCTACAGAGACCGTATCACTAAGGTCCTCGGATTAGCCCGGCTAAGAGATCTGAGTACAACTTGGTTTCTTTCATTCAGACCAATCTGGCAGGATTGCATCTTACCTGTGCTTCGATGTCTGCTATGCGGAGAAGAATGCGTGTTGGACGTCTGTCTTACACTACCATCAGCAGTACCATTGGATATCGATACTTTGCTTTGTCCGGTAACGACTAATGCAACGTGTTTTCCCCAGCGGCTACCTATTCTGATGACGGCATTCGTTGAGACTTCACCATTACGAGTAGGTGGCGGTGAAGTACGAGAGGAAAGCAGCACCAAACAGGTACAACCTTCAATGAGCATTGCTGATCCCAACATCGATGATAGCAATCATGCACAGAACTGCACAGTTACAGTATTTTCAAACTTGGTCGAACTTTCACCTGATGTTGTAGACCAATTTTTTGCGAGCCTGTCTGATATGATGTTCTCCCCTGAACAACGAGAATAACTTTTAAAAACAACAAGCACACAGCGTTCCCTGAACTCTGAATTTGGCCTTCACTTCTGTTAAACGAAGCAGTTGAAAACATTTTTGAACTATTTTTTCCCCTAAAAGCGAAATTATTTTTCTTTCAAATCAAAAATATTTACCATTTTTTCCGGCACATGGTACTTTGCTTAAAGTAGAACTATTCTTAGAGAACAGAGCTTTTATTTTTAGAAACATTAGAGAGAATATTTTACCTCAGCCTCTAGCACATGTACATTATCGTATAAATATGTGATGAAATAGTCACGACCTTCTTTTCTGTATACAGAGCCATTTCATGTGTAATTTTCGCAATTCATTCAGCTGATATATATATGCATTTAACTGAATGATAACTCTGTTTGAAAAACTTACAGTATCAATACTCATTTTGTGTATAAACCATACACCATTTCAAATGCAATTATGTATTTTGGGGGTGGGTTGGAAAACACACATGCATCGTATGTTTAATATTGCTTATTTTTTAGTAATGATGGACATTAATACGTGGAGTGGGTGTTGTATTTCTATCTAGGACCCTAATTCAATATTCCCGATTCATGCTCTTATGTGGTTATAACAAATAGTATCCTTATAAAGGCATAAGAATCATATCCATATTTAGTAATAGCCCATGCAGTACAAGACACGGCAAGGCTACTCCCATAGACTCCTAGAAAGCACAACGCGTTCTTTAAACAAACCAAGCCTCCAGCAGCCTAGGAATTCCCCTTGCTTTTGTTTTGATTTGTACAAGAACTCCTGGAGTCCAGAAAGAACTGTTAGTTCTTAGTGACTTCTTATGTCCAACCTTACGTCAAAGGTATAATATACCAACGTTGCCTTAAGCAAACACACAGTGGTGTGGAGCAGAGCGGCTATCTACTTATCCGAAGCCCAGCTGATGCGAGAGCCGAAGAAAGCCGCCCCTCTCCTTTGACGCACTGGAGAAGCTGCCTTTTCTCACGCTGAGAAATCCAGCTCCGGTGTTCCCAAGTCACCCTCGCGGGTTGCTGGGAGATCAAGTCCTGAGAAGCGAGATACAAGACCTCCTTTATTCTATAACCAAGGTACGGAGCTGATTAAAACCTTAGAGAGAATTCTTGATTCCGATACTTGGCAAAAACCCAACATAACTTAAAACTGCAACTTACTTACTCCTTCCACCGTTTTAGGATTAGGTCAGGTACACCGGGGTAGGCGTATCCTAGAGCACCAGTTGAGTTTGTTAGTCAATGTTTTTATGTATGTATATATTTTATCCATTTTAAAGTATCATATGGCTAAGAAACCATATCAATGCTTTTACAGTATTATTTCATAATACTACTTTTACTGTACGCACTTTACTTTATGATAAGTATTGCAATTGTGGCAATTTATTTCTCTTGCATGAGAACAAAGACTGCTCAATAAAATACCACCTTATATTGAAAACGCCCATCTCTCTATTTCTCTGCACTCTGGTGAAATTAAGCATGCATGATTGACTGAGTGAAGTAGCTGTCTATTGTTTTCACATGACTCTAGAGATACACTCTTTATTCTGAGGGAGCAAAGTTGTCATGTTTATGCGGTTGTCAGAAACTAATCCCTTCTTGTCTAAATCAGGATGGTTACCCCTTTCCTGAACATTCAAGAAAGTTTCTAGTGACCTCTGAGCTAGCTTTGCAAAACTAATTAAGTCTAACATAGTCAGTAGAGACCTAGATGACCTCAGTCCTACGTCTACACTGCTGTTTATGTTATTCCAATGCGCAGAGCCTATTGGGATTATAGGAACTAAATTACACTAGGAAGGACAGAACTCACTCAGTAGAGCTCAGGGAAAGCTGGGGGTGAAGTCCTTTTGGTCCTGGGACTTCAGAACGGGGAGCCAGCTCTTCTCAGGCCCTTGGAGATTCCTTCAAGCAAGGGGACACATCACAAAGCAAAGTACTTCCCCTCTCCTTGACAGAGGTTCCTTCTTGATTCCAGGATGATCTAATTTTCTGTTGTCAGGGGTCCTGTACTTATACGCCTAAAAGTTTTTGTTTGCTTTGTGCAAGAGGGCCCTGAGCCCGGTCTGAACCAGTTCTGAGTGTTCCTTGAGAACTTTGTTTTTTTGGCTTCTCCTTTCCTTTCAGAGTGAAGGGCAGTGTCGTCAGCCACCCAGCAGGAGGTGGAGCCAGCATTGTGGCAGGCAGGCACAGCCCTATTCAGGCCCAGGTGCTATCTCCTCCCACCACTCAAGCTGCAAATGCAGTCATTCAGCCTAGGGCTGACTCAGCCAGCCTCCTGGGGAATCCCCAGCCCCTGTCACTCTCAAACCAGACAGTCAATACACAAACAGGGCAAGACACACAGGAGGGTCAGACAAGAGAACAGCAACTTTCTAAAAGTGCTGTTCTCAAACACAGGACTCAAAAACAACCTTTCCTAAAAGATGTGTTATTAAATTCTGAGTTCAGGGATACTAGACTCTTATGTCCTATCTTGTTCCTATGGGAAGATATGCTGGTAACCACTGTAGCCTGCATCCCCCATGTTAACCTATGGAGCAAGATAGCCTCACAATAGTGAAAAAGGAAAATGGCTGTAATTCACTACCAGAGCATGTCACCTGCACCAATACATGCTCTACCTTTCACATACACTGCACCCTGCCCAGGGGGGTACCTTGGGCCTTCCATAGGGGTGACCAATGTGCACAAAAAGGGAAGGGTTAGGCCTGGTCAGTGGGGACACTGACCAGGAGGACATGGCAGTCCACAGACTGCACGCAGGCACTGCAGTGGCAAGCCTGAGACACCATTTTAGGGCTACTCATGTGGGTGGCACAATCAGTGCTGCAGGCCCACTAGTAGCATTTGTCATCACCAGCTCTGGCACACCCATTGAACTTTACTAGGGACTTCATGGTGATACAAATATGTCAATCATGTATTTCCAATCACAATAACAAATTACCAAGGAAGCACTTACACTCTGGCACTGATCAGCATTGGCAGAGTGTCCAAAGCATCTAAACCAGCAAAAACGAAATCCAGCACAGCATCGAAAATACAGGAGGTAGAGTCCAAAAAGAGAGGGGAAACCACGCCAAAGATGCCAGGTATAACACATGCAAATCAGGCCTCCCTTTGGACCCCTGTCCAGCAGAACTATTTAGTTCACTCACCACTCTTATCATATCTCTGCTGAACATGATCTATAACACCTCATTACAAACTGGTCATTTCCCTTTGACTTGGAAACAGACCATGCTTATCCCTATTTTAAAAAAACCTGAAACCGACCCGTCAGTGTTTAGCAACTACCGGCCCATTTCCGTTTTACCTGAACTAGCCAAAATCCTGGAGAAAGTTGTGCAAAAACATCTCTCTAACTACCTTGATTCCGGATAACTTTTCCACGATTCACAGACTAGTTTTAGATCCGGCTATAGTACCAAGACTGCACTTCTGGAGGTGGTAGAGACTATCTGCGAATGCGTGGACGTAGGCGATGCAGCAAAGCTAGTGCTCCTTGATCTGTCGCATTCGATATGATCTCCCATGCAATATTGATTGAAGGAATGTATAGTCTTGGGATTCAGGGCATCCCTTTGGCCTGGATTAGATCTTTTCTTGGCTGTCCCAACCAACAGGTCTAACTTCAACCTTTTGTCTTGGAGAAGAAACCACTTAGTTGTGAAGTCCCTCAGGGCTCTGCACAACGCCCACTGTTTTTTAATGTCTACCTATCGCCACTGGCCACGGTGGTAGAATCCTGTGGGGTCAGAGTGATCTCATACGCTGGTGACACACAACTAGTGTTTTCATTTAGAGATCATTCTGACGTTAGTTTTTCTAACTTCAGGCGCTGCCTGAGCAACATCTCCTCCTGGATATCACTTAACACTCCCAGGTTTAACTCGGATAAATCCGAGGTGTTGTTTTTTAATCAAAAAAATCCCCCTCATCCCCTACTTTGGTGGCCACCTGAGTTGCCCCCCACCCCCCCATGCCGGTGAAATCTGCTAGGAATCTTGGGGGCATATTACCAAGGGTGGCGATATTGAATTATTGCTGCTTTAGCGGACGTTTCGTCCGCTAAGCGATGATAATTCCATCGCTCTATTACCAAGCTGTCTCTAACACCAGTTAGGGACAGCTTGTAGGCGATAGCGAACAGTTTGGGGCCCGCTTTGATTGTCACTGATATTTATCGCTAATGACATGCAAAGTGGGCGTACCCAACCCGTTAGCGACTGACAGCAGTCCCTAACATCGCTATCGCCTATTACCAATAAATGCGAAGCGATGGAAATATTTGCACTAAGTGTGAATAACGCTAACTCCTGCAAATACCATTTCTTAGCCATGTTATCCAATGGGAGGTGGATAACATGGCTAACAGCATTTGCACGCTAATGCGTGAACACCACTGGTTTTCCAGCGATATTCACGCTAACGCCTGCAATATTATCGCTTTTGAGATAAACGTTGGTAATAGGACGTTATCTCAGCGATAATATTGGGCGAAGCGGGGCGTTAAAAAAACTAACGCTAAGCTCAGTTAGCGATAAATATCGCTAACTGTTGGTAATATGCCCCTTGGTTTCCTATTTGACAAAGAATTTTGGTGCAAGGCTCAAATAAATATGGTCACATCTGCATGTTTTGGTAAACTTTGCATGATCCGTAAAATTCTCCCTTTTCTTCCGTTGGACGTTCGCTGGACCATTATTCACGGACTTATAACATCACATGTGGATTATACAAACAGCCTGTATGTTGGAGCGCCAGCCTATTTGGTCAAACGTCTGCAGATTGTACAGAATGCAGCAGCAAGGATGATTTGCAACATCCCTTATCGTCACTCGATTTCTCCTCACTTGAAAAAATGACACTGGCTGCCCGTGACTAGTCGCATTCAGTTCAAATCGCTGTTCCTGGCGTTTAGAGCAATGAGGGTTAGGGGCCTGCCTTTCTCAGAGCTAGACTCCAGCATGCCCAGTCCAACTGATCTCTTAGATCGAATCATCTTTGCCTCTTACCTCCTCCCCGATTTTGTCGTTCTAGAATGGCGGGCAGAGTTTTCGCAGTCATCACCGCTCAATCATCGAACAGCCTGCCACTGTCCCCTCGTATGACAGAATCGGAATGCTTATTTCTACGCAATTTAGAAAGATGGCTGTTTTCCAACCCTGAACTGCTCTGAGATATTTACACCTGCATACCTTCCGTAGCGCCGGGACACCCCCGTTGGGGATAGCTGTGCGCTATATAAGTTTCTAAATAAATAATAATGCATTTTCAGGAGGAGCATTGGATTCACCCTGTGAAAATAGTGGTTGAGAGTTGCCTACGCATGAGTACCTGCTCCCCACCCCCCAATTTGTTGGCTGACATGCATAGGACAGATTTTTTTCAACACTTGGGAAGCAGTTAACCCACATCCACTTAATAAACAAAATACATTTGAAGCCATCCTGGGGTGCAGGAAGGGGCGCTCCAAGGAAAACTGGACTTTTATTCGACTGTGCTGGAGTTTCGGGGGAGGCAGTATTGGCACAAATATAGGGCGAGGCACTCAAAATGAAATACACCTTCTTCTTGTTCAATATATTGATCCTACATACCTGAGCTGTACCGCAGTTAATTTGAACAACTTGATCAGAATAGGACAGAAAAAGTACGGTCACCATCACCAACAGAAAGGTTCCCACAAATCAGGGCAGTTTTGAACTTGTGAAGACCTGCTGTTTAAACATTTTGCAAGGTATGGTTGATTATAATCATTTCAGCAAGCAGTGGGCAATGTTTGCATCCATTCCTTGGAAATCAATAGCAAAAAACCGGCGCACCAGACAATAAAACGTTTTTCTACAACAACAATGGTCCAATGCAAAAAAGGTTACGCGAAAGCAATGAATAGAGACACAATGGAAACTATATTGAGTAGTATGACTTGTCCAGCCGGACAGAGGTCAAGAATTTTTACTGTACACTTAATATGTCATATAAAATACCTTCAATTCTTTAGAGTAGGACACAAGCCTGTGCCCTTACGCTTACAAATTGGCAAGGTGAAGAGGTAGTGAGGGGACAGAAAAGAGTATTTAGGCAGGAGTGAGCGATTTCTGTAAATACAACAGTGACAGAAATTCAGTTTACACCATTACAAGCATAACACATTCGTTATACATTTCAGGTATATGGTGTTTCAACAAGTCGATGGCGTTTCGATCCCACTTACAAAATCAAAGGGATCATCATCAGGACATAAAATATATAATACAAGCCACAATAGCCTAAGGGAAAAAAGTAAAGATAGGAAATATTTTAAAAACAGATTATAATGTTGTGTTTCAAAAAACTGTGGTGGTGATATCTAGTGAAAGTGAGATTAAAATTGAACAATTTGTGAAGGGCCGATTTCGTATCCGTTCGGCATCGGCAGAATTACGAGGGTGTATTTTGACGTCAAGTGCCTAGCAGAACAAGGTGAGGGGATTTGAAAATTCACGGGTTCCCACTTGTCACATGCAACACGTGTTGGAGAAGAGCAGTGACTAGAGGACGTCATGTCGCAAATGAGAACGGTGGTGATAGGCCAAGGTAAATAAAGTGAGCGGTAAATACGATCGTAACAGGCTACCTGGTAGAATCCGAATGAATCCATCAAGTAGAGTGGAGCGATAGGGCGAGACAACACGGCATCTAGAGTAAGGAGTCAGTGATTTAACAACCCAGTAGCGAAACATGGTATACAATCCTAATACGGAATGGAGATAATTCTTACCAGTCACTTAATTAGTGGAGTCCTTCACCGGCCAGGGTTCGGTTATGGAAGAGTAATAAGGCGAACAATCAGGTCATCAACCTAAAGTGGATTAGGCAAGTAAGTGCCGTGGTGTAACATGCACTAAACCAAACTCACAAGGAGCGGCAGTAAAGCTTACCCGTTTGGGGGTGAACGAAGCGTTGTAGCTACCCGTAATAGGGTGCAGGTTACGCGCCAGCGGATGGCTTGGTCGCGTTTCACCGAGCCTGGTCGGGAAAAATTACAAGGGGGGAATTGGTAAGAGTTGCATCGTTAGGGGGAAAAAACACACAGCCGTCTAGCAGCCGACATGGACACTTACCGATAGATCCGGCTTCGGTTGTCTTCCCTGGCAGTAGCGTTTGCGTACCGAGAAGCAGGAAGTTAAAAGGAAACCCAATGGTGGAAAGGTAGGCGCTGATTGGTGGAGCCAATCAGAGGGGTAAAAATAAGTGTAGGACAAGAAGGTGGCCATCTTAGGTGAGTGAGGACATGAATAAATTTCATGCATCGATGCAGTGCAAGGTAAGAGCAAAGGGACATTAATGAAAACAGAAAGTTTAAAGAAATACTGATGTCTCGTAAATAAGTAGCCACCATTACATTAAATTGGTCCAGTCCTCTTGCTGGTTGAGACCAGAGTTCAGACTGTCAGTTTTCAGGATCCATTTGAGCTCCTCTTTATTTAGCAATTTGGACAGGTCACCACCTCTCGCAGGTAGGATTACCTGGCTGATTACAGTCCATTTGATCTCATTTTCCGAATGTCCTTTTTCAACAAAGTGTTCAACGAGGGGAGCATTTGCGGTTTTGCATCTGATTCGGCTCCGATGTTGGGAGATCCTTAGTTTGATCTTTTGCTTCGTTTGTCCCACATAGATCATGTCAAACAATAAAACTGGCACAATACCAGCCAACACACTGAGCTGTCAGACCAGCCCTTCTGGCAGTGCCAGATTGACCAGCAGGCCAGTCTGACACTGCTGAATGATGTAAAACAGTTTGAAAATGCCAACACCACATTGTTAGACCCAGTAGTAAACCTGTAAACTGGGCATTAACTGATTCAATCGCCTTGCCTAATATTGCAAACCTTTAGGGCCCCATTAGGATGGCGGGCGGATTGCCCCCGCCAGGCTGGCGGTAGCCACCGCCAGCCTGGCGGGGGAAATCCGCCCGCCATCCTTCCCTGTATTCCCCCCGCCATATTAGAATGGCGGGGGGGACCACGGAGGTGCAAAACACCGCCCGCCACTTTTCCGCCCCGGTCGCCTTGCAGCCGGGGCAGAAAACGAGTTACATGCAGGCGGTGTCTGTCAGACACCGCCCGCAGTATTACTGTAGGCATTTCACAATGCTTTTCCGTGGCGGCAATGCCGCCACGGAAAGGCATGCGGTGTTCACTCTGGGGGCCCCCTGTGGGCCCCCAGAGTGAAGTACAGGTGGGGGGTGCACATGGGGGGTACCTATGGTACCCCCTTCATTTGCATATACAAAGCGGCAGGCACCGCACGGTGCCTGCCGCTTTGTATATGCAAATGCTGAAAAGCATTTCTAGCATTGTGGCGGGCAGTGCTGAGCGCTCCGCCCGCCACAATGCTAGAAATGCAGGATGTGCCCGCCACAGTGGCGGGCACATCCTAATGCCACCCCCGGGACCCCCGCCCTTATGGCGGGCGGTCCCATTCCCCGCTAGGATGACGGGCGGACAAAGTCCGCCCGTCATCCTAATAGGCCCCTTAGTATCAATAGTTGCCCCAGACAGTTTTACAGGAAGAATCTTCTGTTGGACTAAAATAAGAATAAACTCAATTCATTCCGTTTAAAACCCAGATCAGCCACGTTTAAGCTTTAAGTTCAATGCCATACTGAAAGAAAGTGAAACCCTGTCACTAAAATCATTTTATCATTATCATTTTTTTTTAATGTGCCCACATATTGTTTGAGTTTTAAACAATGTTTTCCTATTTCAATTGGTGAGGTCTCCCAAAGAAGGAAGTTTGGCAATTGGTTGGGCAGCTGGTAACCCTGTAATGGTAGTGAGATAGATTAGTGGGCTGAATATCTTTCAGGAGGCTTGCAGGTGCACATTCTGGAAGGGCCAACTCAGCCTTTCATATTTCAAAGACCATGAAAGTATACTGATAAAAAATGGGGAATTGTATGTCAGAATATCGAGCACTAACATTTTGGGCTGCCAAAATATCATAATCTAACATGCAACTAACTATTACAATAATATAAAGCTAAGTGTATATGGGTAAGTTTAGATTTACTATTCTTAACTCCTTTTCTACATGCTTTGAAGATATGTATACTTGTCATCCTAAAGGTGGTCTTCCCCAAATCTTTTGCATTCCTCCTCCATTTTTGCTGGACTTAGAACCCTGCACACATTACCACTGCTGACTAGTGCTAAATTGCAAGTGCTCTGTCCTTAAAAAATTGATAAATTGGCTTATACCTAATTAGCATATTTATGTTACTTGTATTTCCTGTGTCGAGTGGTATGCCATATACCCAAGGCCTATAAAATTAAATGCTACAGCATTAATTGTGCCACCCTTTTAATTAGTACTTTAAACATGTCTCAGACCTGCTGTTGCAGCTTTTGGGTGCAGTTTCAAACTGCCATTTTGACCGGGCAAAATAAATCTTTTCCCAGACCCAAGCCTTCCTTTTTTTAATATACATGAGTGACCCCGAGGGTATGCTTTAAAGAACCCACCAGGCAGAGTAAAATGTATTAAAAGGTAGGGCATTTCATTTCAAGTTTTATATGTCCTGATCGTCCAAAACCCCAAATTTGTTTTTCACAACTGCAAGGCCTACTCTCCTACAGGATAACATTGGAGTTACCTTTTGACATTTAATAAGCTGTAATTTCCAGATTGGAGCTGGTAGTCAGCGTATGTTTGGTGTCTTTGGTATTGCACTGAACAATTCTCTCTTTGGTAAAGTTGGATTTTAAATTACAATTTTGACAATGGCACTTTAATAAAGTTGGCATTTTCCTGCCTTAGCTTTCTAGAGCCTGTAGCCTGTCACTGGGTCAAATGACTGGGTGTTGCTGATAGTTGGACTTTGTGTATTCCTCCTAGATATCCACATGTTGTAATTTGGCAGCGGCTAGATTAAGCATTAGCAGAAGACATGCTGTATTTGACCATTGTCCTTGCAATTGAACCGACTCCATTTTGTATTTGTGGCAGCCATTTTGTCTGCCATATGTTGCCATGTGCTCATCATGTGCTTTGTCCTACCTCCTTGTTAACTGTGTTTAAAGTCTGCTCAGCAATAGGCTATATTTAGCATCCCCCACTTTCTGCATGCACAGGCATGCCCAGTACGGTCTGCGGCTGTTACTAATTAGTTCCAGATATGAATGTGTTTACTAGTTTCTGAAAACTGTTAACTCTGCCCACTCATTGATTGTGACTTCCAATATGCCCTTATATGTACATAAAACTTGCTCTTGTATTTTGTACTGCCTTCTTGCGAGCCCCCTCATTGTGTATAAAAGGGGCCATGTGGTTTAGTTTGGTGTGCTACTCTATGCAATACTGAAGGGTGTTGTGTGGACTGTAGTACCAATAACATCAAAACGGTAGGGTAGGACCCAGGGGAATATTTAAAGACCAAAATCTGGGAACAGCCCCCAAAGATACAGAACAACAAAAGAGTACCAGAGGGTCTGCGAAAGAAAAGAGGACATCCTAGTAGATGGTCAGAGATACCCATCATGTCATTGAATACCGTTTCTATAGGTTAGTATAGGGGCCTTTTGTTGTCTGTTTGAGTTTCGCACACTACAAATCCTCTTTTCTTTCGCAGACCCTCTGGTACTCTTTTGTTGTTCTGGACTGTCGTACCACCTTTAAAGGTTTAATAAACTATGCTTTTGTATTTTCCAGTTTCTGTGCCAACTTCTTCCTATGGTCTGAGGACAGGTGAACCCCTTGCACTGGTAGGCATAGCTGAGGCTTGCTTACTTCAATCGGCGCCCGACACGTGGGGCTCATCAGCGACTCGGATGCCCAAAGGAGTGGTCGTGACGAAGGATTGGAATCTCGCCGCAGACGTGATCACTGCCAGAAGAGACCCGAGTCTTGGCATTCAAGGCGTTGTTCCTTTCTTTCCGATCTGACCATCTAGGTGGTGCCGGTCCTCGACTAAGATCTCCTCTGTTGGCTTGCCGTGCAGTGGCCATTTGGTCGAATTTAGAACTTGGCAGTTGGAATCTGGATGCCCTGTGGTTGGTACGAACCGTTGTACAGTACTTGCTGTGGATTTTGGAAGCCTGGGATTGGCAAGGCAGTTTTAGGATACGCTTGCTGTGGCAATTTTGGTTTGGTATGACTAGTCATGATGTGTATGTGTAAGTGAAATATATGCATTGCAATACATATAGGCAGGTAATGAGGAGATTTTTCTCTAAAATTGTGATTTTGATTTGAACGGCACAACGTATTACTGATACTTTAAGTGCTACTTTGATTATAATACTGCATATTTTGCACTATTTTTGGCATGCCTGCTTTTAGCGCACTTCGTAGGATGTGCTGCTTTTGTGGAAATAACCGGTTAAGACTTGAGGAATCGCAGCCGGCTCCCCCAGAGGGGACGCCTTATAGAGAGATGTATGTAAAATATGGTCTTTCTTCTATAATGTACAGCACATTATGGAGGAAATACACGATCCTGAGTTACGTTGGCCAATGTATGGGTCATTTGATATGTGAAAGATTGAGTATGTGGAACAGTGTATGTTCGAGAGGAAATCCAGACAAGAAATGTGCGAATGTGTGCGAATGTGGGTGAAAGAAGTACGTGAGCGTGAGCAACGTGAGCAAGCGCTGATTGAAACAGAGCAACGGAAGAATGTGTATGAAAAGGCGCAAGAATTAAGGAAGAAAGAAGTGAAAGAATTGGAAGAGAGACAGGAGAAGGAGCTTAGATTACAGATAACTGGCCAATATGCTGTTCGGCAACCTCTTTATCCTGTCCTTAATAAATCACAAGTTGATTTTTCATTGCTAGATAGTCCTCCGCCTCCGTATGCCATTCCGTCCGCTCCATCTGGTGAAGATGAGGATTCCGGTGCAGATCGAACGAAACCAGATACTAGCACTATGCTGTCGGTCGAATGTGCGGCAGAACTTAGAAAGATCGCTTGTCAAGCACTTTGTGATTCGGTTACTGTTTCTAATATCTTAGATAGTTTACAGGGGTGGCAGGACAGAGAGCGATTATATTTTACTGAGCACTTTGCTGAAGAAGTTGTTGACATGTTTACGTAATCGCGGCTTGCCAACTTTTGCAGCGAGCGTTTGTCAATGCGAGTACGCCGAGATCACGTCTCGCGGTACTTCGCAATTGCGAGCTTTGAGATGCGGCGAGCAGCAATAATCTCGCACACGCGAAAATATAAAATTTGCAATTCTGCACAAGAAATCCACCAGCAAGCAGCATAAACCTTCTTAAAATGATGATTTTTATCTGAATAACTCCTTAGGTTGACATTTGCCTGCACTTTTTTTGCGAGGAGTCCATTTTGGGGAGGGGGGAGGGGGGCGGGAGGAAGGAAGTGCCCCACGGTCTTCAACTTCCTGTTCCTGTCCAGCAGGCTCCTCCCAGTACTTTGTCCATCTCCTGGTCACTTTTCATTTGGATCTGGAGCTGGAAGGATTACTTTTTGTGGATGCTGCTGGATATTTGGATTTGAGGCCTTTTTGACTTTCTTTGGATCACTTTTGGATTAGAAATTTTACAAGTAAGTTTGTTTGGGGCATTACAGTTGCTGCAACTACAATTTTGGAATTTTCGATTTTTGGGCTGTTTTGGGGCCTTTTGCCCAGGGGTACTCAGTGGTGGGTGGACTGAGTCTTTCTGTGGGGTGTCTTGAACTTAAACATCATGGAGGGCATGGATGGATTTGGATTGTGCTGATTTTTTAGTTATTTTCGTTTTTTGGGGCTGTACTTGTGGCCTTTTCACCAGGGGTATTGAGTCTAGCATGGGCCTAGTCTTTTTGTGGGGTGTCTTGAACTTAAACATCATGGAGGGCATGGATGGAATGGGACTGTGCTGATTTTTCAGTGATTTTCGATTTTTGGGGGTGTTCATGGGGAGGGACAGGCCATGTGGCTGGGGGCCATTTTGAGTGCTGCTACAGGCCCTGGCCATGTGCAGGGAGGCAAGTGGCCATTTTGAATGTAGGCATTGTTGTTAGGCCTGCAACCATTTTGCCTACTTTTCAACCTTTATGCCCAGGGGTAGTGAGTCTTGCATGGGCCTAGTCTTTCTGTGGGTTGTCTTGAATTTAAACATCATGGAGGGCATGGATGGAATGGGATTGTGCTGATTTTTCAGTGATTTTCGTTTTTGGGGGTGTTCATGGGGAGGGACAGGCCATGTGGCTGGGGGCCATTTTGAGTGCTGCTACAGGCCCTGGCCATGTGCAGGGAGGCAAGTGGCCATTTTGAATGTAGGCATTGTTGTTAGGCCTGCAACCATTTTGCCTACTTTTCAACCTTTATGCCCAGGGGTAGTGAGTCTTGCATGGGCCTAGTCTTTCTGTGGGTTGTCTTGAATTTAAACATCATGGAGGTCATGGATGGAATGGGATTGTGCTGATTTTTCAGTGATTTTCGTTTTTAGGGGCTGTACTTGTGGCCTTTTCACCAGGGGTATTGAGTCTAGCATGGGCCTAGTCTTTTTGTGGGGTGTCTTGAACTTAAACATCATGGAGGGCATGGATGGAATGGGATTGTGCTGATTTTTCAGTGTTTTTCGATTTTTGGGGGTGTTCATGGGGAGGGACAGGCCATGTGGCTGGGGGCCATTTTGAGTGCTGCTACAGGCCCTGGCCATGTGCAGGGAGGCAAGTGGCCATTTTGAATGCAGGCATTGTTGTTAGGCCTGCAACCATTTTGCCTACTTTTCAACCTTTATGCCCAGGGGTAGTGAGTCTTGCATGGGCCTAGTCTTTCTGTGGGTTGTCTTGAATTTAAACATCATGGAGGGCATGGATGGAATGGGATTGTGCTGATTTTTCAGTGATTTTCGTTTTTGGGGGCTGTACTTGTGGCCTTTTCACCAGGGGTATTGAGTCTAGCATGGGCCTAGTCTTTTTGTGGGGTGTCTTGAACTTAAACATCATGGATGGCATGGATGGAATGGGATTGTGCTGATTTTTCAGTGTTTTTCGATTTTTGGGGGTGTTCATGGGGAGGGACAGGCCATGTGGCTGGGGGCCATTTTGAGTGCTGCTACAGGCCCTGGCCATGTGCTGGGAGGCAAGTGGCCATTTTGAATGCAGGCATTGTTGTTAGGCCTGCAACCATTTTGCCTACTTTTCAACCTTTATGCCCAGGGGTAGTGAGTCTTGCATGGGCCTAGTCTTTCTGTGGGGTGTCTTGAATTTAAACATCATGGAGGGCATGGATGGAATGGGATTGTGCTGATTTTTCAGTGATTTTCGTTTTTGGGGGCTGTACTTGTGGCCTTTTCACCAGGGGTATTGAGTCTAGCATGGGCCTAGTCTTTTTGTGGGGTGTCTTGAACTTAAACATCATGGAGGGCATGGATGGAATGGGATTGTGCTGATTTTTCAGTGTTTTCGATTTTTGGGGGTGTTCATGGGGAGGGACAGGCCATGTGGCTGGGGGCCATTTTGAGTGCTGCTACAGGCCCTGGCCATGTGCAGGGAGGCAAGTGGCCATTTTGAATGCAGGCATTGTTGTTAGGCCTGCAACCATTTTGCCTACTTTTCAACCTTTATGCCTAGGGGTAGTGAGTCTTGCATGGGCCTAGTCTTTCTGTGGGGTGTCTTGAATTTAAACATCATGGAGGGCATGGATGGAATGGGATTGTGCTGATTTTTCAGTGTTTTCGTTTTTTGGGGCTGTACTTGTGGCCTTTTCACCAGGGGTATTGAGTCTTGCATGGGCCTAGTCTTTCTGTGGGGTGTCTTGAACTTAAACATCATGGAGGGCATGGATGGAATGGGATTGTGCTGATTTTTCTGTTTTTTTTTCTGATTTTTTGGGGTGTATAACTGAACTGATGTTCCTCTGTCTTCCATTTTTTTTAGGTGCACAAGACTCAAGAGAACCACCAGAGCCAGGAAGAAGTCCTGCAGCGGTGTGTGTGTGCAGCATAACGTCACGCAACGTCACGTCTGGCCTCAGACAACTCTACAATTCGTGCAACTACGGCCTGCTGTCTGACCTGCTCTGAAGAAGATGGCCCCAAAAAAAGGTCTCCGTAGCTCTTCTAGCAAGAAAGTTGCAAGTAAGGAGCAGAAGAAGCAAGTTACCAAGGAGGCTGGTGTGCCAACCGCCACATTTTTTGGGAGCAAAAAAAAAGTACGCCTGCAGCAGCAGGATCTGCTGGGGACCAAGCTGGGAGCAGCAACCCCGCTCCATTGGGTTCAGTGCCTCCACCACCACGCCAACTTAAGTCAAAGCCCTTGAGTGCTTCAGAAGCAGTCAGTGTACTTCTCCAATCACCATCGACCAGTGATGTTGGCTCATCGCAAGAAAGTAGCAGCAATGTCCCTGAATCAACACAGCTTGTTGTAAGTCATCTGACAAGTGTTGAACAACCACAGCCGCAACAACAACACCATGTGCAAGTACAAGCCCAAGTACATGTGGAAGGAGAGGCAGCGCAAGGAGATGCGCAAGCAGAGGTGCATGGAGGGGCACAAGTGCCCACAATAGTTGTTCCTCCCGAAGTAGGGGCAAATCAGGTAATCGACATTCAAGCCGAGGCATCATTTGAGGAAGCCACTCCTGATCATTCATTGTCTTCCACATCCCTAGCAAGGAAAAGATCAAGGATGGTGTCTACATCTTCTTCAAGCCCACCTCCTTCTGATGATACGGATCAAAGTTGGGAACCACCACTGCCGTCTGAGAGTGAGGCACACCATGATCTGACAAAGATACCTAAGCGTAAAAGGGAGGTCGTCGAAAAACTCATACCTATGGAGTGTGATGAGGCTCAACAAGAAGTGACGCATACTGCTGCTGATGAAGCCCTTCACAACGACGATCCAGTCATCATAATGGTGACTGCAGCCCCAGCGGGCATGCAGCAAAGAGACATTTTGACCCTATCCCGAGAAGCTGCTGAGCGTGATGATAATGTCGACGAGGAGTCAATGGAAACACAACAATCATTGGATTTGGAGTTAACTAGTACACCAACACCTACCGCTTCCATATTTCTTCCTCGCAAGAAGGGAGTGGGACCTCCATCCACCTCGACCTCAATTAGTGGTGGTAAAAGTGCAAAACGTACTGAAGTTCGGCAATCCACATCCTCCACTTCATCTGGCATTAGCAGCAGGACCACCACCACCAGTATCGCTGCCTCCTCCGGCCCCAAAGACATTTCAAGTCTCCAGTTTGGGACTTCTTTAGTGTTTGCCCCAAAAAGGAAAATGTAGCCATTTGTAGCATTTGTAAGCTTCGAGTTAGTCGTGGTAAGTTTGGTACCAACTATGGTACCGGAGGCCAGAGAGGTCATCTTAGGAGAACGCACACTGTCCAATGGTTTGCGCACCTAGAGGCGGTCAAGGAATCCCGAATTGCACGTAATGAAAACGTTGATTTTTCATCTGATGATGACGTGGAGGAAGAAGACGATTCAAACACTTCACTTACACCCAGTACCCCTGTCAGCAGCACACCCCATGTGAGCCACACTAAGAGTGTGGGAGAGAGTGAGACATCAATGCGAAAAAGTTCATCAGCGAGCGTAACAGGGTCGAAGATATCATCATCATCCCGTAAATCCTTGGTCCAGGGCAACATTAAAAAGATGTTGTTTACAGAAGCGCAATATGAACGCAACCACCCACTGACGCGTCTGTATAACACTAAGCTGGCTAAAATGCTAGCTCTGGACCTTTTCCCTTTTTCTTTAGTAGAAGGGGTTGGTTTTCTAGAATTAGTGGCAGCGCTCTGCCCTAAATGGAAGGTTCCCAGCCGGTTCTATTTTGCCCGAGTTGCGGTTCCAGCACTACATGAAGATGTTCTGGAGGTGATTGGGCCAGCTTTGCAGAAGAGTGCTGTTCACACTATACATCTGACAACAGACATGTGGACCAGTGGCGCAGGCGCTGATTACATGTGCATCACTGCACACTGGGTCTCTTTTTCAGGGGCTAAAGCAAAGCTAAACACAGGTGTTGACCCGGACATTGTTTTTAAAGCTGCTCGGAAACATGCAACACTAGCCATGTTTGGTTTGGAGAAACGTCACACAGCAGAAAACATTTTGGATGTCTTTAACACAAAGGTCCTTAAGTGGCTGTCCCCAAAAAAAACGCCAGGTTGGTTATGTTTCCACGGACAATGGCGCCAATATAGTTAAGGCCATGAGGCTGGGTGAGTATTTCAGAGTGCCGTGTTTGGCGCACTGTATAAACCTGGTTGTCCAAAAATTCTTGGGTAATAAAGACAGTGCAGCGTACAGAGTATTGGACACCTGCCGAAAAATGTGCAACCATTTCAGCCATTCTTTTAAGGCTCGGAAGCAGCTGAGGAGCATGCTAGATCAACGTCAAATGCCAGTGAAAGCACTCATCCAGGAGGTGGTAACACGTTGGAACTCAACCTTCTACATGCTTAAGCGTCTGTATGAGCAGTATACGGTACTCGATCAATATTTCTTAACAGAGGGTACAGCTCAGGAGGACCTGAGGATGGGTGCGGCGCAATGGAACATAGTTCAAAGCCTGACACACATGCTTCGTCCTTTTGAGTTCTTCACGCGTGCAGTCAGCAAGGAGGACTGTAATTTGGGAAAAGCTATCCCATTGTTCTACATGCTGGAGCACCAACTGAAGGAGGTGTGTTCTGTGTTTGAAAAAGATGTAAAAAACCAAGACTCTTTTGTTCTGGCTGAGAAATTATTAGAGCTCCTACAAGGTGATGAACGTCTTAAAATTATCCACTCAGAACAGCATTACATTTGTGCTACTATTCTGGATCCACGCTACAAAAAGGCACTGGCAGGCCAAGCATTCTTTCCTTTTGATGATGAACATGTTCCAAAGTACAAACGTTGGCTAGCCTTGTCAGCCAAGAGGTTTGAAAGAGAACGGCAGAAAATTGAAGGAAAAGGCAGTACATCAGCATCAGCAGGCCATCCCCAGTCAAAACAATCCACTTCTGCACCTGTGGCTGTGGCACAAGTGACCTCTCAGCCGTTAAAGACACCGGCAACCGGATCATCTGCACCAGACACAACAGAAACATTGGAGGCTGAAGAGGATTGGCTAGCTCGGCTTGGGTTTGGTTCTCAAAAGGTCACAGGCACAGCAACAGCTAAGCAAAGTGGAGGAACCTTGGATGAGGACCTTGAGTCGATGGTGAAGGACTATCTGAATGACTCAACAGAGGTCTATGTTAATGCTGACCCTTTGGTGTATTGGCATGGGAAAAAAGAATTGTGGCCACAGCTCACCAACCTGGCTTTAAACTACTTGTCTTGCCCACTCGCAAGCGTGTCTTCTGAACGTGTTTTCAGTGCTGCTGGTGGCATTGTAACTTCCAAACGGAGCCGCCTCTCGCCCAAAAATGTGGAGAGGTTAACAATGATCAAGATGAATCAGCGCCTCATACCACCAGATTTCAGAGTACGAGAAAGCGCGCTGGATGAAGACGAGGTGGCCAGCAACATAGATGAGGGAATTTCTACTCTGTCAGGTGACACTGAGCTCACCCTGCCTGAATTCGCAGAGTATGATGACAAAGCCTTATTCTTATTCCTGGACCGTGATACCGAGCCCTGAAAATGAGACAACAAATCAATAACTTTCTTTTTCGTCCTTATTCACTTTTATTCCTGTGTGTCTGTCTTTCTTTGTTGTGCACAGTTAATATAATTCAAACTTTAATCAGATCATCACAAAAACAAGCCCATCAGCAGAACTGTCTTCACTTGTTGATTTGAAGGTGCCGCAGTCTGCATTCCTCAGGTTCACAAGTTCAGAAGAACATGCTCCTCTATCCTCCTCCTCCAGACTCCTATTTCCATCAAAGCAGAGGGCTGGTTTACGCCCAATGAAGAAAGACTCAGCACTTGTGGGGGTGTTGTTCTACCTCTTTGCAGGTGAGTTGACGGTTCTGGGGCCATTGTTGGGAAGCTCTAATACCGGATAAAAGTGATTTGGACCAAATCCGAGGCGCAAATGTTTTAGTGTTTTTGCTGACTTGCTTGCCTTTGAGGTGCTCTTAGGGGGGGTTCCGTCTGTTTGTGGGTGAGTTTCGGGGTCTGTCAGCACTGCTGGGACACTCTAATCTTGATTGCATTTGCTTTTCAGGAAATCCGTGGTGGCAACCCCGACTTATGGCCTAGCTACGCAGCGCGTTTGGACCGAAGGCCGAGAAATATTGTAAGTAGGAGATGTTGCTTTTGGCCTGTTTGGGGGTTATGCTTTTTGGCGGGTGGGTTGGCGGGTCTTGGGCCATTCCTGGGAAGGTCTAATAGCGGGTGGAAGTGGGTGGGAGAAAATCCAGGCCGATTTTTTTTTTGCTATTTTTGACATTTTGCTCAATGTAGCGTTTTCGGGAGCCGGTTTGGGGGGCTTCCTGGTGTTTGTGGGTGGGTTTCGGGGTCTGGGCGCACTGCTGGCTATATATACTTTACTTTGCAAGAGGTTTGAAGCAAATCCATGGTGGCAGAGGGGAGTTAGGGCCTAGCTGCAGAGCGCGCGCGGAGTGATTTGGGAAATTTGGAAAAAAATTACAAAGTCCCCATTTTTGTACTTTTGCTCTTTGGCTGTTTGGGGGTCTTCTACTCGTTTTCTCCTGGGTTGACGGCTCTGGGGCCATTGCTGGGAAGCTCTAATACCGGATAAAAGTGGTTTGGACAAAATCCACGCAGATTTTTTTTGTTGCTATTTCTGACATTTTGCTCAATGTAGCGTTTTTGGGGGCCTGTTTGGGGGGCTTCCTTGTGTTTGTGGGTGAGTTTCGGGGTCTGGGAGCACTGCTGGGACACTCTAATCTTGATTGCATTTGCTTTTCAGGAAATCCGTGGTGGCAAACCGGACTTATGGCCTAGCTACGCAGCGCGTTTGGACCGAAGGCCGAGAAATATTGCAAGTATGAGATTTTGCTTTTGGCCTGTTTGGGGGTGTTATGCTTTTTGGCGGGTGGGTTGGCGGGTCTTGGGGCTTCCCTGGGAAGGTCTAATACCAGGTAGAAGTGGTTGGGACAAAATCCACGGCGATTTTTTGTTGTTGCTATTTCTGACATTTTGCTCAATGTAGCGTTTTCGGGGGCCTGTTTGGGGGGCTTCCTGGTGTTTGTGGGTGGGTTTCGGGGTCTGGGCGCACTGCTGGCTATATATACTTTACTTTGCAAGAGGTTTGAAGCAAATCCATGGTGGCAGAGGGGAGTTAGGGCCTAGCTGCAGAGCGCGCGCGGAGTGATTTGGGAAATTTGGAAAAAAATGACAAAGTCCCCATTTTTGTACTTTTGCTCTTTGGCTGTTTGGGGGTCTTCTACTCGTTTTCTCCTGGGTTGACGGCTCTGGGGCCATTGCTGGGAAGCTCTAATACCAGATAAAAGTGGTTTGGACAAAATCCACGCCGATTTTTTTGTTGTTGCTATTTCTGACATTTTGCTCAATGTAGCGTTTTCAGGGGCCTGTTTGGGGGGCTTCCTGGTGTTTGTGGGTGAGTTTCGGGGTCTGGGAGCACTGCTGTGACACTCTAATCTTGATTGCATTTGCTTTTCAGGAAATCCGTGGTGGCAAACCGGACCTATGGCCTAGCTACGCAGCGCGTTTGGACCGAAGGCCGAGAAATATTGCAAGTATGAGATTTTGCTTTTGGCCTGTTTGGGGGTGTTATGCTTTTTGGCGGGTGGGTTGGCGGGTCTTGGGGCATTCCTGGGAAGGTCTAATACCGGGTAGAAGCGGTTGGGACAAAATCCTCGCGGAAAAGCCTTTTGTCACTTTTTGTAACTTAGGGTTCGTTAGGGTTAGCCCTAGCAGCAGGATTGCATGTGTTTCGGGGTGTTCTAGATTTTTGCAACTGAGTTCTGGGGTCTTAGAGCACTCGTGAGAATGTGTAATTTTGGTTGCAAGTCATTTGAAGAAAATCCATGGTGGGAAAGGGGGGATTTGGCATAGTTAAAAAAAGCCTTTGCCACTATTCTTAACTTAGGGTTCGTTAGGGTTAGTATTTCTATTGCATGTGTTTGGGTAGGGGGGTTTTCGAGTCTTGGAGCGATGCTGGCTATGGATACTTTGGCTTGGTTGCTTGCAAGTGGTTTGAATGCAATCCACGGTGGGTAAGGGGGTACTTGGGCCTACTTTTACTTTCAAAGTACGTTTTGTCACCAGTTTTCTGCTGGGCCTCTTTTTTTGAGATTTGATTGGGGGTCTTCTACATTTTTGCGACTGGCTTTAGTAAGGGTCTGGGTAGGAGCACTGCTGGGAAGATCTAATTTTGTTCTAAAACACAGTTTACAGTACACCTAGCTTGAGGGGAAAGATCCGCTACATTAATTTGCCCATACTTATTTATCCTTCAAAAGGTGACTCAGACAGAGTACGCACTTTCAAAAATATTGTACTGTCTACTAGGAAAATCAAAGTGTGACTTTTTGCACTCCACAGCCTACATACCTTATATTTATTTATCAGTGGTGTTGTAATATTATATCACTTCCTGTTTTTCGTTGAATAATTACAGGCCGGGTTTCAGTCTGTGCAATGGGGAAAAAAGGATGGAGTCAGGCTTCACATTAGCGAGCCACAATTCAGCATCAGGCAGGCAGTGGACAGGGTGTCTTCTGGTCACCAACATTGATGGACGAAGCGTCAGCTGCAATGGAGGAGTGCCGCTAATGAGAGGGATTTTTTTCTGCATGCAACTTACTTACCAAATTCAACAGGACAACTACAACAACATACAGATACAGTATCTTTTGTGTTTTTCTAAGACTGTGACTGCATTTCTTGGATCTCTCTCTCTGCTTCTAAATTGATCCCTTAACATAACACATCACTTAGTCCACTCCACAATCACATCTGCACCACACATAGTCATTTGTAAGTGCTCCTACGTAATTCGCAAGTCGCAGCACGCCCCAGCCCGTAGAGGACTGGGATGGCCCCAATGATGAAGCATGTCACCAAGGGGCAACCCTGGTGAGTGAGGGGACACCTAGAAAAAGAGCAATTTCTCCTTTTCTATATACTATACCTTCCAGACCAACCCCATTGAGTGTTGTGAATGGATTTATAGTGACCAGCAAGGCTCTCAGGTATCTTGCAACAGAGACCTATTGTTGAATATAGTTATCAATAATTCCACACACGCCCTGTACTGTCGCATTCTTTCTTCCACAGTTGTCGAAAGTACTACTTACTTTTAACTGACATGCATGCAATAGTGCATGCACTTTTTAAAGATTGATGGATAGGTTTGTACCCAAAGATTTGTTTATGTTCAATTGTTTGTCCATGCTGTGCTTTTTTTACAGGGTGTCTTCTGGTGACCAACATCGATGGACAAAGCGTCAGCTGCAATGGAGGAGTGCCGCTAATGAGAGGATTTTTTTCTGCATGCAACTTACTTACCACTTTCAACAGGACAACTACAACAACATACAGATACAGTATCCATTGTGTTTTTCTAAGACTGTGAATGCATTTCTTGGATCTCTCTCCGCTTCTAAATTGATCCCTTAACACATCACTTAGTCCACTCCACAATCACATCTGCACCACACATAGTCATTTGTAGGTGCTCCTACGTAATTCGCAAGTCGCAGCACGCCCCAGCCCGTAGAGGACTGGGATGGCCCCAATGATGAAGCATGTCACCAAGGGGCAACCCTGGTGAGTGAGGGGACACCTAGAAAAAGAGCAATTTCTCCTTTTCTATCTACTTTACCTTCCAGACCAACCTCATTGAGTGTTGTGTATGGATTTATAGTGACCAGCAAGGCTCTCAGGTATCTGGCAACAGAGACCTTATGTTGAATATAGTTATCAATAATTCCACACACGCCCTGTACTGTCGCATTCTTTCTTCCACAGTTGTCGAAAGTACTACTTACTTTTCACTGACATGCATGCAGTAGTGCATGCACTTTCAAAGATTGATGGATAGGTTTGTACCCAAAGATTTGTTTATGTTCACAATTGTTTGTCCATGCTGTGCTATTTTTTCTTGTCTCCCAAAACCTTTCCCAAAACCCCCCGTACCCATCCATTTTTCAAACCCTAACCCTCTTCCCCCGGGCTGTGTGGTTTTGATTGATGTGTGACTAAATTACAGCAATAAATCCACACACTTGCTGGGGAGGATAAGGTGATAGCAACAGGCTGGTGAAGAAATCCGAGGATATATTCTTACTCTGCTTGACAAAGACCCATGGCTAATGTCAAAGAACTTCAACCGAATTAGTAGTTATACTTTACCATTTGTTAGGCTACAATGTGGCACTGTTCTAGTGTACTTCTGTCACCTGCTATATTCTCTATTGTACCGTTGGATTGCTCAGGAGGACAAACCAGATTTAATTTTCTTTTTTTTCATAGGCATGCAACTGCCACTGTGTCACACCACTAGTACCAACGCTATGAGGAAATTTTATCCGCCCAGGATTGCCAACCTTATTCGCTGTTTCCCGTGGAGCGAGCCCTGGGTCTAGCCCTACTTTCAAACACAAATTACAGGTAAGATAAGCGTTTGGTGGTTTGGGAGTATAATGGAGTATTAGGAGAGACGAGAGACTGACGGTAGTACTACTAAAGTCCTAGGACTTTTGAATTCACTTCACTTACTCTGTGAGAGGCACTTAGTGTTGAAAACATTTGGGCATTTACACTTAAAGGAAGAAAATGGAACTAAACTTTCAGGAAAACAAAGTCACTGTTAAACCCCCACCCACCAGGCAAGCAGTAAAAAACAGGTATGCTCAGATAAAGTTTGAAAAAGTATATTTATATCCCTAACAAAATAATCTCCCGCAAGACCCTCCCTAACCCCAACGATTGTCCTTCAAAAGTCCCCAAAAACCCAACTCCCAATTCCCAACCCCCAAAAGTCTCTAAAAAAGGGGCAAGGGACACTATGGGTGGATGCTGTTTACTTTTTGGGCCAGGGCATCATGCTCCTGGCGGAGCAAGGCGTGCTCTACGCGGAGCCCCTCCAACACGTTTGTAAAGTGGTGGAGCTCCTGCTGAAGGCGGGACACCATCAGGGTACTGCGGCGCAGGCGTGCCTTCACTGCCCTGCAGGTGCAATGGCTGTGAGAGGCAGCTGTTGTCCTTGCTGCTCGGTGGTGGCGTTTGGCTTTGGCAGCCCGGCTCAGTCTGGGTGGAGCACTGTGCTGGGTGGCAGCCCGTGGGGGCACGGAGGCCGATGCAGACGACGTTGTTGTTGTGGTCGACTGCACACTTTCTTCGTCCTCCAGGGCCACCAGCTGCCGATATTCCGCAACAGTGGCATCGATCCTCCGTTGCCGGACCGCTCTAGCCAGCTCCTTCCTCCTTGTTGGTTTGGAAGGAGCATCTATATGAAGAAAGAAAGACATAGTCTGTAACCAATGCTCTTTAAGATTAACTCAATCATTCAGCAGAAATTTGTGTTGCAGTACAACTAGCAACTTGCAAGCGCATTACATAACTATTGAGGCCAGTATCTATCTAACCTCCCACTTCTTTATCCTTGCTCTAACATTAGTGGGAGTTTAAGCAACAAATTCTACGAGCACTATGGACTTCCATTGGAGTCGACTATGAAAGTACACCAGTCTTATTCTTCTTCTTGTCTCTTGTTTAGGAAAATTGGTACGTTATCTTCTGCAAGCCGGCATAATGCCAGCGCAGTGAACTTGCACCCGAGAAAAAGAGACGCACGCCATGATGAGTGACCTAGACTTGCGTTGCGTTACTGTACCCGTCCAGTACATGCAGGTGGTGAAGCTCTTACTTTTCTATTACGGGTGGCACTGAGAATACTCTGTTACAAGGGCTACTGCTTAATTAATTTAACTTTCACCCTACAGTGCAAATGAGTACTAGAAATGGAAAATTGAAGAAGATAAATAATCAGATTATCTATCACTTCACATGGGATGTTTTTGCTTATATATGGAATGACTTTAGGTGCTTTGCTTTTTATTGAGTGACCAGTGATACATCCACACATGAATGACTGAGTACTACTAAACTTATTAAGAGAGGTAGGGAGTGGCCACCGTAATAACCAGATCTATGCTGTGCTTGCAATACAAACTACTGCTACTATTGATGGTTGTATTTGGACAAAATTAAAACTTATTTTTCTTGCCTTTCCTACACTGGAACGGACGTGCGGGTGCAGTGTTACATGCTCTTCAAAGTTACACTTAGTACATCCACTGACCGTCTACTCTCTCTAGATCATGGGTACTCACAAACTTTCTCTCAGGGGCTAAATTTACAGTGTAGTTTGTGGCCGAGGGCCGCACTGGTGGGGGCGGAGTCAGAGGGGGCGGGGCTAAAGCAAAACGAAAACTTGTGACCATGAGGTTGCACACAGGTCCCTGCAGCAGATGCCTTCATCCACGGAGCCACCAGCCCCAGCATTTACATACATCTCTCTCCCTCCTGCTCTCCCTCCTGCCCTCCCTCTCCATCTCTCTCTCCCTCCTGCCCTCCCTCTCCCTCCCCCTCTGTCATCTCACTGTGTGTGTGTCTGTCTGTGTCAGCCTTCAGCCGGGGCTGAGACCGCTTCCTCAACGCGCACACACAGACAACCACACCAAAGTACTTAACAGGTCTTTAAAAGACCATTAACATATTATTGAGGCTTTGTTTGTTGTAGCGCCCCTGCATCTCCACCCTGACAATCACTGCTTGCCTGGCCCCACAGAGCAGAGGCTTTGTTCTATTTCACCTCTTTGTGGCCCTGCATCTCCACTCTGCTCTGTGAGGGCCGGGGGAGCAGTGATTGTCAGAGTGGAGATGCAGGGGCGCTAACAGGTGAAATACAACAAAGCCTCTGCTCTGTGGGGGCCGGGGGAGTTGTGATTGTCTGCAAGGTCTGCGCACCGCCAAGGAAGGCTTGCCGGGCCACCACCTGCCCGCGGGCCGTACTATGAGTACCCCTGCTCTAGATACACATATGCTATCTAAGAGTCAGATAGTAGCATGATCCAGGTATATGGACACATACAGTTTCTGTGTCACCCACCCAGGCTGTTGTCCTTCCACCCATCATTGCTTCATCATTCACCCAGCCATGCATCTCATATTCTTGCCTTCCCAGCCACGTCTTCAATCTCAATAAGTAAGGAATATATAAGAGCTTACCTCTGGCCGCCACCACCACAGTCTCAACTCTCACAGCCGCCGCCTCCTCCCCTGAAAAATTGCCCTCCGCCTCTGTGTCGAGCACCACCACCTCCACGCTGGCCCCGCCACCAGATGTTCCACCTACAAAGTACATTTAAGAATGTTAGAATAAAGCACTCACTAGTATTTGGTCTAGGAATGAAGACATGTGAAAACAATGTAATTTGTGAGTGTCTACTTTAAAGTTAAAAAAAATGTCCCTTTTTCCAGGGAAGGTTGTCTTGCTGCACTTTTTGGCAGAACTGATGAAGGCTGGTTTTTTTAACACGCACCATTTTTCTCCACACAGACAGAAGATGGACTTCTAACAACAAGATCAAGTTGAAACCAGGTGAGAGCTCGGCTCGACCACAAGAAATGTCTTCAATTAATCGTCAGCACTAACCACTTTTCCATTATCAGTTAAACGTTTAGTTTTATTATGACTTCATTTTAATAAATGTGTTTACTTTTAATAAAGCTTTTAAACTTAAATAGACTCTGTGTTTTTTTGTCCAGACTAGAGTGACTGAGCGAAAGGTTTTGAAATTTTCCAGATAGAACACTTCAAAAGACATTATGGACAATCCCAGAGGACTGCACTAAGTTGATAGAGCTATTGCTGACTAGAATGGGAGTTTCGCCAACCGTGCAATCTTAGTTAGCTACACTGACAGACTAATAAGAATAATCTAGTAATACCACATGGAGTCTTAGTAGAGGCAGGATAAGAATTTAGATACAGTCTACAAGAAGATCAAAGACGATTTTGAAAAATCAAATGAGGAACGCTAGGAAAAATAGGTACTAGTCTAAAATAAAAACTAACTGGGGCCAGCAAAGGAGCCCTCGCCTGCCCGATCCTGGCCCTGTTCAACAGCATCCGCCGCCTGCTGCTCCTGTGTCCTCCCCTCGCCCCTGGGGGGAGCTGACGTACAACATGAAAGAAAGAACAGAAAACATGGATGTTTGTTGCTTGTCAATGTCAACCAAATCAAACATTTCAAAACAACAATAACAAAATATTTCCGCGAAATTACATTGATTAGGGTTAGTTTTCATTGATTTGCGGACCTGCGACTTCTAAAGTCACGTAACTCACTAAACAAAGTACTGAAAGGTTCACCTAGGACTGGCAGGCAGCAGTCCGCAGGCAAGACGCAAAGTGACAGATAAACTCCATTGTGATTTCAGTCAGATCACTGACAACACTAACAGTTGGCTGCTACATAACCGGTCATTTAAATAGTCAAACTATCAATCCACCGCCACTGTTTTTCTTATTGTCAGGGGTACAAAGGAAGGGGCAGATTTAAGCCCCTTGCGGCTCTTTTGCTCCGCTCTTGCGTGACTTTTGTGACGCAGCAGCTAAACAAAAGAGGCGCCATGGTGCGGCGTATAATATTATAACAACGTGACGCTTTTGGGAGATGCATCCCGTTATAAAGCCCTACGCCATCAGGGGGCGTTCGGGCGCAAGGGAGGGCATTCCTGCTCTGGAACACATCCTAAAAGTGGCTGAGGGAAATCTACAAAATTTCAATCTGTCACCTTTAGGACAATGATGCGTCACACAAACCCTGCACCTGCTTGAAGCAGACGTACGGCTTGACCCAGCATTGGGGAGATAGGGTACCCCAGAGCATTGCTGGAGCTGCGCCATCATTGCGACGCAACTCCAGCAGTAAAGCTTCGGTGACGTTTTGGGCCCATGGTGCGCCGCATTGCAAATACGGCGCACCATGTTTGGTGGTGGTAGCGGGCCGCACAATTAATGGCGCATCCCTGCTACTTTGCAGGGATGCGACGGTAATTGCAATTCTGCCCCTTAGGGGCATACTTCGCCAGATCAAATGCGTCACGCAAAACTACCCTTGCGACACGGCAGATGCGCCTCATTTACAATGCGGCGCGCCCTGGCGCAAGGGTAGGCACTTGCGTGACGCATCTCGTCACGTAAGAGCGGCGCATCGCTGGAGTCACGTCGCCAACGCAATGCAACTCCAGTAATGCTCAGGGCCACCCAATACTTAACATGCTGTGTCAGTCCTTACGCCTGCTTCAAGCAGGCATAAGGAATTGAATTGACGTAGCAGCGTCGCAGAAGTGCCTGCGTTAAATCTTGTAGATTTCACGCAGGCACTTTTGCGAGGCGCACAGCCGCCGGACGCGCCCACCCTGCGTACTAGGAACGCACCCATTGTGGTGCTGGCCCATGGCTTTATAACGTGATGCATCTTCCTAGATGCGTCACGCTGTAAATGACTCGCAGGGATGCGCCACGTTTACGTCGCTGTTGCGTCACGCAAGGCAACGTAAACGTGGCGCAAGGGGCTTGTAAATGTAATCTGCCCCCTAGTGTCTAGCATTACACAGTTCTGTAAAGTACACTCATACATAATAGTTACTCAGGCCAATGAGACCACAAAATAGAAAACAAATAAGCATAGTAGCAACGCCACTGAGAAGGAGAGCAGTGCACCTGAAATGCACGGAAGATTTTGAAATATAATTTAACTACAATGTAATCGTCATCAGCGGCATTATTGGCTTGCTCCATGTAAAAAAAAAATATTTGCAATACAACAACACAGAGCAGGAGAAAACATAGTAGTGAGTGATATAGCTACTACTACTCACCAAGCCCGGGGATCTCCAAGCCGAGCTGGTCCAGCAGGTCGCGCTCCCGGTCCAGGAGGTCCGTCCAGCGGTGGGTGGCCTGGCTGTAGGTGCGCTGGACCCCGTAGAGGTGGGACATGGCCCAGCACACCTTCTCCCACTGCTTCCGGCGCTCCCGGATGTTGTAGCCGCCGGCCGCGATCCTGCTGCCTCCCGCGATGGTCCTGGGCAGGCGGCGCTGGACGAAGTAGACCAGCGCGCCCACTTCCTCCGGGCTGAAGATCTCCCGTCGCGTCTCCTGCTCCCCCCTCACTCGACCGCATGCTGTCCTGGCACGGGGTCCAGGACTCCTCCTCCCCGCCGCCGCTGCAGCCCTCAAGTGCCTGGGCAGCTTCACAGCGCCTGGCTTCACCATGGTCTAGGCAGGTAAGGTAGGAAGTAGAAAATTAAGAAGGAATAGGATAGGGAAGAAGAAAAGAAAAGAGTTTAAAAAAGTAGTTTAAAAGTAAAGAAAAATAGCAGAAAAGACAAAAATATACAGCTAGGAAAAGAGAGGGATAGATAAGAAGCAAAATTGTTAAAAAAAACTGAAAACAAGCAAAGGATGGCAAAGATAGCAAGAGGATTAAACACCATGCCCAGACACAGGAAATGAATGAAAAACAAGATGGCCGCTGCCCGTTCACGAGCGCGAAAGTAAGTTCCCACGAGATTTTCCTCGCGATCTCGTGCAAACTTGTACTCGCAATGCGCTAACTTCGCGAGATTATACATAGCGGGCGGAAACGGAACTACGTCACCCAAACAAAATGGCCGCGCCCGTACTCGACCTTGGGGTAAATTCGCGTGTTGCGCTGCAAGCGGCTCGCGAATACTGCAAAAAAACTCGCGAAACAACAAGCCGCAAAAAAATATAATTTTTTAAACAAATGAGGAGGGTGGCCCAATGGACAGAAGTGGGGTAGGGCCAGAAATACTTTTACAAAAAAGGGGGAACCCACACTACCAGTTTTTTCAAATAGTCTTATTCTATGAAAAGATAAACAAAACCTGATATGTTTATCACGGCAATTAATTGCGCCTTTTATTCATTTGTTTTTTAGAAAAAGAATACTGTTTTTGACAAGAGAAGACAATGTTCTTCACATAGCCAAATGATCTTATTGTACTAATGGTAGTGTGGGTTCCCCCTTTTTTGTAAAAGCAAAAAAATATAAAGCTCATTCGCACGAATTGGCGGCTTCCGCGGTCAGTTTCGCACGACGCCGCGCCTCGCGAATAGCGCGAAAAAACCGAAAAACGATTTTTACAAAAGCAAAAGCAATGAGCAGGTGCAAAAGGTCAACCTCATCATTTGTAACGATTCCCTGTAGTGCTTCCTGAGGGGGCCCTCCAGAATTCGGTTGCCTGCTTGCAACTATTGTGTGACCCTGCTCTGACCTTAACTGTATGCCACAAAGGTCCTGATTTACAGCTAAGGGAGCAGACAAGCAGGTGCCAGGCTGGAACTTCAAATTCAGTGACACATTAATTAGCCCCTAATTCATTATTGTCAGTTGGGGCAGGGCAGGTGTTGTTAATAAACTAACCCCAAATTAATTCATGTCAGTTCAAGCAGGGCAGGTGGGCTTGCTTTTCCCCCCCATCTTCTACAGTGATGATGAACTAGAGGGTGGCTCTGATGTAACAGAGGGTGGCATGGGTCAAAGAGAGGGTGGCAGTGGTGAAACAGAGGGTGCTGGGAGGCTGTGATGATGAACCAGACGTAGAAACAACATAGTCGCGACCGTTGCGAGCCGACAAGTAAGTTCGCAATTGCGAACTAGTACCAAATCCTCGCGAACTGGCAGAAACACTTGCGAACACAAAAAAAATAAAAAATCCGCAAATTCGCGGGAATTCGCGGATTTTGCGGATTGCGAATTTGCAAATCCGCAAAATTCGCGAACGCCAGATTCGCAAAATTCGCCCATGCTTAGTCTTGGTGGTGGTATGTGCCTTCAGTAAATGGATTGAGGCGTACCCTACAAAGGACAATACTGCAATTACTACCGCAAAGGTGATTTTGAAGGAATTATTTCCTCATTATGGTGTTTGTAGATTTTTGTGGAGTGATAATGGACCTCATTTTATAGGGGACGTTATCAAGTATATCCTGAAAAGATTAGGGATCAAACAGAAGTTTCATTCAGTGTTCCACCCACAATCAGCAGGATTGGTGGAAAGAAACAATGCTACTCTGAAGCTGAAATTAGCCAAGATACAGGCTTCTAGTTCTTTGACTTGGGCAAATACGTTGCCACTCGCATTGTTGTCTATTAGATCAGTGCCTCATTCTCGGACAGGTCTCACCCCTTATGAGATCTTGTTTGGTAGGCCCATGAATATCTGGGGAATTCCTAAACCAAGTTCTGTGTATGATGTACCTTGTGTCTTAATGAATGACTATTTGGCAGAATTAACTGATAACTTGGTTTCTATTTATCAACAGGTTCGCGAAGCACTTCCTGACAGATCTACAGGTGAAGGCCATGAACTCCGACCTGGTGACCACGTGATGATTAAGGTCTTCGAGAGGTCGAGCAGTTTGGAGCCAAGGTGGAGTGGACAAGAGCAATTGCAACTTGCCACGAGGACAGCAGTTCAAGTCACGAACCGGAAAAATTGGATCCACAGTACCCATTGTCGGCGAGTACTTCCTACCTTGGTGGAGCCTCCTGTGTTGACTGATCATCGAGAGGTTCTAACTATGGAGAAAGGCTGTGCTGTGACACCTGACGGATCTGAGGAGTTCTTTCCGGACCAGACAATCCCTGGAGCAACGAGAAATAAATTGAGACAGTGAAAGGAGTCTTCAGTGCTTGTGAAAGTTGTCTGAGCATTCCCTGGGAGAGTGAAACGGAAAGCCGATGTGGCAAGGGGGGGGGGGATCAGCTCTGCATTAGAGTAGTGACACCCGTCTTGGCCCGTGGTGAAGAAATCAACGGCTGCCCAGGGGTAAGAGCTCTGACAACTACTTTAGTTTCAGGAAGAATTGTTTTGTGCTTTTGTCAAAAAAAATGGAAAAGAAGATTTTTTGTGCTGTAGGGCTTATTGTTGTCTTGTTGATTGTGGCAACAATAACATGGTCTGTTGAGGAGACAACTCCTGCTCGTGAGTTGTTTGTTGTTACTACATCAACACTATTATTTCTTTACGCTCCCATATCAAGAACTGAAGCCTGTAGCACCGACAATCCTATCTTAATAACACTTTTATTCAGATGCTACACCATACCCACATTGCTACAAATGCCATGAACTGTTGGATTTGTGGGATGATGCCTGCACATCAAAAGAAGGGAGGTACACCATTTATACCTCTCCCTTTTTTGCATAATGGCTCTTGTCGAGCCTGGTATACCCTGCTTTTTGCAACTAGGAAGCCTACAGTGGGCAGACTGCGTTTCCGGTTGAATAAAGAATGTCATCAAGACAAAGATGGGTATCCCCAAGTGAATGGAACTAAATGGGAGTGGGAGGAATATCGACTGGACAATTTTTCAATGCCATATATCTTTACCAACACAAGAGACTCTGTTAAAAGTGAACATTTTGTTATCTCTGTTACTCAAGCACAAGCAGAATTATGTGTATAGAGTATTGGACTTCAGTTCAGTTCATAAAGCTTGATTTCGGAACATAGAGACAATGTCCATAAATGCACAGCAAATACAAGTAAAATACATTCATCCGAAAAAAAGCAATGGTCCATGTAAAATAGTTAAAAGATCATACTTTTCCTGGCCCTAATTGCTTTCAGAAGAAAAGTAGCAGTAAAAAACCATATATCAACATGATTTAAATTAAAAAGCAATTTCAAGGCATCATGGACTGTCCTAACACCAAACTTAACAAAGATAGGTTTTAAAAAGGCGATATGAAGATTTTCATATAACTTACATATCAGAACAAAGTGCAGAGTGCTTTGTGCGGATCTATTGTCACATGGGCACGCGCCCTCTGGGTGCTTTTTCCGGAAAGGGAAAGCCACCAGATGGTGCACAATCCCCAACCTCATCCGAGTCAAGACAAATCTGTGGGACGCCCTATTAACATGCCTTAGATAAGGTTGGAAACCAGCATATTCATTATATTTGGCATAGTAGGAACAAGTGGACAAATTAGCGCCATTGCTTCGCCGCTGTTCAGACTTAAACATTAAAAAAGCATTCTTCAGTTCAGCTTTAGACAAGTCGGAGGCTGCTAGGCTATCCCCCTTGACATCAATTCCAAAGATCTCCTTAAAGGTGTTAATCACATATTTAATCCAGGGGATCTTAAAATAATTATCAAGGGAAAGACAGTCCCCTATAATAGCTCTGTTTAAGGACGTTTCTTCCTTCACCCAGACAGCACGCCATAACATTAGAGGTCTTAGAGCAATTAACTCAGACAAATGCAGGATGCCTAGTTCCTTATGTACTAAATCATTAGAAGATGATTTAGGTAAACACAAAAGTCTTTTAAGGAAACAGTTTTCCTCCACCTGGAGACTACTTGCAGATACAGAACCCCATGTCCCAGCTCCATAAATTCCAATCGATAGGGATCTCGCCTCATAAATCTTAAGCATATCTTCAATCCGCCTATCTCCCAATTTAGTGGCAAATTTGCATACCCCGTGTTCGCTTTTCGCCATTTTGGCCCTAACGTTATTGAGCTCACAACCCCAGCCTTTATTTTTAGAAAACGTAATACCCAAGTAGCAAAAATTATCGACAAGTTGGACCTTCTGGCCATCAATAAAATATGGGGAATGTTTCCCCCTACCTTTACCACATTCCATAACATAAGTTTTGGATTTGTTAATGATCAGTTTACGTTCACCAATAAAAAGAGAGAACCTGTCCATAAGTCGCTGCAAACCTAGGGGGGTCCTTGACAGCAGCACCGCGTCATCCGCGTATAATATTACCGGGACGTCGATATTATTGACTTAAGGGGCATCTGCCGCAATAGTTTTAAGAACTTTATCAACTTCACTGATAAAAAGGGTAAAAAGGAATGGTGCGAGGACGCACCCCTGCCCTACCCTGAATTTGGATGTACGTTCCCCATTTGGGCCATAACGGACACTCGTACATAGGTTGGCATAGACACCTGCTAGGAAATAGACAATGCCCTCAGGCGCTCCCAGTTCTAACAGTTTGGCCTAAAGAATGCCATGGTCCACCAAGTCGAAGGCGCTACTCAAATTCGCGAAACACAGATAGAGAGAGCCTGACTTTGCCTGGGTATACTTCCCTATCGAGAGTTCCAGATTGAGGCATTGTTCAATGGTACCCCTCCCCTTCCTGAAGCCATATTGGCAATCTACAAGAATATTATTTGAGGTGGCCCACTCTTCCAGTCTTGTAAGTAGGACTCTGCTCATAATTTTTACGGGGGAGTCTAATAGCGAGTTGGGGCGATAATTCTTCACCTCCCCCCTGTCACCTTTCTTGTAAATTGGGACAATGACGGATTCCTCCCATGAGGGAGGGACCCAGTAACAGACTGCAGCATTAAAATCTTTGGTTAACAAGGGACCCCAGAGTTCAGGAATTAATTTGTATACGTCGATAGGTACCCCGTCAGGGCCCTGTGCTTTGCCCCCTTTACTGGCGTTAATGCTATCCTCAACTTCCGTCAGGGTAATATTTAGTGGGACAATAGGCCATGTGCCATCACGGACCTTAGCCCAGCCTTCCGAGTCAAAGATACCTGAAAAGTGGGTGACCGAAGAGTCAGAATCAACATTAAAAGTCAATTCGGGGATTTTGTCATCCTTTAGGAAGGAGCCATTCACTGTAGTCCAGAATAGCGTAATATTAGAAGTTTCTGCTGCCAGAGCCAAGTTGTCCCAGGCTTCCTGCTGCAATTCCTTCTTTCTACGCTTAACTTCCTCCTGGCAGATAAATTTAAGTTGTTTTACCACACTCGTTACTCTCAGTTTTACTGTGAGTGCCTCCTTCAACTTTTTCAATGTGAGGGTGCAGGCATGGTCAAACCACCCCCTCTGTCGGTCAGTTTTCCCCTTACCAGCTTTGGTCATAACTCTCTCAATCAGAGCATTGTTAGTAATGAAGGTGGCTACAGTCCTACTATTGTCCACATCACTGTCCAGGATGGCAATGATATCAGAAAAACAGTTCCTAATGATGGTAGTAGACATCGTTTCTGCTTTGTCCCCCTTCCATCTAATTCTAAATCCATTAGTTCTGTGTGGTTCAATGTTGACAATAACACCATTATTAAGGGTTGAATTTGACTTCAGAAAGATCACCTCAATAGCTACACAGTTATGATCGCTATGCAGGGAGGAGTCCACAACCCTAGGCGCCCTACACCAGGAAGTGAGGTGGGAGGACATGCAGATGTGATCAATTATGGAACTTGAGTTCCGTCCTGTGTAGGTAGGAATGTTGGCGCCAGAGGTATCTTTAGCGGAGGGCAGAATTACCATATCGTAGGCAGCTAACAGGTTATTCAGTGCATCCCCATATTGGTTGTGTGGGAAATGGATATCAACATCCCTATTTAAATCAACAATCCCACATACCCTTCGGTCAGAGAGAGGACAGACCACCAAATTAAAGTCACCTATCCATATCATTTCAAAAGCAACATAAGAACCCTTAGTAATATCTTCAAGTGCACTCACTAGGGCAGCCACCACCAGGTGCCGTGAACTGTCAAAAACATTGTTATAAAAATTAATTAAGAGAAAGTTTCTGCCATTATCCTGTTTCAGCCATAAAATCTGTGAATGGGCGCTTACTTGCACATGTTTTTTCACCATGATAGAGAGTTTTACAGATATCAAAACCAAGAGCCCTCCCTTCGCTCTTCCTGATGGAGATGGCAGAGAGGGTAGAGAGTAAGAAACATATCCATTAAGGTTAATAGGCTCTTTGGACCAAGTTTCCTGGAAAAATAATATATCTAAACTATTTATAAACTCTGTCCAAGTATGACACTCCTGTTTGGATGCAATACCCGCTATGTTCCAACTGCCAATTAGACATGCCGGTTGCCTGGAACCTTTATCCAGAGCATTAAATGGCCTGACGCTACTATTATAAGGCAATTCACATTCCTTTCTTATATTCAGTTCAGGGAGTGACTGGATTCCACTACAATCCATAGGCTTACTTAGGGTGGATACGGATAAGGGGGACTGTACGGCCTCTATGATGTGTTCAGTGCGTCAATCCACAGCCTCTAATGCACTAAACCGATTATAGCAGGGGATGGTAAAGGGGACATATTGTGGGCCCATCCATTCTGCGTGTTGCTGTCGGTCATTATAATGTATTCACCCCGCCCTTCGATGTATTGAAGTCCAGCCATTGTTTACCCCCTCTTCCCAATTATTTTGGCTTGGGGAGAGGGGACTTATTCCTGTTGGAATTAGCGATTGTCTTACTGTTTGAATGTAGATGGATTGAACAATAGTTCCCTTTTAGCTTCACATAACAACTATTTTGTGTGTGAAAATCGTGGATATTATTGATTGCCAGCTGGGTGGACAGGTGTTTTTTATGTGTCATTTTTGTTGCCCCCTGTGTTTCTGGCACCTCCATTGTATCATCGAGATTATTATTATTTATTTATTTTATTTATGGTTTTATAGAGCGCGTAGTCACCCAGTGGGTATCCCAGCGCTGAACCTTTTACTCGCAAAGGGAAGTGGTCGGGAGAAATGACAGCTTAGGGGAAGAGTAGGGTTTTGAGGGCTTTCCTGAACCGAAGGAGGTTGGGTTCTACTCTGAGGCTCAGAGGGAGTGCATTCCATTTGTTTCCTGTGTTGACCGAGAAGCGGCGGCTACCTATGCGGGCCTTTTTCACCTTGGGGATCGTGATGAGGTTTCCGTGCTCCGAGCGGAGCGCTCTCGTGGGTCTATAAGGGGTGATCCAGTTATTTAGTATGGGGGGGCCGGTGTTGTGGAGTACCTTGTGGGCAAGACAGAGGGCCTTGAAAGTGACCCTTTCCCTGATAGGGAGCCAGTGCAGCTTGCTAAGTGCGGGCTTCGCAGATGATCTAGCCGGGGTGTTCGTTAGGAGTCGGGCTGCGGCATTTTGAGCTTTTTGCAGAGTTTGAAGAGTGGATTCTGGGGAGCCCAGGTAAATGGCATTGCTGTAGTCCAGCCTGGATAAAATTAGGCCTTGGATCAGCATGAGACGCGACTGGAAAGGCAGTAGCGGGATTACCTTCCTGCAAGATTTGAGTAGACCGTAGCATATGCCGGCCGTCTTTCTTGCCTGTGTCCTGAAGGTAAGGTCGGTCTCCAGCCACACTCCGAGACTCTTGACCTCCTTCTTGGGGGTGGGGGGTTCACCCATACAGGCTGGCCAGATGTTAGAGGGGAGGTTCGTGGTTTTATGTCCTAGGAGTATCTTAAATTATTCAACAATATTACTTTAAATCGTTATACGAGGACCTTGAATCCTGATGATGTAGATCAAACAGATACTAGCCAGCAACAATATGTAGATTTTAATTTAGGATTGTTCTTCTTTGTAGGTGCTGCATTAAATAGTAGAAAAGTGCGACGATTAACTAGAGTTGTAGAAGCTGTTACAGATCAAGCAGCAGTAGCCCTAAGAAACCTCACTGAAGAATTGCAAATTGCTAGAATAGTTTCTTTACAGAACCGTATGGTTCTAGACGTTATATTAGCAGATAGAGGTGGTGCATGTCGCATTATAGGTAGTAGTTGCTGTGTGTTCATCCCAGATCATACACCATCAGTGTATAAAGCGATCGTTGTAGACCTCCGCACAGAGAATGGTACGTGGACTCTTGCAGGATGGTTCTGGACTTTAATCTCTACTTGGGGCTGGAAAGTATTGACTGCTCTATGTATAGTAATTGTAATAGTCTTCACATGTTGTGTGTGTATCCAGTGTAGTCCGATGATATGTTCTATGTGCATTACTGCTTGCATGCCGACCAAAAGAAATGTTGCAGAAGTCAAAATGCAGAATAATTTGAACAAGGAGATAGCTGAGATGATAGAAATTGATATAAGGGATGAGTATTTAGCTTATCCTAGGAAGTCGAATGTCTTCAGCTAATACTGAAAGGGTCGTCTGTTGTAATTTGGCAGCGGCTAGATTAAGCATTACCAGAAGACATGCTGTATTTGACCATTTCCTTGCAATTGAACCGACTCCATTTTGTATGAGTTTCAGGATATTGCTCCTATTTAATATGTCGTGGCTTTCCTGTGACTTGTACTCAGGAGACCAAATAATTTGGTGTAATTCTTTGCCGATTTTAGAATTATTTATACATGACACGATGCCTGCTTCCTCCTTTGTTTGTATCACATCTATATTCCTTACACAGAATCTTAAAATTCCCTGTGTCGGAGTATTTGGTGTCAATCCTTTGCGCTCACAGCGAACATTATCCATGATTACTTGGACGTCAGGATCTGATATTGTTTGTGAAAAAGAGACTGTCATTACCTTTGCCCCGTCTTCACTGCACAATGATTTTCGTGCATGGCTGATTATGTTATCAAGAACAGCATTTTTACCTACTGGGTGGTCTTCAACTTGCAATTTTGGGGGTGCTGATTTCAATATAATGCCACTTGATTGCAATCGCCCCTCCTTGTTATCATTATCTGAGCCTTGGGCTAAATCTTCCAAAGAGTTGTTCTTATTATTTACCGCTATCTGCGTACCCTGTTTGCCGCTTATTTTGCAGTTTTTATCATGTGTTGAGAAGGACAAGTGATTCTTACTTAACATCTCAGTTTGCTGATTTTTTGCGGTATGTGAAGGGCTAGACACAGTGCCTGATAATTGTGCGCCTTGCAGGACTTTTTTGGACATCAACTCTCCTTTGTTAGACATGTCATCCTTTATTATCATGTCAGAGCGACTTTCACTGATGCAAACATTTTTAGATCTTCTTTGGCTTGGATTTGAAAAGATGGGGTATATTCCTAAAATTGGGGCTGCTTTGCTTTTTTTATTTCTGGCTTTCCCCTCTTTTTTCCTTTGTCTCTTTGTTAGAATTTGCTTTAATGGCTCTTTATTTCTTGACTCTATTTCGGCTGATGCATTGGTGTCATCATTCATTTTAGTCTTTCCAAGTGCCGGGTTAACTTCTTTCGTGGATAAATCAGGTGAGGCATTTTTATCAGCCAGTAAGTCTTGGACAGGTTTGGAACTGTTCGAACCGTCCGACTTCAGATCCGTATTGATAAGTCTTTGGTTTAAAATGAGAATCTGTTCCAAAATTATAGGAAGTGAACTTAATTTGTCCAAGACTGGTCCACAGGTGCAGGAGGATTTAGGTTGATATGTGTGTGCTTGTGCTCTAAGTATTAAACTATTCAAATTATCCAACTTTGTATTTATCCCTGCAATGTAGGAAGCAATAATATTCATTAATTCAATTTGAATGTCCAACTTATCTAATTGCATTATCAAAGTTGGTGTTGACGTTTGCAAAGCTTTAAACAGAGGCATAACCAGATTCACAGACGCTGCATCCTTAAGGGCATTAGACATGAGGTCATCTTTTGATGGGTCATTATGATTTGTATTAATTATTGGTGATCTGACCTCGCTGGAGCCCATTGGGCTTTGTAAATGCTCTATGAGAGACGCACTGCCCACTTGCTTAGCCTCTTTAATACACCCCTTTGCGGCTTCTGCTGCTACATCTCCGTTGCCTGGGTAAAACCCGGCCAATACATCGTTCCCTTTACTTTTGTTAATTGATTGGCTTGGGTTGGGGTGGGATAGGGCCAACTCATCTAAGCTCAATTCAATTGGAGCCGTACAATCGTGATCCACATTTTCTATTGTAGCTGTTAGAACAAAGTTTAGATTGTCAAATGTGGAAGTTGTTAAAAACTGCGGTATTGTGATTAAGATGGGAGTGTCCTCGGGGGTGATGTGTACTGTTGCTGCTGTTGCTATTCCACATTTTGTCCCCCAAAGACCTTTTATATTATCGGTATTTTCCAGTTGTTCTGTTTGCTTAAATGGGTCACAGGTTTTGATGGTATGAGGACTTTGGTTCCCCGGGGCAGATGCAGATACAGATGTAGATGTAGATGTTAAAAAGGCTTCATCCGTCTTAACAAAGGCAGCCGCGTGTCCGGGGGAAGTCGCGACATTGGGGGCAATTGGAGATGATAAGCCCAAGACTCCCTCCGTTGAAGAAAGCAATATTGCCCTGGGGTCTTTCAGAAACTGGAACCGTGAGATTTACGAGTTTTTAATTAGAATGGACTTTTCAAAAATGGAGGCAATTGGTCATATTAATGGATTTTGCAATGGACAGTTTGCCTTATTTGCATTAATTTATCCAGTATTTTCCGTTTAAGTACACCTCGTGAGGCTGGTATCTTGTCGCCTAATGCCTTCCTCACTTTACCAGACCTCATAGTGGAACCAGACTGATGCACCTGGAAGCTCCTTGCCGTAATCCAAACTTAATGGGCAGTATTTGAAATTCACGGAGTACCCCCTGCCAAATCCCTTTTACTGCCAGCGGAACGCCTCACGGCGAGAGGGTAATACCAGCTGTCAGGCACGCTTGTATTAGGTGCACTTAATTGTTATTAGTCACCAGCAGGAGCACCTCTTGTCGGGGGCTTAACGAGGTCCTTTAACGTTTTTTTGGGTTACAGGAGCCAGAACCCGTAAACTGGTCCTGAAGTGGGGTTTTTTTTCCGCGTTTATTGTGCTTCCCTCTAATGCAGAGGAGGAGGGCTGAGGCCAACCAAAACCCCAATGTCCGGTTGCAAAAGGGCTGGGCTGGGCGGCGTAACCACTAACCTGCTAATCCAGACAGGACCCAGGCTCCGCATTCACAGCCACAACAACCCCCACAGTCTCCTCTTCAATCCAACTCTTCTCCCCTTACTTGCTCCTTGCTCCTTTCACAGCTCCTTTTTCTCGGCTCTGAGGGGACACTGGGGGAAACAGCTCACCGGCTCGTAGGCAGGGCTGGGATCTCCTGCGGGTTCTCCTGCGGGCTCTCCATGGCCAGTCTCACTTGCTATCCGTTGCCGCTTTGTGCCCCCCTCTGCTGAGGACTGCTGCGGACTGCCGCTCCACTTCCGCTTCTGCTCCATCATGCCTCCACCGTAACTCCGCGCTGCACCGCAGTGCAGAACAGGGCAGACCCGGACTGGCCAAACCCACCAGAGCACGAGCAAGGCACAGCACAGATGGGCAGGTGAAGGGGGGGCCAGGCGGTATCAATGGCTTGCTGACGGCGGCGTTGGTTGATGTAAAATTATGGCTGAGAGCAGCCAACCCCCGTCACGGCAGCAGCCGTTGCAGCAGACCACTCGGAATGGAGTTCTGGCATCCTCAAAAAACAGCTCACTGCTGCACTCTCCTATGAGTGACGAGGTACAACTTGTACTATGTATGGTGTGATTGCTGTGGTCTTGAAGGGCTATGTGTGGATGGTGCAGACAGGAACATGTAAAGTCACCTGTGTGTGGAAATGTGGCAGTGACATGTCATCTGTGAACATATACGGGACTCAGTTTGTTGACACTTGTTGCACATTGTGTTGTCTGCCTGTTGACTCATGTAGATGTTTGTTGTAGTGTACTGTCTGTGATGCCACACTTACACCAGTGACTGTCGTTCTGTTGAGTCTCCCTATGTGCCTTGAAATTATCCATACCTACACTCTGTACATATTTTGGATACAATATGGATATTTTGACCACTGTAAATATTGAACTGAAGACAAAGCTGAACTAATTGAAGTGTGTAAGGTATTTTAATTACATAGTTGACATGTGAGGGGTGCAGGCAGATTTACATGAAGGTGGTGATTTAGTAGTGAGTTGACAGTCATGGTAAATGACATGTAAGAGTAGACATCACATCGATGTGGTGACCCAGTCCAACAGACAGGTGCCATTCACAAGGCAGTGTGGGGATGGACAGTCCAAACAGTCAATGCAGTGGGGAAGAGGGTTGCCATCAGGGCTGGCTCTGTGACTGGTGTTTGGCTGGTGCTTTGCCTCCAGAGACTCCCAGGCTCTTCTTTGGATGCCCCCTTGATCACTTGGGTGGGGGAGGCCCTTGCTGCATGGCCAGCAGCATCTGAGGACTTACCTCTCTATGTTGCTGCAGGGGAGGATGGTGCACTGTCATCCTGCAGCACAACAGAGGGGGGCGGAGGTGTTGTTTGGGACGCAGGCCTGTCCCTCAGTAACGCCACTTGCTGGCCCATGAGGTCCATCATTTGTCCTATGCGTGTGTGGATGAACCTCATCAGCAGGATGAGCTCTCGTAATAGTTCTTCAGACCGGCCACTTTGTCCCTGGACCTGTTCGCAGGCACCGAGGACTCTGGTGAAGTGGTCCAAGGATGGTGTACCAACCTCTCAAGGTCAGGTGGTGACCCTGGCCGTCCCACATGCCCTGCTGCCACGGACCTCTTGCCTCGCCACTGTGGGTCCACGCACACTCTCCCTGTCCTCCACAGTTGTTGGTGTGGGCTGGTCATCCCCTGGGACAGGGAGGGTCCTGCAGGTGGCACTAGTGGTGGTGGTGGTGGCGGCGGTGGAGGCACAGGCCGTAACTGCAGCGGTCTGCTGTGCAGTTGTTGTTGCAGCAGACGTGGTATTGGGGAGAATGGGGGCCTGGGGCTTGGTGCTCCCTGGCACACCATCGTCCAGAGAATCCTGGAAGTCTACATCCGAGGGTCCATGTACCGGGGGTGGAGACTGGCTCTGCTGGTCGTTGTTGTCGTCCTCAGCAGTGAGTTCTTGGTCACCTGTGGATTAGCTGGGGAATGGTCAGTGTTGTGCACTGTACAAGAAATCTGTTAGCTGTGTGTCATCCACTGTCTGTACACTACACAATTGAGAGATCATCACTATTTTTTGTAAGTGCAATACTGTGCCTCATTACATGATGCAGAGGTACATAAATTACTCGTACATCTCAGGTGTTGATGCATTGCATGCAATTGGTGGTATATGTAGTGATGCAGGCCTACCTCCCACATACAGACCTCCCAGATGAGATGGCTACCTACTACTAATGGGCGGATTTCGCGGATCCATGATCCGCAAATTTGCGGATTTGCAGAATCGCAAAATCCGCGAATCCGGATTTTTTTAATGGAGGGGGTCTTCTGTGCGAGTTCAAGTGCCTCTTGTGTGTATAAATGGTCAGAGACCGATCAGAGCAGCAGATGAAGAGAAAGAAGCTCCTGGTCACAGGAACAGCACGAGGATTGCGCTTGTGAAAGTCAAGGATACAAAGGCCTCTATCCAGCATCACAGCTGATTTTCGACTGTAGATTTGGGATGAAGGCACACCTGCTCAGCCTCGATGACGCTCACGATTGTTTTTGGGCTGATGAATGAGTCACTGAATTTGAGCTTCAACTAGTTCCAGCGACCATGTGTGTGTTACTATGCAATCGCCCGAAGGGCGCAGGGGTCTCTTGAGTGAGCTGTCCATCATAGTGGGTAAATGGCGGGAAGACGGTGCACACCGCGAGTGTGTGACCGGGGCCAAACGGGCGGGGCTTCCATGCGAGTTCACATGCCTCTTGTGTGTATAAAAGGTCAGAGACCGATCAGAGCAGCAGATCAAGAGAAAGAAGCTCCTGCTCACAGGAACAGCATGAGGATTGCACTCGTGAAAGTTAAGGATGCAAAGGCCTCTATCCAGCATCACAGCTGATTTTCGACGGTAGATTTGGGAAGAAGGCACACCTGCCCAGCCTCGACGACGCTCACGATCGTTTTTGGGCTGATGAATGAGTCACTGAATTTGAGCTTCAACTAGTTCCAGCGACCATGTGTGTGTTACTATGCAATCGCACCGATGTGCGCAGGGGTCCCTTGAGTGAGCTGTCCATCATCCTGTAACTATTTTAGGATGGCGCCGGCAAGCTGCCAGCGCCATCCTAAAATAGTTACTAAATTAGCTTCATTAGGAAGCACTAATAGATAAAATAAAGCAGGTGCTCGAGCACCTGCTTTATTTTATCTATTAGTGCTTCCTGTTGAAGCTAACTTAGTAACTATTTTAGGATGGCACTGGCAGCTTGCTGGCGCCATCCTAAAATAGTTACAACAACTTCAAGCTTGAAGGCTTGAACTTTTGCCCCCCGGATTCGCCGCTCGCGGATTCGTGTATTTTCGGTAAGTTTGCGGGAGTTCGTGGATTGCAAATTTACAGAAAATCCGCGAAATCCGCGAGCGGAACGGATTTTGCACTCACGCTTACTACCTACCTGTGGGAGGGAGGGCTCCATCTTGCTGGGGTGTGGGACATGGGGCATGGTGGGAGTAGTAGTGCAGGGCTCCCTCTCAAATACAGCCCTCCCAGAGAAGATGGCTACCTACCTGTAAGGTGAGGGTGAAGAATGCATTGGCTTCCATGTGCTCCTGGGTGGTGTGGGGGAGGGCTCCATCTTGCTGGGGTGTGGGACAGGGGGCATGGTGGGAGTAGTAGTACAGGCCTCCCTCCCACATACAGGCCTCCATGTGAAGATGGCTACCTACCTGTAAGGTGAGGGTGAATAATGCAATGGCTTCCATGTGCTCCTGGGTAGTGTGGGGGAGGGCTCCAACTTGCTGGAGTGTGAGACAAGGGGCGTGGTGGGAGTAGTAGTGCAGGCCTCCCTCCCACAAACACCCTCACTGTGAAAATGGCTACTTTAGATAGTTTGTTTGGTGAACAATGGTGAACAATGCAATTGTCTCCATGTGCTCCTGGGATGGAAGGAGTGCTCTATGCTGCTTGGGTGTGGGACAGGGGGCATGGTGAGAGTTGGAGTACAGGCCTCCCTCCCACATACAAGCCTCCCAAGCAAGATGGTTACCTACCTGTAAGGTGAGAGTGAAGAATGCAATGGCTTCCAGGTGCTCCTGGGTGATGTGGGGGTAGGGCTCCATGCTGCTGGGGTGTGGGACAGGGGGCATGGTGGGAGTAGTAGTGCAGGCTGACCGTGCTCATGCTTCCATGGTTATATTGCTAGCTACATTTAGGGTACATGGGCGTGGGTTTCTGTTGGATCTGTGAGACAGGTTTTTGTAGGTGTGTGGTGCAGATGGATGTGATTTGTCTGGTGTGGTGTGTGTTTTTGGATGTGCAAAACAGTACATATCAGTGTGTTGGTTGACATCCGTTTGTACTTACCAGCCTCCACTCTCCCGGATACTCCTGTGAGACTTTCAGGATGCAGTATGGCAAGCACTTTCTTCTCCCAGGGTTTGAATGTTTTCTGTGGGATGGGAGGGCAACTGCCAGTCCCGTAAGCCATCTCCCAGTTCTTGCTCCTCCTCTCTTTAACAACCCTCTTGAGAACATGCCACTGCTTCATGAATCGCGAGATGGGCCCTACTGCATTGACCCTTTATACTATCCTTCCCCACATTTGAGTCCTTGTGGCTAATGGTGTCTGTTTGACTAGGCTACCAAACAGTCTGACTAGCTCATTTACCATGACTGTGAAATCACTCTCTGTGAATTTGGGCATTTTCTGTGATGCCATGGTGTGTGGTGTTTGAAGTGTTTGTGGGTACAGGGGTGTGGGTGGTGGGTGTGGTGCTTTTGTGTGAGGTGTGTTATGTGCTGGGGGAATGTTGTTGCTGGTTTGATGGTGGTGGTGGTAGTGGTGGTGGGTGTGCTGTGTTCTCTTGCCTCTCCTGTCAGATCTGGTGTATGCCCTTCTCTTCAGGAGTGTTGCAAAAGATTGTGGTCAGTGAAGGGGCTGGTTTTATACACAGCTGTGTGGGTGTGTCCTCTTGGGATTGTGCTGTCAGGTGTGTTGTGGTGGTTGTCCTGGGAAATGTATGTTTCTGTTTGGCATTTTTCCTTTTCATTTGTTTGTGTTTTGTGTATTTGGGGGGCATGGCTACATTGGTTTGTGCAATTTTTGGCATTGACACATTGTTTTTGCTTCGGACTGCCATTTTTTTCATGTATCGTCCGCTGCAGTAGCTATGCTGCAGCTCTTCCGCTGTCTCTCACATTCACTCCTGTATGCAACCGCGGCGGTCGGAAACAGCGGATCGTACCGCGGGACCATTGGGGATATACTAATTTCCCGTACAGTGTCTCCTCTATGCTTGCGGGTGGTTGTAGCTTTTCCGCTGCGTTTCTGACTGCTGCGGTAGGTTTTTGGACGTCACCGCCTCCGTCGGGTGGTTTTGGTTAGCCCGCTACCGCCGGGGTCGTTTTTTTGGGCAGTTGTTCCTAATTTGACCGCCGGTTTCTCCACGGTCCTGACGGGCGGTTGTTTCCCGCCTCCATGGCGGTCGGAGTTGTTTCCCGCCCATCATCCTCATGGGGCCCTAACTCTTCAGTGCACTTCTGGTAATTAATTGTGGTAATTGTATGATCTTTTTTAGGTTTGGGTTGTGGTGTTTATAAGGTTAAAGGGTGGGAAGTAATTTATTTTTGATTAAATAATAATTGGTTGATGGAATCCTCAGCAATGATGTAGTACCTCACATTGCATCCCGGCGTACCTCAGAACCACCCAATCATCTTGTCTGCACAACCCATCCTTGGTGTAAGACCTCACAATGCTCTGCAACCAGGGCAGAAGGTACTCCTGTTCGGTATTGAGACAGAATATTGAGTTGTGAATATTGTGTCACTATAGCAAGTTGAAAATATAGTGACACAGAAATATCGACAGTAAGAATATCGTTGTCAAGAATATCAAATGTAAGGTTCGAAATATCGTTAAAAAAAATAAGAGTCATTATTATCGTTTGCAAAAATATAGTTTTAAAAAATATATATTTTTTAATCAGTCTTAAGAATGTTAGTTTATATTTTAAATGTATGTGATGTATTTTTTTTGTATAAGTATTGTTGATGTTTTTTAATAAATTTCTAGTAGTTATCGATTTTATTTTAATTCAATTTTGCGATTTTTGGTTCTGTAGTGGGTTGCTGGTTCATAGGGGAATAGGGTTGGAAGTAATTTAATTATACTAAATTAATGACAACTTTTTATTTATTAATATTTATTTAATTGAGATTTTATAGTGTTAAATGTGGGAAGTAATTTATTGTAAGGAATTATTATTTGGTTCTTAATTAATATTGATTAATTAGGAATTATTATTTGGTTCTTAATTAATATTGATAAATTAATTATTTAGCGCGAAAAAACCGAAAAACGATTTTTACAAAAGCAAAAGCAATGAGCAGGTGCAAAAGGTCAACCTCATCATTTGTAACGATTCCCTGTTGTGCTTCCTGAGGGGGCCCTCCAGAATTCGGTTGCCTGCTTGCAACTATTGTGTGACCCTGCTCTGACCTTAACTGTATGCCACAAAGGTCCTGATTTACAGCTAAGGGAGCAGACAAGCAGGTGCCAGGCTGGAACTTCAAATTCAGTGACACATTAATTAGCCCCTAATTCATTATTGTCAGTTGGGGCAGGGCAGGTGTTGTTAATAAACTAACCCCAAATTAATTCATGTCAGTTCAAGCAGGGCAGGTGGGCTTGCTTATCCCCCCCATCTTCTACAGTGATGATGAACTAGAGGGTGGCATTGATGTAACAGAGGGTGGCATGGGTCAAAGAGAGGGTGGCAGTGGTGAAACAGAGGGTGCTGGGAGGCTGTGATGATAAACCAGACGTAGAAACAACATAGTCGCGACCGTTGCGAGCCGACAAGTAAGTTCGCAATTGCGAACTAGTACCAAATCCTCGCGAACTGGCAGAAACACTTGCGAACACAAAAAAAATAAAAAATCCGCAAATTTGCGGGAATTCGCGGATTTTGCGGATTGCGAATTTGCAAATCCGCAAAATTCGCGAACGCCAGATTCGCAAAATTCGCCCATGCTTAGTCTTGGTGGTGGTATGTGCCTTCAGTAAATGGATTGAGGCGTACCCTACAAAGGACAATACTGCAATTACTACCGCAAAGGTGCTTTTGAAGGAATTATTTCCTCATTATGGTGTTTGTAGATTTTTGTGGAGTGATAATGGACCTCATTTTATAGGGGACGTTATCAAGTATATCCTGAAAAGATTAGGGATCAAACAGAAGTTTCATGCAGTGTTCCACCCACAATCAGCAGGATTGGTGGAAAGAAACAATGCTACTCTGAAGCTGAAATTAGCCAAGATACAGGCTTCTAGTTCTTTGACTTGGGCAAATACGTTGCCACTCGCATTGTTGTCTATTAGATCAGTGCCTCATTCTCGGACAGGTCTCACCCCTTATGAGATCTTGTTTGGTAGGCCCATGAATATCTGGGGAATTCCTAAACCAAGTTCTGTGTATGATGTACCTTGTGTCTTAATGAATGACTATTTGGCACAATTAACTGATAACTTGGTTTCTATTTATCAACAGGTTCGCGAAGCACTTCCTGACAGATCTACAGGTGAAGGCCATGAACTCCGACCTGGTGACCACGTGATGATTAAGGTCTTCGAGAGGTCGAGCAGTTTGGAGCCAAGGTGGAGTTGACAAGAGCAATTGCAACTTGCCACGAGGACAGCAGTTCAAGTCACGAACCGGAAAAATTGGATCCACAGTACCCATTGTCGGCGAGTACTTCCTACCTTGGTGGAGCCTCCTGTGTTGACTGATCATCGAGAGGTTCTAACTATGGAGAAAGGCTGTGCTGTGACACCTGACGGATCTGAGGAGTTCTTCCCGGACCAGACAATCCCTGGAGCAACGAGAAATAAATTGAGACAGTGAAAGGAGTCTTCAGTGCTTGTGAAAGTTGTCTGAGCATTCCCTGGGTTAGTGAAACGGAAAGCCGATGTGGCAAGGGGGGGGGGGATCAGCTCTGCATTAGAGTAGTGACACCCGTCTTGGCCCGTGGTGAAGAAATCAACGGCTGCCCAGGGGTAAGAGCTCTGACAAATACTTTAGTTTCAGGAAGAATTGTTTTGTGCTTTTGTCAAAAAAAATGGAAAAGAAGATTTTTTGTGCTGTAGGGCTTATTGTTGTCTTGTTGATTGTGGCAACAATAACATGGTCTGTTGAGGAGACAACTCCTGCTCGTGAGTTGTTTGTTGTTACTACATCAACACTATTATTTCTTTACGCTCCCATATCAAGAACTGAAGCCTGAAGCACCGACAATCCTATCTTAATAACACTTTTATTCAGATGCTACACCATACCCACATTGCTACAAATGCCATGAACTGTTGGATTTGTGGGATGATGCCTGCACATCAAAAGAAGGGAGGTACACCATTTATACCTCTCCCTTTTTTGCATAATGGCTCTTGTCGAGCCTGGTATACCCTGCTTTTTGCAACTAGGAAGCCTACAGTGGGCAGACTGCGTTTCCGGTTGAATAAAGAATGTCATCAAGACAAAGATGGGTATCCCCAAGTGAATGGAACTAAATGGGAGTGGGAGGAATATCGACTGGACAATTTTTCAATGCCATATATCTTTACCAACACAAGAGACTCTGTTAAAAGTGAACATTTTGTTATCTCTGTTACTCAAGCACAAGCAGAATTATGTGTATAGAGTATTGGACTTCAGTTCAGTTCATAAAGCTTGATTTCGGAACATAGAGACAATGTCCATAAACGCACAGCAAATACAAGTAAAATACATTCATCCGAAAAAAAGCAATGGTCCATGTAAAATAGTTAAAAGATCATACTTTTCCTGGCCCTAATTGCTTTCAGAAGAAAAGTAGCAGTAAAAAACCATATATCAACATGATTTAAATTAAAAAGCAATTTCAAGGCATCATGGACTGTCCTAACACCAAACTTAACAAAGATAGGTTTTAAAAAGGCGATATGAAGATTTTCATATAACTTACATATCAGAACAAAGTGCAGAGTGCTTTGTGCGGATCTGTTGTCACATGGGCACGCGCCCTCTGGGTGCTTTTTCCGGAAAGGGAAAGCCACCAGATGGTGCACAATCCCCAACCTCATCCGAGTCAAGACAAATCTGTGGGACGCCCTATTAACATGCCTTAGATAAGGTTGGAAACCAGCATATTCATTATATTTGGCATAGTAGGAACAAGTGGACAAATTAGCGCCATTGCTTCGCCGCTGTTCAGACTTAAACATTAAAAAAGCATTCTTCAGTTCAGCTTTAGACAAGTCGGAGGCTGCTAGGCTATCCCCCTTGACATCAATTCCAAAGATCTCCTTAAAGGTGTTAATCACATATTTAATCCAGGGGATCTTAAAATAATTATCAAGGGAAAGACAGTCCCCTATAATAGCTCTGTTTAAGGACGTTTCTTCCTTCGCCCAGACAGCACGCCATAACATTAGAGGTCTTAGATCAATTAAATCAGACAAATGCAGGATGCCTAGTTCCTTATGTACTAAATCATTAGAAGATGATTTAGGTAAACACAAAAGTCTTTTAAGGAAACAGTTTTCCTCCACCTGGAGACTACTTGCAGATACAGAACCCCATGTCCCAGCTCCATAAATTCCAATCGATAGGGATCTCGCCTCATAAATCTTAAGCATATCTTCAATCCGCCTATCTCCCAATTTAGTGGCAAATTTGCATACCCCGTGTTCGCTTTTCGCCATTTTGGCCCTAACGTTATTGAGCTCACAACCCCAGCCTTTATTTTTAGAAAACGTAATACCCAAGTAGCAAAAATTATCGACAAGTTGGACCTTCTGGCCATCAATAAAATATGGGGAATGTTTCCCCCTACCTTTACCACATTCCATAACATAAGTTTTGGATTTGTTAATGACCAGTTTACGTTCACCAATAAAAAGAGAGAACCTGTCCATAAGTCGCTGCAAACCTAGGGGGGTCCTTGACAGCAGCACCGCGTCATCCGCGTATAATATTACCGGGACGTCGATATTATTGACTTAAGGGCCATCTGCCGCAATAGTTTTAAGAACTTTATCAACTTCACTGATAAAAAGGGTAAAAAGGAATGGTGCGAGGACGCACCCCTGCCCTACCCTGAATTTGGATGTACGTTCCCCATTTGGCCCATAACGGACACTCGTACATAGGTTGGCATAGACACCTGCTAGGAAATAGACAATGCCCTCAGGCGCTCCCAGTTCTAACAGTTTGGCCTAAAGAATGCCATGGTCCACCAAGTCGAAGGCGCTACTCAAATTCGCGAAACACAGATAGAGAGAGCCTGACTTTGCCTGGGTATACTTCCCTATCGAGAGTTCCAGATTGAGGCATTGTTCAATGGTACCCCTCCCCTTCCTGAAGCCATATTGGCAATCTACAAGAATATTATTTGAGGTGGCCCACTCTTCCAGTCTTGTAAGTAGGACTCTGCTCATAATTTTTACGGGGGAGTCTAATAGCGAGTTGGGGCGATAATTCTTCACCTCCCCCCTGTCACCTTTCTTGTAAATTGGGACAATGACGGATTCCTCCCATGAGGGAGGGACCCAGTAACAGACTGCAGCATTAAAAACTTTGGTTAACAAGGGACCCCAGAGTTCAGGAATTAATTTGTATACGTCGATAGGTACCCCGTCAGGGCCCTGTGCTTTGCCCCCTTTACTGGCGTTAATGCTATCCTCAACTTCCGTCAGGGTAATATTTAGTGGGACAATAGGCCATGTGCCATCACGGACCTTAGCCCAGCCTTCCGAGTCAAAGATACCTGAAAAGTGGGTGACCGAAGAGTCAGAATCAACATTAAAAGTCAATTCGGGGATTTTGTCATCCTTTAGGAAGGAGCCATTCACTGTAGTCCAGAATAGCGTAATATTAGAAGTTTCTGCTGCCAGAGCCAAGTTGTCCCAGGCTTCCTGCTGCAATTCCTTCTTTCTACGCTTAACTTCCTCCTGGCAGATAAATTTAAGTTGTTTTACCACACTCGTTACTCTCAGTTTTACTGTGAGTGCCTCCTTCAACTTTTTCAATGTGAGGGTGCAGGCATGGTCAAACCACCCCCTCTGTCGGTCAGTTTTCCCCTTACCAGCTTTGGTCATAACTCTCTCAGTCAGAGCATTGATAGTAATGAAGGTGGCTACAGTCCTACTATTGTCCACATCACTGTCCAGGATGGCAATGATATCAGAAAAACAGTTCCTAATGATGGTAGTAGACATCGTTTCTGCTTTGTCCCCCTTCCATCTAATTCTACATCCATTAGTTCTGTGTGGTTCAATGTTGACAATAACACCATTATTAAGGGTTGAATTTGACTTCAGAAAGGTCACCTCAATAGCTACACAGTTATGATCGCTATGCAGGGAGGAGTCCACAACCCTAGGCGCCCTACACCAGGAAGTGAGGTGGGAGGACATGCAGATGTGATCAATTATGGAACTTGAGTTCCGTCCTGTGTAGGTAGGAATGTTGGCGCCAGAGGTATCTTTAGCGGAGGGCAGAATTACCATATCGTAGGCAGCTAACAGGTTATTCAGTGCATCCCCATATTGGTTGTGTGGGAAATGGATATCAACATCCCTATTTAAATCAACAATCCCACATACCCTTCGGTCAAAGAGAGGACAGACCACCAAATTAAAGTCACCTATCCATATCATTTCAAAAGCAACATAAGAACCCTTAGTAATATCTTCAAGTGCACTCACTAGGGCAGCCACCACCAGGTGCCGTGAACTGTCAAAAACATTGTTATAAAAATTAATTAAGAGAAAGTTTCTGCCATTATCCTGTTTCAGCCATAAAATCTGTGAATGGGCGCTTACTTGCACATGTTTTTTCACCATGACAGAGAGTTTTACAGATATCAAAACTAAGAGCCCTCCCTTCGCTCTTCCTGATGGAGATGCCAGAGAGGGTAGAGAGTAAGAAACATATCCATTAAGGTTAATAGGCTCTTTGGACCAAGTTTCCTGGAAAAATAATATATCTAAACTATTTATAAACTCTGTCCAAGTATGACACTCCAGTTTGGATGCAATACCCGCTATGTTCCAACTGCCAATTAGACATGCCGGTTGCCTGGAACCTTTATCCAGAGCATTAAATGGCCTGACGCTACTATTATAAGGCAATTCACATTCCTTTCTTATATTCAGTTCAGGGAGTGACTGGATTCCACTACAATCCATAGGCTTACTTAGGGTGGATACGGATAAGGGGGACTGTACGGCCTCTATGATGTGTTCAGTGCGTCAATCCACAGCCTCTAATGCACTAAACCGATTATAGCAGGGGATGGTAAAGGGGACATATTGTGGGCCCATCCATTCTGCGTGTTGCTGTCGGTCATTATAATGTATTCACCCCGCCCTTCGATGTATTGAAGTCCAGCCATTGTTTACCCCCTCTTCCCAATTATTTTGGCTTGGGGAGAGGGGACTTATTCCTGTTGGAATTAGCGATTGTCTTACTGTTTGAATGTAGATGGATTGAACAATAGTTCCCTTTTAGCTTCACATAACAACTATTTTGTGTGTGAAAATCGTGGATATTATTGATTGCCAGCTGGGTGGACAGGTGTTTTTTATGTGTCATTTTTGTTGCCCCTGTGTTTCTGGCACCTCCATTGTATCATCGAGATTATTATTATTTATTTATTTTATTTATGGTTTTATAGAGCGCGTAGTCACCCAGTGGGTATCCCAGCGCTGAACCTTTTACTCGCAAAAGGAAGTGGTCGGGAGAAATGACAGCTTAGGGGAAGAGTAGGGTTTTGAGGGCTTTCCTGAACCGAAGGAGGTTGGGTTCTACTCTGAGGCTCAGAGGGAGTGCATTCCATTTGTTTCCTGTGTTGACCGAGAAGCGGCGGCCACCTATGCGGGCCTTTTTCACCTTGGGGATCGTGATGAGGTTTCCGTGCTCTGAGCGGAGCGCTCTCGTGGGTCTATAAGGGGTGATCCAGTTCTTTAGTATGGGGGGGCCGGTGTTGTGGAGTACCTTGTGGGCAAGACAGAGGGCCTTGAAAGTGACCCTTTCCCTGATAGGGAGCCAGTGCAGCTTCCTAAGTGCGGGCTTCGCAGATGATCTAGCCGGGGTGTTCGTTAGGAGTCGGGCTGCGGCATTTTGAGCTTTTTGCAGAGTTTGAAGAGTGGATTCTGGGGAGCCCAGGTAAATGGCATTGCTGTAGTCCAGCCTGGATAAAATTAGGCCTTGGATCAGCATGAGACGCGACTGGAAAGGCAGTAGCGGGATTACCTTCCTGCAAGATTTGAGTAGACCGTAGCATATGCCGGCCGTCTTTCTTGCCTGTGTCCTGAAGGTAAGGTCGGTCTCCAGCCACACTCCGAGACTCTTGACCTCCTTCTTGGGGGTGGGGGGTTCACCCATACAGGCTGGCCAGATGTTAGAGGGGAGGTTTGTGGTTTTATGTCCTAGGAGTATCTTAAATTATTCAACAATATTACTTTAAATCGTTATACGAGGACCTTGAATCCTGATGATGTAGATCAAACAGATACTAGCCAGCAACAATATGTAGATTTTAATTTAGGATTGTTCTTCTTTGTAGGTGCTGCATTAAATAGTAGAAAAGTGCGACGATTAACTAGAGTTGTAGAAGCTGTTACAGATCAAGCAGCAGTAGCCCTAAGAAACCTCACTGAAGAATTGCAAATTGCTAGAATAGTTGCTTTACAGAACCGTATGGTTCTAGACGTTATATTAGCAGATAGAGGTGGTGCATGTCGCATTATAGGTAGTAGTTGCTGTGTGTTCATCCCAGATCATACACCATCAGTGTATAAAGCGATCGTTGTAGACCTCCGCACAGAGAATGGTACGTGGACTCTTGCAGGATGGTTCTGGACTTTAATCCCTACTTGGGGCTGGAAAGTATTGACTGCTCTATGTATAGTAATTGTAATAGTCTTCACATGTTGTGTGTGTATCCAGTGTAGTCCGATGATATGTTCTATGTGCATTACTGCTTGCATACCGACCAAAAGAAATGTTGCAGAAGTCAAAATGCAGAATAATTTGAACAAGGAGATAGCTGAGATGATAGTAATTGATATAAGGGATGAGTATTTAGCTTATCCTAGGAAGTCGAATGTCTTCAGCTAATACTGGAAGTGTCGTCTGTTGTAATTTGGCAGCGGCTAGATTAAGCATTACCAGAAGACATGCTGTATTTGACCATTTCCTTGCAATTGAACCGACTCCATTTTGTATGAGTTTCAGGATATTGCTCCTATTTAATATGTCGTGGCTTTCCTGTGACTTGTACTCAGGAGACCAAATAATTTGGTGTAATTCTTTGCCGATTTTAGAATTATTTATACATGACACGATGCCTGCTTCCTCCTTTGTTTGTATCACATCTATATTCCTTACACAGAATCTTAAAATTCCCTGTGTCGGAGTACTTGGTGTTTCTGAGGTCAATCCTTTGTACTCACAGCGAACATTATCCATGATTACTTGGACGTCAGGATCTGATATTGTTTGTGAAAAAGAGACTGTCATTACCTTTGCCCCGTCTTCACTGCACAATGATTTTCGTGCATGGCTGATTATGTTATCAAGAACAGCATTTTTACCTACTGGGTGGTCTTCAACTTGCAATTTTGGGGGTGCTGATTTCAATATAATGCCACTTGATTGCAATCGCCCCTCCTTGTTATCATTATCTGAGCCTTGGGCTAAATCTTCCAAAGAGTTGTTCTTATTATTTACCGCTATCTGCGTACCCTGTTTGCCGCTTATTTTGCAGTTTTTATCATGTGTTGAGAAGGACAAGTGATTCTTACTTAACATCTCAGTTTGCTGATTTTTTGCGGTATGTGAAGGGCTAGACACAGTGCCTGATAATTGTGCGCCTTGCAGGACTTTTTTGGACATCAACTCTCCTTTGTTAGACATGTCATCCTTTATTATCATGTCAGAGCGACTTTCACTGATGCAAACATTTTTAGATCTTCTTTGGCTTGGATTTGAAAAGATGGGGTATATTCCTAAAATTGGGGCTGCTTTGCTTTTTTTATTTCTGGCTTTCCCCTCTTTTTTCCTTTGTCTCTTTGTTAGAATTTGCTTTAATGGCTCTTTATTTCTTGACTCTATTTCGGCTGATGCATTGGTGTCATCATTCATTTTAGTCTTTCCAAGTGCCGGCTTAACTTCTTTCGTGGATAAATCAGGTGAGGCATTTTTATCAGCCAGTAAGTCTTGGACAGGTTTGGAACTGTTCGAACCGTCCGACTTCAGATCCGTATTGATAAGTCTTTGGTTTAAAATGAGAATCTGTTCCAAAATTATAGGAAGTGAACTTAATTTGTCCAAGACTGGTCCACAGGTGCAGGAGGATTTAGGTTGATATGTGTGTGCTTGTGCTCTAAGTATTAAACTATTCAAATTATCCAACTTTGTATTTATCCCTGCAATGTAGGAAGCAATAATATTCATTAATTCAATTTGAATGTCCAACTTATCTAATTGCATTATCAAAGTTGGTGTTGACGTTTGCAAAGCTTTAAACAGAGGCATAACCAGATTCACAGACGCTGCATCCTTAAGGGCATTAGACATGAGTTCATCTTTTGATGGGTCATTATGATTTGTATTAATTATTGGTGATCTGACCTCGCTGGAGCCCATTGGGCTTTGTAAATGCTCTATGAGAGACGCACTGCCCACTTGCTTAGCCTCTTTAATACACCCCTTTGCGGCTTCTGCTGCTACATCTCCGTTGCCTGGGTAAAACTCGGCCAATACATCGTTCCCTTTACTTTTGTTAATTGATTGGCTTGGGTTGGGGTGGGATAGGGCCAACTCATCTAAGCTCAATTCAATTGGAGCCGTACAATCGTGATCCACATTTTCTATTGTAGCTGTTAGAACAAAGTTTAGATTGTCAAATGTGGAAGTTGTTAAAAACTGCGGTATTGTGATTAAGATGGGAGTGTCCTCGGGGGTGATGTGTACTGTTGCTGCTGTTGCTATTCCACATTTTGTCCCCCAAAGACCTTTTATATTATCGGTATTTTCCAGTTGTTCTGTTTGCTTAAATGGGTCACAGGTTTTGATGGTATGAGGACTTTGGTTCCCCGGGGCAGATGCAGATACAGATGTAGATGTAGATGTTAAAAAGGCTTCATCCGTCTTAACAAAGGCAGCCGCGTGTCCGGGGGAAGTCGCGACATTGGGGGCAATTGGAGATGATAAGCCCAAGACTCCCTCCGTTGAAGAAAGCAATATTGCCCTGGGGTCTTTCAGAAACTGGAACCGTGAGATTTACGAGTTTTTAATTAGAATGGACTTTTCAAAAATGGAGGCAATTGGTCATATTAATGGATTTTGCAATGGACAGTTTGCCTTATTTGCATTAATTTATCCAGTATTTTCCGTTTAAGTACACCTCGTGAGGCTGGTATCTTGTCGCCTAATGCCTTCCTCACTTTACCAGACCTCATAGTGGAACCAGACTGATGCACCTGGAAGCTCCTTGCCGTAATCCAAACTTAATGGGCAGTATTTGAAATTCAAGGAGTACCCCCTGCCAAATCCCTTTTACTGCCAGCGGAACGCCTCACGGCGAGAGGGTAATACCAGCTGTCAGGCACGCTTGTATTAGGTGCACTTAATTGTTATTAGTCACCAGCAGGAGCACCTCTTGTCGGGGGCTTAACAAGGTCCTTTAACGTTTTTTTGGGTTACAGGAGCCAGAACCCGTAAACTGGTCCTGAAGTGGGGGTTTTTTTCCGCGTTTATTGTGCTTCCCTATAATGCAGAGGAGGAGGGCTGAGGCCAACCAAGACCCCAATGTCCGGTTGCAAAAGGGCTGGGCTGGGCGGCGTAACCACTAACCTGCTAATCCAGACAGGACCCAGGATCCGCATTCACAGCCACAACAACCCCCACAGTCTCCTCTTCAATCCAACTCTTCTCCCCTTACTTGCTCCTTGCTCCTTTTTCTCGGCTCTGAGGGGACACTGGGGGAAACAGCTCACCGGCTCGTAGGCAGGGCTGGGATCTCCTGCGGGTTCTCCTGCGGGCTCTCCGTGGCCAGTCTCACTCGCTATCTGTTGCCGCTTTGTGCCCCCCTCTGCTGAGGACTGCTGCGGACTGCCGCTCCACTTCCGCTTCTGCTCCATCATGCCTCCACCGTAACTCCGCGCTGCACCGCAGTGCAGAACAGGGCAGACCCGGACTGGCCAAACCCACCAGAGCACGAGCAAGGCACAGCACAGATGGGCAGGTGAAGGGGGGGCCAGGCGGTATCAATGGCTTGCTGACGGCGGCGTTGGTTGATGTAAAATTATGGCTGAGAGCAGCCAACCCCCGTCACGGCAGCAGCCGTTGCAGCAGACCACTCGGAATGGAGTTCTGGCATCCTCAAAAAACAGCTCACTGCTGCACTCTCCTATGAGTGACGAGGCACAACTTGTACTATGTATGGTGTGATTGCTGTGGTCTTGAAGGGCTATGTGTGGATGGTGCAGACAGGAACATGTAAAGTCACCTGTGTGTGGAAATGTGGCAGTGACATGTCATCTGTGAACATATACGGGACTCAGTTTGTTGACACTTGTTGCACATTGTGTTGTCTGCCTGTTGACTCATGTAGATGTTTGTTGTAGTGTACTGTCTGTGATGCCACACTTACACCAGTGACTGTCGTTCTGTTGAGTCTCCCTATGTGCCTTGAAATTATCCATACCTACACTCTGTACATATTTTGGATACAATATGGATATTTTGACCACTGTAAATATTGAACTGAAGACAAAGCTGATCTAATTGAAGTGTGTATGGTATTTTAATTACATAGTTGACATGTGAGGGGTGCGGGCAGATTTACATGAAGGTGGTGATTTAGTAGTGAGTTGACAGTCATGGTAAATGACATGTAAGAGTAGACATCACATCGATGTGTTGACCCAGTCCAACAGACAGGTGCCATTCACAAGGCAGTGTGGGGATGGACAGTCCAAACAGTCAATGCAGTGGGGAAGAGGGTTGCCATCAGGGCTGGCTCTGTGACTGGCGTTTGGCTGGTGCTTTGCCTCCAGAGACTCCCAGGCTCTTCTTTGGATGCCCCCTTGATCACTTGGGTGGGGGAGGCCCTTGCTGCATGGCCAGCGGCATCTGAGGACTTACCTCTCTATGTTGCTGCAGGGGAGGATGGTGCACTGTCATCCTGCAGCACAACAGAGGGGGGCGGAGGTGTTGTTTGGGACGCAGGCCTGTCCCTCAGTAACGCCACTTGCTGGCCCATGAGGTCCATCATTTGTCCTATGCGTGTGTGGATGAACCTCATCAGCAGGATGAGCTCTCATAATAGTTCTTCAGACCGGCCACTTTGTCCCTGGACCTGTTCGCAGGCACCGAGGACTCTGGTGAAGTGGTCCAAGGATGGTGTACCAACCTCTCAAGGTCAGGTGGTGACCCTGGCCGTCCCACATGCCCTGCCGCCACTGTGGGTCCACGCACACTCTCCCTGTCCTCCACAGTTGTTGGTGTGGGCTGGTCATCCCCTGGGACAGGGAGGGTCCTGCAGGTGGCACTAGTGGTGGTGGTGGTGGCGGCGGTGGAGGCACAGGCCGTAACTGCAGTGGTCTGCTGTGCAGTTGTTGTTGCAGCAGACGTGGTATTGGGGAGAATGGGGGCCTGGGACCTGGTGCTCCCTGGCACACCATCGTCCAGAGAATCCTGGAAGTCTACATCCGAGGGTCCATGTACCGGGGGTGGAGACTGGCTCTGCTGGTCGTTGTTGTCGTCCTCAGCAGTGAGTTCTTGGTCACCTGTGGATTAGCTGGGGAATGGTCAGTGTTGTGCACTGTACAAGAAATCTGTTAGCTGTGTGTCATCCACTGTCTGTACACTACACAATTGAGAGATCATCACTATTTTTTGTAAGTGCAATACTGTGCCTCATTACATGATGCAGAGGTACATAAATTACTCGTACATCTCAGGTGTTGATGCATTGCATGCAATTGGTGGTATATGTAGTGATGCAGGCCTACCTCCCACATACAGACCTCCCAGATGAGATGGCTACCTACTACTAATGGGCGGATTTCGCGGATCCATGATCCGCGAATTTGCGGATTTGCAGATTCGCAAAATCCGCGAATCCGGATTTTTTTAATGGAGGGGGTCTTCTGTGCGAGTTCAAGTGCCTCTTGTGTGTATAAATGGTCAGAGACCGATCAGAGCAGCAGATGAAGAGAAAGAAGCTCCTGGTCACAGGAACAGCACGAGGATTGCGCTTGTGAAAGTCAAAGATACAAAGGCCTCTATCCAGCATCACAGCTGATTTTCGACTGTAGATTTGGGATGAAGGCACACCTGCTCAGCCTCGATGACGCTCACGATTGTTTTTGGGCTGATGAATGAGTCACTGAATTTGAGCTTCAACTAGTTCCAGCGACCATGTGTGTGTTACTATGCAATCGCCCGAAGGGCGCAGGGGTCTCTTGAGTGAGCTGTCCATCATAGTGGGTAAATGGCAGGAAGACGGTGCACACCGCGAGTGTGTGACCGGGGCCAAACGGGCGGGGCTTCCATGCGAGTTCACATGCCTCTTGTGTGTATAAAAGGTCAGAGACCGATCAGAGCAGCAGATCAAGAGAAAGAAGCTCCTGGTCACAGGAACAGCATGAGGATTGCACTCGTGAAAGTCAAGGATGCAAAGGCCTCTATCCAGCATCACAGCTGATTTTTGACGGTAGATTTGGGAAGAAGGCACACCTGCCCAGCCTCGACGACGCTCACGATCGTTTTTGGGCTGATGAATGAGTCACTGAATTTGAGCTTCAACTAGTTCCAGCGACCATGTGTGTGTTACTATGCAATCGCACCGATGTGCGCAGGGGTCCCTTGAGTGAGCTGTCCATCATCCTGTAACTATTTTAGGATGGCGCCGGCAAGCTGCCAGCGCCATCCTAAAATAGTTACTAAATTAGCTTCATTAGGAAGCACTAATAGATAAAATAAAGCAGGTGCTCGAGCACCTGCTTTATTTTATCTATTAGTGCTTCCTGTTGAAGCTAACTTAGTAACTATTTTAGGATGGCACTGGCAGCTTGCCGGCACCATCCTAAAATAGTTACAACAACTTCAAGCTTGAAGGCTTGAACTTTTGCCCCCCGGATTCGCCGCTCGCGGATTCGTGTATTTTCGGTAAGTTTGCGGGAGTTCGTGGATTGCAAATTTACCGAAAAAATCCGCGAAATCCGCGAGCGGAACGGATTTTGCACTCACGCTTACTACCTACCTGTGGGAGGGAGGGCTCCATCTTGCTGGGGTGTGGGACATGGGGCATGGTGGGAGTAGTAGTGCAGGGCTCCCTCTCAAATACAGCCCTCCCAGAGAAGATGGCTACCTACCTGTAAGGTGAGGGTGAAGAATGCATTGGCTTCCATGTGCTCCTGGGTGGTGTGGGGGGAGGGCTCCATCTTGCTGGGGTGTGGGACAGGGGGCATGGTGGGAGTAGTAGTACAGGCCTCCCTCCCACATACAGGCCTCCATGTGAAGATGGCTACCTACCTGTAAGGTGAGGGTGAATAATGCAATGGCTTCCATGTGCTCCTGGGTAGTGTGGGGGAGGGCTCCAACTTGCTGGAGTGTGAGACAAGGGGCGTGGTGGGAGTAGTAGTGCAGGCCTCCCTCCCACAAACACCCTCACTGTGAAAATGGCTACTTTAGATAGTTTGTTTGGTGAACAATGGTGAACAATGCAATTGTCTCCATGTGCTCCTGGGATCGAAGGAGTGCTCTATGCTGCTTGGGTGTGGGACAGGGGGCATGGTGAGAGTTGGAGTACAGGCCTCCCTCCCACATACAAGCCTCCCAAGCAAGATGGTTACCTACCTGTAAGGTGAGAGTGAAGAATGCAATGGCTTCCAGGTGCTCCTGGGTGATGTGGGGGTAGGGCTCCATGCTGCTGGGGTGTGGGACAGGGGGCATGGTGGGAGTAGTAGTGCAGGCTGACCGTGATCATGCTTCCATGGTTATATTGCTAGCTACATTTAGGGTACATGGGCGTGGGTTTCTGTTGGATCTGTGAGACAGGTTTTTGTAGGTGTGTGGTGCAGATGGATGTGATTTGTCTGGTGTGGTGTGTGTTTTTGGATGTGCAAAACAGTACATATCAGTGTGTTGGTTGACATCCGTTTGTACTTACCAGCCTCCACTCCCCCGGATACTCCTGTGAGACTTTCAGGATGCAGTATGGCAAGCACTTTCTTCTCCCAGGGTTTGAATGTTTTCTGTGGGATGGGAGGGCAACTGCCAGTCCCGTAAGCCATTTCCCAGTTCTTGCTCCTCCTCTCTTTAACAACCCTCTTGAGAACATGCCACTGCTTCATGAATCGCGAGATGGGCCCTACTGTATTGACCCTTTATACTATCCTTCCCCACATTTGAGTCCTTGTGGCTAATGGTGTCTGTTTGACTAGGCTACCAAACAGTCTGACTAGCTCATTTACCATGACTGTGAAATCACTCTCTGTGAATTTGGGCATTTTCTGTGATGCCATGGTGTGTGGTGTTTGAAGTGTTTGTGGGTACAGGGGTGTGGGTGGTGGGTGTGGTGCTTTTGTGTGAGGTGTGTTATGTGCTGGGGGAATGTTGTTGCTGGTTTGATGGTGGTGGTGGTAGTGGTGGTGGGTGTGCTGTGTTCTCTTGCCTCTCCTGTCAGATCTGGTGTATGCCCTTCTCTTCAGGAGTGTTGCAAAAGATTGTGGTCAGTGAAGGGGCTGGTTTTATACACAGCTGTGTGGGTGTGTCCTCTTGGGATTGTGCTGTCAGGTGTGTTGTGGTGGTTGTCCTGGGAAATGTATGTTTCTGTTTGGCATTTTTCCTTTTCATTTGTTTGTGTTTTGTGTATTTGGGGGGCATGGCTACATTGGTTTGTGCAATTTTTGGCATTGACGCATTGTTTTTGCTTCGGACTGCCATTTTTTTCATGTATCGTCCGCTGCAGTAGCTATGCTGCAGCTCTTCCGCTGTCTCTCACATTCACTCCTGTATGCAACCACGGCGGTCGGAAACAGCGGATCGTACCGCGGGACCATTGGGGATATACTAATTTCCCGTACAGTGTCTCCTCTATGCTTGCGGGTGGTTGTAGCTTTTCCGCTGCGTTTTTGACTGCTGCGGTAGGTTTTTGGACGTCACCGCCTCCGTCGGGTGGTTTTGGTTAGCCCGCTACCGCCGTAGTCGTTTTTTTGGGCAGTTGTTCCTAATTTGACCGCCGGTTTCTCCACGGTCCTGACGGGCGGTTGTTTCCCGCCTCCATGGCGGTCGGAGTTGTTTCCCGCCCATCATCCTCATGGGGCCCTAACTCTTCAGTGCACTTCTGGTAATTAATTGTGGTAATTGTATAATCTTTTTTAGGTTTGGGTTGTGGTGTTTATAAGGTTAAAGGGTGGGAAGTAATTTATTTTTGATTAAATAATAATTGGTTGATGGAATCCTCAGCAATGATGTAGTACCTCACATTGCATCCCGGCGTACCTCAGAACCACCCAATCATCTTGTCTGCACAACCCATCCTTGGTGTAAGACCTCACAATGCTCTGCAACCAGGGCAGAAGGTACTACTGTTCGGTATTGAGACAGAATATTGAGTTGTGAATATTGTGTCACTATAGCAAGTTGAAAATATAGTGACACAGAAATATCGACAGTAAGAATATCGTTGTCAAGAATATCAAATGTAAGGTTCGAAATATCGTTAAAAAAAAATAAGAGTCATTATTATCGTTTGCAAAAATATAGTTTTAAAAAATATATATTTTTTAATCAGTCTTAAGAATGTTAGTTTATATTTTAAATGTATGTGATGTATTTTTTTTGTATAAGTATTGTTGATGTTTTTTAATAAATTTCTAGTAGTTATCGATTTTATTTTAATTCAATTTTGCATTTTTTAGTTCTGTAGTGGGTTGCTGGTTCATAGGGGAATAGGGTTGGAAGTAATTTAATTATACTAAATTAATGACAACTTTTTATTTATTAATATTTATTTAATTGAGATTTTATAGTGTTAAATGTGGGAAGTAATTTATTGTAAGGAATTATTATTTGGTTCTTAATTAATATTGATTAATTAGGAATTATTATTTGGTTCTTAATTAATATTGATATATTAATTATTTAATTACTATTAATTAATTAATTGGTAATTTATTGTGGTAATTGTGTAATCTTTTTTAGGTTTGGGTTGTGGGGTTTATAAGGGTAAAGGGTGGGAAGTAATATATTTTTGATTAAATAAGAATTAGTTGTTAATTTAAATTAATTATTTGATTGTAAATTAATTATGGAAGTTGTGTAATTAATTTTAGGTGCAGGTTGTAGTGTTTATGGGGGTAAAGGGTGGGAAGTAATCTATGTTCAGGTAATTAAAAAATAGTTGTTAATTTATATTAATTAATTGATTGTCAATAATTATGGAAATTTTGAAATTAATTTTAGGTGTGGATTGTGGAGTTTATAGGAGTAAAGGGTGGGAAGTGATTTATGTTTATTAATTAATAATTGGTTGGTAATTAATATAAATTAATTAATTGATACTTATTTAGGGTAATTGGTAATGTTTTTGTGTGTGGGTATATCTTTTTATTAGTAGTAAAGGGTGGGGAGTAAATTAATTTATCTTACTTTATAATAAGCTGTTAAATACTATTAGTTTTTTAATTGAAAATAAGTTTTAATTGTGTAATTATTTTTTTACAGTTTCATTTTACATGTGGATTGTGGGGATTATAGTGGTAACGTGTTGGAAGTTTATTATTTTTAATGCGTTTTAATTTGTTTTCGCATAAATTACCTTTCTTTAATGGGTAATTAAATATGTTAATTATGAAAGTACATTTAAAATTATTTTTTGTTGTGGGTTGTGAATTGTGTGGTGTTATAGGGTAGTAAAAAAAAAGTAAATTAATGTGATAAATAATGATTTTTGTTTCTAAAGAGTTTCTAATGGAAAACATGTATTTGTCTGAAAATTATAATTTATTTTATTTCATATATTATTTGTAGGTATTTTTCATATGTATTTAACATTATAATATGTTTTTATAAATGTTTAAATATTAGATATATTAGTATTTGAATTTTTAATATATTTCTTTGTTTTTTATTTATTTAGTTTTTAAAATATTTTTGTTGTTTATATTTTAGATTGTTTTTAATTTTAAACTGACTGGAGTGAGAATATTAACTGTTATCCCTCCGGCAATCCAACAATTTCCCTACTGTTGCACTGATTGGAGTGGGAATAGTAAATGTTATCCCACCTCTATCCAACACTTTCCCTACTGTTGCACTCACTGGAGTGGGAATAGTAATTATTACCTCTCCACTATATACAACACACTCCCTACTGTTGCACGCAATGGAGTGGGAATAGTAATTTTTACCCCTCCGTTATCCACCACTTTCCCTATTGTTACACTTATTGGAGTGGGATAGTAATTTTTATCCCTCCGCTATCCAACACTTTCCCCTATTGTTGCAATCACTGGAGTGGGAATAGTAATTTTTACTCCTCCACTATCTAACATTTTCCCTAATGTTGCACTGACTGGAGTGGTAATAGTAAATTTTATCTCTCCGCTATCCAATACTTTCCCTACTGTTGTACTCATTGGAGTAGGAATAGTTATGTTTACCCCTCCATAAGCCAACACTTTCCCTACTGTGACACTTATTGGAGTGGAAATAGTAATTTTTACCCCTCTGCTATCCTACACTTTCCCTATTGTTGCACTCACTGGAGTGGGATAGTAATTTTTACCCCTCAGCTATCTAACACTTTCTCTACTGTTGAACTCACTGGAGTGGGAATAGTAATATAGTTTTAAAAAATATATTTTTTTTAATCAGTCTTAAGAATGTTAGTTTATATTTTAAATGTATGTGATGTATTTTTTTTGTATAAGTATTGTTGATGTTTTTTAATAAATTTCTAGTAGTTATCGATTTTATTTTAATTCAATTTTGCGTTTTTTAGTTCTGTAGTGGGTTGCTGGTTCATTGGGGAATAGGGTTGGAAGTAATTTAATTATACTAAATTAATGACAACTTTTTATTTATTAATATTTATTTAATTGAGATTTTATAGTGTTAAATGTGGGAAGTAATTTATTGTAAGGAATTATTATTTGGTTCTTAATTAATATTGATTAATTAGGAATTATTATTTGGTTCTTAATTAATATTGATAAATTAATTATTTAATTACTATTAATTAATTAATTGGTAATTTATTGTGGTAATTGTGTAATCTTTTTTAGGTTTGGGTTGTGGGGTTTATAAGGGTAAAGGGTGGGAAGTAATATATTTTTGATTAAATAAGAATTAGTTGTTAATTTAAATTAATTATTTGATTGTAAATTAATTATGGAAGTTGTGTAATTAATTTTAGGTGCAGGTTGTAGTGTTTATGGGGTGAAGGGTGGGAAGTAATCTATGTTCAGGTAATTAAAAAATAGTTGTTAATTTATATTAATTAATTGATTGTCAATAATTATGGAAATTTTGAAATTAATTTTAGGTGTGGATTGTGGAGTTTATAGGAGTAAAGGGTGGGAAGTGATTTATGTTTAATTAATTAATAATTGGTTGGTAATTAATATAAATTAATTAATTGATACTTATTTAGGGTAATTGGTAATGTTTTGTGTGTGGGTATATCTTTTTATTAGTAGTAAAGGGTGGGGAGTAAATTAATTTATCTTACTTTATAATAAGCTGTTAAATACTATTAGTTTTTTAATTGAAAATAAGTTTTAATTGTGTAATTATTTTTTTACAGTTTCATTTTACATGTGGATTGTGGGGATTATAGTGGTAACGTGTTGGAAGTTTATTATTTTTAATGAGTTTTAATTTGTTTTCGCATAAATTACCTTTCTTTAATGGGTAATTAAATATGTTAATTATGAAAGTACATTTAAAATTATTTTTTAATGTGGGTTGTGAATTGTGTGGTGTTATAGGGTAGTAAAAAAAAGTAAATTAATGTGATAAATAATGATTTTTGTTTCTAAAGAGTTTCTAATGGAAAACATGTATTTGTCTGAAAATTATAATTTATTTTATTTCATATATTATTTGTAGGTATTTTTCATATGTATTTAACATTATAATATGTTTTTATAAATGTTTAAATATTAGATATATTAGTATTTGAATTTTTAATATATTTCTTTGTTTTTTATTTATTCAGTTTTTAAAATATTTTTGTTGTTTATATTTTAGATTGTTTTTAATTTTAAACTGACTGGAGTGAGAATATTAACTGTTATCCCTCCGGCAATCCAACAATTTCCCTACTGTTGCACTGATTGGAGTGGGAATAGTAAATGTTATCCCACCTCTATCCAACACTTTCCCTACTGTTGCACTCACTGGAGTGGGAATAGTAATTTTTACCTCTCCACTATATACAACACACTCCCTACTGTTGCACGCAACGGAGTGGGAATAGTAATTTTTACCCCTCAGTTATCCACCACTTTCCCTATTGTTACACTTATTGGAGTGGGATAGTAATTTTTATCCCTCCGCTATCCAACACTTTCCCCTATTGTTGCAATCACTGGAGTGGGAATAGTAATTTTTACTCCTCCACTATCTAACATTTTCCCTAATGTTGCACTGACTGGAGTGGTAATAGTAAATTTTATCTCTCAGCTACTTTCCCTACTGTTGTACTCATTGGAGTAGGAATAGTTATGTTTACCCCTCCATAAGCCAACACTTTCCCTACTGTGACACTTATTGGAGTGGAAATAGTAATTTTTACCCCACTGCTATCCTACACTTTCCCTATTGTTGCACTCACTGGAGTGGGATAGTAATGTTTACCCCTCAGCTATCTAACACTTTCTCTACTGTTGAACTCACTGGAGTGGGAATAGTAATTTGTACCCCCCCCCCCGCTAGCCAACACTTTCCCTACAGTTGCACTCATTAAAGTGGGAATAGTAATTTTTAGCCATCCGCTATCTAACACTTTTCCTACTGTTGCACTGACTGGGAAATGTAATATTAAAGATTTTTAAATAGTTTAATGTTTTAATTTATAATAAACAGTTTTTTTAAATTAGATGTTATGTTATATATATATATTTATTTGTAAATTTATATATCAGTTTAAAATTATAAAATAAATTACAATTAATAATGTATTAATGGTTTTAAAGTGAATATATACATATATTAATAATTATGTATTTGTTTTTAACTTTTTTAATTAGGTTTATTTGTTAAAATGTATATTACTTCTACTTTATTTTTCTAAAATAAATATTATTATTTAATATATTTAATATTCTATTATATGTATATGCAAATTGATAGTTTGTACAACTATGTTTTTGACATCAATATTTTTTTCCAATATTTTTGTACTTATCTGTTTAAGTATATGAAGTCGATATTTTTGCATTCTATATTTTTTCATATATATCTTTTACATATTTTTTTACATCGATATTCTGTCAGTGACCCCTCTTATTCAATGGGGTTACATGCATCCCTGTAGCCTGCCCGCACTGCATTTCAGTCAGCCTGAACTTGTGACTTTGTCCCAGTCTGACGTCACATGACCAAATATCCACAGTTTTTACTTTGTGCTTTTTGGCACAATTTTCACTGAAACCTTATAACTTGCATATCTCTGGTTCTACTGATTGGAAATTCGTTATTTTGGTCTTGTTTTATTTATTAAAATGTACTGTATTGTGGCATGTCTTGATTGTGTTACTGTTTGAAGTGTTGCACAAATACATTAGACAGTGCCTCCGAGTCAAGCCTGACTGCTCTGTGCCAAGCTACCTGAGGGCTGAGAACAGGTTAATTCAGGGTTAGCTTGTGATTTCATCCTAACAAGGATTATGGTTCCTGCTTGAGTAGGGTTGCACCTCCCTCAACCAGTAACTCAATTTCTTACAATGGTGTTCAGCAGTGAGGATCTGGACTTGTGTTTGTGCAGGGCCATAGAGTAATTTTGTGTCACACAACCATCCCATATACATAATTTAAGTTTGGGTTTTTTAATTGGCCCTGGTTGGCTTCTTTAGTGTTTCCAATCTGCTCTCATTACTACAACTGGACGGTCTGAAACTATACCTACAGTAGTGGAGTTTGAGCTGGAAAACTTGGAAAGTTACACTGTGGCTGAGCTTAAGCTGCTTTGTAAGGAAAGGGGACTACACATGAAGAAGGGCACTAAAAGGTTGGAGATGCAGAAAGCTCTCAGAACCTGGACGGAGGTCCACCAGTTGACCCTAGATAAATAGCCAGTTCCCAGGGGAGCAGACAAGAGGGAAGGTTGAGAGGGAAATCAGGCTACAGTTATCCCAACTCAAAATGGAGGAGAAAAAACTTGCTCATGAGGGGAGTCTTAAGGAGCTGCAACTCTGAACCAAACAGGCAGATTCCAGCATTAATAGTGGCAGCATAAAGTCAGTGATTGAAAGGGAAAAGAAGGTTCATATACCCAATGGTCTAGTACCCAGTTATGTAATGTGAGATGACATTAAATTTTCCATGAGGTAAATCTGAGATAACACAAGATTGCAGAGGAGCCCTGGGGAGTGGCCTTTGGAAACATAGGACTCCAGTGGGGAGGAACACACTTCTAACCTTAGACGTAGAGGACCAAGCCAGGTACACTTCCATGAAAGCCATTTTTCTAGCGAAATTTGGTTTGACCCCTGAGAAGTACCACCAGAGTGTCAGGGACAGCTACAATCCCCCTAATCAGTCCAGGGTGGATTTCTTGGGCTAATCTAACAAGGCACTGAATGGCTGGGTTAGGGGCAGCAAGTTTAAATATTACAATGGGCTGTACAACATGATTCTTAGGGAGCCCATGCTCAATATTAGTTTTACAGAACTGCTCCAGCATCTACTGGACAGCAAGCTGACTGACCCCAGCAAGCTTTGCTGAAGAGGCGGACCTGTGGGTCAGCAAAAGAGTGTCTAAAAAGGCATCTGGGTGGGACTCCCAAAATGGAGGTCAGGGGTCCCACCAGTAGAAAGAGGGAGGGGACAAAATGTCAAAGAAAAGAGTTCTAAAAAATATATATATATTCCCAAGGGAACACTGACAACCAGTGCCAACCTGAGCTGCAGAAGAAGGAAGTATTTCATAGATGAGAAGGTTTATCCCTGAATGACACTCCAAGGAAGAAACCAAATGTCCCATGAGGGCATGGCCTCAACTGGTTTGCAGACAACTTGGTTGGCAAGTATAGCACTTGGTGAGGAGGTGGCCCCAATTAATTTTGGGGAGCAGAAAGATGTTACCCTAGTGCTCCTGGGGATAAGGAGCTGCTGCCAAAAGATTATATGCCTTTAAAAACTTCCACGTATAGGCAGTGGGTCACCATCATTTAGGAATGGGTGAAGGCTCTTAAGCACACAGGAGCCACCATGACTACTGTAAGGTGTCAGCTGGTGTTCCCAGAGAAGGTACTCCCTAACACATTCCATCAAGTCATAGTCACAGACGATCGTGAGAGCCATCTACCGGTGGCTCTGGTTCCCCTTGAGTGGAGGGGGAGGGGTTTCAGGTTCTCTAAAAGTAGCTTTGAGCTCTGCCATGCCTTTAGATTGTCTGTTAGGCAATGAGCTGGAGCAAAATAACTGGTAGAAGGTAGAGCTCAGATCATACCTGGAGATGTTGTGATTGCCTGAATGGGTCTGTATGACCACAATGCCTGGGAAAGGAGTCAATGGTGCCTGGAACAATGGCCCAGACATCTGCAGAGAAGAATAAGGGGAAGGGACACAGGAAGCCAGTCCCTGAAGTTCCATCGGTCCAGGATGATGGGTGACCCGAAGAGTTTGCACTTATGCCATTCCAGGGAGGACATTGCAGGTGGGAGTGCCCTGCCTGACCTTGCTGGATGGCAAGCTGAGGGTGGCCCATAAGCAGGGAATTATGCAATGCTCAGAAAGGGTGCCCCTCTTTAGAGGGATTTAGGCAGCCAGCTAAGGCCCAGGCAGCAGGTGACACCTCTGGAAATCACCTTATCTACTGGGAGAATTTACCTTCCATTCAGTGAGTCTAAGGTTCCTGGACCTATGGCAGACCGTGTGCTGGTGGTCCCCAGTGTCACAGGACCGTCCTACTGGGCTTGTCTCATGATATGACCCAGGCAGGACATCGGAGACAAAGCAAGACCTTCGCCAGGCTTATGGACCACTTCTCTTGGCCCCAGATGAAGACTGCTGCACATGCATTCTCTCTGTACTGTTCCACCCGCCAGGCTAGTAGGAAGTAATGAAAAGAGCTTAAGACTCCCCTCACCCCATTGCCTCTTGGCACTTTCTTTGAGAGAGTTGGCATTGACATTGCTGGTCCAATGGACCTCAATACAGCTTTAGGCAACAGGTATATCCTGCTCTTGGTGGACCACACTGCTTACTATTCAGAGGCCATTTCTCTGAGGTTCGTGCCTGCACCTGCAGTGGCCAGGGCCCTAATCTGGATTTTTACCTATGTGGGGTTCCTCAAAGAGGTGTGTCTGACAGACTTCATCACAACGTACATTAGGATGAGTGTGGAGAGATTTACAATTTATCAACACCCTATCACTCCAAAACAAACAGATTTGTAGGAAGATTTAAACAAGAACCTCAAGGACATGACCATGTGAAGGCTTGATCATGGGCTTACTTGAGCCTTGCCTTCTGTTTGCCTACAAGGAAGTGCCACAGAAGGCAGTTGCGTTTAGCCCTTTCAAACTCCCCTATGGCCACCCTCTTGGGGAATCTCTCAGCTTTGTATGAGAGGGGTGGGAACAAATTTCCGGAAACCTCCTCAGGTTGTGGTCAGCCCTGGCACTTCGCAACTAGATGCATCAATTCTGGAAACAGGTGAAAAACAATCTTGAGGTATGTCAAGAAGTTATGAAACTTTGATATGACCAGAAGGCCACACTGGTAAAACTTTAACCTGGCCAGAGGTGTGGACTAGGGAGCCGGTTGATCCTAGAGCTCTCCAGGATCACTGAATAGGCCTGTATGAGGTGAGGGAGCAGAAGGGGGAGTCCACCTACCTGATGGTTCTCAAGATCCCTAGAAACCTCTTGCAGGTGCTCCGCTTATACCACCTAACACCACACTTTGAGAGGTCTGAGGTCAACATGCTCCCGGTGACAGATGAAGGAGTGGAAGAGGAGATTGAGCCTCTCCCTGACTTTCTGTCTGCCCAAGAGCATGATGGGTCAGGAAAGTGTTAAGGGTGTCAACCTTTCCGATACTCTGACCCCTGAACCGAAGTGACTGTTGCCAGTTGCTTTGGTAGTTTTCTTCTCTTTACTTCCTTAACCCTGGGGTTATACATTTTTGTATCCATGGCATAGATACTGCAGGCAGTCCGACCGGTAAAAATAAAAGATGATTGAGCACTTTAACCGTCCCTGGTTCAGCCCTGTTGTGCTGGTACCTAAGGGTGCCACACTGTGCACCCCTCCAGAACTTATGTTCTGTGTGGTCTACATGGGACTCAATTCCATCTCTTACATTGACGCACGCCCCATCCCAAGGGCGATGAGTATCCGTTCCCAGGAAGGCCCCTTAGAGTCAGAGGTCTGCAGTTTTCCTTGAGCCTCTAGTTTCTGGCCTTCTATCATGAATGCGCAGATGTAGCTGTCCCCCCCCCAGTAACCAGATGTGGATGTGAGACAGCCTGAAAGGCACACTGAGCCACAGGCACAAAAATACCAACTTTCCAAAAGTGATATTTCCACATTAGTAATTTCGAATCCACTCCCACCACCGGAGAGGATTTGCCATTACGAACTCATCGATATCAACCGCTATACCACCACTCTTCTGCATGTAGGAAATACAGCTCAGTAGTCTTCCACAGATCCCTCATGTCAATTCACTGGGAGAAGCAGGCCTGACTGTCCTGAATACACCATGCGGTGCCATTTACTACTAGTGCATGTAGCGCACCTGCACACATGCCCTACCCTTTTTTGATACCACACTCTGTCTCCAGGGAGTATTCTTATATAGCAAGAGACATGCAGAACCTTGGCAAGTAGCTTTTTAAATACCAAGCTGAGCAACAGTAACCTGTACACACAGGCTCTGCCATGGGAAACCTGAGGCACATTTGAAGATCTACCTTCTTGGGTGGCTAAACCAGTGCTGCAGGCCCACATAGGAGCATTTGAGTTACATGCCCTAGGTATATGTGTTAACCCTTGATAAAGGACTTATAGCTAACTCAAAACAGCCAATCATGTATACACCAATCACCAGTATGTAAATGACAAGCACAGAGCTTTGTCACTGAATGGCAGTGTCAAAAGCACTCAAAGTGTTAAAGCTAGCACATAGCTCAGCGTAAAACCAGGAGGGATACAGCAAAAAGTCAAGGGACAGCTCCCTAAAAGGGCAACTTCCAACTCATACTTATGCACCAAACTTTTGGGCCTTCGACCCACTGGTCTTGCAGCCTGTTCATACACCCGCAGCCTCCACTGTTTGGTTAGAATCCGATTTTTTCAGAAACTTTTCTTTGGGAGCAGCTTCTGCAACCTCTGCCAAATCTGAACCCTTTCAAAAAGGTCATATTCTTTATCCTAGTATGAACTATATATCGCTGGCAACCATTAACGTGACATTTTTGCCTAAATCTTAGCTATCACTCTGAGGTACTGCTTTTAACTGAAACCTGGCTTAATCCATGCTGGATTTCACACATGCCATTCTGGAAGACTACTCCATCCTCAGACAGGATTGTCCTTCTAAACTGGGTGGTGGATTAGACATATTTTTAAAGCAAATGTTCACTCCTCCATTTTGGAACTCTTGATTCCCAATATTATAGGTCGAATGTGCTCTTTAAAGCTATTTCCCACTTTCTCCTACTCTGGCACACTCCTTCAGCATCCTCTGGGACCAGAGCAAAATGTTTACTTGCGAACATATAGAAGCTTTTGCCCCCTACATTATCAAGTTCTCCAATTTTAATATTCCAGGTGATTTAAATGTTCACGTTAATAATTTCTATTTCATAGCCGCTGTAAATCTTAACAATGAGGAAGGCTTCTAGTACTTACAGCAGGTCAATGCCCATACACACGAGGCCGGTCAAGCTCTAGATCTGATCACTGTGCCATACCAGTTTTTCTCCCCATGGAAGGCTCCATCTCTATTCCCTCAAATATGGGCACTCCCACAAGGTGGTGGTCAAAACGTACACCTTCTCAGTTCAGCGGCACTCAAATTAACTTAAATTTTCCGTGGAGTTAAATTCTTGGTAGAAGCAAGAAAACTTTTAGAACTAACAGAACAGGAGGACTCCCAGTTGGCGGGCAAAAAGGGTAATTCCAACCCTTGGATTTCATGAACGCTGCCACAAACAAAACAGAGGCCGAGGGACAATAATTTTAGCATTTTAATAATAAAATTGTACTGTTATTTATTATGTGAATTTTGTAACAATTTTAACAAATTATGCAAAGAAAACCTTTTGACTTTGACTTTGAACTTAAATTTACCATCACCTCTAATGTCAGTAAGGCTGAGCTTGTTAATACCTGGCTATCCTCAGCCCTAGATTTGACCACCACACTTTCACTGCCCTCCATTAAGAGAATGAAGCCTTCTTGTCCCTGGTTTGCTAGTCACCTAAACTCTCTTAGATAAAACTGTAAAACACTAGAAGGAGTCTGGTGCAAGCTCTCAAAATGCACAGTACAAGGCAGTATGATGAAGCCAATAGGAATCATCATAAAGCTATCAGAACTAAGGGCCTGCTCTGACTCCTATACAGCAAAAATTGAGGGAGCCTCCAATTCACCAAATATTTTTTTCTCTATTGTAAAATCTCTCTTCGATCTGGTGACTAGGTTAACACTTATTCCCCCTTAGCCTACTGTGTAACAAAATAGCCATTATATTCTTTAAAAAATAGTGACATTTATGCCACCTTTCCTTCGAAAGCTCAGACCATTACGGCACCAACCTCTCTAGAACCTCTAACTTTCTTTGGCACTCTCCTGAAAAATTTCGCCTCCATTGAATTTGATCCATCCTCATTCATTCCATCAGATCAGACTCACCCCTTGCTCCCACACCCTTGAATGCAATTAGGCAAGGGGCGTCATTCTTTTACCTGCTATTAGTCCAAAATCTAAACATTTTAATAAGGTCTGGGTAGTTCCCCAGACCCAGAAACATGCCGTTTTTATTCCACTGCTAACAAAAACCCAAATTTGATCCCCCTAAGTAAAATTTTAATCCTATCTCACTGCCCCTGCTGTCTGCCAATGTATTAGAAAACATATCAACAGACAAATATCAAACTACTTAGAATCATAATAGTTATTAGATACCTCTCAGTCGGTCTCCTGACCATTACGCAGCACAGAATTCACCCTCCTTGTTGTCTCAGAAGATCTGCATCTTTCTTGTAATCAGTGGGGCTCCAAAGCCATCATTCGAGTAGATTCTACTGCAGCATTCACCACGGTCCCCCACAGCAACCTACTTAACAGACTGAGAGGTTTCTTTGGGTCTGCAAGTGACTGTAAACTCCTTTCTGGTGGACTACTTCTTTCAAGTCACTCTCAAATCTTTTTCTTCTTCTATCCATTCTGTGACAAGATGTGCTCCTCAGGGCTTAACTCTGAGCCCTACACTTTTTAATGTTTATCTTCGCTTACATGCCATCATTATACAGGCTTTTGAATTCCCCCTTCTGACCTTTGCAGATGACACCCAACTTGTTATTTCTCTACCACAAGACTCTGTGATCAATTTGACCCTTCTCCAGATTGTCTGGCAGCATTAGCCAACTCACGGGTCTCAACTCCCTGAAGTTGAATGACTGGAATATGGAGGTCGTGTTTGTAGGCAATCAATCCAACCTGTGGTTCACTATCTGGTTGCCTAATACTTTTCCCCTCTCCCAAAACCAAAGTAAAAACCTGGCCTTTTTTCTAGGCAACAACCTTGTCATGGCTAATCAAATCCAAACTCTTGCTGTTTTGGACTACTTAGATGTCTGAAGAAAATCTTACCTTTTCTTCCATCTTCTGGCCAGAAAATCGTAGTTGAGGCTATTAGTTCTCACCTGGACTATTGCAATGTTACATAGGGGCAACTTTTAGACCCTACTTAGGTGTCTTCAAGCCATCCAGAATGCAGTAGCCATCTTCTGCTTTGGATAACGAGATGCCATCCCATCTTTACTAATCTTAGAGACCTGCATTGGCTGCCACTAGCCAAAAGGACCAAATTCAGAGCTTTCTGCTTCTCACACTGAGCTCAGACCAATACTGAACCACGATATCGCCAACATCTGATTTATTCCTAGTTCCATTCTAAGACACTTCAATCCAAGAAGCTTTAATTGGCTACCGTTCTGATACAGTGAAGTGGTCCAAACAAGGGGGACATTTCTAAACGCTCCTTTAGAAATGTGTTCCCCAGCCTACCCCTCCATCTACGCATTATCCTCTTGGAAGCTACCTTCAGTAAACAGTAAAAGACTTGGGTGTTCTGAAAGTTCCACATTACCCTGCAGTCCCTTTTTTTCAGGAAGTATTTCAAGCACTGGGACACCCCAGTGCGGGCAGATTTGTGCTTTTGAAATCCCAAAAAATATCAATCAATCAATCAATGATAGCATTTATAAAGCGCACTATGTACCCGTGAGGGTCTCAAGGCGCTAGGGTTGGGGAATGCTGCTACTGCTCAAAAAGCCAGGTCTTGAGGAGTCTTCTGAAGGTCAGCAGGTCTTGGCTCTGTCTTAGGTGGATGGGGAAGGGGTTCCAGTTCTTGGCGGCGAGGTGGGAGAAAGATCTGCCACCAGAGGTTGCTCTTCGGATGCGGGGGACTGTGGCGACGGCGAGGTCGGTTGAGAGGAGCGGGTGGGGGTGTAGAAGCTGAGTCGTCTGTTGAGGTATGCTGGTCCGGTGTTGTGGAGTGCCTTGTATGCGTGGGTGAGGAGCTTGAAGGTTATCCTCTTGTTGACGGGGAGCCAGCGCAGGTCTCTCATGTGGGGTGTGATGTGGCTGTGGAGAGGGATGAAGAGGATCAGGCATGCAGAGGCGCTCTGGATTCGTTGAAGCCGTTTCAGGAACTTGGCCGAGGCTCCTGCATAGAGGACGTTTCCGTAGTCCAACCTGCTGATGATGAGGGCCTGGGTGACCGTTCTTCTCGTATCGGTGGGGATCCACTTGTAGATCTTGCTGATCATGCAAAGGGTGTTGAAGCATGAGGAAGAGATGACTTTGACCTGCTTAGTTATGGAGAGGGTGGAGTCGAGGATGACCCCTAGGTTGCGTGCGTGGTCTGTGGGTGTTGGAGCTGTTCCCAGTACGGTCAGCCACCAGGAGTCGTCCCAGGCTGAGGGGGTGGATCCGAAGATGAAGGCCTCAGTCTTGTCTGAGTTCAGCTTCAGCCGGCTGTTCCTCATCCATTCGGCGATGGCCTTCATTCCTTTGTGGAGGTTGGTTTTGGTGGTGTGGGGGTCGTTGGTGAGGGAGAGGATCAGCTGGGTGTCATCGGCGTAGGAGATGATGGTGAGCTTGTGCAGTCGGGTGACGTGGGCGAGTGGTGCCATGTAGATGTTAAGCAGCGTTGGGCTGAGGGATGAGCCCTGGAGTATGCCGCAGATGATCTCGGTGGCTTCAGAGCGGAAAGGGGGAGGCGGACGCTCTGTTTTCTGCCAGGGAGGAAGGAGGTAGTCCTGTCCAGGGCCTTCTCTTGGATCCCAGCGTTGTGGAGGCGTGTGTGTAGTGTGCGGTTGTGGTTGTGCGGAACACGGATGCTGTTTTTCTTGAGGTAGCAGGTCAGTTGTTTGTTGACGGTCTTCCTAATGACCTTCGCCGGTAACCGGAGCAGGGAGATGGGCCGGAATTTCCTGAGATCATTGGGGTCCGCCTTGGGTTTCTTGAGTAAGGCGTTGATCTTAGCATGCCTCCAGCTCTCTGGGAAGGTTGCTGTCTTGAAGGAAATGTTGATGGCCTTCCGGAGATGGGGTGCGATAGCGGTGCTGGCTTTGTTGAAGATGTGGTGCGGGCATGGGTCTGACGGAAAACCGGAGTGGACGGTGTTCATGATCTTGATGGTGTCGTCGTCGTTTAGGAAAGCAGGTGGTTGGTATGGATGGTGGTCATGGGAACGGAGGTCTCAGTGGTTATCAGGACGTTATGGCGGTGAAGCTGTTGTGGATGTCTGTGATCTTGCGATGGAAGAAGGTGGCCAGCGAGTCGCACAGGTCTTGTGAAGGTGGGATGTTAATGGTGCTGGAGCTGGGGTTGGAGAGTTCCATCATGATGTTGAAGAGCTCTTTGCCGTTGTGTGCGTTGTTGTCTAGGTGCTCTTTGAAGGAGGCCCTTTTTGTGGATCTGATGAGGTGATGGTGTCTGCGGGTGGTGACCTTGTGGGCTGTGTAGCTGTCCGGTGTTCGTTCACGATGCCAGTTCTTCTCTAGCTTTCGGCAGGTTTGCTTGGAGGCCTGAAGGTCTTCAGTGAACCAGCTGACTTTCTTGCTGGTGTGGCTGTTGGAGGGTTTCTTGAGTGGGGGGAGGGTGTTGGCGCAGTCGTTGATCCACTGTCTGAGGTTGCGGGCGGCGGAGTCGGGGATTGAGGTCGGTGGGTGGGCTCTGGGCGAGGGTGGTGGTTAGCTGGTCTTCGGTGACTTTACTCCAGCAGCGGCAAAGCATCTGTTGGGTGCGGTGGTGCTTGGTGTGTTTCCGAAAGGTGAAGTGGATACAGCAATGGTCGGTCCAGTGGAATTCGGAGGTGTAGCTGAAGGCGACGTGGGGGCTTGCGGAGAAGATGTTAATGTGTGCCTGGCGGAGTAGGTGTGTGTTGTGACGAGTTGTCTGAGTCCAAGGTTGGCGAGGTTGGCGATCAGGGTGGTGGATTTGGTGTTGTTGTTTTTCTTGGGGTGGAAGTTCAGGTCCCCGAGGAGGATGTAGTCCATGGAGGCAAGTGTGTGTGCTGACGAAGTCGAGGATGGAGTCACTGAACTGTGGTCGGGGTCCGGGGGGACTGTAGATGAGGGTTCCTTTGAGGGTGGTGTTGGGGTCTGTGTGGATCTGGAAGTGCAGGTGTTCGGCGTTGCTGAGGCTGTCATCTGTGTTAGTTGAGACTCTGAGAGTGTTCCTGTGGATGATGGCGATTCCTCCTCCTACTCCGTTGGTGCGGTCCCTGTGGGTGATCTTGTAGCCTTCCGGGATGGCTATGGCGATGTCGGGTCCCGAGGAGGGGTTCAGCCAGGTCTCCGTCAGGAAGGTGACGTCTGTGGAGGTTGAGTCGAGTAGGTCCCAGAGTTCAACAGCGTGTTTGCGGGCGGAGCTGGTGTTGAGAAGAATACATCTGAGGTAGTCGGTTTCTTTCCTGGTCGGTGGGTTGGCGGGCCGGATGCTGGTGAAACTGCAGTTCCGGCAGGAGAAGGGTCCTTGGGTGCGCTTTGAGGCAACCAGGCAGCAGGTGCGTGATCGTCCGGCATTGAGTGCGTGGAGGGTGCTGGCATCGTAGCGGAGACGGGTGTGGTGACGTTCGCGGGGGCCAGGGGTTCTGGCGCTGGGCGCGGTCCAGGTGCGGACGAGCTTAGACAGGCTTGCCTTAGGCGCGCCTTCAGAGCGCCAGCGGCGCAAACGCTGCACGGCCTCCATATGAGGGGAGGTGGGAGGGAGGCACCGCTAGGAGGCGGGAGCAGGGCGGCTAATGGGTGAACAGGGAGGCGGGGCAGCAGGGGGCGCAGCAGCGGGAAAAATGAAGGGGGAGCGGGTGGGTGGGGTACAGAAGGCGAGGAGGGCACAATCACTGGAAAAACTAATATAATATATAAATTATATAATTAATATAATCATGCCAAACCTGCAATTCACTGTTGATACTTAATCGTTACACCCCCCTTGTTTAAATACATGGCTCTTCTTGTTTACTTTTCCCACTTGCGTACCTATTTACAACGGCATATTGATATTCTCACTATGATTATAGCGCTACAGTGCCTACCGTCACTGCACATATGTTTCAACACTTGTTTATTTCTTTTAGATTTCCCTGATGAAGGGCTAACCTTTCTATGCCCGAAATGCATTGGGATATGTTATTTTGAAACCTTCATGAACCTGTTTGAACTCAACTTTGGATTTGTGAACGCTAAAACTTTATTTTGAAATTCACGAATGGACATAAAGAAACCTTATGTAAAGCTATAATGGACTACTTGCTGTTTATGTTTGTCGTGCTCTTTGAAGATTCACATATGGTATTCTAGCAGCCACATGCATCAAGTGATTTAGGAATCGCAAACGGTGCGAATCGCAAAATTCAGCCGTTTGCGATTCCTAAATCACTATTTGGGATGCATCAATCAAAAATACATGAAATCGCTATTTTTTACGATTTCTAAAAATGCGATTGCATTTAAGGAATCGCAATTTGCGATTCCTTAAATGCAATGCATGACACCTAAAAAAATTGCGAATTCGCAATTAGGAGGAAAAAAATATCATGAGGTAGGAATTTACGAAAAATCTGAAAAATGCAATTTTGTGCATTTTTCAAACTGTCATGTTGTGCACCCACATGCCCTTAGGGCATGTGGGTGCACAACATATGTGCATAGATTGATTTCAGGGGTGCAACAGGGTGTCCTTTGGACACCCCTGCACCTTTGAAATCGCAATCTCAATTTGCGATTAGCTAATTGCGAATCGCAAATTGAGATTGTCTTCCCATTCATTCCTATGGGCCTTTTGCACATAGGAATCAATGGGAAGGAATTCCTTAATTGCAATTCGCAAATTGTGAATCGCAATTAAGGAAAAATAAGGAATCGCTAAAGAAATTGCAATTTTTTGATGCATTGCCGTTTGCGATTCCTTAATTGCGATTCCTTAATTTTCGCAATTAAGGAATCGCAAACGGCAACAATGATGCATGTACCTGTAGATGTTTTGAAGTGCAATCTAATTCACTGTTTACTATGGTACACTCATATGAGTGACTCGCAGCAGTGCACCGGGACCTCCAGATCTTTATCTGGTATTTTCCTGTCTCAAACCTGCAATTCAGCCATTTTTTTGCGAATCTACCATCAAATAGGTCAGTTCATGGACTGATCTTGCACTCTCCTGGGTTAAGGATCACTCATCATATATTTCAAATGAATACTGGCAAAAACAATGAAGGGTGTTTAATTTTTTTCATCGTTTAAAGAGTGGATTACAAGAATCCATAAAAGAGTGTTGCAAGTTAAAATGTAAGATTTGAAAAGTCTAAGTGTTACTGTTACAAATTGCTTCACTGAAGCAGTTGAGTTCCGCTGAAAAAAGCATCGTAATACTTTTTTTATGTTGCACAAAATATCCGTTTTGCTCTTAGCAAAAAACATTTTGCTCTCAATTGTGATGTTCCACAAAAAGGCTTTGTGGATCCAATGATATGCTCTGCTCAGCACATTGCAAGCAGCATGCAACCCAGCACATGATGTTCTAGTGAATGAATCCGTAGTTACGAACAGGTTTCTACATGGGGTAAATTCTAAATAGCTGGGTATTCATTTGTATATGTCAGCTGTAGCAGGGAGGCCACTGAATACCATACCAATATACTATATTTCGTTTTTATCACAGTGTTATGTTCCCAACACTATGGCAATGTCAAATGACCTCTGAAAGGTATGCATATTGTGTGTATTGTCAAGGCTTTTATATTTGATTCATTTCTGTAATCTGTATGGTTACGCTGATTTAAATCGTACATAAATTTAAATCAGCATGCTCAATAATTGCATATAATAGCTATGCATCACAAGATAAGACATCTGCTCCTCTTCGGCTGATTGCTGAATATAGAGAATTATTCTCTTTGCAATCTGCCTCATTGCTTCATTTATAAGTAAGTCGTTTGAATTAGGTAGAGCAGGGAGAGAACTGATTTTTCGTAACAGCAAATCATCAGTGAAGGCATTCTGAAATTCCCATTCATTGCCACATAATTTACTTGGTACAAGTTTATAGATGTATGTCCTTCTCCACACTTGACAGGCCTAACATTTTCTTGATTGCAAAATCAATTGAACACGTTTACTTACTGTATGTGCAGTAATCAACAATGCGTTCAAGAGTTTAAGGGATAAAATGAGATTATAGATTGCATATTTATTTATGCAATGCCAATATGCATTTCTTTCATTCAGATGGTTTGTGATTGGAATCAATGGTTACAGAGAGGCAAATATGATGGTGTGATGAGAGTCTAGTAGGTCTTTGATCAAATGAAGTTCTTGCAAAGAAACAAGGAAACACAGACTTCTTAAACTAACATGTCAGACATCTCATCAGTCCTGTTAAAAGCCTCATTCTTTTGTTTTTCTGACAAGAGGTTTTGACATATTCTTGGTTCTGAGGTCGACTGTACTGGTTTCAGTTCATCTAAGGACTATTTAAAATGACATTTCCTGCACTTTCAATGCTGCAGTAAGCCAATATTGAGGGGAGTTCAGAACACCAAGCTGACACTATGGTATGTTTAGTATGTAATACTTATTCTCCTGTAAGGTAAGAGTATACATCTTGTCACTGTAATTACTCAGACATGAAGTGGTTGATGAAATGCTCGCCATGTCTCTAATCTCGAGTCCATTACAAGTAAGCTGTCACTGTGCCGCAATATGCCTCAAAACGATAAAAATGCAAAGCATTATTGGCAAAGGGGTGTGTGCCAAAAAGTGTTGATCTTAAAGTTGAAGAAGTGCTCCATTCACAAAGGCAGGACCTCAGGTGGCTTCACTGTCTGAAGCTAGAGAACTGCATAAGAACAATTGATGGACAGAATGCAGAACAATGTCATAAATGCACCCCAGTACAGAGATCTGGGCCTAAATCCATCGTTTTTTTTGCTCACCATGCCATTCCAGTTTGGACCCAGCCATATGCAAATCAGTCTTGACCTTGCGCCCAATGGGAACAGTCTAGCCCGAACTGCAGGCCAGTTCCTCCCTGGACTGGAAACAAGCATTCTGGGACCGGTTTCGGGCTTTCAGCCCTCATCAGCCAGGAGAGTGTGACTCCAGTGGCATGGAGAGCACAGGACCCACGTCTGGGCATACCCGTCCCACTCGGGGTGACAAATGCAAAAAGAACAATTGATGGACGAAATGCAGAACAATCTCATACATTCACCCCAGTACAGAGATCTGGGCCTAAATCCATATTTGTTTGCTCACCATGCTTTGCTCACTTTGCCACTGGATTCAACCTAGCCTGGCTGATGACGGCTGATTAGCCAGAAACCGGTCTCTTATTGATGGTTTCCGGTCTAGGGAAGACATGGCTTGGCAGATCGGGCTGGAATGTTCCCATGAGGCACATGGTCAGACTGATTTACATATGGCCATGTCTGAACTGGGGAGGCGGAGTAAGCTAAAGAATGATGATGGATTAAACCCTGATCAGTGTACTGAGGGGAGTGCTTGCAATGTTCAACACTCCGTCCATCATCCCCTTTGGTTTTGCTTTGTTCGCCCTAGGTTGGCAGGGTATGCACAGATGTGGGTCCCTTTCACACTTTGCCACTGGATTTAAGCTAGCCTGGATGATTAGCCAGAAATCGTCCCAGGATGCTTGTTTCTGCTCCAGGGAAGACATGGCTTCACAGTCCGGGCTGGACTGTTCCCATGAGGCACAGGGTCAGGCTGATTTGCATATAGCCATGTCTGAACTGGGTTGGTGGAGTGAGCTAAAGAATGATAATGGATTAAACCGAGATCAGTTGACTTGGAGTGAGTGCTTGTAATGTTCAACACTCCGTCCATCATCCCCTTTGGTTTTTCTTTGTTCGCCCTAAGTTGGCAGGGTATGCCCAGACCATGGAGCCATGGATGATGGTTTCCAGTCCAGGGAAGAAATGGCTTGGCAGTTTGGGCTGGGATGTTTCCATGAAGCACAGGGTCAAAGCTGATTTGCATATGGCCATGTCTGAACTGGGTGGCGTGGTGAGCAAAATAACGATGGATTAAACCCAGATCTGTGACTGGGGGTGAATGTTTTGCCAATGTGCAACATTCCGTCCATCATCTTGTGTGTTTTGTTGCATATTGTAGCGATTCAAAACTGTAATAAACACACCCCAATGTACACACATCCTCAGTAAGTACACCAGTGTGCATGGGCGGAGGTGTACATGGGCGTGGAAATGGTCTCACTACATCCCCCAGAAGGCAGCAAAACCTACCCAGGACGACTCCTTATAAGCACTTCCTCCACAGTGGGAGGGTACTTGACAATCCAACTTGAGGTCCTGCTCTGTTGTGGACGCTTTCCTTTCCGCTAGAAGGATTGTCAGGATACACCGCATTTCCGCGGTTTGTCTCCATGCTTGGGTGGACACTTGCCTTTCCGCTGGAGGGATTCCCTTAGACGCCGATAAGCCTCAGGCGGCTTCCGATCTGTGGCGGACGCTTGCCTTCCCGCAGGAAGGAGTTTGGAAGACGCCGCATTTTGATCCCGTTGATATTCGATCCTGGGTCTTTCCTGCTGAGGAGGCTCACTGGTGACTCGCAAAGGATTTATATTCCCGAATTCATTCCAGGTATCGTGCACATGTTTTGCTTTTTCTTATTCTATAATTTAAAGAAGTGCTGGAGCGTTTCTTCTCAGTATCTGTCTTGCGCTGGTGTATTCAAAGCGCGTTAAATCACCGCTAGACTGTTTCTAGACAATATGCAGATATGGCTGGTGACCTCAAGTTTAATTAGTGACTTATAATTGCATGCTGTGAGGTTAACAGCATGAGTATTGTTCTTTTAGGCCATTACGCTGTTCCTTGGATATCTTGCAGGTGTGGATGACCCTGTTCCTCCATCATCATGCACTCCAGTAATGTCTGAAGGAAATAACAAGCATGGTATTTCAAAACAACTGCTGCTGGGCTCCTTGTGAGTGATTGCTATGTTTGTACTTGTTGACTGACTTTGTATGTGTTCAGTGGTTGGTCAACTCACACATATCTCTCTCTTTTTATTTCTTGATGCAGGGCCTTCCATAAAAGGAGATTACAGACACCTAGACCAGACCTAGGAAGCCAGCCTTCCTGGCAGCACACTTTGTTATTTTTTCCACTTCCCTTTTCCTGGGGTGCTGTTTTCCATAGTTGTGTGTATCACACTGTGGGGAGCTGCGCTCTGGAGAATAGGGGGTCTCTTCTACTGGCTATCATTCCCGCTGGCTGCTGAGCAGAGCTTAGTGGCTGGTTTCCTATCTTGTGCAACTGACACCCTGACACATATACTCTGTTCCGCAGCTTCATTGCTGTGCATACGGCAACTGTGTGCCATAAAGAACAGAGAAGAGAAATTATGCACAGCATTAGCCAATATAACTGTAGCGAAATAAATAAAAAGAGAAAAAGAGAACCTTGGCAGCGACTGGTGGCACGCGTTAGTCTCAGAGAAGAGAAAAGGAGACCTAAAGAGGATCATTAAGCAGACGGCAGGGTAACAGGCATGGGCAGGGTTCTGGCACCTCAGTTCTCCGGGGAGGGCCACATCTGAGCAGGGAGTCAGCAAGATTTTTACCTGGAGCAGTAGTACATAACAGTACAGTCTATGGAGATAACTGCATATGACGGATGTTGTGTCAGTACCCCAATTAGTAGTGTGCATTAGAAACTGCCTCTCTTTCATCCCCCTGATCCACACTGTGAGTCATTAGCCCACTCCATCACTGGCCCAGTCACCCACACTCTGATTCACTCGTCCCACACAGATACAGACAGTAGCAATAGCTCAGTCCGCCCAACATGGGGTCATCCTTCAAGGTCAACGCAGGGGTGGCATGGTCCAGTGTCTGCATGTAAACCTCAGCCCCCTCGCCCTAACCCTCTGCCGTCTACATGCTCTCCAATATATCCCCCCACATTCCCAAATCACGCTCCGTATTCTTATCAGTGCATCCAGTTCGCAGTTTGCACTCATCAGCCACAGCCCATTTGCGCAGGTCTGACCTCCACTTGTCCGGCCGGAAATACGGCTGCCCGAGGCCACCAACGGTGGCCACTCAAGAAGGTGGCCCTCTAGTAACAGAGGGTTTCCCCGCCCCCCTTTTTCTCCCCCCTTACTCCCCAAGGGGGGGGGGGGTGTCAAAGCCCTGCTCACCTGAGTTTCTGTTCAGTTCTGATGGTGGTTGAAGACAGTCCGACCCCACCCTGAAACTGCTTGTTCCAGCACACCAGTTTTAAAACAGTTCACTGAGAACCAGAAGCTCAAGGGAAGGGGGGAAGTGGATACAATAAAAAAAGAGAGACAACACCGTTCTTGTGTTTCCACTGTAGAAGAGCTGCTAAAATCTGCGGCCCTCTCTGACGTCTGTAGAAACTGGTGCCTAATGAAACATAAACAAAGAACAGATAAGTGCAACCTATCCCTAAATGTGTTCCTGACTAAAACTTAATCTTATTAGAAATCCTCTTCTAAAAGTTCCTCTTGGATTCTGGTCTCAAGCTTCCAGGTTTGGAATGTGTTACTGTTCTGGGATGTGCTTTCTATTGCTGTAAAACTTCTGTAAAATCAAATGAATATCATTATCAGAATTACCAACGTCTAACATTCACCTTAAAATAACTAAAGCCTAAATTCTTAATAGCAAACTCACTTTTCACACATTTCTAGACTTTTTATGAAACAAATACTGTACTTTTACATCAAAATACAGCAGGTAATTTGTGCAAGTCCTTGATTTACTGTTTGCCTTGCTGTCAATGGTTTCCTCTGTTTGATTCTCAAAAAAGTTCCATGTAAAACAATGTTGATTTCACAAAGTTCCACAAAGTATTCTTGTAACAAAGGGTTTGAAGCACAAAGTTCGTGGGAAATATCTTGTTCCAAATTGTTTTTACATGAATCCAGAAATTGCTGATAAAGTTCTTTCAGGTAATAAAAGGTTTTGCACTTACTTGTTGCTGAAAAGGTATACTGATCAGTCTAACCTTGACCTCTTTCTCTTTTGCAGGTCGATTACAGTGGACAGAAGAGGGGCTGAGGCAAGAAGTAGCCGGTAACCAGAAGAAGGAAGAGCCAGAAGCCATGCCCGGTGAAGTCTATGAAGGTCTGGAGAGAGCAGGAGTGCCAGCGCCGAAGGATCTGTTCTCAGGTAAGTGGGAGGTAGACGAGCACAAGCACTGGGTGAGGCTCAGGGGCTTGCTTTTTATAGACAGGGATGGGTGTGGTTCGAAGAGCAGGGTGTGGTTCGAAGAACTGGGTGTGGTTCTCACAAGCAGGTGTGCAGAGCTTCAGTTATTATGCTAATGAGTTGAAGTAACACATGTCCTAGGGAGGAATGTTCTAAATACGCCTTGGTAAAAGCAAGGTCCAATGTTTTCGAAATAAGCCTTGGTAAAAGCAAGGTCTAATGTGTAAACAAGACAGCAATGTCCAAACTTGTGAATACATTGAGCAACATACACTGAAGTCTTAGGGAGGGGCTTAGATAACAAGAAAGGCTTTCAGTAGTATGTTTAAAGAGAGCTAGTACAGAGACCTCTAGTGCAATGAGAGGGGACATGCTCTTTGCTGTGCACAAACCCTAACAGGGGAGTCGGTTGTGGGCCTGTGCAAACGGGGGCTTGAGTACAAAGGACCAATGGTCAGGTGTAAAAGCACAACATTTTGTGAATAGGGATAAGAAGGGCACATACAAGGTTTCAAAAGAAAATGGCTTTATTGCCAATAAGCTGCAGCTGAGACAATTTGCAGGACTGCAAAGTGATCTGGTTTTACAGAGAGGAAATCAGTCTTTATATATGTTTTCACAGACCCCTGACACATTATTCATTAACTACTACATTGTGGTGTGACCATCTCAGCCTCGTGTATATTACAACATCATGGCGCATTTCAGAAATATGTCTACGTTCACACTTTACATTATTCCTGACGGATCTGACCATGCAGATACTGGTTAATCTTTAGACCACTACCTCCTGACCCACAGCCTTGGTCGGTTATCTTTGAAATGTCAATGTGCACTGTTTGATCTTATCAGCAGAGGCCCGTGTTTTCTGCTTTCCCCATACAAATGACGCACTTGCTATCTGTCCTGAGCAACACTTTACCCTTTCACTTAACCGGGCAAGGGCAGAGCAAACTTGGCACGTCCTAGGTCAGCGAACCCTTTCTAGGAATTGGCTCGCTGAACTGGCTCTATACACAGGTGAAAGCTAGTGAATCATTAAACAAGTTGGAGTTACAGCAGAATGGACACGTACATGTTCACTTGCCATTCTTTCTGGTTTCAGCTGAATTTCAGACAACTTAATCTTAACCATTTGTGCAGCATGGAGCTACCTTCCATTATGAGTGGCTTATATCATTTACAGGCAGATGTCAGACATAAATTAATATAAACTACGGTTCACTTTAATGTATTCATTCAAGACGGCCCACTAATTTTTCATCTTTTACAGAGACCTCTAGTGCAATGAGAGGGGGCATGCTCTTTGCTGTGCGCAAACCCTAACAGGGGAGTCGGTTGTGAGCCTGTGCAAACGGGGGCTTGAGTACGAAGGACCAATGGTCAGGTGATCCAGGAGGGTTACCAGAAGGGGTAGCACATAGGTGGTTCGCCACGGTGCTGCCTGGCTCATCAGGCAGGCGGGTGGCAAGAAAGCGGCCTGCCCTTGGATCGCCCGTAATATAACCCACAATGATTACATAACATTGTATGTTATAAACCTGCAGCAGCTTTTCCAAAGTTAACAATGGTGTGCATTGTGGTATTTGCGGGATGCATGCTATGAGGGGTGGGGGCCGGTTGCCATGATGTTCCTATACTGCTGCCCGAGGCCACCAACGGTGGCCACTCAAGAGGGTGGCCCTCTAGTAACAGAAGGCTTCCCCTGCCCACTCCTTCTCCCCCCTTACTCCCCAGGGGGGGTCGGAGACAGGAGGAGTCTCCAAGGGGCCATGGGGCGCGAGGTGACGTCCGGTGCACCAGGCAGGGCGAGGGGTACTTAAGTCCCCCTCGCCTCCTTTCCTGCCTCTTTGATGCACCGGATGCGCCATGGTTGCCTCGCAGGGGACACGTAATCTCCCACCCTACCGCTTACCCTGCGTGTCGGCATGGGGGATATGGCAAGAACGTTTTAATTTTTATTTTTCGTTGCAGGCGGAGTTACAGGGCGATCTGGAAGCATATGGGTATAGAAGGGTACCTCAGCACGGCACATAGGGGTGCCGAAGCCTAACGCCTGGGGTCTCATGGGAGGTTCCTGGAACCTGTGTTGGCTCCACAGTAGACCTTCGGGTGGTTGTTGGCCTGTGCAACGAGGGGCTTGACTAGCTACGCTCTGCCCCGAAAGGGGCGTAAGTACAAAGAACCAAAGATGAGGTGATCCAGGAGGGTTACCAGAAGGGGCAGCACATAGGTGGTTCGCCACTGTGCTGCCTGGCTCATCAGGCAGGCAGGTGGCGAAATGCCGCCTGCCCTTGGATCGTCCGTAAGATAACCCACAATGATTACATAACGTTGTATGTAATAAACCTGCAGCAGCTTTTCCCAAGTTAACACTGGTGTGCATAGTGTTATTTGCGGGATGCTTGCCATGAGGGGTGGGGGGCGGTTGCCATGATGTTACTAGGCATTGAGTGTGTCCACTCTATGGTGATGCGGCTCTTAGCTAGTACGAGGCCCAGAAGAGCAAATTTATATCGCATACGAGTTCCCGTCTTAGGAATCGGGAACATGCTAATAGACAATGCAGACACTTCAATACACACCTGTGGCTGTTCGTTGTAAAGGCAGCACCTCTGCCAAAATACCTGTAATTGGGCACAAGATCCCAGGTCATATGTATAAACATTCTCGGGGTCACAAAGAGCGTCCTACATTAAAACATGCCAGTCTCTAAAGAGATGTAGTTTAACAAAAAAAACTGGGTGAGCTTAAACCATGCGTTACTCCCATGCGTTAAACCATGCGTAACGTCCCAGGCCTCTGCGAATGCCCGCCTCCATTCACCTTCGGTGACTGGCTGTGGTAAGTCTGCATCCATCTGTCCTGTATTTTTGACACCTCAACCTTACGTTCCACAGGAGATCAGTCTTCTGGGGAATCACGGATCATGCCACAGCACTAAAGTCCGTGTCTCCCCAGGCTCTTCCAGAAACGAGGTCCATATTTCACGAGCTGTGCTCGATATTTTTGCGTACAGTAGGAACTAACCACCCGGCACTTGGAACAACTCCTTTGCCTAGTCAAAAGATAGAAAGCTCCTAATAATGTACATATCTCTTGTTATTATAAAGCCCCCCTCATACCATTTGTGAGGTCCACCATGCTGGACGGGATCCAATGGAATCCCGGAAGCCATTGGAAGGGGAGTGTCCAAGCGTTGGGGGCCCTACGCACAACCAGGGTAACAACCCAATTACCTGGCCTCCGCAACCTGCCAGCTTACAAACAGCATTCCACAGCGGTCCATGAGCCCATCATAGAGTATCTTGGCAGTTCTGTCTCAGTACCCCAATCTGCCAACAGAGCCTTATCTACGTTGTGGCTCTCAGCACACCACTGCGCCCCATATTACAGCAGTCCCGCAAGATAATAGAGACTAAAGTTGGGAAGATCCAGGCCCCTAAATCCATATCCAATTTGAGCACTTCCAGTTTTACCCTGCTCCTTCCTCCGGCCCACACCAAAGAAACCAGGAGACTATTCAGGATGTCAAAAGTGGATATGGAGATACAACAGATTGAGTTCTGGAGGGCATAAAGACAATGGGTAAGCATAACCATCCTTGACACCCGTTCAATATCCGAGAGGGGGAGTATGTTCCAGAACCGAATGGGTTCCCTCAGACCCGTAATGACTGCTTTCATGTGCAGGTCATTCTGAGCATCCGTCAAATTGCTAACCTGTATACCTATGTAGAGAAAATGATCACACTCCCATCCAGGGCACACGTCCTAAAAAAAGAAGTGGGGGGACGCTGTCACCGGAAGTGACATCACGATGTTTAAGTGACGTCACAAAAGGTGGCTTCGATCTCATCCCAGAGAGGCCAAAAAGGTGAAGTTCAGCTGTTTGACAGGGGGGACAGCGTCCACCCTGTAAAATAAGTGGGGGACACTGTCCACCGTGTGGTACCCCGACTCGAGCCCTGCTCCCATCCAAGTTCCACAGCGGGAAGATCCGCAGCATACCCCTGTGCCAAGGCCGCCTGTGGGAATATAACTGACTTCCAGAGGTTATTATGTATGCCTGATACCGTTCTGACAGAGGCCAATATGCCCAGGAGTGCAGGGACTGCCTCCTCTGGTTGGCAGATGTAAAGAAGTGCGTCAACCGGATTCAAAGAGATTACATAGGTACGAATTTTATCATTTGTTGTCCCATCAGACATCTTCTTTGGATGATCTGATTTTTGATGATACAACATTTTACCTTGATGTCTGTTGACTTCTATGATAATGATTTTACCCCTTCGTCTGGAATTCTTTATCTTCCTTATGCTTCCATCGCTGGCTGCACCTTCGTGGGACTCAGTGGTTTTCCTGCATGTCATGGCTCCATGCTTCATCATTTGGAGTGGTCCTAAACTCTTTCCCAAACTCTCCAGCATCTTTTCTGAACGTTTGCGTTGTTCTCGCATAGTTACAAGAAGCACAATTAACATTATGTGTGGCACATACAGCTCACTGAAGATTTCGTAGCATGTTTTTGGGTTGTGCCTTTATTGCCCAGGAATATGTAATGACAGAATAATTATGATTTTTAAACTATTACCATGTATACAATGCCTACTATTTTAACAATGAATACCAAAATCGAATGCTGGGGCAAATGTGAAAAATGTAAAAAATTGACAAAATGCAAATTCATACGTGAAGGATGCCGTGGCATCATGTTTAAATCCGCATATGACACTTTCCCATGTAACTACTGTGACTAGGGAGCGATGACATCTTGTGTTCTCCGGCAACTGTAGTAAATGCAAATGTGAATGTGCCTCCCTGTTCCCTTTTGATGTTTTACTCGACATTTTTTAAAGTCAGGAGTAAATATACTTGGATGCTTCGCATGCTGCATGATGTGCTGTCAAGCAGGACAAAGGCGCCTGGTCCCGAGGCCCTGGTGGCCTCAGAGCTGCCATCCTCTCCAGATGATGGATGGGCGCCTTGTTTCCAAAGGTAGCACGTGCAGCCTTCATAGGTAGCACGCGCAGCCTTCAGAGGTAGCACGCGCAGCCTTTCCCTTTGGGCTACCCTTGGCGTTGATCTACCAAGCTATGTTGGTGTCAGCTTCCAGCTGAAACTTTGACGTTCGTGTTTGTGAAGGGGATTTCAGAGGGTCTGATGTCTTATGACAGAGAAGAAGAAAACGGTTTTACAAAAGCATACATATCACAGTAACCAAAATGCGCACAACTCATGAGACACACTCATGCGAAGCTGCACTAAATGTCTACTAGATTGCTCTTCTGCGCGTGGGAATTAAGCATAGTGGCACAATAGGTCCACCATTGTTTTGATTAACTGTATACTTCCTTTAAAGAAGTTTATTTTTCACTTGACATGATTTTTCCTACATAAATGCTAAATAAAAAAAAGGGTAAAGAAAGAAAAAAACTAATAAATACTATCACAAGTATACGATTAATATAATTTCAATGGATGGCCTCTTTGTGATTATAGAATGACATTCAGAAAGGATAACATACGTTTAACTAACAATTGTTTGAAGTCAATGCCACGAGTCAAACAGGTAGAATTGCCAATCAGATCTATTCTATGTTTGGATGGGATCTGGAACTGTATATTATTTAAGTATAAAAGAATTCTGTTGCAAAAACACTTGAAGAATATGGTATCTTCTGAGGACCTGACCGATTTTTGGGACCTACCCTTCTTTTGTTTCAACATCGATTTTCTCAAGGCTGTGGCTAATGCATAACTGCAGCGTGGACTGAAGGTTAATCGTGAAAATCAATGCAAACCTATAGAAACCAATCTTAAAAAGTGTGCACGATTATTGGGAACACTTATGAGTTGGCTCCAAAGTCTGAATATGAAAACCTGATTTGTATTAGCATTTGGTGTGCCTCTTTCATTTGTTTGAGAAACGTATTTTCAGCTTGAACAAGAGTGGCAAAGCTATATGGCCGAGATACCCGCCACCCCCTCTCAACACAATCCCCAAGAATTGGGAAACCGGAAACAGTTCTTGAACTTTTGGAAGGCGGGAAGGGAGTCACCCTTCCCGGCCGTATTTATTAAAATATGAAACAAAAGAAAACATTAAAATAACAGTTTCATATAATGTACAATTTCATTTCCACATTACGATGTTGGCTAACCTTAACAGATCTCTAATACAAAGGTTCTCCTAGCCGAACTAACATCCTACAAAACATTTGACTTGAAATTGTACATCCTAACGTTAAGGGCCAACGGCCACGTCGTAACCGGTGTCAGATCCCTAAACCAGAAATACCCCCCTCACTTGTGAGAGGGGCGACCGCACAGAGGCGTACCTCAAGTGCATTTACCAATTTCCCTTTGTACTTGACGGGGGCCCAAATAAACTCGACGCCATTTAACGGTCGTTCAAGGACTCGTGTGAGGTGTCTAAAAGGTAGCGTAAACCCCCTCCCGCACCCCACACAACTTACCTATCTGCCGTCGCAGATGTCCTGGCCCCGGGAAATTCCCCAGGAGGGGCCGTAGCCCCTCCTATCCAGGAAGGGGCCTTGACCACCTTTCCTTTCCTTCCGGCGGCCTCTCCTTAGACAGGACTGCCTCCCCGTTGAGGGGCCAATTGGCCACCTCCTCCGCGCGCTCCCATCCGTAATGGGTGACGCCCCCTCATAGGGATCTTCCAATTACTGCTCACCGATCATGACCTTACCGCCCGACCAAAATAAATACGACAGTTCTACCTAAGTTACTAAGATCTATAAAGCAAAACGACATTTATTATCAAGCGTAAATGCTGATCAATCCTTGTTCAAAATTACTTTATTAGCAAAACATACTGAAAATAATCAATCTTTATTGCATCGTTAAGAACTTTCACGACAATCATCACAACCTGTAAGAAAGCAGAGAAAACCAAAGATACCATATCAACTGTATTTACAACGAATCGCTGTCCTCAGGGGCTGGTGGGTGGGTCAAAATTGCTCTTCGTTCCGTCTCGAGCTCACGTGCAGCGGGGAGGTGCAGCTTCAGAGCACAGGAACAAGAGGATGCTTTGTTGGCTTCCGCTCCTTTTATCCGTCTTCAGGGTGGGCGTGAACCCGCCCCCGCCTGCCTCCAAGGGCGTGGCCGGCCGTGTTGGTGTCTAGGCCAGCCCACTCGAGGGCGGGAAAAAGGCTCGCCCCGGCTACGCCGCTTCGGGCATACCAGCCGAGACTCGCCTCCCGCCCAAGATGGCTTCCCCGGGGGATCGTGGTACTCGACCATGCGTTCGGGGGGACCGATTGGTCGCCCCTTTCCATATGGCCGAGATACCCGCCACCCCCTCTCAACACAATCCCCAAGAATTGGGAAACCGGAAACAGTTCTTGAACTTTTGGAAGGCGGGAAGGGAGTCACCCTTCCCGGCCGTATTTATTAAAATATGAAACAAAAGAAAACATTAAAATAACAGTTTCATATAATGTACAATTTCATTTCCACATTACGATGTTGGCTAACCTTAACAGATCTCTAATACAAAGGTTCTCCTAGCCGAACTAACATCCTACAAAACATTTGACTTGAAATTGTACATCCTAACGTTAAGGGCCAACGGCAAGGTCGTAACCGGTGTCAGATCCCTAAACCAGAAATACCCCCCTCACTTGTGAGAGGGGCGACCGCACAGAGGCGTACCTCAAGTGCATTTACCAATTTCCCTTTGTACTTGACGGGGGCCCAAATAAACTCGACGCCATTTAACGGTCGTTCGAGGACTCGTGTGAGGTGTCTAAAAGGTAGCGTAAACCCCCTCCCGCACCCCACACAACTTACCCATCTGCCGTCGCAGATGTCCTGGCCCCGGGAAATTCCCCAGGAGGGGCCGTAGCCCCTCCTATCCAGGAAGGGGCCTTGACCACCTTTCCTTTCCTTCCGGCGGCCTCTCCTTAGACAGGACCGCCTCCCCGTTGAGGGGCCAATTGGCCACCTCCCCCGCGCGCTCCCATCCGTAATGGGTGACGCCCCCTCATAGGGATCTTCCAATTACTGCTCACCGATCATGACCTTACCGCCACAGGCCGGATAGTTGACCGGCTATCCGGACCCCCCACAAAACACTCCTACCTAAAGGTCATGCTGTAAACTCCTTAACCATGCTATGAAGTCTCCTATGAGTAATTCGTTCCCCACCCGGGACAAATGAACACCGTCCCCCAAATACATACTGTCCCCTTTAATACAACCAGGCGAGACAGAATGCAGTGTACTTGAACGAAACAATCTACTCATTTTATTATTAATTTTCCTCACTGAATGATTCAACGCAGAAACAGAAATAGCCCCCCGCCACACTTTCCGTGGGATCATATGGGACCATGCAATTGTGCACCCTGGAACTCTTCTCGCCAACCAACTTACCGTGGAAAGCATCGCCTCAAGAAGAAGTCGTCTACCAGTGGTCACCAAATCATTGCCCCCAAGATGTACTATGACTACAGACGGCGGTGACCTTGTCCGCCCTAACAAACCCTCGAAAAATGATCGAAACTGGTCAATACAGAGCCCGCCCTTTCCGTAGAAGGACACACTGTACCCGTATTCCCCAGCCACGTGAATCATGTCACCTGCTTTGAATACGTCCGCGGCACGCCTCACGTATGAGTGGCCCACGACCCACACCTCCTTTCTCACAGCCGGCAATGTCTGACCGCTGGCCCCCCGGTGTCGGGTCGACTGGACAGTCCGCCCCGCCTCGTAGGCTTGCGCAACTGAAAACCAAACAAAAACAAGAAGCGTGAGTACATCGTTACAGCTTCACAACATGTGCAACCGTACATACCTCTTATAACAGTTCGAGGACCAACGCCCCACACGTTTTATTTGTTCAACATTCAAACCCCTGGCTGTAGCTTCCGTAGCAGCCCCTATCCGAAAGGAATGGGTCCCAAAGTCGCCGGGGTTCAAGCCCGCGGCAGAAATCGACATCGCAAGCACCCGCTGAAACTGAAACCTCGTCAGTGGGGTGGCGTCAGCGTGTCTTAACAAGGTCCCCCCCCATGCTGCCACCCTCTGCGCTAAATAGGCTTCTACGCACCCAACAGGGCACATGGCAGACCCGGGGATCCTCTGGATGATTACGCAGTCCCCGATTGCATCCTGATCGGATTTGGACTTTACAAACGAGACCGTCATCGTCTCCTCTCTGACCTGAATGTGTTCCCGGCACAGTCCCCCCATCGTATCCTGCTTGTTCTTTGCCACTAATTCGCTTACCCGCATAGCCCCATGGAATGCTAATGCAAATGCGGCTCGGAACAACACTGCTTCGTACTGGGATGAACATGTTACCGGTAGCACGGATAATAACAGGGCCAACCTATCCAAACCTATCGGGTGCCTATCGTCTACTCTGCGACCCTCAAGGCGTTGCCACCCCCGTAGCGCTTTCTGCACAACGAAAGACGCTGTCGGGTCCTGGATCCCATGAGCCCTTGCCATGAAGGAAATGGCGGCCCGATGCCTCTGGGCCGTAGCTACTGACTTGCCTGCGTGACGTAAAGAGAGCAGGAATCCTACTACAGACTCTTCCAGACCCCAAAGCTCCCTCCCGGAAATACCCTAAAAGGCCCAATAGGAACGGAACGCCCCTTCATATGCCTTCCTCGTCCTGGGTGCTAAACTCTCTCCCACAAGGTCTTGTAGTTCGGGGCACCGAGAGACCAGAGAGCTTCGGGAAAGGGTGCCGCCACCGGGTCCGCTGTGGGCAGAAAACCCCAGAAGGCCTGCATACGGAAACGAGAGAGCGCATCAGCCGCTTGGTTCATCACCCCCGGCACGTGCCGCGCCCTAAACAGTACATTTAGTTGCATGCACAACAACACAATTTCCTTGAGTAATCGGAGAATCAATTTGCAACGTGCTGCCTGACTATTGATACACTCAACCACGGTCATGTTATCAGACAGAAAACCACAGAGTGACCCCTAAACCCTTCTGGCCATGTTCTCAAGGCCACCAGAATAGGGAATAGTTCGAGAAAAGCAATGTTACTCGTCAACCCGCACTCATGCCACCGTGACGGCCATTTTTGAGCCGACCATTGTGTACCCAATATGGCGCCAAAACCCACACTCCCCGCCGAGTCTGTCCATAGTCCCAACTCCTCGGAAGACACTGCTGGTTTATTCCAGACAATTCGACCATTGAAATCCGCCAGGAATGCAATCCAAAGCGCATGTCCTGGCGAACCTCTGCCGAGAGTCTCGTACGATGATGTCCTTCCTTCAAGCCGACCATGGACTGTGCAATCGAGCGGGAAAAGGGGCGCGCCATCGGCATTACTCTTAGGGCAAAATTCAACTGACCCACCACCTGTTGCAATTGATGCAAGTTCACTTTCGTTGCACGAATACATGTCTCAAGGGATAACCTGAATTTTAACACCTTTTCTTTAGGTAAACGAAAACAACCTTCCACTGAGTCGAGCTCGATCCCCAGAAACTCGATCAAGGTCAAGGGACCGACAGTCTTACCTGGCGCCAATGGCACACCAAATTGATTCATTAGGACACAAAATTCATGTAAGGCCTGTCCACACTCAGAATCCCCGGCTGCCCCCAGAAACAGAAAGTCATCGAGATAGTGCATAACATGTTGAAAACCTGTCTTCCTCGTGAATACCCACTGCAGAAAACAACTGAATTTCTCGAAATAGGCACATGAAATCGAGCATCCCATTGGCATACATTTATCCATGTAATAGCGACCCTGAAACTGGAAACCAAGGAGACGCTGATCGTCTGGGTGTACCGGGAGCAACCGGAAAGCTGACTCGATGTCCGATTTGGCCATCAGCGTCCCGGGCCCCAGGCGATTCAACATGGCGACGGCCTCATCGAAAGATGCGTACCGCACCGAACATACTTCCGGATCTATCGCATCATTTACGGAAAGACCATGTGGGTCTGACAAATTGTGTATCAGCCGAAACTCCCCCGGGTCCTTCTTGGGAACCACCCCTAGAGGAGAACACACAAAATTAGCAACTGGCGGAAAATCGAATGGACCGGCGACACGACCTCGAGTCACCTCTTTCCTAATCTTTACCTGAACCACCGCCGTGTGCTGTAAGACCGACATTTGATTCTTACAGTCCGGTACCCCCTGAAAATCCCCCACTGGGATGCGGAAACCATATGAAAACCCGTTCCACAACACCCCAGCGGAAGCATAATCTGGGTATTCGCTGAGCCAAGGATTCATTGCCATGGTATCAATCGGGGTCGGTAAAGGCGCCCCCCGGACTATATTAGACCTGTTTGGCGCCTCCCTTACCACCGTTATCACCCGTTTTGGCTCTGCACATGGACTCAGGATGGGATGGCTGCCCGCATCCCCCACACTCATGTCTGAATTTGCATGACCCCTGGGGCCTGGTACATTTGCCCCTGTTAAAATTCCAACATATCCCCCTTTTACCTGTGTTGCCACTCGGCTTCGTGTGGGACTCGTTACCTGTACCTGTCCGAAAGGGCGTCCCAGAGTTTTGGCGGGAGGATTCCCCCCCGTTACTCCCTACTAATGGCACCTTCAACATCCCTGTACTCTCCATTTTTTGCCAAGACACAGAGTCGTAACAGTCCCAGGACAACAACGGGTTGTGTTCCTTAGCTTTTCTAAACAGATTATCATAGCAGAACCACTGATTGCCCCCATATGCCACAGAATACTCCATAATACGTGACTGATAGATGGGTAACTCGGTCAACAACTCAGGCCTGCGTTCCCCCATGATGGAAGTAAAAATTCCCCACGCTCTGCCCCAAGTACCAATGGTCTCATCAACCTTAAAGGCGGCCATTTTAGCGCGCCAAACACTCGGATGCATGAGCTCCTTTTGACTCTTTACATGCTCGATCTCGTAATGGTCGGTAAGCAATGAAAACATGTTTACATATTTGTCCGCCCAAATCAACTCCTTGACTTCTAGTGGGACGTGCTGGGCAATCTTCTCCTTTCGAGAAGGTGCAGAGTCCCCCCCCGCAATCGGCAATGGCCGCTTACCTGAAGTAGACCCCACGCTTGTCGCCGAACTTGGGCCTGCTGTACTTCCAACCGCTGGGACCTGCGGGGGAACAGGAGATGGAGCTTTCGCAGCCTCCCTAGTTTCCCGCAGTTGTCTAATCACTGCCCGGGCGGCGTCAGCCGTGGCGCCCTCGCTATCGTTTCCCAACCACGCTGCCAATTGCGCCGCTAACTCGGGGGGCATATCCTCCCTGTTCGCAGGGGTGACCACCACAGGGATTGGGTTCCCCTCCTTTGGCGCCGGGGTTGGCTCTTCTCGTGGCGCTTCGGGAACCGGGGTCCCCCCCCAAGTGCTCCCCTTCTGGGCCTCTTGCTCTTTCCACCGGGAATTGTTCCCGGTAAAGGCCGTTTCGGTCCTCCCTCCCCGTCCTTGGCCTCAACCTTTCTCTTCAGATCGGTTATCTCCTTCATGAGCATACGGAGCATCTCATCGGTACCGACCCGCTTTCCGACCTTCTTGGGCATTCTTAGACGGGATATCTGTAAGACAAAAAGAGGGATTACAACGCTCAAAATTGCTCTTCGTTCCGTCTCGAGCTCACGTGCAGCGGGGAGGTGCAGCTTCAGAGCACAGGAACAAGAGGATGCTTTGTTGGCTTCCGCTCCTTTTATCCGTCTTCAGGGTGGGCGTGAACCCGCCCCCGCCTGCCTCCAAGGGCGTGGCCGGCCGTGTTGGTGTCTAGGCCAGCCCACTCGAGGGCGGGAAAAAGGCGCGCCCCGGCTACGCCGCTTCGGGCATACCAGCCGAGACTCGCCTCCCGCCCAAGATGGCTTCCCGGGGGGATCGTGGTACTCGACCATACATTCGGGGGGACCGGTTGGTCGCCCCTTTCCATTTGCATTGTGTTTTTGTCACTTATGTTTTTGTTTTGGCCTATGGATTATATTCCTCTGTTACAGACTGAGGCCTGCTAAACAGTTGCTATCCATGTGGGTTCTGTTAAAATTGTATGATTTTATTATGTCATGCAGGGTAGCCCTTCATGTGGGTTCTGTTAAAATTGTATGATTTTATTATGTCATGCAGGGTAGCCCTTTTCAGGTCGAGCTTAGCCTTGCAACGCATGGGCTGCCCGCTTTACGATGCATGCAGTATTCAGTATAGCGTGGAACCTTCGTGGAAGCGCCGCCCACTCTCCTCCCATCTTTTTCATTGGCTTAGGTCCCAATTGCTGCCTTCCGATTGGTGTTCCTATTGTTAGTCCCTTCACATGATGAGCATGTCGTCATTTGTATCCTTCCACAGCTCAGTAACTTCTCGCCCCCCACTCCCATTCGTGCCTTCTCGCCCACTCACCACCGGTACTCGAGGGAGGAATTTGATTCTTTTAACATGGATTATTGCATTGCAATAGGTTTGCTGGGTTGTTTTCTGAGTTCAAATGCCCCAGTGGTTTCGAAGGGACAAGTTCTGTAAATGAAGTGGCCCTGTAGGCACTGGTGCTTGCACCGCAGCCCTCGGGTGGGTGGGGGTGTGGAGGGCGGTGGTTCTTTCATGCTGTGAGAGATGCAGTCGTGTCTTGGTGCTCTTACACGCTTCGTTCTTTTTAGAGTTGTCAGTGTTGTGGTGATTTTCACAGTTTTATTCCTGTGGGTGTGCTGACTTCATCGCTATATCTAAAGTGTGACCTGCGCCCAAGCTGCTATCTACCAGGAGTGTGATGTTACTGGGAATGAAGGAGCCCTTCACCGCCCCTGGTGGGACTGAGCTCAGTAGTGTGTATCGGGGAGGGAGATATCGGTCTCGGAGGTCGCCCCTCATTTCCTCAGTGCGCGGTTCCCCTTGGTTGATGTCATAAACAAGGGACGGGCTGTCCCTCCCTCCGAGCCACCGTTTGTGATGGGTTTGCAGTTCCTTCCTCGTGCCTCATTTTTGATTTCGCTTACCTTTGCCTCTGCAGGAGTACATGAAGACAGTCCGCCTGACTCTGCAGAATGGCCCCGCTGTAGACCGAGGTGACCTCCTCAAGCAGAATGTGTGACCTGTGCGTGAGGTGGAATACTAGAAAGGGGTTTGGATGCCCCCCGACTCCAGGACCCAAGCAGGGTCTGGCACATTAGCAGGCCTTCATTCATAAACAAATGGAATCTACCCAAAAGTCATTAAGTGAAACACAAGGGATGATCTTGGTGGTGATGTGTTTCCTACAGTGGTGGAAACCACATTGTGCTTTTTAAATACCCCTCACACACCAAAAGGGCCCTTTGTGTCATGCTTATCATAGGGGTGTTCCCACCCCTCTACGGAGCGCGGCGTGCTACTAACCTGCGAATACGCTGGAGCACTTGATGTAACCACTATGTGTAGTGTGTGAGGGTGTGAGTGGTAGGATCAGCAGTGAATAGTGAGTGAATGTTAAAAAATACCTGGCAAGTGAGAACTAGAAAGAATTTTTAATAAACCCCCTGCTGTGTTGCTAAAAAACAGTGAGGTGGAGGTTTAATGTATTAATGTACAATGCCTCCTGTGTGTCTGTGTCAACATGTTTCAAACCCAGATGCTTCTTCTTCAGGACGGGTACACAGATTCTTACCCTACTCACAAAAGACAGTAAAATACCGTCCACAACATAGGGAATACTATGTGTTAATTAAATGTATGTTGTGCCTATTATGCTCAATTTGGTGTGGCGACAAAGTGATTTCTTTATCTCCTCCTGAAACACAAAGGTATAAAAGTAAATTTTGCTGGATGAGGTGATTCCAGATGTGATGGTTGTGACCTGTAAAAGTGAAAACTGACAGTGTCCATAAAACTCAGGAAAGACTATATAGTGTAAGTCCAGTTTCCTGTAAAAAAGAAACGAAGACTTGGACATTATTATTATTTAATATTATTATTATTATTATTATTATTATTATTATTAGTATTATTATTATTATTATTATTATGTTTCTAAGACTTGGACATACACAAGGTTTAACATTAAACAAACACACTAATATGGACTGTTCTTGTAATCCATTTTAGATCATTGTTAGGGAAGGAAGAAACAATGTAACAGATGTCATACTTGCTATTTAGAAGTCCGATGCCTCATGAGCCTTCAGGTAGGACGTCGGGGACTCTGTGCTATTATAGCACTCTGTGTGGAAAAAATGGCATTCAGAGAATACTCTACACTTACTCGAAAAATGCAGCCAATGTCTGGAAGTGGCTATGCCGTACTTACATTCGTGAAGATACTACCTCAACTGACCATCCTCTCCGCGGCTCCGTGGATAGTGAGGAAGTGGGCGGAGATCCATCTTTTATGCTACCCTTAATTGGTTTTTCACTACGTGCATTGCAGCATGACCGTAGAGAATCTCTTGTAGCGAACACCGATTGAGCCTGCAAAACGGAGCAGGGTACTGTTTGACTAGACTGCTAAACATTGTATTAGCTGCGATTCCGGCCGGAAGCCGCAGGTAGCGTATGGTGCCAAACCTAGTTCACTGCCTCATTTTGGAAGGGCGCATGCGTCAAAAATGCATGCAGAGCTTATAAAGTCTAGACTGCTGCAGGTAAATCAAAAGCGGGACACAACGTATGTTGCCCGCATACAAAGAAAGTTGTTTGCGATAATTCTGCATGGTGTGCAAGAGTAATGCACGATAATGGTGTCAGCATAATCAGTAAATGTAATCAAGGGGGGAAAAGAAAAATTAGAAAATTAAAAACGGCAAAAAAGATTCATGAGGAATTATAAATGTTAATGTTAGACCGGGCAAAATATTGCACAGATGGAAGATATAGATACACATGTCTATAAATGTCTCAGTCTTAACTTGAAGAACCGGGCTTTAGAACCCAGCTGCGGCCAGGGGCACGCCCAATGTCTTCGGGTTCACCTGTCTTAGAATACAGAGACACAGGATACTTCTCGGTGACGTCAAAGACCAAATTTATTGGCTGCAACCAGGAACAGATGTCTACGAAGCACAACACGGGTGGTTCGTCAGAGACTGTACAACTTTAGTACTGCGAGACATCGTCTTTTATGCCAAAAATCACATTCCTGACTAGCATCAATTATTTACGAACTATCCAATCACACAGTGACATTTCAAAATGCATCACATAACGGCAAGCCCACTTTCAGTTGTCCAGCCCACCATAAATGACAAGGCAAAATCCAACATTCTTGCTCGGACAGGCCGGACAAACCCATAATAAAAGGACCTCAACCCAAACCATAAATAGGCCATAAAAGAAAGAACAGAAACAGATGAGAAGCAAGAAAGAAGGGTGTGTGCATGTACCATAAACTCAGCGATGTCCTGCTCTGTGATCTCTATCTGACCAGCTGCCTAACAAAGAACTGGCTCAACAAGGTCAGCTTCGGGCAAGGGAGTCAGTTCGTTCAGGTCACACAGAAGTCCGCTGAAGGTGTACGTGTCCCAAAGACTCGCTCGGCCGTAGTCATCGGCTTATGTGAGGGCAACCACAAAATGGCTGCCGTACACAAAATGGAACCCGGAGGTTCAGAACGAAATCCCTGAATACACAGTGTATCCATCAGTCGATTTTGACGAAAACACTCGTACATACCGCACTCGTCATTTGCGGTCCGCTGATACCAAAATTGTCTTGATACGACGACCTTTATTGAATGGGTTCAGAATCACGGAACCTCAAACTATTTTATGATATCAGGTCAAAGGGTTGGGACGGTGTCATGAAAAAACTTATAAAGCATATTCGCCTCTTAAGAACCTTTCTGCTCAGTGCAGTGGTGCCCAGGGATGCTCACATGTATGATTGTTAGGCATATTGCTAGCTGTTTGTAAAGGCAAACACGATAGAAACCTTTTGGTGGATAGTCGGGCACTCTGTGAGTCGTAAGAAAAAATATATATATATCCAAAGGGTAAAGCGATGTTATGATTAGGTGAAATGACTCCAGGGAATATTGTCTTTGAGGCCTGTGGCATTGGTACACAGACGGAATACCCAATGCTGTTCTCTTTCTAGGAGGCCTGTGTCTGTTGGTAGTTGTTCTACGATGGTCCATTAGAGTTCATTTACCCCATGGGCTTGCGACAGGTTATGTGCTGCCATTTTCGTTGAACTTTTTTTACAATGCACGTTGCTTTTGTGTTCTCTGATGCGGACTTTGTCTGGTCGTGATGTCATCCCCACATATTCCAACCACACTGGCAAGTGATCAAGTAGATGACATTGCCACTATTACAGGTAGTGAACTTCCTCTGCTCCCATTCGCTGCCATTCCTGAACTCGATCTATCTGGTCTTTTTGGTCAGATGGCAGGTGCTGCAGTTGCCACATGGGTAGTGGCCTTGGATAGATTGTAAACTAGGAGTCCTAGTAATCATTGCAATGTCAGCTTATGGCCACGTGTGAACAATGATGTCTTTGAGGTTTTTAACTCGTTTGTGTGCGAACAATGGTTTTTCTTTATTAAGATCTCCACAGTTCAGGATTCTCCAATGCTTATTCACCATTTTTGATATCCTATTGGAGTACGTATTGTACGTGGTCACGCAGACGGGTCTAGCATCTGGGTCTTTCGGAACCTTGTCTTTCCAGGAGTGCCTCCCTGTTGTTGTTACGTGCCCTCTTGATAGCTTTGTCTTTAATGGGGGTTGGATGGTTCCTATGAGATAATCTGGTTTTTAGATCAGATGCTTGTTTCTTATAGTCTGTAAGGTTGACACAGTTATGCCTGAGGCGGAGGAACTGTCTATAAGGGAGATTATCGTGTAGATGACGCGGGTGAAAGCTGTAGTAGAGCAACAGACAGTTTCTTGCTCTGGGTAAATATTTAGGTCTAAGAATACCAACTGTTCACGTGATACAGTGCTGGTGATTTTTAGGAAGGGTTCTGTTGGTTAAGCCATACTAAGAATTGCTCGGTCCACAGAGTGTCTTAAGATTTCATCTATGATGTTGAGTGTCTCTTTGTGGGGCAGGCTGGTATATAAACTCTCCACATCAAGACCTAGGAGTAGTTGTCTCTCAGGGTCAAAAGTAAGTTCTTGTAATAGCTGTAATACAGCCTTAGTATCCTTCAAATATGTGTCGGTTTTCTAAATCAAAGGGTGTAAAAATGCGTCAGCAAATTTAGACAGAGGCTCCAGAATGGAGCCCATTCCCGACACTATTGGAAGGCCTGGTGGTTGCTCCAGGTTTTTATGTATCTTGGGGATTGTGTAAAAATAGGGCGTTCTGGGTGATTTTGTATCAGGAATTTAGCCTCTTTTTTTGACACCCAGTTGTACGTTAAAGCTTCCTCCACCATACTTGTAATCTTGATCCTTAAGGATTCTGTAGTTTCCTCCAGCGTAATTGCATAGTTCCACCTGTCTCTCAGCAGTCTCCTGCATTCGTTGTCGTAAGCCATTGATGTCTGGATTAAAATTGCGCCACCCTTGTCGGCTGGTTTAATCGTGATCTCTTTGTTGTTGGACAATTGCTGTATCGCCTCTCTCTCCAATTTGGAGGTGTTCTGAAAAGGGGTGAAGTTTTCTGTGTTAATTTGTCCTAGGTCTTCCATAACTGTATTCTCAAAGGTCAGTAATTCTATTGGTAATGTTGCATCAGGTGGAGAAAAAGAAGATTTCAGTTTTAAACCTGTGTCTGAGGTTTCAGATACAGGGGTGTTTTTTCCTTTAAAGAAAGCCCGTAGTTTTAGTTTCCTGATAAATTCTTGCATTTCTGCATGGATCTTGAATTTCTCTAACCTGGTGGCTTCGAAACATGTTGACACAGACCCCTATGATGAAGCATGACACCAAGGGCCCTTTTGGTGTTTGAGGTGTATTTAAAAAAACAATGTGCATTCCAGCACTGTAGGAAACACATCGCCACCAAGATCATCCATCTTGTTTTACTTAATGACTTGTGGGTGGATTCCATTTGTTTATGAATTATAGCCAGGGTAATTTGAATCCACTCCCTGTGTCCCTCTGGACACTCCCTGTCTCCACTCCCTCCTTTCATATATATGATATTAGCAGGCCTGGCAGTAATAGAGACAGCTGCTGTTCCTTGACGAGATATTGAGTGGCCCCAGAGGAGGGAACTCAGTTGTACGGACTTCAGATCTGTCGTCTTTTCCTTCTCTGACACTCCTATTTTCTATATATAAATTTGTGGGCACTTTTGTCAGCGGGTGGGTGCTGTGTTTATGCCTCACCCAACAGCTACACCTCCATTCCTCTTTCTGAATGACACTATGACACTTGGAAACTGGCTGCCTGCCAGAATTGAGTGTGTGTAAAAACTGAGGGCCATATTATCAAGAACGGCGCAAATCTTATTGCCGCTTTAGCTGCAGAAAACTGACGCTAAAGCAGCGATAAGGGGCTTGATAATATACCCTGGAGAATTTCATTAGAAGCCCAGGTTCTGGTGTCAAAGACATCAAACCTGGGCTTCTATTGGATAGATAATGTAAATGATAATGTTTGCGCTGTTCTTGATAATATAGCCCTGACTGTTTAGCTAGTTTGCACAGGTGGGAAGAAGTAGTATTGGGCCTTCGTCTTGCTAAACATGTTTTCTGAGGAGCACAAGTCTTTCTTTTAACCAACCATTGTGGACTATTTTACCAAGTTCTTTGAGCCTAAAACATGTTCTGACTGGCGTCTGCAGCTATAGCAATGCACGTGAGACCACAGCAGACCTTCATGAGTTGGTCTCTCTAAAATAGAGTGGTCTCTGCCTATTGATGTACAAGTGCAATGCCTTCAACCTGACCGGACTGTTCCGGTGCGCTGGGTGGGGGAGGGGAGTGTGGGGGGAAATGTGTGGGAGGGGTAAAAAATAGGCTGATCTTGTCCTCAGAAATTGCGCTGTTTTCTGTATGGTTTTGCTTCGGAACTTCTACAAACAATTCTCACCTTTCCTCTTTGATTTCCAGTGCTGGTGCTCTGATAAGAAAAAAAATGGGTATGCCCATGGCTCATGAGCCTTTAGCGTTCCTTGCAGAGACCTGCTCTCAACCGGATCTGGGTTGGGTTTAATATATTGAGAGAAGCTAGAGTGAGGTTCACTCAAGCTAGAGTTGGAATGAAAACTCCACTAAAGTAGGGAAGAAATTGGTTGACTGAGTACCATGTGGGCAAGTGGGGTTTCCATTCTGCCGGCCCCCACCTCCACTCCTTGCTCCCCCTCCCTGCATCTCCACTCCCACCTCCATCCGCCCTCCGCCCTGCACCTTCACTTCCCCCTCCCTCCTCCACTTCCACTCAACCACCCACTTCACCCTCCCACACCTTCATTTCTCATTCATCCCCCTCCGTTACTCTCTCCACCTCCACTCCTCCCGCCTCCACTCCGCCCTCCCACTGGATACTTAATTTCCCGATTATTTGGTCTACAAACTTCAGATCCGCTGTCTTCTCCTTCTCTGGCACTCTTAGGGTCTTCCAATCAAGGCCTCCCATGGTTTACATATCTGGTCGCCCAGCCGTATGACAGTTTTTATACAAGCTCATAGCACAACAGAACACATGTCCCCAAGCATCAGCGGCTTCAGTGTGCAGTGCAGTAGAAGGAATACATGTATCTAGGTTCAACACATACTGCATTTCCCACCAACCACCATGGCCTGTTGTTCTGTGTTCCAAATGTGTTGTCATAGAGAATGACTCTGGTTTGTTTTCACCTCTAGACGCCCAGTTTTGCTAACCGTGCCTTGGCTTGAAATAAGGATACCTTGTGAGTGAAGTGTTCTCAGCCACTACCCTATTGGTATCCAAACAGGAGAATGTTATATGTTTGCCATTTCCTTGTTACTGTGAAACTCGGACTTGTGACTCTCGTGCAACCAGAGTCATGGGTTTGTTTTTACAACCACTTGCAAAACTTTTTTGGCTCCTATTTGACTTTTTCTGCATTATTTCTTTACGTTTCCGTCCATCAGCTTTTCTTAACTATTTGCCATAAAACATGCTTACCTTAGACTGTTGTATTGTCCCTTAAAGCACATCTCTTATGACATTAGTCTTGGGATATTAGGGATACCCTTATCTGAAGCTCTTTGGGACGAAAAAAATACTTCGTTTTGAGACATAAAAATACTTCGTTTGATTGTTTTCCGCATGTCAGACAGCACATTCTATGTGGATCATTATTTGGTGAAATATACTTCATTGCTTTAGAGAAATCTTCTCATGATGGGAGTACAAATATTGTATTGTGTATTATTTATTTATTTTATTTTTATTTTTAGAGTTTTCTATAGCGCGAACTTGAACCGACAAGGTTATCAGAGCGCTTTACATAGCACCAGTTCCGTTACATGTTGTCACAGCAGTTTACATAGAGTCAGTTGCGTTGCACATTTCAGGATCTTGAACCGAATAGGTTATCAGAGCGCTTAACATAAGACAGCATTCGATGTCCAGTGCCCTCCTCCGCCGTGTGGCGGGGGACCTCATCCAGCCCTCCGAAAGTCGTCGAGCTGTCGGGACTAGGCTCCTGGAATTTCAGCTGACTTAGGATTACACGCGTTACAAAAAGGTACAGATAGAAAAGAAAAAAATTGCAAATGTACAAGAGATAGACTCACACGAGGGGGAGATACAAATGGATATACTATAGGTCTATACTGGTCAGAGGCAATAAGAGAGACAGTAGGAAGGTCAAGAGGACTAGTGATAAGAATCAACTACATACACATAGGAAGGGAAATGCCTGGTTAAATTCTAAGAGACGCATAGGGGTGGTATATGGAGTAAGGACTTCAGCGAATACCAGAGCTTAGCATTATTGCAATAGGTCAAAGATGCAGTCACAGCATAGAGGAGGGATGGGTGGGATGCAAGGTGTGAAGGGAAAGGTTGGAGTCCAGCGAGAGCTGTCCGAAAACAGCAGCAGAGTGTCATTCAGGATAGCACGCAGGTCGAGAGGTCCAGGAAAGAATGTGGGAGCCCAGGAGGCGCATCGCCATCTTGCACTGTGCACTGGGTTCGTCCGTCGCGGGGGCTTTCGTGTGACAGTTCCCGTGGTGTGCCCCTTGCGAGGGGTACCGTGTTCGGTGCGTTGGAGTATGGTACCGCCGAATATAGGGAGGGCACCGGGAACGCTTCTGCGCTGGTGCTGCGCCCCAGGCTGCTCCGCAGGGCCGTCGGCGAACAGGGCACCTCGGAGTCCATGCAGGGGTGCCCGTATATCGCTCTGCCAGTTAAGTGTGGGGCCGATGCCAGGAGCAATTCAGGTCTCAAGGGTGCCATGTTAAGGTCAGGCGCCATTTAGTGTGCCTCGTCGCAGCCGTCCGTTTAGGAGCAGCGGGGGATCTTTAAGCAGTCCCACCCTCAGCCAAAAGTCCAGTGACTCACCCGGGACATGGACCATCGGCTCCCGAGCCGCAATCTCGGTCGTTCTAGGCAGCGCGGGTTCCGGGCGCCATTTTGAGGTCAGGCAGTCTTGGAGAAGGCAATAACCCTGCTCGAGCGGCTCCCGGTGTATGTCTGTAATCCCCTCTGCCTGGGATTGAGGGAGTAGGCTCTTAACCGGCCGTCCGCTGAATGGGGGTCACCGCAGGAGAACACCGCAGGAGACCCCGGCCCCGGAGTCAGGAGGTGAGGCGGGACCGGGACGCCATCTTAGGTCTCGGCAGCGGAGGAGCAGGGTGGTCGTTCGGTCGCCGTCCAGGCTCCAGAACCGTCCCGGAGAGCCACGCCAGAGTCAGTGTTGCTCCGAAACAGCAGTAGAAGCCGGCGGCGTCGGAAGAGTCCGCTGCGGCTGCCCCGCTACAATTCCGCGTTCAGTTACTAGTAGCAGCTTCTTTTATACCACAGCACTGCAGCTCATGCACATTCAGTTGAAGGCTTGTTGTGTAGAAAAAAAAAACAATAAAAAAAAAAAACGAAATCATTTTCTGGCATTATTGCACAAGTGTTGAAGGATATGCTGCTCTTTGAACACCTGTGAATACAAGGAGGCTTGGCCATTAGGGAAACGGGCAACATATTGAATGACACATGTTTTAACCCCTCCCCTTTTTTTCTCCTTTTCCTCCTTGATCTATCTCGGAAGTGAACCAGAGGTAAAGAGGTGTTGTAAAGCAGGGGTTCTGACATTATTTTACACTAAATTCAGCAAGTGAAGAGACTGAATAAATAATGTAATTGAATTGCTGTAAAAGGAGATTCTGGTTGAGCTCCTGAGAAATTCGCTTTACAATGGCGTTTGTGTACTTGGGGAAACTCTTTCTGAATAAACTATTTTCTTATGCATTTTTTTTGTCCTCAGCCGGTGGGAAGAGCCTTCGCTGTGGTCTCCTCCAAGCCAACGAGTTTCGGACAGTCCCTTGATTCCGAGTTTGTCAAGTCCACAGATGGGGACGAGGAGATCATTAAAGTGAGTGCTATAATATATATTTATATTTCAATGTACTACTTTATTCATCTTTAATGCTGTACTGTTGCATAATGTGTGTTCGCTTCATGACTCTAGCCAAGTAGTTAGACCTGCGGTTCCCAAACTGTGCACCGCGGCGCACTGGTGCGCTGTAATGAGGAGCCAGGGGCGCCGCGCACACTAGGGTGACCAACTGTCCGTAAATTCCACGGGCCTTTTATCTGTAATTTTGGCCATCACAGGGAGCAGCGCTGCTCCCCTTTGAGAGGCCTCACCCCTGCTGCTGGAGGCGCCTCGCACTCCTCCAGGAGCACATGCCGGGCCCCGGGGGAAGCACAGTCGCAGACTAGTCTTCCCCCGGGGTCTTTCGCGCAGGATAGGACAGGCAGGGGAAGGGGAGGAGTTAGGGGGTGGGTATATAGGCGCAGGGGAGGAAGGGAACTTCCTCTTCCTGTGCCTGGCACCATCGGGAGGGAGAAAGAAATGGACAGTGTGCACAGTTTAGGGTCAGTGTTTAGAGTAGGCCAAGGGGGTGATTATCGATTTGCTCACGTCGCGTGGCTGCCTGACGGTAGCGGGTACAGTTCCCACGCCGGCCGCATGTGAATCGGCGATGTCGGGAGTTACGGCGGAAGAGGTGCGCGCGGCCCTGTTGCTGCTGGCGCACCCCGGGAGAGAAGATCTCCTGCAGCCAGGTGTGTTGGGCCAGTCTTGGGTCGGGTGCACCAGGACCCCGCGCGCGGCCTCAGCGAGGGTCGCGGCAGCGGTCATTGCGTGTCAGGAGGATGAGGCTGCAGGGCAGGGACTGGCGGCTGGGCGAGGGGGGGGCGGAGCACCAAGGGACTCGGCGCGGGGCAGGAAACGCAAGAGCGAGTCTTCCCCCCGCTCGAGTTTTCCCGGGGCTTCTGGGAATGTAAAGGGGGGCACAGAGTCCCCACAAGAGCAGTCTGTTAATGCCCTATTGACTGTAGAGGTGGGGGAGGGGGCAGGGCCGGGCACCCGGTTGTCTGCTGTTGCTGAGGACCTCCCTGGGGCCGAAGGGGCGCTCCAAGCTTTTGAGGAAGGGGAACATGTGGAGGACCTGTCCTTGGGGTTGGTCAAGGCTGGGGGCACATGGTCAAGGGTCGTGGGGCACTGGGATGATGGGATGATGCCCCCATTGACCTGTCTGCGAGTTCTAGGGCACACACCCCTGCCCCTGAGGGGCGGGAGTCGGCTGGGAGGCCGGTGGAGGAGGGGGTGTTTTCTGGGCCTGGATTCCTGGGTTTTGGGGGGGGTGGGCCCCTGTCCTTGGGGGTTGTTTCCCGCCCGGGGTGGGTTTCATGGGCTATTGCCCGCCCCCACCTCCGCAGATCTGGGGCGCCATGTCCTGGGAAGACAGGAACAGGGAGAAGAGGATCCTGGATCAAATTCGGGAGGTTAGGTGGGCGGAGCAGGTCAGGGCCAGAGCGGGAGCAGTGTGGGGGTCTGAAATTGAGGGGCCTCCTACCCCGACCACTTGAGGAGTTAGAAGAGGCGCAGAGGCGAGTCAGGGCCAAGCAGGCAGTGGAGGAGTCCCCCAAGAGAGTTATGGCTGGTGTAGGGACGGCCAGGACGGCTTTGAGGCCCGATGGTGCTGGGGCCCACTCAGGCTGGAGCGACCTGAGGGGCGGGCGGGGATCCAAGCCGGCGGCTGTCGGCAGAGCCCGGGGGTGCAAGACAGCTCCAAAACGCAGGACAGAAGCAGCAGGGCAGTCTGCGGCGGCTGTCCCTCCTCCGAGGGCTCGGGCTCCTGCGGCGCATGTGGAGACTGGCATGAGTGTAGAAGGGTGTGTGCAGAAAGGTGTAAAGAGAGCTGTGAAAGAGGTGGCGAGTGTGTGGGTGGATCTGGAACCGGTGCTTGAATTGGATTACGGAGTGGAGAGTGATGAGCTGGAAGAAGGGGAGGTGCGGGATGACGCAGAAGGCTTAGGGGGCGCTGCAGACAACGGCGACATTGGTGTTTTGCAGGCCCCGGCAGTGACGAAGACCAAGGCCGGGACGGCGGCGGTCCAGGTGGCGGTGCCCAGAGGACGGCCTAGGGAACGGACCACGGCACTCACAGGTGAGGGATCCTGGTGGGCCGCCTGGGATGACGGTCCCCGGGGTGGGAGCGTAAGAGGATTTGCAGGTCAGTGGGAGTTGGCAATGGTTCGGTGCGGGAGTTGGAGAAGCCATTGGGCGGTCCACCTGAGGATGGTGAGAAGGTGGGCGGTAAGTCGGTGATGACGGGTTGCAGACGGACAAAGGGGATGGTAAAGAGGAGAAAGGAGTGAAGGTGCCGAAAAAACTGCCGTATATGGGTTTGGCAATGCCATTGGGCTCGCATCTCTCAGAGAAACTCAGGGCACGGATCTGGAGACATGAATTTGTGGATGTATTTAAGCTCCAGCATAGAGAGGTGTAGGCTAACGAGGGTTCCAAAGAGGAAGAGTGGGAGCTGACGAGGCGCCATAGGGTGCCAGTGACGATGGAGAACTGGACATCAGCATTCTTGATTTATGCCAGCATTTACTGCGAAAAGTATTTGGACAGGGCGATTGCGCTTTTCAAATACATGGACATCATTTGCAAAGCTCAGATGCAGTTCGGGGGTTTTGCCTGGCTGAGTTATGATGAGGAGTTTAGAGCCAGGGTCAGTGCGAATCCCGAGAAGAGTTGGGGGGAAGTTGATCAGGAACACTGTGTGCAGTGGATGGCGTCCACGCACTCCACTGCGTCCACACACACGGCCAGCGGCTTGCCGGTTGTGTATCGGTCTTTTCCACTGCATCCCGCCCAAAGCGGGGCGGGTGGAGGTACAGTGCCCAACACCATCGTCGCGAGTCAACAGTCCAAGCCAGGGGGATATTCCAAGAGGGCCTGTTGGAGCTACAATAGGGTGTATTGTTCCAGGTATCCCTGTAAGTTCAAGCATGAGTGCTCAAAATGCGGTGGGAAACATGCCCTTACTCAGTGCCTCACCCTTGCTACGCCCTCTGAACAGGGGAGGAACGCCAAAGGACGGGGCCACCCTGGACAGAAGGGCGCGTACACCGGTTAGGGTGGAGGCGATGGCCCCGTGGCTCTCGTGCTACCCGGATCAGGAGGCGGCGGCGCAGCTTTTCTGGGGTTTTACGGAGGGTTTCAGAGTGGGCTACCAAGGTCCTAGGGAGCGCCGTTGGGCCGACAATTTGAGATCTGCAAAGGAATTGCCTAGTGTGGTGTCTGCTAAATTGAGGAAGGAGGTTGAGGAAGGAAGGGTGGCTGGCCCGTTTACTGACTGGCCTTTGGATGATCTGATCATCTCTCCATTGGGGGTGGTGCCAAAGAAAGAGGAGGGTGAGTTCAGAATGATACACCACCTATCATGGCCGGAGGGTCAGTCTGTGAACGACTTTATTGCAGAGGAGGATTCTAGAGTGCTATATGCGTCGGTGGACGACACGATCCATCTGGTGAGGGTGTGTGGGGCGGGGGCTGAATTGGCGAAATGCAACATCAAGTCAGCCTTCCGTTTACTGCCTATTCACCCGGCGGATTTTTTGCTCTTAGGAATGCAGTTTGGGGGGGCCATCTACGTGGACAAGGTTTTGCCCATGGGGTGCGCCATCTCCTGCACTCATTTCGAGCTATTCAGCACTTTCCTGCAGTGGGTCATGGTGCGAGTCAGTGGGTGCCGTGAGGTCACTCACTACTTGAATGATTTCCTCTTCCTGGGGAGGGCAGATACCGGGGATTGCGGCAGGGCCCTGTCGTGATTCCAAGGGATGGCCCTTCAGTTTAGTGTGCCTCTGGCACCAGAGAAGACGGCTGGTCCCAGCTGCTGCCTGACGTTTCTGGGGATCGAGCTGGACTCGGTGCAGTGGCTGGCGTGCCTCCCTGCGGCCAAAGTGGCGGAGATACTGGCATGTTTGGAATGGGCAGTTGGAGAGAAGCGGATTCCTTTGCGAGCGGTTCAGAAACTTCTGGGTTTCCTTAACTTTGCGTGTAGGGTAGTGCGTGCAGGGTGGACGTTCTGTAGGCGGATCGGCCTGGCCATGTCGGGGGCAGTGCTTCCACATCACAGAGTCAGGATTTCCATGGGGTGAGGGCCGACTTGCGGACCTGGATTTTTTTCCTGCAAGACTTTAATGGTGTGTCCCTGGACTTTGATGAGGAGAGGGCGGTCTGGCAATGCCAAATTTACTCTGATACGGCTGGGTCAGCGGGGTATGGTGTTTTCTGGGACGGAAGGTGGTGTGTGGAGAGCTGGCTGGCTCCATGGCCCAAACAAGGGAGGAGAATTGCTTTCTTGCAATTCTTCCCTTTACTAGTGGCACTGGAGGTGTGGGGGGAGGAATTTCGAAACAGGTCGGTGCTCTTCCATGTGGACAACATGACGGTGGTGGAACTGGTGAATCATCAGAGGGCAAGGGACCTGAGAGTGCTGCGGCTGTTGCGGAGGTTCATGTTGGCTTGTTTGCGGTTGAATGTGGTGTTTCGAGCAAAGCATGTCCCTGGGGCGAATAATGACATTGCGGATGCTGTGTCTGGTTCGCAGTGGCAGTGGTTTCGGCACCTGGCACCGGGAGCGGATACATGCAAGACCGAGCTGCCGGCCGGCATCTGGGCCTTGGGGGAGTGAGGATGATTGGCCTGGTGGAGGGTTCTGTTGCAGAGACCACAAGGAGGACGTACCGTTTGGCATGGTCTGAATTTAGTGCTTTCATGGGTTGGAATCTGGATTGTGTTGTGGGTGTTGAGTCTGAGGTGGAACAAGGGCTGAGATGATTTGTGCTGGACTGTATTGACAGGGGTTTGACTGCGGCTACGATTTCTGGTAAATTGGCGGGGATATCCTTTTACTGTGCCTTGTTTCTGGGTTTTGATCTGACTAAAGATGTGATCATGAGCAGGATGTTGCGAGGTTGGGGCAGGGAATGCAGGAGTGGGGGGGGTAGGCTGCGGGAAGCGGTTACTTTTGAGTTGTTGGTCCGGCTGGTTGGGGTGTTGCCGGAATGTTGTTACGATCTGGTTTAGGTTGGCCTTTTTCGTTTGTGTATGGTGTGGATGTTTTTCGGGGCGTTCAGGGTGTCTGAGTTGCTGGGTACAAGGAGGATGGCTGGTAGGTTGTTCGAGGAGATTCGAGTGGATGGAGGTCGCTTGGGTATTTGGTTGCGATGCTCGAAGACTGATCAGTTGGGCAGTGGTAAGTGGGTGTGGCTGAATGAGACGGAGGGTGGGGAAGTCTGCCCTGTGGTTGAATTGAATGGCGGACTTTCCTAGGGATGGTGAGTGTGGCGCGTGGGGAAATTTTTTGTCATGCATCAGGCGCGAGAATGACAGCGGGCCAATTATTGGCAGTGTTGACAAGGCTTTGCAACAATTGGGTCTGGATGCGTCTGGTTTCTGGACTCACTCCTTCAGGATTGGGGCTGCGACAGCTGCGGCCAGGTTGGGGTGGTGGGACAGGATTAGGCGTATTGGGCGGTGGAAGTCACGCTGTTGTGAGAGGTATGTGAGGAAATGAGATGGTCCCAGGTAGGCTGTTGGTTGATTCAGGGTTTTGCTGTTCTTGTTTCTAACATCTTTTTCTTCGTAGGGTGCGTGGGTGGACCGGGAAGTAAGACGGTGACATGGATTGTTGGGCACTCCTTCGTGCATTGAGCAGCCAAATATGCAGAGCAACAGGTTTACGGCCGTAACCTGGGACTTAAAGGACACTTGCACGAGGTACAATGGTGGGGCAAAGGTGGCATGCGATGGGGGGCACTACTGCCCTGGCTCGCGAAGATGATCCCGCAAAGGGGATGCCCTGATTTGTTGATAATACATCTGGGAGAAAATTACTTGGTGCAGCTGTCAGGTTTGGCACTTTTACAGCTTATGCAGAGGGACTTGGAGGTGCTGAAATCTAGGCTTGCAGGGACCTGCATTGCCTGGACAGAGTTGGTCCCCAGGAAAGTGTGGAATGGGGCAATGAAGAATGGGGCGATCGAAATGGCACGAAGGAAGCTCAGCAGGGCAATGAGACTATACTGTGGTGACAAGGACATCAAAGTGATTGTACACGGAGGGATTCGACTCGAGGAACCTTTAGTTTTTAGGGACGACGGAGTACACTTGTCACAGCTGGGCAATGCATATTACATGATGGAGATGAGAGATGTGGTGAGCAAGTTATGGAATGAGGCTATCTGGTGTTGTAGGGAGTGAGTGCGGGTGTGCTTGGTGCGGGCTGACAGACCTGAGAGGGGGGGTGGGGCAGGGAACCGCCCTACAGGGGGTTCCCTGGTTGGCGGTACTTTGAACGGACAGGGGGGTCAAGAGCGGGCACACCCATCCCAGGGGGGAGTTCGAATGGCGGATAGAGGCATGACTGGAAGGACGCAAGGAGCGAGCTGGATGACAAGTGATTGAGGGGCAGGAATAAAGTATGGTATGGAGCTTGTAGGGGTTTGTGATGAGGTGGAACGGGTGAAACGAATGAGAGGGGAGTGTGAGTGGGGGTTTGATATTATTACCTGTTTATGTTTATTGTTATGTACAGATTACGCAGCCTGGTCTAATAAAATGGCCTTTTACGCTGACACACTGCGTGGTCTGTTTATTGCGCGATGCCAGGCCCCGGGGGAAGCACAGTCGCAGACCAGTCTTCTCCTGGGGTCTTTCACGCAGGATAGGACAGGCAGGGGAAGGGGAGGAGTTAGGGGGTGGGTGTATAGGCGCAGGGGAGGAAGGGAACTTCCTCTTCCTGCACCTGGCACCATCGGGAGGGAGAAAGAAAGGCCACCCAGCCACCCGGCAGTTGGAGGTGTGGTTTTAGGTCGGTCTATGGCGTTGCCAGTTTAGGCCAGAGCTGCTTTAGGCGGTACTTTGAAGGGACAGGGGGGTCAAGAGCGGGCACACCCATCCCTTGGGGGGGAAGTTTGAATGGCTGATAGTGGCATGACTGGAAGGACGCAAGGAGCGGGCTGGATGACAAGTGATTGAGGGGCAGGAATAAAGTATGGTATGGAGCTTGTAGGGGTTTGTGATGAGGTGGAACGGGTGAAACAAATGAGAGGGGCGTGTGAGTGAGGGTTTGATGTTATTACCTGTTTATGTTTATTGTTATGTACAGATTACGCAGCCTGGTCTAATAAAATGGCCTTTTACCCTGACACACTGCGTGGTCTGTTTATTGCGTGAAGAGCAGCCCCTCCCGCCCATTGTCATTCAGTATGCCGCTGATTGCCACTTACTGAATGACAATGGGGCAGTCTGGGGGTGTGACACCATGTGGCGGCCTCCTCCTGCCTCAGAGTACAGAAGTAGGAACTAAAAGAAGCTTTCTTTATTATCTACATCACTAGGTACCCAGGTAGCCCTGAGGAAAAACCCGCAAACTCACGGACCGGGTTTGGAAACGTGTCGGCTTTCCTAAAGGATCCATCCCTTCTTCTCGCCAAAGGCGTTGAACATTTGTACCAGGCAGTGGGACTTGAGTCTAATAAATAAAAAGCCTATGGTGACCCCAGTCCTAAATAGCTAAAAGATATTCAGCCAATCGGACTGTGTTAAAATTTTCTGGTGTACCCCATCAACTTGTTTTCCTTTACATTGTTAAAATAAGCATGTTTTACGTTGCATTTGAAATGTTGTTTGATTTGTGTATAATTGATTTTCAATGAATGACAGTAACATTTTCTGTTAAAGTTTGTGTTTAAACCTCGTATCTGTTTAACTAAAAAAAATTGTGAAATAGATTAAATAAATCATGGAAGCTTTACGATTAGTCAGAAGCTTCTGATCCACTGTGAAATAAAAAACAGCATCAAACCCGAGACCAGGCACTTTGTATTTTCTATAACGTATATAGTCCAGCCTGGCCCCCTAGGACAAAACCCCTTACTTGATACAGTTAACGAGCGGGCAACCCCCGCGTGGGTAGGGCACCAAATCAGCCCTCTGTGTAATAATTGCAGAGTAAGTCCGACACGGGCTGTACACCACAGTCCGAAAATAATGTCTGAGGAAGAAACACTTTCTTTCACAGAAGATTACATAAAGAAATTAACTTCAGGTCCCTCCCCCTTCTCAGCTATAAAATTGAGCACGAATGCACAGCAACAGAATGAAACAGAAAAGTTAATCAGGTTGACCAAGAAACATATCCGAACGGAACTACACGGGCATTTCTTGTTTGAACATCTAAAAGCAGGTACCATACCTTGGGGGTTACAAGTGAAAAACGTGCCGGTGGTGTTCACAGAGGACCCATTGTATAAAAAGGGTTTTAGCTACATAGCCACAAAATGTAGTAGGGACCTTATGGTGCATACGATAGACACAGCCAAGAGAATATGTGTAAAAGAACAGGAGGAAATTGAAGCCCTTGCCAAAGCAATTGAGGACAATCACTCAGTCACTGAAGCCAAAGCCCTTCTAGACAAAATAGAAAAGGAGATCCAAACGTTTAGAGATAACACAATCACGTTCAGGACCAACAAATTCGAAAAAGACGTAAAGTCTTTCAAGCTTGAAACAGTGTACCCTTATTTAAAAGACGATTATTATACACAACTAGAATCAAGACGTGCCTTGTCCCAATACCAAGGAAGATCCAAGAACAGATTCTCAACCTTTTCAGAAAGCTCCTCGTCTGAATCAGCTGGTGATTCTGATCCCAGAGAAGGCCCTTCCAAACGTAATAACTCTTTTTTAGACAAGGGCGAAGCAAGAAACAGAGTAAGGTTCAAACCTCCAACGGCATGGGAAATGCGGACAAGGAGAAACTATTACAAAAGCTAAATGAGACGTCCATAGTAAACCTATCAGACAAACAGCTGACAACACAAGAAAAAGAAGTTCTAGAATTAGGCTTGAAATTTCTGCCAGCAACAACTACCGATTTAACCAAATTAAAAATCGAGGCACTCGAATTTTGTAGAAAAATCAGATTAAAGGCTTTTTTTTACAATAAAGAGGACACGCAAGTCACTGAGCCGTCAGGCTTGGCAAACAAATCTACATTCATTCCTCCAGCACAAACTGTTCCCAAAGAAATAATAGCGTACAAACAGGCCGTTCTTTCATCCATCACGCAATCGGGCAAACAAAAAATGTACATTAAAAAGAACATCTCTAGAGATCATCACAAAGCCATCATGGACCTAAAAAATGATGACACAATAGTGGTAAAACCCGCCGACAAGGGGAGAGCACTAGTGGTATGGGCTAAAGACAAATATGTCCAGGAAGCACACAAACACATTGACCAAATTGAATGGTATAGACCACTTAATGAAGACCCGACCATTCAAATTCAGAAAGAAATACAAACAAAACTGACTGAGGGTTTTGACCTAGGAATTTTGGGCCCAAAAGAGTTTGAGTATCTTACCAAAAAGAAACCACGCACCCCGGTAATTTACTTTTTGCCCAAATTACACAAAAGCGTTACCGAACCGCCCGGCAGACCGATAGTCTCCGGGTGTGATTCGGTATTGGAGCCACTAGCGAAGTACGTGGACGTGTTTTTAAAACCTTTCATGGACCAAGTAAAATCTTACTTGAGGGACACCATGGACTTCATAAATAAAATCGAGGGATTACCGTTTGATGACAGCCAGCAATTGATGGTGTCCTTCAACGTAATCTCTTTATACACCCAAATCCCCCAGGAGGAGGGCCTAGAAGCCCTTGAGTACTTCTTAGAAACACGCCCGAAACCACAAAGAGTGCCCACCCAATTCATTGTGGACCTAGCTAGGATTGCACTCAAAAGGAATTATTTCCGATTCATGGACACGTTCTACGTGCAGGTGAAGGGGACCGCCATGGGGTGTCCTTATGCCCCGGAGATGGCGGTCCTCTTCATGGCCCTGTATGAGGAGCGCTACGTGTATCGGAACAATCCATACATTGAGCACATTTTAACTTGGTATCGTTACATTGACGATATTTGGTGTCAATGGAACGGCTCAACAGAAAGCTTAGCTCAATTCCATGATTGGCTCAATACGAGACACCCCGATATCAAATTCACAGTTGCATCCAGTAGCACACGCCTCACATTTCTAGATGTAGAGGTAGTCCCAGAAAATCAAAAACTCACCACGACTCTCCACCGCAAAGAAACTGATAAAAACACAATTTTGCACTTCAAAAGCCATCATCCCCAAAATCTCAAAGCCAATCTCCCCTACAGCCAAATGCTGAGGATTAGGAGAAATTGTTCAAAAAAAGAGGATTTTGAAGCCCATGCCGAAATCCTAAGTAATCAGTTAAAAACGAGAGGTTACCCTAGCAAAATGCTAAAACATTCCACCAAAAGAGCCTGGAACACACCCAGGGAAGAATTATTGACAAAAAAATATAAAGCACCACTTGAAAAACTGGTGTGTGTGACGACATATGGGCCACACACTAACAAATTTAAAGCCATTATTCTAAAAAATTGGCACTTGTTGACAGGGCTAGATACACCCTTTGAAAAACCTCTTTTTGCCCTCAGAAAAAACAGAAGCTTAGGGCAACAGTTAGTTCAGGCAGACTTAGGAATGAGTCAGGCAAAATCTGATTTACGCACCCTATGGCGATTAAAACCCATAGAGGGACACCACAAATGTGGCACATGTGTGTCATGTGCCAATACAATGGAAGGCACTGAATTCCAGCACAATGCCATCACATGGAAACATAAGGAATTCACAAATTGCAAAAGTCGCAATTTGGTATACGCAATCACCTGCCCTTGTCCAAAACTGTAAGACCACACAACAAATAAATCAGCGAATAGCCCAACACCGCTCCCGAATCAAACAAGACATACTAACAGCTCCAATGGTGCTACATTTTCAACAAAAAGGACATACCGAAAAGGATTTCAAGTGGACAGTGTTATCTGCCATCAAAACTCCGACACGCGGTGGGGACACAGACGCATTACTCATGCAAAAAGAAGCATATCTGATCCTCAAGTTCAATTGCGTGAATGATGGAATGAACAAATTGTCTGAACTACAGAGAAACATTCACTGACCTCTTTGCACACCACACCCCTTTACCCCCTGCTAGTCAGAAAACATATTAGCAGGGAAACAAACAAAATTGATTGTTGACCTATATGCAGCTCGGTTTCATTCTCAAACTACAAGTCCCAGAATCCTCATTTCCACATAAAACCACGTGATTAAACGGAATACTTCCGTGATTGATCCAAACACAGTGGAGACATGCACCGAACAGCAACAGCAGAAAACGTAGCAGAAAATACAAAATTGCATTAAGGTGAGAAGCTATAGACTCAAAGAATTTTCAGTTCCAGTAAACTCAATAAGCAATAAGCCTAAACATAGGTTGTTTATTAATTCAGCAGGAGAAAAGTCCCGAGGTTGACGATCCACAACAATGGAAATGCACCGCCATTAACTAGACGGCGTCTTAAAAAGTAAGCGTGTGGTCCATTTTGAATCAGCCTTGCACTTCTAAATATACACAATTTACACATAAGTAGAACCTGCCTCCTTTTGACAGGCGGTGCCAAATCCATGATAGATGATTAAGTGAAACCGAACTGCAGTACAAGCCTACTTTCAAGTAAGTAGTGATTTCCTCACTTAGGGAATATCAAGAAATGCCCCCCGTTCAGAAAAAAGATCAAACAGTTTTCTTTTAAATACAGGTCTGAAAACCACTCTCCCCTGAAAATTGAAGAAACCGAAGCACTGGAACACAAAGGTACTCCTATGTTCACTATGGCGCTAAGCTCAGTTTTAACTAAATAGGAGTAGGAACTAAAAGAAGCCTTCTTTATTATCTACATCACTAGGTACCCAGGTAGCCCTGAGGAAAAACCCGCAAACTCACGGACCGGGTTTGGAAACGCGTCGGCTTTCCTAAAGGATCCATCCCTTCTTCTCGCCAAAGGCGTTGAACATTTGTCCCAGGCAGTGGGACTTGAGTCTAATAAATAAAAAGCCTATGGTGACCTCAGTCCTAAATAGCTCAAAGAAATTCAGCCAATCGGACTGTGTTAAAATTTTCTGGTGTACCCCATCAACTTGTTTTCCTTTACATTGTTAAAATAAGCATGTTTTACGTTGCATTTGAAATGTTGTTTGATTTGTGTATAATTGTTTTTCAATGAATGACAGTATATTTTCTGTTAAAGTTTGTGTTTAAACCTCGTATCTGTTTAACTAAAAAAAATTGTGAAATAGATTAAATAAATCATGGAAGCTTTACGATTAGTCAGAAGCTTCTGATCCGCTGTGAAATAAAAAACAGCATCAAACCCGAGACCAGGCACTTTGTATTTTCTATATCTGAGTACAGAAGGGCATTCTGTATGATAAAAAGTAAAACGCCCACGCTGCAACATTAGAAAACACTTCATTCAAAGAAGCCTGTAAAATAAGTTTAAAAGAACAGGTTATCGTTCTCTCACTGTCCTGTCATTTTAGAACTGAAGTATTTTCAATATTGTATTCAACAAAGCCATGATTGCTCCGTTTTTTTTTAAGGAACTAGCAACCATTGACAACGCCAATAGTCCTGGCTTGTTGGGGTGGAATGATACTTGCTGTATTATATATCTGTATGCAATGACAGAGACAACATAATACCAGTGAGGCAGAACACTATGCTAAGCGCATATTTTTAGCCTAGGTGTTTTAAGCTGCGCTCCTAATTACGTCAAACACCCCCTTTGAAGAGACCCCCCAGTTTTTTTACACCGCCTAAAGCCCTGGAAACAACACCATGTTACAGTAACGTCACATCCTGGCACTGTGCATCATGCATGACTTCTACGTTTTCAGTCTGCCTATGTGCAGGGGCATAGTGAACTCTCCACCAGCCCACCCCTTGCTTTAGTTCATTCTTGATGGGACTCTTCTGCCTGCCACTCTGCAAACAAAGGCTCAGCTCATAATGTGAAAAGGTGGGTGAGTAAATAGGTGAAGGAATGTCTGAATGGCTGGATGGATTACTGAAAGGATGAATGAAAGGGGGAATGGATAGATAATGAAAGAAAGGATGGACAGATGAGTGAATGAATGGAAGTATGGATGAGAGAAAAGGTAAATAGATGGATGTATGGGTGGAAGGGTAGATGTATGGGTGGAAGGGTAGATGGATGGGTAAAAGTGTGGATGGGTGTGTGAAAGGATGGATGGATGAGTGAAAGGGCAGCTGATGGGCGAGTGAATTGGTGGATGGTTGTGTGAAAGGATGCATGGGTGGATAAATGAAAGGGTAGATGATGGGCAAGTGAATGGGTGGATGGATGAATTGATAAGTGAAATGGTGAATGGATGGATGAGTGAAAGGGTGTATGTAAGGATTGATGAGTTAGTGAAAGGGGGTAGATGGACAAAAGGATGGATAGATGAGTGAAGTGAAAGAGTGGATGGATGAGAGAACGGATGGCTGGATGAGTGAACGGATGGTTGGATGAGTGAAAGAATGGATGAGTGATAGGATCAATGGGTGGATTCATGAATGGATGAGTAAATGGGTGGGTAGATGGATGGATAAGTGAAAGGGGGATGGAGAGAGAAAGGGAGGATGAATGACTGAAAGGGTGAATGGGTGGAAGGATAAATGACTGGGTGAATGGATGAGTAAGTGAATGGGTGAATGGATGAGTAAGTGAATGGATGGCTGGGTGGAAGAGTGGATGCATGGATAATTGTACAGATGGATGGGGTGAAAGGGTGGGTAGATGAATAATGGATGGATGAGTGAAAGGGTGGATGGAGGGATGGATGATTGAAATGATGGACAGAAGGGTATATGGTGGATAGGTGTGCAAATGGTTGAATATGTTTGGATATAGATGGGCACACAGATGGAAGGACAGACCTTTTTAGTGTAAAAATAAGGCTGGGGTTACTGATTACGACAGACCAAACTCAATGTTCCATTTTCTCAGAGCGGGTCTCAGTACCAAAAGGTACTGAAAGCAGCAGCTGGCATAAATAAGGGTTTGGGACCAGGTACTCTGTTGGGGAAAAAACGATGGATTGGGATGCAGCCAGTGGATGAGATTAATAATTCAAGCATTCCAACCAATATAATACCTTCATTGCGTCCTAAATACTTTAAGGAAGATAACAGGAGGTACACACCACGCCCACCCACCGGTAAAAATATGGTGGGAAGCCACGGCCAACTGCCGATTAGGTTAGGGGAGCCACAGGTCAAAAAAGTTTGAGAACCACTGAGTTAGACCCTTTAATATGCAAATTTACGTTTTGGGCAGTGAGCCCTGTTGAATATTTGTTCTGCCAATGGTTAAATAGTCAGGAGACTGACGATCTAGTAATATCATTTGCCCAAATTTGTGGTACTTTTGGCAGCAGAAGAGGGTGGGTGCAGTGTTTATGCCACACCGAACAGCTACACCTCCGTTCCTCTATCTTTATGAGGCTATGACACTTGAAAACTGGCTGCCTGCCAGAATTATAGTGTGTGTAAAAACTGACTGTTTAGCTAGTTTGCACAGGTGGGAAGAAGTAGTATTGGGCCTTTCCTTCCTAAATCTTGCTAAACATCTTCTCTGAGGAGCTCGAGTCTTGCTTTCAACCCTCCATTGTGGACTATTTCACCAATGTCTTTGAGCCTAAAGCATGTTCTGACTGGCGTCTGCCTCTCTAGTAGTGCACCTGAGACCATAGCAGACCTTCATTAGTAAATCCCCACATGTGAATCAACAGAGATTATAGACAGATTAACCAGGTGGCCCTAGAACTCTCTAAAATAGAGTCATCTATTGATGTACGAGTGCAATGCCTTCAACCTGACCGGACTGTTCCGGTGCGCTGGGTGGGAGGAGGGGTGTGTGGGGGGGATGTGTGGGAGGGTTAAAAAATGGGCTGGTCTTGTCCTCAGAAACTGCACTGTTTCCCATATGAGTTTGCTTCAGAACTTCTACAAACAATCTGTCCCTTTCTTCTTTGAGTTCCAGTCCTGGTGCTCTGGTAAGGGAAAAGTTGGGTATGCCCAATAGGCTCATGAGCCTTTAGGTTCCTTGCAGAGACCTGCTCTGAACCTGGTCTGAGTTGGGTTTAATATATTGAGAGAAACTAGAGTGAGGTTCACTCAAGCTAGAGTTGGAACGAAAACTCCACTAAAGTAGGGAAGAAATTGGTTGGGCACGTGGGGTGGTTGTGATATAGCATGGAACTAGTGATGAGAAATGGGAAGCCAAATTTGAAAAAGATACTTGTTTATAGTCTATGAGCTGATCCAGACATGGCATGGTGCTGAGAAGAAACTTGAACTGTGTCGAATAAACTGCAAGAAAATAGACCACTTACGCTACAGACTCTTGGAGCAGGAACAGCAAGACTACTTCACCCAAATGTAGAAGTCAGAATACAAAAATGATTACATTCAGTACCTTTGCCATTGTCCCTGTTGCAACAAAAGAACCCAAAAATCTGTGTTCCTGTGGGTGTTTTATTTGTGCCCAAGTGACTGGTATGGATTTGTTTTGGGTTGGTTATTTAAGAGGAAGCGCTTAGTGGGTAATGTGGATAGGTAAGTGGGTATATGTGCCCCAGTTGAAAAAGTGGTTCTGACATCTCTGAGCCCACCTCTGTGGGGATGGAATTGCGGTGTAACTACACCTGCTCCTATGGAATTACCCATCCTCTCTAGAGCTGGAAGACCATCTTAGGTGAGGGAGACAGACTATTTGATCCACAGCACTTATTGATTGTGGCTGTATTTCTTGCAGTACTGGTGAGCAGCTGCCAGGATTCACTTGAATTGACTGGAGGTTGGTATTAAGTTTGGTCATTCTGTACATTTCAAGACTAGCAAGTTGGTCTCATTGGTTCCCTTTGGTATTGACATTTTCCTGTATTGAGACAGCTTTCTAAATTGTTAACCGGCTTTTCTTTCAGGATTACTTCAAGGCAAAGGCCCAGAACAAAGCAAACCACAAGTGGAATGTGAGCCAGCTGAAGAATGAGGTATGTTACATCCAAGAGGTGAATATATGTTCATATACTGTCACTGACCCCTCTTACAGGCGCTAGCGGAGTATGTTTCCTTTTGTGTTCCTAATGTCTTTGACCATCACTTGTGCACTGGGATTTGTGTGGGTATTTGTACAACGGGTCCTTAAATTTGCTGGTCTCATGAGTGTGAAATGTGGTGCCCCCGAAGTAAAAGAATGGTTGGCATAGCAAAGATGTGGTTAGCTTATACATTCCACTGTCTGACCTGCTCAGCACATTTTGCCATCAAAAAGTGTTTTTTCAAAAATGTGTGTGATTGAAAATATGTTCACAATATTTGGCTGGCCTATACTGTTGTTTTAGTACCTTACAAGCTTTTTTGTAACAAAAGACCTCCTGCGCTTCTTAAAATCTAATGCAATTAGCTGAATTTGGAATAAAAAAGGCAAGACCATGGTGTATGACTTGGTTTGAAATCCTTTCTATTGATTAGCATTGCCTCAGACCACGGTACTCAGATTATCTTGCTACAGTAGTATATAAGGAGGTCCCAGCGATATGAGACTATCTGACTGAAGAACTTGGCAAACCATCCCTTCTGCCAGCCTCCAGGAAACCACTTGCAGACATGGCAGTGCTCCAAACCACTCAGCCCAATCCAAGAGTCATTACATGTAAATGGGATAGTTGTCCCAGTGATGTCTTCGATTTATATAAACATAAAAAAAACACACACAAATAAACTATAGCCTACTCCTCTAGGAGGCATTGGGTGATGCGTAGATATGATGATTAGTCCAGTGAAAGCAACTATATATTTACGGACAGCAATCATCAGCTTCAGCAGCTACCTTATCACCCATGATTTTAAGTCTCAAGGCCTCTTGTATATACTTTAGTATATACTTATATGAGTATGAACTTTGTGGGCTCTGGAGATCAGCCCTGGGACTTGTCTGCTTTCGCTTAGGGACTTTGGGGCATATTATCAAGCCTGTGCGCTAAAATTATCGCCGCTTTATCGGCCGTTTTCGGCCGATAAAGCGGCGATAATGGGCTTGATAATATGCTCTGTGGAATTCCAATCGAAGCCCATGTTAGATGTCTTCACATCTAACATGTGCTTCGATTGGAATTCCATAGAGCATATTATCAAGCCCATTATCGCCGCTTTATCGGCCGTTTTCGGCCGATAAAGCGGCGATAATTTTAGCGCACAGGCTTGATAATATGCCCCTTTATTTCCTGTTCAACTGCCTCTATGTAACAGTCTTGATAAAAAAACGACCAGCAGGTGTCAGTAAAATGCCCGAATTGCCTTCTGCTTAGGGACCTTCTTTTTTGAATTTTTCTGGCAACTACTTCTTTTCCACTTTCTTGATAGAAAACGACCAGCAGAGGTCAATAAAATACGAGAATAACTTTAGCATTCTCTAGATTCCAGTCCATAGAAATTACCTTCCATGAGCACCTGTAGAAAATAATATTTTTTTCAAATCTTGTATTTTCAGTGGTATGACCACCAAAGGCCCTGATTTTATATTGAAAACAGAGCTTTGGACTATACCATTTCCCGCTGAAAGGCAATATTTCTCCCCGTGTGTTCCCATACCTGACATGTCACACAGTTTGGTGCTTAGTTTCTCTCCATGTTAAAGAATGGTAGATGTTTTAGCACACAGGCTAATGTGCTGCATAGCTAAACACATATAAGGTCCCCAATGCGAGCCCGATTGCATTGCAAATGCTAGTTAAATGTGTAGTTGGACATACTCATTGCCTTTAGTTCAGTTATGGAACGAGGGAGCAGGGGGTGTTTTCCATACATTTCAAACAGATTGTTATACAGTTTAGAAAACTGCACTAACAGAGGACACCCTTGCTGTAGGACCAATGTAAGAAATTGGGTTACTGGTTGGGAGGGGGAGCTGAAAGCCTACTCAATCAGCAACTACAATCTCTGTCAGGACGAAACACAAGCAAACGCCAAATTAACCTAATCACAACCCTGTGGCAGCTTGGCCCAAAAGCAGTCAGGTTTAACTTGGAGGCAACGTGTAAAGTATTTATGCAGTACTTCAACCAGTAATAAAGTACATTTAATTAACTTATTTGAGGCCATAACGACAGAAGTCCAATCAGTAGAACTGGAGATATAAAATTTCAAAGTTTCATGCTGAGCGTAATGGAGCATTGGCTGGATACAGGGACCAAGGTAGGCCCACTGAGCAAACTACCTTAAATCCTGGTTTGCAGAGCACTGCAAGATCCTGCGTTGAAGATGTGTGACACATTAGCAGTTCTGATGAAGCTATGCGGTTGTGATGCAGAGTTGTTAGTTGTAAATGCCATTGACTAGAGGCTTGCTATGCAAAGTCCTGCATCAAAGTTGCATCGAGCATCATCAGTTCCTAAAAAGCTGCTGGGCTGCAATGCAAAGTCCTGTGTCATTGTCGAAGATGGTCGATGAGGGGCTTGTAATGCGAAGGCCTGGTCAAGGATGCGTCACACAGCAGCGATACCAAGGCGACAGTGGGCTGTGATGCGAGATCCAGCATAGCGGATGTGTCTTGCTGAGGTGGTTCCAAAGCGTAGCTGCCATGAGATGCATTGTTGCTATGTCAGTTAGACCTGGGGAGGAATCCCCGCTCGTGGAGTTTGCGGAATACGGGCACTTTGCACTTTTGTATGCATACTCATGTGTAGTGCAGTTATATGTTGTGCGAGATGCTGCCCGTGCGCAGAGCGCACAATATATGTCTATTCTGAGCCTCCATTTTTGACTTTTTCCAATTCCCTTTAATCACATGCGGGAAATAAAATGAATAAAACATCAATTGGGAGATGTGAAGGTGGAAACATCAGGGGGAAAAAAAGCTACAAAATTACTCATTTGTGCTGCATATTCAAAGCGGCGTGAGGGATTGACCTTTATTTCACCCTTTTCTGGCAATTACTGGGTTTTCCAATTGAGATTTTCCGCTAGAAACTGAGTTCGAAAGAGTACTAACTGCCTGGTTGTCTACTCCTCCTGCTCACCGAACTCAGCAGAAATTGGCAGAGTTTTTCAGCAACTCTGCGGACATCTGCGGAATGAATTTTCATGAGCTCTACCCACCCCTACTGCTAACTATCCCAATCTCAGCCCACCTTGAGATTTAATCAATTAACACTAACAAATAGTTGACACCTCTTCTGCCATGCAATGGTCCCACAATAATTTTGCCACAACCTCTCAAGGTTTAGACTGTCTGTCTCTATAGCACATGGTAGGATTCCAAACCTTGTAGACCTTATCACTGTAACAACAGTCAGTACACTTCTTGATCATTCTCTCAATTATGATGTCTATCCTTGGGCACCAGTAATTAAGACAGATCCTTGCCTGGGGTTTGCTCATGCCTTGATGCCCATCATGTCCTAAATTAACCAACTTCTCTCCTACTCTCTTACTACCATGGGACAACCAGTCTTAAACCTCTCAAGATTACAGCATCATTATATGACAACTCATCTCTTATTTTCCAGAATCCAACTGACTCAGAGTCTCTCTTCACCTCTCTACTCCAACATTCACACAGTGCTTCCTTGGCACGCTGAAGAAGAGTATCAACATTAACAGCTTCAATTCACACCTCCTGAGACACACACCCACCTGTAACACCACACACCTTCACCTTATCCACATCATCTTGATTTCCTTTCTCTACCACTGTACTAAGCCTAGCTAAGCATTTGGCAACCTTGTATTATGGCACAGGAAGATATAGCACACTGTTATTGTAACCTTGAAGACCTACAACCTACTTACAAATCCTCATAGAAATCATGTCCAAACCTTTCTTGATAAAAAACGTCAACCAACAATTTGTGAACAGTGTAGACAGCAAACCCCTTTCCCCAAACATAATTTTTGCACTTCTTGATGGACCAAAAACACTCAGTGCATCCCTCTAAATAGTAGAAAACTTTTATTCTGAACCACACAAAGATCTGGAAATGCAGCCGTTTCTCACTCCTCTCCATCAGCACAGCACCCAAACCTTTCATTCTGGCTTTATTCATGACGACACAGGTCTCAGAAGGATTAAAATGTTTAAGACCATTAGAATTGGATAAGTCTTTCTTAATGGTTGAAATTTTCTTCTGACACTACACATCCCACTCAAACTCAACACCTCTCTTGAGCAATCTCCTTCTTTTGGGAGTCTGGGAGGCTAAATTTTAAAGAAGCGTAACATGGGATTCACCATACCTAAGAACGCAGGGACATCTTTTCTCTTCTTGGGATTACACAATTTAAGGATATTTTCCACCAGATCCTTATTGAGAAAAACTCCTTCTGCATTAACTTTGTGACCAATATATTCAATTTCATCTTCCTTAAATGCACATTTTGAGAGTTTCAAAGTAAGACCATTCACTCTTAAAACCACCAGCACATTTCTGACTCTACTGTCATGCACCTCTTCTGTGTTCCCATAAATGAGTATGTTGTCTTGGAAACACTTGACTCCAATCACTCCCCCAAACAGCGTGTACATATTGTGTTGAAATACTGCAGCTGCTGACACCAATCCAAAAGGCATACGTGGAAAAGGATACGTGCCAAAAGGTGTAATGAAAGTGGGTTATTCTTTTGAGTCAGTATGAAGCCTGATTTTATGGTATGCCGGCATCAAGTCTAAGGTGGTAAATAATTTAGCTCCCTGTAACAAAGACACCATTTCAGTAACGTTAGGAAGAGGAAAGTGGTTGCTTACATTACACCTGTTGAGAGCCCTCAAGTCCATACTCAGATATCGCCAGACTGTTTATATGCAGCGACAATCGGAGCAACCCATTCTGAGCTCTCAACAGGTTCAATCACTCTGTTGTGTTGCTTGGCAACTAGGTTGCCTTTTGCATGCTCGTGGTTCTCTCGTGCATGCTCGAAAATGTTTAGAATGTATTCACTTGACTGGTGCCTTTATTTTGTTTTGTTTTCTTTTGTATAAAGCGGGGGAAGTGTTGTATTGCTTGGCTACTCGGTTGCCTTTTACTTGCTCGTGGTTCTCTCGTGCATGCTCGCATATGTTTAGAATGTATTCACTTGACTGGTGTTTGAGTTCTATTGTGGGGAGTTGGAGATCTGTACAGGAGTGGGGCACTGTGATGATGTGTTCCCTCCAGGCTCCTCAGGAATAAAGGATCTTGATATTGAATCGCTTGCCTGCAGTGTCCTTTTCTTCACACTCCCTCTTCACACAACCATTTGTCTCAGACTACAGATTCAATGGGAACAGGACAGGCTTTGGCAACAACTGGTTTGAACCCTTTTGTGGACATAACCCTTAAGGCATTCCAATGTATCACTGAACACTTCAGGAAAAGCTACCCTAAAACTCAGGACATCCTCACTTTCCTGAATCCCCAGATCTTGCACATCATCTAACCATTCGCTCTTGAAGTACTCCTCCTTCAACATCACAGGAGTGGGGGAACTGGGAACAAGAATATATCCCAGTTCCTTTCGATGTGGCCAGATTAAGGCACTCACTCCTTGAACCGGAACATGAATCTTCCCTTTTATGGTATTGGCCCAGAACTTAATCTCAGATTCAAAATATCTTCTCAGGTCTATGGTTTGACCTCCATAAGCTTTGAGTATAACATATGGATATTTTTTTTTAAATTCTAGCCAATTCATCACCAAATACATGATGTGTGATTAACGTGACTCAATTTTCTGGGGTCAATAAAACATACAACATTAACATTTTCAATCTCCAGTTAGTCTTCAGGATGTTTCTTAGGAAGACCAGCATTGAAGACAGATAGAAACCAGTTATAAACACATTTCACAGATTCATGTGAGGAAATGTTGTCAGAGTGACAATGCTTCACAAAATGTCCCTTTTTGTAACACTTTTTGCATTTGACATTTAATGCTGGGCATTTCTTAAAAGCAGCAAAATGCCCCATATTCCCACACCTATAACAACCCCTGATTTGAATCTAGATTGCTACAGCGGGACAACATTGATTTTACTTTTGTCCCTAATCTTTGTTTCTTCCTCCTTTATCTCAAATTTACTAACACTGGTTTTCTTCCCCTTCTCGAGTACATCAAACGAAGCTAAAGTATGTTGAACACGCTAAGCTATAGACACTACCTCATGGAGAGTGAGATCATATTTAATCCAGAGTTCATGCTTAACTTTATCACTTATCAATGCAGCACCTCAGTATGAACTGATCTCAAATTCTTTCTTCTAAGGTGGAACCAAAATTACAAGTAGATGCTAACTTCCTGAGGGTGGTGGCATACTCCTCTACACTTTTGCTCCATTTCTGGTCCCCAAAATCAAAATGGTAGCATTCAAGTATAGTACTAACTTTAGGAGATAATGAAGGTCCAGTTTCTTCAAACACATTTTAAATTCCTTAAGATCTACATCATCATCAGCTAAAACTGGCAAGTTCTCAAATACCATCTGTCCCTCACTCCCTAAACAATGTAGTAAAAGTGAGGTATTTCTTTCACTGTACCACACACCCTGGACTAATGCAAAAAGGTTTTCTTCCATTTTGACCAAATAATGGACGGTTCACCTGGAGTAAGCAGGAAAAAGGAGGAGGTGCAACATGCTGCATACTGATAAAGGTAGAACCACTATTGAGAGTAAGTATGCAAAAAGAAACAAAGAATACAAAGTTAAAGTTAATGAAACACTGCCAACTAAACTTAAGGCAGAGTCAACTCTAAGCGCAAACAAGGAAGTAATGCTCAAATTGCAACACCATTAAATAGAGCTATTTCTAATGTTTGATATATTAAAGTTTGCAAGAACTCTCTTCTTGACCTAAAAAAACTACTTCAATTAAATAGGCATGGGTATCGCTATAGTAAATAGCCACATGAGTAGAGGGTAGGCAGAGGCGTGCCTATCACCGTGTCTTGCAGGCAGTAAAGCAACCAAGAATGGTGTAGAGACAGTAGCAACAGAAAAGTGCTTATGCTTTAAAGTACTCACTTGAACAAAATGGCATACATATGGTAGAAGTGACAGGCACTGGCATGCCTGTCACTGTGACAAATCGCTAACAAATTGGTCCTAACAAAACTGATGGGGAATGATGTGTAATGATAGCCGTCAGCCTGCAGACTGTCAGGAAATGATGCGTAGCAACACCCATCAGCTCAGAAATGGAAGAAAGATTACAGCTGAATTCCTTTGCTTTCTATGGGAGGTAGGGCTTTCAAGGAGAGCGTATAGGTAACATCACACACAGGATGTGGAAAAATATGCAGTCCGAATGTCGCTGAAGTGCGCTGTCAAGAATGTGCGCTTTTGCTGGGAGTTGGTGGGCAGGAACACAGCTTCTCGTGAATGACTCCAAGGATAAACATAGTGGCACGACAGAGAAAACTTGAAAGATGCACTGTAGAAAGGCACCATTGAAGGTCTTGAATTCCACTTCGCTTTGCATCAAATATGTAGCAACCAAAATGATAGTGAATAAAGAAGCAGTAAAAAATAGAGTATAAACTGCTGCTGTGTCCCTCTCTAGGCACAGTGATATCAAAGTGAAAAGGAGCTGAAGATCACTCTTAAACACGCAGCAAATAAATACCAAACTCTATGCCATGGGATGAATTCCAGGTAGAGATAGTTGTCAGGAACAAATAGATATACAATGAGTAGATCCAAAAGTTTTGCTGCTGTCTCCCCAAAAATCAATCTATGAGAGAATGCCCCCAAAAATGAAAAGGTGTTGGAGAGCTCTCATTTCTGCTCGTTGCCAGATTAATGAAGTAAAATACACGTTGTTGGACTTGGCCCTTTTGGCAGGTTCACCCCTAAACGTTTTGCTTTTAATTGTGACCTGATACTAGTTGTTTTTGGCTTCTGCGCACTTTAACACTGTGCCCCAGTGTAAAGTGCGTGTGCAGTCTGAGTGCGTGTGGTAAGATTGGCCTACCCTCCCATAAGAATGCATGGGGAATGTGTGTGTCCATGGTAGTTCCTGATGTGTGGGGAGTGCAGGGGCGAGTTTGGTATGTGCAAACTCATGAGATTAAATGCTGCGCAACGGTGTGTGCAGATTTAATGTGTCTAGTGTAGAAGTGCCAACTAGAAGTTGGCATGTCTGTGTAGGAAATGTGATTTTACTGTCTGGCTTGTGATTGGCTGGAGCTGGCTGGTGTGCCTGGCTCTTGGAGTTAGGATGGGTCTGCCCCGGTCATGAATGGAGAGATCTGCATGTTGATGGGAGGGAGGAGTGCACCTGGGACCTGAATAGGGCCTGGCCTTCCCTCCACAATGTTGGCTCCGCCCCCTGTGGTGCGTCTGATGTCCCTAGCCAGTACTGTGAATGGGGAGAAGGGCTGAGCACAACAAAGTGCTCAAGAGCCAGTTGTACCTGGTTTTCCCCCTGCCCTACAGCTCCAGACAAAGGGAAAATGTTTCTAAAAAGGGACTGTGACCCCTTGTAAAGGTTGTTCTGACTAACCCTGTCTTGATGGGGGCCTGCTGCTGCTGGGCACCAGGAGGAACCGCCACTAGGGACTGCCTCCCTGTTGGAGGGCCCTGTGAGCTGGCCCCTGGGCCCAGCCTATGCCCCCCTGCCTTCTGGAAGACTCTTCCCTGGACTTTGGAACTGTAGTGCCTGGGAGCGCTTTCTTTTTCTTCCTGTGAGTGCTGGAAAAGCGCTTTATTTTCCTAAAGAGCAGCACTGCTGTTTTCCACCACAGCGCGGAGCTGGAATCCCTTTCCAGAGGGAGTCAGCGGCGTGGGGATCCCCCTACCTTTGTGCCCAATTTTCGGCGCGGGTGCCCACCCCACATATTTGCAGATTTTGAAATCTCTAGCGGGTGCCCACCCCACCAGGGACTCTGTGCCGATTTTTGTACCTCCTTACGGGTGCCCACCCCGTTTTTATATGAGTACTTAATTCCTAGCGGGTGCCCACCCCGCGTTAGGGCCACCTAGTTTGGTATTTTAATTACGGGTGCCTACCCTGTCTTATATCTTGAATTAGAGGGAGCCTACCCCTCGTTTTGACCCCTGAGTTCACCGCAGCAGGCTGGGTTTGCAAAGGTAACCAAGAATCGGGGGAAAACTTAACCGCTGCTAGGCCGTGTCCCGACACCGTCATCGGTGCATTGCGCTGGGATTGGCTCCCTGCCTTAGGGATTACGGCCACGTCATTGCCCTACCGCACAGTGATTGGCTCCCACCTGACAGAATTCCCAACGCGTTATTGTGGGGCCATGCTGGTATTGGTCCCCGGCTCGAAAGCTTCCCCACGCGCACCCAGGAAGCAGAGCGGCCCGCATAGAACTGGAGAGCCTCCAGAGAGAAAAGCTCACCGGGACTGATGCCGACCAGAAGCCCCGCCTGCCCCGCAGAGTCTAAGGTAACCGGCGCTGGGGGGAAACAGTGAGCACGGAGCAGTGGTACTGGCTGAATCTCTCCTCGGGGGTACCATTCGGAAGCCAGCACATCCCGCGCTCCAGTCCTGTGTTACCTCAAAGGGTTTTGGTGCCAATTGGAGCCTTCTCGTGCACTTGTGTGAGGGGCTTGGGCCATAACTGTTTACCGAGTCCCCCGAGTGGGACTCCAACGTTGGGACACAGTTTGTTTAGGAGTCCCCCGAGTGGGGCTCACCAGCCAGAGGGGCCCGTGATTTTGCCCCGTGTTTTAGCCCACAGTGCTTGGGGGGCATACTTGTTTAAGAGCCTCTGGGCACCAACGTCCTGGGGCCATAGTTGATTATTTAAGGAGCCAGGGTGTTCCTGGGGCACAGTTGATTTTGGAAGCCAGAGTGCTCCAGGGTCCTTATTTGTCTTCAGAGCCCCGTGTGGCTCCAACGTTGGGCGCAATCTGTTCTGAGGGCCAGTGAGAGCCCCTGCCCCAGTTGAGTGATTTCCAGCTGCCCAGCAAGTAGTGGGCAGATGCACCATTTAGGTTCTTCTTTTCTTAGGGGACATGTTCTTTGGGATTCTCCAGCTGCCCAGAAAGTAGTGGGCAGCTGCCACGTTTAGGTCCTAAACTCTTGCACATTCTTCTTTGGCTGTCTGCGCAGCCAGCCCTGAACCTGTTGGACAAAGGGCGTTTGAGCCGCACAGAAGGCTAGTTGGCCTAGGGTTAGTAGCTCATGTGATTCTTGCGCACAGTGATGGTATATTGTGTTTATGTTGATAATTACCTGATACCTAAGGTGATTTATGCGTAATGTGCAATGCCTTTATGCTTATACCTCTAACTGTATTTTTATGCGTAGGAGGTTGTTTTGCCTAGTATAGTTTATGCTAGTGAGTTTGTTTCCCTGCATGATCTATGCCTAAGGTGATTAGTATTGCGTAGTGGGTACCTACCTTTTACCAGTGGTTACTGGTTGTGTTCTACAATCGTTATTTTGTGCTACAGTTGTTCTAAGTGCTATTTCTACTAAGTGCTGATTCTGAAAGTGGCCCACGTGGCCCTGTCCTGTGTAAATAATCCCCTGTAAAATACTTCCCAGTGCCAGTTGACACAGTGTATCTGTGTGATTGTGATCTAATGTGTTTATGGTAATACAAAGGCTATTTTTTATATATAACCTTGTGTGGAGTTCCTTTTTGTGGTGTGCCTAGTGTGTTGCTGCTGTGTGTTTGTTGTTACGCAAACGCTTTACACATTACCTCTGGGATAAGCCTTACTGCTCGTGTCACGTTGCCAAGGGGGTGAGCAGGGGTTATCTTGGCATGTAACTCCCTTGCCCTAACTAGAGTGGTGGTTTCTGCCTGGCTTTGGCCTTAGCCAACCAGAAATCCCATTTCTGCCAAACATGGTAGGAGATTTTCCAAAAAGTAGGTTCTCAAGAGAACCCCACACCAGGTACATCCAACTCAGGATCCAGCGGCAACTAACTAAGATGTTCCAGTAGATAGAAGCATTGGAACCATGACATACAAAGACTTCTCCTTTTCATAAGTATACACACACACACACAGCATAAACAATCACTGGTAAGGAAAACATGAAATACATTTGAATTACCACACATGCGAGGTCTAATACCATGTTTCCAATAGTCTCTACTTACCAGTAGGTAAAAAGTTCACATGAATTTCAATCAACAGCACACTAGATTCACAATAATTGTAACAGGTTAGGTTACTGTTTGCAATTCCAAGCATATTTCATACAACAGATTTTGTTTTCCCAAAGCCAATCACAGAGTTAGTTACTTTTTTCTTAAACTCATTACCTGCACAACTACACCATCCAAGAAAATGTTTTCTTTTACTGGCTGTCTTACATTGTAACTACCTTTCATCTTCAAAACCCCTCAAAACCCTTCTACTGCAGTTTCATCCTGTGTGCTACTCCTGCCTGTCTCCAAAATGGTCAGAGTCTAAATTCTGGACCGTAGACAGTGATGCCATTTGAGATGTCATCAGTGATGTCACTGACCATCTCATGAGTATTATAATGTGTGAGGTCACAAGCTCTGCCAACTACAACTGCTGAATTTCTCGGGTTTTGGATGAGTGAAATGTCAGCCTAACTATAATGTCCCTGTAACCTTTAGCTTTTTCAGTGAATTTGAAAGGTTTTTTCAATTCTATTTCCTAACTATAACGTCCCTATAACCTTTGTTTTTTTCTGTGAATTTCTAAGGTTTTTTAAATGCTAATTCCTAATTATAACATCCCTATAACCTTGCAAATTAAATATCTATTTACTAATCATTTTCAAATGCTACTTTTTTCACCTACATGTTCCCGGTGCCCAATCAAATGTTTCGTTTTTTTCTAACCACCAGCACACATGCCTTTCAATGAAATGAAATGAAATGAAATGAATGAAATGAAAAAGACTCTTCTATAGTGCATGGCTTCTTGGGAGCATCCCAGCACTAAGGAAAGGCCCAAAGGGGAATTGAAGTGCAGAGGGCCAGGGCCAGAGGCTCGAAGTCCTAGGAAAGAGCCAGGTTTTTAACTTTTTCCGAAATGCAAGCAAATTGGGCTCCTGGCGAAGAGATGGAGGAAGGGAGTTCCACAATTTTGCTGCATTATATGAGAAAAGACGGCCACCAGAGCGGGACCTGTTAAATCTAGGGATCACTGCAAGATTCAGATCATTGGAACGAAGGTTTCTGAGAGCTTTGTATGGTCTGACCATCCTGTCTAAAATAGGAGGGCCTTTCCCATATAAAGTTTTATGTGCCATTCAGAGTGTCTTAAAATGGATCCGCTCCTTCACCGGAAGCCAGTGAAGGGCGTTCAGCGCCGGTCTAGCTGAGGAGCGATGACTAGTGCCCGTTAACAATCTTGCCGCCGAATTCTGAACGATCTGAAGTTGCTGGGTCACTGGTCCTGGAGCTCCTATGTAGATTGAGTTGCCATAATCTATCCTAGAAAGAATTAATGACTGGATTAGAATTTTTTTGGCTTTTTCTGGCAATTGAGGGAGGATTTTGCGGATTGTCTTTAATAGCCCGAAGCAAGTGGCCGCTGTTTTTCTTGCCTGGGGCCTGAAAGACAGTTCCGCATCAAGCCAAAAGCCAAGGCTCTTAATCTCAGTTTTAGGAGTGAGGCCAGGACCCATACAGAGGGGCCAGGATATAGAGTTGTCAAATGTGGCCCGCCTTCCGAGTAACATCAGCTCAGTCTTTCAACCATTCAGCTTGAGATGGGACTGGTCCATCCATCTTGCAACCGCTTCCAGACAGTTGCACAGGTTCATAGAAGGATGTTCTTCCTGGTTCAAGGAGACCCCAGCTGGGTGTCATCGGCGTAACTTACCAATTGAATCCCGAAAGGGGCCACTATCTCCGCCAGGGGAGCCATGTACACGTTAAACAGTGTGGGGCTGAGGGAGTAGCCCTGCGGCACTCCACACTGCAACAGAACCGGGTGGGAGCAGCTGTTGTCCGCAAACACCTTGAAAAACCTATCCCTAAGGAAATATTCAAGCCACCTAAGTGCCTTGCCCGTGACTCTGATGTTGTTAAGGCGAGATAGGAGGATACAGTGATTAACCGTATCAAAGGAAGAGCTTTTATCCTATAGAACACCAAAGCATGCCACATGCTGCTATACCGCTAAAGGGGGAAAACGTTTCAGGGGATGCAGAGTCTGCCAACCGGATTTAGGAGTAACTATCCCCACTACCCTGCGTCGTCTTGCCCTGCTGAATTGCAGATCCCTTCCCTGCCACGCTACGGAGATTAATTCCCTACTCCTGGACCACAAGGTTGAAGCCTTGTTTCTCACTGAGACTTGGCTATCTGACGCCTCGGGTCCGGATGTGGTTACAGCGCTAGCGCCGGGATATTTGATCTACCATCTTGACAGAGGCGCAGGGAGGGGGGGGGGCTTGGCCATTATCTATAGGGAATCACTGGGCTGTAAAGCATGGGAGACAGGGGTGAAAGATTGTGAGAGCTGCCAATTTTCCCTTAAATTCTCCCCTACCTGCACGTTGACAGACCTCCTAGTTTATCGTCCACCTGGGAGTGTGGGGGAGTTTACATCTTCGCTTATGGAAACTACCACTCTCCTGGCCTCAGCTTCGTCCAACTTTATTCTGTTGGGAGATCTCAACTGCCATTTTGATGAGGCAACTGACCCAATGGCAACTAATTTAATGAGCGAGCTGACCGCCCTGGAGATGAATTTGATAAACACCGGGCCCACACATGTTAAAGGGCACCTTTTGGACCCCTTTTTTACGAACATGAGGGGTTTATTAGCTATGCCCCCTCTCGTTCTTCCCTGGTCTGACCATTCACTGATCATGGCAAACTGGGAGGTAAAGGAAGATGATACCCTCCCACCCAGGAAATTTAGAATAGACAGGGCATGGTCAAGGCTCCCGGTAGAGGCCTGGAATGCCCGGTTGGAGGGCTCCCAGCCTGAGAAAGGTCAGGATCCAGTGACTGCAGACGCTATGATGAGGAATTGGCTGACCAACGCAGTGGACCATGTGCTTCCACTCAAGAAGATGCTTATTAGGGATAAGAGAGTGGGGTCTGCCCCATGGTACTCCCCAGAGCTTAGAACCCTGAGAAAGAACTGTAAACGGGCGGAGAGACTATGGAGGAAGAACCCAGAGACAGAGAGCAGGGAAAAATACCGTAGGGAATTACGGACGTATAAACTTGCTATACGCGCAGCAAAGGCCTCCTTTTTTGGGGAGAGAGTGAGTCATGCTGCGTCCTCATCCAGGGAAGCCTTTCTAGTGATGAAGGAGCTTCTTAACCCCTTCCATGCTGATGACGGCCCCCATCCGTCATGCATTACAGTGCTCGTGTGCTCATGACGGCTGGGGGCCGTCATAAAGCCATTGATTCTTCAATAAGCCTAGCACACGAGAAAAATCGGCCCAGCATGGAAGGGGTTAAACCACAGGATCCCATTCTTGTCCACGACAGACCACAGGAAAAATGTCTGGAATTGGCCACTTACTTCAAAGATAAAATTGACACCATTATTAGTTCTCTCCCTCCGGTGATGGGAACCCCGACTCCGTCTGAAGACTTAAGCATGTCGGAAAATTTATTGACGTCTTTTGGCCCCGTAACCTCAGGCGAAGTACTGAAGGTCCTCGGGAGCTTGAAGAGTGGCTCGCCTCGAGACCCAGTCCCAATGCGGTATTTAAAGCAGGCTGCCCCATCGATAGGAGAGCCTTTGACCGATTTGGTCAATCTCTCCTTCGCTCATGGCACGGTACCGCCAGACTGGAAGAGCGCAGTCGTTAAAGCGCTTCTGAAGAAGCCTGGCTTAGATCCACAGAACGTAGCCAATTTCAGGCCCATCTCCTTGCTACCAGGGATTAGTAAGGTTGCCGAGAAACTGGTTAACCGCCAACTGTCCAACTTTCTCGAGGAGAATGGTCGGTTGAGAGACTCCCAGACGGGATTCCGACCGGGTCATGGAACCGACACGGCTCTGCTAGCAGTTGTAGAGGAGGCCAGAAGCACTTTAGATACAGGGGGGTCAGTGGCAGTGATCCTCCTGGACCTAAGTGCGGCCTTCGATACTGTCAACCATGGAGTGTTGACACAACGCCTAGCAGAGACAGGAGTCACAGGAGCGGCCCTGGAATGGCTGGCCTCTTTTCTGGAGGGGCGTACCTTCGAGGTTTGGGAAGGCAACGCAAAATCTCCTCCCTTTCCACTTCACTGTGGGGTGCCTCAGGGCTCATCCCTGAGCCCCACGTTATTTAACGTGTATATGGCACCCCTGGAGGGTGTGGTGTCTCCGTTTGGCTTTAAGACCATAAGCTATGCGGATGACACTCAGCTAGTGGTGGGTCTGACACAGCTGGAGAAACAGCCTGAAACGCTCCATTCATGCCTAATAGAGGTGTTTGACTGGATGACCAGGTCATCGCTCAAATTGAACGGCTCAAAAACTGAGCTGATGATCTTGGGCCACTCAAGCTTTGCCCTCTCGCCGAGCAGCTGGCCCAACTGTATGGGCACTCCGCCTGACCCAAAGAAGGAAATTAAGAGCCTGGGGGTCTGGCTGGAGCCTGATCTGTCCTTTAGGACACACGCCAAGAAGATCGCTGGCGTGTGTTATGGACTGCTCCGTTCGGCCCGTAAGGTTCTCCCCCTCTTACCTGAACTCTCCCGGAAGCTGTTAGTCCAAGGTCTAATCATCTCACGCCTGGACTACAGTAATGCACTCTTTCTCGGAGCACCGGAATCAACGTTCAAAATCCTGCAACAAGTGCAGAACGCGGCAGCCAGGCTGCTGCGGAACGTTCCGGCCAGGCAATCAGCCAGGCCCGCTCAAAAGGCACTCCATTGGCTCCCGGTCAAAGAGAGAGTGACCTTCAAAGCCCTCTGTATTGCTCACAAGAGCATTCAGGGCAAAGGACTTCCTATTCTGAAGGACATGATTCGGCCCTATAAGCCCACCAGAGCCTTACGCTCCGATAATAAACACCTCCTTCAGATAAAGAGAATTAGGAGAGCCCGTTCAGGTGGCAGGAGCTTTTCTATCCATACTGCACACGCCTGGAACTCCCTCCCACTCTCACTACGCTCTGAACCAAACCTGCTCAGGTTCAGGAAACATTTGAAAACGTATCTATTTCCAGAATAATTCTAAATCTGTTCTGCTTCACATAGGCAGCTTGCTCTGATTCTCTATAAGCGCTGGGATGCCTCTGGGTAACCGTGCGCGGTACAAAATTCGTTAATAATAATAATAATAATAAAGGTGGCGCTGAGGTCCAGGAGGATCATGGCCGCGCTGCCACCTGCGTCCAAAATCCTCCTGGACCCCTCAACCACCTTCAACAGAGCTGTTTCTGATCCCTGACCTCTTCTGAACCCTGTTTGGGATGAATGAAGCAGATGGTGCAATTCTAAGAAAGAAGCCAGTTGGTTGTTGATAAACTTTTCAGTCAACTTACTGATACCCGGGAGCAGGGAATTAGGGCAATAGTTAGAAAAATCACCTGGGTCAAGGTTAGGTTTCTTTATCAAGGCCTTGACCATAGCCATTTTCCACTCTCTGGAGACCATATCTGACTCTATAGAAGAATTACCCAAGTTGACAATAGGTTTGCTGATGACAGGCAGGACTGAGTTTAGGATGTCCATTGGGGCGGGGTCAAGCGGCGAGCCACTCTTTATGGCATTCAGAAGAGGGGGTAGAAGATCTTCCTTGAGAAGAGAAAATGAGGAAAGCTGAGGAGAAGTTGATTTGACCGGGGTAAAAAACAAGGAGTGGGGTTCAACAGAGAATATGGGAGGAAGCGTGATGAGGATCTTTTGAATTTTATTGGCGAAAAAGTTCGCCAGTTGTTCACAGCGGGCACCTGTTTCATCTGATGTGGGCAGCGGATCAGGGGCTTTTAGCAGGGACTTTACAATTCTAAACATCTCCCTAGGGGCGTTAGCTGAGGTCTCAATTTAGTCTGCGTAAAAAGTAGATTTAGCGGTGGTTATAGTGGACTTATAGTTCTTTATAGCGGCTCTATATTTACTTTTCTTCACAGGATTGAAATCTTTCCGCCATTGCCTCTCCTCCCATTTACACTCTTGTTTAAGAGTCCTAAGCTCCGAATTAAGCCAAGGTTGGTTAATGGAGCCTTTCTTTTTAATAATCGTTTATTTTTGGGAGCACGCTGTCTAAAGACTGTTCTATTCACTGGTTAAAATCCCTATTTGCTCTATCTATGTCCAGGTTAGCAGAAGGTTCAGTCTTCTTCAAGATTTCTGACCATTCATGGAGCTCATGTTTGGGCCAATGTCAAGCTAATGCTCTGTGGGAGGATGTGTCTGGACTGGGACAGGGAACCTTCCAGGTAAAAGGGATTACCATGTGGTCCGACCATGGGATCGGATAAGGGTAATCCGTAGTTAAACCTGGGATGTTCAAAAAAATAGGGTCCAAAAGATTCCCTCTAGAGTGGGTAGCATGTTGGACTTTTTGACTCAAATCGTGGGTCAAAATGCTTACAGCTATGTCTATTGAGCTGCTGAGGCAGCAAGAAAGAGAAGTTTTAACAGGGACTTGGGTTTTGCTAATGTGGACATTACTTGGATTCAGCAGAGAGGATTAAAGTTACATCATTTGCTGCCTTTGGTTAAAACCAGTGTGGATTCACCAGCCCCTGCCCTCATGATTGTACACTGTGGTGGCAATGAGCTAGGCACATTAACTGGAGTAGGACTGGAAATCTAAATGAAGGACAACTTTGCCGAATTGATGATGCTCTTCCCTTACACTGACTTTGTGTGGATTCTATAGAAGTGATGGAGTTTACTTTATAGATTAAGGGAACAGGGTGTTTCTAAGAAACCTAAAACAATGCATACTGTCTTTTCAGTAGATGTCTTGTACACACTCTCAACAAAAAGGTTCTTGTCAGAGCCACCCAAGAGCACAAAATGTTGTTCATTTTCTTGTTAAATAGTTTTTAATTTTTCTTTTTTAAATTTGCAGCGATGTCGCAATGATTGCGATCACCTTTTGAAGTTGCAAAACAAAAGCAGACATTCAACAACCACCACCACATTTAAACATGTTACTTAAAAAGTTAATTCAAAGTACTACAGTACATGAGAATTGGCCAGAAGTACGCTCTTAATGCCTTCCCACAAATTACTGCTCAGCAAACCCTGGATCTCCTAATCGACCTTAAATCCAGCTCAAATTCGGACCCCTGTACGCCCCTCTCGCTCAAGCTGGTTCCGGACCCAGTTGCAGACTTCTTGTGCAGGGATGTTCAACAACATTCTCCTATCAGGTAGCTACCCGGATCCCTGGAAGGAAGATATTGTTTCACCGCTGCTTAAAAACCCAACGCTGACCCCTCAGAGCTGAAGAACTTTGCCCCATCTCCTTTTTCCCAGCCCCCACAAAAATGTTGGAGTAATTTATCAACACTGAGCTGTTGAATTACGTTGAATCCCATAAGATCTTTGACCATTCTTAAAATGGATTCCAAAGCGTTCATAGCACAGAGTCTGCCCTCATTGCTGCCACTGATCATATCCGCATGCAGGTAGATCAGGGTGGATCTGCGGTATTGATTATGCTTGATCTGTCGTCGGCATTCAATACTGTTTCTCCGATGTGCATGCTTCAACGTTTACTGGAAATGGGAGTTATGTGAAAGGCCTTGCAGCTTCTCCACTCCTTTATGATAGGGAGAACGAACTTCATCAGCTGCGGAGGTTTCAGAGATAAGGCCTTTAGCCTCCCTTGTGGGGTTCCCCAGGGTTCATCACTGAGTCCCACCTTCTTTAATATTTACTTGACCCCTCTAGCTGAGTTAGTGAGATCATTTGGGTTCCAGGTGATTTCCTATGCGGACGACAGTCGAATCATTATTTCCATTCCTAATGATTTGCAATTGGTCGCAGAAACATTTAACCATTGCATGGCAAGGATTTTCGGCTTGATGAAGAATAAATCCCTTAAGATTAATGCAGATAAAACCGCGATTCTAGTGTTTGGACCACACAATTACATCTGGTTGAAAGCCAGAATGTAGTCCCCTTCCCGTCCTGGTTAGGACAGCTAAAATCCTGGAGGTCAACATGGGTCTGACCTTTGACGCTCAGGTCAGCCACACTGTCAACACCTGTTTCTACATCTTGAAAACCCTTAGAAAAGGTGCTGCCATATATTCCATCCGAACTGCATCAGCCCACCATCATTGCGCTAGTCACCTCCCGACTTGATTAGTGAAATGTGCTGTACCTCAACTTCAAAGTGGCTTCCCTAAACCAGCTTTAGGTCATTCAGAATGTGGAAGACAGGCTGATCCTTAACATTCCTAAGCACCAATCAGCCAGGAATGGGATCCATGCTCTACATTTGCTCCCCATCAGAAAATGCATCACCTTTAAGGTCCTTAGTTCGGTTTACAAGGCCTTGCACAGTAAAGGCTTATTGCATCTGAAAACCATGTTCCAATGCTACACCACCGGAAGGACCCTAAGATCCTCCTCCCAGAAAAAACAGATCTCTCCTAAATTTCACAGGGTCAGATGGGGCACACACTTCTTCTCTGGGGCAGCCGCCAAACTCTGAAACATCCTGCCCCCCTCCATTTCAAATTTGGAGTCTTTTCCAGTGTTTAAAAAGCTGCTGAAAACATGTTTAATTTCAACAGAGCTGGTTGATCTGTGCCTTTCTTCTCCTCCCCATCCACCCAGCGCCTTGACATCCTCAGATATTAGTGCGCTTTATGAATCTTTTCCTATCCTATCCTATCCTCACACATTACTAACTGCATCACTGCTTAACAAATATTTATTTATTTGTTTATTTAAAACATTTATAAAGCGAAACTGTCACCTTGAAAGGTATCCTGGCGCTGAGATAACTCTTAAGAACAGATGCATTGGGAGACAACATTTGAATAATTGCCAATTAATTTTTAGGGAACAGCCAGGTTTTGACCAGTTTCCTGAAAGGGAGAAGTTCACTTGTTTGACGGACATCCAGAGGCAGGCTGTTCCAGAGTCTTGCTGCAGTAACCCTGAAAGATCTTCCTCCTGTCCTGACTTTTTTAAATCTTGGTACTTTAACAAGGCAGGCCTTTGTAGATTGGAGGGATCTGGTTGAATGTACCAATCAAACATGGATTGCAGGGGGGCGGGCCCAACTCCATGTAAGGCTTTGAAAACGAGACAGAGAGATTTAAAAGCAACTCGCTGTTTTATAGGGAGCCAATGAAGCTCCGCCATTGCCGCAGTGGCCGAGGATGTCCTAGGCCAGCCCAGGGCTAGTTTGGCAGCGGCTGTTTGAACTCTTTGGAGTCTGTCTAACAGCACAGACGGGGCCTCGAGCAACAGCGTGTTGCAATAGTCAAGGCGACTAAGAATGGTGCACCTGACTGTTAAGGCCCGGGCCTGCAAGGGAAGGAGTGGGAAGATCTTGCGGAGTGAGCGAATAAGGGCAGTGCAGGTGAGCACTGTTTTCGCAACCTGGGCTTCCATGGTGAGTTTATTGTCCATCATAACACCCAGATTGCGAACGGTGGTAACCGGCTGTGGTTTTTCCAGAGTTTCCAGGGGCCAGAACTCCGCTGGAAACGGGCGAGGGATCTGACTTCCGGCACAGAACAGAACCTCGGTTTTAGAGGCGTTGAACTGTAAGGAGTTCTTGTGTAGCCAGCAAGCCGTGTCTCGCAGACAGTCATGAAACGACTCCAGGGGAATAGATTCCTCACCCTCCCAAGAGAGAATGAGCTGAGTGTCATCTGCATAGTTAATTGCTCTTAGACTGTGGGATTTTATTAACGTAATCAGAGGTTTTAAATAAACGTTAAATAAAATTGGGCTGATGGACGAGCCTTGAGGCACCCCGTGAGTCACCGGGGAGAAGGCCGATTGATACGGGGGAGGGACACAGCCTGCTTCCTATCCCGCAGGAAGGAGTGAAACCAATGCAGGACAGTGCCGCCCACCCCGGCCTCTCTTAGTCTCTCCAATAGAATCATATGATTGACCGTATCGAATGCGGCAGACAGGTCCAACAGGATCAAGGCTGCTGCCTGGCCCCTGTCTGCACGCATACGAAGGTCCTCCATGGCAGTAAGTAGAGCTGTTTCAGTGCCATGGGCTGGACAAAAGCCGAATTGTATTTCGTCCAGGAAATGGTTCTGCTCCAGATGTTTGGAGAGACACGAGCTCACCCAGCGCTCGCGATTTTTGCCGGGAATGGTAGCAGGGAGATTGGTCGATAATTCTGTAGACACTCAGGATTCAAAGAGGGTTTTTTCAACAATGGCCTAATGAGAGCCTGCTTCCAAGGGGCAGGAACTAGGCCACTGCCCAGGGATTGATTGCAAATCCTACAGAGGTTGGGAAAGAGTTCCAGTGTTTAGGGGGGATGGGGTCGAGAGGAGAGCCTGAGGAAATTACTTGGGCCAGTCTATTAAATTCCACCTCAGTAATGGGGGGAAATTCCCACAAGAGGTCCATGGGCTGGCACCCTTGGCTCGCTGCTCCATAGTCGATAACGGCAATCTCAGGGCCGGTGGAGTCGACCAGGGTGGGAGAGATGCTAAGGTTTCGAATGATAGTCTCAATTTTATCATTGAAAAACAGCGCAAGATTGTCGCACAGGTGTTGTGTGGGAGGGATAGATTTTTTAGCGCAATCAGGATGGGTAAGGCTGTTCAGAATCTGGAAAATACTTTTGGAGCTGTTGGCAGCTGTACAAATTGTGGAACAGTAGTAAGCAGATTTGGTTTTCATAATCGCATTTTTATATTCCAGAAGTTTAGTTTTCCAGAGTTGCTTGTTAGCATCAAGGTAACCCAGTCTCCATTTTCTTTCAGCCTGCTTACAGGCCAATTTAAGAACCTTTAAAGAATTGTCGAACCAAGGAGCTGATACTCTACCCTTGAGTTTACATTTTTTTAATGGAGCTAGGGAGTCAATGGTTGTCGATATCCTGAGACAAAAGGCCTCATAGTTGTCCTCGGCCGGAAGATTTGGAGAGAAGCTATCCTCCACTTGGAACAAGGCACCAGAAGTTCTCCGCCTTTCCAGAGCTTTCCAGTCTCTATATGTAGCTTCAGAGGAGGTACTGCGTGCCTGCATTTTAGCTCCCTTACAGTTGATGTAAAATTTAAGGAGAGAATGGTCGGTCCAGGCCATGGGCAAGATACCATTCAAATGTACTAGCTGAGGGGTGGAAAAAATGAGATCAAGTCGATGCCCTGCTCTGTGAGTGGGTTCCCTAACTAGCTGTTGCAACCCCACGCTCTCACTAGACACCAAAATATTGTTCAGTCCAGTGTCTAAAGGACCGTTAGGCCATAGATTAAAATCCCCTAAAATGATTAGCTTATTGTGGGAAGTCGCCATGTTGGAAAGAGAAGTAAGTAGCGAGTGTTGGTGCTGGGCGCTGAAGGCCCCGGTGGGCGATAGCAGATGATTACCGTGAAGGTAACTCCTGTGTGACTGTTGATTGAAAGTCCGAGGATCTCAGTTCCAACAACCGGGTCCATATCTAAGATGTTAACGTGCCGAAAGGCTCTGTAGCTAATTCCCAACCCACCCCCTCGACCTTTGGGTCTGGGTAAATGCAGGATTTTGTAATCCTGCGGGCAGGCCCAGTCGAGTTCGATTTCACAGTCAGAGTGGGTCCACGTCTCGGTACAGAAAAGAACATCTAACTGATAGGTTTCTACTAATAATTTAATTTCAGCGACATGCTTCGGTAGTGATCTTACATTAAGAAGTCCGCCTGATAGCAGACCCCTGATCGCAAAATCATTCAAAGGGAAGGCAGTATCGGCAAAAGAGAAATGTCCTTCACACGCATACTCACTTAGATTGAGCAGAGTCTCCCGAGAGTAGAGTGGAGGGGAGGCCCCATGGTTTATGATAAATTGGGCAGAGTGCCTGCGCTCGTCGCGGACTGGTCGCGGACGGGCGCAGACGGGCTTGCCTTTGGCGCACTGCCGGCGCGTCCGCTGCGCTTCCCAATAATGCCCATTCTTATTGGCAGAGGCAAAAGGAGGAGCGTGGCTTGTTGTGGGGGGCGTGGCCTATCGTCTCGAGGGCAATGGCGTCGCTGTAGTGACCCTCCCTGCACCAGCGCTGTGACTGCTGTACAAGGCAACTCCAAGCCCAAGAGCAGCAATCAATACAACAGCAGGTACGCACACAAAGTTTTTAAAATCAAAAATAGTGCAAATAGGCAGTTTTAAAATATATCCCAATGTGACTCCCGGCTTCCGCCTCAGGAGAGCTATCTGAAACGCCGGCTCGTGGTTCAGCGCAATGCTTTGTAGTGCCGGGAAGGGGCGTGGCTTGTTGTGGGGGGCTTGGCCTATCATCTCGAGGGCAATGGTGTCGCTGTGGTGACCCTCCCTGCACCAGCGCTGTGACCGCTGTACAAGGCAACCCCTAATGTTGTACAAGGCAACCCCCAACCCCAACACATATTTGTCTGTGTTTGAACCTAACTTTTCATCTTTGTGATGATGGTGATGATCCCGAGGACTTCGGTAACTGAGATGAGTACGCCCTTTTTAGGAGGTGTAAAACACATATATGCACTCATCTTAAAGTATTTAGCCACTACGGGTTTCTTACTGCACTATTTAAAGTCATATTTTGCAAGGAGTTTGTATAAAAACAATCTTTTAAACCACTTTTCTGTTTTTACGATGATAGTGGATGCCGCGATGATATTGGTTGCCACGATCACCTCGAATGCGTTGCAAAATGACAAATCAAAAGGACACCTTCAATAGCTCACCACCACATACAAAGCGTATAACTGCAAAATAGATTATAACCAAAGGGCTAATGACATATCTATCTAAAAGACAATATAATAGCATGTATAACCCCCTTAATATTTCTATAACACAGTGCATAACTCTTTCAGTGGAACCTGTAACTGCATATATCACTATATCAGTAAGTCTCTCATTCACTGTTTAAGTATTTCAGTGGATCTGTGAGATGATGCATCCGTCTATCAACGGTTGTGTTACAAGCTATGTAACTGTCTCAGTGCATCTATGACTGGGTGCATCAGTGTCTCAATGGATCTGTGATTTGGTTGCATGAGTCTCTCAGTCGACCTGAGAGTAGGTGCATGAGTGCCTTTGAGCATTTGAAAGTAAGTGTATGACTGTCTGACTGGATCTGTGAGTGGATACATGAGTGTTTAAGAGATTGTCTGAATGGGAGAGTAAATGGGAGCATGGCTGTCTGAGTAGATCTGTGAGAGAGGTTATGAGTCTCTCAGTGGGTCAATGAGAGGAGGTGTGAGTGTCTGAATGGTTCTGTGAGAGGCTGTGTGAGCCTCTGAGTGTATAAGTGTGTGGGTGCATAAGTCTCTGAGTTTGCCTGTGAGTGGATGTGTTAGTGACTGTATGGGTGTGTGAGTGTCTGAGTTGGTCTGTGAGTGGATGTATGAGTGTCTGAGTGGATCTGTAAGTGGGTGTTTGAGTGTCTCAATGGGTTTGCTAGTGAGAGCATAAATCTCTGAGTGGGTGAGTGAATTGGTCATGCATGAGTGTCTGAGTGGGTCTGTGACTTGGAGGGAAAGTTTTTGGGTGGGTCTGTGGGTGGATACAGTCTTTGAGTGGGTGAGTGGTTGGTTGTGTGTATAGCTGAGTGAGTCTGTGAGTTGGTGTATGAGTCTCAGAGTGTTTGAGTGAGTGAATGACTGCATAAATTTCTGAGAGGATCTGTGACTGAGTGTGTGAGTGTATGGGTGTGCAAGTGGTTGTATGACTATCTGAGTGTATTGGGTGCATGAGTGTCTCACTGGGCCTGACACTGAGTATGCAAATGTCTCTGTGGGTCTGTGAGTACATACAGGAGTCTATGAATGGGTCTCTAAGTAGGTGCATGAGTCTCTGAGTGGGTCTGCACATGGATGCGTCCCTCTCTGAGTGAGTCTGCAAGTGGGTGCATGAGTGCCTGAATGGATTTTGTGAGTGGGTGCATGAATATCTGAGTGGGAATGTCAATGGATGTATAAGTGTGTGAGTGGGTAAGGGAATGGGTGTAAAAGTGTCTGAGTGAGTTTGTAAGGTCATACATGAGTTTTTTGTGTTTGATATTTCCACCAGTATTTACGATGTCACCACAATACTCGCTATGTCCCCTTAATGGCACATGGGGGCCGTGCTGGTAATCGCAGCCTTGTCAGGAGTATCATGCAGGATTTTTAAAAACTATTTTGTTCACATAACTTGTGTCACTAACATCCTCATTTCTCAAAGTATCTCCACCCTTACCACTTATCTTAGCTTTGACACAAATTTTCAGCCCCGGTACCATTCCTGACCAATAAAATGGTGCCCGCAACTTTCTGTTCAGGTTGTGTCCAACCAATCAGAGCATTCCCCCTGGCATGTGCTTTCAAGATTAACCTCGGGGCATGGCTAGCCGGACTGCGAAATGGCCGCCATCTGAGCGAGCTCCGCCGGCCATGGCAACAAATCCTTAAATAAATCCTGCAAAGTGGCGTCCCTGTGAGCTGGAAACCGGCGCCCTAAATCCTTGAACCCTGGGGACCACAGTGAACGTTTTTTAGCTCCTCGGCTACTCGGGCTGATGATCATCTGGCGGCAGTGCGGTCTGACTTGGACGGAGCCCGCGCCGTAGTCCGGGGTGGTGAGCTCCTCCCCCACGCATAGCCGAAACTACAGCCCGAGGCTCTCTCGGCCCTGCCCGGACCCAGAGGTGTGGTTCGGGGGTGTCTGGCGGCTCCGCGAGCCTAGAGAGGACAAGACGGAGGTGAGCCCGGATTAAGGCTGTACCAGTGAGGCACCCGCGAGAGTGCAGTGTGGACGGAGGACGCGGTGAGTCCCGGCGATGATCTACTGAGTCGGGCGGCGCCACTTGGGCTCTCGGACCTCGGACACTGTTGGGGCACCGAAATGGATCGAGTCCGGTCCCCGAGGGATGCACTGCGAGGGACCTGTGCCCAAAATGCTGTGCTAATGTACACATTATAGGCTGAGGTCTGAAGAGCAGTGAAACTTTGCAGGCGGCATACCTAGACGGTGACGCGCACCGCACGGGAGCGTTGGGTTTCGCTGACATTGCGACTGCCAGCCCCTGTACCTGGCGTGGGGCCTCTTGACTGGACGCACCTTCCTGAGCACTTGCGCATAGCGCTGCCGACACACAGGAGGCATCGCTGACCCACCTGGAACCAGCAAGGGGCTGTGCTCGGTGCGGAGGTGTGGGTGACAATATCGCCTGAAGTAACGTATCATTGACCGCCATTATCCCCTGCAATTGCTAGCCGCCAGGGCGGGATACCACTGGCACACGAGCCGGTCATAGATGGTGGAAAGCGGACTGTGGGTGTGAGACACACTGCTATCACAAACTCAGATTTGAAGAGTCGGTGAGCTGGGCGCTGGGCTGAGCCACTGCTACGTGGGTTGCTAAGTGGTGTGCCACACTGTTGGTGCTGCTGACAAGGATCCTCATAAGGTGATCGCAATTGGGAAAAATGACACCAGGCAGGCGAAAATATCATTTGACAATGCCAGACCCACGAAAAGACCAAAAACACGAGGCCGGCGGAGACTGGAGCGGCCGGGGGTGAAGAAAATGGAACAGACCGGGAAGCGGATCTTCGCACTCTGATGCTGGATGTGCGTTCAAGTCTACGAAATATTAATGCGAAGCTGGACATGCTGACAGCACAGATGGCTCAGGTGAAAACGCAAGTGGCAACCCATGAAAAGCGACTTGATGAGCTGGAAAACTGTCACACGGAGTGCGTGGAATTTCAACGTGATACAAAGGAACAACTCCTACATATGGACAAGCTGCTAATGGTAATCAAAGCTAAGAATGATGATTTGGAAGCGCGCTCCCGAAGAAACAACCTCCGCATCACGGGGATTCCTGAGACGACCAACATAGGGAAGATAGAGGTGTTTATCACAGATCTGCTCTGTGAACTATTTGAATCAGACCTGTCCCCAATGTTTGCGGTGGAACACGCACATCGAGCGCTAGGCCCGAAACCCATTCTTGCGAAACTTCTCAATTATCAAGACATAGATTCGATTCTAAAGATGGCACGTGAGAGGGGCCAAATTACCCACAAAGGAAATAACATCTCCTTCTATCCAGATTTCATGCCCACGGTGCAAGCGGCAAGAAGGGAGTTCTTGCCTGCAAAACGGATGCTACTATAAGCACAAGTGCCATATGCGCTCTTATACCCTGCCAAGTTGAAGGTTACGCAGGACGGGTCAGCACATTTCTTTGTGGACGCAAAATTTGCCCAGAAATTTGCCAAACATGTCTGCGGCACCAAAAAGAATACCCCGAGGTCACAGCGAGACACAGAGGAGAATCAGCTAAGTGATAATGATTGACTCTGTTTACTGTACTGCAGTTATAACATGTGCGAGTTGGTTCCGGGGCTGACCGGGGAGGTTTGGACAACCTGAACGAGAATGTGTGTATACTTCTGAAGTTCACTCATACCTAGCTGGTATATGTAAACGGATTTCTATAAGCTAAGAAAACTCAGCTGGGGTAAAGATAAAGAAATTCTAAACGCAGGGGGGCGCCGGGGTAGGGCATGGCAGACGTCCGCACGAACCCCATGGCCTCCCTGTGCGAACCGGGTAGTATGTCCGGGGAAACTCGCCCTCATGGGGTGTATCCCAATGTTCTGTTATTTGCATGCTATGCGTGTTGATGGGGGGATATCACACAACCTGATTGGGGGGTTTGAGGTTCCGTGACGATTTGAACCCGTGTTTTCAAGTTTGTCGGAAATACATAATATTGGTATCAGCGAACCGCAAATGATCCATTTAGCATATCCTGGTGTTTTCGCTACGATACGAGCAAGAGCACTCCTGTTATGAACACATTTCTGATCTACCCATGGCATCCATCTTAGATCATGGCAGCCATTTTGTGTTTCCTTGCCCTCACATATGCAATAGCCTCTGATCACTTCATTCACTCCACTTTGATTAAGGACACGTAGCCTTAGCCGGAGATTCACCTCTTTCATGACACGTACACCTTAAACCAAATCACGCTGAAGCTGCATGACTCGACAAAGGCTGCCTCCTCTGCCCGAGGCCAGCCCACCTGAACTGGTTTTCCTGTCCATTGTCCTGATCATGATTAGGCGGCCGAAGCTGGTAGCCTTGCCCATTTACAACCCACAAACATCTCTTATCCCGTTTTTCTATCTTCTGCACCTGGCTCTGCTCCTTTCCTTCTGGGCCTTTATTAGGGGGAGGTAACAAACTTTACGATGAGGCGGTCCGGCTCTTGAATGCAATATTGACAAGGGATTGTGATGGACTAGTGGGAACCCCTCTTCGTGATGTTTGGCATCAGATATTATCGACAGTCCCTGTGTAACGCCAAATATTTATTGTTTAAGACACAAAGGTTTGGGAATGTACTGACATGTGAAATATTTGCCTGAAGCACAATTTTTGGTATATAAGGAGCAACCCTCAATGTACAAATCGAACAGTCTCCTAGTCTCTGCCCGTGTGTAGATTCTGTGATTTCTGTGTCCCTGCAGTAATAAACCTTTGGTCTTTGACGCCACCATCGAGAAGCCCGTGTTTCTGTTCATTTGCGCACCAAGGCAGGTGGAACTCCGGGGTCTTTGGGTGTTGTTCCCTGACACCTCTGGACGGAACCAAAAAGTCCAGAACTCCAATTGGCGCCCAACGTGGGGCGACGTCATTCGGTACCGGTCCAAAAGCCTGAAGAGTTCGAGAAGCTTCGTGTGAAGATTCCTGAGGGAGGCGCCCCACTTCATCGATCCCGGCATATCGCAAAAGTGGCCCTGAAGTTCTCTTCCACGAGGGTTCCCGTTCAGGACGGCTGCAGTGGGCCGTTGCCTTGACCGTCGCCCTGTCTTGGACCCGAGGTGCAGCCTTAGTACAGCGAAACGTGACGGGTTTCTCCTTGGTGACGTCTTCAGTGCCTCAGTTAAGTATTTAGTGATAGCTAGCTGGTTACTTTGTGAGGATTGTTAAAAATCCTTGATCGGTTCTTGGTTTGGTTTGGTTTCGTAAGATTATCACTAGTTGTTCTGGTTACGATAATCTATTTGGTTCAGTTTGGGTATCGATACATTAGTTTGTTTTTGGTAGGCCTAAGTTCTTGGTTCAAGTGCACGTATCTGTTTCGTGTTTTGTTTGTTTTGTGTTCCAGACTGAAAATGGTAAGTCGGAAAATGTTGTCTTGTTTCGGTTGCAACCATGACTCACGATTGGAGGATTCTTGTCTGGTTCCTCCAATTGGGACTCCCCTTTATGACCTATATTGCAAGTATGGAGTGGGTCCTATATCTTATAATGAGATATGGGTCCGTTACTGTAAGAAAGATGGTGTCCTTAGTTGGCCACTACATGGTAGTTTTGAACCCGAGATCCTTGATAATTTAGAAGCGAAATTGTTTAGTAAGAAAGCCCGGCCGGCAATGTTTGATTCTTTCCGTTATTGGCGAAAAGAATCTAAACAGAGAGAAATGAAAAGGTTGAAGAAAGAACAAAAAGAGCAAGAAGAGTTAACTCTAGAGCAAGCAACTAAACAACTGCAAGATAATGAGTGCGAAAAGGCTATAGATGTAGCAATTAGAGAGCATAATTTAGCGATTGACAAGTGCTACCCTGCCTTGCCATCGAAAACAGCTAAGATGCTGGAGGATCCCGAAAACGATCCTCTGTTGTCCTATCTGTTACGTTCACCTCCACCGTACGCACAAGGTGCTGCGGCTCAACTTGTACCGAATGTTCAATTGCCGGTTGCTGGACAACCTGGTGTTCTTGTTCCTCAGAATCTAGTTCCTGTACCTCCTGTGGTTAATGTGAATGTTCCTACGGCTCCTCCTCTTCCTGGGTTGCCGACTTCTATACCTGTATCTGTCTCGCTTACACCTACTACTTCACAAACTATTTTCATCGATACTCCTACTGCTTCGCAATCTGTTCCTACCTCTACTGTGTTCTCTACGTCTGCAAGTGTATTAACTCCACTTTCTGTACGTCGAAAAATAACTGATTCTGTTGCTAATATTCTGTCTCCTTTATATAAATCCTTAATTAAGACTCCTACTTCTGATTCAGTTCAGAGACGTAGTCAGCTACCAAGTACTGAAGAACGGGGAGTTTTAGATTCCACGGCTCTCAGATGGATTACGAAAGTTAGAAGATATAATACGAGAGATGTATTAGATACGTTTATGCAGTGGAAGGAACCAACGCAACGATACGTCTTTGATGAGATGTGCTCGTTGTTACGCGAGGAAATAGAGGAAGATGATGTTGAATCAGACTTGGAGGATTTAATTAAGGTGCAAAAAGAGTTTGCTGCAGGAATGATAGTGGGTGATAATATCGAAGAAGCGATGGAACTTATTTTGAGTTTTAGGAATGATCCATCTCTTCGTTCGCCGAGAGAATTAGAGAAAGGTAAAATGAAGCTAAGTCGCCAATATCCTATGAGGGAGGTTCCTCCAATCTGGCGCGAAGCAATACAACGTGATGATAATGCGGGTATTGCAGCTGCTCCAGCACAGTTCCAACGAGTGTGGATACACATTCCATGGAAGCGAGCTGAAGTACTAGCAGTGAAACAGGCCTTACCAGATCCGCGTAAGAATCCGGCCGGATATTACAAGGAATTGACACAGACAGTTGAAGCTTGTATAATGAATTTGGCAGACATTGACATGCTATTTGGCAATGTAGTTCCACAACCAGTGTGGGCTAAAATCCGTAGAGAGGATCATCAAGCAGCTTTAGGTGGTGATTGGGCAGCTATCACTGCAGCGGATGGTCAGCAAACGGGTGGTGCAAAACCCGAACCCCTAATTGCTAATCTTCCAGGTAGAATAATTGACTTAATGAAGACTCTGATGCCTGCGTTGCGTGTTAATTGGGATAAATTATCCGCATGCAAGCAAAAGAAAGATGAAAGTGTCTCCGACTTCTTCACGAGGTTCGAAGAGACTTTTGTAGACCATAGTGGTCAGGATATGAGCACAGAAGGAGGACAGAGATTGTTTATCGATAAATTTGTGCATAATTTGTTACCTGAATTATGCAATAAATTAAAGGATTCAGAGAGTGCGTGGGCTGTTTCCACGACTGCGCAAATACTTGCGACTGCGCAGTACTACGAAAATAGGGATAAAGAGGAAAAGGAGAAATCAGAGAAGAAAACGAAAGATTTAAAGACTAAAGTTCTTTTACAGCAGGCGTATCCGCCTCGCACGAACCAGACTAATATGCAACAGAATTCGTATCAAAGGACAGATTATAGTTCAACCAGGCCCCAATACCAGTGGAATCAGTGTGCGTACTGTAAGAAAGAGGGTCACTACAAAAATGAATGTCCGATTTTAGCACAAAATAATGCGGCAGCAGCTCAGAGAGGTCGTGGTGGTTTTGCGCAGAATACTAGAGGTCGAGGGCGAGGTGCTATGCCTCCGCAAACGAATGATCGTCCCTCTAATCACTTTGATCAACGAAACGTACAGTCAGCTCAACAGAATAGATCTCAGCAATATCTTGTTGAGGATTATTGTGAAGTTGATGAGGGATTCCAGCAAAATGGGTACTAGGACAGCCATGGACAGAGAGAGGGAGTAGTATCAGTTCCAGTGGATCAGAGTGGGCCTTATGTCGCAGTAGCAACATCAGGTGTAGTCGAACCGTTTCTGTTGGATACTGGTGCCGCAAAAAGTTCTATAATTCATGCGAAACTCCCTGGCGCACCTTTGTCTGGCTCAACAAATGTTTCCGTAGGTTTTTCAGGCGCCCCTGTTTACAACCCGATATCTAATCCTTTGTCTATTTCTGTTGGACCATGCCAATTGAAAGCACCCTTGATTTTGACGACAGGTTGTAATGAAAATCTGCTTGGTTTAGATTTGTTAAAACGACTATATGCGACATTGTACTGTTCTCCGGATGGAGTACAGCTTACTTTGGGTAAAAGACTCACTTCTCCGATGTACTTGTCAATGGACGCACTCCCGCCAGAGCTGCGCTCACTCCCTAATTCTCTTTGGGCGACTGGTCCTAATGATGTAGGCCTTTTGGAAATACCACCGTATGTAGTAACTTTGAAAGCAAATGTAAAATTTCCCAGAATTCCCCAATATAAAATATCGAGTGAAGGAGAACGTGCACTTTTATTGATTGTGCAAGATTTGATTAAGAAAGGTGTGGTTGAAGAAACTCGAGGAAATGTTTGTAATAGTCCTGTATTGCCAATTCTGAAACGAACTGATCCTACGAAGCCTCCAGTATATAGGTTTGTCATAGACCTTAGAGAAGTTAATAAGATTGTGGTTCCGCAGTTTCCTGTGGTTCCAGACATTACTGCCTTGTTAACATTGATTCCTGCTACAGCCAATTGGTTCTCAGTCATCGACTTGAAGAATGCCTTTTTCAGCATTCCGATAGCCGAGGAAAGCAGGGATATTTTTGGATTCTGTCTAGGAGGTCGAAGCTTCAGATTTAAACGCGCTCCACAAGGCTACTGTGAGAGTCCATCTATTTACAGTCAAGCATTAAAAAGTCAGCTAGATTCTTTTGTCCTTCCTCCAGGTTCTGCCCTAGTACAGTACGTAGATGATCTTTTAGTGGCTGCCGATGACAAGGAAACTTGCAAAGCAGCTACAGTCTCGTTGTTGCATCATTTGTCTGATTTGAATCACAAAGTATCACCTTCCAAGATGCAATACTGCTGCCAAGAAGTGACCTACCTAGGTCATCTCTTGTCAAAGGAGGGAAGGAAGTTGACCCCAGAGAGAATAAAAGCAATTACGCAAATGAGTGTTCCACGCACACAGAGAGAAGTACGTGCCTTTTTAGGTATTACCTCCTACTGTAGGCAGTGGATCCCAAATTTTTCTCTTTTAGCGAAACCATTGGTAGCTTTGACTAGGAAAAATGTTCCGAGTCCGGTACCATGGTCTGATGAATGTCAAGAGAGTTTTACTGAATTACGAAAAGCCTTGTGTTCAGCTCCTGTATTGGGTACACCTGATTACAGTAAACCATTCACGCTCTACGTTCACGAGAGAGAAGGTTGCGCGTTGAGTGTCCTGACACAGAAGTTTGGTGATAAACAACGCCCTTGTGCGTATTTCTCATCAACATTAGATCCGGTAGCTAGAGCGTTGCCTAGTTGTTTGAGGGCTACAGCGGCAGCTGCGGCTTCCATTCGGCAATCTGCTGGTTTGGTGATGAACAACATGCTAGTGGTCATGGTTCCTCATGCAGTGGATACACTCATGAACCGAACGAAGACACAACACCTTACCAGTGCGAGATTATCTGGTTACGAACTGACACTACTAGCGAGTCATATTCAGATCAAAAGGTGTAATGTATTGAATCCAGCAACGCTGTTGCCGACTGATCAAGAGTCGAGTGATTCTGAGCCACATGACTGCTATTTTAAAACGGAGGAAGAGACAAAAGGACGCATTGACCTGAAAGATACTCCGTTACCCGATCCGGATGGTACACTATATGTGGACGGGTCATGTTTTAAATTGGAGAATGGTGATGTGACTGCTGCTTACGCGGTGACAACTTTGAAGACGATTGTGGAGACTGCAAGAGTGAGTCAGAATTCTGCCCAAGCTGCAGAATTAATAGCTCTAACGAGAGCATGTGTTTTAGCTGAGGGAAAGAGAGTGAATGTGTTCACAGATAGTCAGTACGCATTTGGCGTGGCCCATAGTTTTGGCCGGTTGTGGAGAGAAAGAGGTTTCATTACGTCCCATGGGACTAAGATTCAACATGGTCAGCTAGTTAACGACTTGTTGGAATCTCTAACCTTGCCAACTGAAGTTGCAATTGTAAAGTGCAGTGCTCATAAAGCAATCACGGATGATGTTGGACGTGGGAATGCTTTTGCTGATGAAATTGCTAAACAGACAGCTAGAGATGTGATGAGTAGAATGTATGTTGCAACGTCTGCAAGATGGATCGCTGAGTCTGGGATGTGTGAAGATACAATGGAAAGTGTGAAGGAGATTCAGAGAGAAGCAACTGAGGAAGAGAAACGTGTATGGAGAGAGGGTTTGGGCAAGTTGGACTCGAATGGATGTTGGATTGATTTGACAGAGCAACAACGTTGGATGTTGCCGGATGCGTATGTGCTTGCAGTAGTGACAATGGCGCACGGAGTAGCGCATATAAGTTCTAAAGGCATCTGTAAGATGTTGGCTCCGGTCTGGAAGAATGATGGGATCAGTAAGTGTGCAGAGAGAGTGGTGAAAAATTGTATGGTGTGCTTGATGCATAACCCTGGCAAGGGAACTCCAACTCCAGCTGGTCATTTCGCTCCTCCTTCCTGTCCCTTTGAAGTGATTCAGTTAGATTTCATTCACATGGAACGCTGTAATAATTTGAAATACGTCTTGGTGGTGGTTTGTGCTTTTTCCAGGTGGATAGAAGCATACCCACTGAAGAACAATACCGCCTTATCAACTGCCAAAATTCTTCTCAAAGAGTATTTCCCTAGATTCGGTATGCCACGGATTGTATGGTCAGATAACGGAAGTGAGTTTATAGGGAAAGTTATGCAGAGTGTATGTGCAGGCCTAGGTTTGAAACAAAAATTTCATAGTGCGAACCATCCTCAGTCAGCTGGTCTAGTGGAGGGTTATAATGGTACCCTCAAGCTGAAGATAGCCAAAATTCAAGCATCCACAGGTTTGGCTTGGCCAGACGCACTTCCTTTGGCCTTGTTATCAACGAGAGCAACAGTGCATTCTAGAATAGGGCTTTCTCCATACGAGATTGTGTTTGGCCGCCCGGCAAATATCTGGGGTGTGCCAAGGCCTAAACAATTTTGCTCCATTGAATATCCTATGTTGATAGACTACCTTTACGACTTGACTGCTAAATTGAGTCTTATTCATCAACAGGTTTTCGATGCACTACCAAAGCCTCCGGAGAGTCCAGGGCATCAACTGAAACCCGGCGACCAAGTGGTGGTCAGAAACTTCGCGAGGACAAAGAATCTTCAGCCTCGCTACATCGGCCCCTTCCAGGTCCTGCTGGCAACGAGGACAGCCGTACGTGTTGCTGGCCGCAAGCACTGGATTCACGCTTCTCACGTAAAGCGTGTTCCGTTGCCGCTGCCTTACGACGACTGGGTGAAGAAGGGAATTGGTGCCTCCGAATCTGAAATCACCCCGAAATTTATCCCTTTCAGCGATGCCGATTTGATTACTGACACTTTGAAACCTGACTCTCCTCTTGAGAAAACTCCTTCGAACATTGAACATTTGTCTCCAGCATCAGAAGAAACTTTGTTATCTGCGAACTTAAACTCTGCAACAGCTGCTAGTGATACACTATTTTCCGATCAGACAGTACCAGCGAAGAAGAGATACAACCTTAGAAGCCATAAAAAAGACAAATAAAGCAGGCAACTGCATATTGTAATTTTGATATATATATATATATATTGAACTTTTGCTTTTCAGCCAGGAAGTTTGCTATTGTTTATTGTTTTTAAATTGCCTTGCCGTCTGGGTAGCCGTAGGGTCGTGGCTGTGTGCCTAGTTTGAATTTGCAGGGGTCTGACACAAGGTCGATCTTTCTGTTGGTTTTGGGAACTCCCAGGGCTGACAGAGGCATTTTCATCTACGTACACATCATCAGTGGTCGCGAGCGGATTGTAGAAGATGGAGCTTCCTGCGCTGCAACGAGAAAATGTGATTTATGTTCGCAGAAACAGACTGTACAAAATTCTTCGTAACAAATGCTTTTTGATGCAATGTGCCGTTACATTTTTGATTATTTTAGCAACATTGGTGGGTGGAATCGTCTTTAGTATAAATCTGATTTTTGTGCCAGTTACTACAGTACCTCCCCTTGATCCTGCTACTTTTACTGTTTCTTCTATACACTCTTTTCACTCGTTTCCTGAACATGAGCAAGCCCGACGCTCAGAATTCATTAACAACACTTTTGAACAGCTCTTGCACCAACACCAACTGGTAGTTAACACTACAGACTGCTGGGTGTGTGGCTTGATACCCCACACTATGGATAAAGGTATTCCCTATCTGGTTTTGCCTTTCAGCTACAATGGATCATTTCAGGCCCTTCAAACCATCTTTGCTTATGCCCTTGAGACCTATCCTCCACGTCCACCACGTTCCACTAGATATAACTCTGCCAACAAAGCTTTAGTCCAGGGAATTATTGACATGATCAAGGATGTCAATATTACTCCATCATACCCTAGAGACGAACTACGAGTGTATTTGAGTTGGAATACTTCAGAGTATCGCCTTAGTTTAGGAGAAAGCAAGCGTAAAAGCTCAACTCCAATCTGGGTCGTACCTCACCGAGGTCAGGTCTGTTTGCAAGGTAATGGGAGAAATCCGAGAGCTCAGCTAGGGAGGAGTGAGTGCGTTGAGACTTATGTGTTTCCGGCTAACTCTTCCCCTGCCTTCCTCACTGCTAGGGGTACCTATTTCATTTGTCGAGACCGAGCTTATACATGGTTGCCTGCTGACTTTTCAGGTTCATGCTATATTGCTCGACTGTTGCCTCCAACATACACTGCTTCATCTGATTACCACAGAACCAGAGTAGCGAGAGGTGTCTTCAGCAAAGAAGATACTGCTGGTCAGGAAGCTGGAGACTTCTTCAAAGGCTTCCTTCCATTTTGGGGGCCTATGGCCAATAGTAGAAACATACGTCAGCTAACACGGGTAGTTGAATCTACTATTACCGAAACTGCTGGTGCCCTTAGCAACCTGACAGCTGAGCTTCAAGCGGACAGACTCATGACGTTGCAAAACCGTATGGTTTTAGACGTTATCCTTGCAGACCGAGGTGGGGTATGCAGAATGATCCAATCGAGCTGCTGTGTCTTTATTCCTAATAATGCTCCAACAGTCTATGAGGCGATCTCTAAGCTACACAAGATTTCCGACTCTATACATGTAGACAAGGGAAACTGGTCCTTTATGGAGTGGGTTTGGACTCTGATCTCAGCGTGGGGATGGAAGGTTCTAATGGTCATTGGTGTCATCTTAGTATTCCTCTTCTCCTGCTGCCTGATTATCCAGTGTGGTCCAGCCCTGTGTAGCCTTTGTGCTGCAACCTGTTTTAGGAAACCACCTGCGTTTGGAGAAAAGGCACGAGAAAGGATGATGATACAACAACATGTCACTGACCTGATGAGTATAGAACTAGACTCTGATATAGACTGAGTAATTGCCTATGTAAGGGCAAAAGGAGGGTCTGAGGTTCCGTGACGATTTGAACCCGTGTTTTCAAGTTTGTCGGAAATACATAATATTGGTATCAGCGAACCGCAAATGATCCATTTAGCATATCCTGGTGTTTTCGCTACGATACGAGCAAGAGCACTCCTGTTATGAACACATTTCTGATCTACCCATGGCATCCATCTTAGATCATGGCAGCCATTTTCTGTTTCCTTGCCCTCACATATGCAATAGCCTCTGATCACTTCATTCACTCCACTTTGATTAAGGACACGTAGCCTTAGCCGGAGATTCACCTCTTTCATGACACGTACACCTTAAACCAAATCACGCTGAAGCTGCATGACTCGACAAAGGCTGCCTCCTCTGCCCGAGGCCAGCCCACCTGAACTGGTTTTCCTGTCCATTGTCCTGATCATGATTAGGCGGCCGAAGCTGGTAGCCTTGCCCATTTACAACCCACAAACATCTCTTATCCCGTTTTTCTATCTTCTGCACCTGGCTCTGCTCCTTTCCTTCTGGGCCTTTATTAGGGGGAGGTAACAAACTTTACGATGAGGCGGTCCGGCTCTTGAATGCAATATTGACAAGGGATTGTGATGGACTAGTGGGAACCCCTCTTCGTGATGTTTGGCATCAGATATTATCGACAGTCCCTGTGTAACGCCAAATATTTATTGTTTAAGACACAAAGGTTTGGGAATGTACTGACATGTGAAATATTTGCCTGAAGCACAATTTTTGGTATATAAGGAGCAACCCTCAATGTACAAATCGAACAGTCTCCTAGTCTCTGCCCGTGTGTAGATTCTGTGATTTCTGTGTCCCTGCAGTAATAAACCTTTGGTCTTTGACGCCACCATCGAGAAGCCCGTGTTTCTGTTCATTTGCGCACCAAGGCAGGTGGAACTCCGGGGTCTTTGGGTGTTGTTCCCTGACACCTCTGGACGGAACCAAAAAGTCCAGAACTCCAGGTTGGAGTGGGTGGGGGGTGGGGACGGGTAGTTGAGGGTTTGTTATATTTGGTTCGGAACGGGTTGCTGAAATGTCGAGTCCTATTCATGTTGAACGTCCATGTATCTGGATGTTCAGGGGAATATGTACGAATGAAACTGCTGCAAGCACAATGGGTACGCCTAAGGAAGTAATTAACATCGTCACATGGAACATTAGAGGAGCAAATGATGGCAGAAAGGCGAGGCTGATTTATTCTTACCTGCAGAGGCACAAGGTGGATATTTGCCTTTTGCAGGAAACTCACTTAAATGCACAGCCGTCGGTGAGGCTGAAACATAACGGATGGGGCATAACTCACTCAGCTATCTTCTCAAATTATGCTAGGGGGGTTGCTATTCTGATTCGGAGGGGACTTGACTGGAGGGAGGTATGCGTGCAAAAGGACCTGGTGGACAGATAAATCGTGGTTCAGGGGATGTAGTGTGGAAGTCCGGTGGTGCTGGTTAATGTCTATGGCCCGAACACGGATACACCTGACTTTTTTAGAGAGGTCTGGGCTTGAGTCGCAGCAGTGGGATGTTCCACAGTCATTTGGGGGGGACTTTAATGTGGTATTGAATGACTCACTAGACCCCAAAGGGACCTCTAAACAACCGCACCCACAGGCAAACCCAGCACTCTGAGACATCATGGCCGAAGGAAATCTGGTAGATGTCTGGAGAGTGCGCAATCCTATCATCCGAGAGGGCACGTGCATTTCCACACAGCATGCGGCATGGTCTCGAATAAATTTTTGGCTAGTATCTTCGGATGTGGCTGCATGGACTACAAGGGTTGGTCACATGGCTAGATCCTTGTCGGACCATTCACCGTGCTTGTTGGAGTTATCGCCACCGAGCACTGCCACACGGGCATTTAGCTGGCGACTCCCACAACACACACTCATGGATACTGCTTTTAAGGAGAAGATACGCGGTGACATTACAGACTACTTCACTCTAAACTCGGGCTCGGTGTCCACGGAGTCAACCCTGTGGGAGGCATTTAAGGTGGTGATCCGAGGGCAATGTATTGCAAGACAAGCAGGCGTACTAAAGGCAATTAGGGGCACTTTGAGCACATTGGAGGGGCAAATACGGGACCTTGAAAAGGGATTCTGTATCGCCCCTAATCCGGAGACTGCATCTAAAATAAAAGAGAACTTGTTGGAATTTGAAGAGGAGGCTATATATGGAGAATTGTAAAGGGGACACAATCGAAATTGAAAGGTACTTAGAGAACTATGAGAGTGAAAGCCTTGAGATAAACACACAGCAAACATTAGAAGAAGCTCCTAGCATTGAAGAGGTTCTAACCGCAGTTAGGAGCCTCCCTAAAGGAAAGGCAACAGGTCTGGATAGTATCCGCTCAGAGTTCTATGTTACATTTATAGATGAAATTAAACATGTTTTAAGCGATCTAATTATCCATATCTTTTCTGGGGGTGAACCGCCAAACTCATGGTCAAGAGCCAAAATTGTAATTTTTGCTAAAAAAGGGAAACCCCCAGAACATCTAGGGTCTTATCGTCCTATAACTCTAAATAATGCTGACTCGAAAATATTTTCTAAAGTCTTGGCAAACAGAATGGCACCTATAATACACCAGGTAATAGCCAAAAGCCAGCGCGGTTATGTTCCTGGAAGGTCAACGATAAATCATATCCAGAGAGTGATTACGCTCTTTGATGGAACAGAAACTACAGGCGACCCTATGGCCCTAATTCTGCTCGATGCGGAGAAGGCTTTTGATAGGGTCTCCTGGCAGTTTCTCTAGAAAGCAAAGGTTATAATAGGATTTCGGACCAAATTTATACAGGCGATACAAAAAATGTATAGCAACCCTAGGGCCGTTGTTTCCGTTAATGGAAGCTTAACTAAGGAAATTATTATTTCCAGGGGAACTCGCCAGGGGTGCCCATGCTCCCCATTGCTCTTTGCAATATACATAGACTCCTTTATTCGTCATCTCGAGAATAACAGCAATATAACACCTATTATATCACAGGGTTATGCTACAAAAACATTAGCATATGCTGATGATATTGCCATAGTCACGGCAGATCCCATAAGAGCAATGTTGACTATTGAGGCTGAAGCCAGGAAATTTGGGCTGGTCTCTGGCTACGCACTAAACGAGAGTAAGACACAAATCGTCCTGAACTTAAAAATTGCTATGGATGACCTAAGGGTGGTGAAGGGAGAGACATACTTGGGAGTTACAATTTCCTCAAAGTTGAATGAGGTGGTGTACATAAACCTTAAGCCAATGTTGAACACAATACAAAAGGATTTACGACATCTAGATAATCTTCACTTGTCTATCATTGGGAGGGCAAATGCAATTAAAATGGTTTACTTTCCCAAAATACTATACCTATTTAGGGCTGTGTGTCTTGAGTTCTCTAGCCAGTGGTTCACAGCGATAGAGCGTACCTTTTCTAGATTCATATGGTCATATGCACAACCCCGCCGGGCGTATAAATATCTTACTCTCCCCAAGAATAGAGGCGGGTTAGCTCTTCCCAATTCAAGGAGATATTACTGGGCATGTGTATTTCTCTATAGTAAGGAACTACTGCGAGGGTGGAGAAAACCCAGATGAACACACCGCTTCAATCTTTCAGCTATTAGTGGGGAATTCTAGCTATGGTTATTTTTGGAGGCACACTCACGACAGCTACCACAAAAAAAAGTCAGATTTAAGACACTTTATAGTATTTTTAAAGTATAAAAGGTCATAAAGAAAATATTAGGAATAGGACCAATCACGTATTATACTCCAGTTTTGAATAATCCTATTCTTCCTCCAATAATTTTTAAGGACAATTATGTAAACAAATGGTATAATCTAGGAATAACACAACTAGGGGATTTCTACTCTATTCAGGGAATTAAATCCTTTAGTATGTTGAAGGAAGAATTTAAATTAGATTGGTGGGACTTTTTCAAGTACCTCCAAATAAGGGATTTCTTAATTCAAAAACTTGGGACAAGGATACCTGTTGAAAAATCTACAGTAGTAGAGATAATCATACATACTAAGAAAGACTCAATAGGCGGGGTGTATGGGTCACTACTGGATACACTCTCGGACGATTTAGATAAAACTGCAATGAAGTGGCAAAGTAAACTTAATATCTCAAAGGAGGGATTTTTATATTCCTATCAGCTAGCCCAAACCATTCTTATTTCCACCAAACTTTTTTCCACCAAATTTTACAAAACCTGCTTTTTTCTCTACTATACGCCGGATAAAATTGCTAAGTGGGGAACTGGCAAAGAGTCTCACTGCCCTAGATGTAATTTACCCAAAGCAGATTCTGTTCATATTTTTGCCTCTTGTCCAGCACTATTACCACTAATACAAGAAATAGAGAGGTTCTTAAGCTCAGTTCTTTGCAGAAGTGTTACTTTGTCACATGGGGCAATAGTACTTGGGTTGCAACATCCAGATAACCCTGAGAGTGGTCACTGTTTTATATTCATTGCTATGGGAGTTCTGCGGCTATGCCTAGCCTCGGCCTGGCTTGACCCGCTAATGCCCTCCTTTCAACAGTGCCTAGCCATGCTTTTAGCTGTGTATAACATCGAGATAGCTATATATAAACGAAAAGGCAGATCGCGACGTAAAGGAGGCATGAAAATTTGGACCGCTCTTACACAATGGAGAGACGCTCAAAACTAATTAACATTGATGCTGTCATGTATTTATGTTATTGTTTCTTATTTCCTGTAAATTCCATATAATGATTATGTACATATGTCATAAACAATGTAAAGAATGTCTACATGTCCAGGGGAGGTGAGGGGAATAAATATTCAAAAAATCCAATAAAAATATTTGAAAAAAAAAAAAGAATTTGAAGAGGCGCAACGTGAACTCAAATTCTTAGGTAAATATGCAGAAGCAAGGCGATACGGGGAAGGGGACAGACCAAGTCGCACACTGGCGGGACTTATCAATAAACAGAAAGCTGCCCAATTTGTGCACATGATCCGGACTCCAGACGGAGATGTTGTGACAGGGCAGGAACAGGTGCTGCGGGAATTTAGGAAATTCTATGCTGAGCTCTACTCTACGACGCTACCAGATGTTCCAGAATATTTGGAGGCGTTTCTCGAATCCATTGTGCTCTTTTGGTTTAATGATGCCCACCACCAATACATGGCACTCCCGGTGACGGTGGAGGATATTAAAAAGACGATCCAGAGTATGCCACTGAATAAAGCTCCTGGCCCTGATGGTTTGACAACGGCCTTCTATAACGCCTACTTGGATGAACTGGCATTGAGGCTGCATGCAGTCTAGAGACTGGGATACTGCCGGCAATCATGCGTGAGGCCTTGATCATTACGCTGTTAAAGCCGGACAAGGAGGAACACTCCCTTGACTCCTATAGGCCGCTCTCTTTGATTAATGTCGATGCCAAAATATACTCGAAAATAGCAGTGGAACGGCTTCAGCCCCTCCTTCCGATGGTGGCCTTACAGGACCAATCCGATTTTATTCCTGGGCGCTCGACATCACACAACCTAAGGACATTATTTTCGGTGTTGCACTATCTATCACCTTCGGTGCATGCAACCGCGGTCTTCTTAGACCCCACGAAGGCGTTTGACTCCCTTTAATGGCCATATTTATTCTGGATACTGGTTGCGGATGGGCTTTAGTCCGTTATTTACAGCCCAGATCCGACTCCTCTACACAGGACCAATGGCAAGGGTATGCGTAAACAAAATGATTTCGGAGCCATTCGCAGTGACTAGGGGAATGAGACAGGGCTGCCCTCTGTCGCAACCTTTGTTTGCCATCGCAATGGAACCTCTTGCGGGGAGAATTAGACAACACCACACTGCCAGGGGGATTGGGTTCCGTTCACGTAGTCTGCTGATCTCAATATACGCTGATGATGTCACCCTATGCGTCCTGAACCCCTCAGGTAATTTGGACCCCCTGCTGAGGGAATTTGTCAAATTTGGAGGCCTCTCGGGCATATCAATTAATTGGTATAAATCGGTAGTATTCCCATTGACAGAAAACACCCCTGAAGTGAATTCTGAGTTCCCACTGCGTTGGACTGCAGATGAGGTTAAGTACCTGGGAGTCTGGGTGAGCCGCAACCTCCAAGATATCTGGACGCTAAACTTTGGGCGGGCGATTGACTGGCTCGAATCGAAAGTAGCGATATGGTCTAGACTGCCACTGTCTATAGCTGGCAGAGTGGCCCTGTCCAAAATGGTAGTCTTACCGAAATTCCTCTACCTGTTCACTAATATTCCTATACCGCTTACTGCCCAGCTCTTTCGTTGCCTAAGATCCCATTTGCTTGCTCTGGTGTGGGCGGGTGGCCAGGTCCGGGTGTCTTGGGCCTTACTGACCCTGCCGCTTAAACAGGGGGGACTGGCGGCTCCAGATATGCACCTGTACGCTCTCTGTGCCCAAGCTCAGTTTCTGCATTTCTGGACATACCCCACTCCATATCAGCCACATGTGGCGTTTGAAACGGATTCACTATCACCATTGTCCCTGGAAGTTGCCCTTTACCTGAAGAGTCCACGCCCAATGACTTAGGTTGACTCTGCAAATACACTGCGCTGGGCATGGAAAGAGCTGCAACGGGGGACGCGACTGCCTTTATTGTTTGCACCTGCCATACCACTGAAAAATAACCCTATGCTGGCTTGTCTGGAACACTGCGGGTGGCAACTGGTCCTTGGTGGCACCCAGATACACAATTTCGCAGACCAATACCCGGACGGGAAGTTCAGGGATCAACGGACAGCGGAGGAAGGGGCGCCAGTCTCGTTTGGTGAAATGTTTGCAAACCACCGGCTAAAATCGGCATGTAGATCCCTATGGGAGGGTTTCCCTGAGGCCCCGCCCACACTAAATGCACTACAAAACATTTTAACTCGCGCCTCCCCAAAGAAGCTGGTGACCAGGTTATATAATGAGATGCAAGAACAGGCCCCAATAGTTACACCTAGATCCCTTACCCTCTGGAACGAGCAGATAGACCCTCCCTTGTCTGACGACCAATGGTCATTCTGCTGCAGACAACTCCTGGAGTTGTCCCCTAACTACAAGCTGCGACTGGTGCATTTTAAGTTCCTACACCGCTACTACCGTAGTGCAATAAGCCTCCCTAGAATGAACTTGCGAGACGACGCTAGATGTTGGAGATGTGGGCAAGATAATGCTACCTTCTTACATATGGCCTGGAGTTGTCACAAGCTAGCTAGTTACTGGCTGGAAATATTCGAGGCAGTTAACCAATTGTTGGTAGACTGGATCCCCCCTCTCCCCATCTGAGCCTGTTGGGTATGGTAATGGACACAGCACCTAGCGGTAGGAAACTACATGCTCTGTTATTGCTGTTTGCGAGGTGACAAGTTGCTCTAAGATGGGGGCAGAAGAAACTGCCAACGTTTGATGCTTGGCTGTCGGCGGTGAGGAAATATAAATTTTATGGTTAGGAATGTTCCCTAACGTGTACCCCACCGTCTCCATGTACGAGCTTAAAGTGCATGTAACTTCCCTCCTGTACCAGCTATGAAGACGCAAATACATTTGCGTCCAACGTTAATATGTCCTCTTTCAGATACACCATGAATGGGTCGGATATTCCGTTCCTAAGTGTGCCTTGCCAACGTCTTTTCTTGGTGCACTTTTCACGTTTTCCCTGGCTCAGGCGAATTAGGCCCTGATTTCTGTCATCGAGTCCTTTCCTGCTTTCTGCCTCTGAATGCTCCAGCCTGGATGAGCATCTGTATCCATGACCTTTGTCTTACTCCCTGCACGGCTAATGGTGCCTGGCTCAGCCTGTTGCCTGCCAAAACGGTATTTTGCCTTCAAATTATCTGCTCCGCTCCTCGAAAATACATTCCTGTCTAGTAGTTTAGGAAAACATCCTTCCAGCTGCAGAGCAAAGGGCCCGGCCTCACTGTCTCCATGCAAGTAATTCATAGCTCCTGTTACCATGGTAGGCCCATGCCCCCTCGCATCTCGTGTAGACACGTAGACGCATATGCACGCACTAGCAGTCAGTATAGAATAGCCTTTTGCCCGAGAGACCTTTCCTTCCAGATAATACAGTTCCTTAAACACAAGATATTAGATACGATTTGGGATTAGGTTGTTCTGACATCCCAGACCTCTGTCTCCTCATGTAAGGCTAAATGTCAAGTCCCCTTCACCCTCCAGTTCCACGTCAATTACACGTCATACTGCTGCGCGCGCATCTCTGCCATATATTTCTGCTGACACTGCAGGATTCTCTTATGGATACACCCACCTGTGACATCACATAATGACGTTTCTAGTACATGCCCTCATGCACGCCTATTGTAACGCCTCTTTCATTACGTATGTGTATTCTTATCTCTCCTCTCAGCTGTTACGCCTCCTGCATCTGTCTTTACTGTAATGCATTGACTATATATATGATAACTTGTCAATAAAGTATTGTCTATCCCTTCCTGAGCCTTCGTGGCGACGGAATACGATTTGCCATGGTTCGAACCATATAACCAATTCCTTTTTAAGGAATAAAACCCCTTTTAAAACCTCAACTACCCCGGATTCTGCCTCTTATTTCTGACTGAGTTATTCTTATTGAACTTTACCGCATAAATTAAGTATAGGTAATTTAAATTTACCACATAATTGGCGCCCGAATAGGGACTCCTCCCCCACCTTACGCGCCGGCGGTGCGTTGCAGGCCCGGTCCCCTGCCACAGCCGGACGGACAACTACGCGTACCCGCAGGATTTCCTGTATTTCCCTCAGGCCAACGGAGGTGACTGAGGCTGCGATCAACACCCAGACGAGGCGGTGAGGAGTGCGGAGGATCCCGACCAGAGCCTAGCTGAGAGAGCAAGATCCGAGGTATACGGAGGCCCACCAGGTTCCGAAGTTCTGAGTATCTGCGTCACGAGTCGAGTCCAGTCCAGTCCAGTGTCGAGTTTCCGAGGCCTTCTGTTCAGTGCTTCCCGGTGAGTACCGTTGCTGGGGACGCATCTAGACGTGCGCATTAGTTTGTGCCGGTCAAGACGGGTTTGGGTACACAGACCCGGTATGCACTGTTTTTAGCGGTGTATCTGTACTGTTTAGCAGTATATCCGGTATGCACTGTTTTTAGCGGTGTATCTGTACTGTTTAGCAGTACATCTAGTATCATGCAGTTAGCTAGTTTTATTCTAATTATTGTTGTTCGTTTTAAATTGTTTTAATGTGTTTTAATGTCGTGGTATGAGTGATTGTTCGATCTTCATTACTGTGTTTATTGTATTAACTGTGTTCAAGTTCGAGTAAGTATCAAGTATCAAGCAGCACGGCTGAAACCCCCACTTCTACAGCAACAAACTCCTCCTGCCGTTCAACACCTTCCGCCCGTTCCACCACTCCTTCCTGCACCTATTCTCCCTACCTTACACTCAACAAATCCTTTTGGACCTGGCACCTCAGGAGGTGCCACAGGAGGTTTTCAGACCCCACCACAAGCACATAGACTGACGTTTAGGGATTTAGCACACCAACATACACCACAAACAGCGAATTACGACATACTTAATGAGCCTCTTACAGACTGTAGATATGATCCAGTGCCCGGTAAAGATGACGACAGAATGATGCTATCATCAGTACGTCTACGACGAGTTTCAAACTACTTGCTGATACTACCAGGAATGGTTGACCATCTAGACAAAATATATCACTTTATCCAAACAGGGCAAGGTCCTGAAAGCATTGGCGAGGCCATGGCATACCAGAAAGTCGATACTCAAAAACTGTTGTTACGTTTCTTCATAAACTGCTTGATAAGAAACAGAGATAGGTCTGGTGTAGATCAGGAAGAAATGAAAGCACTTAACAAATGGGGTCAGAATATAGCAGACGGAAAACATGATAAACAAAGTTGTATAGAAAATATGTACAAAAGGATCCGAAAAGCAGTAGTACAGATACATGAAAGAGAACAGCCTGAAAGAGAGAATGATGCAGATAAGACTGAATCCTCGGAGGAGGACGAGCAACAAGGAACGACAACAGGACAATTACAATTACAATTACCAGCTAGAGAAATGATAGCTTATGTAGGTAAGGGAAGACCCTTGAATAATTCAATACGTCCGGTACGTCCAGAAAGTAAGAGACTTTTTCAAGCTGCCATGTCAAATCCAAAGACGCCTGAACACTTATTTCAGGCTACGGATAAAATACTTCAAGAACGAATGGGGTACCATGTACTCGATTCTATGGATGAACAAGAATTAGCCAGGTCAGCAGTACAATGGGCTGACAGTTCTGATAAATATAGTGAATATGCGCTAGCACACACGTTTTTGAATCTTTCACCAGACGAACAGCGTTTAGCTGGTATGTACATGATACAACATCTTCTTATATTGTATAAAAGCCAACACTCTGATCCAGGTCCCCTACCCGATATATTGATAGAACTACTCATGAGGAAATGGAGAGGTCTAGGTACTGATTTAATTAAAGTAATTCTAGAACATCGGCACAGGTACAGTGCCTTCTTGTGTCCACGGCTTGATCCAGCTCCCTTCATGGAAAGAAAAACGTATTACATAGACAGACAGAATCCCTTACGAGAAGTACATCCAGTAAGAAAAGATGATGACACACTAGAACGTTTGTATGTATATACACCTCTCACAAAAATAGAATTGCTCGAGATGAAGAAACTAGTACCCTGTCATGATAAAGACCCTGCAGGTTTTCACCGAGAAATTAAAGATATGCTACTCATGGGAGACTACACATATTCAGATATTATGAAAATGTTAAAAGTACTGTTGCCAGCCGGCATTTACGAGAAACTCAAAGAGAAAGAATGGGAGGTGGGAGATAAAAAGATTAATTGGACCGAGATAGAGGATGAAGAAAATGGTCGTACTCCAGGGGTAGGCCTTGGGGAAAAAGCTAAAGCATTACCAGGATTAATTGTGCATGTTCTGCCAAGATTATTGACAACGAAAAAGGAAGACTGGGATGCAATCTCAGCCTGTAAACAGAAACACGATGAAGACACTAGTGACTATTATTCAAGATTCGAGAAATGTTTTATTATTAACAGTGGTCTGAAACCAAGTAGCGAGTCATACCCGCACCTTTTTGTAACAAAATTAGTCGAGAATTCCCTGCCCCAGGTTAAGAACCGTGTATATAAAGTCGAGAGTACATGGCAAGCAAATTCTCCATCCCAAATGTTACAAATGTTACAGTACCACCAGAATAGAATTAGAGAAGAACAGGAACACGAACAAAGACGTATGAAAGACACGAAAATGAAAATGCTAGTCGCTCAGTCAGTTCCAGCTGATGGTCAGAAAAAGGGTACAACACAGTCCAATAATTCAGCAGGTCCTGTTAAAGGGACATGTAACTATTGTAAGCAGCCAGGTCACTATATAAATGATTGTGCAGTTTTGAAACATAATATCTCTACGGGTAAAACCAAAGAGAGACCACGTCCACCTAGGCAAGACCAGGTCCAACAACAAGTACCACAGAATATCCAGCCTATGCAAGCCTCACAACAGACAGTACAGACCGTAGCAGTGCCACAGTCACAGCCGATCACCGCAACACAAAACACGACACAACAGATGTATCAGTATGCGCAAAATGATTATCCTGACTATCAGCGATACACATGAAACAGCCTAGAGAGGGAGGTTGGCTTGCCTCTTATTGAGGTTCCTGTAGATCAAGAGGGTCCTTATGTACATAGTCAAGTATTAGGGAAAGACAGAAAGTTTTTAATTGATACAGGGGCAAGCAGGACAACTAACAGTCACAACGAGGTTCCAGGGGCACCCCTCTCAGGCTCACAGAATGTTTCCCTTGGATTTTCAGGAAAGCCTATTATTGACAAAGTATCGCAACCACTTCCCCTTGAAGTTGGTCCTTTGACACGTACTACAGACTTACTCCTTACAAAATCATGCCCAGAAAACTTGCTAGGTATAAAGACACTGAAAGCTCTAGGAGCTGTAATATGTTGTTCTCCGGAAGGAGTACGACTATTTCTGCGCGACTTTAAAGGTCACTATGTATTGAGAGATGTTGATCCCAGGTTACAGAATGTCCCTGCACATTTATGGGCGCAAGGCCCCACTGATGTAGGTTGTATGCACATCACACCATATCGAGTTACACTCAAGCAAGGAGTGGTACTACCCCGAATGCGACAATACAAGTTACCCCCAGATGCTGTAGTGGCTTTACTGCAAATCATTGACGAGCTCATTGCACAAGGAGTGGTTGTGGAAACCGACTCCAATGTATGTAATTCACCTATCATTCCAATTCTTAAACGCACCGATCCCAATGCACCACCAGTTTATCGATTAGTTATTGATCTGCGCGAATTGAATAAATGTATTGTACCACAGTACCCCGTGGTCCCAGATATCTCTTCATTGTTGACAGCTATCGATCCAGAAGCAACGTTCTTTACCGTAATTGACCTGAAGAACGCTTTCTTTAGTGTTCCAATTGACCCAGAAAGCCAATACTTGTTCGGATTCTGTTTAAATGGACGAAGCTTCAAATTTGCACGCGCACCTCAAGGATTCACAGGAAGCCCCAGCATCTATAGCCAAGCACTGAAAAGACAACTCGACAGTATTCACATGCCTGATAACACTGCTCTACTTCAGTATGTCGATGATCTGTTGATCACCGCCCGAAGCGAACCTGAATGTGAAAAAGCATCACTGACGGTTTTACTTTTTCTGGCCGACAAGGGGCACAAGGTGTCCCCTTCGAAGCTGCAATTCTGTGTTCAGCAAGTTGTTTACCTTGGGCACTTGCTGTCCAAAGGGGGGAGACAGCTCACACCTGATCGCATCCAGTTAATTATAAATATGTCACGACCCAAGACACAAAAGGAGGTACGGGCCTTCATAGGCCTCACTTCTTACTGCAGACAATGGATTCCTCAGTATGCATTTCTAGCAAAGCCACTCATTCAGTTGACAACACAGGAGGCAGCGTCTTCGACTGTCCTCCCTTGGACTCAGGAACATACACAAGCTTTTGAAGACTTAAAGAAAGCCTTATGTCAAGCACCCGTTTTAGCAACACCATGTTACAGTAAGCCTTTTACACTTTTTGTTACAGAACGCGAAGGTACTGCCTTGTCAGTACTCACACAGGAACAAGCAGGTTCACACAAACCGTGTGCTTACTTTTCTAGCACGTTAGATGCAGTAGCCCAGGCTCTGCCTGCGTGCTTGAAATCAGTTGCAGCGACAGCTCTAGCAATCAGACAAAGTGATTCTATAGTGTTAGGACATCAGTTGACAGTACAAGTTCCACACTCCGTGGAAGTTCTTTTAAACCGAACACAGACCCAGCACTTGACTATAGCACGACTGACAGGTTATGAATTGACATTGTTTCAGCCACACATAGAAATCAGACGCTGTAGTACATTAAATCCCGGCACACTTTTGCCGTTAAATGGAACAGACCCATTGACACATGATTGTATTGAAGTCATTACTATTACGACGAAGCCTAGACAAGACTTGACAGACACTCCATTACCAGATCCAGACCTGACACTTTATGTGGATGGTTCATGTATGAGAACAAGTACAGGAGAGTTAGTGGCCACCTACGCAGTCACGACAGACACTGAAGTCATAGAAACAAATTGTATTGACACCCTGTCAGCTCAAGCAGCAGAGCTCATCGCTCTGACACAAGCCTGTATTCAAGCCAAGAACAAGAGAGTTAACATATACACAGATTCCCGTTATGCATTCGGAGTTGTGCACGACTTCGGCGTATTATGGCGAGAGAGAGGTTACTTAACTTCTCACGGTGCCAACATTCAACACGGTCCCCTCATTCAAGCTCTGTTAGATGCAATACATCTGCCTACTGCCATATCCATCATGAAGTGCAAGGCACATACAAAAGTCACCGATATCGTTTCCCAGGGTAACGACCTGGCAAACCGAACAGCCAAGCACACAGCTCAGACTCACGCAACTGACTTGACAAAGACAATAGTTCTGACACCGACACACTGCATGACAGTTAGGGATGTAATTGACATTCAGACACATGCCACACCAGATGAAATAAAGAAATGGACTGAACTAGGAGGGATCCAAACAGATCAGGGATGGATGACGAAGGGAAAATCTACATGGTTTCTCCCCGACTCTATGGTTCAAGTTATCATCAACACAGTACACAGTCCTGCACATCTAGGAGAAAAAGCTATGCTAGACAGTATACAAAACATCTGGTTCAATAAACACTTACGAGCAGCAGCCAAACAGAAAGTGCGTACTTGCATGATTTGTTGTCAGTTCAATCCAGGTAAAAGCATTCCTGTAGATCAAGGTGGATTTCATCCTCCCGATCACCCTTTTGAAGTCCTCCAGATGGATTATATCCAGATGGAACGTTGTCGAGGATTCAAATATGTCCTCGTAGTTGTATGTGCACTCTCCCGATGGACAGAAGCATATCCAGTCCCAGATTACACTGCTCCGACCACTGCCAAGCAGCTGGTTCGCGAATTCTTCCCACGGTATGGTTTGCCTCGTATCGTATACTCAGATAACGGCCAGCCATTCTCATCCGAGCTTGTAAAACAAGTTACACTCCTGTTAGGCTATCAATGGAAATTCCACTGTGTCCGGCATCCCGAGGCAGCAGGTCTCGTGGAGCGCCACAATCAGACTCTGAAAATTCGACTTGCTAAAATCTGCAGAGAGAAAGGCGTTGACTGGATAGTAGCTTTGCCAGTTGCGCTCTTCTACATGAGAATGATAGCGCATTCTCGATCAGGGCTATCCCCGTATGAGGTGGTCTTCGGTAGGCCACCAAATATGTGGGGGACGCCTATACCTCGTAAAATAACTGATGTTGATTGTAATATGCTGACAGATTACCTTGCCTCCTTGATGTCTGCACTACAATCTTGTCGTTCACAGGTAGCTGCAGCCTTTCCCGACAACACCGACGTGAAGCCCCATGAAGTGGTTCCTGGGGATTATGTGTTTATAAGAAACTTCGACCGACGGAGCCCGCTGGAGCCCCGCTGGCAAACGCCGAAATTGGTACTTTTGACGACGAGGACTGCGGTGAAGATTGAGGGCCGCAAGGGGTGGCTGCACTCGAGCCACATCAAGAAATTTCACGGACTGCCTTCTGATTTGAATTCTCAGCCCTGCCCTCCTCCACAGACTGACTCAAAACTCCCCCTGGTTGAGAAAACAGCTTCTCAAGAATACAAATTAAAACTAAGGTCTAGCAAGTCAGACAGTTTAATTGTTTAAGTCCTCCCCTAGGTGAATCGGTTAAATTAGTTTCTGACATGTATCCCCTAGACCGAAATAGAGAGAGAGATAGACAGAAACAGCTCAAGAAACATGAATATTGTAAATCACTTCGTAGTCACTGTATAGTGACACTGTTGATTATGTTTTTTCTAAGTCTTTTGATTATTGTTGCAAGTATACTATTGCACATCTATTACCCTATTTTCAAGCGTGCACATTCTGCTTTCAACGTCACTGCCGAACATTCTTTTAGTGAATTACCCCCGCATGAGTTGTCCTACAGACTTGCGCTGCGCAACAACACCTTCATTAGTATGTTACACCACTCTCATCAGACCAGCAACGCTACAAATTGTTGGATATGTGGCCGACTCCCTCCCTACCAGAAATACAAGGGAGTTCTGCCCCTTTTTCCGTACCCGTTCACACATAATGGTTCCTGTGGCGCATGGTTTAGTTTGATTAATTCCTTAGATTCAAATACAGTAGTTTACCAGGGCAACTGGGTATGGGGAAACCTGAACACAGTTCTGCATAAAGTATGTTTCCCTGACAAGGAGGGACTCCCCAAAAGGACAGGGACTGATCTAGAAAATGAAGTATATGGATTAGGTAACTTTACACTTAATCTCATGATTCTGAATGTTGAATCCGAATCCGAGCCAGTCTTGCCTGCTATGTCAGTATTACCAGTCAAAGGTGAATTATGTGTTAGAAAGAATGGTTCAGTACACCTGGGTCATAGTAAATGTACTACTGTGATCGAATTCAGTGATAAGGGCAAGTCTGCGTTTAAAGCTTCACGACATTCCTACTTCATTTGTGGTCATACCGCATATATACGTTTACCTCTAGATTGGGATGGTACCTGTTACATTGCATTCCTTCTGCCACCTGTTTTCCTAGCCCCTCCTGATTATCATAGGAATACCCATCTAGTACACAATAGACCCCAGAGAGATCTCCCGATTGTCGACTATACTGAAACGGCATGGGAGCAATACACAGATTTCAATAAAGGTTTCTTTCCCTACTTAGGTGCTGTCTTTAATAGTAAACTGATACGCAAGTTAACTAGAACCCTCGAGGCAGTAGTGAATGAGACTACTTCTGCCCTAGGCAACTTAACAGAGGAGCAGTCTGCGATGCGGATTGTTGTTCTTCAAAATCGTCTCGTCCTTGACGTCATCCTGGCCGATAGGGGCGGAGCCTGAAGAGTCATCGGATCGAGTTGCTGTGTTTTCATTCCAGAAAACGCGCCATCAGTGTATAGAGCCATTATTCGTCTTCACAAAATTGCAAGTCAGATACACCAGAATACAGGCACCTGGACTTGGTCCGGTTGGTTCTGGACCACGTTGTCAGCCTGGGGATGGAAGATCCTATCCTTCCTAGGTATTGCCCTTCTCATAGTATTCAGTTGTTGCCTATGTCTACAATGTGGGCCAGCGATTTGCGGCTTGTGCGCCACATCATGTATTCCTCATTCAAGTTCTGATTCAAAACGACATAAGAAGAAAGAAGAGCAAATGATACTACGTGAACAGATTGATAGATTTATGAGTATCGATATATCATGAAGGGTCCTTAGGGAACAAGGAGGGAATGAGGAAATATAAATGTTATGGTTAGGAATGTTCCCTAACGTGTACCCCACCATCTCCATGTACGAGCTTAAAGTGCATGTAACTTCCCTCCTGTACCAGCTATGAAGACGCAAATACATTTGCGTCCAACGTTAATATGTCCTCTTTCAGATCCACCATGAATGGGTCGGATATTCCGTTCCTAAGTGTGCCTTGCCAACGTCTTTTCTTGGTGCACTTTTCACGTTTTCCCCGGCTCAGGCGAATTAGGCCCTGATTTCTGTCATCGAGTCCTTTCCTGCTTTCTGCCTCTGAATGCTCCAGCCTGGATGAGCATCTGTATCCATGACCTTTGTCTAACTCCCTGCACGGCTAACGGTGCCTGGCTCAGCCTGTTGCCTGCCAAAACGGTATTTTGCCTTCAAGTTATCTGCTCGGCTCCTCGAAAATACATTCCTGTCTAGTAGTTTAGGAAAACATCCTTCCAGCTGCAGAGCAAAGGGCCCGGCCTCACTGTCTCCATGCAAGTAATTCATAGCTCCTGTTACCATGGTAGGCCCATGCCCCCTCGCATCTCGTGTAGACACGTAGACGCATATGCACGCACTAGCAGTCAGTATAGAATAGCCTTTTGCCCGAGAGACCTTTCCTTCCAGATAATACAGTTCCTTAAACACAAGATATTAGATACGATTTGGGATTAGGTTGTTCTGACATCCCAGACCTCTGTCTCCTCATGTAAGGCTAAATGTCAAGTCCCCTTCACCCTCCAGTTCCACGTCAATTACACGTCATACTGCTGCGCGCGCATCTCTGCCATATATTTCTGCTGACACTGCAGGATTCTCTTATGGATACACCCACCTGTGACATCACATAATGACGTTTCTAGTACATGCCCTCATGCACGCCTATTGTAACGCCTCTTTCATTACGTATGTGTATTCTTATCTCTCCTCTCAGCTGTTACGCCTCCTGCATCTGTCTTTACTGTAATGCATTGACTATATATATGATAACTTGTCAATAAAGTATTGTCTATCCCTTCCTGAGCCTTCGTGGCGACGGAATACGATTTGCCATGGTTCGAACCATATAACCAATTCCTTTTTAAGGAATAAAACCCCTTTTAAAACCTCAAATACCCCGGATTCTGCCTCTTATTTCTGACTGAGTTATTCTTATTGAACTTTACCGCATAAATTAAGTATAGGTAATTTAAATTTACCACAGCGGTCACATATGGTCACCACAACTGGGCACCTACTGGGAGCTGATGCCGGCTACAGCCAGACCCCGGGATATCTGGGACCCTTTCATACAATGGAATAGAGTTAGAGCGACGCCCCCCAACCCGGCTGTGGAGGCGACATAAATAGGTGAGGGACCTGCGCTTGCACTGAAGTGAGGTCCTGCTTCCCGTAAATGAGGGGTTGGATCTGGTCCACCCCGATTACCCCCCCCAACTCTCCCTCCACCCATCGACCTCTGCATGGCCCCCCCAATACCCTCCCTCCTCCCCCTCCCCCCATCCCCATCCCCCCACCCTCCCCCACCCGTTTCCTTTCCCCCTCCTGAAATACCTCACCTCAACAGACAAGACACCAAAGTAGAGATTAGCCTTGCATGCTGTCAATGGAGTTGTTCCCCTCTAATATTAGGCTCTCCCACTGCAGATGGCTCATGGCCGGTTATGCTGCACCCCCGGGATGTTCAGCCAGACTATGTTTGCTAGTTGAATAAATGCTCTAGTAAGGCAGTTACATGCTATATCCGTTTAAGATTAAATTGATGCTGCGACCCACGTTGTTCTGGTTAGAGTTACGAAACGTTATATATAAGCTTGCCTCTACGAACCAAATGCGTCTGCGCCAGATCTCCTTAATCCTGCTTACTAAGTGGTGGGGCGGTCGATGGGGGGCTTGGGGGCATCTCCTTCAAGCTCAGCCAATATAAGGTTATATCAGTTTAAATGCACTATTATGTGATGGCACTCAAGTCCCGATATACAGATATGTGATGGTAATTAGGCTTGAAACGCGGCCGAAGTGGTTGTAGGCAGCATGTTGTGTATGAAATTATTGCTATGCCTAAATATCGAATTGGGAGATGTTGCTTCGATAGCGCTGCCGGCCAAAGCTATATTTGGTTGTAGGCGATGAGCTGTGTAAAATGTAATAAATGCAAATAAAGGTTTGGAAAAAATAAAAGATTAACCTCGAAAACATCGCGAGTTCACCACGATTACCTTAAAACCACCTCAAAATATCTACGGCCACAGAGACCACTACATTGTGCAGTTTTAATTTCTCAAAAACTGCTGGAAGTATTTGCACCAAATAACAAAGACCATAATCTGCATAATAACATATACCTTTCTGCCAAATTGGGTGTGATTCCGTCCAGTGGCTCAGGCTGCAGGTTTGACAATGCGTTCCTATGGGAATTAACATTACAAATGCACCCTTACTTTGCGCCCCTTTTTCTCAATCTGCACTGCACATATTATCCCCAACATTTCCATAACGCACAAAACATACTTTGACACTTTTATGTGTAAAATTTCATGAAGATTGTTTAAACGAGGCCAACGTTATGGGAACTGGACTGTACTTGGCGCATTTTTTTGTTGGATGTTTATGGTCGGGAAGCACTGTCTCCCAATATAGCCAGGCCCTCCCTGCAGTGTTGGGGGCCCCCGACGACAGTGGTTGTTTGTTTGGATATTGAATTAGGGGGGCATGTCCCGCTCGCCCTGCCGCAAGCCTATGGAATGCCGGCGATGATTGCAGCATGATTGGCGAGAAAGGGAGCCAGAGGAGGCTTACGCCTTCGTGAGGCAGGTTCCTGACATGGGCGCAATATTTTGATAGAAGGGGCTACAAGCAGCAAGTTTGTACGTAAAAGCAGAGCCTCACTGACTGTACTTACCGGCAACACTTATTCTGTGCCTATGGTGGAGAAAACATCACTTGGATTAAACCGCGATTTCACCAGGGCTGGAGGTGAATTATGGGAGATGAAGTACTGCAAGAGTGGGACAATTCCTTAATGCACTTGGGACACTGCGCACAAGTGATGGTAAATCCTTTGATAAAGGCAGACTGCTGAAATGCGTCAGGTTCTCAGTGAGGCTTTATTTATTTAGAGCTTTGATCCATTAATTTTGGAGATTCGCGGCATCTTGCAGGAAGAAACTGCATTGTACAGAGTCAACCAAGCTTAAACCAGGAGAATCATCTGTTTCCAGTGGTATAGTGCATAATGGAGGAGGAGGAGGAAAGGAGAGCAGCGGCTCAGTTACTCTTCACAAGAAAGAAAAAACCTCAAATGGAAACCATGGCTAAGCGTGACTTTCCACAATCTATCAGTGAGAAAGTCAACAAACTGAGAAACTTAAGAGAGGTGAAATCTCAAAATCGTGGGAAGCCATTTCACGACAAAATTATATCGATCAAGAAATGGTTCCCAGGGGCCTGAGGATTTTCACAACACCTACCCACGATACACCCAATCCGGCCATGCTGACAAAATGGTCAGAAAACTCCACCTTCATCTCCAGGAGGATGCTGGAAATCCTAGTTAAGTACACTTGGATTGACAGGGACCTCATCCTGAAGCAGATACATGAACTCATGGAAGATCTTAAAAAATCTTCAGAGGACGAGGTGTTGGACAAGCTCATTAATGACATGAAAAAACGCCTTTAAAAGTACAAAGAAGGCATTAAATCGTGTAAGGAAAGGAAACTAGATTGAGACTACAATGACTATGAAAATGGGGGAATTCTCACTTTTAGTCGGAAATATGACCATCTTTACACCGAAAAAAAACCTCAACTGCCATCCATGAAGAGAACCCTGAAAACTGTCAGGCCACCCTTTCCACAACAAGTTAAACAGGATCAGACATCTCTGTAGAAGGGTGGCCAATACAGAGAATACATCACTTCCGGTGAATTTTTTAGAGGAGTATCGTCATCTGCGCCGGATCAGACAGACAATGAAGGACACTCCGGCACCAAAGACAAAGGGGCAAAGAGGCCGAGGACAAGGCAGAGGATGGGTAAGCACATACACAAGGCAAAAGACTTCAACAAAGATGGCAAAAGAGGCAAAGCAAGGGGCGGCAGGGGAAACAGCAGGACGCTCTCCAGAAGAGGCCAGTAATGGATACTGAAACGGTAAACAGGACAGTCATCAATTTATCTAAAAAAATGATGTGACATTGAAAAAATGACTTTATGTTTTGGATTTTCCTTCGATGCCCTTTAATTATACTGAGTCTAGAATTGATTTATTCAAATTTACTTGTAAATTAAAGTTGAATAAGTGGCACAAACTTAAGAGATTAGGGGGATTTAGGAAAACCAAACCCCTAATTTCTGAAAATATAGATAAAATTACCATTTGGGATGTTGACACCATCATCAACATAATACAATTGGAATAGGAGAGTGTGGGTATTGTATATACCAGCGATGACCAGCAGGTGGAACCTGGAGAGGAGGACAGGGAGCCCGTGAGCAATACTCAGATCCTCCACAATGCAGAGTTTATTACAGACAGCAGTGCTTCATCAGTTTTTAAACCCAAATCTATATTCCTTTCACCACTTCCCCATGACTCGACAGACCCTTTCCACAACATTGTCAGCAAGGCTTTATGTACTTACAGGCACAAAAAGAAGTTTGATACTACTGAGAACAATCTTTCCTTCAGCTAAAGACAAACACTTCAATCAATCAATCAAACGAGCTTTATTCGATTTCCGGTAGTAATATCCTAAAAGCATGCATGCATATAAAAACAAATTCATCTTTTGATAACGCTATTTAGATACATCTATGTACAACGATCCACTACATTACAATAACATCTTCATACAATACTTTCAAACATATAATTCGTCCTTCGGAGGGATTATCAAGTGGACACTCCCCAGAGTTCACAGGTTGTTTACTTTCCTGATCCTTATTGCATTCTTTAAAAATCCTGCCATAGAGACGATACAATAAAAACTATCCAACAATTGCAGGTAATGTAGGTAGGACGACATTGCCTCCACCCTCCTTTTTTTAATAAAGGTTTTAAACACCTTTGCCTTTCTGTAAGGTAAAATTTACAAAATAAAACCACGTGAATCGTACTTTGTTGTGATACGTTGTCACACGGACAATGACATAAGTTTCTTCACCAGTCGTTGATGTTTGGGTATGAGATCAGATGGTGAAGAGTCCCAAATCTAAATCTGGTCAAGAGGTATCTTTCATATCTGCTCCGTACCTATTGCAAGTAGGGTTGAATGCTACACGTGGTTATAATAAGCTGATGGTTGATCACTGTTGGTTTGTTCAAGGCAAGAGCTAGCCTGTTATCTTCTAAATGGGCCATAATGATCCCTTTGAACTCTTTACGTTTGATGACATTCAAGCTATCAGGCAGGGAAATATATTCATGGTGGCCGATATCATGCATAAAATCTTCCACATATTTTAGCCAAGGAATTTTATTTATTTATTTATTTATTTATTTATTTATTTAAAGAGTTTTATATAGCGCTTCCTAGACCCGAATGTATCAGAGTGCTTTACATGAAAATCAACAATGTAACAGAACAAGTTCAACATATTACACAGTACATAAAAAATAAGTAGTACAATTAGGAGGGGAGAGAAAGGACAGAGAGAAGTAGTGGAGGGGGCATGGGAGGTTAGAAAGGGAGGATAAGGGAAGAAACAATAAGGAGAGACGAAAAGAAGTCTGTCTAAAGACCGACTGGGTAGGTGACGACCAAGGAGAGAATCCACGGCGCATCTCCTCTATAGCTAAACCAGGTAGCTCCATTGGGCGTCAGACAAAATAGTTCAGTCTCAATACATTTAGAGGGGAGAGAAGGGGAGACATAAAATAGAGGGAGGATGCGGGAGGAGAGGACAATAGAGAAGAAAGGAAGTGGAACAATGTGGTTCAACAATATAACCAAAAAAGATCTAAAATTACACATTACATTAAACAATCAACAATACATTGGGAGAGGAGAGAAATGAGAGAGAAAAGTAGTGGGGGGTAGGGGAGGTGAGAAAGTGATGATAAGGGAAGAGACAATAAGGAGAGTCAAAAAGAAGTCTCTCTAAAGACTGACTGGGTAGGTGACGACCAAGCAGGGAATCCAAGGCCCATCTCCCCTATAGCTAAACCATGTAGCTCCATCGGGCATCAGACAAAATAGTTAGGTCTCAATACATTGTGAGAGGAGAGGAGGAGAGACATAAAATAGAGGGAGGATGAGAGAGAGAGGACAGGAGAGACAAAAGGAAGTGGATTCAACAATTTAATAGAAAAAGATCAACAATTAAACAATACATAAAGCAATCAGCAACACATTAGGAGAGGAGAGAAAGGAGAGAGAAAAGTAGTGGGAGGTTGGGGAGGTGAGAAAGTGAGGATAAAGGAAGATACAATAAGGAAAGAGGAAAAGAAGTTTGTCTAAAGACTGACTGGGTAGGTGACGACCAAGAAGGTAATCCCTGGCCCATCTCCCCTATAGCTAAACCAGGTAGCTCCATCGGACATCAGACAAAATAATTCAGTCTCAATACATTGAGAGAGGGAAGAAGGAGAAACATAAAATAGAGGAAGGATTTCGGAGGAGAGGACAGGAGAGACGAAAGGAAGTGGAATAATGAGGTTCAACAATATAACAGAAAAAGATTGACAGTTAAACATTACATCAGACAATCAGTAATACATTAGGAGAGGAGAGAAAGGAGAGAGAAAAGTAGTGAGGGGTAAGAGAGGTGAGAAAGTGAGGATAAAGGAAGAGACAGCCGTAGAGATGCAAGGAAGTCTGTCTAAAGACCGACTGGGTAGGTGACGACCAAGGAGAGAATCCATGGCCATATCCCCTATAGCTAAACCAGGAAGCTCCATCGGGCATCAGAAAAAATAGTTCAGTCTCAAGTGTCGAGGGAGGAGGTTCACTCAGAAACAGGGTGGGGACAAGAGGCAGGGGCAGGTGATGGCAGAGGACAGAAGCTGGATAGAGTAGGAGCGGAGAGGGGAGAGGGTAGGGGGAAGAGAGAGGGGGAAGATCAGGTCAGATCGGTGACCAGTTTTTTGATTGTCCGGGATTCGCAGTACATCGTGATGAGGTCGACTGGGCGGCCATCTTTTGGTCAGGCAAAGTTCATTCTTGTTTAATCCTCAGGATGATCGGGTTCATTCCAGTAGGTCAGGAACCAATGATTGATTGTTTCAATCTATTTTGCAGTCTTTAGGCTGAGGAAGCAGACAACAGAGTATCCCAAGGGGAGTAATTCAGAATTCTGGTGGTATCGAGTTTCATAGCATCCCTCATTATATCCCTATTTAGGGTAGCAGTCTCCGTAATCTAAATTCGGTGCCATACAAGGACTGGCTGGGCCCTAATCGAATCAGAGATGTATATACCTCCCAGTTCAGAGTGGCAATTAAAAACAGATGCGCTAACTGGGACGCTCAATAGGGACCTCAAAAAAGCATTTACGATACGCTGGATTGGGGTACAGTCCTGGAATCCCCAAATTCCTGTCCCGTAAAGGGCTATACTCACGCATTTAGCACAGTAAATCCTCAGCATGACTTCCAAAGGCCTTTTCCCCAGCTTTTTTGAAAAGTTAAAAAGCTCCGCTATAGACTTCATGAGTAAAATATTCCTTGCCTTAACCGCTGGTACCCAAAATCCTGTCCTATAAAAAAGAACACCCAAATATTAAATGAGTTGGTAGTTTCAACTTCGCTTCCCCCGCCTGAAATTTTCTTAGATTATTATGAGTTGTACCGCAAGACATTAAAAAGCGTTTCTTGGCATTCAATCTCAGGCCAAGCCTGTCCATAAAAATAGAATAAAAGGAAAGCGCTCTCTGTAGACCAATGTGACTACGGGCCATAAGCACAGCACAAACACTTAACACTTAAATCACTGATGGAAGATGACAACATTGTCATCTGTCCAGCGGATAAGGGTGGCAATGTTGTCATCATGGACAGAGACAAATATATCACAGAGTTACAGAGACAACTCAAGGATCAGAGGTTCTATCTCCCCATCTCTCCAGATATCTACAATAACAGCATAACTGACGTCTGGAAGAAATTACCAGTGTGGAAAGACAATGGGATTTTAGAGAGGGAGGAATACAGATATTTAAAAAATGACCACCCAGTGCTCGCAGTCCTCTATCTATTGCCGAAACTGCATAAGGATCCCTTTAACCCACCGGGAAGACCGATTGTATCCTCCAGGGGTAGTGTGTCTGAGCATATTTCTATATATGTGGACCACTACCTTCTCGAGTGGGTTAACAGCCTGCCCAGTTACATCAGGGACACCAACAATTTGCTCACCAAAATACAGTGGGAAGAGGATGCTCATAACACTGGACGTCCAGTGACTTTATACCATCATTGACCATCAACAAGGATTAGACGCTTGTGGTGACTTTCATGCATTGCGGCCTTTGAGATTCAGGGAACACAACAGGAAGGTACTCAGCATGATGGAGTACTGTCTGGCTAACAACATCTTTTTGGGTTCGTGTTTTGCTCCCAGCTTTGCAAACCGCTTCATGGGGCGCTGGGAGATCTTTGCCAACCCTGCCTATGCGGGACACCTCGAACATGTGACCACCTGGTGGCAATACATTGACGACTTGTTTGTCATTTGGAAGGGGAGTGAAGAGGAAGCCGTCCAGTTCATTGATATACTGGACGACAAAAAGTACAATATCATACTCACGAGCCACATTAGTAAAAAGTCAGCTGAATATTTAGATGTCAAAATTGACATCAAAGACAACAGACTGTACACAACTCTGTTTAGAAAATCTACTGCTGGCAACAATATCCTTCATGCCCTCAGCAGTCATCCGGAGACCCTTAAATGGAGCACCCCTTACGGTGAACTGCTAAGGGCCAAAAGAAATTGCAACACTGACACTGCTTACCAACAAGAGTGTCGAGAAATGCTAGCCCGTTTCAAGATCAGGGGCTACCCAAACTAGGTGCTCCGCAAATCCAAAGAAAGGGCGGATGAGGTCCCCAGATCCTTAACTCTCACCGTCCAGATCTCGGCGTCTGACGACGAGAATGTATGCAACACTCGTCTGATTTTGACCTACAATGCAGAATCCAAAATTATTCAAAATATACTGTCTAAGAATTGGGATATCGTCAAATGTGATAACATCATTGGGGAGGGTATCCCAAATAGACCCAGTGTGACATACAGAAAGGGCAGAAATATTAGAGACATGCTGGTACAAAGTGTTGTCACTACCTACTCTACTGGACACGAACATGGCCTCAAGGGATTTTTCCCTTGTGCCATTGCAAAGCGTGCAGAACTACCACTTTTACAAACACTATGCCATATAATGGCATTCAGAAGGAGATTAAGCAATTTCTTACATGTAGTACCACTTTTGTGATCTATGTCACTGAATGTCCATTTAAGTTATGGCACGTAAGCAGCACCACCCTACTAGCTAAAAAACGTGTGTTTGAGCACTGCCGGGTGATTACACACACTGATGAGAAATACCCGGTAGCCAGGCATTTCAGAGACAAACATTTCTCCAATCCAGCGACTTTGAGGTTTTTCATTCTTGAACAGATCGCCAAGAACCCCAGGGGGAGCAATAGAGTGTTAAAACTGAGACAAAGGGAATCAAAGTATATTGTGGATTTCCCGAATAAGGATCCAGGCGGTCTTAGCCAAGATGAGGAGTTAGCAATACATCTTAGGGAGTAGATTTCAAATCGATTTCCAGTACTCATGATTCTCCTTTTGTGAAAGCACCTGTGCACTCTGCCCTCCGTTACCCTGTATTTTCCGAGTTTTTCTCCTTTGTCCTCCCCTCCTTTTCAAAATATGTGCATTAGAAGAAGTTCATTTATTTGTTGTAAGGTTTTTAATTTCACTGCACTAACATTATTTTTATCAAGTTTCTTCTGACAGGAGCAAAGGAAGTGGCCGAACCACGACATCCACTGTTCACTGGCACTCCTACCCTTTTCACCATCGTATCACCGAGCATGTTCATACTGATGGGCATGAGAGAGCGCAAATTTGAATAAGAATTATGTATAGGCCATATTTACAAGCATATCATGTAATGTAGGAATGAAATGTATATCGTAAAATGAAGTTGACGCTTATAGCATATAATTAACCGATGAAGTCAAAAGTAATATAGGAAATGTATAAATGTATTAACTTTAGGATGTATTAGATTTAGAAGGCCCGTATACGTAGTGGGCTAATGTAGAAATGCTTATGAAAAGTAGAACGGGTAGAGTAGAATTCAAATACGTGTGTAACTTTAAATACAGAAACGGCGAGAAATGTAACATGGAGAAATGTGCAAGGAGCATACACATAACGATGTAACTAATGAGAATATAGCTTTATATTCTATGTATGAGATTATATTCTATGTGAACTTTATATTCTATGTAAAATCGTATTTGTTTAGAAGAAAGGTATACTAAAGGCGTTCACATATAAATGTATGTTAAAGGTTATACTGTGTAGAAGAAGTTTGTAAGAATGCTGGAAGAGTTAGGTCATTTGTGATTGTAACTTGAATGACCAAGAGTTCGCAGGAGCATAGTACAATGTATGTAATTTAGTGGACTCGCAGGAGTCGTGAATAGTCTTCACTTGAAGGTGCGAGCCGAAGAGTCTAGCATTTGTTAGATTTAAGGTGACAAATGTCGAACGAAGTTTATTGCCTAAACATGAGAGGAGGCGATTGGAATTTGAGCTTTGTTTTGAATGACCATTCACAGGATCTAGTAAGGTCAAAGAAATAATTGTAAGTTAAAGTCTTGTTTAAGTTCATATGACTTTTGATCTGAAAGTGTCAAACTAAAGTCGCCAACGAGAAGATGAAGATGACATCTAAGGAGAAGGGTCAACCTAACGGACGACGCAAAGAGACGAAGCAATGGAAAGAGCCAGAAACTGACATCATCGGGGAAAGTCTGTGGTGGGCGTCAAGGGGCGTTCCACCCACACTGTGATTGTGTATTTTAGGGACAGCACCCCGGGGAGAAGATAGCGAAGGAGGTAGCAATGAGCAATTAAAGATTAGGAACAGCGAGGTGAATTGCTCAGAGCGAAGGCAAGGGTAGATGCCTTGAGCAGATGCGCTGAGAGAGATCAGAGCGCAAGGGAGCAGTAGGCCGAGGACCCTTAGAAGAGCGGATGGGTAGGCAGTGAGGGTACTGCTTCTTAAACTTAAGTTACCTTTAGAGGCTAAGAGAGTTTGAACTTCTTTGGAAGTCAAACTGCTGACACCTTTTTAGGGAAGAAACTTGTGAAATAGGGATGTCACCTAGTATAGAGTAGGGACAGATTTAACTTGATTATTTTTCTCTTTCTGTAGATGACGCAAAGGAACCACTTTACATCGAAGCTTTAAATTGCTGAGTCTGGAATTGATTTTGTATTCTTTGTATACTTTGAGATATATCCTGAGAGGATTGTAATTTGCATTCAAATTCGATTTTATATAAAACCTTTAAACTTTATCAGTTGTAAGTGGTTCTTCAGAGTGGCGTCATTTAATGGGGCTGAACTAAACCTGTGTGGGGGTGGTCTTTTACTCAATGACAGATACTAGCGGTCCAAAAATAACGAATGAGATAAATTATTAAATTGATTATAAATTGATACCAAAATCTCATTCCCCGCAGTTGGTAGCAGAGTAATGATGGTTATCTTCTTGAGGAAGACGACCTAGGCCAGGTTTAGTTTACCCCAAGGTCCCTAGTCATCGACGACCAGAAGAAGAATCCCTGCCGAAGAAGGTGCTGACGGTGCATCGAGAGAAAAGCAGCAGAATCGGTCGAGAGTGAGTATAAGGGTCATGCGTTGAAAGATTGCGGTGTTTTATGTTGTTCCTGTGTTGTAATGTCAAGCGGAGTTGAATGCCTGTAGTGTGATTGAGGGAAGGTTGTGAGCGCGCGCACCCGGATAAAATCTTATGTCCAGAGGGCTTAAGTGGTTCGGGTGTATCGAACACCCAGAGTAATTTGTCTACCATTTAATGGGGGTCATGAGGTACCATTGATCGCCCGCAGACCGATGATAGGGGGAGCGTCTGAGTGAGTGTATGAGTAAACGCATGCTGGTCGTACGTTTACTGTGTGTAAGTAACCTATCAGTTGAGGCAAGCGTCCGACCGTAAGAGGAAAGACGTCTCGCCAGTTGAGGTGGCAATTACAGTTAGACTGTGGCCGTACAGTCAGAGAAAAGTGATCGCTTGGACGGAAGTAGTCATTTTTCGGCGTATGAATGAAACGCATGCAAGATCGCGAGACGAGTTGAGAACGAAGGAAACTGCTGTAGAGGGAACAAGTGACGTCAGCGTAGAATCGCGCTGAGATTGGTCAGTCGGCGTAGAACAGCGTTGGGATAGGCTGATTAGCGAGAGTTGCACAGGGATTGGTGGTTGTCATCAGGACGTAAATAAGGAAGAGAATTAATAAGAGAAAAATCGTAGATCATCAAAAATGAAGTGCTTTAAGGGTTTAAGAAAGATCTTTAGGAGAAATAGAAGAAACTTATATGCCGGAGAAGAAGCTCCACCAGAAGGCACACCAGCTTATCATATGGCAGTAAAGGTCGGCTTACACTCAATAATGTGGATCTCCGAGTGGAATAGGCTAACAGAAGGGGAAAAGGAACTGATGTTTCCGAGATTCGGAACGTTTAAACTAGACGTGTTGAACCAACTGAAAGCGGTAATGCTTGCAACAAGACCTCTACCGAGGCCAACACAATTCGAAGCTCTTAGTGCATGGTTTAGAGCAGCGCACGAGAAGAGTTTAAAGAGACGCCAAGAAAGAGTGAGACGATCAGTAAAGGCAGTGCAGGATGCCAAATGGGATGAGGAAGCTAAGAAGTGGAGAGTGCAAAAGATAGAAGCAGACAAACTGTTCACGATGATAGAAGCCACGGGAGAAAGGAAACCTCTAGAGGAGGAAGATGAGGAAAGCAAGACAGAGGAGGATGTGATAGAGAGGCTGTTAACAGATAGACCACCTCCATATAGCGGTGAATCCGCAAGTCCCATATTACAGCAAGGGGACGGAGCTAGATGGGGAGAATATAAATCGATCCCAGTAACGGAGTGGGACTCCAACAAGAGTGAGGAAATACCCCAAGCTAGTTCCGAACAGAGAGTAGTGGGAAGATTCGTGGTCCAGAAGGTGCCAGAGACGCAATGTGCAAGGTCGTACCAAATGCCAGACGCTTTACAAGTACCTGTCACCATAGGCCCTATTGTGTCAATCTACAACCCAGAAGGGGTCCAGCAGGAGGAACAGGCACGATGGGACAGGGAAAGGGCAGAGATGGAGAATAGGAATAAAACGATGAATTCTCAAAGACAGAGATTAGCACCAGTGAGTCGGAGTACCCCATTAGATTCCGCAACGGGTCCCTGGATAGAACAAGGGGGTCAAAGAGGATCGATGGATTTGAGGGGACCAAAACCGAAATCCTATAAGGAATTAAGGGAATATCTGAAAGAGTGGGATACTGCCGAAGAGGCTCGGAATAAAGGTTTAGAAACAGGAGCTGAATGGAGAGACCAGGATAACAAGGTCCTCTCTCATTGTGGAGCTGGCGAAAGCAGCCCGGAGTGGGAGAGAGGGAGTCAAGGAAGCAGAAGAGATACGAGTCCTACCATTAGCGGCAATAGGCAAATGTGCGATGACAGGAGTGCAGGGTGTGGCGAAGTGCCTCGCGTCACTTTCAGTGAGGGAGAACGAAGGACGCAGGAATACCGAAACACTTTCAGATGTGCACACCATGCTCCGGATGAAAATGTCCAACATTGGAATCACGGGAACATGGAGAGTCGCGAAGGGTCTCGCCATGCGTCCGGTGATCTAGGGCGAAGTCATGAGAATACAGGTAGTCGCGAAACGTCTCGCCATACATCCGGTGATCACGAACGAGATCGCGGGAGCATGGAGAGCCATGAAGGTCCTTATCGGTTGTTAAGTGATACCAGACAGCAAGCGAGTTACAGTGGCTTAGAACAGCACGGAGGATCTTATCTTGTATCTGGAGAAACCGAATCGAAAAGACGGAATGTAGGGTTGAAGGATGGAGCATTGTTCCACCACACCCCAAGGGAAGATGGAAAGGCTTGGGATTTAGAGAGGTGGGAACAAAGAGATGGAAGAAAAATTCCTCATAACTCACCTGTGCTCAGGCGTAGGGCGCATAGTGGAGGAGAGAGGGATATGAGAGAACAACCTAGGACAGACGTACTGAAAGCCGAAATAAAAGCAAGACGCATAGATGTAATGAGTTTGAAATCAGACTTAGATGAAATAATTGACGGCACAGTGGCAATTGAGAGGTTAGAGCTGTACGCACCAGATGAGATACTGTTTTTATCCAAAGATGTTACTCGGAAAGCGAGAGCAGCTCATGAAAAGTTATCCGAATTGGCAGAAAAGTACATGATAGACATATCACGGACTAAGGCTTTACAGGCCAACCATAGGCTGAATTGCACGGATCAAGATCTAGATGAGCGCAGAACGATTGGACTGAGAGTACACATAAGGGAATTGGTCATGTGTATTAGAATATGGAGAGATCTGGATAGATGGGAGGAAAGATGGTCCAAGAAGGGATCTGTCAGACGGAGTACACTTGTGAAGTCTCAGGATACAGACCTAATGCGAATGGAAGCTTTTCCTTTGCGAGAAATCGCGAACGGAAACTACGTGCATGTACCCTGGAGTAGGGGGGATTTAGCGGCATTCACTAATTCCTTCCCGAAACTTAGAGAAAATCCCGTTGAGTGGTACAAGCAGGTAGAAAGATTCGTGAAGATCTCTAAGGTACTGTGGATTGATTTGAACACATTGTTCGATATCGTAGTACCCGGAGACTTGTGGACGGCATGCAAACTTAGTATTGAATGGCCCACTTGTGAGCCTCAGAGAGATACCCAGACAGGTGGTCCATCAGACAGGGTCATGGAAAAATACGAAAGAGTAATAACATGGCTAAAAGAGAAAGTGCCGGTGCAAGACATAGACTGGGTTAAGATAGATCGAACAACTCAGGAGCCTAAAGAGACAGTTCACGAGTTCTATGAGAGATTACTGAAAGCATTCAAACAGTACAGTGGGTTGGACGTAATGGATCCTAAAGACATAGGACAGTTTGTGTCAAAGTTTGTTCTCGGATTGAGACCAGACATTAGCCTGATGATTCAACAGCATTTGATCTGTTGGCAGAACAAACCTTTAGACGAGATTCTGAGGTATGCTAGATACTGTAGCGATGAGATAGACTCGAAGGCAAAGAAGCTCAAGGAAAAGTTAATGCTGGTACAAATGCAAGCAGCTGGAAAGGGTGGACAGCGACAGCAGGGAACAGGAGCGCAGGCAAAGAAACAGAATAATCAGAGCAGAGAAGAGGAAGAAAGACTGAGACCGAGAATGGATATCGCAACACTGAAAAGGACAACCAGGTGTCATCAGTGTAACGAGGTGGGACATTGGAGACGCGAGTGTCCGTATAATATTGAGGCAGGGGAGTTAGAACAGGAGGAGGAAGAGGTACAGAATAACGTGGTTAAGGGAGCGACAGTCCCGAAGGGAAAGTTTATCAAAGGGGGGACTCAGACTCCTCGAGCCCCGTTTCCTCAACCGCCTCGCATTACGAATGGAGGGAAAACCTATAGACAAATGCCATTGTTCGTAGGAGGAGAAGAATGCTACTACGTTGATCCTCTTACAGGGCAACGAGTGAATAGGGAAGAAGACTGTACTTTAGGAGCAGCCCTGGAAGTAGATCAGAGAGGACCATACGTAGAAGCTGAAGTAGCTGGATGTCCTACGACCTTTTTGGTGGATACGGGAGCCACTCGATCCACTTTGAGATCAGCGGTAGTCCCAGGTCTGCCAATATCAGGAGAAATGATTCAGGTGGTAGGAGTCGCAAACAAGAGGATGACGAACCCTCTGACGGAACCAGTGTCAGTAAAGATAGGGAATTACAGTGACGAACATCAGTTTGTGATCTGTGATTCTAGTCCGGTGTGTTTGCTAGGAAGAGATCTGTTGTGTAAACTGAATTGCACAATACATTGCACACCTGAAGGAGTGGAAGTACAGACCAACGATGAAGATGCCGATTTCAAAGTTGTAAATTCGCAGGAATGTGTGGAACTATATCCTACCCTGACAGTGGAGGAGCTTCCACAGGATTTGAGGGAGAAAGTGTCAGCTGAGGTGTGGGATTTTACTGGAGAAGAAATAGGTTTGATCAAAGGAGTAGAACCAGTAAAGATCTTGGTAAGACTCAATGCCGAATATCCAAGAACACCACAGTACAAGTTGACACCAGAGACGATCGCAGGAATAAAGCCTGTGATCGAATCCATGATTAAACAGGGAATACTGAAGGAGATCGTGGGTAGTCCTTGTAACTCACCGATTATGGGTTTGCAGAAACCTAGTGGAAAATACAGAATAGTGCAAGATCTTCGAAAGATTAATAATATTGTTGTCTCATGTTGTCCAGTGGTACCGAATCCATCAGTAATATTATTTCAGATACCGTTCCAAGCTGAATGGTTCACAGTGATAGATTTGTGCCAGGCTTTCTTTTCGATACCTTTAGATGAAGATAGCCAGTATCTTTTCGCTTTTAAGCTGGAAGATCGCGTTTTAACATGGTGTCGTATCCCTCAGGGGTATACAGAAAGCCCATCGATTTTTAACCAGCTTTTAAAGAGAAATCTTGAAAGTCTAGTACTGCCCAAGAACTCAGTTCTAGTCCAGTACATAGACGACCTCCTAGTTGCATCAGAAACAGAGGAAGCTTGCAGAGAAGACACCATCACCTTGTTAAATCACTTGGCCGAGAATGGGCACAAGGTGTCTCCAAGTAAATTGCAGTATTGTAAGACTGAAGTGCAATACTTGGGCCACAGGATTGAAAAGGGGAAACGGAAGGTGTCTCCAGACAGAATAGAGGCGATTATGAAAATGAACGCGCCTACAACACAAAGAGAGGTCAGGATGTTTCTAGGCATGGTCGGTTATTGTCGACAGTGGATAGCTAACTTTTCGCTGAAGGCAAAACCGTTATTACAACTGACGCACAAAGGAGTGAGTGATCCGGTACCATGGGACAAAGACTGTTTGATGGCATTTTTGCAGCTGAGGGAGGACTTATGTCGAGCCCCGGCTTTAGGAATGCCTGATTACACAAAACCATTTTTGCTTTACTGCTGCGAGAGAGAGGGATGCGCTTTAGCGGTTTTAGCTCAGATTCACGGAGATGCGCGTAGGCCAGTGGCGTATTTTTCGGCTACATTAGATCCAGTAGCCGCAGCGTTGCCCGGATGTCTCAAATCCGTAGCTGCAACGGGTGTCAGCATTGAAAGATCGGAAAGTGTGGTAATGGGACATCAGTTAGTGGTGTATGTACCGCATTCTGTGGAATTGTTGATGACCAGGACTAAGACTCAGCATCTGACGAATAGCAGGCTCACACGCTACGAGCAAGTCATACTGGCTGCCGAGAATGTGACCCTAAAAAGATGCTCCGTCTTGAATCCTGCTACGTTGATGCCACTTCCAAATGAGGTGGATGATGAAAATTGTACAGATCATGACTGCCTTGATGTGACTGAACTATGCACCAAACCGAGACCCGATATCGTAGATGAGCCATTGACCGACCCAGATGAAATATTCTTTGTTGATGGTTCATGCGTAAGAGACGATATTGGCCAGCTGAGAGCAGCTTATGCAGTTTGCACTATTACTCGAGTTATAGAAGCCGCTTGCCTGGAAGGAGTACACTCCGCTCAGGTAGCTGAAATTGTTGCTTTGACTCGTGCTTGCTTAGCAGGCGACAAACTTCGAGTCACCATATACACCGATAGCCAGTATGGTTTCGGGGTAGTTCACGATTACGGGCAGTTATGGTCTCAAAGAGGTTACATGACCTCCTCGGGTTCTCCCATCAGGAATGGAGAATTCGTGAGACTATTGTTAGACGCATTGCAAGGACCATCAGCTATTGCGGTTGTCAAATGTGCTGCGCACACGAAGAATGTAGACTTTGCGTCGCAGGGCAATCGTTATGCTGATGAAGTAGCGCGTTACTGCGCAGAACAAGGATATTCTCACACTGATGTGAAAGTGGGGGGAGTACAGGAAAGAACTGAATTGACAATGTTGTTAGACACTGTAGATACGTGGGATGAGTTAAGGAGTGTTCAGGAGAATGCACCAGATGTTGAGAAAAAGGGCTGGGAAACAGCGGGTTGTGTGAAAGGCGAAATGAATTTTTGGGTCTCTGCCGATGGGAGAGCAGTTTTACCAAATGAACTTGTTAGTCCAATGGCAAGGAAATTGCATGGATCAGCACACATAGGAAGAGATGCCATGGTGAGAGTATTCAGACAAACGTGGTTTAATCCTAAGTTTAGAGTAGCGGCAGAAGCAGTATGTCAGCGATGTGCGATTTGTCAGCAACTAAACGTGGGAAAGAGAACACCAGTTACATTGAGTCACATCGGAAGGTCTGGGGGGCCTTTCAATAGAATGCAGCTTGATTTTATAGAAATACCTCCATGTAACAGACTCAGATACGTTTTAGTGATTGTCTGCATATTTTCTAGATGGGTTGAGGCTTACCCTACACGTAGATGCGATACACTTACAGTAGCGAAACTGTTACTTAGAGAGTTAATACCGAGGTTTGGGGTGCCATCCTCTTTGGAATCAGACAGAGGAACTCATTTCAACAGCGAAATAGTGAAGATGTTGTGCTCAGCTTTGAATATTGATCAAAAGTTACACTGCAGCTATCGACCCGAAGCTTCAGGGATTGTAGAGCAAATCAACAGTACAATCAAGTCCAGACTGGCTAAAGTTTGCTCATCGACATCCCTGAATTGGCCAGACGCACTTCCAGTGGTTCTTATGAGCATACGTAGCACACCTGATAGGAAAACAGGCCTCTCTCCACATGAGGTGCTAATGGGGAGAGCTATGAGATTGCCATCGGTTCCAACTGCAGCGCTATTGAACATCACAGACGACTTGATCTTGGACTACTGCAAGGGACTATCTGATGCCATTAATTCTGTGTCCCTCCAGGTCCAGGCTGCAGAGGTTCCATCAGCACAGGACTTGTGCCATGACCTGAGTCCGGGAGACTGGGTCCTGGTGAAGAAGCATGTCAGGAAGAACTGCTTAGATGTGCGCTGGAGAGGACCGTTTCAAGTTATACTTGTCACGAACACTGCGGTGAAGTGTGGAGGCCTGCCAAACTGGATACATGCCTCACACACCCGAAGAGTGCCAACACCTCTAGAAGAAACAGCTCCTCTCTCGGATGAGAATCCGGCGGAAAACGGAGAAGCCATAGAGGGGGAAAGCCAAGCTGTGGAGGTGATCGAAGAGGCTGAGACTGTGTTGGAACAGGACGACGAAGGTCAAGACATTAGCGAGACCGAAGTCGCCTCAGGAGAAGAAAGTAACTGGGAGACTGAATCGGATACCGAACAAACTGAGAGTGACCAAGAGACAGGTCCAAGAACAAGGAGCAGAAGAACAAGGAGTGACGAAGCCAGTTGGCCGGAGAGGAAGAAAAGGCCAAGCTCGGAAGAAAAGCAAGAAAGAACTCTTGTCCCGATCGCTGAAGAATCGGATCAGGAGGAAGAAACGACTGACTCAGGAACTGAGAGTCCACGAAGGTCGAGAAGGGTACGTGTGCCCTGCAGAAGGTACGCCACCCCAGAGTGGACTTATCTAGCAGATGTCTTGGGGTCAGAAATCTGGGAGAGTGAAGAGTGTGAAAGTAATCGATCTCGATCCATTTGTGGCAGTGGAGATATGGATGTTGACGCCTGGACTCGAGACTGAGGGGTTACTGACTTTCACACTTCCCATACCCCCATACTTGAGTCGGATTAAGGATTTAGTGTTGAACAGATTACAATTTCCAACATTTGGTCATCAAATATCAGAGGAAGAAGACAAAGTCATCCGTTTTGAGTTGTTGGAACTTGTTGCAAGAGCTGCAGGTACGAGAATAATTGTTGATGTATAAAGACTTTTGTATATAAGTTACAAAGAAGAAGATAACCTAGCGCCGAGTGGAAAGAAGAAGAAAATTAGGGATTGCATTTAGAGGACGGAGAAGGGTTAGGGTTGTCTGTTGTTAAAAATAAAGAGACATTGTTGCGAAAAAGAGACTTGGTTGAGAAAAGAGCACTTTACGAACTGAGAAGAAAATAAAGCAAACGAAGGACTGAACTGAAAAACTTTTTCGCAAAAGAAAGAGTCACGCTGTTTTGACAACATGGAGAACGGCAACCCGAACAGAAAAGCTAGATGTATAGTAGGTACACTTATAGCGATAGTGATATTTCTCATAATTACAGTAGTGACAATATCATACATAGTAGGACATGAAGCAGATAAAGAAATAGCAGATGTTAAGCTTGTAACGACTTTAAAACCTGCTCCTGATGGAAAGAAGGAGGAGAGCAATGTTATACGTGAAAAGACGTTACTAGCAGATGAAGTTCGTAGATTACATGTAGATGAGTCACAGGGAAACTTTAGGTCAAATGCATATGCTAAACTGTTATACGAATATATCGATGCCATGGAGGCCAAAGATTGCTACGTTTGTATGCAATTGCCGGCTTCTGTAGACGAGGGCATCCGATATCATCATCTCCCATTGACTTATGGGATAACATGTAGCTTACTGCTTAGTATATTTTATGGTAGAGAAGGGTTTGAGTACTACTTTTCAAATTATGATTCGGTACTGCCTGAAGTTCCGAATTATAAGCAAATGAATAAGTGGGACTATTACAAAAAGGAGGATAGACTAGCCAAATTCTTTCTTCCTTGGGATACATTAGATACATCATATGCACGCAGAAATAATCTAACTTGCAAAGTGTCAGAGACTGAGAAAAAGTTTATAGCACAAGTAGATGACCGATACAGAAGGCAAAAGATTCTAAAAATGTCAGGACAGTGGAAAACTGATTGGACCGAAGAAGAGAAGGCACATAAAAGGAAAGGTAGCAATGGTCCAATAGCATTGGATAGAACGCAGAAAGGAAAGTTATGTTTAACTCGAAGCAAGACATATTATGAGAGTGAATTTGTAGGTGAAGTAAATTGTGAGCATGCTTTTAAGTTAGAGTATTATACGAAAGATTTTATGAAAGGGATGCAGGCTATTCCTAATGTATATTTTGTATGTGGGAGAAATGCCTATGTAAAACTGCCTGACAATTGGTATGGTTCGTGTTACTTGGCAATTGTCTTCCCCAAAATATATCATGCAAAGGATTTAGCGGTCATAGAAAGAAAGGCTTCGACAAGAATGAAAAGGGAAGTAGGAGATGCAGAAGTAGTAGGAGACGTATTTGGAGCGATGTTTCCTATGTTAGGTTTAATACTTAACGATGTTAAGATCAGGAGACTAGCTACAGTCATAGATAGATTATCTGCGAGTACTGCAAGGTCATTAATGCTAATAGAGGGTGAGATGCAATCGATCAGAGCAATGGTTCTTCAGAATCGACTTGCTCTTGATGTAATATTAGCAAAAGAAGGCGGAGTTTGCAAGGCTTTGAAGGTTCAGGAATGTTGTACTTATATTCCTGATAATTCAAAACCACTAGAAAAGGTTATAGGAAACATTACACAGATTCATAAAGACATCGAAGATTTGACAAAAATAAATGTTTGGGAAAAAGTAGGTAATGGAGTAGGAAAGGTTGGAAGTTGGTTTGCTAACCTTGGCAAAAGCATAGTGTGGTATATATTAAAACCTGTATTAATAGTATTAATTTGTATAATCACATTGTTAGGATTTGTGAAACTATATAAATGGTATAGGACGAACCGGTTACAAAGATCTATGAGAGAGCAGGAAAGGAAATTAGCTGCTTTACAAGATCAACAGTATAAAAGCTTGAGAGCACTTGAAACGATGAAAAGAGGAAATGATGTAACTAGTTCGGTTTAAAAGCTGTTATTCAAATTGCTTTTAGTGATGACTCCTAAAAGTCATCAAAGGGGGGACTGAGAGAGCGCAAATTTGAATAAGAATTATGTATAGGCCATATTTACAAGCATATCATGTAATGTAGGAATGAAATGTATATCGTAAAATGAAGTTGACGCTTATAGCATATAATTAACCGATGAAGTCAAAAGTAATATAGGAAATGTATAAATGTATTAACTTTAGGATGTATTAGATTTAGAAGGCCCGTATACGTAGTGGGCTAATGTAGAAATGCTTATGAAAAGTAGAACGGGTAGAGTAGAATTCAAATACGTGTGTAACTTTAAATACAGAAACGGCGAGAAATGTAACATGGAGAAATGTGCAAGGAGCATACACATAACGATGTAACTAATGAGAATATAGCTTTATATTCTATGTATGAGATTATATTCTATGTGAACTTTATATTCTATGTAAAATCGTATTCGTTTAGAAGAAAGGTATACTAAAGGCGTTCACATATAAATGTATGTTAAAGGTTATACTGTGTAGAAGAAGTTTGTAAGAATGCTGGAAGAGTTAGGTCATTTGTGATTGTAACTTGAATGACCAAGAGTTCGCAGGAGCATAGTACAATGTATGTAATTTAGTGGACTCGCAGGAGTCGTGAATAGTCTTCACTTGAAGGTGCGAGCCGAAGAGTCTAGCATTTGTTAGATTTAAGGTGACAAATGTCGAACGAAGTTTATTGCCTAAACATGAGAGGAGGCGATTGGAATTTGAGCTTTGTTTTGAATGACCATTCACAGGATCTAGTAAGGTCAAAGAAATAATTGTAAGTTAAAGTCTTGTTTAAGTTCATATGACTTTTGATCTGAAAGTGTCAAACTAAAGTCGCCAACGAGAAGATGAAGATGACATCTAAGGAGAAGGGTCAACCTAAAGGACGACGCAAAGAGACGAAGCAATGGAAAGAGCCAGAAACTGACATCATCGGGGAAAGTCCGTGGTGGGCGTCAAGGGGCGTTCCACCCACACTGTGATTGTGTATTTTAGGGACAGCACCCCGGGGAGAAGATAGCGAAGGAGGTAGCAATGAGCAATTGAAGATTAGGAACAGCGAGGTGAATTGCTCGGAGCGAAGGCAAGGGTAGATGCCTTGAGCAGATGCGCTGAGAGAGATCAGAGCGCAAGGGAGCAGTAGGCCGAGGACCCTTAGAAGAGCGGATGGGTAGGCAGTGAGGGTACTGCTTCTTAAACTTAAGTTACCTTTAGAGGCTAAGAGAGTTTGAACTTCTTTGGAAGTCAAACTGCTGACACCTTTTTAGGGAAGAAACTTGTGAAATAGGGATGTCACCTAGTATAGAGTAGGGACAGATTTAACTTGATTATTTTTCTCTTTCTGTAGATGACGCAAAGGAACCACTTTACATCGAAGCTTTAAATTGCTGAGTCTGGAATTGATTTTGTATTCTTTGTATACTTTGAGATATATCCTGAGAGGATTGTAATTTGCATTCAAATTCGATTTTATATAAAACCTTTAAACTTTATCATTTGTAAGTGGTTCTTCAGAGTGGCGTCATTTAATGGGGCTGAACTAAACCTGTGTGGGGGTGGTCTTTTACTCAATGACAGATACTAGCGGTCCAAAAATAACGAATGAGATAAATTATTAAATTGATTATAAATTGATACCAAAATCTCATTCCCCGCAGGCATCTTTAGCAAGTATTCGTCACTTTGCACTGTGCACTGTGCACTGTCACAATAGCGCTATTTTAGCGTGGCATTTGCCTCATCCTATAGATGCAGAGCTAATTTGATTCATATTTGTCCAGGACACTTGGTAATGAGGACGGTACGCAGCTGTATTGTGTCAGCTCTTAGGCATGTTGGATGCTTATAGCACTGGCGATATTCAAGCAAATTGTACTCATGTATTTGACATGTTACCTGACCTGGCCATTGTCCATATGGTGCAATTTGACATTGATGCACGGTCATATTTAGACACCGCACTACTGAAGTTTCACCTACTGAGCATTAGGCTATTGCCTCACCCTGTCTGTTTACACTCCAGTTCAGGTCATTCCTTGCCAGCTGAATTAGATCAGCACGACAACTATAGCAGTTAACAGTGTTACGTGCTTGGTAATATTGTACAGGATATTCTTTCCAGCCTGTTTGGTTAAATGTGTTTCACATGTACCATAAGTTCTTCACACTTGTGGATAATTTGCCTTACTATATTTCATACAGGACGGGGCACGTCACGCATATTTGTATTATACTGTTATAAAAAAGCAAACACGAATATGTAATTACTATATATTGTATATAGTGTATATAATGTATATAATGCATCGCCATCGACACCCAGATCATTGTATCACTGAGCCAGTTGGATCTTCGCCCCACCGACCTCTGCTCCTGCCTTAAAGAGATAACTAGCTGGATGGATAGTTCCCACCTCAAATTAAACAGTGACAAAACTGAGATTCTGGTCGTGGGCAATCAGTCTTAGTTCCAACCCGAGACCTTGTGGCCACCCTGCATGGGACCGCCTCCTATCCCTAAACATGACATTAAAAGCTTGGGAATCTGGCTTGACCAAGGCCTCACGCTCAGCACCCAAGCCAGGAAAACCGCGGGGGCCTGTTATGGCCTCCTTCGAACTTCCCGCAAAATTCTACCTCTCCTTCCCCCCAGTCTAGAAAGCTCCTGATTCAGGGACTTATACAGTCCAGACTAGACTATGGCAATGCCCTGTACCTCGGCGCCCCCAGGAAAGTAATTGCCAAACTACAGGTTGTTCAAAATACAGCTGCCAGGCTCCTCACAGGGACCAATAACCGGTGCTCAGCAAAACCCTCTCTTAGCTCACTCCACTGGCTACCCATACAGGAAAGAATACACTTTAAAACACTATGCACCACCCACAAAATTATCCATGGCAAAGGTCCCCCTGTCTTAAAAGACCTCATTGTGCCCTACAAAGCCAATAGAACCCTTCAGTCGACTTACCTTCATCTTGCCTCCACGCCCAGGATTAAGAAGGCCTGCACTGGGGGTCGCCTCTTTTCCTACAATGCCCCCAAGCTCTGGAACTCCCTACCCCTTGCCATCCGTGCCCAACCCAATCTTCTCTCCTTCCGTAAAATTTTAAAAACCTGGTTATTCCCTTAAAATCCCCTTCCTTCGGCCAGTTCACTCACTAGCACTGGGATGCTCCTGGGCAGCCATGCACTCTACAAGTCTTTTTTCATTTAATTTCATTCATTTCATTTCATCACAGTATTAAGACTGAATTCCCCATTACAAAATGGCTGCCACATTTGTGCTGCATTACATTGAGCTACAGTCCCTCGTTTGTGTCTGCATACAAGCTGAATGCTTTATTAGTTTGTCCCAAGCACTCTTTCATTTACGTGAGCAAGGCTTCCGAGTAAGCGGAAACAAGTTGTTACATGAATAAACACCCTTGGACTTAAAACCTGGTGGACTCTTGAGTTTCTGAGAGCGCACAATATTGCTGTGACTTTTGAGGATATAAATATATATATATAAATATATATAAATAACACTAAATATATATATATATATATATATATATATATATATATATATGGAACAATCCTCAGCAACCTCTCGCCCGGAGCCCGAATGTAGGAGACCGCTGCGCAGGAAGGAAGAAGGAGACCTCAGGTGCAGTGAGCAATTTTCATCTTTATTGTACCCTCGAGGAAGCGGCACACAGCATGACGTTTCGGCCTACACAGAGGCCTTGATCACATGACGCACGCTGGGAAAAGGCAATATTTAAAGTGCTAGTGTTAAGTGGGGATACATTCCAATTGGTAAGTTTGTGGTCACATGGTGCACCTGGTAATGGATACTGACAACAGACTTTGAAATACAACCACATCTCGGGATAATCCCTGGCTGACGTCATGTTGAACCGGTGGAAACTGTATCGGTAAAGTGCAAATGCAAATTCATATATATACACACAATGTAAACAAAGATTACTGGATAAATCCAATTGTGCAAATCACAAGCGATGTGAAAAGTGCAATGTGCTACATGAAGATCCTACTTAACACATGTATACTATATACAATATATACTCTGTACAAAAGGTCATGTATAACATCTAAATAAATTAATAAATACAAAAATATATCATAAATATGTAAATATTTATATATGTTAAAACCATGACCTTACAGTGCAATATGAACAAATATACAGATAAGCACGACATCGTTTGTTTGGGATGAGATCTATAGTATGCAAGATTACTCAAACAGCATGAATGTTGTAATACCCAGATCGCAGCATCCCATTATTAAATGCACAACATTGTCTACATGGACATTGAGCTGGATAGATGACGGGCAGAGGAGAAGTTGACCCCTCCCAAGAGAGAGAGGGGAAACCATCGCAGCCTCTGCCCTACTCCCTTCCACTATGCTCATGAATTGCCTAGACCGACCACAACTCAGAACTAGATGTATTAAAGTGAATAGTGAATAACAAGAAGATAACCAAGTGCACTTTTTTTGTGTGAAGATTTTTCAAACTTTTTTTGTGACTTTGTGATGTTGTTTTCTCCTATTCATAAACAATAGGTCGGGCTGATAAGTTCTTAAACAAGTGAGTAAAGTTCTTAGTACATCTTAGTGCAACCTAGGCCTAGGCTGCACCCCACTATTCGGAACCATCCAACCCTCTGGTCTGTGCAGTGTTGACGACACTAATCTCAGTAGGAGGACAGACAAGTACACCACAATACAGAAGCAACTACTGCTCAACAGGAGATACAGAAGACAGTATATGACAGTGTGGAATCGTCATAGACACGTGTAAAAATCTTCTGTAGAGTTCAGTCCCCCCGGAGCTCGACAGTCCATATCCAAGATATACCTGGTTTCCAGTTTTCTAAGGGCCCCGTCCCTATCGCCTCCTCTCCTATTGGGACCAACACAGTCGATCGCATAGTAGCGCAGTAGGGAACTGTCATTATTATGATGTTCCTTGAAATGACGGGCCACCGGATATGCCGGGTCACTGGTGTTGATGGCCCTGATGTGCTGGAGTATCCTCTTGTGCACCTGCAGTTTGGTACTGCCGACATAGCGCAGGGCACACGGACACTCCAGCACATACACCACATATTCACTCTTACAAGTAAGCTGTTGTTTAATCTTGCGTGCCTCAGGAGTGAATGGGATAGTGTACTCTGTTTTATTCAATCCGTGCTGGCAAGCCTTGCAGGATGAACACTTCCTAAAGCCCCTACTTTTGCCTAGCCAATTTTTGCTGGTTAAAACTTCAGGGCTAGACTTGACTAGGGCATTCTGCATAGAGTACGCTCGCCTATATGTGATGGAAGGGGTACTAGGTATTTTGTCCCCTATCACTGGGTCACATTTTACTAGATTCCAGTGTTTAGAAATTATTTTCCCCAGCGCGGACTGTTGCCTATTAAAGGCCCAAATCAATCTGACTGGTTGATCCTTGGAGGTGGTTGGCTTGTTATGGACCTTGGGCTCCAGGGCCTGGCTACGTGGGATAGAATTAGCTTTAGCTATGGCTTTATCCACTATTGCCGCCTGGTATCCCCTAGCCAGGAATCTGGACCTACTGGCTTGCTGTGCCAGTTGGCACTGGGCTTCTGTACTGCTTAATCGTCTTATACGCAGCATTTCTCCATACGGTATGCTACGTATAAGATGAGCAGGATGATGGTTGCTGGCATGGAGGATCGTATTTCCTGCCGTCTCCTTGCGGTAAAGCCTTGTTTCAAGACTAGTTGCCCCTGGTGTGACTGTCATGTCCAAAAAGTGCACCTGATCCCTGCTGATATTAGAGGTAAAATGCAGATTATAGTCATTCTTATTGATGATATCAACAAAGTGTTCAGCCTCCTGACGAGTGCCCTTCCAGACAAGGAACACGTCGTCAATATAACGATACCACCTAACAATAGATTGTCTGGAAATGTCAGCGTGCGTGCCATGGAGAACCTGCCTCTCCCAGTAGCCCAAGTGAAGACAGGCATAACTGGGAGAGAAGCAGGCCCCCATAGCCACGCCCCTGACCTGCTGGTAATATCTATTGTTAAACAAGAAAAAGTTGTGGTGTAAACAAAATGAAATCATAGACAGTAACATGCGGTTATGGTCAGCCATGATAATGGGTCTCAGTCCTAGGTAGAATTCTATGGCTCTGAGTCCGTCTTGGTGATTAATGCTTGTATATAGAGACGTGACGTCTAGTGTGATGAGCCACAGATCCATACCCCACTCAATTCCCTGTATCTTTCTTACGAAGTCATTGGAATCTTGCACATACGATGGTAACTCCTGCACAAATTCCTGTAAGAAAGAGTCCACATAGATAGTCGTCTTCTCTAACAAGCCCCCACATGCTGCAATTAATATATATATATATATATATATATACAGTTCCACAATGCTCCAAGCTTTAGGATGCACTCCCCATCTGCAAACCTCCGGTATATTGGGCTGCAACAAAGACCAACATTGCATGTTAAAAACCCGGCTGCTCTGCCGGGGGGATTGCACCACTGCATGGAGTTACAGCGGCCCGGCGGGCCCTAAATGAGGAGCCTTGACATCGGCCTTTCTGCTGGGCGTTTACTTGGTGCAACGGAGGCTTCAATGCATGAGAAGCCCACTAATGGCGATATTGTTTTTTGTAATTTGGAGATGACTGCGTGAGTCCTTATTACGAACTCTGGTGCTATAGAGACTACGTATCCCAGAAGGCAACTTTTTGATCATGTGAGCCCCCTAGCTGTGGGCAATAAAAGAAACTGGTGATGTGATGCTTAGTCTCTGCCATTTATTTGCTGCCACTCAGCCTGTGACCAAGGACAGAATGATTGTCTGAAACGCGTAAGGCATAATATTTGAACTCATGCAATGTTGGTCTTTGTTGCAGCCCAATATACCAGAGGTTTGCAGATGGGGAGTGCATCCTAAAGCTTGGAGCATTGTGGAACTGTATATATATATATATATATCCAAAAATCCAGTCTCGTTAGCTGCCACGTCTTCATTCACGCACTGCCACCGATAAAACAGGACACGAACCCAGTATTAGTGCTCCAATTTTTTTATTTCCCAAAGGTCAGAGATGCGTTTCACAGCTTAACGCCACTTGTTTACTATAAATATATATACTCACACACACACACACTTTCATGATATTGTTGTAGTGGATATTTTTGCTGTAATATTTTGTCAGGTCGATATTAAAAACTTGATATTTTGGTAGACATCCTTCACACATCAAATAACTTATGACATTTTAAATTACCTTGATGGCTTGACTGATCAGATATGACATAATCATATACCAACGTCCAGGAGTAATTGGTGCTAGGTGCAGCATTTGGCCTATGCCCACTGTGCACGGCCTACCAATGTGCATAGGCAGTATAGTAGACTTGCAATTTTAGGGCTTAATGTAAAAAAGGGGTGTGCTGCACACAGCTGCAGGCATTGGGTTATTTGTGCTTAGGGCTTGGCCTTGGATTAGGATAGGTAGACTTTATGCCAAAACCATTGAACACAACGGTGTATGAGAACTGTCCATTGGCCAGGTTTTCCACCAAACATCTGTGCGTGGGTGAAGGCTCCCTCTGGGTCATTATGGGCGTAGTGACCAGACCTAAATGTTTGTGTGCTATTTTTATGCATTCAGGGTGTTCTCTTCTTGTTTTGCTTCCATTGAACTAATTAGACTAACATGCTGAAAATCAGTGATTTCTAGGTGAAAAGATCAGGAACAATGACGGTGTCAGTAATGACCAAGAGTGTGGTAATCAACCTTCTGTTTACAGACACTTATGCCCATGCACGACTCATCCTGGACATCCCCCATCGCAGCCACATCTCCGGACACCTGAGAGACCTGCACTGGCTCCCGGTCAACAAGAGAATCACCTTCCGACTCCTCACCCACGCACACAAAGCCTTACACAACCAAGGCCCAGGATACCTCAACAGCCGCCTCAACTTCTACGGTCCCAAACGCCAGCTTCGATCGACCGGCCACGCCCTCGCCGCCGTCCCCCGCATCCGAAGAGCCACCACAGGTGAACGGTCCTTCTCCTACCTCGCTGCCAAGACATGGAACTCCCTCCCGACCCACCTCCGCCTGACCCAGGACCACCTTGCCTTCAGGAAGCAACTCAAGACCTGGCTGTTCGTGCAGTAGGGGACCCCCCTCCCCTAGCGCCTTGAGACCCTCTGGGTGAGTAGCGCGCTATATAAATACTTTGATTGATTGATTGATTGATTGATTGGGGTTGTGTGCATACATTACATCACACGCTATACTTGTCCAATCACTCTTGGGGGCAGATTTACATGAAACGGACGCGTCTCTGCATGAGAGCAGAGACACATAAGTTTCCCTACGTGCAAAACCAGCATGGATGCATCGTATTTACAATACTGCGCACCATTGCACAAGGATTGACAGATATGTCAGAAATTCTCACGCATCTGTTGGCACAAAAGTCCACATTGCTGGAGTTGTGTCGCAGGCATAGGGTTTTGACGCAGTGACATCCTAGAAGTGGCGCAGTGAATTCTTGTAGTCACTTGTTGGAGGCTTTCCTGCGTGTGAACGCCCACCCTCAATACATTATACCTGACACAGGTATAATGTGATGCAGGACTTTACAACATGATGTGTCTCCCTAGATGCGTCATGCTGTAAATGAGCCACAATGTGGTGCATTGTTCATGCCGCAGCTGCGACACAAAAAATGACGCAATGATGGTGCAAAAGTGACCCAAGCGGCTTGTAAATCTGCCCCTTAGTGTTTATGCTATTAGTAAAGTCATCAATTATGAAATCTGAGATGTCACTAGTGACCATATGTGAGAGGTCATGGGCAGTCAGTGGCAGGAGTGTGAGTTATGTTTTGTATAGTTTATTATAACTGGGGTATTTTCAGTGGCACTTGGTGTTTCATTAGAACAATGAAGTCATATTGAATACAATTTAGGGTATTTCTGAGTTTTTTATATGTAAAAAAAGCTTACATTTAATCTGAGGAAATGGACATTATATCACTTTGAAAAAAGTTACGTGTGGAACACTTTCCTGAAGAGCAATTATCATAGTTCAGAGCACTGTGTATTATGCTTTCCTGTGCTCTGTTCAGGAAATGTGACGCCAACAGTGTGCATTTTTATGTTTAACCGGCGCAAGTCTTGAATTTCTGTGGTCTGACCGAGCATTTATTCTTACACTACTTTTATGTATTCACTTTTCATCACGTGTGGGCCTCTTCCTGCCTTAGGAGCCGTATGGCTCATCATTAGGAGAGGAAAGGTCCTTCATAAAACTCCTTCAGGCGCGATGCAATTCCTAGATTTGGAGTGGAGCTGCACACGTCACTTGACATTTTAAAGCCCACACGAGGAGTCACTGGCTCGCTTGATCATGCACAATTGCCAGCATTTTTCTATAGACGATCATGTTTGTTAGGGTGTCTTTGAAAACAGCCATCTTGACATTTTAAAACCCTGAAGCTGCTCGGCTTCAGGAATTAATCTGAATACATTTACAAAGCCGATGAGCAGGATAATACTAAGGTTTACAGGAAACGTTTTTAAGGAGGGAATTCGAAAGGGCAGAGGTATCAGAGACAGGGCTATCATTAGGGCAAACATGTCTGCTCGCTTGCTGTAGTGGGCCAGAAACCAAAAGGACACATTTTTCAGTAGCAGAAGATGAAAAGGTCACCTGTCGCTAGCAAGACAGAAAGGGAATTTGTTTTCGTTTCATGTTTCGTCAAGACTGTGAAAGCAAAGAAGTAACTGCAGTTAATACCAAGAATCTTTTTCCAGGAGCACCATCGCGTTATCCTGTGCTTTGCTGTGATGTGCCCTAGGGTATATGGTACACCGTACCTTATGCTAAACCTTTCGCAGACTCGCACTGGTTAATGGACTGATCCCATGATACTATGCACGTATATTTATGGGTATGTCAACACATGTTCAATAACTTATTTATGAAGTTTTGATCCTATTTCCATAGTTCACATATGGATCTGCATTGTATGGTATATATGCACCCAGAAATGAGGTCCATGCTATAAAACAGGAGGGTCTTATACATCCAACATACAAAAATGACAGGTTCAGAGCAATACCTTCAGAGGAAAGGTGAGCTATGAAGACATCCATACCTCCTTGTGATCCTTGTGTTATTGTGCAGCCGTGTCCATGTTTTAGTGTGTTGTTTCTCTTTACCACTGTGTGTGTTCAGAGCTTCGCAAAATGTGTTTCCTCTTCTTAATGATTTGGACGTGAGATTGCCATTCTCATTGCAAGATTCCTAGTTTCTTTGTTTATTGCCTTATTACATGTGAATATTGTGCTTTTTTATTTATTTTTATTTATTGTTTATACTTTAAAAATATATGTCAAATTTTGATCACACACAGTAGCTGGATAATTATAATTAATTTGAACTTTCAAAACTGTGATACAGTTTTCTAGATTTGACTCACACACCTCCCGTAAATTAAATCTTGGCTAATGGCCCATAACATAACATAAACTAAGATTGTATTCACTTAACTATACCACTACTTTAACCTTTGTTATTTCAATGAATTCCTGGGGCTTTGTTGACAAAAGGGGAGTTCTTATTACTATACATAACTATAATGTCACTCTAACCTTTGTTTTGTTTCAGAAATTTTCTATTTCCATTTTGGCCATGCACAGCAGGGGTTGGCTGCAAGGCTTGGTCTCCAGCCAGGTATTTCACTTAACTCCACTGTGAGGAGCCAATCACGTGCTGAGCAAGGCTGCCTGTTGGTCCCTCTTTGTTACTTCTACACACCATCAATTCTGCTACCTCACCAGGCCTATGCTATTTGCTTTTTCTGTCATAGCCCAATCCCTCACATAGTACCCTTAAAGTATTGATCTCCATCCCTGTTTAATCTTTTCTGGCACGTAAGTCCTCCAAATACTAAATATTTGTTCCCGTCCCACATTATGTGCTAACGTTTCTTGGTTTAATAAATCCGCACTCACTATGCAGCCATAAATCTATCACAGTGCTTTGGTTCTTGACTCACAAGGACAGGATCACTTGATTGGCACCTAATAAGAGATGAATAGTTGCCACCTTGATGTTCAATGGTCTCAACCTCGTTCCTCTATATGGTCACAAAACTCCACGGTGACTTGCAATATCTTTACAATGTACAACAGGGTTGCTTTATCCCATTTTCAGGGCCTGATTCACAAATGTAAATGTACAAACGCGTGTAAGTTTACTCTTTTTCAGTATTGACAAAACTTCAATTTAATTGTAAATATACAAGTGCGGAGACTCCACAGTCAGGGGCAGAGAACTCTGCACATATAAAGAAAGGGCAGTAAGAGCCATATAAAAATGTTAATATTATTTATTAAGCCATTCCTGCATTCAATATGTAGTCATTGTTATGGGAAAACAAAGTCAGGATATAAGATTTAAATTAAAAAACGAAGATAGGTTATTAAACGTTTTCCAAAATATTTACAACCAAATGCTAGAATTGTTTCTAGTTCTGAATAGTAAGCGAGAACCTACACTTTATTTCACTAAGTAGACAAACATTTGATTGATTCGGAGTACCGCTTTTAATTTGCCAGCATGTGCATAACAGCAGTTTATTTCTCCTGACCTTTTCGCTATACAAATCCCATTTCATTTCCCTTGTGTTTCCGCCTATAGTAACTTTCATTTTTGTTCTGTCTTTGATAACAACTTTCACTACACATAATGCATGAGCCCATTACAGAGCGCGTTTGATATCCTGAGCACTCAGCAGACTCAGTTTTATATCCTTTTATGTTCTGCCTTCGAACATTTCAGGGTCTTCCTGCTAATAAAAAGGTAATTTGTCATGATGTTTTTAGGTCCAGCTAGGCTCTGATCACACAAAGAGAAGATAGACACCACTCAGACATTTAATGTGGGCTACATTTGCAATTATGTGAAAAATCACTGTCAGCGGTCCTAGTGCAAGTCACTGTTCAGTTGGAAAGTTTATCTAAGCTTTATGGAGCCACTAAAACACGAGGGGCCTCATTTATGAGAAATGACGCATCGCTGCGCGAAAGCAGCAATGCGTCACTTCTCAGTGCGCACTCCTTGCGACATTCCTGATACGTCATAATTAATGTATGACGCATCATGTCGCAAGGAGTTACAGATACGTCAGTATTTCTGACGTATCTGTAAGCGCAAAAGTGACGCATTGCTGGAGTGTGTCACAAAAGTGACGCAACTCCAGCAATGCATCCTTTCATATGTGGCAAGCCCCATCTGAAAGGGCCTGCGTCAGTCTTACGCCTGCTGTGAGGCAGGCGCAAGATTTTGACGCAACGGTGTCCTAAAAGTGACGCAGTGAAATATCATAGATTTCACTGCATCACTTCTACAACCCTTCCTTGCGTCAATACGCCCCTTGCATACATTATACCTGGCACAGGTATAATGTGGTGCAGGGGTTTACAAAGTGACGCATCTACCTAGATGCGTCACTTTGTAAATATGGCGCAACAAGGCGCATTTTTTATGCTACTGGTGCGTCACAAAAAGTGACGCACCGGCGGCGTAAAAGTGACGCACTGCCTCATAAATGAGGCCCTTTGAGCAGATGTTCTTAAGAATCAACATAAGTGGTCACAATTTATGCACCAACTTTCTGTGAATCCCATTATTTTGCAGACTTGCAAACTAATAGGTAGGTTCCCAAAAATGGACTCATGATTATTAATGAGGTAGGTCACAAACTGCGACCAACTATCATGTGCCGCCATCACAGCGATGATGGCCTGCTCGAGCAAGAAGACCACCATGCCTGTGGTCTTCTTGCAATAATTGTTTTTTAAAACAATACAGCCCATTTTCTGAACACTGGAGGCTTTAAACAAATAAAGGAAAGTTTTTAAAACAATTTTTTAAAAGTAGGGAATGGTCTCATGGTCTGAGTTTCATGATGGCCACTTCTTACTTGACAATAGGTTACAACTACCTTTCAATATTCTATAAAATATTAATGTTTTGCAATGCAAACTTGGTTGTAAAACATTAATACACCCTAAACACATCCCTTCAAAATAGGAATTCCTAACAGTTTTTTAAACCCATGTAGCAATTTAGTAATATAATATAGAATCCCAATGGATTTAATAAGTTCAAAAAACACATTTACCGAATCACAAGGTTTGCAAAAAGGAAATGCGTTTGCACATCTGGCACTAGGTTCAACTATTTAACACTACAACAAGGTCAGTTACATCAAACTATAAATATATTGCATCCAGTGTATCACCTATCACCATATTCTCATAGTAGGTATAGTATTATTTTTACTTTTTTCACATGGTCAGTGACGGCTATCGCCCCTCTCCCTGTGTACCCACATCAACCCAGAACACATCGACACAGAACATGATTTGTTTTTGGAAGGCGGGGGATCGCAAGACCCCCCGGCCGTATTTATTAAGATACAAAATAATAAAATTGTTAAACAAAATATACAATTTTTATGCAAAAATATTCAGGAACATGAGATACAATCATATCGACAAGTATGATCGGCTAACCTTAACAAGATTCTAATACAGCTTGTTTCCTAACTGAATCTAACATCCTCATCTGACAATTTTTGCATACTAACATTTATGGCCATATGGCAAGGTCGCTAACCGGTGTCAGGTCTTACAAGCTGCGCCCTTACCGCAGGTGCGCATGCGCAGCGGGGCCCGTTAATTACCCGGTCCACCTGTGCAGCCGAGCCCGTTAATTACTCGGTCCACCCATGCAGCCGAGCCCGTTAATTACTCGGTCCACCCATGCAGCCGAGCCCGTTAATTACTCGGTCCACCCCGTGAACTCCATTTAACCACAGAAGGAGGGCCCTAACTCGCGTCACCAGCTGCCCCTGAAGTTCTAGGAGGGGCCAGTGACCCTCCTCCCCCTGGGCGGACACCTCCAAAGGATGATGCCGCCCCCTCAGACCTTAAAATAGCTGCTCACCGGTCATGACCTTACCGCCACAGGCCAGCATTGTTACCCGACGATCTGACCTCCCCCCTTCCTACTCCTAAGAAAGGTCATATTCACCTCGCAAATCCCTCTAGCCATGCTAATATGTTATTCGACCACAGGACGTTCCCGGCCTCAGTCAAGTGTACCCCGTCCCGCAGGTAGAAATGCTTCTCCCAAATATCTGCAACCGGGGGGCTCGAAATATTTTGTCCAACTGTGTGTTGATCCTCTTTACCGAGTGATTAAACGCCTTGACCGAGTCCCCCCTCGCCACTGCCACTGAGGAATAAGTTGCGACCAAACTACAGTGCAACCCGCGCATGTCCTGGACACCCACCCCGCAGTGGAGATGAATTCTTCTGTCAGGATGCGCCTCCCTAGCTTGGCCAAATCGTTCTCCCCCAGGTGAAGTATCACCACTAACGGGGGGGCGGGTTGCTGAGATAATAGTTCCAGGAAGTAGTCTTTGAACTGTCTGATGCCTAAGCCTCCCCTCCCAAAGAAGGAAACAGAGAACCCCTTTTCCTCAGCCCTTCTCTTCCTTTCACCTGAAAGAAACACGTTTTTTGCGCGCCGCACATAAGAGTGGCCCACAATTCAAGTCACTAATGTCCGTTGAACTTCTTGTTGCTTGTGTTGCAATGCTGTCGTTTCTTGCCGACATTCGTCAAGTTCCTCCCCCGCGTGACAGGTTCGAGAAACTGCAAAACCAGAAAATACCAAGCGTGAGTCATCTTGCCATGTTATATCATGTCAACACGTACATAACGTTTGTAACATTCAGACGACCATCTCCCAATCCTTTTAACATTGTCGACTGGGAGTCCCCTTACAACTGCCTCAGTTGCTGCCCCAATTCCGAAAGAATGGGTACCAAATTCCGTGGGATCCAGGCCTGCTTTTGCAACCGCCAGCTCCAGGACTCTCCTAAACTGATACCTGGTCAATGGTGTACCATCCGTGTGACACAATGTTGCCCCCCAGCGTATCCTCCCGCTGCCTTCTAAAAGCCTCTACATGCGAGACTGGGCAACAAGGGTTGGTCCGAGCCCGGTGGAGCACTATGGTATCCCCCGTCCCTCCTGGTCGGTTTTCGATCTTTGAATTGTCACCCACATTGTATCTTCCTGGATCACCACACAGGCCACTTGAAGGCCGCCCAATTTGTCCACCTTTGACACTGCTATCAGCTCGTCTATACCTAGAGCTCCATAGAACGCTAGTGTGAACACAGCTTTGAAAAGGAGCACCTCCCATGTTGAGCTACAGACGCCCTGAAGTGCCAACAATAGGGCTGAGAGCCTTACCAGCCCAATCGGCTTCCTCGCATCTGTCGAGTGTCCCTGTATGCGACGCCAGCCCCTCAACGCCTTGCGCACTACAAACGTGTTCGTAGGGTCCCTCATGCCCTTGGCTCGTGCGAAGAAGGACACTGCCGCCCTGTGCCTATTTGCAGCTGCCACCGAGCGCCCTTTCCTGTGCATCAACTCTAGGTATGCAGCAAAACTGTCCTCCTGTGCCCAGCTAGCCTCCCACTTGTGCCCTAAGAAAGTACAGTAAGACAAGAACGCCCCTTCGTGTGCTGTCTTGGTCCTGGGGGCTAAGCTAGATGCCACGAGGTGCGGTAGTCTGGGGCACCAATCCGCCAGAGAGCAACCAGAAAAGGTGCTGGCGAGGGGTCTTCTGTTGGAAGCTGCTCCCTGAATACCTGCATTTTAAACTGAGAAGGGGCGTCAGCTGCATTATTGAGAACGCCTGGCACATGTTTGGCTCTGAAAATCACATTCCATTTCAAACATTGTAGCACAATCTCTTTTACCAACCGCATTATGAGTGGACACCGTGCCGCTTGTTGGTTAATGCATTCTACCACGCTCATGTTATCCGTCCAGAACACCACCGACTGATTGCTCAGGTGCTCAGGCCAAACCATCAATGCTACCCATATCGGGAATAGTTCCAGGAATCCAATGTTGGTGGTCAAACCCCACGACCCCCACTCCTCAGGCCATCTCTGGGCGACCCACTTGGTCCCCAGGATGGCGCCAAAGCCCACGCTACCAGCAGCGTCCGGCCATAAACCCAACTCTGCTGATGTCGTGGGGGGGCCGGGCCACACTATCCTGCCATTAAAGTCCACCAGTAATGCCATCCATATCCGCATGTCCTGGCGAACCGCGGATGACAACCTAGTGCGGTGATGTTTCTCTCGCAATCCCCTCATGGCTTGGGCAATCGACCGAGAGAAGGGGCGTGCCATTGGGATGACCCGCAATGCAAAGTTCAGTTGACCCACCATCTCCTGTAGCTGTTGTAAGGTAACCTTCCTTTAGGCACTGGCGCAGAGCCGCCCTAAACTTAATCACCTTGTCTTTGGGTAACCGGAAGCACCCTTCCAATGAGTCGATTTCGATACCCAGGAATTCCAAACAGGTGGACGGGCCAACCATCTTCCCAGTCGCTAGCGGAACCCCGAAAGCCCGCATGAGCACGCAAAACTCCTGCAATGCCCAAGCATACTCCCGAGTACCCGCCGCCCCCAGAGAGAGGAAGTCATCCAAATAATGCATGACCTGTTTATGACCCGTGGACTGTCTCATGACCCACTCTAAAATAGAGCTAAATGTCTCAAAGTATGCACATGAAATGGAACAACCCATAGGCATGCATTTATCCATGTAAAATTTGCCTTCAAAGGCGAAACCAAGGAGGTGGTGGTCCAACGGATGCACCGGTAGAAGACGAAAGCAGATTCAATGTCTGATTTAGCCATTAGTGTGCCCCGTCCCAACCCCCGTAATAGTTCCACTGCTTGGTCAAATGAAGCGTACTTTACACTACAAATACCCTCATCTATAGCATCATTCAAGGATGCCCCTCTTGGTGCCGATAAGTTGTGAATCAGTCTAAACTCGCCCTTTTCTTTCTTGGGTACTACACCCAATGGTGAACACACAAAATCGGGCACTGGCACTTCCAGGAATGGCCCAGCTTTCCTACCCTTGGACAGCTCCTTTTCAATCTTAGCAATCACTACTGCCGGGTTATGCTGTAGCGATAACTGATTCCTACAATGAGCGCTGCCTGTGTATCCCCCTGCTGGGATCCGGAAACCTTGGGAGAAACCTTCCTGTAGTAAAGCAGCCGCTGCGTGGTCTGGGTATCTGTTCAACCATGGGATCATCGCCAAGACATCAATGGGTGTGGGGCCAACCGTGCCTTCTACACTATTCTGGCTTCTTCCCCTCTCTCTGACTTTGGTTACCATTTCTCGATCTGCATGTTGTCTCAGGGTGGGAGGTGTGACCGCAAATGGCGCAGGCATGTCTGAATTTACATGTGCCGGCCGGCCTCGCACAGGAGCGTTTATTAAAGTCCCAGCACACACCTTTCCTTTCCCCGCCGCCCCCCCTATTCATACCCGGGAAATCATTCCCCTGTGCTGCCCGAAAGGGGTGCTGGGGTTTAGCGGAGAACACATTGGCTGCACTAGTGGGCTGGGCCGGGGCTGTGTTCCCCAAGAACTGTTTATACCACGACAGCGAGTCAACCTTGTCCTATGTCAATGACAAGTCAAATTCCTTAGATTTCCTGAAATTTAAATCATATTCCATTCCATGCCTTCCCAGGGTACTGCTCGCTCTACCCTACAATCCTGCTCTGGTAGCAAGCCATCGCTGCCAGTACATTTGGAGGGCGTTCAACAGTGCTAGCCGTAAGGATGGAGAAGGCCCTGATCCAATTAACCAGAGTTTCCTCCACCCTAAACTTAGCACACTGTACTCTCCATTCGCTAGGGTGAATCCATTCTTTAAGTATTTTGGCATTCTCCATTTCCCTATTATCCAATAACAGAGAGAAAATATAAATATACTTTCCCGCCCAAATCATTTCCTTTACCGCCCGTGAAACATGCTGCCCTAAATCTTCGCTCCTAGACGGGATTGAACCGTCCCCCAAGAGAGGCAAAGCCACCTCCTTACCATTACCGGACACTGGAGCCGGTCCACCGTCGCTTCCATTCGGTTGGGCGGCATTCATACCTGCAGAAGAAGGAGAAGAAGAGCCTGCAGCCCCAGTCCCAACTGTTGCCACCCTAATCTTTTCCACCATCTTGGCCGCCTCAGCTGTATGATCTAACGTTGAGGGCATCATACCCCCCTTCTGCAGACAAGGAAGTTTAGCCGCTATCTGCGTGGTTAGCTCAGGCGGGCTCGGAGCTTCAGAATCCGGGACTGCTACCGGCACCATCAGTGGGGGGAGCCCTATGGGTGCTGGAACGGGAGGCAACGGAAGCGGCCAAACAGGGGCAGGCGGGGCTGGCCCGACACAGGGGGCCCCCGATGGCAAGGCAGGAGCCGGTGCCGCGGGAGCCGGGACTACCGGCTCGGGGGTAGTGGGAACAGCCATAGGGGCAGGAGTGGGTGCGCTGCGCCTCGATCTCTTGGTCTTGTTCCTTTTAGGTGAAGAGTCAGGAATTCCCCTCTGGCAAAGGCGCAGTAATCTGCAGTTTGGGCCTACTTCGTGGGCCTGCAATATCATCAATCCTCTCCATCACTCGAGCCTCTAGGCTATCAACCTTACCCAATCTTTTATCAATGGCATTCATTCTACGCATCATGGCTTGCATCATCATCTCCGATTTCGTCCCCTTAGCCCCCTTAGCTCCCGGCATTGTGCTGTCCACTGTCCGACACTGTTATTGCTCAGATTCGCAAACCGTGCACCTTGTACCTTCACCAGACGGAGGATACGCAGGGAGCTATGGGCACCACGCAACTGCGACCGCAACACACCAGCTATTCCAATTGTTAGGGGTGGCCAAACTCTAACGTAGACCCACACGGCGGCCACACAAAGCAATGAAATGCGAGCTCCCCACTCTCCTCTTACCGTCGATGTCCTGTGTGTTCTACGTCCCCTACTCCACACATCCACTGTAAACCGGTATATCAGATGAACGCTCCGGCACGTACGATCCACGCTCCAACTGTATGCTTCTAAAGTCACGCTCACAAACACTCCAACGGCAATCCTCGACCTGCAAGATAAGAACAGAAAATAAGGAGGCCCCGAGAGCGGGGCACGACCAGTGTGGGGGAGCGTCAGGCGACAAGAAAGGCCACCTGAGTGCTCCCCCTCCTTTATTCCCGGGGACGCGGGGAGAGGGTGGGCCGCCCCCTCCCCCCGCCCCTCGGCACCCGCCCCTCTGACCCAGAAGTCTGCACCACGCCTTCGAGGTCAGGGATCGGGCGCCGGCCAACCGGTGGTGTGGCGCACACCTCCTGCGTAATCATTGGACGCCGGGAGATCACGCCCCCCACCACCGGGAGGCAAGGGGAGAGGGGATCGCCGCACCGCCGGGGGGGCGAGGGCCCCCCTTTTCATTGTCTCCCTTGTATCTATTGTATTAGTGTGTTATAATTTCACAAACTAAACTTGTGATGTAGTGGCATGGTGCTTTAATGGATGCCCTATAACTGCCCTGTTAAAATACATATGATATAGTTCCACACAGTATTAGGTAGACATATTTCAAAGTTATTGATTTCCTAATACACACTCTCTTGTTTCTCATTACCGTGTAGTATCACCATAATTTGATCCAGTGGTATCCAAGATGCAGACTCCTGGCAGAGCTGAACTTTTTATAACACACACATTTTACACAGACTCAGGGATCTCTCCATAGGCACATCAACTACAGCTTTTCTTTTTAGATTGTTCTTTTCCCATCATTTCCACATGCTTAGGAATATATGCACTCTTCCTTTCAGTAGGCAGATTGGGTGCACTTTTGCAGCCTCACTAACATATACTATTCATATTGTTCACATTTTGATTTTTGACTGCACTTTGTACCGCAGTAGCAAGATGGCTCAGTGAGTGAAGCACATACGACTCTTCTGTGATCATCACATCACAAGCTTGAATCCCGTCAAAGCTAATTCCACCTTTCTGGCACAGGTGGCCTTAGGCAATGGCAAGCTGTGCACCTGCACAGGGCCACCAAACCCCAGGGGCCACCACGCCAATATATATCCTTAATATAATAATCCTCTGAGGATGGATACATATTTGCGGGGTGGCCCCTGGCAGGGATTTGACGGCCTCCAGCTCTGTTCCACTTCCAAACACCCTGTCCCCCCCTTCACTGGCCTCCACGCTCCGCCCCGCCCGGACGCCCTTTTCCAGGGCCCCCTACCTACGCTCCCTGCCCAGGGCCGCCATGAGCCTAAATCCGCCCCTGTTTCCGGACACTATTATCCACCTCCAATGCAAGCGTCTATTAATGCTTTTTGCTTCTGCCCTCAGCTACTCTCACTCGGCAGCTTACGAGATGAAACACGTAGCCTCTGCTGCGTACAGAGCAGGCTATTACAAACTAGCCTTTACGGCCAGTGTTTGATTGTAGTACTGACCTCTTCTAGCTCAGGTCCTGACTAGGCATTTCTGATACACGCACCACATTTGCCCAACATTGGTAGTTATGCGCATCCACAGGGCGTTATTGGCAGCTTATTTTTTGCTCTGCAGTTATACCATTTTTTGTGAGGGTTGTTTTGCGGCATTTCCCCTTCCTATGCTCCGTTCACGAGATTAGACATGAAGCCTCCGCTACAGAGCGGGCTATTGTAAACAAACCTTTATGGCCAATGTTTAATTGTAGTACTGGCCTCTTCAAGCCCAGGTTCTGACTAGGCATTTCTGATGCACGCTCCACCTTTCCTCAGCATTTCAAACAGGTCCCGGACGGAAAGGCAGTTTGTTGCTTGGGCGTATATGGCAGAGCTGCAGTGGTAGTGATTATTATCACGAACTCGATTAGCATTACGGTTTTGGATTATACTCTGTTGGATTATCCATTGGCATACCAAGGAGGATATATATTTAAGAACTTTAATAAGGCTTTCTACTGGGATAACAATATTTCACGTTGGACTATCATATTCTTTAACCCAAACTCGCGATAAATTGTTTGAGAAATACTCACTCAGCCCTGAAGAAGTTCTGGTGTTCAGAATGAAACGCGTTGGCTGATGATTCTTTTGACAAATTGGTATAAGAAAATAAACATGAATTGAGCAAATATCAAGACTCCTTAATTGGATGAGGACTCTGAAAAACTAGAATTGACTGTATTTTATTGAAGTGGTGCCCTGAAACTTGATGATAATCATTTTGGACTTGTGCTTCACGTGTGGTGCCCCTGGACAGAGGGCATCATTTTTGCAAGTGGCACACTGAATATATTTGTGAACTAATTACTACTTTTGGTTGATACGAGATTGGTGCTATATCTTGGTGCTTATATCCACTGTCCGTTCTCTAGTCTCAGTCTTCTGAGAAAACCCTCCGTTACCTTTAACAACACTCGCACTCTCTTCTATTCTTGACCTTAACGCCACAAACTTTATTCATTAGGCTGGTTGGCGTATGTACCTTTGGCCCAAAGCCCAGGACAGATGCAGTAAATTCCCTGACTGTAGTAGGTGAGTCTTGCATTTATAACTACTCATTACTGTTTTAGGGTGGTTTGATTATTTACATCATATGCTGTATTGGTTTTCTTTTGTGCAGTTATTCTACCATGCATTAAAAATTGTTCTACTACATTATAAATGGCGCGGTACGCTGTCTTTTTGTTTCACTACAGGTTCCACTGTTGAATCTACTAAACAACAGGACAACTGGTTCAGTATTACATACTGTTGTCCATTGTGATTTCACTCACTATTGTACATATTCACTAATTGCAGTAGCTGAAATTTTATCCTGATGAAGGCCTCAACACTTTTATGGGTCCTGAGGCCGAAACATGTTGATCGTTTTCGAGTGCAGCTTTTCTAATGTTGGCAGCTACATTGCAAGCTATCTGCTTTTAATCCTGTCGCAGGGTAGCAGAATAAAGTTTGCCTTAGCTAACCTTGTAGTCAGTTTTAAACCACTACTCACTATAGCACTGCACTACACCGATAACACACCACGCTCACGTAGGGTTTTAGGACCACCCTCTTTCAAAAATAATCCCTGAAGTCCTCCCTCTTAGCAATGGGGTTGGAGCCAGTGTCACGACTAGGTTCTTGATGCAAGGAGGAACCCCTATGAGGAAGCATGACACCTCTGGTGTGTGGGGGGAACCGTTCTTAAAAAGGGATTCCCCTCCTGAGCATGGTAGGCATAATCCACACGCCCTTTAGACTTACGATTGGGACCTGTAGGCTCTTTCTGTGTTTGGTATCAGATTCAATGGGTAGTCTGCCCATGCAGGTCCTTAAAATCTCCTCATATCCCGCCTTGTGTAAATAAATGAAAGTTAGCCATCCATGTCTACTACTGGCTAGGGCAGATTTGCCCCCCAATAGTGACAGGGTGTTGATGCTTGATTTTGTTATTTTTTAAAACACATCCTTGTCCAGTGTCTGGTCCCAGGCTGAGGAAAGGCCCAAATTAGTTATGGTAAATTTAGATAGGCTCTTGCTGGTGATCAGGCCCTACCTTGTATTTCAAGCCAGATATGTGGATTTAAAGAGTCATCTCTTGCAAATTTGAAATTACAACAGCAGTTCACAAAGGCCGCCTGCCTGGCCCAGTATTGCTTAGTAAGGCCAAATTCCAGTCTAATCTTAGCAGGAGATGGTGCCAATTTGAAAACATTTCTGTAAAATCCTTGTTATGATCTTGTCCAGACTGCTACCATCTTACACTCTCAGTACCTCGCTCTTATATGTCAGAATGGGGGAGATATTTGCTTGACAACTTGGAGTAGTGGTGTTAAGGTTGGACCCTTCATCTTTCTGTGCAAGTCTCCCAGACCTGCTATGAGGGCATTTTCCTTCCTTTTGGTTTCTTCCAGTTGATCGAAGAAACTGCCATTAGAATTAAAAATCACACCTAGGTATTTATAGTCATTGACAGTCTTCAGCTTTTCTGAGCATAGCTACCAAGTGTGATGTTTCCCCCCTCTTTTATTTGTAGTTAGGGTTTTGGTATTTTTCATGAAATTTATCATCTCATTGCTCTTATTGATCTAGAAGCTGTTAAAAGCCCACCTATTTTCTGCTGGCTAACAAGCTATCAGATAGCTAACTCTAAGTTATCAGAGTAAAGGTTTCAGATGGCCACCATTTTTTGGCATAGCTGTTGGTCTTGTTTAGCTCTAGGGAGAGGTTATTGATGAACCAATTGTATGTATGTTATACAAAGTCTGGTAGAGGGCTATGCCGTTGGTTGATGTTCTGTGGTTTTTGGAGAAGCCTGACTGATTTATTTGGATTATATTGCTGTCTCTGGCCCATAACAAGAGTTCGTCCAGTATGGTTCCAGCAAAATATGTTGCCTTATTGTCAATTAAATTTGCAAAGCGGTAATTTCCAGGATGGGCCTGTTCTTCTACTTTATATATTGGTGAAATTCTGGAGCTTTTAAAAAGTGGAGATAGATGGTTTGGCCACAAGATGGGCCCCTTCTTATAGATTGCATGGTTTTTGCAATCACCAATATACACAGATGATTATTATCTCTCGAACTTAACCAATCATCACCTTCCTCATTAATGCAGATTCTTTGGTATACTATAGATTCTTTCGTTGTCTTTGTAGATTAATCATCATGCGCATGTCTTTCAATTTGGGAAACGTAAAATTAACACTTTGCATACTTTTTTATACGTTGCATTCTGAATATACCAACTGGGTCTCCACTTTTTTTAATTGAACATGTTTTGCTTGTTCAGTTTCTCAAATGTGCCATTATGCCGATTTGCAGAACAAAGCACTCTATCGTCCACAATTGGTATTTAATTCTTCCCAGAAAATATATCATAAACTAGACCTCACCACCTCACAGGGGTTCCATCTCAGGTCCTCACTAAGAGTTCAAAGGGAAGTGAACATCCTTTAATTGGACCCTAAATAACCAGGGGGAACTGTTGCCTGAATTTGCTCCACCTTTGGCATAGTACTGTAGAGAATATACAGCCATTGATTCTACTGTACAGAGTTTCCACCAGAAGTTGGAGGATTTTCTCTTCCATTCAAAGTCTGAATGAGGCCCTTCTTATCCTTACTTATATTCCAATCTAGCTGTGTCCGTTTTTCCTCTCATTAAGTATCATTGGAAAATATATCTATCCATAGAGAATGGACACCCTCTGCATATTTCACGTAGACACTTGGGACGTATTCTTGTAGCTGGTGAGAAGGGCATCACTCTTAGTTTTAAATGTGTCAGGTCAAGATTTCAGTCTGCTAAACCTGGTCTTGCTATTAAGCCAATTAGGTGGTGTTTAAAAGCATTTTTTTTTCAATCAGACAAACAATGCATAACAGCATTGCAATTCTTGAGTTGAAGAGGCAAAACAAGAGAACATCTGAGGTTGAGTGTGCAGTACCATAAACATTTCCATAGCGAACGTACCCCTGAGGAAAAAACTGGTAATCACAGTGCAAGTAATTGATAATATTCATATTCCGTAAGTCAGTTACATCATCTTCAGAGAAGGCGCAATAGATCTTGCACAAAAATATGGCAGTCCCTTAAATGCCATATAGTCTCATAGAAGGATCTACAACCACTGACCCTCTATAATAATCCTTTATGCGTCCTCCCAGACAGCCAGTAAACAGCTGTCCTTTTCTAAACTAACAACTAAAGAAATTGTGCTGCTTGCTTCTTGTCCTATGTTTGTCCAAAATAATTGATTCCTAACAGAATAGCTTTTGGTGGTACCTGGAGTGTCATTTTAATATGTATGTCAAATTTATCGTTCACTTCTGCCCAATACGTCATAATATTTGGGCAAATCCACATTAAGTGGAAAGAGGTTGCCACAGGTTTACTGCATCTTGATCGTCTAGGTGATCTATCAGAACTGTGAAGACATGGCTTGGCAGTTCGGGCTGGACTGTTCCCATGAGGCACAGGGTCAGACTGATTTGCATATGGCCATGTCTGAACTGGGGAGGCAGAGTCGGCTAAAGAACGGTGATGGATTAAACCCAGATCTTTTGACTGGGTGTGAGTGTTTGATTGACTCAGATGCTCCGTCCATCACCACCCCCTTTTGTATTGATTTTGGCCGCCATAAGTGTGTCAGGGTATGCTCAGACGTGAGTCCCTTGCTCACTTTGCCACTGGATTCAAGCAAGCCGGGCTGAAGACGGCTGGAATGCCAGAAACCGGTCCTCGGAAGCTTGTTTCCGGTCCAGGGAAGACATGGCTTGGCAGTTCGGGCTGGACTGTTCCCATGAGGCACAGGGTCAGACTGATTTGCATATGGCCATATCTGAACTGGAGTTGAAGAGTGGGCTAAAGAACGGTGATGGATTAAGCCCAGATCTTTTGACTGGGTGTGAGTGTTTGATTGACTCAGATGCTCCGTCCATCACCACCCCCTTTTGTGCTGCTTATGGCCGCCATAAGTGTAGCAGGTTATGCTCAGACGTGAGTCCCTTGCTCACTTTGCCACTGGATTCAAGCAAGCCGGGCTGAAGACGGCTGGAATGCCAGAAACTGGTCCTCGGAAGCTTGTTTCCGGTCCAGGGAAGACATGGCATGGCAGTTCGGGCTGGACTGTTCCCATGAGGCACAGGGTCAGACTGATTTGCATATGGCCATGTCTGAACTGGGGTGGCAGAGTGGGCTAAAGAACGGTGATGGATTAAACCCAGATCTTTTGACTGGGTGTGATTGTTTGATTGACTCAGATGCTCCGTCCATCACCACCCCCTTTTGTACTGCTTTTGGCCGCCATAAGTGTGGCAGGGTATGCTCAGACGTGAGTCCCTTGCTCACTTTGCCACTGGACTCAAGCAAGCCGGGCTGAAGACGGCTGGAATGCCAGAAACCGGTCCTCAGAAGAAGTGTGGCTCAAGTGGTTGGAGCGGCAGACCCTGATGCAGAGGTCTGGCCCAGACCAGGGTTCAATTCCCCGCCTCGGCGGGTCTTGGGCTCAAATTTCCCCGGACCTGACAATTCTCGCCTCGGTGCCTATTCCAATCATGGAGTCCCACTCTGTAACTCTGGGCAATAGCTTGCTTGATCTCCACAATGGCCCCTCGCAGCGGGATGCCTGGCTTTCACCTTGGGGGTGCCCAGTAATGGGTTATCTCACAAGGGAATACCAGGACGGGTTCCCTAAGCAAGCGCTGGGACGCTTTCGGGCAGCCATGCGCTCTACAAATCAAATACATTTCATTCATTTCATTACTGCTTTTGGCCGCCATAAGTGTGGCAGGGTATGCTCAGACCTGAGTCCCTTGCTCACTTTGTCACTGGATTCAAGCAAGGGCTGAAGATGGCTGGAATGCCAGAAACCGGCCCACCCCCTTTTGTACTGCTATCAGAACTGTGTATCCTGGAGTAAAGTAGGTGAAGTACATTAAAATATGTTTAACAGTATCTGGCAGTATTTGAAGTTTTTTGTATCAAGAAAGAAATCATCCCTTTTTTGTAGTGTTATTTCTACCTTACATTGTTCCTATCATTTTTTTCTAACTGACATATCCTGTTTCACAGTATCATTCCTAACAGCTCTATACTAGGGAGTGATTAAATCTGTAATTTCTACATCTCTTCCCTTGTCGCTCCAAGTCCACTAGACCTCACTGAAATTGAAATCCTGGCCATCCTCCAAGATTATAACTCTACCCCAGCCACCCCTCTTCCCCTTGATGGGAATGCCGAACAGGCCATCCACTCGGTCACTATTAACCCAAACAGGCCAACCACCCTTGGTAACAGAACTGTGGTCAAGAGTAACCTAGCATCCATCACCTGCCTGCCCAGACTCTCGAAATTCCGTCCAAAACTTCTCTGTCTGGTCTTTTAATCAATTGCCGATCAACAGCTAAGCACACCGCAGATATTGCTGATCTCATCCTTTGTAAAAACTTTGACTTAGCAATCCTAACAGAATCATGGCTCAATAAATCTTCATCTCCATGCCTGGACCACCTAGTCCCCCCTAACTACAATATTGCAAGGCTGAACAGACAATCAAACAAGAAAGGAGGAGGCATCGCCGGCATCCACCGCTCTAACCTTCTTGTCACAGAACGTTAGGCGGACACCACCAAATCCTGCGAATACCTCGCCCTTGCTATTTGCAGCAGCTCCACCCAACTATGCAACCTTCACATCTTTTACCACCCCCCAGGCAGTAACAACTCTTTCACAGACGACCTCATGGAAATCATCAGAGCTAAGATTCCCACCAATACCAAAGATATTTTCCTAGGCGATTTTAACTTACACTGGAATAATAAGGAATAATAAGGATCCACATGTGAACGTCAATAAAGACCTTCTGGCAGATCAAGCCCTGACCCAAGCCTGCTCCCTACCAACTGACTCAAAAGGGGCCACCCTTGACTGGATCCTCTCCAAATAATCAACTGACAATCTTATATCTATTGACCCATGCAACTGGTCTGACCTTCCATGTACCTGGCACCCACAAGAAAAAAGCACCGCAAACGACGATTCCTAAATGCTGGATCAGAGACACCAAGAACTTGAACTGAAGTGAACTTGAGCCCCGATGCAAACCCAACCCCCTCTCATATTTTACAACAGTCAGTGACATCAATGATCACTACTCTGCGACCATCTCAAACATCCTGGACTATTTAGCCCCACTAAAACTGAAAAGAACCCAAATCAAAGACAGAAACCCCTGGTTAACGGGATCTCCTAATAATGAGAGGAGAGCCCTCCGGCAAGCTGAAAGATCCTGGAGGCAGCACCCCTCTACTGCACATCTAAAACTCCTCGGCCAGGCCAGAAATGCTTATACAGAAACATACTCAATAAAAAAAAAGACTTCTGGAGGGAGGAGCTTCGCTGCCAACCAAGATGGCCGCGTGAGCTCGGAGCTCCGAAGACCTCCCGATCTCCCGCAATAATCCTGCTGTCTATCCTGTCCCACGATGGTGGGTATCGGTTGCTGAGCCGGGCCCGATGCGGCACCCGCAATCGGATTGAAAATCGGACACTCCTGACTCGAGTTGTGTCGATGTTCCCGGAGGCGCCTCAGCGTAGTTGATGCCTGGGTGGCTTGCAGCGGTGTCCCCACGGAGCTCCTCCTGGCCAGCGGCCCTCACGCCCGAGGGACGTTCCTGAGTGCCGATCGCCTTGCTGGCGGCTTTCGATTCTGAACACTGCACTTTGCCTTGTGTGCATCGGGAGAACTCAGCTGGACTTCTTCGCCCCTGGTGTCCCATTCCCCCCCTGTCCCGTGGCTGCCAACATGGCGGGCAAGGGTGGCTCGGATGTGGGCAAGACGCAACGGCTCAATCGGAGGCCGACCCAATCCCAGTCTACTATTCCCGAGCGCTTTTCCCAGTCTAAGGGGTCGCCGGTGCAGGCGGTACATTCAAAAGACCCGAGACGGGATGAATCACCGGACGACTCCGACATAACGCTCAGGGACGTCATGGGAGCGATATCGGGGGTGAAGATGGAGATGCACTCGCTTCGTGAGGAGCTGTCCAGCAAGGTCGATTCCCTGAAAATCGACCTGAACCGTATCAGGACGGACCTTGGGAAGACAAACGACCGGGTAAAATCTTTGGACCTCAAAACTTCCAGCCTGGTCACGGATGTCTCGGACATACAGACGGAGGTGCGCGCCTTGAAACAGGCTAATGGCGTACTGGCGCGACGGCTGGACGAGTTCGAAGGCCGCGCGCGTCGCCAGAACGTCCGTATCACGGGAGTGCCGGAGAAAGCCGAGGAGGACTCTGCTGAACTTTTTGTGGAAGATTTGGTGGTCAAGAACTTACAACCGGGAGGCCTGAGTAAGTTCTTCTCGGTGGAGAGGGCCCACAGGATTCCCGGTGGGCCGCCCAAGTCGGGTGCGACCCCGCGCCCCATCATTGCGCGGCTGCTTAACTATAGAGACAGGGATGCTATCCTACAGGCATCGAGGACGATGGGCCCGCTCCACTTCCAGAACTCAGAAGTGAACTTTTTTCCGGACTTCACTCAGGCTGTTCAGAAACAGCGGCAGAGCTTCGCAGGAGTGAAACGGAGACTCAGGGACATGGGCCTGCGGTACTCTATGCTGTACCCTGCTAAGCTTCGCGTTGAGCGCGACCACCGGACCTTCTTTTTTGAATTCCCTGAGGATGCGGGACACTGGCTCGACACCCTGCCCCAGGAACGACCTGGAGCTACCGACCAGACGGAGGACGCCACCGGAGGTGCTGCTGCACAGGAGTGACTTTCTGCTCATTTGTCTCCCGAGACGCGGGACGCCGTGAGGTGCTTCGACTTTTGACAATTGTTGTACATATTGACTCATTCTGCTATTGATATGGGGGGTGACGGGAGGGGATGGGATGCCTCCTTTCTCCTTCGTGGACTTTCTGTAGGTTAGTTTTGGGGGCGACAGGCACACTGCTAGTTGGGGTGGATCTTAATTTGATGCAGGGGTGCAGGGTGGGGGGTAGTTGGGATGTGTGGTCTTGTTTTTTCTCCATTTTCCTTTCTTGGCTGAGGTATTCCTACTGTGTAGTATTGTTGCACTGGGTACTGAAATGGGGGGTTGGGGGAGGGTCGCGAATGGTCCTTGACGATGGGGGGTAAACTGCTTCATTTGCTTAGCTGGAATGTTAACGGGTTGGGGGATCGTATCAAGAGAGGTGTAGTGTTGCAAATGCTTAAACGGTGTTCTCCTGATGTAGTACTATTGCAAGAGACCCACTTGGTGGGTCACGCATGCAAGGCCCTGGACAGACGGGGTTACAAAATGGTGGCTCACGCAGGTTTCTCCTCGGGCTCCAGGGGGGTGGGCATCATGGTACGTGCGTCCCTCCCGTTGGAGGTGGAGTCTGTGCTGACTGATGATAGAGGCAGATATGTGGCTTTGGTGGGTAGGTGGGAGGGCCGCACGCTGGTTTTGGTTTCGGTTTACGTCCCCCCGGGGTTGCAGGAGACTACGTTCAGGGATTTGGGAGGCGCCATCTTAGGACTCCCCGAAGGCCTGGTGCTGGTGGGTGGGGACTTCAATTGTGTTGTCTCAGGGGAACTGGACCGCTTTCCTCCCAGGGATCTTCGCCCTTCCCAATCCTGGATGTCTGATTTTGTATGTTCCATGGGGATGGTTGACTGTTGGCGTCTGCTCCACCCTACACAGCGACAGTACTCCTTTCTCTCGGGCGCACATGGTAGCTTCTCCAGGTTGGACTACGTCCTGGCGCCGGCGGCCCAGGCGCAGTCCGTTTCCTCCGCACGCCTCCTGGCCCGAGGTATTTCAGATCACTCTCCGGTCTGGATCTCCCTCGACTTCCAGATTCCGGCATCCTCGCGGGTCGCCCCTATTAACCCGTGGTACTTTCGCGATCCGAAAACCCGTTCTCTCCTGGTCAAGGCTATGGATCGATATTTCGTGGAGAACACTGGATCTGTGACTTCGGCCGTCTCCTTGTGGGAGGCCTTTAAAACCGTGCTTCGTGGTGAGGCTTTCTCACTGATTGCTGAAGCGCGCCGCCGCCGCGATGAAAACGTGGTAAGGTTGGAATCTGAGCTCGCGGACCTTAGTGCCCAGCTGGAGCTTGGCTCGTCGCCTGAATTGGTCCATGCCCTCTCTCTTAAGCAGTCTGAACTTCGGGCCACCGCTACTGATGCAGCAAAGGCCTTGAGCAGGGAACAGCAGGGACGGATTTATGATGCCGGCGATAAGGCTGGTAAGCTCTTGGCCTGGCTCGATAAGCGGGCATTGGCGTCTCGGGTAGTCCCGGAATTAGTGGGTGCGGACGGCATAACCTTGACGGACCCGGCGGCTATAGCTGAGTCCTTCGCTGACTATTTTGAGCAGGTGTATACCTCCGCAACCTCTCTCCCGGTATCCGCGTCAGTCGCCTACTTGGACGATATTGACCTTCCTTGCTTATCTGACCCTGAACGGGAGGATATGGACCGAGACCTGTCGGACGATGAGATCGCCCTGGCGATTCGCTCGCTGCGATCGGGTAAAGCACCGGGCCCGAATGGAATCCCGGTGGAACTGTATAAGCTCAGGGCTGACGCGCTGGCTGCACCGTTGCGTAAGATGTTTCTTGAGGCCCGTGTGCAGGGAGAACTTCCACCCGACCAGAGGCTAGCCACCATAGTGGTAATCCACAAGGAAGGTAAGCCGCGGGACCTGCCCCGATCGTACAGACCCATTTCATTGTTGAACGCTGAACCCAAGATCTTGGCTAAAGTGTTGGCCAACCGGCTGGTGGGCGTGATCTCGGACTTGGTGCACCCTGACCAGTCCGGGTTCATCCCGCACCGGAACACGGCGCTTAACCTGAGGAGGCTCCACGCAGCTTTGGCACGTGCCCACTTGCTTCGCGATCCGGCGGTGGTGGCTTCCCTTGACGCTACTATGGCCTTTGACTCCCTCGAATGGGATTACTTGTGGGCAGTCCTAGCTAAGCTGGGCTTCGGGCCTTCATACATTGGATGGGTCCGACTGCTGTACTCTGCTCCGCTGGCCAACGTGGCCGTCAACGGCAGACTTTCGGCATCTTTTGCGCTACACAGAGGTACCAGACAAGGCTGCCCGCTCTCTCCACTTCTGTTTGCGCTGGCACTGGAACCCCTGGCGGCTAAGATTAGAATGCACCCAGATGTTTCCGGGATTGCGTGGTCGCCTGGCTTTGAGGATCGAGTGTCGCTGTACGCGGACGACATCCTCCTTTACCTTACCTCTCCTTGTCGATCGCTTATTGTGGTTTTTGACCTGCTGGGAGTCTTCGGGTCGTTTTCGGGGTTGGTCATCAACTGGTCCAAATCCTACCTATACACGATATGTGGGGACACCCCGCGCCTCCCCCGTGGGTGCTCAATCCAGGTGGCCGAGCAGGGCTTCCGGTACTTGGGCATCTACGTGTCGCTTGACCCCCGGGCCCGATACGCGCGCAACCTCCTGCCACCGCTGGAGCGCCTACGGAGAGATGTTGCATTGTGGAAGAAACTGCCCATCTCTTTGATGGGCAGGGCAGCCCTGTTTAAGATGATGGCGCTACCCCGCTTCCTGTACGCCCTGCAGAATTCACAGGACCCGATCCCTGCTAAGTACTTCGGCGAGATTGAATCCTTGCAACGGGCACTGCTGTGGGACGGTCGGCCGAGAATATCGTTGTCTAAATTGACCATCCCTAGCTACGACGGTGGCATTGCGCTGCCGGATATGCGGAGGTACTATTGGGCGTCCCAGCTCGCGGCGGTCAACCACGGCTTCTATGGTCCGGCGGTTAGTCCGGGCTACGCTATGGACCGGTGGTTAGTGGGCGATGGCAACTACTATAGGGCTCTTTACTCCAAGTCACTGGATCATCGGTTGACGGGCCCCGCCAATAACATGGTGCACGTGTGGCGTACGGTGACAGACACTCTCGGTTGGAAGGATAGGGTCACACTAGCCACTCCCCTGTACGATTCCGACGTGCTGGGGAAGCTGTGGAAGACCAAAGGCTTTGATCGGTGGGACACCATCGGTATATCTAAAGTTGGTGACATGGTAGTGCGGGGCGGCATTAAAACATTTGCTTCGCTGCAGCAGGAGTACCAGCTGGCGCCGACGGAATTTTTCCGGCACGCCCAGCTAAGCCATGCCCTCTCCCCTCACGTCGCAAACGGCGAAGCCATCCCCGAGTCTTCGCCCCTGGAGGATCGGGTGCTGGACGGCCACATGCCAGACGGCGCCATTTCCCTGACTTATAAGAAGCTGATCAACGTGAGGGTGGATTTGCTTGAGCGATTGCGGACGCACTGGGTGAATGATGGTATAGAGATGGATGACGAGGAATGGCAGTCGGCGGCTTCGTCCCCCAGGGAGGTGGCAATATCGGCGCGGTTCCGCTTGGTCCAGCTGAAAATTCTCCACAGGGTGTATGTTACCGGCCCCAGGCTCATCCACATGGGGCTTTCTACGGATGGCCTGTGTCGGCGGGGTTGCGGTTCACTCGCCACCTTCCTACACATTATCTGGGAGTGTCCCGGTGTGGCCCGGTACTGGATGCGTGTGCATGAGGTGATGGAGGAGGTGACGGGCGTGGCCCTGCCAGCAGAGGCGCGACGTTGCCTCCTCAACGTATGGTGCCCGAATGACTACAGTGTGGCCCAAACCCGGTGGGTGACTTTGGGGAATATGGTGGCCAAGAGGGACATTGCCCAGAAGTGGGGCGCGCCTGCTCCCCCGTCCCTCAGTCGTTGGATGGAAGGTATGGACTGGTGTATGGTGAGAGAGAAGACGGTGTATGTTACCAGGGGCAAGCCGAAAATGTGGAGGGCCGTGTGGGGAGCCTGGAACTCTTATCGGGGTGACTTGTGTGAACCCCCGCTTGAGCCTGAGGTGGACGCCTCACCCTCCCCTTAGAGAACTACCCTTCCCGTACTTCTGGCTGTGACATCCTGTACCGTTTACCCCCCCCAGCTCATCGTGTTACATCTTGTGCTGATCTGGATGTGTGGCCCCTGACCCCCCCCCCCCAAAGTGCCCTCACGTTAGGTCTGTGCTGTCCTCGGCCATTTCTCTCTTTCTTTCTCTGTTCCTTACCTATTGATGCTTCGGCACCTAGTTCTTTAGTGGCCTCTTGGGGCCCTACTCCTCTAAGTTTATTTAATAGTTCTCTATTACAAAATTAAACCTGATTAATCCTATGTGCTGTTTTGTACATGACTTATATGCCACTTCAATGCTGCCTGGCCTCCGGGATGTATGGCTGAATAGCGGTGTACTTTGTTGGTCAATAAAGGTTTTTCAAAAAAAAAAAAAAAAAAAAAAAAAAAAAAAGACTTCTTCAAAACGGAACTAGAGAAAGCCAAGAACAGACCCCACCAGCTCTTCAAACTGCTCAGACATCAATCTAATAAACTGGCCAAAACATCGAAAGAAAACCCCAGATCTCTGATATCTTCAGAGGAATTCTCCTCTTTCTTCGCTGACAAAATCTTGGCCCTTGGAAACAAACTCAGCGCCATCACACACCTGCAACCCCTTCCTGACCCCCCTCCTCCTACCGTGATGCACCCACAGGCTCCTCCCAAAAATCATGCTCACTGGACTGTCTTCAAAGACTATGATGAAGACTCCATCTTTAAAATCCTTTCTACCTTAACCTGATCAACAATTTCAATGACCCGCTCCCTGCCAACTGCCTAGCTGCCGTCGCCCAATCCATTATTCCCAGCTGGACTACAATAATCAATACCTCCCTCAAGCAGGGAACGATGCCTGACTGTCTAAAAGCCGGCCAAGTCCTTCCCATCTTGAAAAAGCTGTCGCCTGATCCAGCCTCACCCGACAACTTCAGACCCATCTTCAACATTCCCCTCTTAGCCAAAGTGCTGGAGAAATGTGTGCAACATCAGCTAAGTCACCACATCAACAACTTCCACCTGCTTGATGACTTCTAATCCGGATTTAGACCAGTGCACAACAACGAACCTACCATGCTCCACATCGTAGATGAAGCCCTCGAAGCCTTCGACCAAGGAAAAACTTGTCTCCTAATCCTACTGGACCTATCCTTGGCCTTCGAAATGGTCAACCAGGAAAAACTACTCAAACTCCTTAAACTCAGAATGGGATTGGACGGCACTGTTCTAGACTGGTTTAGGTCCTTCCTCCACAACCGGTCACAGAGATTCCTGATCAACGGCAACCTATCATGACCATCCCCGGTCACGGTTGGAGTCCCTCAAGGATCAACCCTGTCCCCCACCCTTTTCAACCTTGACCTAGAACCGCTCACCGAAGTATTGCATGCAGCTAATATTGTATATCATATGTACGCTGATGACACCCAGATCTAAATCAAAACCTCTTCTCTCTTAGAGATTCTCTCCCTAAACGAAGCCCTGAAACTCACCGTCCATTGCCTCACATCCAATCAACTCAAACTCAATGCAAAGAAAACAGAATTTCTCTTGATCTCCCCTCCCAATGCCAACCTAAAGATTCAATCGTGGATTAAGGCTATCACAGCCTTAAATTGCCCACCAACCATTGTGAACTCAGCTAAATCCCTGGGAATTACCATTGATACCAAACTTAACATGCAGGACCACATAAACTTGATGGTCAAAACAGCCAGATTCCACCTGAGATACCTTAGGAAGTTGAAACTCTTCCTTGATGCTCCTGACCTAAATTCAGCAGTCCAAGCATTTGTCGTCTCTAGAATGGAATACGGCTGGTCAACCCTCTCGGGTTTACCCAAGATCTCCCTGGCACATTGAAGAGAAGAGTCGTGGTCCAGGAGCTGGTTTAAGGTGAGTTTATTCTGGTAGCACAGCAGTACAAGTACCAACCATCCTGCCTCAGCAACCGCCAGGATCAGAATGGAGAACATGGAACCATACAGGTAAGAGAACATGGAATACATGCTGGCATAACACTCTAGGCTTAGAAAACAGTAATGACATTAAGATGAGAGGCACAACATATCTCCTCCCCTTAAAGAGAAAAAAAAAAAAAACAATAAAAAAAAAACAAGTAAGAAAGGAAAGAGAAGGAACGCAAAAGACGAGAAGAAAGAGAAAGGAGGAGAGAACAGAGAATAAGAAAAATCAATATCTGACAAATTCATTAAATTTCTTAGGAACTCGAAGAGTTCTTCCACAAGAAGTGCGACCCAAAGTAGAGGGCGCTCCTTGCGAAGACCCAGGAACAGAAGGAAACTTCTTAGAACAAGTGGGTGTAACAGGAAAAGGGACTGGCAACTGACAAGATCCCTGAGAAGAACCTGAAGCGACATGAGAACCCCCGAGAAGAGAGTCACCCCTCAAAGACACCTCACTGGATGATTGCTCCAAAACCTGCTTCTTGGCGTACAAGGCAATCCTGCGAAAATTCCAGTTTTGTCCGTTCTCTAGCACAACGTGCCATTTGTGTACTTCCTTAACTCTCATTGGATCGGAAAACTTATTCATGCCAAACTCCCTACGTCCCAACTTAATTTTGACCAAGTCGCCCACTTCAACTCTACCCACCTTTCCAGGAACTACCTTAGAAGCAACATTACCTTCCCACAGCCACTGTGGAACTAGCTTAGTTCTGGGAGTTCTCCCACGCATGCATTCAAACGGAACCAAATCAGTCACTCCATGGGCTGTGGTATTGTACGACCACACCATATCTTCTATAGCCCTACGCACATCTTTCTGTCCTTGCACCGACAACTGTATGGTACCCTTAATCAAACGATTCATCCGTTCCACCAAACCGTTACCCTGGGGGTTGTAAAGGGAAGTGCAAATGTGTTGAATTCCATGATTGGCTAAAAAGGAATGCATAGAGGACGATGTGAGTTGGGTGCCATTGTCTGTAACAAGGATTTTCGGAAAACTTTCCTTGAGAAAAAGGGACCTTAACTGCTTAATAACAGCATCAGTGGTGATATTCCTCATGAACTCTCCACACAACCACCTAGAGGCTACATCGACAAGAACTAACGCAAACCTACAATCAGCAGGTAAGGAATCCATAGGACCAATAAAATCTAAACATAACTTATCCCAAGGCAAAACGCAAGAGCTGACAATGGAGCCCTGTGGAGGAGAGAAGATCTTCAACCTCTTTTCACTCTCTTTACACAGGAGACAAGACTCAACCCACCTACGCACATCATCGTCAACTCCAGGCCACCAAAAGTTCTTTTTTATCCTTTTAAGAGTCATGTTTTGCCCAAGATGTCCCTCATGAGCTAAACAAAAAACTTTCCTCCTGAGAGAAAATGGTGGTACAAACCTCTCACCGCGCAACACCAAATCATCGGACACACCCAAACTCAACTCTTCTTGTAATTTGACAAAGGGACGCAGAGAAGGTTTAACATCCCCTTCCCTTCTCCATCCCAAACGAATAGCATCAACCAACTCTCCAAAATCAGCATCCTCCAAGACGGTTTGATGCCATTCATCTCTGGAAATAGAGTGAAATTCAGAAGAACAAACATCCTCAAAGGCAGCAATTAAACAGACACTCTCATCCTCCAAATCCTCACCAACATACTCTGAAAAAACAGAAAGCCGTGATAAGCAGTCCGCTTGTGTATTTCTCCAACCGGAAATGTGCTCTAATTTATAAGTGTAGTCTTGTAACTTGGCAGCAAACTTCATCAGGCGGGGAGAACCATTATTGGCCCCGCCCGGTGACAGAATTTTGAGAAGGGGCTTATGGTCAGTTCTTAGACAAAACACCATACCCCACAGGTAGGTACGAAAGTGCGAAACGCCCCAAACAGCAGCTAGAGCCTCACGCTCGATGACAGCGTAGTTGCGCTCAGAGGAATTGAGGCAGCGAGAAGCAAACGCCACAGTTTTCTCACTTCCTCCAGACCTCTGAGACAACACAGCGCCAATACCGTATGCACTTGCATCAACTGTAACGTAAGTATCCCTACCAGGTTCAAAAGTTGTCAAAATGCCAGCATTAATGATATCACTTTTAACCAGTTCAAAAGCTTGAGACTGTAAAGTTCCCCACTCGAAGTGCACACCTTTCCTAAGTAATGTTCGTAACGGTTCAGTCTTATGTGAGAAATTAGGAACAAACTTGGAGTAGTACTCCACTAAACCAAGAAACGACTTGAGTTGGTCTTTGTCAGTAGGAATAGGAGCACACCTGATAGCTTTCAGAAGGTCTTCCTTTGGCTTAATACCATTCTGAGAAATAGTGTACCCCAAATAGTCGATTTCGGTTAACAAAAACTGACATTTGTCTTTTCTCAAGGTAAGACCAGCAGTTGATAGAATTTGTAAAACTTTTGACAAATTAGAATTGTGCTCAAGCTCATCTAAGCCTGTAATCAAGATGTCATCTTGGAAGAAGTGGACATGCTTTAAGTCTTTGAAAAGGGAATGCATCATGCGTTGAAAAAGCTTGTCGCAGAGGCAAGGCCAAACGGCAACCTTTTAAATTGAAACACCCCTTCAATGGTAACAAAAGCAGTAAACTTACTTTTTGGAGTCAGGGTGTAATACAACTTGATGATAGGCGGACCTTAGGTCCAGTTTACTAAAGAATTTAACCTTGTCCATTAGCAAGACCATTTCAGAAATGTTGGGCAAAGGAAATTTGTCAACAATAATGTTCTGGTTAAGAGAACGAAGGTCAACACAAAAACGGAGCTTACCGTCCTTTTTCTGTGTGACTACAACTGGCGAAAGCCACTCAGAAGCTTCCACCGGTTCAATTATGTCCTGCTTTTGCATGTCATCAAGCATTTCCTTTACTTCGTCCCTAACAGCAATGGGGATCCTTCTTAAAGCATGTCTAACTGGGGAAGCATTTTCCTTAACTTTAATTTCATGTAAATAACCTTTCAATTTACCCAAAGTAGGACGGAAAACATCAGAGAATTTAGACAGAACATTTTCAACATTGTAAAAATCATCGGCTGCAAGTACCACATCATCAGACCTCGGGTCAAGAATAATATGTAAGTCGTACTGTTGTAACCACCCAAGAATTGCTGGACCTTCTTCGGAAATGAAAACCTTTCCCAAAGCAGACCTGCCTTTAAATTGAAAAGAAGTATCCATGACTCCCTTCAACTTAATTACTTTCCCTGTATAACCTTTCGGCATGAAATCACTGTGTAAGAGTGGTACAGATGGCCAATGCTCCCTATACATACTATAAGGTATAATGGAAAACATCGAGCCTGGATCAACCATGAGGGTAACGGGAACATTGTTGAGAATAAAAGAAGCTCTTGGCTTCTGCAAGACAAAATGAGCATTGTCATCATCAGTATCACCGTCCACACATAAGAACATTTCTTGAGAGGAAGCATCATCTTCAACAAAATTAACTCTATTAAATGCAGGAGATTTGCACACTTTGCTAATGTGACCACGCTTACCACACTTACGGCAGTTTTTGTCTCTGGCAAAACAACCTTGAAAATCAGCAGCATGAGACATATCCCCACAACGAAAACATCCTACAAATTTCACCTTCCCACCAGGATTATTATAAACAGACCTAGACTTGGGAAGAAAAGTTTTAGGTTTAGTGTTAAATTTATCAACATTAGAAGGTGGTTCTTTATCAGACTTGGAGACAACGTTGACAGTCTCTTCCTTCTTTATTTCAAGGAGACGCATCTCGTCCATGCATATGTCAGATTCCTCGACGACTTTAGCAATTGTAATGGCTTCCAACAATGTAGGGTTTTTTGCTGCCCAAAGTTTTTGCTGCATACGCTTGTTTTTACATTGTACTATCAGTTGATCTCGAATCATCTGGTCCGCCATAGCTCCAAAGTCACATTTCAGGGATAATTCTCTTAAGCGAGCAACCATTTGATCAACTGTTTCTTTGCCTTTTTGGGGAACAGTATAAAATTTGTGCCTTTGCATGACAATGTTAATTTGTTTTCCAAAGTATTTTTCTAATCTTAACTTTGCTTCATTGTAGGGGTTATCAATAGGCTCACCATCATCATTTAAGAGCTCTGGCAGAAATTTGAAGACATGTTGTCCTGCTTTGCCTAAGGAATTCAATAAGATAGCTTTCTTCCTGGTGGCAGGAAATCTAAGGCCATCTATGGCCTCAAGATAATTTTCGAAAAACCCTAGCCATTCTTCCCATTCCGTAGTGGGAATCTCCCCTTCAATAAGAAAGGCTGGTGGTGGAGAAATTGTATGGTTGGCAGTGGTAGCCATGTAAGTTGTATCTGTGTAAATTTATTATTTTATTTCGCGGATTAAAGCTGAGGCAGGTGAACAGGAACGTAATGTATAGTATTTTGCTTGTATTTGCTGTGATAAACTGTTGTAGAGAAGTATTTGGTACAATAAAGTTGTTTTGCCGGTTGAAAATGAACGTGGTTGGCAAAACGGCAATGTTAACGAAGCAGTATCATGCGTGTGTTGGCAAAAGCTCTCAAAATGGCTGCCGGACGTAGTGCGCGATGACGTCAGCGCGCATACAGCGTCAGGCGCATGCAGCGTCTCCTAGCAAGGAAGAGACGCGCTGAAGAGTTCTCGCGCTAGGACAGGAGAATGGCGCTTGAGAACGTTGGTATCGCTCGCGCTGTCTTGCGCTGTGTGCTCGAGCGCACAGCGACGCCAAAACCGCCAAAGAAAGCCAAAATTGAAAAGAACAGTACCTTAGGTTGCCGCTTTCTATAAACACAAGAGCGGTAAGCGTTGTGAGAGGACAGCGCCTAACGAGAGTCCACAGGTCCACAGGAAGCGCCAACCAGCAGAGGAGAATGAAGTGTAGGGAAACAGCTCTCCAGGGACACCAGAAACTCCTCGAAGACGTGGAAGACCGAAGCGTCGCCAAAATGAAGAGAAGAGTCGTGGTCCAGGAGCTGGTTTAAGGTGAGTTTATTCTGGTAGAACAGCAGTACAAGTACCAACCATCCTGCCTCAGCAACCGCCAGGATCAGAATGGAGAACATGGAACCATACAGGTAAGAGAACATGGAATACATGCTGGCATAACACTCTAGGCTTAGAAAACAGTAATGACATTAAGATGAGAGGCACAACACACATCTTAAAGCATGCCTCAATGCAGCCGCCAGACTACTTACCGGCACAAGGAAATACAATCATATTTCATCACACCTGAAAGCTCTCAACTGGCGTCCCCTGGAGGCAAGAATACAGCTCAAACTAGCATGCATTACGCACAATGCTTTACACTCTAACTCCCCTGCATATCTGACACAGAAACTTTTGATCTCCGAAGGAACCAGGAACACCTGATCTGCCAGAGACCTCTTGCTCCAACTCTCAAGCTTTTGGAAAAAAAAAACATATAATCGGGCCTTCTCAAGGGCTGTTCCAAGAATATGGAACTCTTTCCCACCCGACATCAGAAGAATCCCCTCACTGACTCGCTTAAAAAAGTATGCCAAAGCCTTCCTTATGAGCAAATTTCTTGGCTAATATTGCCTCAACTACTTCTATGGCCTGACCTATGGCCATCCATTACCTCCCTTCTGTCTAGCTGGTCACCTGAAACATCAGAAACTTGGGACCTGATCTGAATAATTGTAATCATAATCTGTAAATATGGTATTGATGGAGCAAGGTTTCATACGTAAAGAGACTTGCTCAGATTCAATCCTCTCGAAATAACAAGTAATCTATTAAACAGTATGTTTTGTCTTACTAATAATTGCACCACAAGACATTCTTAGTATCTAGCGGAAGCGTGACAATGTGCTTTCACTAACAGTAACTCAAATGCATTAAAATGGCTGCTGAAAACGCAAGAACTTTTCTGTGCATGCGTCTGCCACACTCATGTGTTGTGACGTATCTTTTGCCTGGTGGGAAATTTTTACAACTGCCAAGTCCTGGCTTACTTGTAATATTCCTGGGAAGATGACCGCCTGACCCCTCAAGAGGAAGAAAATATGAACTGATTGAATACATTGTGTACAATATTGAAACATTCATTGCTGGGTGGAATAAAATTCATAGGAAAGTTAAATTAGGGAGGGAACATTGATCATTATTTTTGAATGAAGATGATCTCATAACTGGTATGGTGTGATGACCTCTCCTCATTCTTCTGACCAATCAAATCAAGGGAATACACAAATTTGCAACACTGGGGGTGGTACATTGCCCTGGAAAATGGTATAACTGCTTAGCTAGTTAAATTGTCCGAGTAGCTGACCTGTTACTGACCCAACGCATGCTATGGGAGATCGAGAGCAGAGGTGCTGGCGGAGCACTATGTCAGAAGAATCAGGAATTGCTGAGGGAGAAGAACCGATAACCCAATCGAGTCTGACAGTTAGCCGCAGGGAGGGGTGTGACACAGGCGTTACACTTAGCTGAGGGTTCCTATCCCGACCTGCATCTGTCCCTTTCCTTTGCACCTGAACCGAGGGAAGTCCTGGTTTCCTTTACTGAGCCCTTGGTGAGGGTTGGTCTTCACACCATTCTAGGTAAATGTAATCTGTGTGGTATGTCATTGTACTGTTTCCCTCTTTCCCGGTGGCAGAGGTCAAGGTGCCCAACAGAGCCGTAAGCAGCCTCGCAAGGCTGACGGAAAAGGCAAGCAGGATGAGTCACCGCATCCAAGGCCTCAGTTTCCGAAGAAGAAAGTTGCTGTGGTAACAGCGAGATATGCCACAGATAGTGAGAGCGCAGCATCGGAATCTGACATGGACGCTGACGCTGCTGGACAGCGCGGCGGAGATTACCATCATTCAAAATGCATTGCATCCACTACTGAAGGTGACAGCAACTCACAACTTCATTGCAGTTGAGATAGCTGACACTAGAGTGGCTCCCCCTAACAGGCTTTATGAAATTGTCTTAATAATTGAAGGTGACATAGAACGTACCATAAAAGTTTTTTTTGGGAAAATCTAACAACTACCTATGATATTTTGTTGGCGGAGGTCGATTAGCCCCCATCCTTTTTCTTAGCTGCTCTGCAAGGGGAGGAGGCGATCCTCCCCGCTTCAGAGCACACAGTGCCGAAGGAGCAGGCTCTGCAGTTTGCAGAAGAATGGACTAAGGCGCTAGCGCCAGCGTTGTACCATACTCACTGTGGATTGGACAAACTTTTGTCTTGACATGAGATTCCCTTGCGGTTGATGCCACAGCTTCAACCCCAATACCCCATGCGGCGAGTAGCAAAAGCTTCCATTGCACAAATCCTTGAACAATTGGAATATCAAGTTGTAATTGAAACGTCTGTGTCTCCGATGAATAACCCACTTAAACTCACATTGTCGTACGTGCGTGGTGCAGAATACTCACAGTTCTGCTATGGTGGATAGTCTGGTGCGTAAAAGGTTCAAAACCACACTTGACATATCCATTGTTTTTTTTGCCCACAATCTGTCCTCTCTTAGTAGTCAATGGATAGCTTTTACAAGTGGTGGCAAACTGCGCCAATTCCTAAGTTTGGCTATGGGCTACAGGAATAGTCCAGGCATTTTTGCTGCCCACATTGTCTCTCTCCTGGAGAGGCACGACGCAGATGCATGTTCATATGTGGATGACATTTACCTCACAGACGACAAGTTATGGCTGCATCTGTGCCGTGTTGACCGCATAATTTGCCATTTTGCAGACATAGGCTATAAATTTTACTTTGCAAAATCACACATTGCAGAGCACACAGTGTTGTTCCTGGGCTACGAGCTCAACAATGAAGGCCAAGGTTTAGCTCTTCACTTCTTGGAGAAATGCGCACTTACTTTTGCCAGCTCCGACAACACTGAAAAAGCTACACTCTATATTGGGCTTTTTGAATTTCTGTCATACCTACATTCCCGAATATGCCCAGCGTATCAAGCTGCTTTATGCGTTGATACAACCTTCTTTTTCTAACATTCAGCCATCTTGCAGTCTTTGCAGGCTGACCTTCTTCAATCTAAATTCTTGTCAACTCATGATAACTACACCAACCTGGTGATACGAATCGTGCCAGGAGTGGTGGATTTCACTTGCCTCACTTTTAATGAGGGTAACAGTGTCCCTATCGCTTACAAGTCACACTTGTACATTTCGGCTGAGTTGCGGTTTTCCACTGTGGAAAAAGTTTTCACAGCAGTGCAAATGGTGATTCTTAGGGAAGGTGCACTGTCACAGGGAAAACTCATTTTGGTTGTTACTCCGTATCCTGCCTTGGAGGCAGTGAGGAAAGCCAGTGTACCGTATTCCAAAGCTTTGCACCCTCGGTGGATACAATGGGCTACGTCCTTGACATCCCCAGATGTAACATTCATTTTTGATTCCTCTTTGCAGACTCAGGAGTTCTTGCAGTATGAATTTGTTCATCCTGCCCCTCTGACTATGCACCCACTCGAGGATTTCTGTTGTATGATTTACACTGACGGAAGCGCCCAAGCGGCTATTGGTTCAAGGCACGCATATTCTTCGGCCTGCGCAATTGTGGTTGGCACTATGGTGGATGGTGAATTCAAGTCCGATGTCGTGCATACACAGACATTAGGGGACGGTACCGCCCAGTTGGCAGAACTTTGTGCTCTGATGCTTGCATTGGAGTATGTCGATCCCGGTGTAACTACTCTTATTGTGAGTGACACTGTGTTTAGTTTTACAATGACAATCTACCCTTTTGGACTCAAAATAATTATCGTGACTCCAAGGGTCGCACAATAAAACATAAAATGATCTGGTTTCGAGTGGCTTTTTCAAGTTTCAAGTTTATTTTATTTGTTTGATTAATTAAAATCTTACAAAAGAGCAGCTAAAACTTCACTAATTTTTAAAATTGAGCTTAAAGAACGACTCTCACTCGTCTTTGTAATTCATACTATGGGTCATCAGCGTGTTGGAGTTCACGCTGTTTGAAACTTTCTCACGGACGAGGCTGCGAAGACAGCAGTTGCAACATATGCAGTGGCAGCGGTTACACGTTCCAAAAGTAAGATTGATGATGACATCTTGGCAGTTATTGCTGCAACAGAGAAGGGAGGTAATTACCTTAGAGGTTTCCCTTCTAAATACTCTTATCATTTAAGTCCTGATAAAGTTCCTTATGTGAGAATTAACGACGTTGGTGACAGGTTGATTCCCAACGCGGACCGCATACATGCTTTGATTACAGAAGCCCATGCCGGGATGGCTTTGGCACATGCCGGCGTGTCAGCTACTGTATCTCTTCTCCAGCAACGACATTGGTGGCGGGGTTTGTACAAACAGACACGTGATTTTGTCCTTCAATGTGGCATTTGTCAGCAAATTAAACCTTCCTCTGCTGCACGCCCGCCCCAAACTCAGTTGTACATATCTAATAAACCACTTGCATGTGTTATTCAGATCACTGCGGTCCTTTCTCCTCTGATACTGCGTATAAGTACATCTTAGTAGCAGTTGACTCTTGCACACGATTTGTCTGGGTGTGGCCTCAAAGCAGTGCTGATTCTAGAACTGTTGTAAGGGATTTGCGTGTCTTTGTGGGAATTTTTGAGTGTGGTACCTCCCATTCGGACCAGGGTCCAGCATTCGTCTTTAAGGCGATGAAGGATCCATGGCTTCATGGGGGTCCAGGTCAAATTTTCGTCTCCATACCGGCCTGAGGGTAATAGTGTTGTGGAGCAAATGAACTGTGACTGAAAGCAATCCTTGACAGTGAAGGTATTCGGTGCTGGCAGAGACTGGCTAACCCATCTCAATAGCGTACAACGTGCACTAAATAATCTCCCTAGAAGGTCTCTGGGTGGGTGGACCCCATACAAAATGCTCTTTGGCATCAAGATGTTTGTTCTGGACCTTGATGGTCTAGACATGGCGGCGGGAGCTGCATCCATTGACGTAGATGAACATTCTAATGTTTTGCAGAACCGACAAAAGACCAGAGACAGTCTAGCAAAGGAACACTTGCCCTCCAGGTCTGAAGCTGTGTTGCAGATTCCGGTAGTCGGCTGGCTACCCCAATTTGGAGAACTGGTCCGAGAGAAGATCGACAACAAGAAAGAATGTGGTCCTTCCTATCGAGCTCCAGTTGCTGTGCTTGGTGTGCAGGGTACAAGAACAGTAATTTTACCTCCTCTTCCAGGGCGAAAGGGGAACAGGTACATTTCCATTTACAATGTCAAACCACACAGGGTGGCCGATTCTCTAAAGTATGATGCCTGCGGTTTTGTGTCCAGCAATGGTGCGACACTCAGTTTTGGCCCCAGATCCTGCAATCGGACCTGATGTTGTCGTTGAAATGAGTCCACTTACGAATCCTTTATTGAATCTACCTACTGGTGATCCTCTTAATGACACTGAATATACTTATCCAACTGACTTGTCTATGCCTAATTTGGAGACCCTTGTGGCTAATCAATCCCGTTTTTCATTTGACACTGGCTTTTCCACATCCAAGTCCTCTTCAAAAGTTTAGATTTTTTTTACCTGGTTTAAAAAACATTTTTTAACCCCCCCCTGGACTTACATTTGGCTGGTCCTTTTGCAATTTTTTTGTTCATGTCCATCGGATTTGTGGTGTATTTGTTTAATTTTAACAATGGACACTACGTTCAAGAAAGAACTTCAATTAGAATGATTGATAGAACTTTCGCTCCCCACTCTTCTTCGCACATCATGAAGAGGGACCAGACCTTTGTGAATATAAATGATTGGCCCGTTTTGGATGGGATTGTATGGGATGCTGTAAAGTTCCAGATACATGGTCCCACAGAGGTTATTAATGTTCCCAATGTACTCTGTGCCTCTATGGGGGATGTGGTTAAACAAAATATTCCCTCTGATGATTGAGACATTAAAGCTGTAGAAGCTTTGTTTTCTGATTTGAAACACTATGCTGCTTTCGATGCTGAAGATTTATATTTGGAATCTGCGAATTATGGTGATTTGTAATCTTACCAGCATTTTGGCAATCACTTTCTGCATAAAACATATTCATTTAGAAATGTGGTTAGCTACACACAGTGGGAACATTGTCCCGCACCAGTGGAAGGCTGCTCTAAAACGCTTTTGAAATTGTTTTTTTATTTTACTTATTTTAATCACTCCAACCCTGATGCATTTTATTTTAAGTTGACTGAGAAGCCCTCTTCCAAGGTTAGACTTACCCACACTAAATTGCTGTATTCAAAGTCCTTTATAGACCAGTTGGCTTGTATGGGCTATGAACTGTGGAAAGATACAATTGATCCTAAATCTGTTTGGGATTTCTAAAAGTTGGCAAGTGGAAGGTACTGAGGATTTGCATTGTGCATGTCTCATCCCAAACCAAATGTTGTTTCTGAATGCTACTATTTCACAAACCACATGCTTTGGATTGGCTACTTCTAAAAAATTAAATGCTCCTTCATTTCCTGATTTGGGTGAATTTCCCCATTGGAATAATTACACCAGTACTTCCCTAAGTGATTTACAAGACCTGTTGAAAAAATCCTCTTTTAATGTCTCCAGCATTAATCCAGAGGGCTAGTTGCTATGGCAAAAAAGTGCAGATTCCTGCCAGCACCGTTTTCTGGGTCTGACCCCTGGCTATATAGAGGTTAGAGTTAATCCCTGCTTTCAGACTCAACATTGAGTCACCATCTATTCTGTAGGCAAATTGTGCCAGAGTTGGCTCAGACATTCATCTTTAGCGTCTGTTAAGCTACATTTATCCAAACTCACTGACACCGTTGACCTAAATGATTTTGTTAAAGGTCCTGCAGCAGGCAGATCGAAAAGATGGATATATGCTGGTTACAAGGTTTGGAAGCTATCCCAAATTAAAGCTGTTTCTAGACTTAGAGCTATTGATCTGGCCAATTTAGAAAAAAGCCCTTGCCATTGAAGATTATATCATTAACACACTTTCTTACAGAATTTACACATTTGATAATATTGTATCATCCGTCATTGAAATTGTGCAGGAAGATGTTGCCGTACTATATCATGGGCAAAATCAATTGCGTTCTGTTATGCAGTTTGCATGGACTCTACAAACGTTGAAAAATGGCAGAGTGCCATGGGATTACTTGAACACAAGTTTGTTATTTCTGCCTTTCAATTTGACTGTTAAACAACAATTTATGTCAATGAAAGCTGCCACATTTTTATTGTTGCATATTGAAAAGTTAGAACCTTTACCGTTTTCAGTGGCAGAGACCAATTCGGCAGTTTGGCTCATCCATGGGTTGATATCTCTATCTTTTTCCCTTTTCAAATTTGAGTCCTGCATGAAACACTATGCAATAGGTAGATTTGAACCCTTAGGTGGTGCTTATCTTGATGAAGTTTGGAATCTCCCGTTCGCATACAGGTGTTTGATGGAAGGAAAGGAAGTTTATTTGAATGGCGAAGATTGCACCACCCCACCAGGTCGCTCTTTAGTCTGCAGAAATCTGCAATTGCACGATTCTTGTAATGTCCTTGCACCGAACCTTGCCTGTGTTTTAAAAGGCACTCCAGTCCCGGCCATTACACCGACATTCACATTGCTTGCAAACAGTAGTTATTTGTTATTAAATAATAAGGATGGTTGTGGTATGCATGCTGGTATTCCTTTTATTGTTACAGCTTCTCAGTGTGTAGTTTGCTGTAAGAATGTCTTGTTTCCTCCTCCACATGGGAGGCTCGATGTTTCCATCTGGCCTTCTATTCCGACCTTGAAGGCAGAGTTCAACAAGATGACTCGAATAAGAGCTCTTTTGTCCCAGAAGGAAGTCCCCCTTACATCTGCACGTGAGACATTCGTCCTTCACGTTGCAAATTGTCGAACTGAGGTAAACGCCTTATTAAACACAGACCTGCCCCTGCATTTTGGTGCTTTGATTCACACAATCTTTTACGCCTCGTCGACCACTGGCCTGGCAATTTTTTTTAATGTAGTATGCTCTGGCCCTGTGACCTCATTTCAGACTATATTTGGTGTGATCCCTTAACTTTTTCATTCGATTTTATTGCGTGTCTTTGGTGGTTTCCCTTTGCTCCTCACTTTAGGCGCGGACCTAATGCTGTTGACATGTTTACTACAAAATGGATGCACAGTCTGTGCCCCACGACGATCTGTCCCGGCTGCTCCTCCTTCTTAACCCGATGCTAGAATACTATGAATCGCTGCCTCTGGCGACTCTGAGTGTGGCGTATGGTTTATTTTTCCAGTTCTCATTCTTCACTTGTGTGCAGACTGTTTTCCATTGCCTGGATTGTGCATTTGAATGGGCCCTGGATTTGTATCTCTGCAACACAGTGTCTCCTGACCCGGATTTTAATCCACTAATGAGTTCCTTAGTTGCTCATGAACTAGATTGTTCTAGTGCCGGGATTATGGCCTGCGCAGCGGCTCATGGGGTTATAGGCAATTGGAACATTTGGACTGCGGCCAATGACTTTCTGGCACGCAGATATCTTGAAGTAAGCCCGAGTTCTCCTCTGATGGTTCTAGAGGCTCCGGCAATCGAGGAACTTGTTTGTTCTTTCCCTTTACTTAATTGGATGGCTGAAATGTTCATGGATGATAACAACGACTTCCTTTTGGAGGCAGTTGCAACTTATGGTGCTTATACGCTGTTGGATTGAAGTACAGATTTTTTTTGCTTCATAAATTCATAAACACGTACTGAACTTGTGAATATTTTTTCTTTTAAAGCCTTAATGTTTTTCTTAATTTTTGCGGTCTTTTTTTACACCATGGCCACCGTGATTGGTTTCACTGACTTGGTTACTTTAATTCGGATTTTTACTCCCAATTCTCAAGTTTGGCAAAATTCCTGAACTTGGTTCTGTTTCATTCAAACTTGAACTCTGCGTTCTATGAAACTTGCCCCGATTATTGTGCGTTCCCCAAACAAGGGAGGGTGTAGTATGGTTTAGGGCCTCCTTTTGCGGTCATGCTATGTTAGCATGGCTTATTGGAAGTTTAAACGCCATTTTACCTTTTGCTGATTTTGCACACAACACTGCATAGCTGTTTTTGTTAGTTAGCCTTCACGAAGGTCTACACATGGGAAAAGGTTTGTTTTTCGACCTCTCAAGACATAGATCGTGCCCCTGGTCTGCACAGTGAGTGCTGAGCCGTGAAGGCTATCATAACATGTGAACCTGTTTATTGGCATGACCGTGTAACACATTCTAAACACAATATTTTGGTAGCGGCGAGCCAAGTAAGATTCTGGCGCCTTTATTATAGCACACTTGCCATGATTTCACACACTTGGAAGATTCCAGGAATGCAAAGAGCCTTGCTGATCCAGATGTAATTCAAACCTACTGAGTGGAAAGGTAATGGCGTCCCCCAAAACAAGCCCAAGAGACCTTCTTTAGTTTATAATACATAGTTCCTATACAGGGAGGGTGTTAAAATTAGGCGCTACATAACCTGTTTGCACTATCATTGTAGTATGATTCCTCCTTTTCTGTGGCTATCACCAACACGGGGATTCCAGAGGGCGGGCTGTCTCTCACATGTAGACAGTCGCAGGGTGTAAGGGAAGGGGCTGTATCCAAAAGGAAACGCGGTGCACCGGCGAGGGGTGGAAAAAAGGCCAAACTTGATAAGGTCCCTGAAGTAAACCAGCTGTTGGCACAGGCCGAAAGCACGGAGGTAACCCACATAAGTACTGTTGATACTAATGTATGCCACCAGGTCCCTGTGTTATCCCTACCCTCTGCATATATATTTGGGGATGGGGCGCAGTCAGGGACAGATAATCTGATCCCTATGCTGTGCTCTACCCTCCAATCTTTGCTCAATCCTCTAGTGGACAGATTAAATTCTATTGAGCGTAGACTTTCAACTATTGAACTGGCCACTGGGGAGCTGATGAACCATCTCAAATTAGTTCCAATTGTACAGCAGGGCCAGGATCTTGGTGGGGGGTGTGGCCTTTCTAGCTGTCGTGCCTGTGCCCACTACAAATCCGCCCCCAGTAAACAATCCTGCGACAGCACTGGCACCATTAGGCTCACCTAGCAGTAATCCCCCCAGAAGTACTGCCCATAGGAGATAGGGGCCGTGTAAAGAGGAGTAAGGTAGTCAACTTGCCTCCGGAAGCGCCCCCCTTAGTAGTTGTACTAACTGGCGTCCCTGAGCTCAGCAGCTCTACCCCAGAATCATTCTCATCTTTAAAAAACAAGGTGGTTAGCTGGCTGAATATTCACAGACCGGCCCACCACATCATTCAGCCGAAATTGTTATAGTTAGAAGAGTACCATGGGTGGGTGCATCAACCAAACATATAAAAGGAGATTGTGTTCTGGTTAATTTTAGGCACCCTGGTATAGTCACACACATCTGCAACTGGGTGGAAGACACTGCCGGTACCTCAATCCAGATTCTCCCATTGTCCTGCTTTTACCCGCCTCCTAACTACCCAGTGCCAAGTTGGTGTGAAGAAGGGTGGACTAGGGTGGGCGCTAGGAGCTTTATGGGCGGGCACACGCATAACCACTATACTACACCCACATACCCCAACTATTTCCACGGCAACAGGTTCAGTTCTCTGGACCAGGTTGACTGACTCGATTGGGGAAAAAGACGGGGAGGACGGGATGGCTCAGTAAGTCACAAAAATTTACAGTCCACCCGTGTAGAAAGGAATGGGTTGAATACTGATTTGGGGACCCGCAGGTGGAATTGTGTGGGCTTATGTCTGTATCACCTAATAGGGGGAACGGTACTTCGAACTCCGTGCTTTTGCTAAATGGGGAGAGGGACCATACTATGTCCTTTAATCAGGCCACTGCCGGTAAAACATCTCTTAAAATCCTGTCATGGAACATTGCAGGGCTACATAACAAACTGGCTTGTCCGGATTGGGGCACTCAAGCGACATTTGTTTCTTCCAAGAAACTTGGGCAAGAGAGGAGCAATTCAGGAGCGGTTTTGCATCCTTCTCTATACCCGCAAAGTGGGGGGGGGGGGTAAGGAGAGGCCTTTGGGGGGGCTGACAATCTGGGTGAAAACTCATCTGGGGTGTAGTGCCAGGATCTTGGAAACAACATCGGAGGATGTACAAAGTATATTACTGACCTGGCCCGACGCCTCCAGACTTGTCTTGGTGAATGTTTACTCCAGACCCGTCAGCCCTACAGCGGAGTCTAAAACCATCGAGGAACTTTCCTCGTTCCTAACTAGGATCCCCCAGGGGGCCACCCTAGTGATAGGTGGTGAATTTAATTCCCACTTCGAGCCGTTGAGCGATCTGATGGATGGTGCAATTCTTGAAGAGGATGCCCATTGGAAAATCCCCCCGGTGGTGGGTCCTACGCCTAAGTCATGGGCCCCACTTGCAGTACAAATGTTAGCCATGACACTAAACCATTCAATAAGGGCATGCAATGTCCGTGCCGGATCGTATATACCAGCAGAACATACCTACAACGAACTGGGCCAAGAGGCTCGACTGCATTATATATTTGTCGAAGCCTGTGCATGGCATAAGGTCATTGACTTCAAGGTGGTAGCCAGGACCGAAAGTGATCATAATCTCTTGATCTTAGATTTTCTCTGCCCAGACAGCCCCAAACGAGGGCGAGGATTAGACAACCGGGCCCTCTTGTCTAGTAACAGACGAAGAATCAGATGGGACAAGACTGTAACCCGCCCTGATATAATGGCCGGTTTATATGTAGAAGTAGTTACTGCACTGGAAGCTGTGATTGCCCTGTCCCCGGACTTTGCTTCTAATTCAGTATTTGCCAAACTTGGTGTAGTCCATCAGAAATTGACCAAAAGTGTAGCTGAGATCCTGAACCCTGCGGGAAATGGGAAAAAAACTGCAAAAAAACTTACCTGGTTTAACCCAGCATGCAGAAGGGCAAAATTAGAGCTCATTAATGCATTGAAAGTTAGTCATAATAATGTTCTGATTAAAGAAAAAAGGGCTGCGTATAGGAAATTAATCCACCACGCCAAAGCAGAATGGGAGGCGGATCAATGGGTCAATTTAACATCAAGTCTGGCTGGAAGAGACGCCCGGAAATTCTGGCAAATTGTAAATACTGGGTCTGTAGAGCAAGTTGAGGCTGTGGTCCCTAACGTAGCCGCCGAGGTGTGGGAAGAGCATTTTCGTACTCTCTATTGGGCGGACGCCCCAGAGGGCGTACCGAATATGTTAATACGACTTCATGCCCAGAACTATGCACAGGTCAGGTGTGGTAGCAACGGTTCATTGACAGCTCGATTCCCCGTTGGCAGGGGGGTAAGGCAGGGGTGCGTTTTGGCACCCACCCTGTTCTGCCTCTATGTCAATGGGGTAATCGCACATCTGGATGCTGTACATGATAGTGATGTCCCAAAGCTTGCAGGGTCCTGAATTGCAGTGATCATGTTTGCAGATGATACGCTGCTTCTATCTAAAACTCCCATGGGCATCCAGTGTGTCTTAGATGGGTTTGTTTCCATTTGTAAAGAACGGGGTTTGGAAATTAACACCTCAAAAACTAAATACATGATCTTTAACCCCCCTACAATAACACGCCCAAACCCCACGATAGATGGTGTCAGATTAGAAAGGGTCCATACCTTTGACTACCTCGGGCTCACCCTCAATGAATCATTCACCTGGGTCCAACATCAACTGAAACAGCACCTTAAAATGACCCAGATAGCCGGGATAGACTCTTGAATAAATCTTCGTACAAACCGATTGGTCTCCCATTAGAAATCTATAAACTGCGGGCTCGCGGGGCAGTGTCCTACAGGGATGAGTTGTGGGGCCATAAGACTAGGTCAGCCATTACTGTTGCTGAGAATAGATTCTTGAGGCAGTTGACAGCTCTGCCCGCGAGCACCCCACTAGTGCCGCTAAGACTGGACCTTGGCATCAGACCTATTTAGGAGGAACTGGCCCTTAGACCTCTAACTTTTTGGAGGAGACTCTGGGTCACTCCAGATTTGTCTGAATATAGGCAAGAGTTAATGGAAGTATTGGGCTTGCCTAATGCGAGCAGGCTTCCCTGGCTAAAATATGTCAGGAAGGAACTTGAGAACCTTGGACTTGCTTCAATGTGGTTATACCCGGAGCATACTTGCACTGGCATTTCACGAAAACAACTGGTCCAGCTGTACCGGGAAAACCGCATGGCTCACTTAACATCAAGCTCCCAACTGGGTACACTCACAGCTAGGTTCTTATCGATCAAAGACTCCTATTTTTTGGAGCAAGTCCTGGACGACATTAGCCCTGCTGCCTCGAGGAAGCTTTTTCTGCGATGGCGGCATGGTTCGCTACCCATCAGATCTTTTACGTCTGATTGGTGCGCACCATCGCCGAAGAACTGCCCAGGGTGTACTGCAGCTTTAGAAAATGAGGTACATATTGTCTTCTTTTGTCCTGCTTATCTAAATTTGAGACAGAGGTGGATCATCCCAATATGTAAAAACTTGGGGATAAGCCACTGACTCCAGGTGTTTAGAATTTTAAAGACGATCTCTCTCCGGTTGTGGTCTTTGCTGTTACAAAATTTATAACAGCAAAGTGGAACACCAGAAGGGCACTTGTGGCTAACCTGTAAACTAGGACATAGAAGGTACATAACAGAATTCAACTGGGGCTGGTAGTAGAATCAAGAGGCTAGCCGGGTCATCTGTTTCATTGGAAATATACATTGTTATGAAATGGTTTTATTACTGTTATGTTTTTAAATATTTTATTGTATTATTATAATGTTTTAATGTAGTGTTCTTTTATGACAATTTATTGTCGAAATAAAGATTATTGATTGATTGATTCCTCCTTTTGTATTTTATGGAATTGTAACCATGCTGACCATATTATTCTTAATCATATGTCTGCTTATGTTGACTAAAATACTGCGCATGAGATCACGTCGTTAAAATAAATATTTTAACCTTACCGTGTCTCTTTTTTTACTACTGTTGTGGACTGGTATGAGAGTATAACAAAAGAGTGTTCTCACTTCCCACCATTCCTGAGATTGTCTTCAGTTGCATGTTGTAGGTTGTCTAATCATTGGTTACTTTGCTATAGGACGAAGAGCTAATGTGAGACTGATGCTAACTGGTTTGGGTTTTCTAGGTACTGAGGTGAGTTTCTGGTACACCACAATTCACTAATGTCCTAGGTCTCTGTGCAAAGTTCTGTGTATGAGCAGAAATCCTTGCAACAAGCTGTTGCATTAATAAACAAGAAGAATGCTCCAACGTTAAAAAAGTCCAAAAATGAGCATACATTTATAAACTTGTGACACTCATTATATAATTTTAACAAAGTGCCACATACCAGACATGAACATTTATATTGTTTCGGTTTTGAGAGCTCATAATATCTAGACTGAGAGAGTGGGTGAAAAGGTGAATCCTCTGAAATATTGGTCAATTGTGGATTTGTTATTCATGAGCATACGCTGATTTCATTGGTCTAGTAGATAAGTTCACATAGGGAGGGGAGGTTCTTCCTATCAATAATAAATAAAGGTCAATAACTCTATAGTCACGGCAACTACCTACCCATTTCTCTTCGTTGGGTGCTGTCAAATTGCAGATAGCCCACGTGGCCAATCAATTACACTTCTTTCTGTAACTCACTCCTGTCTAGACAACTGCCAAGAAGTAGCTTACTCATCTTGAACCACCAAATGTATCCTTATTGCAGCCTTGGCTAATTACCACCTCTCCACTGACACCAGCAGTGTCAGTGTTTAAATTCCATCAGATTCTCCACCCCAGGATATATGAGATTGGGTTTGCAGACACATTCCTGCAATGGCGTGTCCCATTCCTGTTGAATCATAAACATGGAGGCTCTTTGTTCCCCTATTCTTCCACCTAGAGCACTTTGTTGTGTTGTGTCTCTGCTTGTTCCCCTTCTCTTTTGAGACTCTGCATTAAGACATTGTCTTGACTGAGCCACTCCCACGGTTTCCAATAATACATTTACATCAATGACACCCAGCACCTACTGTTCTTCGATTGGGATTTTGGGCAGGACACATGTGAAAGTCTTCTAACTTCATTTGAGAGAGGTCAAGGGGCGGGTGGGCTACCACTGGCTAAGCACATCTCCAAAATGATCTATATTCTTATAGGGGGGAGCGTCAACCTGTGGTTGAAATCCTACTGGCCAGACAACATGGGTACTTGTCCTTGTGCCATAGGGGTGGTAAGGAAGAACTTTGTTAAAATGTCTGCGGCCCACTGGGAAGGGGGAAATGGGAAGATCTGGTAGAACATTTATAACCCCTAGATTGACTAAAATTAAAACCAGTTAATAAACCACGACCACTGTTTCCAGTCCAGGGAAGACATGGCTAGGTAGTTCAGGCTGGACTGTTCCCATGAATAGTTTCAAAAGTGGTTCTTTCGGGTGTGAAAACAATTGCTTTAAATCTTGTATGTATCTTCAACAGTGGTCAAAACATAACTTCAGTACTTATTATGCTACCTTGATTAAATCATTAAAGTGCAAAACCAAACACAGGAAAGGGTCAGAGTGATTTTAGATTTTAATTATTGAATAATTTTTTCATTCATATTTTTGTTATTCTGTTTTTGACTGACAACTTAAGTATATGCATAAAAATTACAAAATACAAAATGCGGCGCAACAATTCAAATCAGTGAAGAAAGTGACATGACGTGAAAATATTGTGACACTGTGACATATAAGTGGTGGTCTATTTACATGTGAATAAAGGAGTATTAAAAAAGAGGAGAAAATTAGAAAGGCCGAGTCCTGTTTTATTGGTACTCAAGTCCAACACGCTATATTAATTAGCTGTGGTGTGTTGGGCACGGTAAACTGGTCCTTTTAGTGGTTCTGTCGACGTTTCGACCCTGTGGACACCTTATTTATGGGTCGCTAGCGGGTCTTCTTCAGGACGGGGGCTAGGAAAGGATTATTGCACCAGATCTTCATGGAACAGACATCCTGATATTCTACTTGGTAAAGATGTCCTCTTCAGTGTTGAAGAATCTATTATGGATATCCTGTTGTATTAATCAGGTATAATCCTATTCAATTGCAGCTTTCTTTCTATTTACCACGATCGTGAATTGCTTTCCACAATCATTAGTTTGACGTGTCTCAAAACCTCCGTTAATGTGAGGCATGGTGGCTGGTTGCCATGGTTGTTCTACTGGCGCGACTGTGCACCGGGACGTTTGAATGCGGTTCCATCGGGAACCTGAGGAGCCCTATTAATCGGCATCCTAATCAAGACCACTTATTAGGGTTTAGGCGAGCACTGTAACCTTCCAGTCATCGGCTAAGTTACCGGTTCGTCTTCTTTGGTTAAGACCTAAATTAGACGAATACTGCCAACGTCAACCACTGCCCGCAATTTTCGTTCCTACCCTTATCCCCAGTCGGAGCCACTATCTCCAGATTAACTCCCTAATTCTATCGTCTATCTATCAGCATCACCCAGATACCCAACCCTTGAGGCTTCTATATTCAGGCTAACATTGGAAGTCCTGATGATGATCCATTAATACAATTGGATCGAAACGCTGTCGACACAATATGTGGGTTAAACAATAAGTGTACTACTATGTGCCAAAGTGTTTGTTTCCCGCATTTATGAAGCAAATGTACTCAATATACTCCTTTTGCTCATGCTCTTTAAATGCCTGAAGTACCACTGTAATTGTATGCTTTGAATGTATGTGTAGCATCGAGGATGCAGGACTGTGTCCCACTGCTTTATTGTTTGTTCGTTTGATTAAGCATATCTTCAATACATTGAATTAAATTCTAAGTCCGGCTGGACTTTCTCTTTGTTATAGAGTTCATTGTGGCCTATAATTATTACAAAGTTAGATTCCCTGTTGTCAAGGACCATTTGTTCATAGTTTAATGGTTGTTCTACCAGGCACTCAATGTGATGTTTCATCAAGAGTGCCGTTTCATTCCCCAATCCGGGATTCAGAAAGCGTCCGCTCGACTATACAGTATCGAGTCAGTACGTTATTATTAGACTGTTCCCGTGAGGCACAGGGTCAGACTGATTTGCATATAGCCATGTCTGAACTGGGGTGGCAGAGTGGGCTAAAGAACGGTGATGGATTAAACCCAGATCTTTTGATGGGTGTGAGTGTTTGATTGATTCAGATGCTCCGTCCATCACCCCCCCCTTTTGTACCGCTTTTGGCCGCCATATGTGTGGCAGGGTATGCTCAGACTTGAGTCCCTTGCTCACTTTGCCACTGGATTCAAGCAAGCCGGGCTGAAGACGGCTGGAATGCCAGAAACCGGTCCTCGGAAGCTTGTTTCCAGTCCAGGGAAGACATGGCTAGGCAGTTCAGGCTGAACTGTTCCCATGAGGCACAGGGTCAAACTGATTTGCATATAGCCATGTCTGAACTGGGGTGGCAGAGTGGGCTAAAGAACGGTGATGGATTAAACCCAGATCTTTTGACTGGGTGTGAGTGTTTGATTGATTCAGATGCTCCGTCCATCACCACCCCTTTTTGTACCGCTTTTGGCCGCCATATGTGTGGCAGGGTATGCTCAGACGTGAGTCCCTTGCTCACTTTGCCACTGGATTCAAGCAAGCCGGGCTGAAGACGTCTGGAATGCCAGAAACCAGTCTTCAGAAGCTTGTTTGCAGTCCAGGGAAGACATGGCTAGGCAGTTCAGGCTGGACTGTTCCCATGAGGCACAGGGTCAGACTGATTTGCATACAGCCATGTCTGAACTGGGCTGGCAGAGTGGGCTAAAGAACGGTGATGGATTAAACCCAGATCTTTTGACTGGGTGTGAGTGTTTGATTGATTCAGATGCTCCGTCCATCACCACCCCCTTTTGTACCGCTTTTGGCCGCCATATGTGTGGCAGGGTTTGCTCAGACGTGTGTCCCTAGCTCACTTTGCCACTGGATTCAAGCAAGCCGAGCTGAAGACGGCTGGAATGCCAGAAAACGGTCCTTGGAAGCTTGTTTCCAGTCCAGGGAAGACATGGCTAGGCAATTCAGGCTGGACTGTTCCCATGAGGCACAGGGTCAGAATGATTTGCATATAGCCATGTCTGAACTGGGGTGGCAGAAGGGGCTAAAGAACGGTGATGGATTAAACCCAGATCTTTTGACTGGGTTTGAATGTTTGATTGATTCAGATGCTCCGTCCATAACCACCCCCTTTCGTACCGCGTTTGGCCGCCATATGTGTGGCAGGGTATGCTCAGACGTGAGTCCCTTGCTCACTTTGCCACTGGATTCAAGCAAGCCAGGCTGAAGACGGCTGGAATGCCAGAAACCGGTCCTCGAAGCTTGTTTCCAGTCCAGGTAAGACATGGCTAGGCAGTTCAGGCTGGACTGTTCCCATGAGGCACAGGGTCAGACTGATTTGCATATAGCCATGTCTGAACTGGGGTGGCCGAGTGGGCTAAAGAACGGTGATGGATTAAACCCAGATCTTTCCACTGGGTGTGAGTGTTTGATTGATTCAGATGCTCTGTCCACCACCACTCCCTTTTGTACCGCTTTTGGCCGCCATATGTGTGGCAGGGTATGCTCAGACGTGAGTCCCTTGCTCACTTTGCCACTGGATTCAAGCAAGCCGGGCTGAAGACGGCTGGAATGCCAGAAACCGGTCCTCGGAAGCTTGTTTCCAGTCCAGGGAAGACATGGCTAGGCAGTTCAGGCTGGACTGTTCCCATGAGGCACAGGGTCAGACTGATTTGCATATAGCCATGTCTGAACTGGGGTTGCATAGTGGGCTACAGAACAGTGATGCATTAAACCCAGATCTTTTGACTGGGTGTGAGTGTTGTATTGATTCCGATGCTCCGTCCATCACCACCCCCTTTTGTACCAGTGTTTCAATTCCATCAGATTCTCCACCCCAGGATATATGAGATTGGGTTTGCAGACACATTCCTTCAATGGCGTGTCCCATTCCTGTTGAATCATAAACATGGAGGCTCTTTGTTCCCCTATTCTTCCACCTAGAGCACTTTGTTGTGTTGTGTCTCTGCTCGTTCCCCTTCTCTTTTAAGACTCTGCATTAAGACATTGTCTCGACTTAGCCACTCCCATGGTTTCCAATAGTACATTTGCATCAATGACACCCAGCACCTACTGTTCTTCGATTGGGATTTTGGTCAGGACACATGTGAAAGTCTTCTAACTTCATTTGAGAGAGGTCAAAGGGCGGGTGGGCTACCACTGGCTAAGCACATCTCCAATAATATCTATATTCTTATAGTGGGGAGCGTCAACCTGTGGTTGAAATCCTACTGGCCAGACAACATGGGTACTTGTCCTCGTGCCATAGGGGTGGTAAGGAAGAACTTTGTTAAAATGTCTGCGGCCCACTGGGAAGGGGGAAATGGGAAGATCTGGTAGAACATTTACAACCCTTAGATTGACTAAAATTAAAAGCAGTTAATAAACCACGACCACTGGGGGTCACATGGTACCAGTAGGACCAGCAATATGAGAGAAAACTATGTATCCGCAGCGAGATGGATTTTATAAAACTGCATTTGTTGGACACGTTATCTATGCTGGACACTGATCTACATTGATCGTGTAAAACTTTCATTGTTTTTGTTGGACATTTGATCTGTGTTGGACACTTATCTATGTGGATACACACAAAAGGTCAATTTTATTTTTGTTGAGTAATGTCGAATTGACTGTATGGCTCAAGTAACACTGAAGTTGGGATTTATAAATTTTGATAATGCAAATTGTTTATCTTACACTGCATGAAAAATGTATTTAGTGTCTTGATAAAAAAGAGGAGATTCACAAAAATAAAGTATTTTTGTTACAGAACTTTTTATTGTTTATGACTGTCTGTCCATTGCATACATGCCAATACCATGTAAGGGATAAATCTATCTGGTTCATCAACACCTAAAACATTGCGAAGTGAGGAGTAGCAGGTTAAACAAAACAAGGAAACCAGAGGCCTTTAGCAGCCAGTGAGACATAGAATATTCATGTGTCTGTAGAACTGTAACAGTTATTAATTTATGGTGTAAGGGACATCGTTTTGAATAATAAATTAGATTGATCCAAACCCCCATTTCCTCAACTGGATCCCTCCCCATAATGATAGACACCTTTCTAAAAATTGCATTTTCAGAATTGTGACTTGAAATCTGACTTTACCTTTAAAGGGGATTTTAAATTACAAGACTTTTGAGTGTAAACAATCCATTTGTAGTTGCTCCAAATCTAAAGGTATCACATTTTAAATGCCATAGGGTAACCCATTGTTAGCTAATGGGAAAGATGGGCCATACATCAGTGAAAAACGAACTTAAGAGTTATTCACTGCGAGGACATGTGAAACATTTTTAATGCAATGCAACCTGCCCTCTGAGCTCTTAGGGCATATCTTAGGGGTGACTTATAAATATTAAAAAAAGAAGGCTTAGGCTTGAAAAAGCGTTATTTGCTTTTGCCTGGCCAAATTGGCTGTTTGGAACTTCAGGGTGCAGTGGAAGGCTGTGACATGTTTTAAAAGCTATTTTAGTGAGTTCTAAGGGCCCACTAATAGCATTTATTTTACACGCTCTGGGTACAGGTAGCACCATTTACAAGGGACCTAAAATTAAATTGAATGTGCCAATTAGGTGAAGTTCAATATTACTATGTTTTAAGGGAAGAGCACAAGCACTTTAGTACCGGTTAGAGTCCTCAGGCGATCATAAACCCATTCAGCAACAGAAGGAAAAAGCTGAGGATGACCCTGCAAAAAAGAGGCAGGTTTAACAACTGCATAACATATGTCTTTCGATCTGCTCTTGCAGATAGGTGACTTTTGCAAACATTTATGCTTTAAAGTCATACTGGAGCTGCACTAACTTCCCACAAGGGCACCAGCCCACAGTGCATGTACAGGTAGAAATATATAACTATCTTCACCTTTCTGCCTATTTCTCACTCTTATTTAAGTGTACTTATGTAACTCCCTCCTTCGAGGGCCTGGACTGGAGCAGCTACAGGATTATTGTCAGCCTGCACTGCAGCAGATTCCCAGTCCAGGATTCTCTGTACATGCTGCAGCTCATGGAGTGCAATAGCAGTATGCAGACTCCCTGGAGGCCCACCTGCCATATATTCGTTGTGATGAAGTACTGATGCCCATGTTTTATCTGCCATTATATGAAAGGGAAGCGTGCACTGCCTTTGTGGTGCATGTTGTCATTTTAGCAGCCCCCCCACTCAGTCATTCAATGAGCACAAGTGTGCAGACTTGCCCATCAAAGCAGAGGAACTGTAGCTTACAAAAAATGCCACAGCTCCTGGCTTTTTCAATCCTTACTTACCTAATGCTGTTGTAACAGGCTGCACACTGTCTTCACTTAGATGTATGTCTGGACAAGCCCACGCTACACATTGCACACGCAGTGTTAGAAACAGGGGTTTCTATGTGGCAGAGGTAGGTACCTTTGTCGAAATAGGGACCCTTGCTTCTAGTCAGTGTAAGGGGGATACACACTCTAGATAACCCCTGCTTACCCCCTTGGTAGCTTGGCACAAGCAGACAGGCTTATCCCAAAGGCAATGTGTAAGGTATTTGTACCAACACTTACAGTAACACAGTGATAACACCACAAATGGACACCACACCAGTTTAGGAAAATAAAGGTATCTTTATCTAAACTTTGACAAGACTAAAACATCCAAAAAAATCCAACATAGGCGTATTTAGAGTAAATACCTTTTCAGGTTGTTATAAAAAATAACTTGTAGATTCCGCGCTCTTGTGGTTATGTACTTCTCATCAAGGTTGCTAACTCCGCGGTCAGCGTTAGCAAAAGTTATGCTCCCAAATGATTTTAAATTTGGTAACTGGTACAACACGGGCCCAGGTACTACCGCCCCTCCCAGGGCAAGTACGGGAGCTAGAATTTCTCATGCAGCGGCACTAGACTTTGAAGCTGGGGGTTGCCTCCTTTCTCTCCCTCCTTTGCGGCTCCACGTCCCGCTGGGCCGCTCCAACAACAGCATCTGTTCCTCGCTGGGGAATCCCGGTTGCTACCTGACGCCCCACAGCGGATCAAGTTACCGTACTGCTCCTTTTCGGGTACTTCTTGATTTCGGGCCACGGTGGTGACGGCTCGCAGCACTCTTTTGCAATTCACAGCTCTGGCCGGCGGCAGGGAAACACACGCAGCTCCTTACAGAGGGTGGCTCAGGCCAGTGGGGGTGATAAGCTTGCAGCGCGTCGATGGTCACGCTGCCAGTCACAGTGCGGTCAAGGCTGTGTTCAAACACACATACACAGCGTAGGCCTCACAACGGTCTCAGCTGCAGGTAGAGTACACGCACACAGCGTGGCTGAGACGAGGTAGGAAACTTTGGTGGTCCTGAGTTCCACAACTGAGGCCAGCTCACTCAGGTCCTTGGAGACTTTTCTTCAGGTTATAGATGAACAAAGCACACAGCAAAGTCCTTCTTCAAGCAGGGGGGACAGAGCACACAGCAAAGTCCCTTTGTCCTCCCCTCAGGAGAAACAGCAAACTGCAGGGCAACCCCAGACACACAGCAAGGGCAATACATATCCCCAGTCTCTTCAGCTGTCCTCTTTGGCAAAAGGTTGCTCTAGATCACACTGTAGTCTAATGTTCAGGGGTTTCAGCTCCAATATTTATACCTCAAAATGTCTTGGTTCTCTTTGTGTAGGGGGCTCTAAACCCAGTCCAAACAAGTTCTGGGTGCACTCTGCCAGTGCACAACTTCTTCCTTTGTCAGTGAGGGAGGGCCTGAGTCTCAGACACACCGCAGGAGGTGGAGCCAGTATTTTTTGGAAGGCAGGCACAGCCCCTTTCAGGTTCAGGTGCTACTCCTCCTTCCACTTCAAATATAGATCGGCCTATTCAGCCTGGGGCTGACTCAACCAGACTCCTGGAGCCATAGCATTCCCCCAACCCCTGTCACTTCCAAAGCCAGACAGTCAATCCACAACCAGGCAGAGGCACACAGAAAGGTTGGACAAGAAAACAGCCACTTTCTGAAAGCGCTGTTTTCAAACATACGGTTTAAAAACCACCTCCACTAAAAGGTGTGTTATTAAATTCTGAATTCATACTAAACTCCATCTTATCCATCCTGAAAGATATGCTTGTACAATTTTACACAGCATTCCTCATTCTGTCCTATGGGCAAGATGGCCTTTCAATAGTGAAAAAACTAAATTGGCAGTATTTCACTATCATGACATGTTACACACATCAGTACATGTCCTACCTTTCATATACACTGCACCCTGCCCAGGGGGGTACCTTGGACCTGCTATAGGGGTGTGCCCTGCCCTGGGGGGTACCTTGGACCTGCTATAAAGGTGTCCTATGTGCACAGAATGGGAAGAGTAGGGCCTGGCAAGTGCGTTCACTTGCCAGGGCGACATAGCAGGTAACAAACTCATGTGAGTGGCACAATTAGTGCTGCAAGCCCACTGGTAGCATTTGGATTACCAGCCCTGGGTCACTCAGTACACTTTACAAGGGACCTACTGGTAAAACAAATATACCAATCATGGACAACCAATCACAATAACAATTTACACAGAGACCATATGCACTTTAGCACTGATCAGCAGTGGTAAAGTGCCCAGAGTCTTAAATCCAACAACCACAGGTCAGGAAAAAATAGGAGGGAGAAGCAAAACGTTTGGGGATAACCCTGCAAAAAGGGCCATTTCCAACACCCAGCGATCACAGTGGGTCCCTATTTTGAATAAACTTGGATTGTGTGCATTATACCATTAACTGGCACCCACTAAAATAGCCAGCCACTGAATTGGCAAAGGCAGAATGCATTTCTTAAAAGTGGCCCAAGGTTATTTAGCGAATTCTATGAACATAATGTCAAAACAGAACATATTGTATTCCTGACAAAGGTTGAAAGTCCTGTTAGTCCTGCTTGGATGACTTCCAAAAAGATTTGCAGGGAAAAGTGATTTCACTGAAAATTTTATGCAGATTGGTAAATCACTAGAGACGCTTGAACATTTTTACAAAATAAAAGTCATGGGAAGAGCATATTATAGAGGAACTAAGCTAAGTGACTATTTTTGAATCACTTTATGGTTGCGAGCAGCAATTCTTTCATTAGCTGTCGAGAATAATTTTTGACATTTAAGGATAAATCTTTAGTAAGAGGAAACGTTTAGGGAAGAACCTCCCCTCCATTTTCCTTGTTTATCTGCTCCATCAGACCCTAACTTGCGATGCATCTTCCATTTGAACTCGAGTGTATGGAGTTAAGCAGAAAAGATGGAAGATACGATTCAAGGGGGGACATCAGAGTGAATGAGGAAAGGTTTTGTACTGTTAACTTCCCATAAGACAAACCAACCCCTATGAAACTATTACAGATTTTTGCAAATTCACTGACATGCAAATATGACTCATGCATACTGCATGGACTGCATACATCCAACGCATAACTGTGTGGTATTGAAAACATTCTTGGCTTGGCGATTATATGTCAATACTACGTTTATTTATTAAAAGCTATATTTACATTTCACATGTCCCGGGTTAGGAAACGGAATCAGTTTTAAATAATATTACATTCCACGCTTCTTTCCTCAAAATGGTCATAATGTGTGTCCCTCCTCTGTCAACGCTCAGCTTGCTAATACGCTGCACAACCTATTTAAGGGCTGGACAACATAATTATCCAGGTCAATTCAATCCACAAGTGCGCCCGCTTTTTGTGGCGACAAAGGGCTTATGTACTACAAAAGGGGACGTGGGGGCTTGTGTGCCCCTTTGTCCTTTCGAACGCGCTAAACGTCTGCCATCAGTTCAATGTCAAATGAGCCCTTGAGATGGTCATTAACTGCACCTCAACTTAGGAAAGGTCCTATAGACATATCGACCCTAATTTATATGTTACCGCACTCATAGGAACAAAGTAAGTTCCTCCATTGCCCTGACTGAGTCACCACCAGCTCAATTTAGAAATAACCACCAAGCTAGTGGTACTTTTCTAAAGTATTGGAAGTAGCCACTGTCCAATCAATGCTTTTTAAAGTTTGGCGCATGGCTGCATTATCTTGACAGGGCTGTCCTTCAAACTTTTTTTTTTCCTATAAAAAGAAAATACCGAACCAGGGGGCATATTTACAAGGGCATTATCGGCGCTTTGGCTGCACTAGCGGGGATAATTTCATCGCCCTATTAACGAGGCAGAGCTAAAATGCATTAGTGCATGTTAGCTGCTGTCTTTGTAACGCCACACATCTGAGCGATATGCATCACTAATGAGATGCAAAGTAGGTGTACCTTCCTGTAACACCACGGTGAAAGGTCGCAAACAGGGCATTGCGTTATTTACAACGCGGCCAGGGAACCACAAACCGATGATGAAAGCCGCACTAATCACGGTTTTCGCAGGAACCTTAACGCCTGGTCAAAACTTGACTTAGGCATGTTTTGAATGGGAGGTCAATGTCAATGTTAATGTCAATGTCAGAAGTTCTTGTATAGCGCAGCTTATCACCGTGAGGTCTCAAGGCGCTTGGAGCATAAGAAACCAGAAAGAGAAGTGACGAGAGAGACAAGGAGCTTAAAGAACACGGGGGGTCCTACTTGGGAAAAGCCAGGTTTTCAGTGCTTTACGGAATTGCTGGTGTTCTACAATGGAAAGAAGGTGAGAGGGCAATTTATTCCAAAGTGTCAGGGCAAGGTAGGAAAAAGAGCATTGGCCATACCTAGAGCAACGCACACGGGGTTGAGTCAGTGAAGACTTATTACTAACCTTAAGGGCCTTTTCGAAACATACCGGTTACGTTTTTTTTGGAGGTAGCGGGGCCCTTTGTTGTACAGCGCATTATGGGCCAGGCACAAGATCTTAAATTGGCTTCTTTGCCGGATGGGAAGCCAATGCAACTTTTCCAAACACGGCGAAGAAGCAGTTCTAGGCGACATGTCCAGCACTAGTCTGGCTGCGGTATTCTGCAAAATTTGCAGCTTTGCCAGTAGGTCCCCATTCAAGCCGTGGTACAGGACGTTACCATAGTCAAGACGACTAATGATAAGGCCCTGCACCAAAGGTTTTCTGGCCTCAATGGGGAGCCATCTAAAGATCTTTCTGAGACGGCGCATTATGCCGTAGCAGGTACCCGTCACCCTGGCTACATGATTTTTCATAGACAGAGTGCTGTCAATTATGATTCCCAGGTTGCGGACTGCCGGCTTGGGGGTCGGGCATGCACCCAATTCAGCAGGCTACCACTCCCGAGTCCAGCTCCTCTCTGCCTTGCCAAACAAGATAATTTCTGCCTGGCCCGCGTTTTTAGTTGGAGCTTGTTTCCCCGCATCCAGCTGCTGATCTCGACCATGCAGGTTTTAAAACGGGTGCAGGTGTCTGCGGAATCTACACCGCATGTGAGCAGCAGCTGGGTGTCATCTGCGTATGACACAGTTTCAAAGCCAAATGATTTGATGATTTTAGCCAAGGGGGTCAGGTACAGGTTGAAAAGCAACGGACTCAGGATCGACCCTTGAGGTACACCCACAGTCACAGGGCGACTGCCGGAGACCAGGGAGTCGACTCGAACGGTGGAAAGGAGACCAGTCAGGTAGTCCTCAATCCAGCCCAGGGCCCCCCTCTGACACCTATCTCCCACAGCCGTTGTTTCAAAATGCCGTGGGAAATGGTGTCAAAGGCCGTGGAGAGGTCCAGGAGGATGAGGACAGCCGAGTCGCCTCTATCCACCGCGAGTCTGATCTTATCCACTATCTCTACCACAGCCGTCTCAGTGCTGTGTGCGGCCCGAAAGCCGGACTGAGAGGGTCAAGAGCACCACACGCTTCTATATAGGCCACCAGCCAGTTGTTAACCAGAAGTTCCAACACTTTCCCAAAGAAAGGTAACAGCGTTATTGGCCGATAATGGGATGGCAGAGTAGGATCATCTGAAGGTTTCTTCAGAATTGGCTGTACTTCAGCGTGCTTCCATTTGGAGGGGACATACGCTCGCTCAAGGGAAGCATTAAATATGGCCGTAAGGGGTTCGGCTAGCAGGGGCATGATTTTCATACAGCGGCGGGGAGGGAACGGGTCCATAGGCGATCCTGATTTTATTGTACTAAGGCCTTTCATGGTCTCCTCAACAGTAATGGGGGTAAATTCAGTCAGATGAAAGGCTTGGCTACAGACCCCCCGGGTGACAGTGTCACCAGACTACTAAGTGGCGGGGTTTGATCCGGGTCTGAGATAGAGAAGGCAGTATATATTGGTTTGATTTTATTCTCAAAAAATACAGCCATTGAATCAACCCATTCTTGCGATGGACTAAACAAAGACTGCTCAGCGCGAGGGGACGTAAATTCCCTCAATATCTTATATAGCTCCTTACTCAAATAAGCCTTCTTTGCCATTTTTATATTTTTCATACAGCTAAGATTATAGTTGGCTCTATCCACCTCCTTTCTGGATATTCGCCTGTGGCGCTCTGCAGCTCTGCTAGCTAATTTGTCTTTCTTTAGATTTTTCGTAAACCATGGGAAAGCTGTCGATTTTGCTTTAACGGCAATTTCAGGAATGCTTCAATCTAAGGCTTGTAAGATGGAGGACTCCAAATTAGTTACCATTTGCTCTAAAGTAAGAAGGGGAAAATTTCCAGGTTTGAAGTGGGCGAGGAATGCTTCCGGTGTAAGTTTATGCCATGGGCGAATCCGCACTTTAAGGGTAGGTTAAAATCTTATACGGGAAACTAAACTTTAAAAGATAGTGATCCGTCCAGATCATGGGGAGAGGATCTTCCGTACTGAGTTTAGAAGAACTGGTCAAGATTAGGTCACGGGTATGGCCAACACAGTGGGTGGAGCCCATAACTCTTTGTGTAAGACCCAGGCTTTCCATAGTGCTAACTAGGAGACCCCTCTCTGAGTCACCAGAAAGTTCCCCATGGTAATTAAAATCACCCAATAGGATGAAATTCTCTGAGGCCAGGGCATGGGCAACTATTGTTTCAAATAATAAGTTAACAAACCTGTTTTACTGGTCGGAGGCCTATACACTAAGGCAACGCACCAGCTGTCCATTTGGGAGAATTGAAGATTCACAATCATGATTTCAAGCATAGGACTGGAATGAGATTACAGTAGCTTGGCCTCAATAGGGGTTCTGGCTGCAACTGCTAGACCTCCCCCTCTTCTCCCTTCTCTATCCACCCTCGTTATACGGTATTCCGAGGGAAAGGCAGTCACTAAGTGGATTGTTTAGTTACGTCCAAATTCCCCTATTATCAAGCTTTTCATTAGCGTGTGAAATCATTGCTTGATTTCACACGCTAATGATGAATGTTGCCGTCTATTGCAGGTTTGTACATTGCCTGTGAACAAGAAGTTGTAAATACGCCGCTAACGCGGCAAAGTAAACCAGCAGTAGGCAGCGATATTCGAATTCATGCTAGGCGTGATTTGCAATGTTTAACGTGAAGCATTGATAATATCCCCCCAGGATTTTCTTTTTGAAACTTAGGGACCCTCCTTCAACCCCTTTACCATCAGAGACATCTTCCATGGTGAGAGGTTCATTTTTAGTTCTTTACTGCTTATTACTGCCAGGCTTTTCTTGATGGTGGTGGGCAGTAAAATACAGCTATATACCTGCCCAACTAAGTTGGGTGGGTTGGCATATAGCCATGGCAGTAGCCACCAGAGTGACAAGTGGGGCTATGCCAGCTCATATTTGTCTGTGCACCTCCACAAAATATTGCAAGCTTTGCTGGTATTTTTTTTTGGGTGTGAGTGTTTGATTGATTCAGATGCTCCGTCCATAACCACCCCCTTTTGTACCGCTTTTGGCCGCCATAAGTGTGGCAGGGTATGCTCAGACGTGAGTCCCTTGCTCACTTTGCCACTGGATTCAAGTAAGCCGGGCTGAAGACGGCTGGAATGCCAGAAACCGGTCCTCGGAAGCTTGTTTCCGGTCCAGGGAAGACATGGCTTGGCAGTTCGGGCTGGACTGTTCCCATGAGGCACAGGGTCAAACTGATTTGCATAAAGCCATGTCTGAACTGGGGTGGCAGAGTGGGCTAAAGAACGGTGATGGATTAAACCCAGATCTTTTGACTGGGTGTGAGTGTTTGATAGATTCAGATGCTCCGTCCATCACCACCCCCTTTTGTACCAGTGTTTTTTTTTGGCATTACTATTTTGTTTGGGTCCACTGCACGTTGCTCCTCTTAGCTTGACAAATGGCTATGGGTGAGTGGGAGCTTCTCTGAGAGGATAGTGGAGGAGGCTGCTTTCAAGTGGTAGGACGGACATTTCCCTATGCAGCGAAAATGGTAAATTAATTGACAAACAAGGTAGAGTAGGAGCTGTGGGGCATGTTCTGCCTCACTCTACCCTTCTCTGCCTCGGGAAATGAAATCATCAACTTTGTGGAGTCTGCATAGAGCTCCACGTGCACTGCGCAACAGCTTGTTTCCGGTCCAGGGAAGACATGGCTTGGCAGTTCGGGCTAGACTGTTTCCATGAGGCACAGGGTCAGACTGATTTGCATATAGCCATGTCTGAACTGGGGTGGCAGAGTGGGCTAAAGAACGTTGATGGATTAAACCCAGATCTTTTGACTGGGTGTGAGTGTTTGATTGATTCAGATGCTCCGTCCATCACCACCCCCTTTTGTACTACTTTTGGCCGCCATAAGTTTGGCAGGGTATGCTCAGACGTGAGTCCCTTGCTCACTTTGCCACTGGATTCTAGCAAGCCGGGCTGAAGACGGCTGGAATGCCAGAAACCGGTCCTCGGAAGCTTGTTTCTGGTCCAGGGAAGACATGGCTTGGCAGTTCGGGCTAGACTGTTCCCATGAGGCACAGGGTCAAACTGATTTGCATATAGCCATGTCTGAACTGGGGTGGCAGAGTGGGCTAAAGAACGGTGATGGATTAAACCCAGATCTTTTGACTGGGTGTGAGTGTTTGATTGATTCAGATGCTCCGTCCATCACCACCCCCTTTTGTACCAGTGTTTTTTTTTGGCATTACTATTTTGTTTGGGTCCACTGCACGTTGCTCCTCTTAGCTTGAAAAATGGCTATGGGTGAGTGGGAGCTTCTCTGAGAGGATAGTGGAGGAGGCTGCTTTCAAGTGGTAGGACAGACATTTCCCTATGCAGCGAAAGTGGTAAATTAATTGACAAACAAGGTAGAGTAGGAGCTGTGGGGCATGTCCTGCCTCGCTCTACCCTTCTCTGCCTCGGGAAATGAAATCATCAACTTTGTGGAGTCTGAATAGAGCTCCACGTGCACTGCGCAACCCAAGGAGTGACTTCTGTTCTTCTCCCAGTCCAGCAAACAGTGTCAACGTGACATGCAGCAGAGGGCTCCACAGTGGTGCTGCTGCTTTTAATGAACTTGCAGTCACCAGCCTGTCAGAGCTGCCTCCCCCTGTAGCTCTTGCCACAGGATTGAGATGAGATCTGCGCTGATAGGGTTCAGTCCTTTAATGAGGATGAGTTGAAGGCAAAAATCTGAGAGTGCTCCTAAGTGTATGGAATGCAGGTCCATTGCGGTCTCTTGAGTGGGGATGGTGGGCCATTTGGTTAGGGTGATCCTCTTGGTGTTGGTAGAGATGGGCAGGAGGGCTGCAAGCGTGGAAAGTTCCAGTTGAGGCTTGACATTTTTGTAGATGTTTGTAATCTTGTCGCTGGACAATAGGGACAGCTAGGTGCACAGGTCCTCAGAGGGTATTTCGCTGGTGGAGCTTGCAGACAGAGAGGTAAAGTCTTTCACTATGGCAAAGATTTTCTTTCTGCTTTTGGTGCTAATCTTGATGCGGAGGTGAGCTCAGAGCATTTGGTGGCTCAGATTTGCTGATGGTAGTTTGAGGGATGTATAGGAGCTCTCTTCTGTGTCATTCTGACTTTGTTTCCATCTCTGTCACCGTCATAACGGAAGTGGTAGGTAGTGTCACTGAGTTGGGTATCTAAGTCCAGTCCCACTATGGCTTATTCTGCAGTTTTTTTATACTAGCATTATCTTCAAAGTGTTCAGAAGCTTTTATGAGGTGTGTAGAGTTATACAAGTTTATCAACATGATTTCTATGCAGTAGTTGAGGGAGAACTTGCTTGAGTTTTGGAAATGTTTTTTTATTTATGCTAATTTGTAGGGTGACCAGGTTTTCAAAACAAAAAAACAGGACATTGTGGGACATGTAGTCCTAGCTTTATAATGGGATAAACAAGACTAGAAGTAACAAAATGCAGGGAAAAAACACCCTAGACTGAGGCAGCTAGTCGCACATAAAGCTGGTAAACTTGGCAGGGCTGTGGTAAAAGGTAACCTGTCATTGTACCATGCTGAACATGAGATTGGGTCAAATAAAGGTGTGAAGATGAGCAACATTTTATACATCATGCTTGTGCTCATCTTGAGCTCGGAAAACCGCAGCAAGTATTTTGTCTAATAAAAAATTTAATTACATCTGCACCAGAGATAATTTAAAAAAAGGTACTATTGAAACAAATAATAAATATCTGGTCACTCAGAGGGGCAATACTATCCTACTACTAGTCCAGGATCTAGTCAAGATTCAAGGTGGGTGTGCACAATCCACTCAAATACTACGCACCATTAGGCATTCATCCATTTAACCTTCATTCGCCATACACAAACCATTCCCAATTATTTCTATTCACTAACCATTCATTTGTCACGGCAGGCACCATCGCAGGCCCTTGAAACAGGACTTTAGATGATCCTCAGCCAAAACACAAAATAGGTGACCTCCAGGAATTGACAAAAACGCAATTTGAGCACCCATACCTTGAAACAGCAATCCAGATGAGCACTACAAAAACAAAATGGTTGTCTGATATCCAGATTGAAAATCAAAATGCTAGAGGCAGCCTCTAAACACTGGACATATATACTTGCGTAATAGGGCTTCAAACACTTGACACTTAATGCTGACTGCATGCAGTAGATTAGATTGGAAGGAGATTATTTCATTCAAGGAAGGCCATCCCCTTCTCACTGCATCTCTTTTCCCTATTGGTAATAATGGATCAAGATTACTGTCATTGCAGGAGTGAGATCAGAGAATTGATTGTGCCCAGAACACTGGCACTGGGGCAGTTGATGACTTATATAAACTTAAAAACAAAATACAGTTATCCCTCGAGGAACCATTTCAGATTAACTTTAATTTAAATTCAATGTCACATTCGTGATCATTAATTCAATGTATCCAGAGAAATATATATACATATATCCGAATGTATCAAAAATGATATGTTTTTTATTCAACTGCACTTATTTTCATATCATTTGATGCCTGGCAACGGACACACTAGTGCAATTCACAAACCTATTAACAGTAGTGTAAAAAACACCTTTTGCTTGAGTTATGGACAAAGAAAATACCATATCAAATGAAGATCAAACATAACATTTCATCTAAATAATAGACATATAAGCAAAACGCTGTTAGGCATCAACGTTTCGGTCCCCTGTTGGTCTAATAGATCCACAGGACCATCATCAGGATGATGTTGTTGCACATATAAATCTAGTTTGAAAAGAATACACTTGTCATCCCTGCACCAATAGGGTATCGTCTGCTCAACACAAAAAAACAGCAAAACCAATATGGTGAGATTACCAAAAAGTGTAAATTCCAAGTATATACACCTAAAAACATGCCACCGCATATGTATGTGCCAATTCCTTGTGACAACACTAAATCACCTAAAATTATACCAAAAAACTTTAAAATCCATACTCACTTAATCACAATACTTCCAAGGAAGTGTGAAAGGAGAAATATCCTTTAGGGGATGTTAATCCGATGGATCTAATCAAGAGAATATTAAGAGCGTCCCATAATCAGTGCTCCTATTAAAGCTTAGGAAACCTTTAACCCAACACTACCAAAACTGAGAGGCAGTACTTACATATCTTCAACAATTATGACCTATCATCACCTGAAAACATAATGCAATACATAAAGTTGTCATTAACTCTGCCTTCCATTTCCGTGAAAAAATTCCCTTATTCAACCCAATAACACCACGGGCGAGATGTAGGTAGCCCAATACCGGTCGGTAATGGCCCAAAATACCGAATTTCGGCCATTACCGACCAGTATTTTGCATTTGAGATGTAGGAGCCCAAAAAGACCGATTCTGTAAATAAGCGCCGGTAAGTTACCAAATCGGAATTTACCTTATCGGAATTTACCGATTTGGAATTTACAGAATCGGAAATTACCGAATCGGAATTTACCAAATCGGAAATTACCAAATTCTTATTTACCGAATCGGTAAATAAGAAATGGCCAAAAATGAGATTTGAGATGTAGGTGATTTCTAAAATACCGAATTTCGTGAAATTCGGTATTTAACAGTCGGTTGTTACCATGGATTGAAAGCAGGTGGTATCCAGGTGCAGGCTATAAAAAAGGCCCCAAAATGCAACAGTGTTACCATAATGGCGGCATTCTACATCATAGCAAGGCGGCTACGGCTACAGGCAGCAGGTGAGAGGGTCTGGAGAAGGGAGGAGCAAGTCTACAGACAGAGGATAACACTCTTTCAACTCACTGAGGCAGAGATCTTGCAAAGGTACAGGCTACACCCCCAAACCATCCTGGACTTGATCAGGGACCTGCACCCACTTTTGGAGCACCCACCCCAAGGGCACACACCATTCCACCCCATGTGCAGGTGCTGTGTTGCCTACACCTGCTTGCATCTGGGAGTTACCAGAGTGTGATTGCTGCGGTAGGTGGGGTGTCCCAGAGCTGGCTGTCACGTTGCTTCAGGAAGTTCCTAGAGGTCATGATGCAGAGAATGCATTATTACATCTGCTTCCCTGACACACATGCGGAACTGCTCAAGACCAAGACTGACTTTTATCTAGGTAAAACACTGTGACACACCCTGATAGATATAGCAGATGTATGTGTTTATGTGCATGTGAGTAATGGCTCTCTCATTTACAAATAGGTGACAGCGCATATGTCGTCTGCTCGTTCATCCTGACACCCTACCTCAACCCTTCAACCCCGAGCCAGAGGCGATACAACGTGGCACGCAAATCCACTAGGAATGTTGTGGAATGCACCTTTGGTCTTTTAAAAAGCAAGTTCCGCTGCCTCCACAAAAGCGGAGGGGCACGGCAGTACTCTACATTCATCTGCTGTAAGATGATTGCAACCTGCACAATGTTGCACAACCTTGCTACAAAGAAGGGCACAGAGGTTGAATTAAGCAACCATGAGGACCACAATGATGAACATGCACTGCCTGAACCCGACACAGCAGGAGTTGCACCACCAACAGATGGCAGATAGAGACGGGCAGAGATCACACAGAACTATTTCTGAGTAAGTAAAGAGACACAGACAGGTTGAGTATGTACCAAACGTAGTTTAATCATTGGCACTACGCAGGTACTCAAGGGCACAAATGTGCAATAAAAATGTCATACATTTAACAATGGTAGTGTTAGCTCACTTCCCCATTAAATCTCATGGAATGTGGGCAGCATCAGTCATTTTGGGCCATGCCTACCGGTGCCAGATGTCATTTGCTGGCTGTCCTCACTGGGTGTGTGGGGTGTTGGAGCACCATGGAGCCTGCTGCTCTACCGTGTCTCAACAACAGTGGGGCTTGTCATGCTGCTCCTACTGGTGCTTTCCTCGCTCTCAGGTACATCCAGAGCAGCAGTATTTGCTGACTGTGCATTAAGCAGCACCTCTACTGCACTTGTAACCCCTTCAAGGCCCCTGGTCACCCCACTGCTGCTGAGTGTTAGTGACTCTTGCATGCTGATGCATCGGCTACAAAGAAGGGAAGTGGCTGTGGCCAGGCGGTTCACTGCCTTAGTGTGTTGCTGCACTTGCTGCCTGTCCCTCCGCCTTGTTGACCTGTCCTGGTCCAGTTCTGTGCACAGAAGCTGCACGGATTGTGACATGTCCTGCATCCCTGCAGCCATCTCCCTCATACCTGATGCCATCTCTTTGTTCTCATCCACCAGTGCACTGATGCCCTTCCCTATGTTCTCCATGTTTGCATTCAGGTGCCTCATCTGGCGTTGCACCAACTGGATGGCCTTCACCTGCATTCTTTGTATCTTGACCATGCTACCCTCCAGCCCAAGAAAGACACTGAAACCCTCCACATGTTGTGCAGCACTGCTATGTCTGGGCCTGCGGTGTCTGGTACCTGTGCTGGCACCCTCTGCGCTGGACTGCTGTGTGGTAGTGCTTCCTTCCCCAGCCAAGGTTGGAGTGTCATCCCCCTCCATGTCACCTGCTGATGTTTCCATTTCCACTAATGGGGCAACAGCATGCCTCCTGCTTTTTTGAGCTGCAGGTGTTGTTTGCGGCAGTGACGCAGGCATTTCAGGTGAGAACAGTAGCAGAGGGGATTGTGAACGCTCTGGGGAGGCCTGCAGCTGTGGAGACATTTCAAGGTCTTGGGATGGTGGCTGTGTTGTTGTTTCACCAGTGTCCTCTGTGACATTCCCTGCACTTGTGCCTGCCTCCTGGCTGTCGTCCCTCTGTGGTGCAGTGCCTTCCTTCTCCCTGGTACGCCTGCAAGATGTCTCGCCTGTGGACATAAAAAGCGTACATTAGCTATGTGCTCATGCCTCAATGCTCATACAATTAAATTCTTGTTACTGACACACTGTACACATTGCCTCTGCTTGATTGTGACTGATATGTGTTGCATTACTTGCTGCTTGGTGTGCTGTCTGACATGGTAGGTCTTTCAATGACTACATCTCCCATAATGCATTGCTCCTGTATACTGCTACTTCTACTGGAGTGGGGTTAACACTGCCACATAGGGGAAAGGGAAGGTGATGGGGTGGGGGTGATTGCTGGTCATGCTTCTTACCTATTCTGGCGGCAGCTCTGGCTGAGCTGTCTGCATCTCCCAGTCCACAGACGCTCTCGGGTTCTATGTTGGACTCCAGCAGCTCCTTTAGCTCAGTCAGGGGAGGTGCACGGTTCTTCCCTCCTCCAGTTTTCCTATGGGCTTCAAGGCCCATAGGATTCAAGCAAATACCGATTCGGTATTTACCGAATCGGTAAATACCGAATTTTTAAGGAATCGGTAATAAATCCAGATGTTGGTACCTACATCCCATTTACCGATTTTGAAATACCGAATCGGTAAAATTCGGTAATATTCGGTATTTCAAAATCGGCAAATGTGATTTACCTAAATCTGGCTTCTAGTCTTTCTGTTTTTGCTCACTGTTAGACTGAGGTCTCTCCTACAGGAGCCAGATGCAGTTAGTTTAGTGCTGACCAGCAGTGGGATCACATCATTGTATGCATCGTGTCTGTGTACTCTCATGTGTGACAATGTGTTTAGAACTGCCTTTAAAACTCCTTCAGTTATTATCAATGATTGTTACTAAAATGTGCCTGTAAAGGCAGCATTTGCTACACATTTCTCCGAAGGTACCTTGATGGAAACTTCATAATCCTATGTGTACTTGCATTCATATTCTGTTCAACTTTTCATAGTATTTGCTAGACGTGCTTTCAAAACACCATTTCACACACAGTTCCTGAAAGGTTCCCACCTTTCATTTCTCACTGTGCTTTAAGGGCGCAATTTCCTATTACTTATCGCATATAGCTGGCAAGGTAGAATGCGTTAAAAAAAAACTACTGTCAAATGCATTGAGTTTTTTAAAACCTCAGTATATTGTGTGTTGAAAGCTATTGTAGGGGTAGCCAGATCTCTCTCTACCACAAGACCCTTATTGTGTACCTATCCTTTGGGGCCAGACCCCCAAAACTTTTACTCCTGGCTACGGGTCTGCAAAAAGCCATTTCTCAGATGGGGCTTACTCCATCTCTCCATCGGAGATGTTTGGCCACAGTGGAGATGGAGTAGAGTCCACCATTGCCAAACTATGGTCCACCCTCATTTAAATTCGACAGGCGGAGCATTATATTGGTAGTAAGGATAATCTGTCGCCGTTGTGATGAAGTGACTTACTTGCGATGTATAAATCAGGACGAAGGTCACCACGGGTGAGTTCGTGTGGAGCCTTGGTTTAAACTCACTGGATTCCAGGCTCTTGAAGGGTAGGTTCAATCTATTACTGGACCCACACTCTTGAAGGCCTTTCTGATCTAATCAAGTGTTAGGTCAACCACCAGCACCGAACCTTTTGGGTGCAGGGAACATGCGACTCAGTGTTTGTATGAAGTGCTGTATGTTTGTATGACGTGGCTTAACTCGCTGAATTAATGTGTGTGCTGAACACAGCCTGGCTTTTTTGGGGGGGTGTGGGGGATTTTAACTCCCAATCATATCCAATGAGAGTATTTACCGGTGCATTCCAGGTCCATGCGTTAATTACGAAAATTACCACAGATGCTTGGACTTATTTTACCCATATTTTGACCAACTTGCATTTCTTTCTGAGTGCTGTTTTATGGGTAAAAGCGTTTATAATACTCAGTTGGAATCCACTACAGGCCTCAGTGAAATATGCTCTTTCACAATGGTATGCTTTTGTCTACTGAGTGCGGCTCCCACTGCTGGGGTCAGCCGTGAGGCTATGACAACATCAGCCTGTCCCCAAAGGATTTCAACATTTTCATAACTCGCGAATTAAAAGTTAGCTGTATATGTGCAGAGTAGCCTGCACTGTGATGGAGATGCTAGTTTTGAAAACTGAAAGTATATGTCAACATCGCATTTTTTTGCATTTAATTTGTATACTGAACTATAGTAACCCAATATCTGTTTAACAAAAATGTTAATTCAGTCATTGTTTATTAATTTGGATCCCAAATGTGGAACATGCTATCAGCATCAAAACATTTTTCAGGTATGACTTGCTTAATTTAGTCTGATAGAATTTCAGACTCGCCTTTCCTAACTTTGATAGTCAGAATTTAGTTGAGGTCCTTTCGTGCCCTCTCTGCCCAAGCTTTGAAGAGGCCATCCAGTGAATTATGTCATAGCAGACCTGGAAACCAAGATGACATTATCAACCAAGGCAATATTCTAAAATGCGAATCATTGGCGATTGATAGCAAGGCAAGTTGCGTAAAGAGAGCACTGCTTAGCCCTTTTTATTGAATAGAACAGATCGCACACGTTTTTTTGCATTCAAAGGTCGTCACCTAGCCAAGAGTCCTAGCCACCCAACAACACCTCCGGGGTGAATTTTAGAAGCCATTTTCAGCAGACTGGACTGCTCTGGTTGGTAATGGGTGGAATCCGTAAGTGAAGAGAAGCACTTTTAGGGTGCAGTTGTCTCCTACCACCTTAGAATAGAGAACACAAAGCAAACTAGGCTGTACCATTGTTCATGTCCTTGTTCAATAATAGAGATTGCCAGGTATTTTGAAACCATCTTCACTCTACCGCTGAAGTGTTTTTTAATGAAAAAAAATAATAATTTAGTCAAGAATTAATTTTCATTTTAAGCTGAATCTGAACATATTCGAGCTTTCAAGCCTATCAAGACCTTGAGCACCATCGACTCAGGCTCCCCGTCTGATCCTCTTCCCCACCACATCGCAAACAAAGCCGACAGCCTCATTGCACCCCACCTGCGTAACATCATCAACCTCTCCTTCGAAACCGCTCCCTTCCCGGAGAGCTAGAAGCACGCTGAGATCAACGCCCTCCTGAAAAAACCCAAGGCGGACCCAAGTGACCTCAAGAACTTCCGGCCCATCTCCCTGCTCCCGTTCCCAGCGAAAGTCATGGAAAAGATCGTCAACACCCAACTCACCCGTTACCTAGAAGATAACAACATCCTGGACCCCTCCCAGTCAGGCTTCAGCAGGAACCACAGCACCGAAACCGCCCTCATCGCCGCCACAGGCGACATCTGAATCCTAATGTACAACGGTAAGACAGCAGCCCTCATCCTCCCGGACCTCTCTGCCGCCTTCGACACCGTCTGCCACCACACACTCGCCTCCACTACGCAGGTTTCCGAGACAAGGCCCTGGATTGGACCACCTCCTTCCTCACCGACAGAACCCAGAGAGTCCTCCTTCCCCCGTTCCAATCCGGAACCACGATAACCATCTGCGACGTCCCGCAGGGATCCTCCCTCAGCCTGACCCTGTTCAATGTCTACATGGCTCCCCTCGCTCGCATCACTAGACTACACAACCTCAACATAATCTCCTATGCCGACAACAACCAGCTGATCCTCTCCCTCACCAAGGACCCCCTCACTGCCAAATCCAACCTGCACCAGGGTATGAAGGCCGTCGCCGATTAGATGGAGGCAAGCCAGCTCAAGCTAAACACAGACAAGACGGAGGTCCTCATCCTTGGGCCCAACCCCTCAGCGTTGGACAACTCCTGGTGGCCAGCATCACTGGGAATCCCCCCCGGCACCAACCAACCCCGCATGCAACCTAGGGGTCATCCTTGACTCCAAGCTCAGCATGACCAACCAAGTCAACGCAGTCTCTCCCTCCTGCTTCCACACCCTCCGTATGCTCCGCAAGATGTACAGATGGATCCTGGCGGATACACTGAAAACCATCACCCATGCCCTCGTCATTAGCTGACTCGACTAAGGAAACCCTCTCTATGCCGGAGCCCCGTCCAAACTCATCAACAGACTCCAAAGAATCCAGAACGCCTCAGCACACCTGATCCTTGACGTTCTATGGCGGGACCACAATACCCCGCACCTGAGAGACCTGCACTGGCTCCCCGTCGACAAAAGAATAACATTCAAACTCATGATCCACACACACAAAGCACTCCACAAGACCGGCCCAGCATATCTCAATAACAGATTCGCCTTCTACGTACCCAACAGGAAACTCCGCTCCACCGACCTTTCCCTGGCCGCCGTCCCGCGCATCCACAGAACCACTTCCGGGGGCAGATCCTTCTCCCACCACGCCGCCTCCCCCTCCACCTACGACAGACTGCAGACCTCCCGGCCTTCAGAAGACTGTTCAAGACCTGGCTCTTCGACCACTAGCTGCAGCTCCTAACCCCCCCCCCCAGTGCCTTCAGACCCTAACGGGTAAGTAGTGCGCTTTACAAATCCCCTGATTGATTGATTGATTGATTGATTGCAAACCAATATGCAAACCAATAATCAGCAACCAGAACCCTTATTTAGACATGGCAGCTGGGCAGAGAAGCAGTAAAATGTCCATCAATCAGTTCTAGCAATATTTGTGTCACCTCATAGTATTAATAAAATTATGTTCTGTCACTTTTAGACTGGAGCAAAACACCTCTTTAAATGAGGGAAATTTACCATAATTTACCCTGTGAGGTAGATACCACCAAAGAATATTACTGCAGTAATTACTTTAGATACATAAATGAGGTTTTGTGTCTTTTACATCAGCATTTACTAGATAATTCAACTCAATTTGTGTTAAGACATCCACACATAATATATCGTCTTCCCAAAACAGAAAGTAATCAATTTACAAATCCTCGCCCTATTCGTTTAAAAAAAAAATTGTAGTAAGTAACGTGAAGGATAGGCTCTATGGGTCTATCTTTGCATTTGCAACAGCTGTATTTAAAAGGGAAAATATTATGACATTTACTAACCATCATAAAGGAGTCACTGATCACGAATTGACTAAAAGTAATTGATCACATTGTAGTAGTCCCATGTTAATTCTCATCCAAAATCATAAAATATTGGAAATGTATGATAAGAAGTTAGGAGTTTGATAGTGCTTTTACTAAGGTACATCAAACAGATTTTCCTTGAGATACGCTTATTTAATATTCATTCTGTTGACCTCCAAATAATTAAAAACCTTTCCCACAATTAAATCTGCGACCTGAAGGTCACACAGAGTTCTCAGCAGGGAGTGTATAACTCTCTAAGCTGTCGTAACTGCTTCAAATAATTTATGACAGAAATGTGCCTCGCTGTGAGATGTTAGCATATTAGTTTTACTTGACATGTGTTCATGATTAGGGTTTTGATTTGCAACTCAATTGTGCACCATGAGGATGGTAAATAAAGGCCATCAATATGGGATGTTATATTTATAATATGAGAATATTAAATTGAGCCACAGAAATTACAGAGTTGTTTACAAAATCTATGCTGATGATTGGAGATGTTGGCATAAAAATTGCTTATGTGCTCTGGTTACAATGCTTTATTTTTAGGTCTAGCCTACAGACAGCTTCTGCTCGTCTTGTAGACCTCTTGTCACTAATACATTCAAATATATACATATAGTGAGAGGGCTTTGAGTCAGCCCTTTGCTCTTGCCTATCTCTTTTTCCTAGCTCCCTATTCGATAACTTTATTGACTGTCCTGCCAGTGGAGCATTTCTGTAGTACTGTGTTCTGGATGACATGTCCTCTGAACTGCTTGCATTGTTTTGTTTCATCACTCCAAGGAAGTGCATTTATTTTTTGCAATCCTCGTCTGGCGTGTGCTTGGTGGTTAAGGTTGTGGGGACTTTAGGGGAGTCAGCCATCTTGTTTACTTTCTCCATGCCTTTCTTGCTATGCAATACTCTAGCACTGTGGCAACCACCAGGAGTGCACAGGTACAGATGTTATATTTCCAGGATGTTGTTGTTATTTCTCAGTCTTTTTGCAACTGTCAAATACTCAACTTTCATGGATATTGTTTGGTGTCTATGGTGTCTTGTGTTCTGTGGAGGGCATTTAACCAGAATATTAATCCAGTTTTCCTGTCTTACTGACGCTGTCCTTGGAACCTCAGGGTCTAGGTCCAACCCAGGTATTATTGCTGCTTTGCCATTTTCTTCAAATGTACAGAAGAAGGGGCCCAGTGGTATATGCATACCACATATCATTTTTACTGATTTCTAATTAATGATTGCTAGCCTCCCGTTACTCTCCTGGAGGATCTAGGGACTCTGTCTGGACCCATATTATATTACACATTTTTCCTATTTTGTATACAAGTCCCAATGCATATTTTCTTAGTGCGGAGTGGGCCTTGTATTGTGTGTAGGATACAGATTCTATTTTTGCATAATAGTTAGACCACATCCATTGTTTGGGATGCCTTACTATTCCTAAGAACACAATTGCAGAGCACATAGTTTGAGAGGTTTGAGAGGTTGAATTATATTGTGGGAATTTAGGTGGACATCTTGGCACTAGATGCCCGCTGATACATAAGAGAAAAAAACAGGCATGCAAATCAACTCCAGTATCCAAAATGGCCAAAGGGAAATGATGATGGTGATGAAGATGATAGTGAATGAGATAGCCCATGTCCGCATCCAAATGCCAGTACTCCAAATGCAGCCATCAGTAGCCTGCATGCAGAATCCTTAACTTGTAGATGGCACAAGGTAAAGGATATCATGATCACCCCTTGGTACAAAGCCACCAAATCTTCAATGGAAGTCAATTTTTGTGGCCTCTTAAACATTAATCAATAACAGTAGCACAGATCTGTTCAGCAATCATTAAACCTATATAATGTTTCATTTACACAAGAGAAACTGTCCAAAGTGTTGATGCTTCACTCCTTCCATTGGAAGTGCATGTATGTCAGGAATGTGTGGCAGCCATCCATTTGTCATACATAGAAGTCGGTCCAATTTTTTTATGCCATAGCTGCAGGGGTGGCCAGCCGCAAGTGGGGCAGTGGGTGCAGGAGGGAGGGGCTGTTTAAAAAAAAGAAAGAATTAAAATAAAACATACCTTGCCGCCGCCACCGGGTCCTGCGCCGTCTCTCCTGCTCGCCTGTGTCAGACTCCAGGTCGGAACAGGCGGCAAACAGCCGGGCTCCCAACCCTAAGTCAATCACAACGATGCAATGCAGCATTGTGATTGGTCTGAGCGCCATGACACGGCGCTCAGCCAGGGGCTGCAGGGGTGGGCATGTTCTCCAATCAGGCTGTAATGCAGCCTGCATGGAGAACAGGGAAGTGTGGATGACTATTTTGGCCGATCAAACCTTCATTGCGCACAGGAGTGTTCGACCACTTGTACCCTGCTGCTCTGCCCTACCCCCTCACGCACTGCTGCCGCAGGAGGAAAAAATAAATTGATAATAACATTCTGATATTATCATTTTATTTTTTTCCTTTCTTTGCTGCTCCTGGCAGTGGGGCGACACTCCTCTGCCTTAGCGGAGGAGCCACCACCACGTACCTGCACAGGGAAAAGAGAATTTCATACACACGTCCAGCTCACGAAAGATGTGTTGAACAGTAGTCAAGCTACAGAGTCTATGTGCATCACTGGACCCTTTCTTGAGGGAATAGCCAAGTGTGTGACCACTGGCTGTAAGCTGTCAGAATCATTTATTCACATTTAAAGATTGAAATGTTTACCAAAAAAGTAAGTACTGTTGCATACATCAATGGAAAATATGTTACGGTTCTAAAATGGCTTTAAGTTGGGGTTTTTCGGTATGAATTAACTGCCATAGGCAATGACATTAACATTATCTGGGCCAAGACAAACTCAAATGCTTCCAACATCTCTGTTTTGGTGAATGCATATCCTCAACTAGCAGAACTTCGTCAAAAAGGTTAAAGAAAACAGTACATGACATGCTAATCAACTGTAATAGGATCTATACAAAATTCGCAATTCATTTAAAGCCCTGAAGCAGCTAAAATATCTTGCAGCAACTTAATACCTTTCCCATACATGCCCTCGTACAGGAGGTGCAGACATGTTTGGGCTTCATCTTCTACATGCTGCACTGCCTATTTGAGTGAAAAAGCAATTTACTAATACAGTACATCATCAAAATGTTTGGAATCTTTGAGGTCAGCATGGAAGGTATTATTATGAGGCAAGCCATACCTTTACTGAACATCATCCAGACTTGGGGACATATTTACAAGCCCTCACTTTTTTGGCACTCCGTGGTGCAGCACCATTTTCCCTATTTACAAGGTGGCACTAAGCCACTTTGCATGGCTAAATGCTACCTTCGGACCAGATAGAACCACCACTGTAATGGACACTGCTAATTCCTTAAAAACATACGGTCTACAGGTGACATCATTGAAACTGAGAGTAAAGCAATACCTACAAGAGCACAATATAGGCACACCACAGTGGAATAGAAAGGTGATTTCTGATGTAATGGCTGTTTGCTCCAACGATTAAATGAGCAATGTGGTAATAGAGGCTTTTCCGAGCTATGTGCAAAATCCCTTTTATTATTCGTATTTCAATTATCAGCTCATATTCTTAACTTGTATGCCAAAGAGAACCCTGACTGACATTACTCTCTAACCTCTCTCATCTCAGTCAAATGGTCTTTTTGAGAAAAAAATATATTAGGCTGATCCTTGCCTCAGCTGCTCTACCAGCGCCTACTGCAGAGAGGCAGAGGACTGTACACTGGAAACAGGTGATTTTAAATTGACTTGTCCCAGCAGTGAAGTGTTTTCTTTAGTAAAAACCAAGAGAATGATAAACAGGAGCAGCCTGTGCAGGTAAGAGCGCTGGGGTGGGGAAGGACTCAACAGACAACGTTGGGGGGAAATTAAATAAATAATGAATTTTCCTTTGTCGTCGTCTGTCGAGTCCTCCCTTCCACCCAGCCTCCCCGCCCCACTGCTCTTACCAGTATGGGCTGCTCCTGACCATAAAGAAAATATACAAACAGTATAATTCATTAGTTACCAGAAAGTGCATGGGTTCCACAAATAGCAAGCACATATACCCAGATGAGACCATAAGACAGGCAAAGGAAGACATCTGAAATAAATATATATTATGAATCTCACACTCTTCCATCAATTTAAGAACTTTAAAACAGTCCAGAAAGAGGGAGGAGCAACGCGCAGGACCAAGATGGCCGCATGAACGCTCGGCTTCTAAGACCCCGGCCACCTCCAGCACTATCCTGTAATTTATCCTGAGCCCTGAGTCTACTACCTGACGGCGGAACAGGAGCGACGTCCGCCGCGGTGTTTCTGGGCTGGCTCCGGTGCCGGGGGTCTGTGTTATGCTGCCTGGAAGCCTGCGGCCTTTTTGCCCTTTCATCCGGGGACTAACATAAATTCTGAGTCCGACCACAAGTTGAATACAACAGGGCCGGATACCAGAAGTTGCCGGTCCAGCCCAATATGAGGCTCCACTGAACCGGTGATCGAGGGGACTGCCCAGCCCTGCGGAGACCCTGATTTGGGCTGCGAACCTGCCCCGCCCTAACTACGGATGGTATTAAGACGGTGACACTTCCCGGGGCACCTGCGGGGCAGACGTGCTGCTTTACGGAGGTTGTGTGTCGGGGAGGCACCGCGCTCGACTGTCACGCCCTCTGACAAGGGCGAACTGCAGATGGAGTCCCTGGGGGCCAGGGGACTTGACGAGAGGCACTCAGGAGGCTCCCCTGAAACAGTGATCGTAGGGATTGCCCACCCCTGCGGAGACCCTGATTTTAGCTGCAGACCTGCCCAGCCGTAATTGCGGATAGTGATTGTGACGATGCAGCTTCCCGAAGCATCTGCAGGGCGGACACACGGCTAAGCAGTGGTTGGGAGGCGGGGAGGCGCCGAGGTCGGCAGCCGCGCCCTCTGACTGGGGAGGACTGCTGCTGAGGTCGCTGGGTGCCAGGGGACGTGGCGAGAGGTTCTCGGGCCGGGAGGCTGCTGGCACACCGAAGATGCCCCAAAGGCAAGCCCGTCTGCGCCTGTCCGAGCCTGGACCGCGCCCAGCACCAGAACCCCTTGCCCCCGGAGACACCTCTGCACCTGAGGGCACTACGAGGACAGCACCCTCCACGCACTCAACCCTGGATGAGAACACGCCTGCTACCGGGCCACACCGAAGCGCACCCATGGGCCCTTCACGTGCCGGAACTGCAGCTTCATCAGCATCCAGACCGCCAAACCGTCAAGCAAAGATCCCAACCACCTCCAATGCATCCTCCTCAACACCCGCTCCGCTCGCAAACACGCCCTCGAACTCTGGGAACTCCTCGTCTCAACCACCCCGACATCGCCTTCCTGATGGAGACCTGGCTGAACACCACCTCAGCACCAGACATCGCCATAGCCATCCCAGAAGGCTACAAGATCTCCCACAGAGACCGCACCAACGGAGTGGAAGGGGGTATCGCCATTGTCCACAAGAACAACCCAATTCTGACCCCTTGCTCCCGGAGAATTACCGGCCCATCTCCCTCCTGCCTTGGACCGCCAAGGTCACTGAGGCACACGTGAATTCCATCCTATCTGCCCACCTCTCTCGTAATAACATTCTTGACGAGAGTCAAAATGGGTTCCGCGCTCAACACAGCACTGAAACTGCTTTGCTCTTTATGACCGAGCATCTGCGGTCAGTGCTGGATGCGGGGCAGACTGCGGCGCTCCTACTGTTAGACCTGAGCGCCGCGTTTGACATGGTGTCTCATGAAATTTTGATGCGGCACTTGGAGGAAGTGGGTATTGGGGGGAAGGCTCTTCAGTGGTTCCGCTCCTTCCTCTCTGACCGGTTTTTCAAAGTAGCCATTCCACCTGGCCAGTCCTCTTTCCATTCTTTGGAACTGGGAGTCCCTCAGGGCTCTGCTTTAAGCCCCACATTGTTCAACCTGTATGAGAAACCGCTGGCTGCTGTCGTCAGGCAATGTGGCCTTACCATGACATCGTATGCCGACAACATGCAGCTGGCGGTGACACTCAGTGGGGACCCTGAGGTGACTGCGCCCAGGTTCCGTGCAGGACTTATAGCTGTGGCTAGCTGGATGCGTAGCAACTGCTTACAGCTCAATGCTAAGAAAACCGAGGTCCTGATTGTAGGGAAGCAGGCGGAACTCTGGGGAGACCAGTGGTGGCCTTCCGAACTGGGGGTGTCCCCATCCCAGCGGCCGAAGTTAAAAATCTGGGGGTTTGGCTGGATTCTAACCTTTCTTATACCAGCCATACAAAGATAACAGCAGCTACCTGCTTTGGTATTCTGCGAGGACTGAGGCCAGTCCTCAAATTCTTTGACCCTCCCACTCGGCAACTGGTGGTTCAGGCCTCTATCCTTTCCCGGCTGGACTACGGGAGTGCCTTGCTGCTTGGAATCAACCAGGCTGAAGATACTAGGCTTCAGAGGGTGCAGAACGCTGCTGCATGGGCCATTGTTGGCCTTCCGAGACGATGTTCTGTCTCTGCTGTTCTGACCTCCCTTCACTGGCTTCCGGTCAGACAGAGAATCAAATTTAAGGCTCTCTGTCTGACATTTAAGATTCTGAAGCTTTCCTCTCCCCCTGCTTTGGCGGGCCTTATTTCTTCATACGTCCCCACGCGGTCCCTCAGGTCTGAATCTCACCATCTGGCGATTAAGCCTAGGTTCAGTCTGAGTAGGATGGGAGGACGCTCCTTCCGTGTTCTGGCGGCTGATCTATGGAATTCCCTTCCTTTGCATATCCGCGCCCTAGATAGCCTGACTCTTTTTAGACGCGCCATTAAAACCCACCTGTTTGCCTCTGCTAATTGATTTCTCCTCTCTTCAGCTTTGACCTGTTGTGTTGTGTACCTGATCAGGCGCCAGGACGCCCCTTCGCTGGGGCAGCTGCGCGCCTAATAAAAGTTATTAACATAACATAACATAACATAACATAACACCATCAGAGTCTCGACCAACAACGACGACACCCTCAACACCGCGGAGCACCTGCACTTCCAGATACACACAGACCCCAACACTACCCTCAGAGGAACCCTCGTCTACAGACCACCCGGACCCTGACCACAGTTCAGCGATTCCATCGCCGACCTCATCAGCACCCACTCCCTCGCCTTCCTTGGGGACCTGAACTTCCACCTCGAGGACAACAACGATGTCAACACCACTGCCCTAGTCGACAACCTTGCCAACCTCGGACTCAGACAGCTCGTAACGACACCCACCCATGGCGCTGGACACATGCTTGATCACAACTTCTCCGCAAGTCCCCACATCTCCTTCAACCACACCACTGAACCCCACTGGACAGACCACAGGTGCGTCCACTTCACCTTCAGGAAACCCACCACGCACCACCGCACCTAACAGATGCCACGCCGCTGCTGGGACAAGGTCACTGAAGACCAACTGACCACCACTCTCACCCTGAGACCACCCCCTGACCCCACCGCCCCTGACACCACCGCCCTCAACCTCAAACAGTGGATCAACGACTGCGCCGACAGTGACACCCTCGCTCCACTCAGGACCCCCTCTGCCAACCACTCCAGCAAAAAGGCTACATTGTTCACCGAAGACCTCCAGGCCTCCAAGTGCACCTGTCGAAAACTGGGGAAGAACTGGCTCCATAAACGAACAACAAACAGCTATACGGCCCACAATATCGCCACCCGTAGACACCACCAACTCATCAGGACCGCCAAGAGGACCAATTTCAAGGATCGACTGGACAACAACGCACATAACAGCAAAGAGCTCTTCAGCATCGTGAAAGAACTCTCCAACACCAGCTCCAACACCAACGACATTCCCCCTTCTCAAGTCCTGTGCGACTAGCTGGCCACCTTCTTCCACTGCAAGATCGCCGACATCCACAACAGCTTCAACGCCACGACCCCCACATCCACCGCCGAGCCCACCACCACTGCAACCAACATCCGCACCAGCCGCCTGACCACCTGGTTCAACGTCAGCGACGTCCCACGCATCCGGAAAACAACCGCCAGAGGCAGATCCTTCTCCCACCTCGTCGCCAAGATCTGGAACACCCTCTCCACCAACCTACGACAGACCCAAGACGTGCTGACCTTCAAAAGACTTCTCAAGACCTGGCTCTTCGATCAGTAGCAGCCACCCCCTCAGCGCCTTGAGACCCTCACGGGTATGTAGCGCGCTCTACAAATTCCTTGATTGATTGATTGATATGCAGGGGTGCAGGGAGGGAGACGGGGGTGGATGAAGAGATTTGTTTAGAGACTATACGCAGTATCGTTAGCACTATGGGGTTTTTCTTTAACTTTTTCCTTTCATGCATCGTGGGGCAATATTATGGTCAGACATTACTCATATTCGTTAAATGTCGAACGTTAGCTGGGGATCGGGGATAAAGGTGCTGAGCTGGAATGTGAATGGCCTTGGTGACCAGATCAAGAGAGGAATGGTTAATCAGTTAGTGAGAAGACATTCACCTGATGTGGTGCTATTGCAGGAGACTCATCTCATAGGCAATCGCTGCATGGCTCTACATAAAGGAGGATATAAGTTGGTGGCTCATGCTGGGCTTGCAACGTGGTCCGACCAAAGGGGCCGTTATATTGGTATCTCGGGACAGTGGGGGAAACGGTTACCTTCTTGTCGATCTATGTCCCGCCTAGCCTCCAATCTGACACTTTCCGCGGCTTGGGGACTGTCTTTCTTAGCCTGCCCTGGTGTTAGGGGATGGCTTTAATGCAGTGCTAGATGGGGAGATTGACAGGCACCCGTCAAGAATACTCAGACCAGCTCATAGATGGCTTTTGGACTTCCTAGAAACAATGGGCTAGTGAATGGCTGGCGGATACGTAATCCGAAGCAGACACACTTCACGCAAGTGTCCGCCGTTCACCACAGCATGTCCAGACTAGATTACATATTGATACCAGCGGCCCTAGCGGCTACGGTCAGAGAGGCACGATACCTTGGAAGGACGATTTCTGACCACTCACCTATGTAGTTGCGGGTGGAGCTTGGGCAGCCTGCAGTGGGTAGAGTGCCTCCTATCAGTGTGTGACATTTAAGTGACCCTGCAATTAAGAGGGAGAATGCCAAGATTTTGGATCGCTATTTCCAAGAAAATTTAGGTACTGTTGATTTGGCACAGTCATTGTGGGAAGCATATAAGACAGTAGTGCGAGGGGAAGTTCTGTCCTTGATGGCGTGGAGGAAAAAAAAGCATCAGGCAGAGGTCGAGAGAGCGGAAGCAGACGTGACATGATTGGACGAATTGGTGTCTAAGACAGCCGCTCTGGCGGACATACATCTTTTAAAATTACGACAAGATAAGTACAGAGGCCTTGCCAGAGACAGGGCGGTAGCTCAGAATAAGGTCACCCAAAGTCGAATATATGAGCATGGAGACAAGGCTGGTAAATTGATTGCTTGGCTAGAGCGAGGGGAATGGGCATTGCAGCTGGTACCTGAGTTACGGGCAGCAGATTCTATTGCTGTCATGGACCCACAGGCAGTGGCAGATGAGTTCTCCGAATACTACAGAGGTGTATACAATTCGGTTGGAAGATATGCAGAGGCTGAGAACAGTGATATGATAAGGGACATCTGTATGCCTGTGCTGTCAGAAGACGATAGGGGCTATCTGGACTCCTCCTGCTGTTCCGTAAGGCCATTAAAACTTCTTATTTTAAATTTTGCCCCGGCAGCTGCTCCCCTTTTCTGTCTTTGCATTTAGTGGTCTTGTGTTCTACCTTGTCGTGCGCCAGGACGCTCCTTTGCTGGAGCATCTGTGCGCATTATAAGTGCCCATAACATAACATAACATAACATAACATAACATAACATAACATAACATAACATAACATAACATAACATAACATAACATAACATAACTCCCCTCTCACTGATGATGAAGTGGCACAGGCGGTTATAGGGGTAAGATCGGGTAAGATGACTGGCCCGAACGGCATCCCAATAGAACTGCATAAACTTGCCCCGTATATTCGCTGCATGTTCACAGAAAGTAGAGAGAAGAGTCGACTCCCATATGACCTGCGGGTGGCAAATATAGCGGTTATCCATAAGGCGGGCCAACCTAAGACGCTTTGCTCCTCATACAGACAAATCTCGCTGCTTAATGCTGAGACAAATCCTGGCGAAGATACTAGCTACTAGATTGGTTAAGGTGATCACCACCTGGATACACCCGGATCAGTCAGGCTTCATGCCACAGCATAACACAGCCCTCAATTTGCGGAGGTTGCATGGGATACTGGGTAGATTCCAGACGATTCAGGAGCCGGCGGTACTAGTGTTCTTAGATGCCACCATGGCATTTGATAGATTCGAGTGGTCCTACCTGTTCGCGATATCGGTGAAGTTTATAGGTTGGGTGAGTTTGCTATACACTAATCCCTTGGCTAGAATAGTCGTAAATAACTGCAAGTCGGCCTACTTTCCCCTTGGAAGTGGCACGAGACAGGGTAGCCCTTTGTCCCCGCTCCTCTTTGCTCTTGTCTGGGAGCCTCTGGCGGCGTGGGTTAGATGGGACAGGTAGGTACGAGGCTTACGGTGGACACTGGAGTGGGAGGATAAAATCTCACTATATGCAGATGATATACTGCTTTACCTCACCAACCCTAGGGGATCTTTGATACATTTTCTAGATATACTAGCCATATTCTGAAGATATTCCGGATTTGCAATTAATTGGACAAAATCGGTGCTCTTCGTCCTCAGGGACTAACTGCCAGTGATCCTGCAGTCACGCCCTATACTGATGGAGCCAGTTGGGTTTAAATATCTAGGTATCTATGTTACACTTGAAAAGGGACGTGGAGTGCTGGAAGGCTCTTCCACTTTCCCTGTTGGTTAGGGCAGTTCTGTTCAAGATGATAGCCCTAACCAATGCGTATGGGAAGCAATGGGTAACGCTGCCGTGTATGGTAGCGAAACGAAACATCGCTCAGCTGTGGGGAGCCAGTCAGCCGCCCTGGGTTTCCAAATGGGTGGAGGACTTGGACTGGTGTATGTTCAGGGAGAAGTCAATATATGCAGCCAGGGGTTGTCCCGTGAAGTGGGGAAAGGTTTGGGGGGCCTGGAATAGTAACTGAGGAGAGATTTGTGCGCCCCGGCACGGCAAGATGAGGTGGTAGCGCAAGAATCCCCGTGACCCATAACTTTTATATTTGTTTTACAATTCTGTACAAGCGAGACAGTATTTTTGATCAATGAGGAAACTGTAATTCACCTGATACTTTGGTTTTGTTTTGTTCTTCCCTTTTTTGATAATTGTTAATAAAAAGATGTATAAAAAAAAGAAAAAAAGAAAGAAAACAGTCCCGAAAAGACCCCAATATCTTGACAAATATCTTGAGATGCCCTTTAGAACTATACAGGTCCAGCTCCAATCTCTACGTTTCAGCTAATAATTATCAAGACACAAGAATATCAAATTTAACTCACAACTCAATAGTAAGTTACTTTATTTCAGGGTCTACTTTAAAGGGCCATTCAGGAGTCTTTTTCTATTGTAATTCATTAAGTGGCGAATAACTGAATTTAAAAATAACACAAATATGAGTCCCTGGCAACCACATGGGTCAAGATTCCAAGTCTATCAATCAATCATTCAATCAGGACATTTATAGAGCGCGCTACTCACCCGCAAGGGTCTCAAGGCGCTGGGGGGGTGGAGGGGGCTGCTACTGCTCGAAAAGTCAGGTCTTGAGTTGCTTCCTGAAGGAGAGATGGTCTTGGGTCAGTGGTAGGTGGGTGGGGAGAGAGTTCCACGTCTTGGCAGCCAGGTAGGAGAAGGATCTTCCTCCGGTGGTGGTTCTGTGAATCCGTGGGATGGGGGCGAGGGCAAGGCTGTCGGAGCGGAGTTGACGGGTGGGTGTGTAGAACCTGAGGCGGTTGATGAGGTATTCGGGGCCAGTGTCGTGGAGAGCTTTGTGAGCGTGGGTGAGGAGCCTGAACATGATCCTTTTGCTGATGGGGAGCCAGTGCAGGTCTCTCAGGTGGGCAGAGATGTGGCTGTGTCGAGGTATGTCCAGGATGTGTCGTGTAGAAGCGTTCTGTATGCGTTGGAGTCTTTTCTGTAGTTTGGCTGTGGTTCCGGCGTAGAGGGCGTTCCCGTGGTCCAATCGGCTGGTGACGAGAGCCTGGGTGACCGTCTTTCTGGTGTTGGTGGGGATCCACCGGAAGATCTTTCTGAGCATGCGGAGGATGTTGAAACATGATGATGAGTCGGCGTTGACTTGCTTGGTCATCGTGAGGGAGGAGTCCAGGATGAAGCCTAGGTTGCGTGCATGGTCTGTGGGATTGGGGGCGGTGTCCAGTGCAGGGGGCCACCAGGAGTCGTCTCAGGCAGAGGGGGATTGTCCCAGGATGAGGACTTCCGTCTTGTCTGAGTTTAGTTTCAGCCGGCTGAGCTTCATCCATTCCGCAAGACTTTCATTCCTTCCTGGAGGCTGGCTCTGGCGGTGGCAGGATCGTTGGTGAGGGAGAGGATCAGCTGGGTGTCGTCGGCTTAGGAGATGATGTTTAGGTTGTGTTGGCGTGCGATGGCTGCGAGGGGGGTCATGTAGGTGTTGAAGAGGGTGGGGCTGAGCGAGGAGCCTTGAAGTACGCCGCAGGTGATCTTGGTGGCCGCATAGCTGAAGAGAGGGGGGCGGACTGGCTGAGTTCTGTCAGAGAGGAAGGAGGTGATCCATTCCAGGGCCATTCCTTGGATCCCAGCGTGGTGGAGGCGGCTTGTTAGGGTGCGGTAGCAGACTGTGTCGAATGCAGCCCATAGGTCAAGAAGGATGAGGGCAGCAGTTTCCCCGTTGTTGAGTAGGGCCCTGATGTCGTCGGTGACTGCGATGAGGGCGGTCTTGGTGCTGTGGTTTGCTCGGAATCCGGACTGCGAAGGGTCGAGGGATCCGTTAGTCTCAAGGAAGGAGGTTAGCTGTTGTTTGACCGTCTTCTCGATGACTTTAGCGGGGAACGGGAGGAGCGAGATGGGGCGGAAGTTCTTGAGGTCCTTTGGGTCTGAGGTGGGTTTCTTCAGGAGGGCGCTGATCTCTGCATGTTTCCAGCTCCCCGGAAAGGTGGCAGATGCGAAGGAGTTGTTAATGATGTTCCGGAGTTGGGATGCGATGATGGTGTCGGCTTGTTGAAGATGTGGTGAGGACAGGGGTCGGCAGGGGAGCCGGAGTGAATGGTGTTCATCATAAGGGTGGTGTCTTCAGTGCTGACAGCGGTCCAGGCGTAGAGGATGGTGATGGGGGGTGTTGGTTCGGTGGTAGGGTGCATGTTGGCGATCTTGTGGTGGAAGAACGAGGTGAGTGCATCGCAGAGGTCTTGTGAGGGCTTGATGTCATTGTTCCTGCCACAGGGATTGGAGAGCTCTTTAACGATGTTGAAGAGTTCCTTGCTGTTGTGGGTGTTGTTGTCCAGTCATTCTCTGAATGCAGTCCTTTTGGTGGTGCGAATCAGCTGGTGGTGTTTGCGGATGGCTTTCTTGAGAGCTGTCATGGTTTCTGTTGACTGGTCATGGCGCCAGGCTTTCTCTAGGGTACGGCAGGATTTTTTTAGTCTTTGAGGTCGTTGGTGAACCACCAGGTTTTCTTGCTGCCAGGTCTGCTGGGAGGGTTCTTCAGCGGTGCAAGGTTATCGGCGCAGTTGGTGATCCACTTTGTGAGGCTACGGGCTGCTTTGTTGGAGTTCGTGGTGTTGGTGGGGGGGTTTTGGCTCTGGGAGGTGGTGAGCTGGTGGGTGGTGATCTTTCTACAGCTTCTTCGAGGAGCCTGTTGCGGGTGGTGGTGGGTTGTAGTTTTCCTGAAGATGAAGTGGACACAGCTATTGTCCGTCCAGTGTAGTTCGGTGGAGTGGTTGAAGGTGATGTGGTTGCTGGAGGAGAAGACTGGGTCAAGCGAGTGGCCGGCATAGTGGGTAGGGGTGTTCACCAGTTGCTTGAGTCCGAGGTTGGCGAGGTCGTCCAGCAGGGTGGTGGTGTTGTTGTCGTTGTTGTTTTCCCGGTGGAAGTTGAGGTGTCCCAGGAGGATGTAGTCTGAGGAGGTGAGGGCGTGCGGGCTAATGCAATGGCTTTGCTGAACTGTGTGTGTGGGCCCAGGGGTCTGTAGATGAGAGTGCCTCTGAGGGTGGTCTTGGGGTCGGTGTGTATCTGGAAGTGAAGGTGCTCGGCTGCGGTGATGGTGTCGTCGGAGTTGGTTGTGATGCGGATGGTGTTTCTGTGGATGATGGCGATGCCTCCTCCGGTTTGGTTGATGCGGTCCCTCCGGGAGATCTTGTAGCTGTCCGGGATGGCTATGGCAATGTCGGGGGCTGAGGAGGCATTCATCCAGGTTTCTGCGAGGAAGGCGACGTCTGGTGATGTTGTGTCGAGGAGGTTCCAGAGTTCGACGACGTGTCTGTGGACGGAGCGGGTGTTGAGCAGGATGCAGTTGAGGTGATTGTTGCTGGTGCCTGGCCTTGCTGGTGCGGTGCAGGTCCGGAGGCAGGTGAATTTGCAGGTTTGGCAGGTGAAGGGTCCGTGGTGCACCAAGGTGCACAGCTTGGATCACTCAATTGAGAATTTATGGAGATGTTCTGGTGTATATAATACTAGATATACTGAATACCACAGAATTTCTTGGCGATTGAGCTTATTGGATGAAAGTGCATATTCATATTTATGCATGACTTTCCCCATCTGAAATCGAAAGTTCGAATACTTGTAACCATTTTCTGCTTATGTTAGTGGGCTCTATGGTGAGAGTTGCTACTAGTTCTTTATAGATTTATTTTATCTCTCTCTTATGAGGAGGAGGCAGAATTCTTCATCACATATTCCCTGTGATTTCTAACTTTACATGTCAACAAAAAAAAGCTTTTTAACTGTTCAATTTCATAGAACCAACCTCTAAATTCAACCCAAAACCTATCCTACATATCTATCACAAACCTGTACTGTTGTGTAGCATTTTAGGACCCTAGTGTAATTTTCCGGATTCATGCCCTGATATAGGTATAAATCACCTTGTCCTTATATAGGCATAGAAATCATAACCATATTTAGACATAACCCATGCAGTCCAAATACGACATGGCTACTTCCACTAGTTCCGAAAATCCACAACGATTTCTTGAAAAACTCGGCTTCAGCAGTTAGGGACTTCCCCTTGCTTGAATATTCATTTATCCAAGTACTCTTGGAGTTTTCAAAGAACTGAGACTCTTTAATGACGTTATTATGTCCACCTTTACGTCAAACTCGGCACCTTAAAGGTATAAATATGCCCACACTTGCCCAAGCAAACACTCAGTGGTTTGGAGCAGTTCAACTATCTACTTGCCCGACGCATCTCGCTACAGCAAGTGCTGAAGGAAGCCGACCCTCCAGCAGACGCACTGAGAGAGACGCTGCCTTTTCTCTTGCCGAGAAACCCAGTTTCAGTGTTTCCAAGCTCCCCTTGCGGGGTGTTGGGAAATCGAGTCGTGAGACAGAGAGATACAAGACCTCCTTCATTCTAAACCAAGGTACAGAGTTAGACACTAAGAGAAATCATGGATAGATTCTTGACAAAAAGAATACTAAACTTATGCTACACCACACTTACTTCTTCCCTCGTACTAGACTTAGGTTAGGTACATCGAGGTAGGCGTATTTTAGAAGCATCAGTTGAGTACTATTAGTCTTTATTGATTTATGTATGTATTTTATGGCTTAGAAACCATACCATGCTTTTACAGTATTATTTTATAATACTCTTCTTGCTGTACGCATTATACTTTGCAGCCATTATTACGATTGTAGCAGTTAATTTCTTCTGCATAAGAAAGAAGACTGTTCAATAAATACTAATCCCTTCTTGTGAATTAGAGAAAATTTCTAGTGACCTCTGAGTTTGCTGGCACTCACAATTAAGTTTAATATATTCATTAGCGACCTAGTAGACATACGTCATATGTCACATCTATAGGATATATTATTCCAATGCGCATTGCCTATTGGGAATATAGGAACTACACTACATGGCGCCCAACGTTTGATAAGGCACTAATTTAACGCTAGATACTAGAGTAACTCACAGAGACCCCTTTTTCCTGTAAAATACTCCAATAGACGTCTGGAGTGGGTTAAAGGACAAAAAAATCCACCATAACTGACTAAGACGAAAAAAAACGATGTATTTGTTTTTTGGTTTGTTCAACGTTGAAGGATACAGTGTTCCAAAATATAGGGCACCTTATCTTTGTTTCCTTAATACTTGCTCTTCAAACTTTCAATCAACAAAATGGCCAACAAGGCTAATCCCCGGGGCCAGTGGAACTGCAACGTCTACAACCCGACCGCGTTTAGACATTACAGGTCTCCAACAAGATGATGCGGATGCTATAATCATTCCGGAAAATGTACGGAAAACCATCGCTATAAAGCTTATAGAAAATGCCCTATCACCGAGAGGTCATAGGGTAATTTTTGTCATAGAAACATACAAATATCGGCAGACAGAGTTATTCTATTCATGGCTTATCTTCCCTGAAGCAAATCCAAGAACACATGCGTTCCACTTCTATAATTAGAGGCACCTCCAGCGGAATATGTTCCTTTCGAGGACATTGAAATTCCACAAACTTACCAAGAGCATCAGCTCTGGTTTAAAGGCGCCCTACAACATCAAAATCACATTACCAGGCTCGGTCCAAAAGGTAGACCAGGAGCAACATGGCCGGTACTAGCCAACTATACACCACATCCTACCATTGAAGAAATGTCAGGTCCAGAATTATTAGCTCAGCTAAAACAATTAATTAAAGTACATAGACAATTGGTACAATATGTCATGCAGACTCTAACAGTCCAACCTGCTCCAAGAATTCCACAGCACACCCTTCATCAGGGGAACACAAACAAAATAACACCACAGACTATACAATCGGTCATCGGTAAATTACCAACAAAAAAGGAACAAATTCCATTCTGGTTAGCTCAAAAAAATTGAGGCAGTATTTCCAGATAGGACACCTCATGAGAAACACAGGAATCTAACAATCTGTTTACCAATGGGGATCGCACCACACCTGGAGGACTGTGACACTTGGGGTACAGTCTTTGCTGCATTCTACACAAAAACACATGGTGTTCCGTCCATGGCGGTCATACCAGACGTCCTGAAACAGATTCAAAATAAATACGGGGCATAACCTGCTTTAAATCTTGGTATGAAGTTACTAAAGGATTTCGAACAGGTCTCAGCTGTAATATTAGCTAATATTAAAGGTGAAGCAGCATCCGTGGCAATCCCCCAAAAACTAAAAGAACTTGATGTAACTGAGCAACCGTATGTATGAACTGGCCAGAAAAATAGAAAAATACTATGAAGAACTAGGAAGAGATAGTTTGGGCGGGAAACCAGAAAAGCCAGAACTAACGGGAAATCCTGAAAATGTTTTTATTTAAAACAATCTCACTACTCCTAAAAAGAAGTGGGAAAATACTAGACAGACACTTCCTAAGGAGAAGCATTCTCAATCAAGAGGTAGATCTCCTCAAAAGGAGCCCTCTGAAAAGAGGTATAACCTCAGAAACAGGGATAATTTGAGAAAACCTGATAGATATCAAGATACTCATATGCGTTCCTCTCGTACCTTTCAGACGTCATCGCAGAAATCTGAAAGAAGAGGACGATCAGAACGCAAGGAAGAACGTGTGAAGTCCAAAGACGATCAACACGTTCAGAAAAATAAGAAAACTCAATTCACCAAAAAGAAGGTAGCAAGTCTTAAAAACAGACATGCCGAGGACCTTGAGGACACAACTCAAGAACGGGGAGTGGGCCCAGACAATGCTGGACAGTGCAGAAGAAGTTACCATAGCTCGCAGGATTCTGAAGGATCACCTGGAGACAGTGGACCTGAATGAATACATTCAATTTGAAACTGCTGTTACCAGGGTTAGTGTACCCCATAGGTTATATGAAGTAATACTCTGGATAGAGGGGGACATAACTAGAAAAATAAGAGCACTCTTTTGGGAAAAACTATCCAAGGGTTATGACATCCTCTGGCTAAAAAAGACTGGCCACCTGAATTTGTCAGGGAGTGTCCACATGGTGAAGAGATCATTATGCCAACCTTCTCAAATCATATTCCTATTCATAAAAAATTCACCTATGCCAGAAAATGGATGCGATGAGGATTCTTGTCACCATAAGACCCAGTTAAAAAATCAACCAACTGCTCAGAAGCAGTATCCAGTTAAGTAGGAATCCGAAAAACAGGTCAGGGAGATCTTAGATCAACTTGAATACCAAGGGGTGATTGAAACATGCAACTTGTCCATGAACAATCCTTTGTTTCCTGTCTCCAAACCAGACAATACATATCGTCTAGTTTCAGACTACATACATTTAAATTCTTGTTGCAAAACCTTTGCAGTACAAAATGTACACAGTGTAGCACTGATGAATAACATCATGCACAAAAAATATAAAACCACATTAGATATTTCAAACGGTTTCTTCTGTCAAAATATCGCACCTGAAAGCAGGTATTTGACCGCTTTCTCAATAATGGGGACACAACAACACTTCTGTTGTCTCCCCCAGTGATTCAAGAATAGTCCAGGGTTATTTTCAGCCAGAGTAACAGAGTTACTGTAAAAGTATGATGATGAGGCATTATCATATGTCGATGACATCTATCATACAGACGATGATTTGGACAGGCACTTGAACAGGGTGAACACCATAGTACTTGGTTTCTCCTCTGAAGGGTACTAATTAAATGTTAAGAAATCAAGAATTGCCCACCTCAACGTCCTATTCTTAGGATACGAACTTTCAAGTGAATGCAAAAGCATGGCAGCAAACTTTTTAGAAAAATGTGCGCTGCTTCAACCTCCAAAAACGCTGAAAAACTTACAGTCAATTCTAGGCTTCCTGAATTTTGGAAGAACTTACAAACCAAACTACGCAGAAAGGGTTAAACCTCTCTACGAACTAATCAAACCTGATTTCAAACAAATTAATTGGACTAAAAAGCACACAGAAATTGTGCAATCAGAGTAAACAGACATGTTAGCAACAACTCATTTACAGACACGCGTAAACATACGCAACCTTGTAATCTGAATCATCCCAGGGAGATGCAGATTCACGTACCTAACCTTTAATGAAGGTGAAAAGGTACCAATAGCTTATAAATCACACTTGCACACACAAGCTGAAATGAAATTCACTTCAACAGAAAAAATTCTGACAGCGGTTCAAACTGCAGCAGCAAAAGAGAGAGCCCTCGCACAGGGTAAACGCATAAAAGTTGTTACTACTGTACCTGCTTTAGAGGCAGTGACAAAGGCAAGCATTCCAAATGCAAAAGCTTTACATCCAAGATGGATACAATGGGTTAATTCTTTTGCTGCACAGACGTTGAATACGTTTTTGACCCCTACTTGAAAACTCATACATTTCTCCAATACGAACAAGAATATCCTCTGCCCACTGAGATTCTGCCTCTAGAACGTTACGGATGTATAATTTATACGGACGGATCAGCACAGCCCGCAATTGGGGGTAAACAAGCTTATAGTGCTGCGTGCGCGATTGTTAAAGGTCGCTGGCGCGATAGTCAATTCAGACCTATGGTCACAAAAACTCATTCTCTCAGAGACTGTACAGCTCAGCAAGCTGAACTACAGGCTTTCAAGATGGCGCTTGAAAATACTGATTGCGAATTCCCCACACTTATAGTGTGTGATCGGATTACTTCGTCCAATCTTACAACAAATACTTGCAGAACTGGGTTCAAAACAGTTTCAAAGACGCAAAAGGTGGCACAATCAAGCATAAATTGCTTTAAGAACAAATATTTCTATTACAAAAAGAACTACAAAAGACTCACGTGATCCATACACTAAGTCATCAGCGTGATGGCGTTCACGTTGCAGGGAATTCATTGGCTGATGAAGCCGCGAAGGCAGCTGTGCAAACGTCTTCCGTAGCTGCAATCACTTGTTCTAAAACAGAAATAAACAGTGAAACAATTCTAGCTGTCAATGCCACAAGCAAAGGCAGCAGAGCTGCATTACCTCTTAACTATCCACTCAAATACTCATACATAATTGCGTCCAACTCCATTCCTTTTGCTAGAATCCCAAAAGTAGGGGATAGTGTAATTCCAAACAGGAATCAGAGAGGTACTTTGATTCAAGTAGCACATATGGGAGAGGGTCTGATACATCAAGGGATCTCAAAATCTCTACTAGAATTAAAAGAGATGTACTGGTGGCCAGGGATGAATGCCCACATTTATGAATTTGGAATTAATTGCGATGTCTGTTACAGAGATCACAGCTTAGAGTGCCGCCAGATTCCTGACTACAGTGTAGCCAGCCCAGTACAGACACCATTGTTAGATAGCATTAGACTATCCATGCTCAGACATTCCTGTGGACAAAAGTGGTCCCACAACTATTGGGACAAGATTCATTTGGATATGGCTTCAGCGCTCCACTGACAGCTGAACTGTTATAAAAGATTTGCGAGTCTTTATCGTCACATACGCAATTGGCACGCTATATTCTGATCAGGGTCCTGCTTTTAGCTCTTGAGCTAACAAGGAGGCCATGGCCAGTTTGGGCATTGCATTGCGGTGCTCAAGTCCATTCCATCCTGAGGGAAATTCGGTTGTGGAAAGAAAAAAACGTGACATAAAGCAATCTATAACAGCTAGGGTATTAGGCTCCGGTGATGGGTGGTCAAGCATCTAATAAGTGTCCAACGTAGTCTTAACAATCTGCCAAGAAAATCTCTGAGTGGAATCACTCCATATGAAATCCTTATTGGTACTAGAATGATAGTCGAAGACCTGGATCAACATTCTTCAGTGGTAGAACAAAAACCCTTTGATATCAATGACCATTTGGCTGTTTTGCAGGACTTAAATGAAACAAGAAGAAGTCTAAGCAACACCATACAGAAGCCAACGACCACTGAGGAAAAACCTCCTGTACCAGCTAGACCTATCTGGATTCCAAAGATTGGGGATCTGGTCAGAGGAAAAATAGCGGATAAGATGGAATTTGGGCCTTCTTACCGGAAACCAGTACCTGTACTAGCAGCAATCCACGAATCAAGAACAGTGTTACTGCCGCCCCTTGCTGGAAGAAAGGAGAACTGGTTCATATCAATTGACCTGGTACAACCACACCATTTGGCCAATAATAAGTAGTAGGCCCAGTGGACTCCAAAGATGTAGCAGACGACCAAATCTTGCTACTATCCAAGAGGTTCAAACTGAAAGACTCATCACCTTTGAAGAATCTGCAGTGAGAAAAGAAGGACTATGCAACAAAGCCATGGAAATTGTGCCTCTTGAAACCCAAAAAACAGTTTGTCAAGAAACTCCCATCTACAATGATGTAGCATCTGACTATACTAATATGTCAAGGGAACAAGCAGCTGCAGCGATTTCAAATAATCCGGATGCAATACCAACAATTGACAGAACTTCCTCTGGCTATTTCATCAACTTTGATACCTTTTCTGAGGTTCCCAATGAGCCCGAAACAACGCCATGTAATTAAACCTTCAAGGAACAAGTAACAGAACTTTGTCACCACCTTGCAAATACATATCTGGTTTCACCATGGGTTGAATTTTGGATTGTGTTAGGTGTACTTTTTCTCCTACTTTGGCCCATTCTTGTTTTAAGTTTGGTAAAGCTGATAGATGGAAAATATAGTAAAATGGACACAGCAAGTAAGAACATCAACTTGCTCCTGAAGCCACACAAATCATCTCATCGTGAACAAAGAGACCTGTCATCAGTAAACATCACAGTCATTCCTCCACCTGGCGGTATAGCATGGGACAGAACTGAATATGACATTTATGGTCCTGTCGAGTTCTTCAAGATTCTACACCAATTTAAGGTTTCCTTGAGTGATTTTGTTTCACCCAGCACATTTTCTGATGATTGAGACATTGAGACTGTTAATAACATGATGGCAGACTTAGATATGTTGTCAAAATTTACAAAACATGAATACTTAGAAGGTTCATCAGATTATGAACAAAGGTATTGTTTTAATCATTACGGTCATCATTTAATTTTTTGCACAAATCTGCAAACCCTAGAAATATTTGAACTTTTAATCAAAGGGAACATTGTCCAACGCCACCAAAGGGTAGGTCTAGAACATTTTATGAAAAATGTCCATACTTCTCAGGTTTTAATGTCACAAATCCAGAAACATTTTACTTCAAAAATGTTAATAAGACAGGAATAAAAAGTATGTTGACTAATACTAAGCAAATTTATTCTGCAGCCTTTTGTGCTCAATTATCCACATTAGGTTTTGACTTTTGGAAAGACAACATTGAGACAAAAACTGTCTGGGGCACATTAAGACTGGCAGGTGCAAGGTTTAGAAGCCTTATTTAGAGCCTGCATCATCCCAGAACAAATAATGTTTTTAAATGAAACTATTCAACAGACATCGTGTCTTGGCCTGGCTAAGATAAAAGATTAAAACAAACTGTCCCTACCTAAGCCCACACCTGATAGTAATAGAACTACAGATGAGTAGGTAGAAGTAAACCACATTTTACAACAAAACAGAACTAATCCTGTTTGGAAAAAATGGTTAATCTGGCCCACAGACACGAATACCTGTCAAGATAGATTCCTGAATAAAACACAAGGGTTTACAGTAACTCGGCCAGATCCAAGATATGTCCAGAGACAACATCCAGGGATAGTAACAACTTACAGTGTAGAAAGTACTGTGCCTTGAGTGGCTACAGAAATCCGCACTCCCAGATATAAAACAACACTTAACTTTACTTAAAGATGGCATTGACTTACAAGACTTCTTACTAGGACCTCGCAAACCACGTCATAAACGTTTCATATATGCCGTTATTTACGCTGCTTATAATGAAGCATGAAAAGTCAAGCAAATGGCAACTGCTGAACGAATACTAGAAATTGATCGTATTACTTTAGAGAAAGCTCTCTCTCTAGTTGAAAATGGGTTAACGACTCCGTCATCCAGAATTTATTCTTTGGACAGCATTGTATCCTCTGCTATAGACATAATGGAAGAGGACTTGCTCATGTTACAACATGGACAGTCTAAACTGCGTTCTATAATGCTGCTAGGCTGGATGTTAAAAAACCTTCGTTCAGGCTATGTGCCTTGGCGTCTAATCAACACCACGTCATTGTTTACTGTATTTAACCTTACAGATAAACAAATCTCTTTGGCACAGAGGGGAGCAAACTATACGGTGCTGAGCATAAAAAAACTCGAAAGATTACCATGAATCGTTTCTGAGAAACTAGCCGTGGAATTTATAATACATGGCACAATAACAATACCAGTGACGATTTTCCAGTTTCAGTATTACTTAAAACACATACCAGCAGGCCTGTATTAAGGGTTGGGTAAAGAATACACAAAGTCGACCTGGGATTTACCATACACGCGCAAATGTTGGAGTGGGGAAAAGGAGGTATTTCTTAGTGGTAATAATTGCAAAACATCACTGAGCGGTACACTTATATGTCAGGGTATTAATTTACATGGAGCCTGTGATGGTTCTTCGACCAACTTATCCTGCAGGGTTCCCCGGCAGCGGTGATAGATCAATTTTTTTGGCAGCTTTCCAATGGGAGCTACATAATGTTGAATGGTCACAACTGTTGTTGAATGATGCGAGGAATAGCCTATCTCGTTAGTGTGTCAGCCAGGGTCACTTGCTGTATGCAAGTATTGTTTCCTAAAACTAAGACAGACGGGGAGTTGCCGCTATGGCCTTCACTGAACATCTCTTCTATACGAATTGATACTTTAAGCAGAATGAAAGCCATTCTTTTGCAAAAAACTGTGCCACTGACCTCGTCCAGAGAGAAGTATGATCTGCAAATTGCAAAGTCCTCTGCTGAGATTCATGCCTTATTATCAACAAACTGCCCCATACATTTCGCAGAAATGTTAGGTCGTATCTTATACCAGTGGTATTGTACAAGTATTTAAGACGATTTTTTCAATACTGTTAGCACCGTTTGAAGCAGTCCTAGGCATTTTTCCAAAGTTGGTACACTCTGTGTTCAGCGGCCTGCCTCTCATTTTGAGACTCGTAGCCAGGATACTATTCTTGTTCCTTCTGCTCCGTCATAGCAAGTCCAGTCACCAGCTATACCCAGATTACCATGGAGAACACTCTTCTGGCAATACAGTATCGTGAGCACATAATACAGATTCTTGGCTTGGCTTGTTTGAGAGATCTGAATACCATGTGGTTCCTTTCATTCAGACCAATCTGGCAAGATTGCATCTTACCTGTTCTACGATGCCTGCTTTGTGTAGAGGGATGCGTGTTAGATATATGTCTAACACTTCCATCAGCGCTGCCGATGAACATTGACGCTTTGCTTGGTACGGTAATGGCTCATGCATTGTGTTGCCCCCAAAGGCTACCAATCCTGATGACGACATTCATTGAGGTATCACCGGCAATTCCAGCTGAGGGTGAGATACGTGAACCAACAGGTACACAGGTACTATCTGCTGCGAACATTGCTAATGCAACTGACGGCGATGCTTCTCATCTGTGTACGATTGATCTACTTAATGAAGTGCTTCAACTTTCACCTACTGTTGACGACGATTTCTTTGCCAGCTTAGAAGATTTAATGTTTTCTCCTGACACCGAGAATAACTTTTGAAATTAGCACACAGCGTTCTATCAACTTTGAATTTGACCTTCGTTTTTTCAAAAACAAAAACTTCTAACTTTGGAACTCTATTTTTCTACGATTTGATTTGACTTTTTTACAAAACTGAACCTTGGCACAAAGTAATCTGCTTAAAGTAGAACTATTCTTAGAAAACAAGAATTCTTTGAATACTTCCTAGAAACAACATTGATCTTATCCACAAACTAAAACAGTTTATATATTCTGCTATTGGATGGGCTCTAACTTTTTTCTTCTGTAATTAAGAGGCATTTCATGAATGTAATTTTCTTGATTCATTCAGTTAGCATTGCCAATATCATATTATATGCTTACAATGAAATTATTGCTTTTAAATGCGCACTGTACAAATGCTCTTTTTCATGTACAACCATTTCAAAAGCATTTTATGTATTTTTGGGTGGGATTGTAAACACATGCTTTAGATATGTTTTAATGCTTAGATTTAGTAATGTCGGACATAATAAAGTGGAGTGGGTGTTGTATAGCAATTTAGGACCCAAGTGTAATTTTCCTGATTCATGCCCTGAGATAGATATAAATCACCTTGTCCTTATATAGGCATAGAAATCATAACCATATTTAGACATAGCCCATGCAGTCCAAATACCGCATGGCTACTTCCACTAGTTCCGAAAATCCACAACGATTTCTTGGAAAACTCGGCTTCAGCAGTTAGGGACTTCCCCTTGCTTGAATATTGATTTATCCAAGAACTCATGGAGTTTTCAAAGAACTGAGACTCTTTGATGATGTCGTCATGTCCACCTTTACGTCAAACTCTGCACCTTCAAGGTATAAATATGCCCACACTTGCCCAAGCAAACACACAGTGGTTTGGAGCAGTTCAACTATCTACTTGCTCAACGCATCTCGCTACAGCAAGTGCTGAAGGAAGCCAACCCTCCACCAGACTCAATGAGAGAGACGCTGTCTTTTCTCTTGCAGAGAAATCCAGCTCCAGAGTTTCCAAGCTCCCCTTGCGGGGTGTTGGAAAATTGAGTCCTGAGACAGAGCGATACAAGACCTCCTTCATTCTAAACCAAGGTACAGAGTTGACTAGACCCTAAGAGAAATCTTGGATAGATTTTTGGCAAAAAGAATACTAAACGTATGCTACACTACACTTACTTCTTCCCTCATACTAGACTTAGGTTAGGTACATCGGGGTAGGCGTATTATAGAAGCACCATTTGAGTACTTTTAGTCTTTATTTATTTATGTATGTATTTTATGGCTTAGAAACCATACCATGCTTTTACAGTGTTATTTTATAATACTCTTCTTGCTGTACGCATTATACTTTACAGCCATTATTACAATTGTAGCAGTTCATTGCTTCTGCATGAGAAAGAAGACTGTTCAATAAATACTTTTATTGAAAACGCGTGTCTCTCTATTTTCTCTGCACCTCTGGTGAAATGACGCATGCACGAATGACTGAGTAAGATATCTATCTATTGTTTCCACGACTCTGAAGATACGTTTTATAGTGGGGAAACAAAGTTGTCATTTTTATGCAGTTGTCAGAAAGTAATCCCTTCTTGTGAATTCGAGAAAGTTTCTAGTGACCTCTGAGCTAGCTGGCACTCACAATTAAGTTTAATATATTCGATAGTGACCTAGTAGACATAAGTCCTACGTCACATCTATAGGATATATTATTCCAATGCGCAGAGCCTATTGGGAATATAGGAACTACACTACAGTACCAAATGTCCTTCAGTTAATAATCCAATTTCCAGTTTCTCTTTTTCTCCCATTTTATACCCACAACCTTAGTAATTTCATCGGGAAGGGAAGGATTTGCTCAAAGACATTTCATCTTCTTCATCCACAGTGCATAGCTTTGATTAAGCATTCAAAAAGTCCTAGATTCGATTTTTCTTACATATGTTGTGATTACTCATCACATTTTCTTTTTAATCATGCCTTTTTGAAAATTTCAGCTAAGGAAATGAGGAAACCTAAAAATGATATTCAGGATTAAAAATGTATTGAATGATCTTTGCAAAAGCTGCAAGGTGGTAGGTCTCAAAATCTGAAAGAGCTTACCCTTCTTCCTACAAGAAGGTTCAATGTTTCTTTCAAGCAATTTGCAGGGTTTTCCCACCCCAACCAGAGTACATTATAGGACCATTTAGCTTTTTATAAACATTCTTGCTTGCACAGTAGTTGTAGAAAAAAAGATATTAAGGCACCACTTTAATTTTTACTAACTTTTATTCACCTGTTACCCACATGTGATATTTCACAAGATCCTAAATTCCTTGAAAATTGTAACCACATAAAAAACTCATATAAAATATTTATATGTATTTAATCAGATTACATAGATGTGGAGCTAGGATCTCTAGATCTATGCATACAGATATGTATACTTACCAAGATAATATAGCTGCAATTAATTTTGATACATAATAATATTGCAGGTTGATAAAAAAGATTAGTATAGTGGCAGGACACTGGGCTAGCTGGGCCCCTGCACCAGTCTGTCATCCATCTCTCACTGACTTTCCTCACAAATTTCCTCTTTCCATCAATTGCATTCTCCTCTTCCCAAATTGCTATATTTATTGTGCTGTTATGCGTTTTCATCAGTAACAGTTATCATGCTTGGTGAAATAGGTTTGGTTGTAGGCATTAGTCAAGCTGCTTCGGATAGGGATAAAGTACGAGATGAAATAATCAGTTTTTAGGGCTGCAGCTTTTTTTGTGTGGCTTTGGAATCGGCAGCTGTAATATCGGCTTTATCATTAATTTGCCAGCTTCTTTGCGAGACTTGTTAATGGTACTTTTGTCACAGTATCCTCTTCCTTCCCATCCTTTACTAGCTGTTGGAAGGATTGATCATTTTGTGAGATACAGCTATTTGTCAACCTTCGCCCTCGCTAACAGACATTTACTGTTGGAGACTCTCCCCATAGTAGTGGTGTTCATAAGGAGAACGGAAGAAAATTATGCTGATTATTAGTACCTCACTGATTATTAATAACTCTTGCAGTACGAAAATATGTTTGTAAGCTCCTAGTTCAGTAGTGTTGAAAATGACCATCTTTTGAATGGTATCACCAAGATGCTTTGCCTTCATTACCCTATTTTTGTGGTACCCAGTTTTGATGACTTTAGGTCTCTGCACATTTCACTCCTGATAACCAATGGCAAAGAGCTTGTGCTCTCCCTTTCATACATGATAAACATGGTATACACATATTTGGCTCATTTAAATTACTCATAATTCATTAGTAAATGGTAGTACCTATACGCAGGGACTGTAAATTAAATACTGCTAGTGGGTTGCAGCACTCATTGTGCCCCCCCCCCCCAATGTAGCACTGAAAAACATGTCTTAGGCCTGCCACTGCAGCCTATAATGCAGTTTTAAACTGCCATTTCGACCTGAAAAGATGAACCTTTCTGCAGACCTATGTGTAGATATTTGTTCTGAAGTCAAGGAAAATTGTGCGCAAGTGCAGGAGGATGACCAGAGCAAAACCTCATAAATGTTTTCTTTCGGTGCAATGACCATCCCGATAAGCCTGTGGTTCAAGAGATTTATATCCTTTCGGAATCATCCAGCCATGTTATCTACTTGCTGAAGCAGCCTTGAGGAAAGCTGCAGAATGTTTCTACATTACATAGTTTATTGATTTTTCAAAGGCTCCATAGGAGGTTGTATAGCCCTAAAGTGTTTGTACAGCTGGTGCATCAATGACAGAGTGTAGGTATAGCTGTCTGGAGGCATTTTCTGGCTTTTTGAGATTTAAAACAAATGAGCTGTTAGAAATGGGGTCTCTGGTTGGCAAAGGTATGCACCCTGTCCAAGTAGGTATCACCATCCTAGTAGGGGTAAACAAGATATTTGCTGAAAGATAACCTGTGCTCACCCTCTGGTAGCTTGGTACTGACCAGTCAGACTTATCTAAAGAGGCAATGTGTAAAGTATATGTGCAACACACACAGTAATACAATAAAAACACCACTAAGAGCCTCCACACAGGCATAGAAAAGTAGATTATGACTTACTAAATAAAACAAGAACAAAGTGACAAAATCCAATAAGTAAAAGTCGAGTTATGAATTTTGAAAGACTAACAAGAGTTCTAGTGCTTAGAAGTAATAAGTGCCTCTTGGGGTTCTCTGGTTGTGCTGGACTGGGGCAAAGTCAACATTTCAGGGCGACTGCGTTGAAAGCAGGCCAGGGACAAGAGCCACACAGACCCAGTGAACAGAATACTTGATCCTCGTCACAGCAGTGAGATGTGGGGTGCAGATAAGTGATGCGTTGATGTCGGGCACACAGTTGAGGTGATGTGTCAATTTTCTACATGCAGTGGCAGCAATGCGTCAGGTCTGTTGATCAATCAATCAAACAATCAATTATTTGTATAGTGCACTACTCACCCATGAGGGTCTCAAGGCACTGAGGGGGACGGGGGTAAAAGATACTGCTCGAACAGCCAGGTCTTGAGGTGTCTCCTGAAGGTCAGCAGGTCCTAGGTCAGACGTAGATGGGTGGGGAGGGGGTTCCGTCAGGTCTGTTGATCAATCAATCAAACAATCAATTATTTGTATAGTGCACTACTCACCCGTGAGGGTCTCAAGGCACTGAGGGGGACGGGGGTAAAAGATAGTGCTCGAATAACCAGGTCTTGAGGTGTCTCCTGAAGGTCAGCAGGTCCTAGGTCAGATGTAGATGGGTGGGGAGGGGGTTCCACATCTTGGCAGCGAGGTAGGAGAAGGATATGCCGCTGGTGGTGGTTCTGTGTATGCGTGGGGCGGTGGCAAGGGCGAGGTTGGTAGAGCGAAGCTGGCGATTTGGGGTGTAGAAGGTGAGACGCTTGTTGAGTTATACTGGTCCGGTATTGTGGAGTGCTTTGTGAGCTTGGGTCAGCAGCTTGAAAGTGATGCTCTTGTTGACGGGGAGCCAGTGCAGGTCCTTCAGGTGGGCTGTGATGTGGGACTGGCGGGGGATGCCAAGGACGAGGCGTACGGAGGCATTCTGTATGCAATGCAGTCTTTTCTGGAGTTTGGCAGTGGTTTCAGCATAGAGGGTGTTGCCGTAGTCTAGTCCGCTGCTGAGGAGGGCGTGGGTAACTGTCTTTCTGGAGGGGATCCATCTGTAGATTTTACAAAACATGCAGAGAGTGTTGAAGCTGGAAGACTGTTTGGGTCATTGAGAGTGATGAGTCCAGGATGAATCCCAGGTTGTGTGCGAGGATGGTGGGCATCGGGCGGCTCCCAGCGCGGCCGGCCACCAGGAATCATCCCAGGTGGAGGTGGAGGAGCCGAGGATGAGGACCTTCATCTTGTCCAAGTTCCTTCAGTCTTTGTAGAGGTTCGGTTGGGCAGTGGAGGGGTCCTTGGTGAGTGAGAGGATCAGCTGGGTGTCATCGGTCGAGGAGATGATGTTGAGGTTGTGCGAGCGGACGATGTTGGCGAGCGGAGACATGTAGATGTTGAAAAGGGTAGGGCTGAGGGATGAGCCTTGGGGTACACCGCAGATGATCTTGATGGCTTCCGAGCGGAATGTGGTAAGCTGTACCCTCTGGGTTCTGTAGGTGAGGAAGGAGGTAATCCAGCCCAGGGCCTTGTCGCTGATTCCTGCGTCTTGGAGGTGTATTTAGAGGGTAAGATGGAAGACGGTGTCGAAGGCGGTGAGAGGTCCAGGAGGATGAGGACCGCAGTTTTGCCATTGTCCGTCATGGTCCTGATGTCATCGGTGGCAGCGATGAGGGTAGGTTCGGTGCTATGTTTGCTGCAGAATCCTGATTGGGGTGGGTCCAGGACGTTGTCCTTGAGAAAGTGGGAAAGTTGCTTTTTAACAATCTTTTCGATGACTTTCACCAGGAACGGGAACAGGGAGATCGGCTGGAAGTTCTTAAGGTCCTTTGGGTCTGCTGTGGTTTTCTTGAGTAGTGCATTGATCTCGGCTTGTTTCCAGCTTTGGGAATGTGATGGTGTTCATGGTCTTGATGGTATCTTCATAGTTGACGAGGGTCCAGGAGGCCAGGAGGTTGGTGAGGCTGGGGGGTGGTGAATCAGAGAGAGGTGTTGGTGGCTGTTGGTAGGATCTGGGTGTTGAAGCTGTCATAGATGTCTGCAATCTTGCAGTGAAAGAAGGACTATAGTGAGTTGCAGAGGTCTTGCAACAGTGGGATGTCGTTGGCGCTGGAGTTGAGGTTGTAGAGTTTCTTCACGACGTCGAAGAGCTCTTTTCTGTTGTGTGATATGTTCCTGAAAGGAGGTCCTTTTGGTGGCTCAAATCAGTTGGTGGTGCTTGCGGCTGGCGTCCTTGAGGGCGGCATGGTTGTCCAGTGTCTGCTCATGGCACCACTTCTTCTTGAGTTTTCAGCAATTTCGTTTGGACTTCTGGAGGTCGGTAGTGAACCAGCTGGTCTTTCTGGCTGTACGTCGGTTTGAGTTTTTTTTTATAAGGACGAGGGTGTTGGCGCAGTCCTCAATCCATTGCCTGAGGTTTCTGGTGGCTATGTGAGTGCCGGCGGTGTCGGTGGGTGGGTTGCGGGCGAGGGTGGTGATGAGCTTGTCTTCGGTGATCCTGTTCCAGCTACGGTGAGGGATTTGTTGCGGGTGGTGCTTTGTGGTGGGAATCTTGAAGGTAAAGTGGACGCAGTGGTGGTCGGTCCAATGGAGTTTGGCTATGTGGCTGAAGGTAATGTGTTTGCAGGTGGAGAGGATGGGGTCTAGAGTGTGTCCGGCGGTGTGGGTGAGGACCGTGACAAGCTGTTTGAGTCTGAGGTTGTCAAGGTTGTTGAGCAGGGCAATGGAGTTCCTGTCGTCGTTTTTCTCGAGGTGGAAGTCAGGCCTCCGAGGAGGATGTATTCTGTGGATGCAAGGGCGTGCATGCTGACGATGTTGGAGATGACGTCAATTAACTGAGGCCGGGGCCCCGGGGGTCTGTACAGGAGTATTCCTCTGAGGGTGGTGTTGGATTTGACGTGGATCTGGAAGTGGAGATGTTCAGCAGTGCTTGAGGTGTCTGCTGTGCTGGTTGAGATTCTGAGGGTATTCCTGTAGATGATGGCGACTCCTCCTCCAGGTCTGTTGTTGCAGTCCCTCCTGGTTGATTAGGGCGTTGGTTTCAAGTGTGGCCGTTCAAAGACAATGAGCTGAGTTAATCCATACTGGAGGGGCAATGTGTCAATCTTCTCCATGCAGTGGTGGCAATGCATTGGTTCCAAAGTAGTGGTTCTGGAGGCGATGCAGCGGTTTTGAGTGTGATGCACCCATTCTACTCCCACAACAGGGTTGATGCACTGGTTCTGGTACACACAAACTGCTGAGGCATCGATTTCTCTGATACAAGTATCAAGGTCCACTTCCAATGAAGCAGGCACAGGAGCATCGGTAGAGACTTTGATAGTCCGGAGTCTCAAACAACAGGAGGCAAGCCAACAAGCCCTTGAAGAACGCTTCAGTTGCAAGAAAGAGTCCAGCTCTCCTCAACAGGGTCAGAGAGCAGCAGTCAGCAGTGTAGCACAGCAGAAAAGCAAGCATACCAGCTCAGTAGTCCAGCAGAGTATTAGTCCTTGATGCAGTACAGCGGGTCCAATTATAGGTCCAAAAATGCCTAGTTTGGTGAGGTTAGAGACCCGGTACGTATACCCAGTTGTGCTTTGAAATAGTGGTAACTTCAAAGAAGGGTCTTTGAAGTGCAGAGAGGTCATTTCTTCCCAGCCCTGGCTCCAGACTATCAGTTGGGGACAGAACACTGCTTATTCAGGTAAAACAGTCAGTTTCTCCCTTCTTTCATGTCCAGGAAGGGCCATCAGAATACAGCTGAGTGTTCAGACACACCTAACCTTCCTGTGTTTGTGGCTATCTAGAGGGAATGCACTACTTGGAGTTATAACGAACCCCAGACGTGAATTGGAGGCAGGCTCCACGCACACGGAGCAGTAAGAGCAGAGAAATGCCCACTTTCGAAAAGTGCCATTTCTAAAATAGTAATGGTAAATCCAGTTTCACCAGTAAAGAGGATTTATCATTACCATTCCAAAGATCTAAAACATGCCACAGTTACTCTTTTCTAATGAGGAATTCCAGCTTTTAAGTGCATTAAGGAATTACCAATGTTAACCTATGAGAGGGGAAGGCCTCTCAGTAGTGAAAAACTAATTTGAGTTTTTCACTACCAGGACACGCAAAACTTAAAAGTACATGTCCTTCTTTTTAGATACATAGCACGCTGCCCTTTGGACTACCTAGGGCCTTCCTTCGGATTGACATATATGTAGTGAGAGGGACTTGGAGGACTGCTAAGAAGTATAACTTGCCAGGTCGACATGGCAGTGAAAACTGCATGCACAGGCTAAGCCGTGGAAGCCCTGAGACATGCTTAAGGGGGGTACTTGGGTGGGTGGCACAATCAGTGCTGCAGCCCTAGTAGTAGCATTTAATATACAGGCCCTGGGCACTTGTAGTGCACTGTACTAGAGACTTGCAGGCAAATTGAATAGGTCAATTGGGTATGGCCAATGTTACTATGTTTAAAGGAGAGGCACCTTCACTTTAGCACTGGTTAGCAGTGGCACAGTGCTCAGAGTCCTAAAGCCAACAAAAAATAGAGGAGGAAGGCTTACATTTTGCGGTGATCCTTCAGGGAGGGGAATTTTGCAAGAGCATTACGGCAATTTTCTAAACAGGGCATTTCCCAAATCTGTGTAAAATCACTTCCATATTACCCTTGCTAAAGAAGCTGAGCCTTGATCCTAAGGATCCTTACAATTTTCGACCGATGTCTTGCCTTCCACTACCAGCGAAAATGATTGAGAAGTCAATGAACTTGCAACTCAGCGCCTTCCTACATGAAAATCAAGTGTTTGACCCTTCACAATACAGTTTCAGAGAAGGTCGCAGCACTGAGTCTGCACTTATTAAATCCACAGAATAGATTAGGGAAAGCTCTGAATAGGGGAGGTAAGTTAGCCTTGGTTCTGCTTAACTTGTTGTCGGACTTTGATACAGTACATCATGATCAATTGATGGACCATCTGTTGGCATGCGGGGTTCAAGGTAAAGTGTTGAAGCTCCTAAAATCGTTTTTATCTGGGCGATCACAAATAGTGGCACTGGATGAATTTCATTCTAAACCTTTTTTCCTGCCTTGTGGAGTCCCACAAGGGTCTTCGCTCAGCCCCTTGCTCTTTAATGTGTCCGTCTCATCCCTCGCCTCACTAATCAGTTCCTTTGGTTTTAACCTGACTTCCTATGCTGATTACACACAAATAGTTGTGGCTCTGCGGCTTGGTCAAGAGACTGAATTAGATAAGCAGTTTCAAAACTGTATGGAAGCTGTGGGGAGGTGGATGTCACAAAAATGCTTAAAAGAAATTCAGGCAAGACAGAAGTCATCCTTTTTGGGAATTATGCCAACTTTTGGACCCCCAACTTGTGGCCAATAACAATGGGCACTCTTCCTATAACTTCCTATACCTTCAATGAAAGTATAAAAACGTAGGTATTATGGTTGATGAGAAGCTTAGAATGATTAAGAAAATTCTCCCCTTTCTACCGGCTGAAAGCTAGCGGACAGTGGTCAAAGGGCTTATCCTGTCTAGTCTTGATTATTGTAATGGCCTCTATCTGAGCCTACAGGAACGCTTCATGAACAAACTCCAACTGGCTGAAAAACACGGTAGCGAGGATACCTTCGGGCACACCTAAATTTGAGTCCATCTCCAAGGAGATTAAAAAACTTCACTGGCTGCCTGTCAGGAAACAGGTACACTTTAAAGCCCTTTGTAAAGTTTTTAAAGCTCTCCAAGGCACAGGCCGAGATTATCTGAAACAATATTTACAATGGAACTGGCCTAAAAGAAACTTGCGTTCTATGGAAGCCAAGCTGATGATAGTACCGCTTACAAAGAAAGCCTCTTGGGGTGAAAGAAGTATTATTGCGTGCGCTGCAAAACCCTGGAATGACATTCCTTTTTTCCTGAGTAACACCACACATCCCCTGACATTTAAGAAGGGACTAAAGACCTGGCTTTTTTACCTGTAATTGCGGTTTACCGTTCTTTACCCAGGGGATGATAACTAGCGCCAGGACACCTCCGGGCAATCGCTGCGCTTTATAGGTTCCTATAAAATAACATTCAAAGGATTGGCTGCTGAAGGTTTTAGTTTCTGCCATGTTTTAATATAGGCTCCCTTCCTGGTTATTGATTGCTTTACCAGTCCAACCTCTAGCTGAATCTGAGTAGGGGTGGCATTGGGGGCTCTGCTGGGCCCTCCCAGGTTTCTCATTAGAGTTTGAAATGCCAAAATAAGAGTGCTGCCCTTCTATTGATGCACCTGCTTATGTGTCCGAGAAGAACCTTTTTCTTTGGAAGTACACCCAGATACTTTTACTCCTTCACATTCTGGCTGTTGACCTTGTAAAAACCCACTAAACTTTTTCTGTATTTTGTTTCTTACATCCATGACTTTTTTTATTTTTTATTTATAGTCAGGTAGTTGCTTATTGACCAGCTGGATAGTTTGTCAGTAAGATTTTTGTTTGTCTAAGAAGTATAACGCTGTTCACATACAACATATTTGAAATGCGAAGACCTCCTAACTTAGGGGCATAAGAATTTGACTCATCCAGAGATGTGAACATGTCAGCCTAAAATAAATTAAATTGGTACAATGATTTTGCGTAGTTCCTAATAATCCATAGGATCTGCGCATTGGTTGGACAACACAAACTAGGGGCTTGGTGTCATGACTGATTCCGGACACCCCCGCAGGATATGTTGGGCCTACAGACTATCTAGCTCTCAGTGCCACCATAAGCCCCTCTACATACCAGGGAGCAAATGGTTTCTAGCAACCACTGAACATGACAACTTTGACCCCTCAGGGATCATGGAAACAGTGCAGAACCTTCCGCTGAGTCACTTGTGCTCACTTGTTCTGAGAGAAGTTCACAGAGAATACACAGTGGGGCGTTTATTGAACCAAGGTTATTCTTGTATAGAATACATGTGCTGCAATGATTAATAGACAGAAGCAGATAAAAGAGATTACAAGCACCAAAAGTGGGAATAGTAGATATAGTTCTACAATGGTGCTAAAACAATGAATATATGCAGGCATATAAAACAAGGCAGTAATCGAGCGTACTCCTACTATGCAAACCCCACTTCAATTGTACCTGGAGTGTGTGTAGGTGTAGTGCGAAGAATACCGCAAAGGGATGATCCAACCCCATTACCTGATGGGAGAGAATGAAAGACACCGTCTTGGTCAAGAACTGAACACTCATCACAAGATGTCGAACCACTGCATGGTGATTTCTCAGCATGCAAGGACCCTCAATGTCTGCGGAAGAGCCTGATCTGCTAATCTATCCGGATGCTCATGTTTTATAATAGAAAGCAGCCTTGTTATGTGCGTATAGATTAGTGATGTTATGGATATATGGATAGCTCTGTTGCTCCATGGATGAAGATAGAGAAGACCTTTATACATAGTGTGAAAAGAGACCTTGTACATGATGTTCAGGGTATTGTGATAATGTTGTGCAAAACAAGATGTATAAAGTTAAGTTTCAGCGAAACTAATCCAACATTGTTGCAAATGCAAATATGTGCAAATGGTCCCTGTTAAAAATGGAATATGTGAGGACAATGTAAGAAATAAGCTGCTTGGAAACATGGGTCTAACTCGGAAATATATCAATACCAGCACGCATCCTTCCTTTAGGCACTGATTGCTATACATTTTCCTCAATAGCGAAGTGCCATCGTCCATTTTTATTCTTATACAGGTTTAAATGTAGAGCATCGGTATTGTTTTTAAAAGGCATGGAGTTATGTCCCAGAATGACGTTTTATTCCAAAGAAGGTTGTGTTGCACACAGTTGAATATGGAATTAAAAACTGCAGAGATAAATATGTTGATTATTTCTTGTTATTTTGTCAATTATATTCAGGGTGCCAAGATATTTGTGTTTCTCTCATAAGTAGGATGACCTGATGGGATTGTACCTAACCCTTCCTGTCCTTCAAATGGTACCCCTTCCTCACTTCAGAACATGCCTGCCCTGACACTTGCAAATGCAGATCACGCCTGGGCTCGCTTGCTCTTTTTTTACCAAGCCCAGCTAAAGGCAAATCTAGTGGAAAGATAAGACCTGATCAGAACCAGTTAAGGGTTAAACAAAGGTGGTGTCTCCCACCCAAAGGTTGGCACTTGGCATAATATTTACTACTTCAGAATGTCGTGGACCTGAAAAGATTCAGAGGAGCATTTGCCATGAACCCAGAAGTGACTCTAGGGGTCAGTGGGCTGATCTCCTGTTTAAAATGCAGGGAAACAGGAATTAGAAGCCTCTCCTGTATCCCAGCTGACTAGACCAAACTAGCCATGGCCTGATCCCCTCTTCTGGCTTCTGTGTGAGTAAGTCCTGATCCCCCAAGTGCAGTCCCCAAGGTCCCGGACCCTGGTCCGGAATTGGAGTGTTCTCCTCCTGGTTCATCTCAGAGTTTCACTGGATCCGACACAGCATGGCACGAAGCAATGCTGGGCCATGCACTGCAGTAGCTTTGAGCTTCTGATAGGCATCTACACCGGATAGGAGAGGACGCAGTAAGGTGTAGACAGAAGCCAGGCTAAACCTTGCAGCACCTCCAGGTTCTGATTGGCTGCTTCACCAGATCTAATGTAGTGTGATGCAGAGCCACGCATCGTAGCACAGAACAGCTCCTGGTCAGTGTCTCAATGGATCCAACACAGAGCGATGCTGGGACTCAAAATGCAGCACCACATGCCCCCTGCATCAAGGATAAAAGTTACAAATTACAGTGGGCTGCACCTCCTCTCGTACCTGACTGATGCTCCACTACAGCAAGCTGAACTTTTGACCGGTCCACCGTGACAAGAGACCCACAATTGATTGTTCCCAAGTATTTGCATTATTTTCATCTAAAAAGTAAAAAAAAAACTCTGGTTCTACTGACTGGATTTTTGTCATTTTGGGGTCGTATTTATTGATTTGGGATTATACTTGTGTTCTATTTTCACTATATTACTGTTTGAGTGCTGCATAAATACTTTGCACATTGCCTCTAAGTTAGTTAAGCCTAACTGCTTTGGGCCAGTCTATCGGAGGGGTAAGTGCAGATTTATGTAATGCCTTTTGTCTTTCACCCTGACAAGTATTGTGATTATTCGTTGAAGTGAGTCCTCACCCACTTAAACAAATAATCCAGTTTCTTACAAGTAGCCTTGTCCTCCTAGTTTTACATCACACTTTTCCTGATTATCATCTTACCAGCTGTCCTACAAATAATATTCCTGCTTTAGAGTTAGCTTAAAGCTTGCGTTTGGGCTAGGGTCATGATAAGAGAATGTTTGAGCATGTGCCTTAGAATTAGGGTTCTTGTAAGTTACATTTAACTTTGGTCAGGGTTAGATTAATGAAAATTGGAAGTGAAGGAATAATGTATGGTATAAGAACATATAATGAGGTGCCGGACAAAGGTGGCATGGGAGCTAACACATAGGGTATACTTCCTACCACTATAAAATGGCAGAGACACAATAGGGAGTAAAGGAAAACTTTTTGGTACTATGGTTAAGATAAAAAAGGAAATAAGATGGTTAAAAAATAAGACATGTCTATACAAAAGTCAGATGTATGGTGGGAAACATTTTACTTTTTAACTGTAGATTTTCATAAGTGCTGTTGTTATTTACAACCTTTATATATCTACATTCTGGAAAAAAACTTTGGGGCATATTATGAGGGAAATTGCAATAAATATCGCAAAGTGCTCTCAGCGCTGGATTAGATCGCCGAGTTAGTGCGTTATCATCAACGCTTATCTCCAATGCGATAATAAATCCAGCAATAGTTGCAAAATGCGTGAATATTGCTGGAAATCCAGAAATAAAACCTCAGCAATAGGGAAATCCTTCATAATACTCCATGGAGGACTTAGTCTGACAATCCACCTCCCATTGGCGAGATTGTTAAGTCAGATTTTTTTGAGGTGTTAAAATCCGGCGAAAACCGCAGTTAGCAGGATTTTTTCAATGCTACGCAGTTGTGGGGCCGCGTTGTAAATACTGTGATATTGTGTTCCCGACCTTTCTCATGTTGTTTCAGGATGGCACGCCTACTTTGCACCTCATTAGTGATGTATATCCCTAAGATGCGTAGCGTTAGAAATTCGGCTGCTAACATGCGCTAATGCATGTTAGCGCCGCCTTGTTAATAGGACAATAAGAATATCGCCGCTTTACCGGCAAAAAGTGCCGCTAAAGCGGCGATACTGCCCTTGATAACATGCCCCTTTGTATTTACATTTTTATACATACAATCATGCCATCACTGGAAGATGCATGTCAAGGAAGGGGAAAAACTGGACCAGCTCAATAGACTGCTTCTAGTACTTCCTTCTTTGTGATCCACCAAATTGAGTAAAATCGTAGCTCTTGTACTGTACAGAGGTTTATTTTGGTAAATATTTCCTTATCTTTGGTGGTTAGTACCTTTAATCATCTTATATATAGGCGTTTGCTGTTATAATCTATTTTGCTTTTTCTGTCAGTATGGGTCTTGATGTACTTCTGATGAAGCCCCCATTCATAAAGATTGTGATGTGATGCACTCTCGCAGTGCACCTCAATTCAGTAGTGAGTCAGTGATACTTCTAGAATAAAATATCAGCTAATGAAAACAAACTCTTTATGACCTAGACCAGTAAACCAGGCCTAAACCCAGTTCACTACATGAATATAGGAGTAAGCAAGAGCACTACATGATTAAGTTGCACCAAAATATTTGTGAACAATGCCTATATGGCTGAGATACCCGCCACCCCCTCTCAACACAATCCCCAAAGGAGGGAAACCGGAAACAGTTCTTGAAGTTTTTGGATGAGGGAGGGAGTGACCCTCCCCGGCCGTATTTATTAAAACAAAAAATTAAACGTTAAACAGTTTCATATTAATGTACAATTTCATAACCACATTGCGATGTATGGCTAACCTTAACAGATTCTCTAATACAGAGGTTCTCCTAGCCGAACTAACAATCTACAAAACATTTTCTCGAAATAATGAAATTGTACATCCTAACGTTTAAGGGCCAACGGCAAGGTCGTAACCGGTGTCAAGATCCCTAACCAGAAATACCCCCCCCCCCAGCTGGGAGGGGCGACAGCACTGAGGCGTACCCCAAGTGCAACTACCAATTTCCCTTGACTTGACGGGGGCCCCACTAAACTCGACGCCACTTAAAGGTCGTTCGAGGACTCGTGTGAGATCTAGAAGGTAGCGTAGACCTCCCCCCAAACCCCACACAACTTACCACATCTGCCGTCGCAGACGTCACTGGCCCCGGGAAATTCCCCAGGAGGGGGCTGTAACCCCTCCTACACAGGAAGGGGCCTTGACCGCCTTTCCTTTCCTTCCGGCGGCCTCTCCTTAGACAGGACCGCCTCCCCGTTGAGGGGCCAAAGGCCACCTCTCCCGAGCGCTCCCATCCGTGTTGGGTGACGCCCACTCATAGGGATCTTCCAATTACTGCTCACCGATCATGACCTTACCGCCCGACCAAAATAAATACGACAATGCTAATTAAACCAACAATACATTGGCCACTATGACCAGAATAATCATGCTTATAAACGGACACTAAAAAACCGAATATCTTTAATCACAAAACCTACATAAATTCGACCAACTTTATTACATACTCAATGTCAACATGGGAATACCACAACCTGTAAACGAAAATAGAATTATCGAGCTATTTAAAACAACTGGCTGTCTTCAGGGGCTGGTGGGTGGGTCAAAATTGGCTCTTCGTTCCGTCTCGAGCTCACGTGCAGCGGGGAGGTGCAGCTTCAGAGCACAGGAACAAGAGGATGTCTTCCGGTCTTGCGTCCCTATTTATCCGTCTTCAGGGCGGGCGTAAACCCGCCCCTGCCTGCCCCGAGGGCGTGGCCAGCCGCGTCAGTGTCTAGGCCAGCCCACTCTAGGGCGGGAAAGAGCGCGCCCCGGCTACGCCGCTTCGGGCATACCAGCCGAGACGCGCCTCCCGCCCAAAAATGGCTTCCCGGGGGGATCGAGGTACTCTGCCATACGTTCGGGGGGACCGAGTGGTCGCCCCTTTCCATATGGCTGAGATACCCGCCACCCCCTCTCAACACAATCCCCAAAGGAGGGAAACCGGAAACAGTTCTTGAAGTTTTTGGATGAGGGAGGGAGTGACCCTCCCCGGCCGTATTTATTAAAACAAAAAATTAAACGTTAAACAGTTTCATATTAATGTACAATTTCATAACCACATTGCGATGTTTGGCTAACCTTAACAGATTCTCTAATACAGAGGTTCTCCTAGCCGAACTAACAATCTACAAAACATTTTCTCGAAATAATGAAATTGTACATCCTAACGTTTAAGGGCCAACGGCAAGGTCGTAACCGGTGTCAAGATCCCTAACCAGAAATACCCCCCCCCCCAGCTGGGAGGGGCGACAGCACTGAGGCGTACCCCAAGTGCAACTACCAATTTCCCTTGACTTGACGGGGGCCCCACTAAACTCGACGCCACTTAAAGGTCGTTCGAGGACTCGTGTGAGATCTAGAAGGTAGCGTAGACCTCCCCCCAAACCCCACACAACTTACCACATCTGCCGTCGCAGACGTCACTGGCCCCGGGAAATTCCCCAGGAGGGGGCTGTAACCCCTCCTACACAGGAAGGGGCCTTGACCGCCTTTCCTTTCCTTCCGGCGGCCTCTCCTTAGACAGGACCGCCTCCCCGTTGAGGGGCCAAAGGCCACCTCTCCCGAGCGCTCCCATCCGTGTTGGGTGACGCCCACTCATAGGGATCTTCCAATTACTGCTCACCGATCATGACCTTACCGCCACAGGCCGGATAGTTGACCGGCTATCCGGACCCCCCACAAAGCTCCTACCTAAAGGTCATGTTTTAACGTTTTTAACCATGCTAAGAAGTCTCCTATGAGTAACTCATTCCCCACCCGGGACAAATGCACACCATCCCCCAAATACATACTGTCATCATTAATACAGCCATGCGAAATAGAATGCAATGTCCCAGAACGGAACAACCTACCCACTTTGTTATTAAGCTTTCTAACAGACTGATTCAAAGCAGGAATCGAAATGGCCCCCTGCCACACCTTTCGTGGGATCATATGGGACCACGCAATTGTGCACCCCGGAACTCTCCTCGCCAACCAACTTACCGTGGAAAGCATTGCCTCCAGGAGAAGTCGTCTACCGGTGGTGACCAAATCATTGCCCCCTAAATGTACTATGACTATAGACGGCGGTGACCTCGTCCGCCCTAACAAATCCTCAAAATATGCTTGAAACTGGTCAATACAGAGACCGCCTCTTCCGTAGAAGGACACCCTGTACCCGTATTCCCCAGCTACGTGAATCATGTCACCTGCTTTGAATACGTCTGCGGCCCGCCTCACGTATGAGTGGCCCACGACCCACACCTCCTTTTTCACAGCCGGTGATGTCTGACCGCTGGCCCGGTGTTGGGTCGACTGCATAGTCCGCCCCGCCTCGTAGGCTTGCGTAACTGAAAACCAAACAAAAAACAAGAGGCGTGAGTACGACATTACAGCTTTACAACATGTGTAACCGCACATACCTCTTATAACAATTGGAGGACCAACGCCCCACTCGTTTCACTTGTTCAACATTAAGACCCCTGGCTGTAGCTTCCGTAGCAGCCCCTATCCGAAAGGAATGGGTCCCAAACTCGCCCGGGTTCAAGCCCGCAGCGGCAATTGACAACGCAAGCACCCGCTGAAACTGAAACTTCGTCAGTGGGGTGGCGTCCGCGTGTCTCAACAAGGTCCCCCCCCATAATGCCACCCTTCGTGCTAGGTAATCTTCCAAACACTTTACCGGGCACATGGAGGACCCGGGAATCCTGTGTATGATTATGCAGTCACCCATCCCGTCTTGATCGGTCTTGGACCTGACAAAGGAGATCGTCATTGCCTCTCCTCTGATCTGAACGTGTTCCTGGCACAAACCCCCCGCCACATCCTGTTTGTTCCTCGCCACCAGTTCACTTACTCGCATTGCCCCGTGAAATGCTAGTGTAAAAGCGGCTCGGAACAATACCGCCTCAAACTGAGATGAACATGTGGCAGGGAGTGTAGCCAACAACTGGGCCAACCTATCCAAACCTATCGGGCGCCTCTCATCTACTCTGCGACCCTCAAGGCGTTGCCACCCACGCAGCGCTTTCTGTACCACGAAAGACGCTGTCGGGTCCTGGATACTATGAGCCCTGGCAACAAAGGAAATAGCAGCACGATGCCTCTGTGCCGTAGCCACAGATTTCCCGGCCCTACGTAAGGACATCAGAAAATCCACTACCCATTCCTCGTGGCCCCAAAGCCTCTCTCTATCAGACCCCAAAAAGGCTAAATAGGACCTAAACGCCCCTTCATATGCTTTCCTCGTCCGTGGTGCTAGACTCTCTCCCACGAGGTGACGAAGTTCGGGGCACCGAGAGACCAGAGAGCTTCGGGGAAGGGTGCCGGCTCTGGGTCCGCTGAGGGGAGGAAACCCGAGAAAGCCTGCATATGGAAACGAGACAGTGCACCAGCCGCCTGATTCAGTACCCCTGGGACATGTTTTGCTCTGAACAGCACATTCAGTTGCATACACAGTAAAACAATCTCTTTGAGCAGTCTTAAAATCAGTTTACATCGTGCTGCCTGACTATTGATGCACTCGACCACGGTCATATTGTCGGACCAAAATATCACAGAGTGATCTTTGAACCCTTCTGGCCAGGTTCTCAGGGCCACCAAAATTGGAAAAAGTTCCAGGAAAGCAATATTACTTGTCAGACCATTGTCATACCACCATGTCGGCCACCTTTGTGCCGACCATTTTGTGCCGAAGATGGCACCAAAACCTATGCTACCTGCTGCATCTGTCCACAGCCCCAGCTCTTCAGAGGATACGGCTGGTTTGTTCCAGATGACTCGACCATTGAAGCCCGCCAGAAATGTTAACCAGATACGCATGTCCTGGCGGACCTCAGCCGATAGTCTTGTGCGATGATGGCCCTCCTTTAGGCCGACCATAGCTTGGGCAATTGAACGAGAAAAGGGGCGGGCCATCGGTATAACTCTCAGGGCAAAATTCAATTGTCCCACCAACTGCTGTAACTGATGCAGCGTAACTTTAGATCCATTTAGACACACTTGCAGGGCTGCCCTGAACTTCCATACTTTGTCAGGCGGCAAACGAAAACAACCTTCTCTGGAGTCTAACTCGATCCCCAGAAACTCGAGGCAAGTCGCAGGACCCACCGTCTTACCTGGTGCCAAAGGCACACCAAACTGCTCCATTAACACACAAAATTCGGCCAAGGCCCGGCCACATTCGAGATCCCCGGCTGCCCCAAGGAACAGAAAATCATCAAGGTAATGCATTACATGTTGGAAACCCGTCTTTTTTGTGAAGACCCATTGTAGAAAACTACTAAATTTCTCAAAATAAGCACACGATATAGAGCACCCCATCGGCATACACTTATCCATGTAATAAGAACCCTGAAACATAAAACCTAGGAGACGCTGATCGTCCGGGTGTACCGGGAGCAACCGGAACGCTGACTCGATATCTGACTTCGCCATCAGCGCCCCGGGCCCCAGGCGATTCAAAATGGCTACGGCCTCATCGAAGGATGCGTACCGCACCGAACACACTTCTGGGTCTATTGCATCGTTTACAGAGAGACCACGTGGAGTTGACAAATTATGAATCAGTCGAAACTCACCCGGGTCCTTCTTGGGGACCACCCCTAAAGGAGAACAAACAAAATTCGGCACCGGGGGTACACTAAATGGGCCGGCGACCCGACCCCGAGTAATCTCTTTCCGGATCTTTTCCTGAACCACGGTCGTATGTTGCAGGACGGAAATTTGATTTTTACACTTCTCTACGCCCTGAAAGTCCCCTACCGGGATGCGGAAACCATTCGAAAATCCGTTCCGCAGCACCCCAGCAGAAGTACGATCCGGGTATTCACTGAGCCAGGGAATCATCGCCAGGGTATCAATCGGGGTAGGTAAAGGCGCCCCTCGGACTACGTTAGACCTGTTTGGCGCCTCCTCTCCCCCCGTTTTCACCCGTTTTGGCTCTGCACGTGGACTCAGGATGGGACGACCCGCACCCACTACATTCATGTTTAAATTTACACGATCCCTGGGGCCTGGTACATTTACCTTTGTTGAAATTGAAGCAGAACCCCCGTTTTCCTGTATTGCCGGTAGGTCTCGAGTAATCGTCGGTACTCGTACCTGACCGAAAGGGCGTCCCCCCATAATGGCGGGAGGATTCGCCAACATTACTTCCTACCAATGGCATTTTCAACATACCTGTCTCCTTTATCTTATCCCATGTCAAAGAATCATAACAATCCCAGGTTAAGCTTTTATTATGCTCTTTTGCTTTTCTAAAAAGATTATCGTAGCAGAACCAATGGTTACCCTGGTGGGATGTCGAGTACCCCATGATTCTTGACTGATAGGTCGGCAACTCGGAAAGCAACTCGGGCCTACGTTCCCCCAAGATTGACGTAAAAATTCCCCATGCATTGCCCCAATTGCCGATAGTCTCATTTACTTTAAAGGCGGCCATTTTTGCGCGCCAAACACTCGGATGCATAAGATCTTTCTGACCCTTAACATGCTCCACCTCATAATTATCAACAAGCAACGAGAAGATGTTCACGTACTCCCCCGCCCAAATCTTCTCCTTAATTGCCAAAGGCACGTGTTGACCCAACCTTTCTCTACGAGAGGGTGCTGACTCATCCCTCGCAATCGGCAATGGCCGCTTACCTGCACCGGACGCTGCATCTGCGGTCGCGATCGTCCCTTGTGGCTTGTCAACAACTGCAACCGGCGCGGACGCCTTGGCTGCATCCCGTTTCTCGCGTAATTGTTTCATCAGCGCCTGGGCCTCGGCAGCCGTGGCGCCCTCACTACTGTCGCCCAACCACGCTGCAAGTTGTGCTGCCAGCTCGGGCGGCATATCCTCTTTGGACACCGGGGTGACCACCACAGGAATCGGATTCCCTTCTACTGGTACTGGGGTTGGCGCTTCGCGCGGGGTACAGGGAACCGGGGCGTCTCCCCCAGCTGGTCCCCTCCTTGGCCTCTTGGCTCTTCCTCCCGGAGCTGCTCCAGCCGACGGACGCCCCGGCCCCCCTTCCCCGTCTCTCTCTGCTACCCGCTTCTTCAGTTCAGTCATCTCCTTCATGAGGACCCGAACCATCTGTTCGGTCGTCATTCTCTTCCCGCCTTTCTTGGGCATTTCTCCGACAGAGTATCTGTAAGACAAAAGAAAGATTACAACGCTCAAAATTGGCTCTTCGTTCCGTCTCGAGCTCATGTGCAGCGGGGAGGTGCAGCTTCAGAGCACAGGAACAAGAGGATGTCTTCCGGTCTTGCGTCCCTATTTATCCGTCTTCAGGGCGGGCGTAAACCCGCCCCTGCCTGCCCCGAGGGCGTGGCCAGCCGCGTCAGTGTCTAGGCCAGCCCACTCTAGGGCGGGAAAGAGCGCGCCCCGGCTACGCCGCTTCGGGCATACCAGCCGAGACGCGCCTCCCGCCCAAAAATGGCTTCCCGGGGGGATCGAGGTACTCTGCCATACGTTCGGGGGGACCGAGTGGTCGCCCCTTTCCATTGTCCTTTCTTTCACTTATGAGAGCTATGAGTTATTGTAGTTTAAGTGCAAGATTCACACATATTTTGCTGTGAGCAGCTGTGGCTCACCACTCCTACCATAGTGTATGTTTCACACCTAACTCTACAATACTTAGGGGCAGATTTAGACGCCCCTTGCACCACTTTTGCGTCCCTTTTTCCGTGTTAAAAATGACGCAAAAGTGGCACACTATCCTTGTAAATCTGCCCCTCAATACCTAGGGTAGTCGCTTGAATCACTGAAAGTGATAAATGTAACTCGCTCTTGCAACATTCCTAGCTTCCTCCTGAAGTAAACCATGAATACTACAAAAGAGAGTGATGACAAAATGTTTGTGAATGAGTCTCTAAGTATTAAAAAATATGTTCCCGTTTTTTCCCATAGTTTTAGATTTTGGATGAATGATGACACTTTTATACATAGAGCCATATATTTGAGAGAATTATCAACCATATAAGGGGAGCATAAGTGTTGTTTATTTGATTTCTCATTATTTGTGTACACTATTAGGACAGGGTCAAATGTTAAGGAACTGATTAAAAAAGATTGTGCTGGGATGAATTCTTGCAGTACACGTTCCTTAACCTGAAACTTCAGGAGTAAGCTAGAAGTAGTCTGTGCTTAGTTTGATAATTTAGGAGTGAGCCTGAAGTACCACAAATCTACTCATCTTTGTAAATTGTAACCCTGGGCCATAAACTCCTCTCTGCTAGCGGAAATTGCAGAGATTGGGTTATTACGCATTTCAATGAAAACAGAATTCATGCAAGATTTCCCCCTCCTCTACGCAATGGAGTTACCGACTGTACCCACAACTCTTTGGTAAATCAACTTTACCTTTACATGCTAAAAAAAGCATATAACCAATTCACAAAAGTGAACTAAGAAAAACATCAGGCAATGAGAGATGTTATGATTTTGGGGCCACTCCGTACCTAGAGGGAGGGCAAGCAGATGCGTGGAACACAAAGAGCATATAATGCTGAATGATTTGGTGGTGGTCCCATCCTCCAAGGACCATCCCAAGCAAAATTATGGGCAAAAATACAATGCAAACCAAAGCACCAGTGAGAGATTATGGGGCAAGATTCTAGAGGTTAGTGAAAAATACAGTATTAGCTCTCAGCTGAGCCGGAGAACCTGCCCCTTGAGGAGTGTTTTGATATTGGATACTATAATATTCACTGCACTCTAGAAATCATCCCGTAATGCTTTGCAGGGCCTTTGGTTGGGATTGTATTTTTGCCCATACCTTTGCTTGGGGTGGTCCTAGGCGGATGTGTTCTTTGTGTTCAAGGCATCTGCTTGGTTCTCTCCCTAGGTTAGCAAGGACATCAAAATCATCACCTTTCTCACTGCTTGCTGTATTTTCATTTTCTCTTTTGTGAGATGATTTTATGCATTTTAGCATGTAATTATGTTACTTGTTGTTTTACCAAGGCTACGTGAGGGTTCTGTTTTCATAATTGTGGTCTGATGGAATTATGTAGCGGAATTCACAGAGTTTTTGATCAGTTCTGCAGAGTTCTGTGTAGTGATACTCTGCCAACTACACCCGCCCGTAGTAAATTGAACCCTAGATGATTAGACCTTATTATTTATGTAGCCACTTTTATTTAAACCCACTATTTTGGGCCTGATTCACAAAGATCTTGCTATGAGTAAGTGTGAGTTAAGGTCTGATTTAGCTCCTGGCTGATGGGATACTCCATCACAAACGTGACAGATATCTGGGATACTCCATGACGAATGTGACAGATATCCTGTCCACCCTATTGCAAGTGCCATTGTATATCAAGCACTTGTAATACGGCAAAGGAGAGAGCCTTTACGTTTGTGAGGAGTATCCTATCTGCCAAGATTCACATCAGGCCTTTAGTCTTCAGGTACTACAGACTATCTTTAATTTTACTTCTGAAATTCTTGAGTAAGCCAAGAGTACTGCAAGAGTAAGTTGCAAAACAATGTTCCTTCCTATGAGATGTTTCACTAGCAGGTGAAGCTCTTCTTGCTTTTCGAGAAATTACCTTTGTATTGGTTTCTTCATCTTAAATCATATTACTTCCGCTCTTAGTAATCAGTATATTTTGAGATCTTGGATCATTGCTTCATGGTACAAATCACAAGTGCATTATTCTACGGTAGCATCACTGATGTTAAGTCATGTCGATGCTATAATTGTAAATAATTAGTCAGTCAATTTTAACTGGAATTCTCTTTTTTTCTTTTCATATTTTGCAAAGTGTTCTGCTCCTGCATTATCTGAAACATTAAATATCCTGTTTCTATAATTCATTTGAGATTTTCTTTGGAACTCCCTGATATGTTCAAAGTATGAGCTTGGTACCATGTTTTACTAACTCTTAGTCTCAATTGAGCCAATATCAATTGAGTGCTCATACATCATCCTTATGGATGATATCACGGACTGGCCCTAAAGTTATCTTACAATAAGAACAAGTACGATTTGGTTCAATTCCCTGTTGCCATCCCTTTCAGGGTTAAGTTACAACAATAAGTTTATTCTTTCTTCCCATGATGAATCTTTGAACATTGTATTGGGAGTAAAGAGGCTAGATTCAACATTGCACATTTAAATCGCATCAACAGTTTAAGTTCAGTCAATGATGAGAATTCGGATACGTTTTCCAAACCTTTATTCCCATTAAGAGATTAGTAAATGTTCTTCTGTTTGTTTTGTCTTTATTTCAGTTGTCCAAACACAAATACATTTACAGACATCTCATCAAAAACAGTGATTGGAATAAAGCTTCAAATATTACAATAAGTATGTTCCATAAAGGAATAGGTACTTATTCTAGAGATTAGAGTTTTAGATATGTAGAACCCATAAAGAGTTCAGATTCAATCGGAAAAGAGTGAGATCAGAGGAGCATAAAGCTACAAACCAAATTATAACAGCAGAACTTCCCATAAAGAATAATTCATAAGGCTCAGCTGAGTCGCAAAATATCTAAAATAAATCAGCATACAGTTGCAGTGGCAATCTGTCGGAGAACAAATGGCAAAAGGGAAGCAAAAAGGTAACAGTAGCAGCAGTAGCCACAACAATCAAGGGGCCAACAAGAATGAATGAATGTTGGATTTATAGAACGCGTGGCTACCCAGAAGCGTCCCAGCACTGTACCACTGGGGAACCCGTCCTGGCTTTCCCTGTGAGATGGTCCCTTTACTGGGCATCCCCAAGGTGCAGCCAGGCATCCCTGGCGGTGATGGGGCCGGAGTGGAGATTAAGCAAGCTATTGCCCATAGTTGAGACGTGGGACCCCATGGTTAGAGTGGCACCGAGGTGAGATTTATCGGGCCCGCTGACATTGGTCCTGCACCCGGCCGCGTCGAGAATTGAACCCTGGTCCCGGGCCGACCTATGCCTCCGGGTTTGCCGCATCTAACTGTTACATCTACATAGGAGCACACACTAATGTAAGAATACATTTTAAAAACCTTGTTTCAGGTTTCTTTCTCCATGGACAAATAGGAAGGCAGCATTCATTGGAAAACAAGGTCAGCTCCTCCGTTCCCAAATAAATAAAAGTGGCTTAAAAATTATCGCAAGGTTAACTGCAGTCCTGCGTAGCTAGTTTCTGGAAATATAAGACTTAGTTACCATGGGAATTTTAGCATAGGTCGACCTTTTATATCTCAATTTGTTTCACGGTGAGAACAATGAACTGCTAACAAAAGTGCAAAATCAATGTTAGTTAATGCATTCAATTTAATATGAACAAAAATATTATCTATAATGCACAAGTTATTCTATTCAAACCTTATATGAAACATGGTAAAACTGGAAGTTCTTGATGTTTATGAATATAATGTTGCTTATAAAGTAATACATTTTATAAACCAGAATATTATGCAGTTATGATGAACATTTCTAAACATATCACATTAAGGTCAAGCTTCTAATTTATGTAGTGCACATTGCAGCAATATTAGGTTTGCTTCCAGTTAAAGAAAACTTGCTTCTTAGCTTTTCTATGGCCTATATGGATAACTATGATGGCCTATTGTAAATCAGTGATTAAAGATATGAATCCTGTGTCACAAGATGTATTCCAACCATGCACTCCTTTATAACTTTTCATCGCTAATTCAAATAATCTTTTTTCATGATTTTGTATTTCATTGATTGGTTGCGAAAAGTTTTTCATATGTAAGTACTTTTATGGATATTTCACTTCATATTCCATAGTGTTATATTGCCCAATGCATTTCAAGCATATAGCCCTTCATGAGGGGATTTCTTGTATCTTAACAAAATCTTCTACATAGGGGAGGGCGGGTTCTCTGAGACAGGTGTAGTGTGATATAGAATGGGGTAGGGAAAGGAGACATCTGCAAAATCAATTTTCCACTGCCTGTAGGGCTGAACAGTAGGTGAAACCACAAACCATCTCCCCATATGTTGCTGAGGTTATGCACTGGGTTTTATATATGTCCACTAGTGGTATCATCAGTTTGTCAAACAGAGATTGTGATAAACTAAAAAGAGCTCCTGTTGCTTGGGTAAACTTTAAACTGTGATGAGAAATGGTAGTTGCCCTGGACACCGAGGAATCAAAGACCACCCTGGATAAGGGAAATTAAGTACTCTTTTAAGTCTATTGTTGCTTATAGCAAGAGTGTGCATTCTTAGGCGTATGGTGCCACTAACCACTGTGTGCAACTTAGAGATGTTGGTAGCTAATTCTAAGTCAGATATAAACTGGGAAAAGGCGCTAACTGAACACTGCAAAGCCTTTAGGGTGCGGACTGATAGGACTGCATCATCTGTGGAAGAGGTGTGGCGCTGCAACTAGGGCGACTGACTCCGGAATCTGGGGATCACGGTTCGATCCCCAGGCACCGGCGGCAGATTAACCCAGCACTATGTGACTTTGCACAATAGCTTGGTTAATCTTCTCGACGCCCCCCAGCGCCTAGAGACCCTTACGGGTGGTTGTGCGCCTTACAAATGTGGATTATTTTTATTATTATTATTATCTGCATACAGGACAAGAGCAGCAATAAAATGTTAGTTACATTTATGCTTTAGACAACTTTTCAGAATCCCCTCTATTAGGTCCAAATCTTAATCTAGCTGAAGAGTCTTGATGTAAGACAGATAGAACATGCACAACAGCTACATCCAGTCTCAGTTAAAGTGAAGGTAACCGAACTTAGTATCTATTTATATTATCGGAAGCACATGATAAGTTCATGGAGAGTAGGTACAAAAGGCATTGCTTAGATATAGTATATTTTCCTATTAAAAGACTGAGATTTAAGCACTGCTCAATTCTAGCTAGCAGATTCCTAGGGCCATATTGACAGGACTTAATATGTTTTTCTCCTGTTTCCACTCAAGTATTCTCTAAAAGATTACTCCTCCAATAATCTTAACCGAAGACTCAATGATTGAAATAAGATCATTGGATTTAGGTTCTAAATGATTGCCTTCATTCTATATTAAGAACATTACTGAAGTTGCCAAGAAGTAGGTAATTTTGATGCATTAACATTATTAAATGTCAGTTAGGAGAGGGGCTCAAAAATCTGAGTTAGCTTTTAATAAATCAATTGCCATCGGTCAGGTACAGCAGCTTTGCCACAGGTGCTTTGGTGTAAAGCTATAATGATTTCATCCTGAGTAAAAATATTCTTAGCGCCCATGGTGGAATGATTAGAAAAATCAACTGAATGATTGCAAGTGGATATTGAACAGTAGATTCCCCTAAAATGTGTTGTTCTTTGCTCACCTGTGATGTGACCCCTGATCTCAGGTACTGGATTCTTGTTTGCTCTGACAGTGTTTGATTGTTTCCGGAATAGCTATGGATTTTTTTAAGTGGTAGCAGTGGGCAAATTTACCCAGATACTGTTGCTGAATATCAGCTTTCCTTCCCTTTAAGACTAATAGGAATAAACAGCGGGAGACGGAAACCTGCCCTGGATCATTACATATAGACGAAAACACCTAGTATAAATCAATCATCTCTATTTGCCAAGGATCAGGAAGCATCAAACTAGCTCTATGGGGAATCATTATACTTACTTTTAGACTTGTATAATGCAGCTTTCATAGTAATGCAAAGTTCGATGAAGGCTGAGGTTAATTGACCTCAGAAAGCAAACCATAAATTGACTTTAATCAAAGAGGTGAGAAACAAGCATGGGTTGGAGAGATTCAAAATGAACCTAAGAACAATGCGCTGGGGTTGTGGGCTGAAAGTAATTTTGGCTAGGCTGTGAAGAGAAGACAAAAGGGTGAAGGGAGCGCGAGAGAGGCTGACAGTGGGTTATGACCCCCATAATGTACATTCAAGTTTTATTTATATATTTATTTATTTATTGAAGTTTTGTATAGCGCTGGCTGGACCCGAGGGTATCAGAGTGCTTCACAACAAATACAAATATGCAACAAGGAAGGTGAGGACAGAAAGACAAGACCAAGGAACGCAGGCTGGAGTAATGTCTGCCCAACATCAACTTGCGTGTCCTGCGGGACGGAGATCAGGAGCAATACAGCCGGTTTTGTGTTCAGAGAGACAGCGGTCTATCACAGTCAGGCATGGGATTCTCATTACGAACCGGAGCGCTCAAGGAAGAGGGCTTTGAGTAGCGTCTTAAATTGCAGGAAGGAGGCGGTCGTTCTGATATGGGGGGGATGGAGTTCCAGATCCTGGGAGCATTACCCGCAAAGGATTTATTTGAGGTTTTGTGCTTCTTTGATTTTAGAGGGAGGAGTAGGAGTGTGTTGGAGCTTCTGAGGTTCCTGGACTGACAAAAGCATAGAGGCCCAGAATGACTATGATTTTTGCTTCGGGGTTGTGACACTTTTGTAGAGTAGCCTTGAAACAAAATGCTTTCTTGGATTAACAAAGTAACTTAAATAACTTTGCGTGGGTTAGTAAATACAAAGTAACATATTTCTGTGCATATTGCTGCCTTATGTTATTTTGAGTCGGGCAGGTATTACATGGTTTGACATAGCCCTTCACATGAATCCACCCATGAATGCAGATTTACCCGGACTATTAAACCTGGGTTTGCACCAAAATGGTGCGACTAAACAACAGAGGTTTAACAAGAAGAAATATCTTTATTTCTCAGCGTTACATAATCTTCCTACTAGTGCTGCATTCAGCAGCTGAGGTTCTTCGATTTCTGATTTGGTCCTGTATCTAGCCGCCATTTTTTGGTTCGTCGCCATTTTGTGTTGCCCTCACTCAGGCAGCACGGCGAATGATGTGCTTTTGCTTTTCCAGCTGCTACGTGTCCTTTTAGTTAAAAAGTAACTTCATTGCCCTTGTCTACCAAACCCGATGTCAGGGTCTGGCTGAGTTTGTTAATCCATGTCTGGCTCGATTGATCCCTGTCTCGGCCGACTATTTGCACTCTCCTATTCTTTCCTTATACTATCTTATCCGACTGGCCTTCTCTATTCTCTCCTTGTATGCTCCTATTACACCACTATCCTTTGAGGCACACAAATATGTCCTGCCACCTGCAAGAAGGGATTGTGGACGCCATCACTGATTAATTTGTTGGGAGGGGTAGCACACAGTGTCTGAGAGAGGGGCGAATTTGAGACACCTGATAGCTTGTTTTCCAACTTTTCCTATTGGTCCGTTTTGTAGGTGTCAGGAGTAAACTCTGTAAATGTGTTTCCTATAAAAGATTGTGCGCCACAGATTGAAGTGGCAGTCTCCTTTGAATCCACTTAGTGTGTAACTTCTGGGACAACTGTGCTTAGCTGCAGCTAATAAACCTGGCTTCCACGCTCAACGGAGTGTCTCGTGTCTCTGTTTTTTACAAGGCAGGTGAACTCGGGGATTAAGGCTTGCCCTGCGCCGCCCGGCCCATAATGCCCGGTTCTCCACAGCACACAAAGAAACAGAAAATACTTAGAAGGATTGCTTTTGTGCAGGAAGATGTCCCTTCCTGTACAAAAACAATCCTGCCCGTAATGCAGGCATCCTTGCACTACGGTGTAAGGGTGCCTGTGTTGGTGATAAACATTGCATTTTGCGTCAGTGATGCGAGAGAGCAGAAGCGCACCATATCTAATGGATATGGCACATTTATGCTCCTTCTTTTTAAGCAACATGGCGCAGCAAACTGCCTTGCTGCACCTTGTTGCATGAAATAATAGTTAGTGTGTCCATAACTGTAGAATAACCTCTGTCATGGACTGAGGGTATTGGGTTGTCATTGCTTTTCTCCGACTCATGAGTATTAATTAAACCATGTGCCGATATATACCCACCCAGTTCAGTGCCCCTACGATCAGAGGAGCCCCACAATGCCATGCCTGGAGAAAAACAGACTGGTAAGCTTGAACAGCATTAAGAGTTTGGCATTTAAGTCCCAACAAAGGATTATATATAAATCTAGCGGGGGCTGTACTGTTTATTGACATTAACTTGTTTGTAGTGCTAATTATGAGCTTTAAAAAATTCCAGCTAAATCAATTTATAATAATTACTGCAAAAAATAATTGAATAAGAACGGAAATGTTGTGAGCCCTTCATTGAGAGTGCCTGTATCTCAATGCTGTTGATCTTCACAACAGTTATACTGACATTTGGGAAGAGCGTGATCCAAATAGAAACCATCTTTTGGCCACTTTGATTTAGAGGGAGAAGATGGAATACAGTAACAAGTAAGCAATATAATACTGTATTTGTCAATCAGGGATATCCAATCAGGATGTGCTATTTTAGTGTTGATCCATGCTATGTTCCAACACAGAATATTAACAGAATGTGGGAAATGTTTAGTTTGCGGAACAAGATTTGACTTAGAACATGCTGATTCCATCAAAGGCTCCTCACTAGAGGAAGTTGTTTGAGTCAATCTACAGTCATTTGGTTTTGTAAGGTTTAAATCGATTGAGTAGCCACAGTTCTTTGACAACCGATTGGTTATGTGAAATAGGTCTTCGGTGGTAAGCGCTGATAGCTTTCATATCATATGGGTTTGTAAAATGCATTTATTTATTTATGAACTTTATTCAGATAAAATCAACACATGCATAAAAGTACAAGTCAAAAACATACATCAAAATAAATATGGGCCACAAATAATATAGTCCACAGTTCATAGTTAAACAATTATTAAAATGACACGCTAAAAACATACAATAAAGTGCATAGATTTTAACAGGGTTGCATGAAATTAGGAGTATTCACTGCAGCTTTCAAAAATGATCCAACCGGGAGGGTTAATTCATCTTCGTTCAAGCCTAACACCCTCCCATAAGCAGCTTTATAATCAATTATTTCTAAGGCTTTAAAATACGGGATAGAACATCTTTTGGTGAGAAATAAGTAATAAGAACAAAAGAATAAAAAGTGCAGCATTGATTGAGTTGATTGTTCGAGTGGCTGGGTAAAAGATCAAGATTGTTGGTAAAACCCAATGGAAATGACAACATGTATTTCATTGTATCTATCCTTAACTGAAAAATTAAACCCCTTTCACAGCGACCGATGGGTTTTAACAAATATCTCAATACCGCTGGCGTCACATTCTCAATTTCCATGTATCTAACCACTGAGGGTGTTTTACATTCAGTAGTTAGTCTAGCTTTTTTATATATAGCATACAGGGTCTTCTGAAGGGATTTACAGCTAATAAAGCCAGAAACTAAAGGATTTAAAAATACATGTTCCAAATTCACACTGGCTAGGCTTTTGCGAACTGCATCCAGCCGTGGTATGTACATCTCCCTGTGACAATTCAAACAATCTAAAATTATCTCTCTTGTTAGCACTGCTGCAGGATTGTTCCAGATTCTCAACCAAAATAAAGTAGGGCGGGCCTTGATATAATCTTCTTTGTATGGAAGGTTAAGTTCACTGTGGCTTGCATACTTGGATGAGGAGATAGGTGCGCCCAGGAGTTTACGACAAAATCTATTCTCTTCACCCTGGATGCAACCACTGGTCGTGTGCCCCCAAACTTCCGCACCATAGGTTGCAACTGGTATGCATTGAAGTATATAAATCTTGAGATTAGATGGCACCACCTCAACACTCCTTGGCTTGGGAAACCCAAGTGTGGTGTTAATAGAGCTAGTAAACTTTCCCCTACAGTAGACAACATGGTCATTCCACAAACCATAAGATGCGAATACCAAACCAAGGTATGGGAAAATGTAAGTACTCAATAATTGATTTGAATTTAAAACTATTGAAGAATTAAAATACTTTTTAGACCCAGACATCATCAGAAAAGATTTGTTTCAATTAGTGCATAAATCTAGGGTGACCATGAACTCTACAAAGCCATTAACCAAAATACGTAAGGCCTTTGGGGTACGTCCCATCAATACTGCATCGTTGGCATGTAACAATGCCGGAATTTTGTTACCGTTGATAGATGGGACGTCCTGAGTTAAAGTGACCAAGGACTTACTTAAATCGTTGATATATAGAATAAATAGGAGAGGGGCCAAGACAACGCCCTGCCTGACCCCCCCCTACCGACTCTAATGGCTTTGGAGACCTCACCATCCCTACTAATGCAAACCCTGGCATGTAGGTCTCTGTGCAAATATGCTAGGAGGGAGACCAATGACTCCTCCAATCCATAATCTAAAAGAGTAGACCACAGCCGGGATCTATTAACAAAGTCGAAGGCCGACTTGAGATCCATGAATGCGAGGTATAAGGGTGTTTTCTTGGCTATATTATATTTGCCAATAATCAGATTGAGGTTAAGGCACCGTTCTACAGTGCCCACTTTACTCCCAAACCCCAGCTGACATTGATGTAAAACTGGCATTCGTCAGCCCACGATTTGATCCTAGTACATATATATAAGATTTTCAAGGTAATATCGATCAGGGAGATCGGCCGATAGCAACTCGGATTAGACCAGTCCCCCTTCTTAAACATTGGTACTATAATGCTGGAGGACCAGGTTTGGGGTAAAATTAACCTAGGGGCAGATACGTCATTCAAGAATATTTTCTATCAGGAAGATTTGAAAGCACTAATGGGGTGTGAAAATAGATGGGACTTCTAAAGTTATTAACAATACAATCACCCTTCATAAATTTACTGGAGGGAGTCGCTCAATCCACCATGTGAATCTGGTTGCCATTGAAAACTTTAAATCATTAACTCATCCAAGAGTGCTGGCTCAACATCAATTTCAGGAAAATTGACACAGAAGTGGTATTATTTTTAGGTCCCCCAACTAACACACATTTCCTTTGTTCCGTTTGACTGCTGGTTCAACAGGGCTGAGACAGTCAAAGAGCTTGAAGTTTGAATTGCACTTAGTTCATCCCTTACTGCAACACTAGTACAGGGAGTGGTACAGCCATATTCCCAAACATTTTTCCAAGGTCCACTCTTTCTAAAGACAGTCTTCATTCTGTTAGCACTATTAACTTAGGTATAACCCCCAACTGCGAGTTCTATAATACTGTCAATGATTGTGCTTTTAGTTGGAGTATTGATGTTACTTAAACCCTTTCTTTTGTCAATTTTGAAGCAAGATATAAAACACAATGAAAGGGGGATGGCCCAGCCCAGCCTCAGTTGGCTGCAGATGGGCGAATAGGGCTTGGTCTTTGCCCAGACCACATCCTAGCGCTCCCTGTAAGCATCCTTCACAATCAGTATCTGCTGGCACTTTAAAAACACGAAGTCCAATGGAAAGGAGGGACCTAACTTCTCTGCCTCCTGCCACAAGCAAGTGTCACCGGGACTTGCAGACTCTCGATATCCATCCCAGATGCCCTGTGCAGTGTAAAACTATTGACCCATTAGTAGCGAGAAATCCAAAGGAAAAGGAGGGGCCCATCTCCTCCACGCCCACCTGCAAGCGTCACTGGACTTGCAGTCACTCCATCTCCAGCTTGTGTGTCTCTTTAATTGATTCTTGGAATGCAGATTCAGTAGCAACGCTCGTATGCATACACCCCTAAGGATGATATTTGTGTTTAAAGGTGGAATGCATGCATTCTGTTTCTTGGGACGGAACAATCCTCTGCATGATAAAATAGCTGCACCCCTGCGTCCCCCAACTGAATTGATGTCTGGATCCCTAATGCCAACTTTTATTAAATAGGAAAACACAGATCATGTGTGTGCACCATGAAATAAGCCTTTCTCATGGATTGCGGTTTTGTTGGACTGGAAGTGGTGCCCAAAGCATTACCCTCATATTACCGTCATAGTGGTAAAAGGCTACTGCCATTACCAGGAGTTGAGATGCATGAGGGCGGTGATGGCAGCATGCCATGTGGTAATCAGTAGGAGTGAACAGGCGCTCTTTACCCTGTGTCACTTGAGTAAGTACTACAGGCTCACTCATTCAAAGATCCGCTGCTGTGTGCTCAACTCATCCCTTTCAAGTTCAAGTTCAAAAATTTGTATAGCGCACTACTCACCCAGAGGGTCTCAAGGAGCTTGAGGGGGGGTACTTTACTTATCGAATATCCAAGTTTTTAGTTGCTTTCTGAAGGAGAGGTGGTTCTGTGTAAGGTGGAGGTGGGTGGGGAGTACCTCAGTTTGATGTGGAATGCTGCGTAGCAGATGAGTGGTTTATCTGCCCTGGGTTTATCTGTGCCTGGGAAAAGTACAATACAGGGATAATGCAGCACTGTGCAGTGTGTGCATGTTAACCCGTTCCGTGCCTCCCCAGTGCTGCCGTCGGCCGTTGGCCGACGCAGCTCCACCCACCCTTTAGAACTCCCGCACCGCGGCGGAAAAACCGCTGCAGTTAAGGCGTTAAAAGCATATACAGGGTGTATTTGTGCATGTGAGTAGTACAATACATGGCAGACTATGGTTTCCATTTTGGAAGACCCAGGGCTGCATGGTGAAACATGAGGAGAGGTGGTAGACGAATCCCCCAGATGTGTTTTTTGCTGCATTCCTGGAACCTGTGCCACACTGGTGAAGAGAGAGCCAGGCTTCCCCTTACTCTTTAAAGGGTGCTCTTTGATTCAAAGAGAGGTCTCAAGGAAGGGGCCTGGGCTCATCTCAGGAAGGAGACTAGGCTGATAAGAGAATCATAAAGTGTAAGACTGGGGCCCTTGGCTAAACCTTTGATACACATATCACTGTAGCTGACATGCAGATGTGAGCTCTAGTCACTCCTGAGGCCTGTGTTGTGGATCTATCAGATATGGAGTCACTCCTGCAGTGGCAGGAAGGAAGAGAGGGCAAAGGAACCATACCCCCAACATAAACTTCAAAGATTTAGGTGCTAAATCACATTTGGTGTCTGGAAATGGACTATAAAAAGAGGAGCTTAAGTTTTCAAAAATAGGCAACTGTCAAGCAACCAGTTGGTTCTGTGTGAGGAGGAGAAGCTCAGCAAAGACTGGGAGCCAAACCTTACTAGTCTTCCTGCTGGGTGAGGGGACATCACCCAGGGAATCCAATACCACCTGCCCTGGAGCCTGTACCACCAGTGCCTGCCTGCTTGCCAAGACCAGTGTGCCCTGAAAGCAAAAGGAGAGTGTTGGAGAAAGCGACTCTCAGAGGAGAGTGTTGGGAGAATTCTATTGAATGAATTCCCTGAGCGAGGTGTAAGGAAACAGCTGCTCCACTGATCGGGTCATTGCCTGTGCGCAGGACAAAGTTGGCGACTCCCTTATGCTAAAGGTGGGCCGCTGTGAAGTGAGCTGCGGATATCCCTGTGCTGATCAGGCTGGAGCCTGTGTGCAGTGAGGCATCGACAAGCCTGTATGCCTGTAGGGGTGCCGCAAAGTGTACTGTAATTGTCACTGAGCAAATCGTGCCGGAACCTATGCCCAGTGAGGCAACAGTACACCCGGAGTGGCTGTCAGCATCAGATTGTCATGCTGAGTGGGCCATAGCCCTTGCACAGTGAAGAGCCATCGACCCCCATATGCCAGGTGGTGCTGCAGTGCAGGCATCTACTGTGCCTATTGGGTCAACACTTGTTTACAGTAGAGATACAGTGACCCCGTCAGCCAGAGGGGGTCCCTGGAAAAAGCAAGAAGTGTGACCTGACCAGGAGCATCGCCAGATAAGTGAGCTAATGTGGGAACACCAGTTCCTACTGCAGGATGAGGGATTGGCATCAGAAACTTTGCATCACTGTTCCAACACCGTAGCATAGACCAGAGGCTTACCCTGCCAGGAGGAGCTACGAAGACCCTCCAGTCACTGCAAGAGCGCAACTGTGAGTCAGGAACTTGGTGATCATCATGTGCAACCTGCCTGGGCAGTGTGGAGTAAACTCATCTTATCTATCAAAGGAATGGATGGGGAGATTCATGGTCCGTATACACTCTCCACAAGTGAACGTTACAAAGTCTCATTATACTGTTCCGATATTTGACGAACCCAGAGAAATTATCCCTAGCTGAGAGTAGGTATCCAAAGAAGCATGAGCTCGTAAAAACAGTTGCCCTCACTCACCTGAAGGCAACATGCTCATCATAGGGTGATGCTCCACATGAGGCAGGCCATCCAATGCCTGGCAGGGCCCGCGAGAGGGCACTTTTTATTTGAAGTCGATGGTGGGTCAAAGGTGGGAAACCTCACAAAAGTGAGAAAATTGGTGATTGGTGTGGACTAAAATAAGCTACCACCCAGTTGTCATCAAATTCTTTATTGAAGCATCACTGGGTGGTGTTGAGTTAAAAAGAATTACACCATAATGTGCTCTGGTATGCCTGTGGATATCGAGGAAGAGGATAGGTGCACAAGAGCACACATGCAAGGAGACAAGTAACCTCATGTGTCCAAGCGATCTCTCATTCTGTGGGGTGTCTTTCCTAGTATCTCAGGAGGGTGACACATAACTGAGCAAATGTAGTGCAGAGTGCTCCAAACTAAGGGTAAGATGCTAGTTGACATCTTACCCTACAATGCCTGAGTGGGGTCAACATTGTAGCACCCCTCATTCTATTTAGAAGATTAGGGGCCAGATGTCAGTGGCCGTTTCAGGCCATTTACTGATCGTAACAGCCGATTTTGACCGTTACCAATCGGTAAATGGGTGACAGGTGTGTAGGGGGCATTTTTTTACCGATTCGGTAAAATTAAAATTCGGTAAATTTACCGAATCTGAGGCTCCCAGATGTAGGTGGGACTCTTCTGAGTCCCAGAGGCCTTACAGAATCGGTATTTTACCATCAAATCCAATTTGATGGTAAAATACCGATTCCGGTGTGCATGCACATGTGTGCATGCACACCTATGCCATGTGACAGGCAGACCTGCCCTTAGGGCATGTATGCCTGCCATATGGCAGCCGAGCCTGTTTTGGGGGTGCCAGAGGTTGTCAAATTGACACCCCCTGCACCCTTGTGAAAATCGGTATTTACAGATTCGGTAAATACCGATTCGGTAATGCCCATTCATTCCTATGGGCTTCAAAGCCCATAGGAATGAATGGGCATTACCGATTTGGTATTTGCCGAATCGGTAAATACCGAATACTTCCGATTCGGTATTCCAGCACATCTGGAATACCTACATGTCCACAGCTTAGATTTACTGATGTTTAATTACCGAATCGGTAAAATTCGGTAATTAACAATCGGTAAATCTATTTTACCTACATCTAGCCCTAGGTCACAGTATACACTATCTGGTCCTGATGAAATACCAATAGACCTCTTCACCGCTGCTTGTGGTATAAAACTTGTCAACCCATTGCATAGACCATAGCAGAATACCTTTCCTATGAGTGACTGACTCATTGCTCACTTACTTGAATCTGGACCATTATATCCTATGTTTCCCTGCCATTCTTTCCAACTCGACACCACTCAGTGATGAAAGTGAGGAGCACCACCCTATAATGAAGCATGTAGCCTTAAGATGAGTGAGGGCAACTGTTTTTACAAGCTCATGCTCATTTGAGCACCTACATCCAGCTAGAGAAAATTTATCTTACCAAATCTTGCTCACCAACTTATCATTTGCGATCCGTGTGCTTGAAAAAACAATGGCACACGGTAGTTGGAGGAATTTGGGCAAAACTCTGCCAACCCCGCTAGCCTAGTGGAATTTATAATTTTAAGCCATGTTTTCTGTTGTTATTTTGTGGCAGTCCTAGACATTTACTTTTTTGAGGGTTCGTAGACTGAAATCTGACCATTTCCCACCCTGAAACTGGTTGAACAGTTAGCACAGCCAGAGGCTTGGAGAAATTTTCCTTCTAGGAATGGCAGGGTTAAGGAAATATGTTTTCCCCATGGAAGAAAAAATATGCTTTTGCAAGTTCAGCTGCTCTTACCACTTTTGAGGATTTGTATTCTACGTACCATTCCACGATGGTGGATTAGGCTGATCCTGTGAAATAGTAGACCTCGAGACCTTCACCTGGCATGGCTTTCCTGCAATATTATTACACCGGTGTGGTGAATGTAAAAAAAGAGTACATGCACTTTCACATGGAGTCGTAGGAGTACGCCTGTACTTTTAGTCCTTTGTACATGAATTGAGGTCACAATATGGAGACACTATCAACACGGATCATACATCTGTGTGAAAATTAGATGAAGCAATTTTCTCACAGATACCTATACTAAGCATGGGCGTAAAATCCGTTCCGCTCGCGGATTTTGCGGATTTTCGGTAAATTCGCAATCCGCGAGATTTGCGAATTTCCCGCAAAATCCGCAAATCCGCACGCAGCGGATTTTTTTTTTCTTGGTGATACAATTTTGCGGCGCGCGGCGTTTACTTCCCGTCATTCATCTTTTGCCGAGTTATTTTTCTTGATATTTTGCGAGTGCTGCGCCATTTTGGATCTTGCTGCGGGATCCCGCGGGAATTTTGCAAGCGCGATTACGTAATCGCGGCTTGCCAACTTGTACAGCGAGAGTTTGTCAACGCGAGTACGCCGTGATCACGTATCGCGGTACTTCGCAATTGCGAGCTTGGAGATGCGGCGAGCAGCAACAATCTCGCACTCGAGAAAATACAAAATTTGCAATTCTGCACAAGAAATCCACCAGCAAGCAGCATAAACCTTCTGGAAATGATGATTTTAATCTGAATAACTCCTCAGGTTGACATTTGCCTGCACTTTTTTTGCGAGGAGTCCATTTTGGGGAGGGGGGTGGAAGGAAGGAAGTGCCCCACAGTCTTCAACTTCCTGTTCCTGTCCAGCAGGCTCCTCCCAGTGCTTTGTCCATCTCCTGGTCACTTTTCATTTGGATCTGGAGCTGGAAGGATTACTTTTTGTGGATGCTGCTGGATATTTGGATTTGAGGCCTTTTTGACTTTCTTTGGATCACTTTTGGATTAGAAATTTCACAAGTAAGTTTGTTTGGGGCATTACAGTTGCTGCAACTACAATTTTGGAATTTTCGATATTTGGGCTGTTTTGGGGCCTTTTGTCCAGGGGTACTCAGTGGTGGGTGCACTGAGTCTTTCTGTGGGGTGTTTTGAATTTAAACATCATGGAGGGGCTGGATGGCTTGGGATTGTGCTGATTTTTCTGTGATTTTCATTTTTTTGGCCTGTTGTGGACTGGCCATGTGGTTGGGGGCCATTTTGAGTGCTGCTACAGGCCCTGGCCGTGTGCTGTGAGGGAGGGGGCCATTTTGAATGCAGGCAGTGTTCTCAGGCCTGCACCCATTTTGCCTAGCTTTCATCCATTATGCCCAGGGGTAGTGAGTGGTGCATGGGCCTAGTCTTTATGTGGGTTGTCTTGAATTTAAACATCATGGAGGTGCTGGATGGCTTGGGATTGTGCTGATTTTTCTGTGATTTTCGTTTTTTTGGCCTGTTGTGGCCTTTTCACCAGGGGTAGTGAGTGGTGAATGTGCCTAGTCTTTCTGTGGGTTGTCTTGAATTTAAACATCATGGAGGGGCTGGATGGCTTGGGATTGTGCTGATTTGCTGGATGGCTTGGGATTGTGCTGATTTTTCTGTGATTTTCATTTGTTTGGCCTGTTGTGGACAGGCCATGTGGTTGGGGGCCATTTTGAGTGTTGCTACAGGCCCTGGCCATGTGCTGTGAGGGAGGGGGCCATTTTGAATGCAGGCAGTGTTCTCAGGCCTGCACCCATTTTGCCTAGCTTTCATCCATTATGCCCAGGGGTAGTGAGTGGTGCATGGGCCTAGTCTTTATGTGGGTTGTCTTGAATTTAAACATCATGGAGGTGCTGGATGGCTTGGGATTGTGCTGATTTTTCTGTGATTTTCGTTTTTAGGCCTGTTGTGGCCTTTTCACCAGGGGGTAGTGAGTGGTGCATGTGCCTAGTCTTTCTGTGGGTTGTCTTGAATTTAAACATCATGGAGAGGCTGGATGGCTTGGGATTGTGCTGATTTTTCTGTGATTTTCGTTTTTTTGGCCTGTTGTGGCCTTTTCACCAGGGGGTAGTGAGTGGTGCATGTGCCTAGTCTTTCTGTGGGTTGTCTTGAATTTAAACATCATGGAGGGGCTGGATGGCTTGGTATTGTGCTGATTTTTCTGTGATTTTCATTTTTTTGGCCTGTTTTGGACTGGCCATGTGGTTGGGGGCCATTGTGAGTGCTGCTACAGGCCCTGGCCATGTGCTGTGAGGGAGGGGGCCATTTTGAATGCAGGCAGTGTTCTCAGGCCTGCACCCATTTTGCCTAGCTTTCATCCATTATGCCCAGGGGTAGTGAGTGGTGCATGGGCCTAGTCTTTATGTGGGTTGTCTTGAATTTAAACATCATGGAGGTGCTGGATGGCTTGGGATTGTGCTGATTTTTCTGTGATTTTCGTTTTTTTGGCCTGTTGTGGCCTTTTCACCAGGGGTAGTGAGTGGTGAATGTGCCTAGTCTTTCTGTGGGTTGTCTTGAATTTAAACATCATGGAGGGGCTGGATGGCTTGGGATTGTGCTGATTTTTCTGTGATTTTCATTTGTTTGGCCTGTTGTGGACAGGCCATGTGGTTGGGGGCCATTTTGAGTGTTGTTACAGGCCCTGGCCATGTGCTGTGAGGGAGGGGGCCATTTTGAATGCAGGCAGTGTTCTCAGGCCTGCACCCATTTTGCCTAGCTTTCATCCATTATGCCCAGGGGTAGTGAGTGGTGCATGGACCTAGTCTTTATGTGGGTTGTCTTGAATTTAAACATCATGGAGGTGCTGGATGGCTTGGGATTGTGCTGATTTTTCTGTGATTTTCGTTTTTAGGCCTGTTGTGGCCTTTTCACCAGGGGGTTGTGAGTGGTGCATGTGCCTAGTCTTTCTGTGGGTTGTCTTGAATTTAAACATCATGGAGGGGCTGGATGGCTTGGGATTGTGCTGATGTTTCTGTGATTTTCGTTTTTTTGGCCTGTTGTGGCCTTTTCACCAGGGGGTAGTGAGTGGTGCATGTGCCTAGTCTTTCTATGGGTTGTCTTGAATTTAAGCATCATGGAGGGCATGGGATTGTGCTGATTTTTCTGGGGTTTTTTCGATTTTTTTGGGGTGTATAACTGAACTGATGTTCCTCTGTCTTCCATTGCTTTTAGGTGCACAAGACTCAAGAGAACCACCAGTGCCAGGAAGAAGTCCTGCAGCGGTGTGTGTGTGCAGCATAACGTCACGCGACGTCACGTCTGGCCTCAGACAACTCTGCAACTCGTGCAACTGCGGCCTGCTGTTCTGACCTGCTTTGAAGAAGATGGCCCCAAAAAAAGGTCTCCGTAGCTCCTCTAGCAAGAAAGTTGCTAGTAAGGAGCAGAAGAAGCAAGTTACCAAGAAGGCAGGTGTGCCGGCCGCCGCGTTTTTTGGGAGTAAAAAAAAAAGTACGCCTGCAGCAGCAGCGGGATCTGCTGGGGACCAAGCTGGGAGCAGCACCCCCGCTCCATTGGGCTCAGTGCCTCCACCACCACGCCAACTTAAGTCAAAGCCCTTGAGGGCTTCAGAGGCAGTCAGTGTACTTCTTCAATCACCATCGACCAGTGATGTTGGCTCATCGCAAGAAAGTAGCAGAAATATCCCTGAATCAACACAGGTTGTTGTAACTCATCTGACAAGTGTTGAACAACCACAGCCGCAACAACAACAACATGTGCAAGTACAAGCCCAAGTACATGTGGAAGGGGAGGCAGCGCAAGGAGATGCGCAAGCAGAGGTGCATGGAGGGTCACAAGTGCCCACAATAGTTGTTCCTCCCGAAGTAGGGGCACATCAGGAAATTGACAATCAAACCGAGGTATCATTTGAGGAAGCCACTCCTCCTGATGATCATTCATTGTCTTCCACATCTCTAGCAAGGAAAAGATCAAGGGGGGTGTCTACATCTTCTTCAAGCCCACCTCCTTCTGATGATCTGGATGAAGATTGGGAACCATCACGGCAGTCTGAGAGTGAGGCACACCATGATCTGACAAAGATACCTAAGCGTAAAAGGAAGGTCGTCGAAAAACTCATAGCAATGGAGTGTGATGAGGCTCAACAAGAAGTGACGGATACTGCTGCTGATGAAGCCTCTCACGACGACGAGCCAGTCATCATAAAGGTCACTGCAGCCCCAGCGGGCATGCAGCAAAGAGACATTTTGACCCTATCCCGAGAAGCTGCTGAGCGTGATGATGATGTCGACGAGGAGGCAATGGAAGAAACACCACAATCATTGGAGTTAACTAGTACACCAACACCTACCGCTTCCATATTTCTTAGTCGCCAGAAGGGACCTCCATCCACCTCGACCTCAATTAGTGGTGGTGAAAGTGCAAAACATACTGAAGTTCGGCAATCCACATCCTCCACTTCATCTGGCATTAGCAGCAGGACCACCACCACCAGTATCGCCGCCTCCTCCGGCCCCCAAAGACATTTCAAGTCTGCAGTTTGGGACTTCTTTAGTGTTTGCCCAAAAAATGAAAACGTAGCCATTTGTAGCATGTGTAAGCTTCGAGTTAGTTGTGGTAAGTTTGGTTCCAACTATGGTACCGGAGGCCAGAGAGGTCATCTTGAAAGAAAGCACGCTGTCAAATGGTTTGCGCACCTACAGGCGATCAAGGAAGCCCGAATTGCACGTAATGCTGTTTCATCTGATGATGACGAGGAGGAAGAAGACGTATCAAACACTTCACTTACACCCAGTACCCCTGTCAGAAGCACACCCCATGTGAGCCACACTAAGAGGGTGGGAGAGAGTGATACACCAATGCAAAAAAGTTCATCAGCGAGCGTAACTGGGTCGAAGATATCATCATCATCATCCCGTAAATCCTTGGTCCAGGGCAACATTAAAAAGATGTTGTTTACAGAAGCGCAATATGAACGCAACCACCCACTGACGCGTCTGTATAACACTAAGCTGGCTAAAATGCTAGCTCTGGACCTTCTCCCTTTTTCCTTTGTAGAAGGGGTTGGTTTTCTAGAATTAGTGGCAGCGCTCTGACCTAAATGGAAGGTTCCTAGCCGGTTCTATTTTGCCCGAGTTGCGGTTCCAGCACTACATGAAGATGTTCTGGAGGTGATTGGGGCAGCTTTGCAGAAGAGCGCTGTTCACACTATACATCTGACAACAGACATGTGGACCAGTGGCGCAGGCGCTGATTACATGTGCATCACTGCACACTGGGTCTCTTTCTCAGGGGTTAAAGCAACGCTGAACGCAGGTGTTGACCCGGACCAAGTTTTTAAAGCTGCTCGGAAACATGCAACACTAGCCATGTTTGGTTTGGAGAAATGTCACACAGCAGAAAACATTTTGGATGTGTTTAACACAAAGGTCCTTGAATGGCTGTCCCCCAAAAAACGCCAGGTTGGTTATGTTTCCACGGATAATGGCGCCAATGTAGTTAAGGCCATGCAGCTGGGTGACTATTTCAGAGTGCCGTGTTTGGCGCACTGTATAAACCTGGTTGTCAAAAAATTCTTGAGTGATAAAGACAGTGCAGCGTACAGGGTAGTGGACACCTGCCGAAAAATGTGCAAACATTTCAGCCATTCTTTTAAGGCCCGGAAGCATCTGAGGAGCCTGCTATATGAACGCCAAATGCCAGTGAAAGAACTCATCCAGGAGGTGGCAACACGTTGGAACTCAACCTTCTACATGCTTGAGCGTCTGTATGAGCAGTATACTGTACTCGATCACTATTTCTTAACACAGGGTACAGCTCAGAAGGAGGACCTGAGGATGGGTGCGGCGCAATGGGACATAGTTAAAATCCTGACACGCATGCTTCGTCCTTTTGAGTTCTTCACGCGTGCAGTCAGCAAGGAGGACTGTAATTTGGGAAAAGCTATCCCATTGTTGTACATGCTGGAGCACCAACTGAAGGAGGTGTGTTCTGTGTTTCAAAAAGATGAAGAAAACCAAGACCCTTTTGTTCTGGTGGAGAATTTATTAGAGCACCTACAAGGTGATGAACGTCTTAAAATGATCCACTCAAACCAGCATTACTTTGTGCTACTATTCTGGATCCACGCTACAAAAAGGCGCTGGCAGGCCAAGCATTCTTTCCTTTTGCTGATGAAGATGTTACAAAGTACAAACAGTGGCTAGCCTCCTCAGCCAAGAGGTTTGAAAGAGAATGGCAGAACATTGAAGGAAAAGGCAGTACATCAGCATCAGCAGGCCATCCCCAGTCACAACAATCCACTTCTGCACCTGTGGCTGCGGCACAAGTGACCTCTCAGCCGATAAAGAGACCGGCAACCGGATCATCTGCACCACCAGACACAACAGTAACATTGGAGGCTGAAGAGGATTGGCTAGCTCGGCTTGGGTTTGGTTCTCAAAAGGTCACAGCAACAGCTAAGCAAAGTGGAGGAACCTTGGAGGAGCACCTTGAGTCGATGGTGAAGGATTATCTGAATGACTCAACAGAGGTCTATGTTAATGCTGACCCATTGGCGTATTGGCATGGGAAAAAAGAATTGTGGCCACAGCTCTCCAACCTGGCTTTAAACTACTTGTCTTGCCCACTCGCAAGCGTGTCTTCTGAACGTGTTTTCAGTGCTGCTGGTGGCATTGTAACTTCCAAACGGAGCCGCCTCTAGCCCAAAAATGTGGAGAGGTTAACAATGATCAAGATGAATCAGCACCTCATATCACCAGATTACAGAGTACGAGAAAGCACGCCGGATGAAGACGAGGTGGACAGCAACATAGATGAGGGAATTTCTTCTCTGTCAGGTGACACTGAGCTCACCCTGCCTGAATTCGCAGAGTATGATGACGAAGCCTTATTCTTATTCGTGGACCGTGACACCGAGCCCTGAAAATGAGACAATGAATCAATAACTTTCTTTTTTGTCCTTATTCACTTTTATTCCTGTGTGTCTGTCTTTCTTTATTGTGCACAGTTAATATAATTCAAACTTTAATCACCTAATCACAAAAACAAGCCCATCAGCAGAACTGTCTTACCTTGTTTGCTTATTGATTTGAAGGTGCCGCAGTCTGCATTCCTCAGGTTCACAAGTTCAGAAGAACATGCTCCTCTATCCTCCTCCTCCAGACTCCTATTTCCATCAAAGCAGAGGGCTGGTTTACGCCCATTGAAGAAAGACTCAGCACTTGTGGGGGTGTTGTTCTACCTCTTTGCGGGTTAGTTGACGGCTCTGGGGCCATTGCTGGGAAGCTCTAATACCGGATAAAAGTGGTTTGGACCAAATCCGAGGCATTAATTTCTGGGTCTTTTTGCTGACTTGCTTGCCTTTGAGGTGCTCTTTGGGGGGGTTCCGGCTATTTGTGGGTTGGCGGGTCTTGGGGCATTCCTGGGAAGGTCTAATACCGGATAGAAGTGGTTGGGACAAAATCCACGCTGATTTTTTTTGTTGCTATTTCTGACATTTTGCTCAATGTAGCGTTTTCGGGGGCCTGTTTGGGGGGCTTCCTGGTGTTTGTGGGTGGGTTTCGGGGTCTGGGAGCACTGCTGGCTATGGATACTTTACTTTGCAAGAGGTTTGAAGCAAATCCATGGTGGCAGAGGGGAGTTAGGGTCTAGCTGCAGAGCGCGCGCGGAGTGATTTGGGAAATTGGCAAAAAAAAGACTAAGTCCCCATTTTAGTACTTTTGCTCTTTGGCTGTTTGGGGGTCTTCTACTCGTTTTCTCCTGGGTTGACGGCTCTGGGGCCATTGCTGGGAAGCTCTAATACCAGATAAAAGTGGTTTGGACCAAATCCGAGGCGGAAATTTTTTGGTGTTTTTGCTGACTTGCTTGCCTTTGAGGCGCTCTTTGGGGTGGTTCCGGCTGTTTGTGGGTGGGTTTCGGGGTCTGGGAGCACTGCTGGGACACTCTAATCTTGATTGCATTTGCTTTTCAGGAAATCCGTGGTGGTAAACCAGAGTTATGGCCTAGCTACACAGTGCGTTTGGACCGATGGCCGAGAAATATTGTAAGTATGAGATTTTGCTTTTGGCCTGTTTGGGGGTGTTATGCTTTTTGGCGGGGGGGTTGGCGGGTCTTGGGGCATTCCTGGAAAGGTCTAATACCGGGTAGAAGTGGTTGGGACAAAATCCACGCGGGATAGCCTTTTGGCACTTTTTGTAACTTAGGGTTCGTTAGGGTTAGCCCTAGCGGCAGGATTGCATGTGTTTCGGGGTGTTCTAGATTTTTGCAACTGAGTTCTGGGGTCTTAGAGCACTCGTGAGAATGTGTAATTTTGGTTGCAAGTCATTTGAAGAAAATACATGGTGGGAAAGGGGGGATATGGCATAGTTAAAGAAAGCCTTTGCCACTATTCTTAACTTAGGGTTCGTTAGGGTTAGCAGTATTTCTATTGCATGTGTTTCGGTGGGGGGGTTTTCGAGTCTTGGAGCGATGCTGGCTATGGATACTTTTGCTTGGTTGCTTGCAAGTGGTTTGAATACAATCCACGGTGGGTAAGGGGGTATTTGGCCTACTTTTACTTTCAAAGTACGTTTTGTCACCAGTTTTCTGCTAGGCCTCGTTTTTTGAGATTTGATTGGGGGTCTTCTACATTTTTGCGACTGGCTTTAGTAAGGGTATGGGTGGGAGCACTGCTGGGAAGATCTAATTTTGTTCTAAAACACAGTTTACAGTACACCTAGCTTGAGGGGAAAGATCCGCTACATTAATTTGCCCATACTTATTTATCCTTCAAAAGGTGACTCAGACAGAGTACGCACTTTCAAAAATATTGTACTGTCTACTAGGAAAATCAAAGTGTGACTTTTTGCACCCCACAGCCTACATACCTTATATCCTAGTTGTAATATTATATCACTTCCTGTTTTTCGTTGAATAATTACAGGCCGGGTTTCAGTCTGTGCAATGGGGAAAAAAGGATGGAGTCAGGCTTCACATTAGCGAGCCGCAATTCAGCATCCGCCAGGCAGGCAGTGGACAGGGTGTCTTCTGGTCACCAACATTGATGGACGAAGCGTCAGCTGCAATGGAGGAGTGCCGCTAATAAGAGGAATTTTTTTCTGCATGCAACTTACTTACCAATTTCAACAGGACAACTACAACAACATACAGATACAGTATCCATTGTTTTTTTCTATGACTGTGACTGCATTTCTTGGATCTCTCTCTGCTTCTAAATTGATCCCTTAACACATCACTTAGTCCACTCCACTATCACATCTGCACCACACATAGTCATTTGTAAGTGCTCCTACGTAATTCGCAAGTCGCAGCACGCCCCAGCCCGTAGAGGACTGGGATGGCCCCAATGATGAAGCATGTCAACAAGGGGCAACCCTGGTGAGTGAGGGGACACCTAGAAAAAGAGCAATTTCTCCTTTTCTATCTACTATACCTTCCAGACCAACCCCATTGAGTGTTGTGAATGGATTTATAGTGACCAGCAAGGCTCTCAGGTATCTGGCAACAGAGACCTTATGTTAAATATAGTTATCAATATTTCCACACATGCCCTGTACTGTCGCATTCTTTCTTCCACAGTTGTCGAAAGTACTACTTACTTTTCACTGACATGCATGCAGTAGTGCATGCACTTTCAAAGATTGATGGATAGGTTTGTACCCAAAGATTTGTTTATGTTCACAATTGTTTGTCCATGCAGTGCTATTTTTTCTTGTCTCCCAAAACCTTTCCCAAAAACCTTCATACCCATCCATTTTTCAAACCCTAACCCTCTTCCCCTGGGCTGTGTGGTTTTTATTGATGTGTGACTAAATTACAGCAATAAATCCACACACTTGCTGGGGAGGATAAGGTGATAGCAACAGGCTGGTGAAGAAATCCGAGGATATATTCTTACTCTGCTTGACAAAGACCCATGGCTAATGTCAAAGAACTTCAACGGAATTAGTAGTTATACTTTACCATTTGTTAGGCTACAATGTGGCACTGTTCTAGTGTACTCTCACCTGCTATATTCTCTATTGTACCGTTGTATTGCTCAGGAGGACAAACCAGATTTCATTTTCTTTTTTTTCATAGGCATGCAACTGCCACTGTGTCACACCACTAGTACCACCGCTATGAGGAAATTTCATACTCCCAGGATTGCCAACCTTAATCGCCATTTCCTGTGGAGCCAGCCCTGTGCCTAGCCCTACTTTGAAACACAAATTGCAGGTAAGATAAGCGTTTGGTGGGAGGGAGTATAATGGAGTATTAGGAGAGACGAGAGACTGACGGTAGTACTACTAAAGTCCTAGGACTCTTGTTTGGGCATTTACACTTAAAGGAAGAAAATGGAACTAAACTTTCAGGAAAACAAAGTTACTGTTAAACCCCCACCCACCAGGCAAGCAGTAAAAACAGGTATGGTCAGATAAAGTTTCAAAAAGTATATTTTTATAGCCCTAACAAAATAATCTCCCGCAAGACCCTCCCTAACCCTAACGGTTGTCCTTTAAAAGTCCCAAACCCAACTCCTGATTCCCACCCCCCAAAAGTCTCTAAAAAAGGGGCAAGGGACACTATGGGTGGATGCTGTTAACTTTTTGGGCCAGGGCATCATACTCCTCGCGGAGCAAGGCGTGCTCTAAGCGGAGCCCCTCCAACATGTTGCTAAAGTGGTGGAGCTCCTGCTGAAGGCGGGACACCCTCAGGGTACTGCGGCGCAGGCGTGCCTTGTAGTTGCAATGGCTGTGAGAGGCAGCTGTTGTCCTTGCTGCTCGGCGTCGGCGTTTGGCTTTGGCAGCCCGGCTCAGTCTGGCTGGAGCACTGTGCTGGGTGGCAGCCCGTGGGGGCACGGTGGCCGATGCAGCCGACGTTGTTGTCGTGGTTGACTGCACACTTTCGTCGTCCTCCAGGGCCACCAGCCGCCGATATTCTGCAACAGTGGCATCGATCCTCCGTTGCCGGGCCGCTCTAGCCAGCTCCTTCCTCCTTGTTGGTTTGGAAGGAGCATCTATATGAAGAAAGAAAGACATAGTCTGTAACCAATGCTCTTTAAGATTAACTCAATCATTCAGCAGAAAATTGTGTTGCAGTACAACTAGCAACTTGCAAGCGTATTACATAACTATTGAGGCCAGTATCTATCTAACCTCCCACTTCTTCATCCTTGCTCTAACATTAGTGGGAGTTTAAGGAACAAATTCTACAAGCACTATGGACTTCTATTGGAGTCGACTATGAAAGTACACCAGTCTTATTCTTCTTCTTGTCTCTTGTTTAGGAAAATTGGTACGTTATCTTCTGTAAGCCGGCATAATGCCAGCGCAGTGAACTTGCACCCGAGAAAAAGAGACGCACGCCATGATGAGTGACCTAGACTTGCGTTACTGTACCGGTCCAGTACATGCAGGTGGTGAAGCTCTTACTTTTCTATTACGGGTGGCACTGAGAATACTCTGTTACAAGGGCTACTGCTTAATTAATTTAACTTTCACCCTACAGTGCAAATGAGTACTAGAAATGGAAAATGAAGAAGATAAATAATCTGATTATCTATCACTTCACATGGGATGTTTTTGCTTACATATGGGATGACTTTAGGTGCTTTGCTTTTTATTGAGTGACCAGTGATACATCCACACATGAATGACTGAGTACTACTAAACTTATTAAGAGAGGTAGGGAGTGGCCACCGTAATAACCGGATCTATGCTGTGCTTGCAATACAAACTACTGCTACTATTGATGGTAGTATTTGGACAAAATTACAACTTCTTTTCCTTGCCTTTCCTACACTGGAATGGACGCGCGGGTGCAGTGTTACATGCTCTTCAAAGTTACACTTAGTTCATCCACTGACCGTCTACTCTCTCTAGATCATGGGTACTCACAAACTTTCTCTCCGGGGCTAAATGTACAGTGTAGTTTGTGGCCGAGGGCCGTGCTGGTTGGGGCGGAGTCAGAGGGGGCGGGGCTAAAGCAAAACGAAAACTTGTGACCATGAGGTTGCACACAGGTCCCTGCAGCAGATGCCTTCATTCACTGAGCCACCAGACCCAGCATTTACATACATCTCTCTCCCTCCTGCTCTCCCTCCTGCCCTCCCTCTCCATCTCTCTCTCCCTCCTGCCCTCCCTCTCCCTCCCCCTCTGTCATCTCACTGTGTGTGTGTCTGTCTGTGTCAGCCTTCAGCCCGGGCTGAGACAGCTTCCTCAACGCGCAAACACAGACAGCCACACCAAAGTACTTAACAGGTCTTTAAAAGACCATTAACATAATATTGAGGCTTTGTTTGTTGTAGTGCCCCTGCATCTCCACCCTAACAATCACTGCTTGCCCGGCCCCACAGAGCAGAGGCTTTGTTCTATTTCACCTCTTTGTGGCCCTGCATCTCCACTCTGCTTTGTGGGGCCCGGGGGAGCAGTGATTGTCAAAGTGGAGATGCAGGGGCGCTAACAGGTGAAATACAACAAAGCCTCTGCTCTGTGGGGGCCGGGGGAGCAGTGATTGTCTGCAAGGTCTGCGCACCGCCAAGGAAGGCTTGCCGGGCCGCCACCGGCCCGTGGGCCGTACTATGAGTACCCCTGCTCTAGATACACATATGCTATCTAAGAGTCAGATAGTAGCATGATCCAGGTATATTATGGACACATACAGTTTCTGTGTCACCCACCCAGGCTGTTGTCCTTCCACCAATCATTGCTTCATCATTCACCCAGCCATGCATCTCATATTCTTTCCTTCCCAGCCACGTCTTCAATCTCAATAAGTAAGGAATATATAACAGCTTACCTCTGCCCGCCACCACCACGGTCTCAACTCTCACAGCACTGGAGCCGCCGCCTCCTCCCCTGAAGAATTGCCCTCCGCCTCCGTGTCGAGCACCACCACCTCCGTGCTGGCCCCGCCACCAGATGTTCCACCTACAAAGTACATTTAAGAATGTTAGAATAAACCACTCACTAGTATTTGGTCTAGGAATGAAGACATGTAAAAACAATGTAATTTGTGACTGTCTACTCTAAAGTAAAAAAAAATGTCCCTTTTTCCAGGGAGGGGTGTTGTCTTGCTGCACTTTTTGGCACAACTGATGAAGGCTGGCTTTTTAACACGCACCATTTTTCTCCACACAGACAGAAGATGGACTTCTAACAACAAGATCAAGTTGAAACCAGGTGAGAGCTCGGCTCGACCACAAGAAATGTCTTCAATTAATCGTCAGCACTAACCACTTTTCCATTCTCAGTTAAACGTTATTATGACTTCATTTTAATAAATGTGTTTACTTTTAATAAAGCTTTTAAACTTAAATAGACTCTGTGTTTTTTGGTCCAGACTAGAGTGACTGAGCGAAATGTTTTGCAATTTTTTGCAAGCATGAGTCCGTGCCTCTGACACTTCTTGACTCTGACTCCGAGTCCGTACTCTTGAGCTACGTTGGATAATCATCATTGGGGGATCAATCATCGATGAATTCAGGAGGTAAATGACTGGGCCACACTATGTAGTCAGTCAGTAAGGACATTGGGGGTTCAAAGTCTGTTATCACAGAGGTATGCGGAAACTCTAACAGCGCCTATTATAATTGATAAGCAATGCACTATTTATTGTCCATAGTTCTGTTTCTGCAGAAGAATTGTCCCCGCAACAGTAGTGGTATGGATTGTCCTCCTATCCAAACCAAAAGGTAGTATCTTATTCTTTCCTGGTGGTCATTCACATTTTATAGTTGGGAATTTTCAAAGCAGATAGAACACTTCAAAAGACATTATGGACAATCCCAGAGGACTGCACTAAGTTGATAGAGCTATTGCTGACTAGAATGGGAGTTTCGCCAACCGTGCAATCTTAGTTAGCTACACAGACAGACTAATAAGAATAATCTAGTAATACCACAGGGAGTCATAGTAGAGGCAGGATAAGAATTTAGATACAGTCTACAAGAAGATCAAAGACGATTTTGAAAAAATCAAATGAAGAACGCTAGGAAAAATAGGTACTAGTCTAAAATGAAAACTTACTGGGGCCAGCAAAGGAGCCCTCGCCTGCCCGATCCTGGCCCTGTTCAACAGCATCCGCCGCCTGCTGCTCCTGTGTCCCCTCGCCCGTGGGGGGAGCTGACGTACAACATGCAAGAAAGAACAGAAAACATGGATGATTGTTGCTTGTCAATGTCAACCAAATCAAACATTTCAAAACAACAATAACAAAATATTTCCGTGAAATTATATTGATTAGGGTTAGTTTTCATTGATTTGCGGACCTGCGACTTCGAAAGTCACATAACTCACTAAACAAAGTACTGAAAGGTTCACCTAGGACTGGCAGGCAGCAGTCCACAGGCAAGACGCAAAGTGACAGACAAACTCCATTGTGATTTCAGTCAGATCAGTGACAACACTAACAGTTGCCTGCTACATAACCATTTACAACAAGGGGTGGTGAGGGACAGAGTCTCTGAATTAAACAGAATACTCTCACCCAGTCAAGAGATCAGGGCTAGATCCAACACCGTTTTTTAGCTCACTGCACCATCCCAGTTTCAGAACCTGACTGTATGCAAATTAGTCTGTTCCTGTCCCAGTGCATGATGGGAACAGGGCAAACCAAACTACAAAAGCCAATTCTTACACTGGGAAGGAAACAAGCTACCGGGGACCGGTTTCTGGCATTTCAGCCTCTTCGGCCCGGCTTGCTTGAATCCTGATGGTGCAATGAGCAAGGGACTCACATCTGAGTATACCCTTCCACGCTTAGGGTGGACAAAAATATTTACAACAAGGGGTGGTGAGGGACAGAGTCTCTGAATTAAACAGAATACTCTCACCCAGTCAAGAGATCAGGGCTAGATCCAACACCGTTTTTTAGCTCACTGCACCATCCCAGTTTCAGAACCTGACTGTATGCAAATTAGTCTGTTCCTGTCCCAGTGCATGATGGGAACAGGGCAAACCAAACTACAAAAGCCAATTCTTACACTGGGAAGGAAACAAGCTACCGGGGACCGGTTTCTGGCATTTCAGCCTCTTCGGCCCGGCTTGCTTGAATCCTGATGGTGCAATGAGCAAGGGACTCACATCTGAGTATACCCTTCCACGCTTAGGGTGGACAAAAATATTTACAACAAGGGGTGGTGAGGGACAGAGTCTCTGAATTAAACAGAATACTCTCACCCAGTCAAGAGATCAGGGCTAGATCCAACACCGTTTTTTAGCTCACTGCACCATCCCAGTTTCAGAACCTGACTGTATGCAAATTAGTCTGTTCCTGTCCCAGTGCATGATGGGAACAGGGCAAACCAAACTACAAAAGCCAATTCTTACACTGGGAAGGAAACAAGCTACCGGGGACCGGTTTCTGGCATTTCAGCCTCTTCGGCCCGGCTTGCTTGAATCCTGATGGTGCAATGAGCAAGGGACTCACATCTGAGTATACCCTTCCACGCTTAGGGTGGACAAAAATATTTACAACAAGGGGTGGTGAGGGACAGAGTCTCTGAATTAAACAGAATACTCTCACCCAGTCAAGAGATCAGGGCTAGATCCAACACCGTTTTTTAGCTCACTGCACCATCCCAGTTTCAGAACCTGACTGTATGCAAATTAGTCTGTTCCTGTCCCAGTGCATGATGGGAACAGGGCAAACCAAACTACAAAAGCCAATTCTTACACTGGGAAGGAAACAAGCTACCGGGGACCGGTTTCTGGCATTTCAGCCTCTTCGGCCCGGCTTGCTTGAATCCTGATGGTGCAATGAGCAAGGGACTCACATCTGAGTATACCCTTCCACGCTTAGGGTGGACAAAAATATTTACAACAAGGGGTGGTGAGGGACAGAGTCTCTGAATTAAACAGAATACTCTCACCCAGTCAAGAGATCAGGGCTAGATCCAACACCGTTTTTTAGCTCACTGCACCATCCCAGTTTCAGAACCTGACTGTTCATCACCACCCCCCTTTGTAAATCGATTTTGGCCACTATAGGTGTGGCAGGGTATACTCAGACATGAGTCCCTTTCTCACTGCTCCATCAGGATTCAAGCAAGCCGGGCCGAAGAGGCTGAAATGCCAGAAACCGGTCCCCGGTAGCTTGTCTCCTTTCTGGTAAAGAATTGGCTTGGTAGTTCAGTCTGCCCTGTTCCCATGATGCACTGGGCCAGGGACAGACTGATTTGCATATAGCCAGGTTCTGAGCTGGGATGGGGCAGTGAGATAAATAACGGTGATGGATCAAGCCCTGATCTTTGGACTGGGTAAGAGTGGTCTGCTCAATTCAGACACTCTGTTCATCACCACCCCCCCTTTGTAAATCGATTTTGGCCACTATAGGTGTGGCAGGGTATACTCAGACATGAGTCCCTTTCTCACTGCTCCATCAGGATTCAAGCAAGCCGGGCCGAAGAGGCTGAAATGCCAGAAACCGGTCCCCGGTAGCTTGTCTCCTTTCTGGTAAAGAATTGGCTTGGTAGTTCAGTCTGCCCTGTTCCCATGATGCACTGGGCCAGGGACAGACTGATTTGCATATAGCCAGGTTCTGAGCTGGGATGGGGCAGTGAGATAAATAACGGTGATGGATCAAGCCCTGATCTTTGGACTGGGTAAGAGTGGTCTGCTCAATTCAGACACTCTGTTCATCACCACCCCCCTTTGTAAATCGATTTTGGCCACTATAGGTGTGGCAGGGTATACTCAGACATGAGTCCCTTTCTCACTGCTCCATCAGGATTCAAGCAAGCCGGGCCGAAGAGGCTGAAATGCCAGAAACCGGTCCCCGGTAGCTTGTCTCCTTTCTGGTAAAGAATTGGCTTGGTAGTTCAGTCTGCCCTGTTCCCATGATGCACTGGGCCAGGGACAGACTGATTTGCATATAGCCAGGTTCTGAGCTGGGATGGGGCAGTGAGATAAATAACGGTGATGGATCAAGCCCTGATCTTTGGACTGGGTAAGAGTGGTCTGCTCAATTCAGACACTCTGTTCATCACCACCCCCCTTTGTAAATCGATTTTGGCCACTATAGGTGTGGCAGGGTATACTCAGACATGAGTCCCTTTCTCACTGCTCCATCAGGATTCAAGCAAGCCGGGCCGAAGAGGCTGAAATGCCAGAAACCGGTCCCCGGTAGCTTGTCTCCTTTCTGGTAAAGAATTGGCTTGGTAGTTCAGTCTGCCCTGTTCCCATGATGCACTGGGCCAGGGACAGACTGATTTGCATATAGCCAGGTTCTGAGCTGGGATGGGGCAGTGAGATAAATAACGGTGATGGATCAAGCCCTGATCTTTGGACTGGGTAAGAGTGGTCTGCTCAATTCAGACACTCTGTTCATCACCACCCCCCTTTGTAAATCGATTTTGGCCACTATAGGTGTGGCAGGGTATACTCAGACATGAGTCCCTTTCTCACTGCTCCATCAGGATTCAAGCAAGCCGGGCCGAAGAGGCTGAAATGCCAGAAACCGGTCCCCGGTAGCTTGTCTCCTTTCTGGTAAAGAATTGGCTTGGTAGTTCAGTCTGCCCTGTTCCCATGATGCACTGGGCCAGGGACAGACTGATTTGCATATAGCCAGGTTCTGAGCTGGGATGGGGCAGTGAGATAAATAACGGTGATGGATCAAGCCCTGATCTTTGGACTGGGTAAGAGTGGTCTGCTCAATTCAGACACTCTGTTCATCACCACCCCCCTTTGTAAATCGATTTTGGCCACTATAGGTGTGGCAGGGTATACTCAGACATGAGTCCCTTTCTCACTGCTCCATCAGGATTCAAGCAAGCCGGGCCGAAGAGGCTGAAATGCCAGAAACCGGTCCCCGGTAGCTTGTCTCCTTTCTGGTAAAGAATTGGCTTGGTAGTTCAGTCTGCCCTGTTCCCATGATGCACTGGGCCAGGGACAGACTGATTTGCATATAGCCAGGTTCTGAGCTGGGATGGGGCAGTGAGATAAATAACGGTGATGGATCAAGCCCTGATCTTTGGACTGGGTAAGAGTGGTCTGCTCAATTCAGACACTCTGTTCATCACCACCCCCCTTTGTAAATCGATTTTGGCCACTATAGGTGTGGCAGGGTATACTCAGACATGAGTCCCTTTCTCACTGCTCCATCAGGATTCAAGCAAGCCGGGCCGAAGAGGCTGAAATGCCAGAAACCGGTCCCCGGTAGCTTGTCTCCTTTCTGGTAAAGAATTGGCTTGGTAGTTCAGTCTGCCCTGTTCCCATGATGCACTGGGCCAGGGACAGACTGATTTGCATATAGCCAGGTTCTGAGCTGGGATGGGGCAGTGAGATAAATAACGGTGATGGATCAAGCCCTGATCTTTGGACTGGGTAAGAGTGGTCTGCTCAATTCAGACACTCTGTTCATCACCACCCCCCTTTGTAAATCGATTTTGGCCACTATAGGTGTGGCAGGGTATACTCAGACATGAGTCCCTTTCTCACTGCTCCATCAGGATTCAAGCAAGCCGGGCCGAAGAGGCTGAAATGCCAGAAACCGGTCCCCGGTAGCTTGTCTCCTTTCTGGTAAAGAATTGGCTTGGTAGTTCAGTCTGCCCTGTTCCCATGATGCACTGGGCCAGGGACAGACTGATTTGCATATAGCCAGGTTCTGAGCTGGGATGGGGCAGTGAGATAAATAACGGTGATGGATCAAGCCCTGATCTTTGGACTGGGTAAGAGTGGTCTGCTCAATTCAGACACTCTGTTCATCACCACCCCCCTTTGTAAATCGATTTTGGCCACTATAGGTGTGGCAGGGTATACTCAGACATGAGTCCCTTTCTCACTGCTCCATCAGGATTCAAGCAAGCCGGGCCGAAGAGGCTGAAATGCCAGAAACCGGTCCCCGGTAGCTTGTCTCCTTTCTGGTAAAGAATTGGCTTGGTAGTTCAGTCTGCCCTGTTCCCATGATGCACTGGGCCAGGGACAGACTGATTTGCATATAGCCAGGTTCTGAGCTGGGATGGGGCAGTGAGATAAATAACGGTGATGGATCAAGCCCTGATCTTTGGACTGGGTAAGAGTGGTCTGCTCAATTCAGACACTCTGTTCATCACCACCCCCCTTTGTAAATCGATTTTGGCCACTATAGGTGTGGCAGGGTATACTCAGACATGAGTCCCTTTCTCACTGCTCCATCAGGATTCAAGCAAGCCGGGCCGAAGAGGCTGAAATGCCAGAAACCGGTCCCCGGTAGCTTGTCTCCTTTCTGGTAAAGAATTGGCTTGGTAGTTCAGTCTGCCCTGTTCCCATGATGCACTGGGCCAGGGACAGACTGATTTGCATATAGCCAGGTTCTGAGCTGGGATGGGGCAGTGAGATAAATAACGGTGATGGATCAAGCCCTGATCTTTGGACTGGGTAAGAGTGGTCTGCTCAATTCAGACACTCTGTTCATCACCACCCCCCTTTGTAAATCGATTTTGGCCACTATAGGTGTGGCAGGGTATACTCAGACATGAGTCCCTTTCTCACTGCTCCATCAGGATTCAAGCAAGCCGGGCCGAAGAGGCTGAAATGCCAGAAACCGGTCCCCGGTAGCTTGTCTCCTTTCTGGTAAAGAATTGGCTTGGTAGTTCAGTCTGCCCTGTTCCCATGATGCACTGGGCCAGGGACAGACTGATTTGCATATAGCCAGGTTCTGAGCTGGGATGGGGCAGTGAGATAAATAACGGTGATGGATCAAGCCCTGATCTTTGGACTGGGTAAGAGTGGTCTGCTCAATTCAGACACTCTGTTCATCACCACCCCCCTTTGTAAATCGATTTTGGCCACTATAGGTGTGGCAGGGTATACTCAGACATGAGTCCCTTTCTCACTGCTCCATCAGGATTCAAGCAAGCCGGGCCGAAGAGGCTGAAATGCCAGAAACCGGTCCCCGGTAGCTTGTCTCCTTTCTGGTAAAGAATTGGCTTGGTAGTTCAGTCTGCCCTGTTCCCATGATGCACTGGGCCAGGGACAGACTGATTTGCATATAGCCAGGTTCTGAGCTGGGATGGGGCAGTGAGATAAATAACGGTGATGGATCAAGCCCTGATCTTTGGACTGGGTAAGAGTGGTCTGCTCAATTCAGACACTCTGTTCATCACCACCCCCCTTTGTAATGCTACATAACCAGTCATTTAAATAGTCAAACTATCAATCCACCGCCACTATTTTTCTTATTGTCAGGGGTACAAAGGAAGGGGCAGATTTAAGCCACTTGTGGCTCTTTTGCTCCTTTCTTGCGTGACTTTTGTGACGCAGCAGCTAAACAAAAGAGGCGCCATGGTGCGGCCTGATGGTGCAGGGCTTTATAACGGGAGATGCATCCCGTTATAACGCCCTGCACCATCAGGGGGCGTTCCGGCGCAAGGGAGGGCATTCCTGCGCTGGAACACATCCTAAAAGTGGCTGAGGGAAATCTACAAAATTTCAATCAGTCACCTTTAGGACAATGATGCGTCACACAAACCCTGCACCTGCTTGAAGCAGACGTACGGCTTGACCCAGCATTGGGGAGATAGGGTACCCCAGAGCATTGCTGGAGCTGCGCCATTGTTGCGACGCAACTCCAGCAGTAAAGATTCGGTGACATTTGGGGCCCATGGTGCGCCGCATTGCAAATACGGCGCACCATGTTTGGTGGTGGTAGCGGGCTGCACAATTACTGGCGCATCCCTGCTACTTTGCAGGGATGCGACGGTAATTGCAATTCTGCCCCTTAGGGGCATACTTACTTACGCGTTCTGGCGCATCTCCAGAGATGCGCCAGATCAAATGTGTCACGCAAAACTACCCTTGCGACACGGCAGATGTGCCTCATTTACAATGCGGCGCGCCCTGGCGCAAGGGTAGGCACTTGCGTGACGCATCTCGTCACGTAAGAGCGGCGCATCGCTGGAGTCACGTCGCCAACGCAATGCAACTCCAGTAATGCTCAGGGCCACCCAATACTTAACATGCTGTGTCAGTCCTTACGCCTGCTTCAAGCAGGCATAAGGAATTGAATTGACGTAGCAGCGTCGCAGAAGTGCCTGCGTTAAATCTTGTAGATTTCACGCAGGCACTTTTGCGAGGCGCACAGCCGCCGGACCGCCCACCCTGCGTACTAGTAACGCACCCATTGTGGCGCAGGCCCATGGCTTTATAACGTGACGCATCTCCTTAGATGTGTCACGCTGTAAATGACTCGCAGGGATGCGCCACGTTTACGCCGCTGTTGCGTCACGCAAGGCAACGTAAACGTGGCGCAAGGGGCTTGTAAATGTAATCTGCCCCCTAGTGTCTAGCATTACGCAGTTCTGTAAAGTACACTCATACATAATAGTTACTCAGGCCAATGAGACCACAAAATAGAAAACAAATAAGCATAGTAGCAACGCCACTGAGAAGGAGAGCAGTGCACCTGAAATACACAGAAGATTTTGAAATATAATTTAACTACAATGTAATCGTCAGCAGCATTATTGGCTTGCTCCATGTAAAAAACAAATATTTGCAATACAACAACACAGAGCAGGAGAAAACATAGTAGTGAGTGATGAAATAGCTACTACTACTCACCAAGCCCGGGGATCTCCAAGCCGAGCTGGTCCAGCAGGTCGCGCTCCCGGTCCAGGAGGTCCGTTCAGTGGTGGGTGGCCTGGCTGTAGGTGCGCTGGACCCCGGAGAGTTGGGACATGGCCCAGCACACCTTCTGCCACCGCTTCCGGCGCTCCCGGATGTTGTAGCCGGCCGCGATCCTGCCGCCTCCCGCGATAGTCCTGGGCAGGCGGCGCTGGACGAAGTAGACCAGCGCGCCCACTTCCTCCGGGCTGAAGATCTCCCGTTGCGTCACCTGCTCCCCCCTCAATCGCCCGCATGCTGTCCTGGCACGGGTTCCAGGACTCCTCCTCCCCGCCGCCGCTGCGGCCCTCAAGTGCCTGGGCAGCTTCACGGCGCCTGGCTTCACAATGGTCTGGGCAGGTAAGGTAGGAAGTAGAAAATTAAGAAAGAATAGGATAGGGAAGAAGAAAAGAAAAGAGTTTAAAAAAGTAGTTTAAAAGTAAACAAAAATAGCAGAAAAGACAAAAATATACAGCTAGGAAAAGAGAGGGATAGATAAGAAGCAAAATCGTTCAAAAAAAACCTGAAAAAAGCAAAGGATGGCAAAGATAGCAAGAGGATAAACACCATGCCCAGACACAGGAAATGAATGAAAAACAAGATGGCCGCCCGTTCACGAGCGCGAAAGTAAGTTCGCACGCGATTTTCCTCGCGATCGCGTGCAAACTTGTACTCGCAATGCGCTTACTTCGCGAGATTATACATAGCGGGCGGAAACGGAAATACGTCACGCAAACAAAATGGCTGCACCCGTACTCGACCTTGGGGTAAATTCGCGTGTTGCGCTGCAAGCGGCTCGTGAATACTGCAAAAAAACTCGCGAAATAACACGCCGCAAAAAAATATAAAGCTCATTCGCACGAATTGGCGGCTTCCGCGGTCGGTTTCGCACGATGCCAAGCCTCGCAAATAGCGCGAAATTACCGAAAAATGATTTTTGCAAAAGCAAAACAAATGAGCAGGTGCAAATGGTCAATCTCATGATTTGTAACGATTCCCTGTTGTGCTTCCTGAGGGGGCCCTCCACAATTCGGTTGCCTGCTTGCAACTATTGTGTGACCCTGCTCTGACCTTAACTGTATGCCACAAAAGTCCTGATTTACAGCTAAGGGAGCAGACAAGCAGGTGCTAGAACTTCAAATTCAGTGACACATTAATTAGCCCCTAATTCATTATTGTCAGTTGGGGCAGGGCAGGTGTTGTTAATAAACTAACCCCAAATTAATTCATGTCAGTTGAAGCAGGGCAGGTGTGCTTGCTTTTCCCCCCCCATCTTCTACAGTGATGATGAACCAGAGGGTGGTATTGATGTAACAGAGGGTGGCATGGGTCAAAGAGAGGGTGGCAGTGGTGAAACAGAGGGTGCTGGGAGGCTGTGATGATGAACCAGACGTAGAAACAACATAGTCGCGACCGTTGCGAGACGAAAAGTAAGTTCGCAATTGCGAACTAGTACCAAATCCTCGCGAACTGGCAGAAACACTTGCGAACACACAAAAAAAAAATCCGCAAATTTGCGGGAATTCGCGGATTTTGCGGATTGCGAGTTCGCAAATTCGCTAAATTCGCGAACACCAGATTCGCAAAATTCACCCATGCTTAACCTATACACAACAACTAACACACCTGCAAAGATGCATGCACGCATAGTAACAGGTAAACAGATACCCATGCCCACAGCCCTACAGGTAACCATATATATATACTCCAAACTGAAGCCCCTGCCAACAATGAGCAGCAGTGGCAAATGAGTGTCCATGACCCCGGACAGTAAGGAGCCTCAACAAACTCAGGTTATTATGAAATATAATAATCCCACATAGTAATGAGCATCATTGGTAACTGTGGGCTTGATTCACAAAAGTAATCTGAGATAAAATCCTAACTTTAAGACTTTCGGTATTCACAAAAGGCATTTAGGAGTAGTAAAGTTTTCTATCCTAATTCTAACTTTACTACTCCTAAGAGCCTTTTGTGAATACCAAAAGTAATAAAGTTAGAATTTGGCTCAGTTTAGGAGAAGTAAAGTTAGGAATCCTAACTTTACTACTCCTAAATGCCTTTTGCGAATACCGATAGTCGTAAAGTTAGGATTTTGTCTCGGATTACTTTTGTGAATCGGACCTCTAATGCATAAATGGTCTCAGACATCACTAACCATTAGCGAGCTAGATGGTAAGGAACTGACCTAAGCTGTAATTCTAATGGCCATTGTATAGCTATAAGGAACCAAACCTTCCAGGCACTTTTGCTTGACCAGATTCCTACTCACACATTCCACATATAGAGAACTGGATCTGATGGTTGAGCCTTCTACATCGCTCCTGACGTGAGTAATGACCTGCCACTACTCATCTGAGGCTTTTTGAAGTCACAAGCTTAAAACCTGGCTTTCAAGTGTTTTTTCTTGGGCCTAGATTATCTAGACTCCTACCTGATCAGCGTCAGGATACCCTCCTGAGTACACTCCACCCCTAAACATAATATCTCACTGGTGCAGGGATAAGCAGCCACTCACTCCATGCTCATCCCACAAAAGTGGCATCCCAGTTCTCGGCCTCTCTTTAATGATGGGCCATCATTGTATGGAGGATCATTGTTCCAGTGTGGGTCTTTGCTGGGCTGGGCACCCGGCTGGGCTAATCATGATTTCATTAACGGACCAGGCATTTGTTAGTACATGAATGCATACAGCATAGCTTAAAGAAACAGAGCTGTGGTTGTGACTGTGTTTCCAAGGTGTGCTTTCGGTTGCTTTGCATTGAGTTAAATCATTACCCCTTAGAAAGTTCAGGCTTATGGAGAATTGGCGCCTTTTTCTTTCTGTGAGTGTACACATCAGGGTAGCATGAGCTGGTGTAGAGGCGGGCCCTGGTCCACATGTCTTGTGTGCTGCCGTCCCACTGAGGAGGTGCAGCTCCCGAGACGGCCAGAAAGAAAGAGCGCACCTCTCACTCTGTGGACCCACATGGCAGGTTTTACAATGAAATGATGAGCAAAACGCCTATTCCACGTCATGATTGGCAGCAGAAATCACCCAATGGCTGCTTAACATGGGCTGACTAATAAATAGCTGATGCTTAATTACAAACAGTGACGGATAGGGGGGAACGTTTGGACTCTCTCTCCATGTTGGTTGGATATTTGTATCTTCGAGCCTTATTTAGCCATGGAGGGTGGCCATTTTGCCAGGATTTATGAGCACAGGCCATAGCCACTGCTCCCCTGGTGGAGAACCGTCCTCCTGATTTATAGAACCCAGCCCCCTTGGCGGGGCTCTCCAAACCTACAGTGGAGCTGCCTCTGCGGTGATTCCACTGTAAGCTGAGGAAAATTCAGAGAAGGCCCCATGGTGTTTGGACCCTGCATGGTATTTGTTTCTGTTTCGAAAAAGCTATCAATGGCCCTGATGCGCAGAGAGTCTTCGATTGACTTCCTAGATGGAGGCTTCTATGCCTTGCAAGACGGTCCCTGGAAGAAAAATCTAGTGACGATCGTCCCACCCAAATTAGAACGTGAGGACCATCAGTATCAATTGGGTAGACCAGTGGTCTTTAGGCGCCAGGTCAATATTTTGCCGTGTCAGAGCCAGCCGAGGTCCTGTTGCTACAAACGCTGGGGCATAGGTAGAAGGAAATGGTGCAGCGTGGTGCTGTGGCAAATTTAGCTGTGATGCTCCATCATTTCCAAAATGCAGGGATGCACCGAATTTACAAGAATATGATACACCCCTGTGTTTTACCTAGCGCTGGCACAGAAAAAAGCTTCCTAATGTCAACACAGACACCCTTGCACCCTAGTGCAAGAGCGCCTCGTTGTAGGGATGATTGCTTATGTGCGGGAAGGTCTCCCTTCCTGCACATAAACAATAATGGCGATTTGCAACTTCTATGTGTGCTGCAGGATGCAGCACACACAGAAGTATCAAATCACCATTATTTATTGATTGTTTATGTGTAGGAAGGGATCTTCACGCACAAAAACAATCATTATTTGCATTCTGCTTTTTCAATGTGTGCTGCAGAATACAGCACACATAGCAAAAGTAAAAACAAGGAGAAATAAAAGTATTTTTCCTTGTTGCGCCATTCTAGCACCTGCTTTTGCATGCATTTTTGGGGCAGCATCAAAAAGGAATGGCTGTTGCAGAAGAAGGCCCACAGCAACGCCTGCTGCATGCCCCTTTCATGCACATACGTGCGTGAAAAGGTACCATATTTCTAAAGTGGCATTAACCCACATAAAGTGGCTTAATGCCACTTTGTAAATATGGAGCAGGGCATTGTAAATGTAAATGTACATGTATTTATATAGCGCAAATCGCCCACATCGCAGGCATCTATGCGCTTGCTTAGGGAACCCGTCCTGGTATTCCCCTGTGAGATACCCCGGCAGGGCATCCCGCCGCGAGTGGCCGTTGTGGAGATTAAGCAAGCTATTGCCCAGAGTCGCAGAGTGTGAACGCGTGAATCGAGTAGGCACCGGAGCGAGAATTATCGAGTCCGTGGAATTATTGAGCCCAAACCCCGCCGAGGCGGGGAATTGAACCCTGGTCCAGGGCCGATCTCAGCTTCCGGGTCTGCCGCCTCTAACCCCTGAGCCAAACTTCTTGTGCCACTGGAACGTCAGTAAAAGTGATATTCAGATGGCGCAGTCCCCTTACACATATGCCCCCATGTGTGTCCACCCCATCTAAATGGGGTGGACTATCTGCGAGTTTGGTAGGGCGCGTGACTGACAGTTGCTGCCTGTTCACCTTGCCTACCCAACTCTAACCTCATTCCTCTTGTGGTACTTCCATGAGTAAGCCAGAAGTAATCCTGTCTTGCTCCTTGCTCACTACAGGCTATTCAGATGGTACCTAACTACTAGTTAGCTGTAAAAATTATATGACGGAGAAGATGAGCCATTTCAACTAAAGAAATATCTCTTTTTCTCAATCGTCCTAAATGATTTCTCATCTCAGTATCAAACAAATGAACATGTGCAAAATACTGACTCGGCAATGACATCAGTTCCTTTAGAAGCTCTTCTGGTGCCCCCACATCGCTCGTTGTGCATTTGTGTGACATTCACGTATATCTATGAGTCTTTGTCATAGGAGTCAATGGGGATAGTCGCATATTTATGGCCCATGTTGGCATTAACTTATTCCTTTTAGAGTCTCTGTAATAAAAGCGGACAGGCCATAAAAGAGATGAAACACACTGAGCTAACCCCACAGAAAGATGGAAATCAAGTGTGTACATGCAGCCATTAATTACAGGGCAGCGTCAGTACTGTCTGCTGCAAATATGTAAAATGCTGCCTCGCCTTGTGACACGGATGTCATTAAGACAGAACGGAGTCATTATGCTGGCAATGTTTAAGGGACTCGTGTACTAGCTTTCGATTCCCTCTTTAACCTGTGCAGGTAATTTATCCGCATGCTGTTGACGCGGTTTTGACAGGGCAGCCTGTCCGCAGTAATTGCATCCCCCGCTTGCTTATCGAATGTTGTGGGTAGGCGTGGGTGACAAGGGAAGGATGGCCGTGACCTTGTGTGATTGACAGGCATGTCGGTAATATCTGGTGGCAACAGGATGAAGGTAAATTGGCTACATTGGAAGATGAAATTATTACGACCCTGTGAAAAGCGCACTTTTTTTATCTTCCACGTTTAACTATCTGCAGTCTGTCATCTGTAGCGGATGTCACAGCGCATACCGAGAGAGAGCACAATGCAGAGATAGTAGTACAGGGCGAGAGGGAGGCAGCAGAGATGGGGAAAGGCAGTGGGGACGATGCTAATCTGACATCCTAAACGGATCAGCAGCCCCTATCCCCCTCAGCTTCTTGAGACCCTTATGGGTGACTAGCCGCGCTCTAAAGCCCGTGATTGATTGATTGAAACAAGAAGAAAGATATTTGTGTGGTCCAAGCAGTGGCGGCTGGTATTTAATTGACGTTGAGGGGGGAGGGAGGGGGGGGGGGGGTAACAGGGGGTGGTGGAGGTGTTAGAGGTAATGAAAAAATAAAAATAAACACTTACCTGTCTTCTACCGCTGCCGACCGTCGCATCCTCTTCCTCCTCTCAGTCCTCTTCGCCTGCTTCCAGGACAGGGAGCAGGATGCGCCCGGCTCCCCACCTCCAGATAGCTAATCACAATGCTGCAATGCAGCATTGTGATTGGCCTGAGCACCATGGATCGGTGCTCAGACAGAGAATGGGAGGCTGGGCATGTATAGCCTACATGGGGAACATATAAAGTGCGCCTGACTGTTTGACCGACCCGAGACGGCCGGTCAAAGCATCATACACACTTGGGGCCTCATTTATGAGGCTGTGCGTCACTTTTACGCCGCCGGTGCGCCACTTTTTGTGACGCACCAGTGGCATAAAAAATGCGCCTTTTTGCGCCATATTTACAAAGTGACGCATCTAGTTAGATGTGTCACTTTGTAAACCCCTGCGCCAGGTATAATGTATGCAAGGGTGGCGTATTGACGCAAGGAAGGGTGGTAGAAGTGACGCAGTGAAATCTATGAGATTTCACTGCGTCACTTTTAGGACACCGTTGCGTCAAAATATTGCGCCTGTCTCACAGCAGGCATAAGACTGGCGCAAGCCCTTTCACATGGGACTTGCCCCATGTGAAAGGACGCATTGCTGGAGTTGCGTCACTTTTGTGACACACTCCAGCAATGCGTCACTTTTGCGCTTACAAATACGTCAGAAATACTGACGTATCTGTAACTCCTTGCGACATGATGCGTCATACATTAAATATGACGCATCAGGAATGTCGCAAGGAGTGCGCACTGAGAAGTGACGCATCGCTGCTTTCACGCACGATGCGTCATTTCTTATAAATGAGGCCCTTGGAGTGGGCAAACGCCTTTGCCCTGCTCTGTGAACAGAGCTACCCAGGCCCTACCTAGCTGAGAAAGGTTATCATGAGTTATCATTTTATTTTTTCCTTTTCGACCTGGTCAGTGGGGCGACGTCTTAGCGGAGGAGCCGCCACTGGTCCAAGTAAACACAGGTTGCCTCTGAGCCCAAAGCTCATGTCAGAGAGTGACTGATTACAGAGAACAAAACAACTTATCCATGGCTTGTGTGGAGTGAGGCGGACCACCCCCTATCCATCAAGTTTGTTCTTCAGTGTTCTACAGGTCACATTTTAGAACGTATGTCTGCAAACATTCTGACAAAATTGAGACATGGTTTAGAAGAAGAGTACCTATGAAGCATTTAACCTGTAACTTTGCCTAAAACTTAGTAAGATTTAAAGACCACCTGTGGCAATATCGTAAGCAAATGTGCTGGCTCAGCGTGGAGATGAGCACCTGCTTTTGAGCGCTTGCCCTGTCTGAAGCACATACATATAACTTAGAATTTCTCATGCTTAATCCATTAAGTGCAGACAGCTCAGATTGTACAAAGTAAAAAGAAATCAGTAGTAGACTCTAAAGCTTCAGCTCAGAGCACTGGCATGCCATTTATCCAGACTGCTGCTACACAGGGACCAAGGTCATGGTCACTCCTCCTATTAGCACTTACTACCTCGTTACACCATACCCATAAAGTTCTGTAGGCACTTAATGTCCTGGCGCTGTGGGGAGTTACTGCAGGGATAGTGCATGGCCAATCTCTGGACCAGAGCTTGGAAAAGGGCTAAGATGACTGGCTGCAGGGCATAGCCTTCCGCGATTCAAAGAATCCAGTTACTGCCCTAGAGGACCAAACACCATGTATAGTCGGCTTTGGGGAATCAGGGACAGAATACTGGGCAAGGCAGAATATCATGCCCTTGTGTCAGGTCTCAGCACTAACCTGTGCTTCTTCTTCTAAAGGAGCTGCACAAATCTGTAGAGCTACCTGGCCCTCTTCTCCGCCACCGTCCTGGGCTGCCCCACAGAATAAAATGAACCCAACACCATGGAAGCAGAGGAAAGGAGGTTAGAAGTGAAAGAGAAGAGAGATTAAGAGCACTGAGCGTATGCCTATGGTCGGTGTTGGTTTGAGGTCCTTGAGCATCTAGTCTCAGATCTCAGGTCTCCGTCTGGACGGGTACAGTGTGCTTATGTCCCTAAATGTCACCCTTTACATGCGTGGGCTCTGCATTATTGTTGTTCGGTAATCCACGCACTCTGTTCTGCCTTCCAAAGGGGACTTGGGAGTAGTCTCAGGGTTAAATCTGTAAGTCACTTTGTGGAATTGAAAGGCGTTTCTTCACACCTTTGGCCCCTACTTTGTTTCACCCAAGGTGTGGAAGGAAATCACAAGGAAAAATGACAGCCCAGCCACGAGTTACCTTCAATCAGCTATTAGCCTGCTTGCTCTACAAGATCTATCGGAAACTAGTACATCTTTAAAATGTTTCAAGGTCCTTGGAAATAAATCAGTAAAGATTGTATCCCTTGCAGAGGACAAAGCTGCCATTAGCATGAGGGCCCACGGCTGGTTTGTAATTCAGAGCTATGTGAGGGCAAAGCCCCAACCATAACTAGGAACAGGTTTCTCGAGAATCACAAAAGAAAGATTCTTGCTTCTGGGGTTGGGAATTCTACTCGCAAAGTGTCATCTTCAACCATGGAAATGCACAGACACTTTAAACCAATGCAGATTATGCGGAGACATCCATGAGGATGTATTACATCACTATGCATCTGCAATGGCTTGAGAGTGGAACGAAGACAGATATTAAAGCCTCGCCTGATTGTAAGCCAGGTGTATCTTGCAGGGAGGCGGTAAATGCTTGCTTTGAGGGCAGCAACGTCCGGTTGACCTGTAGCCTTGTCCAGTTTATGAGTGCAGCCAAAGCAAAGTTAAGCTTGGAAGTTATCTAACAAACTGGCCACCAGTTCAGGCCCACTCGCCTCTGAGGAATATATAACAACACTGTTCATAAGAGTCTCTTCTGGTAATTCTGTTTATCATCACGGTTCCCATGCGCTCTCTTGTGGCCACCTTGGGCTAGTGGTCAGAATAGCGACATACATTTTTGTCTATATACATTTTTATTATTGTGTCATCCCAGGCTCAACAACATGGGCCAGGGAACAAGATGATTACATATATGGAATGATTTGGTAAGGGGTGCAACGAACCAGGGGCCTTATTTATGAAGGTCTTGCTCCGCCGGTGCGTCACTTTTAAAATAGGAAAAAGTGACGCGCTGGTGGCGCAAGACCTTCATAAATGAGGCCCCAGGAGAGCAAACGATTCAATGAGCTACAGACTGCTCCCGTCAACAACAAACTTTTTGTCGCCTGCTACAGTCCTAAACACTATTAAGGACTGGGATTACACAGGAGCCCCCAGTAATTAGCACTTCGACAAATGCTGTGTTTTGTGCCATCTTATCCTCCTTACTGACTGCATCGCACACCTGGTTTCATTCCCTTGCAATTTTACGGAATTAATGTAATTTTTAAAAAAGCACTTAACTAATTATAGTATTACCAATGATGTCGTTTTGTTTTTTTAAACATATGTTTTATTTGTTTGTAAAGGTTTTAATTAATCATGCAATAAAGTGAATTTTATTCTCACAAGGTGTGTTTACTTTTGATATGTAACACCTTCCTAGCACAATAGTTTCTTCATTATTGCTATTATTGCTCAGTAATCACCAAGTGTGTTCTGTTTAGTTTTAATTCACTTTTTTCTGTCTCCTTTGGGTACTTTCACCTACTTAAATGCATCTATCCGGTAGGCTGAATGATGTAAGTAGGCCCCAGCGCCTTTCCTTGAAGGTGTCTGAAGTTGTTGTCATGATTTGGTCATTTTTTCTTCACAGGGTTTCTGTCTCACTTCTCGAGTTGTCGCTGGCAGAAGGAGCAGCACCTGAAGGCAAAACAAGTAAGTCAATCTCGATTCTGGTCGTGGTCATGCATGCAGGAGTCAACCTAGCATCTCAACACGGAGCTCCTACTCCTGTGCAAGCCTCCGGATAATGAAGACTGTGGTGGTTTGGGTGTTGCCTTAAAAAGATTAGCCACGTCCAAAATGGCTGCTGGTCATATGGCAGTCAGGTGCTACCTCCCAGGCTCGCAAGATGTTGCACATGTGCTGTACAGTCTAACTCTGCAGAGAGTGTTCTCAAGCCCTGTACCACCCCCAGATCAAAGCACCAAGGAACACAGGCACTGGCAGGAGGTGTGATGTGCGAGTGAGGTGAAAGCAGGGGTTTGCCAAAAGTTTGGTTGCAGACAGTCCAGGCTTCAGAACCTGCTGCATATAGAATAAAGAAATGAGCAGTAGGTTCCAGTGTCCAGAGTCTACTGTACATGAACAAGGATTATGGGCAACAGACTCTGTAGCCATGTGGAGTGGCTCAAGATGTGTCCGCAGGCCATGTCTATGGGCAGAGTCTACTGCGTGTGGCCATTGTCTAATCACAGTAGTCTTGATGCTTTGTAGACAGGTTCAGCAGAAATTCCAGGGGAAATAGAGGGGTTGGGCGTGCGTTAGGGGATGAAGTCCAAGATGCCAGTATTTAGTTTTTCAATTGAATCTTTATTTGATTTATTTTGTGGTGATTTTACCGGCACCCAACACGTTTCGTTCTAATGATGAGAACTTCGTCAGGGTTCAGTAGGCAAGTACCTTTTCTTTGAAGTTAAAGGGATGATGTAAATAATTAATTTACTCTCTTAATTTCTATGCAGGTAAGTACTTAATCAATAATAACTCAATCGAAATGAAGGAAAACAGAGTCCGTGGTGTACGAGTTTCTAAGGGTTTTATTCCTCATAAAGGAATCAGGATATCATGTTCTGACCACCACACAGGGTGTCAGAAGGGATAGATGAGCGCGCTGTCGTTTATTGACAATACATAGCTTATATACTCGATTTACATCATAATGTTCAATGTAAGAGGCGTAACAGCTGAGAGAAGACAAGATAACAGTATACACGTGGTGCTAGTACATCATCAAGAGGCGTAAACTAGGCGTGAACTAGGGTGTGTGCTAGAAACGTCACTGATAGGTGACGCAAGTGGGTGGCACCAAGGGGTGGTGCTAACAGAATGTTGCAATGTCAGCAGAAATCGGAAGCTTGGATGCGCGCGCAGCTGCATGACGTGTGATAGACGGGGTGCAGGGGACTTGACATTTACACTGGCGGAAAGAGACAGAAGTCTGGCATGTCAGATCAACTTGTGCTTCTATCATATCTGATATCTGATGTTTAGGAACTAAGCTATCTGGGCAGAAAGGTCTCTAGAGCAGAAGCTATTCTATACTTGCTGTGAGTGCGTGTATAAGCGCCTGAGTGTCTGTATGAGAAGCGTGGGGGCATGGGGCCTTCCATGGAAGCATGGCAACAGAGGCTATGAATTACTTGCATAAAGACAGGTCGGCCCTTTAGCCCTGTAGCTGAGGAAGGATGTTTACTGAAGCTAGCAGGCTGGAATGTATCTTCGGGAGGAAAACAGATAACTCGAAGGTTATAGTCAATCTTGGCAGGCAGCAGGCTGAGCTGAGCACGGAGGGCCGCGCTAGAAGTAAGTCAGAGTTCACGGGAACGGGGGCTGCTTGGGCAGAGGCCCTCGCAGTCAGAAGCCAGAAAAGAGGCTCGATGGCAGAGATTCAGGGCCTACTTTCAGCCAGGCTGAAAAACGTAGGAGTACACTTCAAAAAAACGTTGGCATAGCATACTTAGGAACGGACCATCAAACCCATTCATGGTGGGTCTGAAAGAGGACAAGTTAACGTTGGACGCAAATGTATTTGCGTCTTCATAGCTGATACAGGAGGGAAGTTACATGCACCTTTAACTCGTACATGGAGTCGGTGGGGTACTCGCTAGGGAACACAACATGACCATAAAATTTATATTACCTCATTCCCTCCTTGTTCCCTACGGACCCTTCATGATATATCGATCCTCATAAATCGATCAGTTTGTTCTTGTAACATTATATGTTCGTCTTTCTTTCTTTGACTGTTTGAGAGGCAACTGGAATGCTCAATGCAGGATGTGGCACACAGTCCACATATCGCTGGCCCACACTGCAGGCACAGGCAACAACTGAATACTATAACAAGGCCAATGCCTAGGAAGGATAAGATCTTCCATCCCCAAGCTGTTAACGTAGTCCAGAACCAACCGGACCAAGTCCAGGTGCCTGGATTCTGATGTATCTGATTTGCAATTTTATGTAAACGGGTGATAGCTTGATAGACAGATGGTGCATTTTGTGGAATGAAAACACAGCAACTTGACCCGATGACCTTACAAGCTCCACCTCTGTCTGCCAAGATGACGTCAATCACAAGACGATTTTGAAGGACAACAGTCCGTATAGCAGACTGCTCCTCTGTTAAGTTACCTAGAGCGGAGGCAGTTTCGTTCACTACTGCTTCAAGTGTTCTCGTTAATCTGCGTATTAATTTACTGTTACGTCAGGAATAATCGCACTCCACAGGTATAATGGGTGCAATGCAGCCCTGGTCCGATGTGAGCCCTCGTGTCGAAATTGAAAAAGCGATTCTTCAGTCAAGTCGGTGTTCCAGGCTATTCCTCTGGAAGCAATTAGGATATCGCAGGGCCTCAGTCGGCCTCAGTAATATATCTTAGATTCAAAATTCTCCTGCCAGAGTGAGCGAAGGGTATGGGTAGTGTGCACAGGGTGTGGACACACATTACATTCAGACATGTTATGCTACATCCTGTGACTTATACAGGGTGCTCCCTTGTGTCTGGACAAAGCTAAACCTCTCTGAAGAGCTGTAATGACAGCAAAACATTTGTAAGGGGTTGCTTTCACTCATTTCAGGCTGGCTTGGATGGTATTTTACCAATCCAAAGCTGTAATACTGTGCCTGGAGTGGTAAACGGCTTTAATCATTTAACAATTCGGCATGTATAGCACAGTAATAATCCTATGATTAAAGACTTTGCTGTAGAAATGGCAAAACATGAGTCACTTTCTATCTCGGCATGAATAGCACTGTGCTAATCCTATACTTCAAAACTTTGATAGAAAAGCTGCATTTGACGTTAGCAAATTTAAAGTGTGATTGGTGTTGAGGGTGCTTTATACAGGAGCTGCCTTTCATCTAAATTTGGGAACTACCCAAAGTTCTCTATTTCTTTTTTGCATAGTTTATGCAGCACTCTATGCCTGCAAAGGTATTGTTTTGACTTATACTGGGTGCTTCCTTGTGTCTGGAGAAAGCTAAACCTCTCGGAAGAGCTGAAATGACAGCGAAACATGTGTCAGGGGTTGCTTTTATTCATTTCACTGTGCTTTGGATGGCATTTTAACAATCCAAAGCTGTAATACTGTGCCCGGAGTGGTAAATGGCTTTTGCCATTTTACAGCTAATCATGGATAGCACTGTGCTAATCCTATGCTTGAAGACTTCACTGTAGAAATGGCAAAAGACTTTCTCCCTTTCTATCTCAGGGTGGATAGCACTGCGCTAATCATATTCTTACAACTTTAATAGAAAAGCAGACATTTGAGGTGAGCAAATTTAGAGTGTCACTGGTATTGAGGGTACTCTATACAGAAGCTGCCTTCCAACTAAACTTGGGAACTACCCAGAGTTCTCTGCTTCTTTTTTGCATAATTATTGTGGCATTCTAAGCCTGCAAGTGTATTGTTTGGATCCTGTGACGAGGGCCTAATAAGCAAATCCAATGGCCATGCTCACTAGGGTGTTGGGCTTCCGGGACAATGCACATATGTGAGAAACCAGCATCTGTTTTTAGTGCACCCCACGTTCACCCCCCTCCCCCCATTTTGACTTCTAAATGCTAATTTTCAGACTTTGACTGAACCTTGGGCTCTGCTAACCACACCCAGTGTCTGTGCTCTGATTAAAAGTTCATGATAATTAAATATAATAGAATTTGTACTGACAACCTGCCTGTAAGTCCCGAGTACATGGTAGGGCATGTAGGTTTAGAGGCCCAGTTGATTTAATGCACTTAATTGTTAACTACTATGGTATCTACTGTCGTTTTAAAAACCAGCCCGGTCTTACAGGCTGCTTTTAAATTGAAAGAATTTGCAAAGTCCACTTTGCAAATAAAGATGCTTCCAAAGTCTCAAACTACCTTATTGTTTCATATATGTCACCATGAATGCCTCACCTAGGTGTCCCAGAAGTAGTGTGCCCTGTAACTGTAACCTGGAACATTATAAAAGATGTTTTTTATGCCCTGGTGAGGGAAAACTACCTATTGAATTCCCCCATTGAAGGCAATGGTGCCTTAGAATAACATAGGAATATTTGATTTAACTATAACTATTGAGAGAAAGGAGCTAATAAGTAATTTCAAAGTATGAAATGGTTAATAGAATATATACAATAACTTGAACTGTTAGATTTATTATAACTATCAAAGAAAATAAGAAATAGAACTTTCCTTTTTGAAAGCCAAAATGCAGCCTTCCAGCTGCCCTCTTCTGAATCACAAGACTCTGCTAGGCTGAGCCAAGCTGTCTTAATGAGGTGTGAAGTGCCATCATTAGAGCGAAACGATTTCTTGTGGAAGGAGAACTGAAAGCTGCGGAGCAACATACAGGATCGTGGTGGAGTATCCAAACTGATCCTATAAGAGAGAATGATGAATTATAACAGAAAAGGCTCACCCCCACATCCTGCACCCTCAACCTGACCGGAGCCCCTGTAATTAGATCAGTGACAGGGCTGAAAGTGGGGTGTTAGAGAAATGTAGCCACACCAGTGGGTTGTGTCAGTCGGATCTAACCCAGCAGGAGAGAGTGTCTCCATTTTGGATTTTGGAAGAGTAGAGCTTTCTGGGATAAGAATAGGCCACACTTTGGAGGAAGTGGTCATACCTGAGAGTGGCACCCTGTATCCCATTGGTTACGGGTGTCTCCCTACTAGACACCCAGGAATACTGAATAAATATAGGAAAGCTGCATGGCAACTCAGATTTCCTCCCTTAAAAAACAAGGAGAATAAGGACTGCCCTGCTGGAACCCTGGTCAGCACCCAAAAACTTTACTCTGAAGGACTGCACCTGCTGCACAGTCTGGTACTACAAGGAAAACACTCTCAAAGCTACTGGTTAAAAGAGCCCACCTGCATCATCTCTACTAAGAAAGCCTCATCATGGAGTGTTTCCAGTGGACCTTTAAGGAGTTTATCAGCTGTATTGTGTGAATTGTAGTCTGAAAATCCAGAGGAAACTCTCAGATTCTCTAGACACTTCAATTGGTGTTTTGGAAGTTTTAAACCCACAAGAGGAACTTCAGGAAGTAGTTACAGAAATTTGAGTTTCAATTAACTTCTGTAAAAAGCTCCATAGGTTGTCCAAGTGCATTGTGGAAGTTGTAGTCCCAGTCCCAGACCCGAAAAAGGCAAACCAGAAAATTTGAACCCTTGGTTGGTGCTATGGACCACTTTCCTGCACCAAGAAACACTTCTGGAAGTAAGTGTAAAAGTGTTACATCATGGGTGGCCTAAACTCTGGACTTAGTGCCGGTCCAGCGCTATCTTTCTTAACCCTTTGAGCGCTATTTAATTTTAAGCTCTAATTTCACTTTCAATCTTTACAAATTCATATCTCTTGTCCCCTACATTGGATGTTTGCCATTTTGGTGTCTATTTGTTCATAAAAATATAACCTATTTGTATGAATTGGTGTTGTATTTTTATTATGTAATGTGTCTTACTTACTTATTGTATTGTTATTTTTAATGCTTTACACACCAGTCTCCTAAGTTAAGCCCGCCTGCTAATTGAGACCTTGAATGAACCTTGTATTGAATTTGTAGCCTTACTAGTGGTAGGTCCCTACATTTCACTACTAATAAACTACTTTCCAACATTTGTTGGCATTGGTGGGGTACATACTTGTGTTTGAATTACACCATACAGTGAATAAAGTTAAGTTATTTAAAATCCTCTAAATTGACTTAGAACAAAACGTTTGTTTTTTGAATTTTTGAAAATTGGTCTTAACTCATTTGTATTCCATTTTTCTAAATGTATTGTATTTCTGGGTTGAAAAGCTTTTTTGTGAACCAAAACTAGGGATAAGATGGATCTAGTTCTGGCTATCCTGAACATCACAGTGGGTAAGCTTAGGGTTTAGTGTAAGTCCGGAGGGCTACCTAATGTCAACAAGATCAGGAAGGCAGAGTTGATTAGGTCCCTTAAGACTTGGGCACAGGCAGAACCAGGGAGAGAAGGGGAGGGTCAGCCCTTCAACTACCTCCAATAGGAAGGAGATGAAGATAACATGTCTATTACTTCCAGTAATAGCCTTAAACTTTTAGTTAGTGGAGGGAAGAGAGACTCCCCCACCAGAACCATAGATGTTCTTGGAGCTGCAGGCTCAGTTAGCTTCAATAGCTCTGGAAGAGAGGAAGTTGGACCTAGCTGTGAAGAAGTGAGCAAGGGAGGAAGAGATAATATATGGTGTCAGTGACAATAAAGTAGATTTTGAGACTCGGAAGGTGGTGGGAGGTTGGGTTTGATCCCAGTCTTGCCAAGGGAATAGTTTCCATGTATTTAGAGGGAGACAACATTGACACATGTTTGTTTGCATTTGAAAAGACCCTTGAGAAGAGAAGTGTCCACTCTAAGTACTGGGGTTCGCTTCTGTGGGAATTGATTCTAGTAGCTGGGAGGGATACGCTCCAGACCCTAGATAGGGATGAGATAGAATTCTACCCACGTATGAAGGAAAGTCTAGTAAGAAAATTTGGTTTGAACCCAGAGCAATACAGGGTACAGTTCATGGAGACCCAGAAAGTTAACACACAGTCCTGAGTGGACTTTGTTGGCATCTCAGTAAGCACTAGAGGGCTGGATTAATGGTAACCAGGTAAGTACTTATTAGGGGCTGTACAGCTTAAGTTTGAAAGAGTACATCCTGACACATTGAGTACAAGAGAAGTTACACCAGTATGTAGTAGACTTTAAGCTGGGTGGTCCCAGGAAACTGGGGGAGGCAGCTGATGAGTGAGTGAGAACCCTGGTTCTCAATCAGCACCAGAGGGGAGACTCCAAGTAGTGGGGTGGGGGTAGGCCCACAAAAGCCAAAGGAGGGAGTTGATAAGTTCACCACAGAGACCCCTTCAGTTCCTCAGAACTCTAAAAAGGAGGAGAGTCAATCCTACCCAAACTCTGATAAATAAAGACACGGAGACCCAGGGCTAAAAAAGTACTCAGACAAAGTATGCTTTAACTGTCAGCAGTCAAATTACTTCAGAGGTGATCCTGCCTGTTCCAAGAAGGTGGTTAGCACTGGGCAGTCCAGTGTAGCCATAGAGGAGGACTCCACAGATGAGGAGGTTCTCATAGCATTTTGTAGGGAGTCTAGTCTAGATGGTAAGCAGGTGATCTATGAGAGTGAGAGTACGCACTTCCACTCCATTCAGGTGAATGGGATCCCTGCCATTGGCCTGCAAGACACCTGTGCAAGTGACACTTTAGTGAGTCATAGCTTGGTGTACCCAAACATGCATGGGCCTGTACTCTGAAGTTTTTACTTCGTATTACATTTTACACACATTTTTTACATTGTAAAGACTGTTGGCACACAAGACTTTACAACATAAGACAAAAACCATGCTTTTTAGGGTAATTAAAAAGAGGGTTTGGGGTATCTCCCCCAAAAATTATACAATGTTCAATTAGTACCTGTTACAGTACTAAACCTTTAAACGATAAAGGTATTTAATTAAATATATTAAGATTTAATGTATAACAGTTGGTGGCAGTGTTAGACTGTGACAGAATATTTCAGAAATAGTAAGTGTAGTAAAAGTCTGAGTGGTAGTGGAATGCTTGGTGAAGGTTTTTCTAATGTGAGTGAATGTAAATACTTGGCAGTGGTATGCGTTGTAAAATTAGCAATGTAAAGATGTGCGTAGTAAAGTAAGGCATGGTAATGTCATACAACCAACATGCATATGCCAGGAGAGTCAAAAAGAATAAGGGTAGTCTCAGGTGACGTCACCACCAAACCTGTAGTCATAGTGCCCCTAAAGTAGGAAGGTAATCTTCGCTGACATAAGGAGGTAGACAGTGCAGACCTCCCCTTAGATTGTCTCCTGTGAAGTGACCTCCCAGAGGTTGGTCTGATCCCAAGTGGGGCGGTTGTCCAGGGCACCCTAACCCAAAAATTTTTGGCAATCAGTCCTTACAGCAAGGAAACTGGGGTCCCAAATAAAAGGGAAAAATAAGATGAAATGTAAGCCACTCTTAAAAAGAGTTCCAGTGAGCCAAGGGTCTTCTGTCCCAAAAAGGGAGAAATTCAAAGTTGGCACTGGCGAGGCTTCACCTTGCCACAAGGAAGTCCTGAGGAGTCAGGCAGCTGTCAAGCAGTAGGGTGCCGCCCATGCACTGGCAAAAGGGAAAGTGGAAGATAAGTGTCTGCTGCGGGATGTGGTAACCCCCCCCACACTAAACATAAAAAGAGGTTGCAGGACCCCACAGTTGCCCTTAAAGCAGCTCAGCCACTTGTCAGTTGAGAGATTAGGGTGTGGTTCTGGATTCTGACAACTTTCAGTATCCTCTGCTGGGTGCTGGTCTTAATGGCATCACTTTATTTGGCATTGGAGTGAGACCTCATGGCTTTACAGTAAGTGAGACCCTGTTGGTCACGGTGGGTGTTGGACTTGGCTCTTTTTGCAGGGTCATCTCAGAAGTTTTTGCATTCCTCCTGTATTTCTTCTAACCTGTTGTTGGTAGTTGTATGACTCAGGGCACTTTATCACGTTATCACTGTTGTTCAGTGCTAAAGTGCATGTTTGGCATATTTAATGTACCTATCAGTCCCTTGTAGTGTGGTAAATTTAATTACCTGGTACTGAATTTCTATGCGGTAAAGTCAATAAGAATAACTCATAATAAATAAGAGGCAAAATCCGTGATATTTGAGGTTTCTCAAAAAGGGTTTTTATTCCTTAAAAAGGAATTGGGTGATTAGCATATTGGCTCGAGCCAAGGTGGCATACCGTTCCGTCACCACGCAGGTTCGGGAAGGGACAGACTGACAGAGTCAATGGTAATATGCGAGTATGCAAGTATGCGACAATACATTATTGACAGGCATTCATATATATAGTCAATGCATTACAGTAAAGGCATATGCAGGAGGCGTAACAGCTGAGAAGAAAGATAAGAGTGCATGTACGTAATACAAAAAGGCGTTATAATAGGCGTGCATGAAGGCGTGAACAAGAACGTCATTTATCATGATGTCACAAGTAGGCGGATCCATGAGTGAATCCGGCAGTGTCAGCAGAAATACATGGCAGAGATGCGCGCGCAGCAGTATGACGTGTAATGTACGTGTAACTTGAGGGGTGAAGGGGGACTTGACATTTAGCCCTACATGTGGAGACAGATGTCTGGATGTCAGATCAACCTAATCCCAAATCGTATCTAATATCTCATGTTTAAGGAACTGTATTATCTGGAAGGAAAAGGTCTTTCGGACAAGAGGCTATTCTATACTGACTGTGAGTGCGTGTATGAGCGTCTACGTGTCTGCATGAGATGCGAGGGGTGCGAGGGAGGGCATGGGCCTACCATGGAAACAGAGCCATGAATTACTTGAACAGAGACAGTGAGGCCGAGCCCTTTGCTCTGCAGCTGGAAGGATGTTGACATGAAACTACTAGACAGGAATGTATTTTCGAGGAGTGGAGCAGATAATTCGAAGGTTGAATACAGTCTTGGCAGGCAACAGGCTGAGCCAAGCACCGTTAGCCGCAGAAGGAGTAAGGCAGAGGTCACGGGTACAGATGCAGGCCCAGGTTTGAGATTCAGAGTCAGAAGGCAGGAAAAGGCTCGATGGCAGAATTCAGGGCCTACTTCGCCAGAACTGAAAAACGTGTAAAGTACACTACATAAAGACGTTGGCATGGCATATTTAGGAACGGACTATTTGACCCATTCATGGTGGATCTGAAAGAGGGCATGTTAACGTTGGACGCAAATGTATTTGCGTCTTCATAGCTTAAAGTGGAGGGAACATACATGTACTTGTAGCGTGTACACGGAGTCGTTGGGGTCTAAGATAGGGGACACAATCGATCACAAAATTTATATTACCTCATTCCCTCCTTGTCCCCTACGGACCCTTCATGATATATCGATCTGCATGAATCGATCAATCTGTTCATGTAACATCATTTGCTCTTCTTTCTTCTTTTGACGTTTTGAATGGGAATTTGAATGCGGAATACATGATGTGGCGCACAGGCCGCAAATCGCCGGTCCACATTGTAAACACAGGCAGCAACTGAATACTATGAGAAGGCCAATGCCTAGGAAGGATAGGATCTTCCATCCCCAAGCGGTCAACGTTGTCCAGAACCAACCGGACCAAGTCCAGGTGCCTGGATTCTAATGTATCAGACTTGCAATTTTATGGAGACGTGTTATAGCTTTATATACCGTTGGCGCGTTTTCTGGAATGAAAACACAGCAACTTGACCCGATGACCTTACAAGCTCCACCCCTATCAGCTAGGATGACGTCAATGACGAGACGATTTTGAAGAACAACAACCCGCATGGCAGACTGTTCCTCTGTTAAGTTACCTAGAGCGGAAGTAGCTTCATTCACTACTGCTTCGAGGGTTCTAGTTAATCTACGTATCAGTTTACTATTAGTAACAGTACCTATGTAGGGGAAGAAACCTTTATTGAAGTCTGTGTATTGCTCCCACGCCGTTTCAGTGTAGTCGACAATCGGGAGATCTCTTCGGAGTCTATTGTTTACTAGATTGGTATTTCTGTGATAATCAGGAGGAGCTAGGAAAACAGGTGGCAGAAGGAATGCAATGTAACAGGTACCATCCCAATCTGGAGGCAAACGTATGTATGCGGTATGGCCACAGACAAAGTAGGAATGACGAGTAGCTCTAAACGTGGATTTGCCTTGATCACTGAATTCGATCACAGTAGTACATTTACTATGACCTAAGTGTATGGAACCATTCTTTCTGATACATAATTCACCTTTGACTGGTAACACTGACATAGCAGGCAATACTGGTGCGGCTTCGGATTCAACAGTTAGAATCATGAGGTTAATTGTGTAATTACCTAATCCATATACTTCATTTTCTAGATCAGTTCCTGTTCTAGTGGGAAGTCCCTTCTTGTCAGGGTAACAGACTTTAAGTAGAACTAAGTTCAGGTTTCCCCAGACCCAATTCCCATCGTAAACAGCAATGTCAGAATCTAGGGAATTAATCAATCTAAACCACGCCCCACAGGAGCCATTGTGAGTGAACGGGTACGGAAAGAGGGGCAGAACTCCCTTGTATTTCTGGTAGGGAGGGAGTCGGCCACATATCCAGCAGTTTGTTGCATTGTTAGTCTGATGGAAGTGATGTAACATACTAATGAATGTGTTGTTGCGCAGCGCAAGTCTGTAAGACAATTCATGGGGAGGTAATTCGCTAAAGGAATGTTCGGCAGTGACATTGTAAGCAGATTGTGCACGCTTGAAAATAGGGTAGTACATGTGCAATAATATACTGGCAGCAATAATAAGAAAGCTTAGAAAAAACATAATCAATAATGTCACTATACAGTGACTACGAAGTGATTTACAATATGCACGTTTCTTGAGTTGTCTCTGTCTATCTCTCTCTCTATCTCGGTCTAGGGGATACATGTCAGAAACTAATTTAACCGATTCACCTAGGGGAGGACTTAAACAATTAAACTGTCTGACTTGCTAGACCGTAACTTTAGTCTATATTCTTCGGAGGCGGTTTTCTCAACCAGGGGGAGTTTTGAGTCAGTTTGTGGAGGAGGGCAGGGCTTAGAGTCCAAGTCCGAAGAAAGTCTGTGAAACTTTTTGATGTGGCTCGAGTGCAGCCATCCTTTTCTGCCCTCCAATTTAACAGCCGTCCTTGTCGTCAGAAGAACCAACTTCAGGGTCTGCCAGCGGGGCTCCAGTGGACTTCTCCGGTCAAAGTTCCGCACGAACACAAAATCGCCAGGGATCACTTCATGGGGCTTCACCTCGGTGTTGTCGGGAAAGGCTGCAGCTACCTGTGAACGACAAGATTGTAGTGCAGACATCAAGGAGGCAAGGTAATCTGTCAGCATAACGCAATCAACATCTGTGATTTTACGAGGTATAGGCGTCCCCCACATATTTGGTGGCCTACCGAAGACCACTTCATACGGGGATAGCCCGGTTCGAGAGTGCGCAACCATCCTCATATAGAAAAGGGCAACTGGCAAGGCTACTATCCAGTCAACGCCTTTCTCTCTACATAATTTTGAAAGTCGGATCTTTAGAGTCTGATTATGGCGCTCCACGAGACCTGCTGCCTCGGGATGCCGGACACAGTGGAACTTCCACTGATACCCTAACAGGAGTGTTATGTGTTTCACAAGCTCGGATGAGAATGGCTGACCGTTATCTGAGTACACGATACGGGGCAAACCATACCGTGGGAAGAACTCGCGAACCAGCTGCTTGGCAGTGGTCGGAGCAGTGTAATCTGGGACTGGATATGCTTCTGTCCATCGGGAAAGTGCACATACGACTACGAGGACATACTTGAATCCTCGACAACGTTCCATCTGGATATAATCCATCTGGAGGACTTCAAAAGGGTGATCGGGAGGCTGAAATCCACCTTTCTCTACAGGAATGCTTTTACCTGGATTGAACTGACAACAAATCATGCAAGTACGCACTTTTTGTTTCGCTGCGGCTCGTAAGTTCTTATTGTACCATATGTGTTGAATGCTATCTAGCATTGCCTTTTCTCCTAGGTGTGCTGGGCTATGTATAGTGTTAATAATTATTTGAACCATAGAATCGGGGAGAAACCATGTAGATTTTCCCTTCGTCATCCATCCCTGATCTGTTTGGATCCCTCCTAGTTCAGTCCACTTCTTGATTTCATCTGGTGTGGCATGTGTCTGTATGTCAATTACATCATGTGCGGGATCCTTGACTGTCATGCAGTGTAATTGTGTCGGAACTATTGTCTTTGTCAAGTCAGTTGCATGCATTCGATTCTGGGCAGTTTGCTTAGCTGTTCGGTCTGCCAGGTCGTTACCCTGGGAGATCGTATCGGTAACCTTTGTATGTGCCTTACACTTCATAATAGATATCGCAGTAGGTAGATGTATTGCATCTAACAAGGCTTGAATGAGGGGACCGTGTTGAATGTTGGCACCGTGAGAAGTCAAGTAACCTCTCTCTCGCCAGAGGACTCCGAAATCGTGAACGACTCCGAATGCATAACGTGAATCAGTGTACATGTTAACTCTCTTATTTTTGGCTTGAATACAGGCTTGTGTCAGAGCGATGAGCTCTGCTGCTTGAGCTGACAGGGTGTCGATACAATTTGTTTCTATAACTTCGGTGTCTGTCGTGACTGCGTAAGCTGCCACTAATTCTCCTGTACCTGTTCTCATACATGAACCATCCACATAAAGTGTCAGGTCTGGGTCTGGTAATGGGACATCTGTCAAGTCTTGTCTGGGTTTCGTCGTAATAGTGATGACTTCGATACAATCATGCTTCAGTGGGTCTACACCGCTTAATGGCAAAAGTGTGGCAGGATTCAATGTGCTGCAGCGTCTGATTTCTATGTGTGGTTGAAACAATGTCAATTCATAACCTGTCAGTCTTGCTATGGTCAAGTGTTGGGTCTGTGTACGATTTAAAAGAACTTCCACGGAATGTGGAACTTGTACTGTCAATTGATGTCCTAATACTATGGAATCGCTCTGTCTGATTGCTAAAGCTGTCGCTGCGACTGATTTCAAACATGCAGGTAAAGCTTGGGCTACTAGATCTAATGTGCTAGAAAAGTAAGCACACGGTTTGTGTGAACCTGCTTGTTCCTGAGTGAGGACTGACAAGGCAGTACCTTCACGTTCTGTAACAAAAAGTGTAAAGGGCTTACTGTAACATGGTGTTGCTAAAACTGGTGCTTGACATAAGGCTTTCTTTAAGTCTTCAAAAGCTTGTGTATGTTCCTGAGTCCAAGGGAGGACAGTCGATGTCGCTGCCTCCTGAGTCGTCAACTGAATGAGTGGCTTTGCTAGAAATGCATATTGGGGAATCCATTGTCTGCAGTACGAGGTGAGGCCTATGAAAGCCCGCACCTCCTTTTGTGTTTTCGGTGGTGACATGTTTACAATTAACTGAATGCGATCTGGGGTTGAGCTGTCTCCCCACTTTGGACAGCAAGTGACCCAGGTACACAACTTGCTGAACACAGAATTGCAGCTTTGAAGGGGAAACCTTGTGCCCCTTGTCAGCCAGGAAATTTAAAACCGTCAGTGATGCTGTTTCACATTCGGGTTCGCTTAGTGCGGTGATCAGCAGATCATCGACATACTGGAGTAGGGCGGTGTTAACAGGCATATGGATACTGTCAAGTTGTCTTTTCAGTGCTTGGCTATAGATGCTGGGGCTTTCTGTGAATCCTTGAGGTGCGCGTGAAAATTTGAAACTTCGTCCATTTAAACTGAATCCGAACAAGTATTGGCTTTCTGGATCAATTGGGACGCTAAAGAAGGCGTTCTTGAGGTCAATTACAGTAAAGAACGTCGCTTCTGAATCAATAGCTGTCAGTAATGAAGAGATATCTGGAACCACAGGATACTGTGGTACAATGCATTTATTCAATTCGCGCAGATCAATAACTAATCGATAAACAGGTGGTGCATTTGGATCAGTACGTTTAAGAACTGGAATAATAGGAGAATTACATACATTGGAGCCGGTTTCCACGACCACTCCTTGTGCAATGAGCTCGTCAATTATTCTCAGTAAAGCCACTACAGCATCTGGAGGTAACTTGTATTGTCGAATTCGTGGTAATACCACTCCTGCTTTGAGTGTGACTCGATATGGTGTAATGTGCATACAACCTACATCAGTGGGGCCTTGCGCCCACAAGTGTGCAGGTACATTCTGTAACCGGGGATCCATGTCTCTTAATACATAATGGCCTTTAAAGTCTCGCAAGAATAATCGTACTCCTTCCGGAGAACAGCATATTATAGCTCCTAGAGCTTTCAGTGTCTTTATACCTAACAAGTTTTCTGGACATGATTTTGTAAGCAATAAATCTGTAGTCCGTGTCAAAGGACCAACTGCAAGGGGAAATGGCTGTGATACTTCATTAATAATAGGCTTTCCTGAAAATCCAAGGGAAACATTCTGTGAGCCTGAGAGGGGTGCCCCTGGAACCTCATTGTGACTGATTGTGGTCCTGCTTGCCCCTGTGTCAATTAAAAACTTTCTGTCTTTTCCTAACACTTGACTGTGTACATAAGGACCCTCTTGATCTACAGGAACTTCAATAAGGGGCAAGCCAAACTCCCTCTCTAGGCCGTTTCATGTGTACCGCTGATAATCGGGGTAGTCATTCTGTGCATACTGGTACATCTGTTGTGTCGTGTTCTGTGTTGCAGTAATAGGCTGTTGCTGTGGCACTGCTACAGTTTGTGATGAAGCTGGCATAGGCGGAATATGTTGTATATTCTGTGGTACTTGTTGCTGGGCCTGATCTTGTCTAGGTGCGCGCGGTCTCTCCTTGGTCTTACCCGTGGAGATATTGTGTTTCAGAACTGCACAATCGTTTACATAATGACCTGGCTGTTTACAATAGTTACATGTCCCTTTAACAGGAGCCGTCGAATTACTAGGCTGGGTCGCACCCTTTTTGTGACCATCAGCAGGAACTGACTGGGCAACTAACATTTTCATTTTCGTGTCTTTCATACGTCTCTGTTCATGTTCTTGTTCTTCTCTAATTCTATTCTGGTGGTACTGTAACATTTGTAACATTTGTGAAGGGGTGTTAGCTTGCCAAGTGCTTTCGACTTTCAGTACTCTGTTCTTAACCTGGGGCAGTGAATTCTCGACTAATTTCGTTACAAAAAGGTGTGGATATGACTCGCTGCTTGGTTTCAGGCCGCTATTAATACCAAAACATTTCTCAAATCGAGTATAAAAATCACCAGTGTCTTCATCGGGTTTCTGTTTACAGGCTGAGATTGCACCCCAATCTTCCTTTTTCGTACTTAATAAACGTGGCAACACTTGTACTAACAATCCTGGTAATGCTTTAACCTTATCCCCAAGCCCTTGGCCCGGAATTCTAGTATTTTCTTCGTTTTCTAATGCAGTCCAATCAATCTTTGCATTTCCCACTTCCCATTCTTTTTCTTTAAGTTTCTCATAAATACCAGGAGGCAGTAATACTTTCAATATCTTCATAAGGTCGGGATAAGTATAGTCACCCATGAGTAACATATCTTTTATTTCACGGTGAAAACCTGCGGGGTCTTTATCATGGCTAGGTACTAGTTTTTTCATTTCCAATAATTCTATTTTGGTTATGGGTGTGAACACAAACACACGTCTAAGTGTATTATCGGTATTCTGAACTGGGTGCACTTCTCGTAACGGATTCTGTCTATCCATGTAATACATTTTTCTTTCCATGGAGTGTGCTGAATCAGATTGTGGACATAGAAAGGCACTATATCTGTGCCGATGTTCTAGAATTACCTTAATTAGATCGGTACCTAGACCTCTCCACTTATTCATGAGTAGTTCTGCTAATATATCAGGCAGGGGGCCTGGATCGGAATGTTGGCTTCTATACAATAGAAGTAGGTGTTGTATCATGTATGTACCAGCTAAACGCTGTTCACTTGGTGTCATGTTCAAAAATGTGTGTGCTAACGCATCATCACTATATTTCTCGGGACTGTCAGCCCATTGTACTGCTGACCTCGCTAATTCTTGTTCATCCATAGAATCTAGTACATGGTACCCCATTCGTTCTCGGAGTCTGTTATCAGTAGCTTGAAATAAGTGCTCAGGAGTTCTTGGGTTACACATGGCTTCTTGAAAAATTCTTTTACTTTCTGGACGCACTAGGCGCATTGAATTATTAAAGGGTCTTCCTTTACCTACATACGCTATCGTTTCTCTAACTGGTAATTGTGCTTGTCCTGTAGCTTCTTCTGGTTGCTCCTCTTCTGAGGACTCAAACTTGTCTGATTCATTTTCTGGTTCTAACTGTCTTGTTTCATGTATTTTTATTACTACGCTTCTGATTCTTTGATACATGTTTTTTATACAATTCTGTTTATCATGGCTCCCGTCTGCTATATTCTGACCCCATCTATGAAGTGCTTTCATTTCCTCCGGGTCCATCCCCGGCCTATCTTGTTCTCTTATTAAGCAGTTTATAAAAAACCGTAATATCTTGGCTTGAGTGTCAACTTTCTGGTGAGCCATGGCTTCCTTAATACTTTCAGGTCCTTGCCCTGTTTGGACAAAATGATATATTCTGTCTAGATGTTCAACCATTCCGGGTAGGGTCAACAAAAAGTTGGTGACCCGTCTTAGTCGTACTGATGCTAGTATTAATCTTTCATCATTTCTACCGGGTACTGGATCATATCTACAATCCCCGAGGCGTTCTTTTATTATATCAAAATCGGCTGATCGAGGTGTACGTTGTTGTGCTAGATCCCTGTAAGTCAATCTATGTACTTGTGGAGGTGTCTGGAAACCTATCGCCCCACCGGACGCGCCTCCTGAGGCACTGGCTCCGAAGGGGTTGTCCGGGTGAAAAGTGGGAGGAATGGATGCGGGAAGAGCTGGAAGAACGGGAGGATGACCAGGAGGGACATTCGGAATGGGAGGAAGAGGTGGAGGAGTAGCTTGTCGCGGGGGTAGGGGCTGATTGTCTCGGGGTCGAGCGCCGCCAGTAGGAGGTGTGCGCGGCGGTGCGGCATTAGCATATGCGGGCGCTACATCATCTAGATAGGAAGAAAGGAAAATGTCCTTCGCGGTTTTGGGATGCATTTTAGTCGGGAGCATGGGAGGTGGTAGATCTTTTGGTACTTCCGGAGTGGCCTTAGGTAAACCTTCGGTCAGGAGAGGATACATACCATTCCTAAGGGTGTTTAGTTGTCTGTCTACTTGTTCTATTTTTACTCGGATACCTTCCTCAACTAATACGTTTTCTTGGGCCTTGTCTGAATCCTCTTTCCTTTTCTCTTCTTTTCTAAGTGCTTTTTCTGTACGCCTCTGCGATTCTTTACGCCATAATTCGATGGCATCTTTCTGTGACTGTCTGGCTTTCTTCTTCCGTAATGCTTCTTCTACTCTTATGATGCAATCTGAATCCCATGTCCCTGCAGCGGGCCATCTCTGATTCTCTGCTAGATCTTTAGTGTAGTCCACCCATAAATCGAGAAATAGAACGGCATCTAGGCCGTGCTTGTGGTACATAAAGTACCCTGGAGAGTCCCTAGGTGGAATGGGAACAGCTTCCTCGAGTATCCCTTTTCTAGTCTTTATCTGTCTTAATTTGGAGAATAACGGCATCTTAAAAATCTGGCTACTTGGTGCTTACTCAGATATGAACACAATGAACACAATAATCACAATAATGACGATCGAACAATCACTCATACCACGACATTTTGAGACACATTAAAACATTTTGAGATGAACGATAACAATTAGAATGTAACTCGCTAACTGCATAATACTAGATACACTGCTCAACAGTGCAGACTGGATATACTGCTAAACAGTACAGATACACTGTCTAAAACAGTGCAGACCAGGTCTGTGTACCCAAACCTGTCTTGACCGGCACAAACTAATGCGCACGTCTAGATGCGTCCCCAGCAACGGTACTCACCGGGAAGCACGGAAACAGAAGGCCTCGGAAACTCTGGACTGGACTCGACTGGATTCGGACTGGATTCGGACTCGACTCGTGACGCAGATACTTCGGAACTTCGGAACCTGGTGGGCCTCCGTATACCTCGGATCTTGCTCTCTCAGCTAGGCTCTGGTCGGGATCCTCCGCACTTCTCACCGCCTCGTCTGGGTGTCGATCGCGGCCTCAGTCACCTCCGTTAGCCTGAGGGAGATACAGGAAATCCTGCGGGTACGCGTAGTTTCCGTCCGGCTGTGGCAGGGGACTAAGCCTGCAAAGCACCTCCGGCGGGTGAGATGGGGGAGGGGTCCCTATTCGGGCGCCAATTATGTGGTAAATTTAATTACCTGGTACTGAATTTCTATGCGGTAAAGTCAATAAGAATAACTCATAATAAATAAGAGGCAAAATCCGTGATATTTGAGGTTTCTCAAAAAGGGTTTTTATTCCTTAAAAAGGAATTGGGTGATTAGCATATTGGCTCGAGCCAAGGTGGCATACCGTTCCGTCACCACGCAGGTTCGGGAAGGGACAGACTGACAGAGTCAATGGTAATATGCGAGTATGCAAGTATGCGACAATACATTATTGACAGGCATTCATATATATAGTCAATGCATTACAGTAAAGGCATATGCAGGAGGCGTAACAGCTGAGAAGAAAGATAAGAGTGCATGTACGTAATACAAAAAGGCGTTATAATAGGCGTGCATGAAGGCGTGAACAAGAACGTCATTTATCATGATGTCACAAGTAGGCGGATCCATGAGTGAATCCGGCAGTGTCAGCAGAAATACATGGCAGAGATGCGCGCGCAGCAGTATGACGTGTAATGTACGTGTAAATTGAGGGGTGAAGGGGGACTTGACATTTAGCCCTACATGTGGAGACAGATGTCTGGATGTCAGATCAACCTAATCCCAAATCGTATCTAATATCTCATGTTTAAGGAACTGTATTATCTGGAAGGAAAAGGTCTTTCGGACAAGAGGCTATTCTATACTGACTGTGAGTGCGTGTATGAGCGTCTACGTGTCTGCATGAGATGCGAGGGGTGCGAGGGAGGGCATGGGCCTACCATGGAAACAGAGCCATGAATTACTTGCACAGAGACAGTGAGGCCGAGCCCTTTGCTCTGCAGCTGGAAGGATGTTGACATGAAACTACTAGACAGGAATGTATTTTCGAGGAGTGGAGCAGATAATTCGAAGGTTGAATACAGTCTTGGCAGGCAACAGGCTGAGCCAAGCACCGTTAGCCGCACAAGGAGTAAGGCAGAGGTCACGGGTACAGATGCAGGCCCAGGTTTGAGATTCAGAGTCAGAAGGCAGGAAAAGGCTCGATGGCAGAATTCAGGGCCTACTTCGCCAGAACTGAAAAACGTGTAAAGTACACTACATAAAGACGTTGGCATGGCATATTTAGGAACGGACTATTTGACCCATTCATGGTGGATCTGAAAGAGGGCATGTTAACGTTGGACGCAAATGTATTTGCGTCTTCATAGCTTAAAGTGGAGGGAACATACATGTACTTGTAGCGTGTACACGGAGTCGTTGGGGTCTAAGATAGGGGACACAATCGATCACAAAATTTATATTACCTCAGTAGAGAGGTATCTGAGATACCCAGGGCCAGTAAATTAAATGCTACTGGTGGGCTTGCAGCACTGCTTGCATCACCCACCAAAGTATCCTTTCAAACTAGTCTCAGGCCCCTGCCACTGCAGGGCCTGCGCGCACAATTAACTGCTGCTGTGATGTGGCACATAAAGTGGTTGCCAAGTCTGTGACTCCCCTTTTACTACATTTCAGTCAACACTAAGGTAGGCCCTAGCTAGCCCTATGAGCAGGTGAAGATAAAAGGTGGTACATGTGCCTTAACTGTGTGGCATGTCCTGGAAGTGACAAAGAGACTATTTGGTTTCTCACTGCTATGAGGCTGCCCTCTCATAGGGATGCATTGGGGATTCCCTGATATGTGCTTCAGTGGTAATTCCTGGCATGAGAGGGGAAGCGTGATCAAGTTTCATATCTTTGCAATAGTGGTGATAAATGATGCGTATTGGTGTTTACGGATTAATTATTACTATTTTGGAAATGCCACTTTTAGAAGTAGGCATTTTTGTGTGATATGTGTCTTTTGTCCTCTGATAAGATGTGTATTGACTGTCTGGTTTTGGAGTGACAGGGGCCGGGGAGGTGCAGTGGCTCCAGAGGGTCTGGATGAGTCAGCGCCAGGCTGAGAAGGCCTGGTCTGCATTTGGAGTGGTGGAAGGAGTAGCACCTGCACTTGAATAGGGCTGTGCTTGCCTTCCACAATGATGTTTCCACCCCCCTGTGGTGTGTCTGGAGCCAGGGCTTACACTTACAATGGGGAGTGTTGTGCACTGTAAAGGATACTATTGAAGTGCCCCCAGAACTGGTTCAAACTGGGGCCAGGACCTTGTACGAGGGCAGAGCAAAGGCTTTGTGCACTATAAATATTGGGACTGTGACCCCATGTTGATAAAGCTTACTTGGGATGAGAAGACAGAACGTGCTTTGCTGTGTGCCAGGAGGAACTGCCGCTGGGAACTACTTGCTAGGTAGATGAAGTAAAGTGCCCTCTGCAAAGGGGCCATCAGTGCTGGCCTGTCTGTGCCGGTTTTTCAACTCCTGGGGACCACTCTTTGCTTGGCAGCACTTCACATTCCCTTTCTGGGTCTCCCTGCTGGAGATAGGTGGAGCGCTCTGTGTTTTATGGTGTGGAGCGCAGAAGGATGTGTTCATTTGCCAAGCGCAAGGAGAGCTTACTTTAGGTGTGGGAACAGTGTGGTGCCCTGATGTAAAGGCATAGGGGGGGTTTGTTTACCAATGGTTATATTGGAAGGATATACCTAAGATGTGCACTGCTAATTATGTTTGCATAACGTATGGTGTTTACTGCAATCCTACCAGTAGTTACTGTTCAGGCCAATGTGATATGTTATGACAGTGGCCCTATTGGCCTCATGATTCATGTAATCCCTGTAAAGTCATTACAAGTGCCTGGTGGCACAGTGTATATATGTGATGGTGTTCTAATGGTTTTGATGGCCTAGTGTGTCGCTGCTGTGTGAGTGTGTTGCGCAAATGCTTTGCACATTACCTCTGGGATAAGTTTGACTGCTCAGCCAAGCTACCAAGTGGTTGATTAGGGTTTATCTTCAGCCTGTAATTCCCTTGCCCTAACTAGAATGGGGGGGTTCTGCCTGGCTTAGGTGCATACCCTAGCCAACCACAAACCCCATTTCAAACAGTGGGGTTGATCAAGTGTTGGGTAACCTCTGTTGGTATGCTAGGTGTTGCCTTAGCCAAGTTAAGGATAGAGGAGGTGGGCACCTCACTACCCAAACTAAAAAGGGGGGAAGAAAATTAAACATCTGTGATGAAATTTAATTTTAAAATGGGTCCTGTTACTGTCGAGATGGGTCAGCTTCCCAGAAGAAGTAACCATGGCAAAAGGATGTAAGTCAGAATAGGCCCAGAAATTGTACCGCCTGGTTTCTATGGTTTCTTGCTCGCCTGACAGACCAGGGAAATTCTCCAAGGGTTGGGCTAAGTCTCTTGGGCTGTTTGCTGGGGGGGTGGGGGGGTTTGTGATAAAGGAAGACCTTTTGCAGTGTCCCCCCACTTTTTGCACACATTTTGACTATGAGATGCTGCTTTTCTGACTCTGACTGAGCCCTGGTCTCTGCTAACCAGACCCAGGGTCTGTGCTCTGATTAAAAGTACATGGTAATTAGGTATAATTACAATTGGTACTGACAACCTACCTGTAAGTCCCTAGTATATGGTAGGGCATTCAGGTCTTGAGGTCAAGTAGATTTGATACACTTAAGTGTGCTCTACTGTGGTGCCTGCTGTCATTTTAAAAGCCAGTCCTGCCTTGCAGGCTGTTTTTAAATTGAAATTATTTTCAAACTCAACTTTGGAATTAAATGGGAGAGGATGTAGTCATACGACTAGAGCGGTCAACCTCGAAGCTGGGGAACCGGGTTCGAGTCTCTGCAACAATGCACAACATCCTGTGATTCTGGGCAAATCACTTAATCTCCCCAAAATGAATGTGTCCATCTAAAATGAAACTGGTGCTCATGTAAAGTGCTCTGATACCTGATATCCTCCAGTCTAGTTCGCGCTATGTAAAACTAAAAAAAAAGATAGGGTTTAGTGTTAGTCCGGAGGACTATCTAATGTCAAAAGTCTCAAAAGACCTTATTTTTAAAAATAAGTCACCCCTAAGGTCTCCCCTTGGTGCACCAGGAGTAGGGTGCCATGTAACTATAAGCAGGGGCATTATAAAAGATTTTATATGACCTGGTGAGGGACAAACTGGCCATTAATTATTTCCAGATTGTAGCCCATCACTTCATAGGTTAACATTGGAATACTTTATTAAAATACAACTATTGCAAGAAAGGAGTTCAAAAGTAACTTCAAAGTATCAAAATGATAGAGGAAATCCTACAACATTTGCCACTGTTAGATTTAATATAACCATCACAGAAAATAAGTTGTAGAACTTTCTTTTCTGTAAGCCAAAATGCAGCCTTCCAGCTGTCCTTTCCTGATTGGGCAGCCTCTGCCATGCTGAGGCAAGCTGTCTTAAAGAGTTGTTGCTAGACCTGGAATCCTTGGCATGGATTTCCCCGGTCTCTTTGCTTCTGCCTCTGGAATTTTTGATGTGTGACGGATTCCGTTTTGTTGGTCTAGATGCTTTTGGCAATTTACCATTGTTGATCATTGACAACGTGCAAGTGCTCCGTATGCAAATTGTGCATATGTATTGGTGTTTCCATGTTTGACTTGTGTGACTAACTACTTAGTCCCTAGTACCGTGCACTGTGTGTGCTCAGGGCCTATAACTCAAATGCTGCTAGTGGGTCTACAGCTCTGATTGCCCCTCACACACAAGTAGTCTTTCAAATGGTTCCATGACCTGCCACTTTTACTGCCATGTCGACCTGGCAAGTGCATCAACTTGAAAGGCCCTAACCATTCCTTTTATTAAATTTAAGTCAACCCTAAGACAGGCCCAAGGTACGCCTGTGGGCAGGGTGCAGTGCATGTGAAAGGTAGGACATGTCCTGGTGTGTGTGACATGTCCTAATAGTGAACTACTGTGTATTTCTTTTTTCACTATTGAAAGGCTATCTGTCTCATAGGATAGAATGGGAGTTTATTCATAACATCTTATGAGTATAACTTTCCAATGGGACAAGATAGAAAGGGGGAGTTTAGTATGCTTGAACTCAGAATATAAAAAATGCATCTTTTTGTAAAGATGACTTTTATACTGTGTGTTTGAAAATCCCCTTTTATAAAGTGGGTATTTTTGTGCTTAACCATCGTGTCTGCCTCTGCTGATTTGTGGATGGACTGTCTGGATTTGGAGTGGCAAGGGCTGGGGGTGTGCATTCTCTACAGACTGCCACTGGGAGGTTTGAGGTGTGTCTTGCCTTTCCTGCATGAGTCAGGGCTGGGCTGAATAGATCTGGGCTGCATTTAGACTAGGGGAGGCGTTTTGCTTGCACCTGATTAGGCCCCGTCTGCCTTACACAATGCTGTCTCCACCTCCAGCCAGGAAGCTGGACCAGAGATGACAGAACTGGTTTGGAATGGGCACAGAGCCTTCCTGTGACAAGAGAACAAAGAGAAATGCAATATAAATATTGGGGCCCAGAACTTTATATTACTTCTGGACTGAAGAGGAACTTCTGCCATGGAGAAGAGCTGGAAAACTGAAGAAGAAGAACTACCCCTTTCTGTGTGCTTGGTAGGGTTGCCCTGCAGTGGCTGTGTCTGCAAATGAAAGGACCAAGACTTTTCTATATGCTGTGTATCCTGCTTGAAGAAGATCTCCTAGGGCTTGGTGTAAAGCTTGCCTCCTGTTCTAAAGTCTCGGGGACACAAAGACGTCATCCCCTCTGTCTTCCCGTACCAAGAATTGCTGTTTCAGCTGCGACAGAGGGAAATAGCAACACTAACACCATCGAGCTCCGCTGTGACCTGCAGCGAAGCCGTGGGCACTGCTTGTGTAGTCCATGATGTACTGCTCTGGCTTACACCGCATCCCCGACGCTTGCCGATGCCGCACCGTACTGACTAATGCCGTCACCGAGGCCGCTGCTTCTACCAGAGCCAAGGGCACCGCTTGTGATGCTCACAATGCACTCCCGACGAGCACCGCAGATCTGACCTCACTGACGCTGGTGCTTTGCCATCACAGACCCGATTCTTGACGTGGGTGACTTCCCAACCCATCGACCCCACCTCTTTGAAAAAGACACATAATTGATGGACGGAATTCAGGACAAATCAAAACATTCACCCTCAGTCAAGAGTCCTGGGTTAAATCCATCATTCTTTTGTTCACCATGCCACCCCAGTTTAGACCTGGCCATATGCAAATCAGTCTTGACCCTGTGTCTCATGGGAACAGTCCAGCCCGAACTGCTAAGCCAGGTCCTCCCTTGACCGGAAACAAGCATCCTATGACCGGTTTCAGGGTTTCACCCTTCTTCAGCCAGGAAAGCTTGAATCGAGTAGCACAGTGAGCCCAGGACCCATGTCTGGCATACTTGGTGCACTTAGGGCGAGGAAGCAAAAGACACACCATTGATGGACGGAATGCAGAACAAATCAAAATATTCACACCAGTTAAGAGATCTGGGTTAAATCCATCATTTTTTTGCTCACTATGCCACCCCAGCTTAGACCTGCCATATGCAAATCAGTCTTGACCAAGAATATCAAGACTTTCTATGAGTCGTTTCGGTGAGGCAGGATCCCTAGGAGACCCCGAGCTACAGATCCGCCGTATTGCCTGGGGGGGGGGGGGTAGTAAAGTTCTCCAACCTATGAACTCCCCCAGCCTCCCACTTGCTCTCCACGAACTCTGACCCCATTTTTTTTCTCCCGAAAAGGAGGAATAAATTGTGGCCACTTTCTCAGAGAAAAAGCCAGCAATACGATCGCAGGATTCCTCTGAACTTTCTGTGGGCATAGCGGATGATTTAAATGAGGAAATATCCCTGTAGATCTTAAATAGTTCCTTCATGGAACTTTCTGCTTCGCCAATTCTCCCAGCATAGTTTGTGGCCTTGGCCCTTCTGATTAGCCCATGGTAGGCCCTCCGCTTAACTTTATATTCCAGCTTGGCCTGGTTGAGAAAGGCTACCCTCCACTGCCTCTCAAGGTGCTTGCACTCTGCCTTTGCTCGGTGTAGGTCATCATTATACCAAGGAGCCGATTTCTGGGACCTACTCCGTGAGTTGTTCAAACATAACGGGGCCGGGCTATCCAGAGCATCTCTTATGCGTCTGTCCAAATTACGGGAAGCAGATTCTACGTCCATACCTCCCGGCCGCCCTCCTTTAGCCAAAGCTACATTAAATTTGGATTGGGAGAAACCAGCCCATTTCCGACTAGGATAATTGGGTATAGGTTGTTTCTTGGCTCTAAATTTAGGGATTCTCACCACAAAGGGCACAAAGAAATGATCCGACCATGGGATGGGAGTGGGTGACTTTACTACCACTTCCCCCCAGTTGGCAAATATAGGGTCCAATAAATGACCCTGCTGATGGGTATCCAAAAGACACACAATTGATGGACTGAATGCAGAACAAATCAAAACATTCACCCCAGTCAAGAGATCTGGGTTAAATCTATCCTTCTTTTGCTCACTATGCCACCCCGGTTTAGACCTGGCCATATGCAAATCATTCTTGACCCTGTGCCTCATGGCAACAGTCCAGCCCGAACTGCTAAGCCAGGTCCTCCCTGGACCGAAAACAAGCATCCTAGGACCAGATTCAGGGTTTCACCCCTCTTCAGCCAAGATAGCTGAAGCCTGGCTGATGACGTCTGATTAGCCAGAAACCGGTCCCAGGATGCTTGTTTCCGGTACATGGAAGACATGGCTTGGCAGCTCGGGCTGGACTGTTCCCAACTGTGTTTTTTGCAATTTTGTTCCCATAAGGCACAGGGTCAGACTGATTTGCATTTGGCCATGTCTGAACTGGGGTGGTGGAGTGAGCTAAAGAATGATAATGGATTAATCCCAGATCATTTGACTGGGGTTGATTGCTTACATTGTTTAACACTCCGTCCAGCATCCCATTTGGTTTTGCTTTGTTGGCCCTAAGTTGGCAAGTATGCCCAGACGTGGGTCTCTTGCTTACTTTAGCACTGGATTCATGCTAGCCTGGTTGATGACAGCTGATTAGCCAGAAAACGGTCCCAGGATGCTTTATTCTAAACTGGTGTGGTGTCCACTTGTGGTGTTTTAACTGCATTACTGTATGTGTGGACAAATGCGTTACACACTGCCTCTGACTTAAGCCTGTCGGCTCCAAGGGGGTGAGCGGGGTTGTCTATGGGTGTAACTCCCTTACCCTGACTAAAAGAAAGGTTCTTGGCTTGGACAAAAGTGCAAACCATTGGAAACTAGAGACCCCAATTTCTAACAGGTATGAAGCGTCCTGACTAGAGGAAAAGGATTCCTGTGGAAGACGAACTGCAAGCTGCAGAGCACAAAGCATGATGGGGGGGAAAAGCCAAACTGGTTTGCAAAGGTAGAATGACAGTTTAGGGCAGCACAGGATTGCCCCACTTCCTGCACCCCCAGCCAGAAAGGAGCCCCAGTAATTAGATCAATGAAGGGGCTGGAAGGGGTGTGTTAGGGACACTTAGCCACGCCGGTGGGTTGGCTTAACCAGCTCTAAACCTCCAAGAGAGAGGTTTCCCATTCTGGATTGTGATTTCTGGGAAATTAATATGCCACACTTTGCAGGAAGTGATCATACGTGAGGGTGACACCTTGTATCCAACGGGTCAAGTATAACCCCTTCTTGACTCCCAGGAGCACTGAATAAATACTATAGAGCTGTACTGAAACTCAGATCTACTGCCTGAAACAACATGCAGAAGAAGCACTGCTTTGTTGGAACACTAATTAATACCCAAAGGACTGCACTCTGAAGGACCTCACCTGCTGCACAATATGGTACTATAGCCCTAAGGACTTTGCCTTGTTTCACAAGGATTAAGGAGTGAACTCCCCGAAAGTAGTTGGTTAACAGAGCCCACCTGTATCATCTCTATGACGAAGTCCCTATCCTTGAGTGTGTCCAATGAACTTTTAAAGATTTGGTCAGGTGCATTGTGCAAAATATAGTCTATCTTCCCAAGGACCATCCCAGAGCTTCTAGTCCATTGGATTGGTGTTTTGTACACTTTAAACCCACAAGGGGACTTCAGGAAGGTTTTCCAGATGTTCAGAACAGTTTTCACAAAATGCTCCATAATTGACCCGGTGAATTGTGGGAGTTGTAGTACCAGACCCCACAAGGCAAACAACAACATCTGAACTGTTGGCTGGTGCTGTGGACCACCCTTCTGCATCAAGAAACACTTCTAGAAGTAAGTATAAAAAGTGTTAAATCGTGGGTGGCCTGAACTCTGGACTTCGCCCCAGTCCAGCGTGACCTTCTTTAACCCTTTGATTTCTAGTTGCTTCAAGGCACTAGTTTTACTTTTGTTCTTTAAAAGTTCATATCTCTGGTTCTCTACATTGGATTTTTGTTCTTTCAGTGTCAATTTGTTCATAGAAATATAACTTATTGTATCTTATTTATTATATTTATATTTTTAAATGCTTTACACACCTGTCTCCTAAGATAAACCTGCCTGCTCCTTGCAGGCTTCTAAGGGTTTAGCAAGGGAATCATTTATTGGGACCTTGACTGAAACTTTTATTGTGTTTGTGGCCTTATTACTAGTGAAAGGTTCCTACTTATCACTACTAATAACCTCATCGATGCTCATGACGATCTCAGCTCGTCATGGGCCGTGGAACGCTCACACGCGGGGATAATTCCCCTGCTGTGCTGAGCGTTCCACGGGAACGGGTGCAGCTGTGTCGAGCTCAGCTCGTCATGAGCACCGGAGCGCCGTGCCTCATGACGAGCTGAGCTAGTTATGAGCATGGGGGCGCTGCGCGCGCCCCCCGCGCCCCAGCACAGCGGGGGAATTACCCCTGCACGGACGGGGATAAACCACTTTCCAACAACATTGCATACCCAAAGGCTAAACCTACCTTATACAATTCAGTAGGAAACCTGCTCCTCATGTGAAAAGTTCTCATGAGGAGGTGGGTATGGACTGATTTGTATAATGTGGGCCTCTGTCTAGAGTGGAACGGGGGAAAAACAATGGTACAAAATGCTATCCAGCACAATTGCAATTGGATTGGATAATTTGCACGTATTCTTCCCATCACCTCTTGTGTGTTTGATTTGCCCTAGTATATGCCCTGATGAGGGATCTTTACTAGCTGTGCCAACTGATCCAGGCTACACCTCACTCATGAGGCCCAAGAAGGCCCAAACTGGTCCAGAGTTGCTTGTCGTCTGTCTTAGAGGGGATCTCCCTAGCAGTTTAGGGCCGACTGTTACCACAAAAAGTGGGGTCAGTGCTAACTTGCTGGAGGTGAGACGCTGTACAGTGGGTGAAAATCAAATGGTTAGAATGTCACCCAGAGTGGTTGCCAGTGGTTTAGACTATTTGCGAGCATTCCTCCCATCACCTTTTGTGTGCTTGATGTAATACCTAAGTGGCCAAGAGTATGTACAGACAGGACTTCCTTGCTGTTGTGGCACAGGATCCAAGCTTTACCTCAGTGGCACAGCCTTCCAAGGCCCCAACTTGATTTGGGTTGTTTGCTGTTCCTCCTGGAGACAGATTTGCCTATCATTTTGAGAGGATCAGGGTAAATACTGAACTGTATTTATTGGGCCTCTGTCTAGAATGGTACAGTTGTCTAAAACGATGAGCTGGAATACTGCCTAGAGCAATTATCAGTGTTTTAAACTATTTAATAGTATTCCTCCAATCAAAATTTTGTGATTGATGGAACTCTCGAAGTGGCGATGGGTATGCCTAGACATGGGTCTTTTGCATGCTCTGACACTGTATCTAAGCTATTTCTCAAGGACGAGCCCCAACAAGGCCAAAGCTGATGTGGGGTCGCTTGTGGCCCCTCCTGAAGGGGGCCTTGCCTGACAGTTTGGGAGTGTCTTGACCCATGAGGAGCAGGGTCAGTACTGATTTGCATAAGGTCTCTGTGATTGCCAGTGATGTAGACTATTGCAGGGCTTGCTCCTATCACCTATTTTTTTTACAGACTTAATGTATACCCATGTGCAATATTTTCAAATAATAGATTTATTTTTCCCATCCTTAGTTGTATTGAGTCAAGAACATTAGCACTCAATACAGAGGCATGCTAGGTTAATGAAGATTCGTCAGCAGCTGCTGCTATATTGTTGTACCAAGACTCTTTCTGTAACTTATGTATGTGGGTTTGGCAAATAGATGTGTCTAACAAAGGCAGATGTGCGAAAAGAGTGTCAGTACCCTCATTACACATGAGACAGCTCTCTGTTGCACAGTGTGGAAAATGGTGGCAGTTGTTACTCACTGTAGATGGCAGTAGGTATGTTGATGTGTCATACACCATCTCCACCACATTGAATGTTCTGAATTTCATTAGTGTGGTGTACATATGGACCAGGCAGAGCTGGAACAGGTGAAAAAGGTTGGTCATCCTTGTCATAAACAGACTCCACTGGTCTATTAAGCAGATGGATGAATGCTGAAAACCTAGAGCCCACAGACACAGGTCTCTATACATGTAAGGCCGGATTGGCTTATATGGATATCAAAAAAACAATAGGAGAGATAGGGTCCTAGGGAAATTTTACGACCGGCCCGAATTCCCATCCCCAAATAATCACTTATACAACAACACAACGAACCGGGGGTCTAAAAGCCTCATCTCGATGAAGAGACCAAACACATCTCCAAATGGTAGAGTGTAACTATATTTGCTAAGCACTACATTAAAAGAAAACTCACATCCAGAACCAACAACTTGTTAGTGATAGCGTGGTTCGGATCAATTATGTGCTAAGAATCTGGATAACCATCAACTATTCTAAGTGATCAGTTTTATCATGTGGTCAACCAGCTTGAAGGCATGGTGAACCACTTGATCATAGAGGACACCACGCCTATCTGCACAAAGGTTCGGACCCAACCAAAAAATCACTAAGAAAAATCCAAAGGCGATTGGTTCTCATTTGCCCATTGGAACGAATAGGAAGAAAAGGGCAGTGCATAGAAAAAGTGAGTTAAAATAAGATGATGTGTCGTAATAAAGATCAATTTTATTTGACACACCCCTTCATTAATAACAGAACAGCGCAAACTGCAGCGTAAACAAATAACTGCTAGAAAAGGGGCCAACATGTTTCAGCCAAACAGGCTCTACTTCCCTTAGGCTTTCGTCAGGGCCTCTGTTCTTATAATTGCTACTGCATTAATTCATGTGATAGATTTAAGAATAAACCAAACATTAAAGATACTTGCTGTGGTATAGTGAAAGAATACACAGTCTGTTCCTCCACATCAAAGCAGCAGCAGGGAAGTTGATGTATCATTTTCTTACACACTGGGAAGATCATGTGTGTTGGTGCCTTACTCCAAGGGAGGTGATGTGTTGGTTCCTTACTACCACGCAGGGGAGGTGATGTGTCGGTTCCTTACTGTGCAGGGAGGTGATGTGTTGGTTTCTTACAGGACCTCAGCGTTGATGTTGACTTGGTGCCCCGGTGTGATGAATGAGGATCAGGGATGCGTCAGTTCTTGATGCAGTGGTGGTTTCTCCAGCTGATGTCCCACGTTGCATTGGTTTTCCAGCCACCGGCAGGCACTGAATCGGTTTCTTCAGTGATGCATCAGAAACAGGTGCGAATGTGTTGTGCTCCTCGTCTCTATGTTACTTTTCCAGCTCCAATCAACAAGAACAATCTTATAGCACAAATTCCTTTGTTCTTTGATGGCAGGTATGTCCTCACTGCGGTTTTTGTCCACTGTGCCCTTTTTCTGAAATGATGTGGCGCTACGGCTAGGGCGACTGACTCCGAAATCTGGGGATCACGGTTCGATCCCCGGCACCGGCGGCAGATTAGCCCAGCACCATGTGACTCTGGGCAATAGCTTGCTTAATCTACCCGACGGGTGAGTGCGCGCTTTACAAATGTGGATTATTATTATTACTTTGCGGAAGGGACAAATACTATTCAACATCACTGCTCGTCAACATCGCCATATTTGCAGTGGATGCATCAGGGACATAAACTTCGGTATAGGCTGGGGTGGTGCTGTTGATGCTTGTGTGCTGTTCTCAGCTTGCTCCACGGAGGCCAGTGAGACAGGCACATGACATTGCCTGAAAAAGGTTTTGGCAACAAGGCACTGGTGGAAAGCTGCTTCTGTAGTGTAGTTCCTATATTCCCAGTAGGCTCTGCGCATTGGAATAATATATCCCATAGATTAGACGTAGGACTGAGGTTGACCAGGTCTCTATCGAATATATTAAACGTAATAGTGAGTGCCAGCTAGCTCAGAGGCCACTAGAAACTTCCTCAAAGTCACAAGAAGGGATTCGTTTCTGACAACTGCATAAACATGACAACTTTGTTTCCCAAGAATAAGAAATATATTTCTAGAGTCACGGAAACAATAGATAAGTATTTCACTGAGTCAATTGTGCATGCTTCGTTTCTACAGAGTTGCAGAGAAATAGAGAGACGAGCAAATTCAATAAAAGGTTTATTGAACAGTCTTCTTTCTCATGCAAGAAAAGTGAACTGCTACAATTGTAATGCAGACTGCAAAGTATAATGAGTACAGCCAGAACAATATTATAAAATAATACTCTAAGAGCATTGTATGGTTTCTAAGCCATATACAAATACATACATAAATAACTTTGACTAAAAAACTCAACTGGTGCTTCTGAATACACCTACCTCAATGTATCTAACCTAAGTCTAGTATGTGGTAAGAAGTAAGTATTGTGTAGCATAGGTTTAGTTTTCTTTGCCAAGAATCTATCCAAGATTTCTCTAGGTTCTAATATGCTCCATACCTTGTTTTACAATGAAGGAGGTCTGGTATCTCTGTCTCTGGACTTGATATCCCAACACCCCACAAGGAGAGCTTGGAAACACTGGAGCTGGATTCTCGGTGAGCGATGGCAGCCTCTTGATCAGTGCGTCAGCTGGAGGGTCGGCTTCCTTCGGCACTGTATGAGCTGCGTCGGGCAAGTAGATAGTCGAACTGCTCCGAACCACCTTGTCTTGCTAGAGCAAGTGAAGGTATATTTATACCTTGAAGGTGTCTAGGAATGCCATAGTTTGACGTAAAGTAGGGCATATTAACGTCAGGAAAGAACCACGGATGCTGCTTCACCTTTAATATTAGCCAATATTATTGTTGAGACCTGTTTGAAATCTTTCAGTAATTTCATACCTAGATTTACAGCAGGCTCTGCCCCGTATTCATTTTGAATCTGTTTCAGGATGTCCGGTATTACCGCCATAGATGGAACACCATGTGGTTTGGTGTAGATTGCAGCAAAGACTGTACCCCAAGTGTCGCAGTCCTCCAGGTGTGGTGCAATCCCTATTGGTAAACAGTTTGTTGAAATCCTGTGTTTCTCATGAGGGGTAGTTTCAGGAAATACTACCACGATTTGAGTAGTTTTTTGTGCTATCCAGAATGGAATTTGTTCCCTTTTTGCAGGTAATTTACCAATGACTGATTTTATAGTCTGTGGTGTGTTTTTTTATATGTTTTCCCCTGGTAAGGGGTGTGTTGTGGAATCCTTATAGGAGGTTGGACTGTTAGAGTCCGCATGACATATTGAACCAATTGTCTATGTATTTTTATTAGTTGTTTTAGTTGAATTAATAGTTCCGCACCTGACATTTCTTCAATGGCAGGATGTGGTGTATAGCTGGCTAATACCGGCCATGTTGCTCCTGGTCTACCTAGTGGAAAGAGCCTGGTAATGTGATTTTGATGTTGTAGGGCGCCTTTAAACGCGCATGCTCTTGATGTGTTAGTGTTCAGTTCAGTTAGTCTTTATTTCGAATAAAAAGATTCATAAAAGACAACAGATAAAAAAGCATTTCCAGTAAACAACATTATACAATAAAACCCCCATTACATTAAATATGACATGAAACATTAAAATTAGTAAAACAATTTACAGATTCTTTGCACGGATAAGCCACATCCAACCCAGAAATTTTGCTACACAAATCACAATTTTAGCAGAGCGTAGATCTCTTAATTTAAGAAGGGCTGCGTGGCTACCCCCACAATTTAAAGTTTTACAAATAGGTCTCAACCATTTTAGTCTGGGCCGTCGATAGGCAGGACATGCAAAAAATACATGGCCCAGGCTTTCTACTTGTTCAGGGCAAAAGGGGCATTTGTCGCTAGAATTTGTTGCCCACTTTGCTGTAAAGGACTTGATCGGTAAGGTTCCCACTCGGAACTGATGGTACAGCTTACGATCAAGCGTCTTACAGATCAAGTCCCAGTATGGTTCCAAAAAAGGGGTTAACTTGTGCAGAAGAAACTGTCCTGTTAGGTTGTTAACAGCTGAGAGGGAGACCAAAGCGGATTTTTTTGCAGCCCAGAAGAGCTCTTTGAATTCCGCTTTTGATGGGAAGTTTGAGCATTCAGGATGTAGCCATAGCTCTGGGAGGCCCATCAGATACAGTATCTGCTTTACCTCCCTAACCCATGGAATTTTCTGAGCACCCCACAATGCTCTGACCTCACCAAGTTCTTTGGCAAATAAGCTAAGTTCTTCGGTCGTCCAAAGGCGACGCCAAAGAGCAACAAGACGGTACTGGGCCATCTCACCCAACGATTTACAACCTAGGTCTAAAAGCAGAGGAGTAATGGGGGAAGATTGGGGGAGACCCACTAACTTCCTGAGGAACTTATTCTGAGCATTGGTAAGGGCAGACAAACCTATATACCCCCAGATATCCGCACCATACAGTGTAGCCGCGTTCACTTTGGCATCGTATATTTTTAAAGCAGGTGTAATGCGCTTCGTCAGGGATTTTTTCTGTTCCTTTAGCAGGCACCCTGAGAGGCGAATGAACTTAAGGGATAGCACTTCCAGCTGGGGTTTCCAGGTGAGTTGGTGGTCCAAGGTTACACCCAAATAGGACATGACTTTAACTTGTTTTATTGGAACACCCTCTAAAGAAAATGAGCTGGTAATGGGCTTGTTTTTGTTAAAAATCATAAATTTGGTTTTGTCTGCATTAATTTGGAGGTCATTTTGTGAACAAAACTCAGAAAATCTGTTTAAAGCAGCCTGCAGGCCGCTACGGGTCCTTGAGAGGAGCAGGGTGTCATCTACAAAAATTAGCAAAGGATATTTTGAGCCCCCCAGGGTAGGTGCATCTGTGTGGGTTTCATTGAAAAAAGCAACCACCCGGTTAATAAACAGAAGAAACAAAGTAGGGGCCAGCACGCAACCCTGCCGAACACCACGTTCTACAGGGAAGCTGGCAGTCACCTGTCCCTGGTTGCCCCATCTTACGCGCGCAAAGTTGTCCTCATGAAGGCGTCTGACCAGGTCTAATAGGTCTGGGGGAAATTCCATACTTTTTAGGGCATCCCAAAGTTTGGCCCTGGGAACCATATCGAATGCCGACCGAAGGTCGACAAAGGCAGCATAGATGACCCCCCCGCCCAAAAAGACCACCTTCCAGTATAACATGGTGAGCCGAAACACCTGGTCTAAGGTGCTGGTGCCTGATCTAAACCCTGCCTGCAGGGGGGAGAGTATGTTGTTGTGCTCAATCCACCCCTGTATTCTAGCTAGGGCCATACGTGCTACCACTTTTTGGATGGTGTCGATCAGGCTAATGGGGCGGTAGTTTTTTGGTAAAGATTGATCCCCTTTTTTAAAGACCGGTATTATTTCAGCCCCTTTCCAAGACTGCGGTATTCTTTCCCCGGCTGCTATCGAGTTGGCTAAGATAGTAATATAAGGGACCCACAGATCTAGGTTTAATTTGAAAAGGTTGGCTGGTACGGCGTCAATGCCTGGGGCTTTCCCGGACTGGATGGATCCTAAAGCATGTTTGGTGTCAGAGCAACTAAAGATAAGTCTATTCTCATGTGAGGCTGATTGGGTCCCTGGTGAGGGCACTTCAGCCGACTGGGGAACATTCTGAGTGGTAAATTGAGCAGAAAAAAATTCCACCCAATCTCCCGCTGAAACATGATTTTCAGGGGATAATGTATCCGAACCCCTTCCCCGCCTGACTATCTCCCAAAATCTAATTTGGTTGGAAGACTCACATGCTTGAAGAAGGTCAAGCCAATATGAGTCATCCCAGTCCCTTTTTGCATCCCAGATAGTACGTTTATAAATCTGTCTCGCTATTCTAATGGCCGGGGGATTTCTAGATTTGACCGCAGCTATGAGTGTGCCGTGGGCTTCTCTGCAGTTTTTATTGTACCAGCCTTTACGTTGCTTAACCTTCAATTTCCGGCATGGTCTGGTAAGGAGATCTTTAATTGCCACAAAGCATGCCTCGTGGAGGTCAACGTTGTTAGTCGTGGGCAGGTCGCTAGGAGAAGGTGCCAACATCTTTTCTTTAGTGGTAAGGGCCAATTCTTCTATCTGACTGACAAGCTCAGGGTCAGCTATCACCTTGGACCATTTGACCCGTCTTCTGTTATCACACAAGACAAGGTCAGATGTGATACAGTCTGATTCCTCCTGAGGTGGCACTAACCCTGGGACCATGAGTACAAGAGAGAGGGGGTTGTGATCGCTCTCCGGCCTGCTATCTATAGTCATGTCAGACATAGATGCCCAGGATTCGATGTTAATGAGTATGTAGTCAATGCGGCTTGCGCAAGACCCATTATCAAATGTTGGCTTCCCCTCCTTATCAGATAGGCTACGACCGTTTGCGGCTCGAAGCCCCCATTCCAAGCACAGCCCAAGCCAATGGAAAGCAGCCTCCGTTCCCCTAACAGCCTTAGTGATTGTTAACGGGGGGATGTTCCATGTAGAGTCCTCATCTAAGCCAACATCTTCGGCAAGGTTCAGAATGGGCTCGAATGAGCAGTTCAAGTCCCCAGCCACTATGGTGAGTTGGTCACTTTTGTGCTCATTCAAGAGGGCTTCCAGATCATTAAGGATCGGTTGCTTCTTGCCACCCTGGCAACCTCTAGCATAAATATTAATGAGCAGTATTTCTTTGCTGTTCGCCTTGCGTAGGGATATGCAGAGCAGGTCGGGATTTGTCCCCGCTATTTCTTTAGTGTTAAAACCCAAGCTGTTTTTTATCCAGATGGAGAGTCCACCCGAGGCCCTGCCCTTCATGCCCTGAGTTGCCGGTCTGTAGAAATTAAGATAGCCTTGTCTAAAAAGTGGGGCAACTGACCAGGTTTCTTGGAACAGGATGACGTCATGGGAGGAAATATAATCAGCCCAGTCATCATTGTCCAAGCGACCCCTAAGACCCGCTATATTCCAAGATATTATTTTGAGTTGGCTATCTGGGCTGTTAGGACAAGGGGAAGCGTGTTGAGCCGGGGTACCTGCAACGTCCTGGAAGGGATAGTGGTCGGTGGGAAAAAATGTTTGTTCGGATGAAGGCGACATTTGGCAGCCTGTGCTATCAACTGTTATAGTGTTCGTACTAGGGACTGTCAGCTCCCCTTCTGTGTTCTCCCCCCCGAGTCAGTCAACCTCCTCCAGGCAGCCAAACATATTAGACGTCGGAGCTCCCTGCCACCAACTACTCTGGCTTGGCCCCTCATACCTATAACCCCTATTTCTAGACCTTTGAATTGTTGACCAAGTCCCACCTATCATGTGGAGATTTCTAGGGGGATAGAAAAAGGTAAGGGGTCTAACGACAACTGACTGGTCGTTTGCGCAAGGAGCCCATGAACAGAGGTGCTGTGCAGTGTTAGGATCAGCAAACGTCACCACTATACAGTCGCCCATGATGGATTTATGGCTCGGTCCAATCCACGGTACTCTTCGCACCATTAGTACCCGGCTTCTTTGATGGCTAGGGAGCTGTCTATTAGTATTTAGCCAGTGTATGACCTTGTTTTTGAGGGACCAATGGTCCTCTTTTGTTAGTGGGTCGAGGGTCGGTACACCGGCTAAAACGATGACGTATGGACTGGCTTCCGGTGGTAAATCTATGTAGCCCCCACGGAAGTTGGGTTTACTAGGTTCAAGGGGTGGCTGAGCATTAAGGGCTGGCTGATTAGTTTGCCGATCGGCTGGTGGCATAGGTTTTGAGCGTGCAGTGTGTGATTCAGCCCCTGCTCTTGGGGCACTGGGCTTAGGTTTGGATGGCGCTGGGGGCACGTTAGAGGGGCATACTCTTGGATTTGGGATGGTGGGGATGCTATTTCCTATTATTGTACGAGGTTTGGGAACAGGTTTGGGTCGCTCGATAGGAGTAGCTGGTGCTTCTACTTCTATGCGTTGTGAGGATAAACTCCCCCCCTGTGAAAGTCTAGCTTCCATCTGCTTGAGACTAAGGCTGGCCAGTGTAACTATTGTCTTATCCATCTCAAGCAGGTGGTTTTCTATTCTAGAAAGTTTGAGTTCCAAGGGGGTGAGTAGTTTCTTAAGAGTGACCCAAACAGTTTGTACAAATTCCTCATCGCCCCTCTTGTCCCTCTCCACCCCACATAAACTTCCCTCCCTTGACCCCTCTACACACGAGCCAGGAGATGCTACCACCTGGGTAACAATCGAAGCTCCCTCCGGAGCATAGGTGGTAGCACAAGCAGTGCTGTCAGTGTGGGTTTTGTCGTTCAGATCACCATGTGCACAGGCAATCAATGGGCGTCGGCAATTAAAAAACTGGGCTCTCGCAATTTTTGCCTTCTTGCGAGCAAAGGCAGATCTGGCCAAGCTCTTTTTTTGCTGAAGCGCCTTTTTATTTGCAATGGTGTCAGCCCTTGTTGCAACCCTAGGTGTTTTGCTCTTCGCCTTTGAGCTTGTACTGTCTACAGGTTTAGATGACGCTGCCTCCTCCGCCGGGTTTGGTGGAGGTTCCCTATCTAGGTCACTTAGGGGCAGAGAGGGGCAGTGATGTATATCAGCTAGGGTAAGCAAGGGGCGAGGTCCTGTTGTCCGCTCAGGGGTAAGAGCTAGAGCAAGGTTACCAAGTGACGATTTTTTCGAGGAGGCAATATTAAGAGACAATTTACGGGCAGCATCAAGTTCAAGGGAGACTCTGTGTTGCATTTTGTTAATTTCGTGGTCAATCGCCAAGTTGGTCTTAAATAAAAAGTCATCCAAAGTCCCACTAGGTCCACCAAGTCCCCTTGCAGTTTTACTTCGTGTGGCTCGTGTGCACATGATGGACAGTGGGGAGCTAGCCACACGAAAGTGGAAACAGACTCACGTGCAATGACTTGCCGTAGAACCAAATAACGTGGCCCAGCCCAGACCTCTTCGGCCTCGAACGGCCTCAAACGGTCCCGCCCTTGTCCCGGGCTTCTCCCGGCGCGCTCCCGCACGCTCCCGCGTAGCGGGGACACTGGGAACCCAAATACACAAGCCTGCTTGTTCGTTGGCTGATAGGCAGGGGGGCGTGGCCAGCGGGGAGAGCAGCCCAGGTGTAGCAAGTTGGGCGCGCAGGGGCTCCTGGTCGCTGGAGTCCCTGGCCAACAGCTCGCAGCCCCGCTGGTCTCTACACCTCACCCGCGCTCCTCCTATCAGGTACCAGCAGGTACAAGCAAACAGCCTCCTCGGTCAGGGGATCGAAGCGGGACCCGCGGAGCGGGTCCGGCAAGTCGTGATGGAGAGCTGCTCCGTGCAGCAGGGCACACCAATCCTCAGTCCGCCTCGATGGGTCCAAACAATGAAAGGCTACAGGTCAGCAAAGGGTCCCAGCCACTCTGGGGTAAGTGCCGCTTTTCAGTCCGTCGGCAGGGGGGCGTGGCCAGCGGGGAGAGCAGCCCAGGTGTAGCAAGTTGGGCGCGCAAGGGCTCCTGGTCGCTGGAGTCCCTGGCCAACAGCTCGCAGCCCCGCTGGTCTCTACACCTCACCCGCGCTCCTCCTATCAGGTACCAGCAGGTACAAGCAAACAGCCTCCTCGGTCAGGGGATCGAAGCGGGACCCGCGGTGCGGGTCCGTCGAGTCGTGATGGAGAGCTGCTCCGTGCAGCAGGGCACACCAATCCTCAGTCCGCCTCGATGGGTCCAAACAATGAAAGGCTACAGGTCAGCAAAGGGTCCCAGCCACTCTGGGGTAAGTGCCGCTTTTCAGTCCGTCGGCAGGGGGGCGTGGCCAGCGGGGAGAGCAGCCCAGGTGTAGCAAGTTGGGCGCGCAGGGGCTCCTGGTCGCTGGAGTCCCTGGCCAACAGCTCGCAGCCCCGCTGGTCTCTACACCTCACCCGCGCTCCTCCTATCAGGTACCAGCAGGTACAAGCAAACAGCCTCCTCGGTCAGGGGATCGAAGCGGGACCCGCGGAGCGGGTCCGGCGAGTCGTGATGGAGAGCTGCTCCGTGCAGCAGGGCACACCAATCCTCAGTCCGCCTCGATGGGTCCAAACAATGAAAGGCTACAGGTCAGCAAAGGATGTGTTAGTGTTATTTCAATATCCTCAAAAGGAATGTATTCTGTTGGAGGTTTCTCTTCTTTGTAGAAGTGAAACACATGTGATACTGGATTTGCTTCAGGGAAGATAACCCATGAATAGAATACCTCTGATTGACGATATTCATGTGCCTCTTTTACAAAAATTACCCTACCACCTCTTGATGATAGGCCATTTGTTAAAAGTTTAATAGTGATGGCTTTCCCTACATTTTCTGGGATGATTATAGCATCCATATCGGTCTCTTGGAAACCTGTAACGTCAAAGCCTGGTGGGGCTGCATTTGCTGCAATTCCACCTGTTGCGTTGTTGTCACCGTTAACCGACATTGTTCAATGAAAGTTGCAGGGCATGTTTCAAGGAAACAAAGATAAGGTGCAGAATATTTTGGAACACTGTATCCTTCAATGTTGAACAAACCAAAAACTAATACATAGGATTTAAGTCCTACTCAGTTACGGCATATTTTTTATCCTTTTACCCACTTCAGACGTCTATTGGAGTATTTTACGGGAAAAAGGGGTCTCTGAGAAAAGCATAACTGAGTTACTTTAGTATCTAGCGTTAAATTAGTGCCTTACCAAACATTGGGCACCATGTAGTGTAGTTCCTATATTCCCAATAGGCTCTGCGCATTGGAATAATATATCCTATAGATTAGACGTAGGACTGAGGTCGACCAGGTCTCTATCGAATATATTAAACTTGATAGTGAGTGCCAGCTAGCTCAGAGGTCACTAGAAACTTTCTCGAATTCACAAGAAGGGATTCGTTTCTGACAACCGCATAAACATGACAACTTTGTTTCCCAAGAATAAGAAATATATCTCTAGAGTCGCGGAAACAATAGATACGTATTTCACTCAGTCAATCGGTCATGCTTCGTTTCTACAGAGTTGCAGAGAAATAGAGAAACAGGCGATTTCAAGAAAAGGTTTATTGAACCGTCTTCTTTTTAATGCAAGAAAAGTGAACACCTACAATCGTAATGCAGACTGCAAAGTATAATGCGTACAGCATGAACAATATTATAAAATAATACTGTAAGAACATTGTATGGTTTCTAAGCCATATAAAAATACATATATAAATAACATTGACTAAAATACTCAACTTGTACCTTTAAATACGCCTACCCCAATGTACCTAACCTAAGTCTAGTATGCAGGAAGAAGAAAGTATTGTGTAGCATACGTTTAGTTTTCTTTGGCAAAAATCTATCCAAGGTTTCTCTAGGTTCTAATCAGCACCATACCTTGGTTTCGAATGAAGGAGGTCTGGTATCTCTGTCTCTGGACTCGATTTCCCAACACCCCGCAAGGGGAGCTTGGAAACACGGGAGCTGGATTCTCGGTGACAGAAGGGCAGCCTCTTGATCAGTGCGTCAGCTTCCTTCGGCACTTGCTGTAGCGAGCTGCGTTGGGCAAGTAGATAGTCGAACTGCATCGAACCACTGTGTCTTGCTAGAGCAAGTGAAGGTATATTTATACATTGAAGGTGTCTAGGAATGCCATAGTTTGATGTAAAGTCAGTCATAATAACAACAGGAAAGAACCCCTAGGGAAGTCGTTCTTTGCAAAGTACATGAGTTCTTGGACAAATCAATATTCAAGCAAGGGAAGGTCCCTAACTGCTTAAACCGATTTTCCAAGAAATTGTTGTGACCTTTGGTACGGGTGGAAGTAGCCATGCTTGTATTTGGTCTGCATGGGCTATGTCTAAATAAGGACCTGATTTCTATGCCTATATTAGGGCAATGTGAATTGTACCTATATAAGGGCATGAATCTGGAAAATTCACTCTGGGCCTAAAACGCTACACAACACTTCTTCTCACTGACCACTATCTTATCTTGGCAATAAGTTTCTTTCGGGCCATCTTAAAGCTCTCAGTTAGTAGGGGCACTAAACTGCACAAGTGGAAGGGACTGGACGACTGATGTGCCACATCACTGTAATGGCCTTCTGTTTGGCAGTACTGCGGGTGATGTCTCTTCTTTTCCTGTGCACCTAAAAGCAAGCAAACAAGAAAAAAATTTAGTGAAACATGGCATTGTTGCGGTTTTAGTACAGACAAAGGCAAAATTAGCGTGGTTGTTTACTTAGGTATTAAACACTTTAAAGTCAAAACCACACCACTATACCATAAAATGTAACTACCAATCAGAATAACATAAATATGCAGATAGAGCTCTTTCTTTTATGTCCAAATATTCTAAAGGAGGCACTTATGGCACTCAGGGAATTGCATGGGTAAATTAAATAATAATATTTCAAACAATGGCTTTTTTTATATCCTCATCAAAGCTGTACTTGTATATTAAAAAATGTAGGACAAAATCATATTTTTTTAGGCAGTAGAAACATGCACTTGCTTTAATGGAAGCACACAAACCTCAACTCCCACAAGGCAATAGGTCGTCAAATAAAAGGGGCTGGAACATGGTCTCCTTCCAACCCAGCCCGAGGTGGTAACTTCAGCCATGTCAGTTTGTACTTAGCTTTAAACATGGATTTGTTCAACTTTTCTCTTTCAGAATGACATAGGGAGAAGTTCCGTACTCTGATCCTGTCAACAAATGCTTCTGAAGAATAGCATGAAATTATTAAAACTTATAATTCTCTCTTTCCTATAACAGCAACGTGAGGATGTAAAAAAACATTTGTTATATGTTGTTAAATATTATCTGCTACATTATATACTCGGGTAAGTTATAAGTTACCTTATATGTTATGTTATATGTAAGCCTTCCAATGTTCTCTTTTTACTGATTTTCAAAGAATAATACAGACAGAAAACTATCTATATGTCAGGCTGTATTTATTTTTCAATATGGAAAAAGGGATTTCTTTTGTACATTTCACACTAATGGTTATCATGCGAGTTAGGTAAATAGCTGTATAGGTGGACGAGCAGGGTAGTTCAAATAGAAAACATGTTTGCTAATGAAGCTTAAATATCTGCAGCAGTATAACAGTTTAAGCTGTTTTACAATGCAAATGCTTGCAGATGATGGTTGTACATTGTAAACCCCATTGCTCATCCACCCATGAGCAAACATGTGTTGGTTAACTAAATGTGGAAATATACCAATTGCAACTTTATTCATCATATAAGATAAATATGGGAAAGTACAGATAAAATCAGTGAAAATTAAATATGGATAAATACAGATGGAAATGTGAAAAGCATAAATATGATAAGACAAGCAGCCCTAGATATGTGCTATGCAGTATGTTAGCATCTGTAGCTACTATGGCATGCATTGTGCCTTCCGATGTGGATCGGGCTTGTGATAGGCCACAGTCTACTTGATGTGTCTTTGCAAGTGGTTGTTACAGTTTAAAATTGCAGTTTTGACCTGCCTGTGATTGCATATTTTATCACATGTTTTGTGTTTTAAACTTGGTGGTTTTTCCCTGCCCATGATGCTTGCATTTAACGTGTTGAATTGTGGGATTTGCAATCCAACCTCTGTAGTTTGTCCCTCTCATTCCTTGGTGACAAATCTGTTTTCCCTCCAAATTTCTCCTTTGCTCTATGCTAAGACCTGTTTGTTAAAACAGTGCACGCACAGCCACCATTTTGTGTTCACAAGCCAGTGAGGCCAGCCCCCCTCCCCCCCCCCCCACCAACAGGGATATTCTACATCAGAGGGTGCTTCTGTGAGCTGTTTAAACTGTATTTACTGGGGCCTGTGTCAGGCGCTGAGTCTAAGCGCCTTCTGGAATTCACAGGAGACCAAAACTACATCTCCCAGAATTCCTGCTGTGCATGGGAGGAGCCAAGGTTGTTTTACCCAGCAGGCTCAAAACGCGTAATTCCGTTTAGGTAGCTAGAGGCTACCAGTCTTGTATCCTGAGTTGCAGAGTTCCTTGGTATTCCTGTGTCTGTCTTGGGAACCATTCCGTTCTATTCTGACCGATTCCTGTTTGGTTCAGAATCTCTGGCTAAGTGCTTCAAGGTTTAAGACTTATCGAGCAGCAGGCAGAGGTCGCTGGATCGTAGCTGCCTGTTCCCTCCTATCTCCGCCGCGCTGAAAGAAGCGCCAACATAGAGAATTCTGTGGAGGGTGTTTTCGAATCACGAGTCAAGTGCTGGCTGAGCGCAACTCGTGTTCTTCATTTTCCCCGCTGCGTTGAAGTAAGCGCCGGTAAAGGGAGAACAGTATTTCCGCCGCGCTGTGGAAGCGCCATCGCAGAGGTACTTTTGGAGCTGCCTGTTTATGTTTGCTTTGAGGCCTGTCGAAGCGCGACTTGAATTCCTTTCAGTTTCCTCGCCGCACTGAGGGAAGTGTAGGCGGAGGGAACCTTGTTCTAACCTATAAAAGAATTGTGTGGGAAGAAGAAGCATTACACGGTTCTTGAGAATTCCGCGCTGTGTGTAGTGCTTGTTGAAATCTTCTTTTCCTGTGGCTGGCATTCTTGGGCTCAAACTAACTAAGGACTGCGCTGAGGTAAGCGTTGGTTCTTCACAGGAAGAAGGGGAGACCTCTACCATTGTGAGAGACATTGAGAGACATTGAGTCCTATGGCCTAGGGCATGCCGGTTTGTTTTGGAGGTATGAACGTCCAATTTTTTGGAAACTAAGCTGAACACAAAGACTCAAGCTGACCCTTTGTATTCTATTTTCCTTTTTGTCCTCTTCTCACCTGGGGCTTATTTATTATATAATTCTTGGGTATGTATGGTTTTGTTTTTTAACTCATAGTGGAATGATAGTTGAGTTAAATGAATGACTAATGTTGTGCCTTCTTGTTGTAGGATTACACTGAGGTCAAGGAGAGAAGTATCTCCATTAGGTCTGTTGAAGTCTTTGTTGGAATACAGATATTCGTCCCGACCTAAGCCCAGGTATTGATTAGTCCTTGCAATAAATATATGAGAGTAGCCAGAATTTTACGCTGTACTAATCATGTGCATTTTTGTTGGAGGTATCTCTCTCCCCGCTGTTCGCTTCCTACTACCTTCCTTTGCCTGATTGCCTCACTACTCTGTGTTGAGTTTCCAGAGTTGGGGATATCAGGAGGTGGACCCCTTTGTGCATCATTCGGAATCCAAGGAGAGGACGTGAATATTATAGCCGGTGCACTTCATTTTTTGTTCAGCATATAGCGCTTACTACCCCTGGCGAGGCGTCAAAGCGCTTTTTCAGCAAGTAGCACGCTACTCCTGGACCTATAGAGGATTAGTGTTTAATTAGAATAGTGACACATGCAAGTACATTTTAAGTGGTGGATAGGTTAGTCAGTTATTTGGATTTGGAATGATAGCAGAAGGATAGAGGAGGACTAAGCTTTGTATTTATATAGCGCTTGTTGACGCACGATATTCAGGAAGCCTATAAAGGATTAGTGGTGAATTAATATGGTGAAATATGAAGTAATTTCCGCAGTGGATATTAGTCAGTTACTTGGAGTGAGAAGACTAGCAGAGGGATAAAAGGGGAAGAAAGATTTGCAGTAATATAGCACTTGTTACCCCTGATGGGTGTTGAAGCGGTTTTCTGGCGAGTAGAATGCCACTCCGGAACCCATAAAGCATTAGTGTTGAAAATTAGTAGAGTATAAATATGAAGTCATTTGAGTAGTGGATATGTTATTCAGTTATTTGTGTAGTATATTGGTATAGTTGAATATGGAATTTGAGAAGTGAAGAGTCTGTTAATTTTGATTGAAAAGGATAGTGGAGGGGGCCTTTGGATGAGTAAAAATGAGTTTTGACGGGGAGGAGTCAGAGGGAAGAGTTTAGAAAGGTTTGTTTTAGGGGATCGGTATAGTAAAAAAAGGTGTCAGATGATGCAAGGAGGGGTAGAGTGGGAGAGCATCTAGAAAGGGTTATTTTGGTGATCATAGTAGTGGTATGGGGTTTGGGATTAATGAGAGAGTGGATGTAGAGGATGTATTGATAAATGTATAGGATGAGAGATAGGGTAGTGCATTGGAAGGAGTAGTAGAAATAAGTTTGAGATGAGTCAGAAGGTTGGGCTAGAAGATATATTGAGCGAAGTATAGGCTGAGAAATAGGGTAGTGCATTCGAAATGCTAAATTAGAAGACAGTGATAAACATATAGATCCATAAGTACATTGAAAGTATATAGATACATAAAGGAGGTAAGTATATGTAGATTTAAGATTTTGATAGAGGCACAGGATAAGAAATAGGGTAGTGTAATGGAAATGCTTTTTCAGGAGAAAAGTAACAAACACACAGATCAAAGTACATGGAAGGTACATCGATGCACAATGGAAGTATGTACATGTAGACCAAAGATGATTTTTATTTATTAATTAATATTTTTTCTTTTACATAATATTATTTTACATGTTTATACAAAGTAATACACAAAGATAGATACATATCTATAGTGAAAACAAATGCTTATATACAGAGGGATATGCTGTAAATTTCTCTTTGCGTATGGTGCTTATGTGGGAAGAGCCATATCTTGAGTAGTTTTCTGATGATAAGGTGGTTGTCGATGGACCTTATGTTGGAGGGTAAAGAGTTCCATAGTTTGGCTGCTTGAACAGAGAAGGATGTGCCACCCATGGTTTATTTCTTGTATGGTGGGATTTTGAGGCAAGATGCTCCTTTAGAGTGGAAGTTCCTTTGTTGAATGTGTTTAGTGATTTTATTCCTGATGAAGAGTGGTCCTACTCCATGTATTGCTTTGTGGGTGATACAAAGCAGCTTGAACAGGAATCTTCTGGCAACTGGTAACCAATGCAGTGTTTTCAAGGCAGGTGAGATGTGGTCTTGCGGTTTGATATGCAAGAGTAGTCTGGCAGCCGAGTTCTGAATCTGCGGTAGTCTTTTCATGGTCGTTAAAGGTGATCCGTGGTAGAGGCTATTGACGTAATCGAGTTTGGACAGAACAAGGGAGATGGTAGCTTGGACCTTGTGTGGAAATCTCACATGAGGGAAAATTTGCTGCAACGTTTTTATAGTAGCAAAGTTTGATCTTGCTAGTTTATCCACTTGGTTATTCATCGACAGCTTAGAGTCCATGGTCATTCCGAGGTTTCTTAATTCCTTCGATACCTTAGACAGTTACCCCAGTTCATCAGACCCTGGGGCAAGCGGGTTGTAATGTTTCCAATCGCCACACGTGAGTATTTTAGTTTTATAAGCATTCAATTTGAGATGGCTCCAAGTCATCAACTGATCCACAGTTCTGAGACAGCTGAAAATTGGTGATTTCCCAATGTCTTTGGGGCATTCCAGTTGAAGGAGTACTTTCGTGTCATCTGCATAGTTATAGCATGCGAGGCGAAATTTATTGCTCAGTACTGGTAATGACTTCATGTAGATGTTGAAAAGCATGGGTGAGATGATAGAACCTTGAGGGACCCCTACTTTTGTGGAGTTCGGTTTGGACAAAAACGGTGGGGTATGGATTACATTAGTTCTGTTTCGAAGGTAGGACGCGATCCAGTCTAGAGCAGTTCCCTCTATGCCGGCTTCATAAAGTCTTTGTTTCAGAGTGTCATGGTCAACCATGTCAAAAGCAGCTGAGAGGTCCAAAAGAAGTAGCGCAGCAACCCCATTGCGCTCAAATGTATTCTTTAGGTCATCCCAGATGGCAAGGAGGGCATATTCAGTGCCTCTTCCCGGACGGAATCCTGCTTGGAAGTCTGAAAGTATGTCATTCTCTTCAATGAATTGTGACATCTGGGTGAACACTCCTCTTTCTATCAGTTTGCTCAGGAAAGGTCCGTTTGTAATGGGTCTGTAGTTATCAGGGTTCAGCTGGTCCAAGTTTGTTTTCTTCAGTAAAGGGCATATGCATGACTTTTTGAGTTCTTCCAGAAATATTCCAGTAGTTAAGGAATTGTTGAATATACTTCTTATTGGAGTGGCAGCAGAGGTTGTTAAAAGAATTGTCTTAAAAGTTTGTGGCAGACAGGGGTCAGAAGGGCTGCCGGCAGGCCTGCTTGCATTTACCAGGTCCAAAAATTCATTGTGTGAGATGTGTTGGAAGGAACAGAGAAGCTTGATTAGAACATTCTTGGATTGTTGTTTTGTACAAGGGTTTGTGCTGTTGCTTTGTTTCTGTTTTAAGTAAGAGGCCAACGTGTCTGCTTTATCCGTGTAATGATTTGCCAGTTTGTCTGTGAAATCTTGAGTAACAGGATGAGTTCCTTCTAGGCAATTTGGTCTTGCGAAATTCATTGAGTATTTTATAGAATTCTTTATTTGCACATTTAGCTATTTAAATTCTGTCTGAATAGTACCTTTTTTGATAGCCGACTTGTATAATCTGTTAATTTTCTGTAGGTGAACTTTGTCTTGTTTGGCGTTTGTTATGAGCCAGGTACATTGCAGCTTTTTGTTGTTTTATGTCTTTTATTTCTATGTTTCTCCAAGGCACTTTTTTTCTTTTGTTCTGTTGTGTGGTTTTGAGTGGTGTCATGATGTCAAAAGCTTCCTATAGCCACTCATATAGATTTTGAACAGAATTTATGGTTTTCAGATTTGTACTGGATGATAGTTGTGTTTCCAAGTGTTCCAGATTGAGTTTGTTCCACGGCCATTAGGTGGATGAATGTAAGGTAGTTGTAGGTGAGTCGCTTAGCGTTGTTTTTTGTTGGAAAGCAAGCAAGTAGTGGTCTGACCAAGTGACTGGAGTTATAGTTTGAAAGGTAACTAGTTCAGTATTAGCAAAAATTACATCTAGGATACGTCCAGGGGTGAGTGTCGGATTGTGGACAATCTGATGCAGGTTCAATGCGTCTAGTCTGGTGATTATTGTTTTTGGATGGGTCATATTGCGTTTATTAAACCAAATGTTAAGGTCACCCAGAACGCATAGGTTGGAGTGTATTGTTATCAGGTTTGAGACTGTGTCTAGAAGTGCTTCTGGGAATGTTGCCTTGCTAGATGGAGGTCTGTAAAGGAGCAGGATGTTACAGAAGGAAGACGGTGTAGGATTGCATCTTGTTAGAAGAGCCTCACAATTTTTTATCCAGATGTTGTCAATTTTAGTGATATGCATAGTTTGCCTGAATACAACAGCTAGACCACCTCTTTTTTTGGCTATATGATTTTGGGTGAATATTTGATAGTCTAGATGGCTTCATACAGGACTGGAGCCATATCATCTCCCAAGCATGATTCGGTTATGAATAGTATGTCTGATTTTGAATCAGTGAGAAGGTTGTAGATGTTATGCTTGTTTTTAGAGAGGGATCGAGCATTTAATAGTAGACAGTTTAGTGAGTGGCCTATGGTGATAGTGGGAATTTGTTTTGTAGAAGAGTGATCAGTATTGTGTGGGTTTGTAGCAGGTGTGTTTTTAGTGCTGGTATTAGCTGTATTAGGATAGCAATTGTGTAGCTGTTCTGTATCGTGGTCCTCATCCAGCATGCTAAGAAGACATTGTAATGGGTTTGCATGTGTATAAGTTAGAGATGGTGTTTGAGAGTGAGTTGCAGTGCTGTGTTGCTTTTGTGGTGTAACATTATTGTAAAGTATACATGGGGAAGCAAAGTTGTGAGGTGTGGCTTGTTGCTTATATTTTTTGTGTGTGTTTAAGGCGGAAGGTGTATGAGTCAGGGGAAGTGGTGCAGCATGTGGGTCATGTAGTAATGTTCTAAATTGTCCAATGCATGTGAGGCGGTTAGAAGAGAGGTGCTGTATTGCTGTATCTGTGTTAAGTGTGGCGGAAGAGTGAAAGCTTGGTATTGGAGTTTGTTCCTTTGTGTGGTTTGAAAGGTGGGTATATGTTTGTATTTTGTGATAGTAAGTATTATGAGGTGTTGAGCTTTTAAGATCGTGTTGTGCTGGTGTGTGTGATATGTTTTGCTTTTGAGGAGTAGTGAAAAGGGGTTCTGATGTGTATGTTTAATGCAATGGATTTGGTTGTATAGTATTGTTTGTGAGAGGAGGTTGTGACGTAATGGGACTGGTGATGTGTTTATGAGTAGAGTGTTTGTTGTGTGTAGGAGGGAATGAAGTAGAGGTGACAGTGTTAATCTTAGGCTGGTTTGTTACAGGAGTTACAAAGTGTGGTGGTGTGCAGTGTGTGTTGTGCGTTAGTGTTATTATGGTAGAAGGGAGAGGAGAGGGTTGTTGGACAACTGATGGAAGGATGAATATATGTTTGTTAGGGATAAAAGGTGGTCTTTTAGGTGTAAATACAGCAGGGAGAGTGTGTCTGAATGGGATGTAGTTATGTATGGTGTTCATTGGCCTTGTGTTAGTGATGAGTGTATTGGTTAGTGGTATGGGATAGAATTGTGTACTGTTTGTAGGTGATGGTGGATATGTGGTAGTTGGGATAGTAGGATGTGTAGATGTGGTTTGGTTGGGTTTGTAGTGCATGCTGGTACATTAATCTGCGCATAGTGTTGTGAGTGGTGTACCTTTGGTGTGAGTGTGTTGCTCTGTTTGTGGATGTGGATAGTGTGGGCTGGGTATTGCTGAGTGGAAAAATGTGCAGCATTTCTGGCCTTAGTCCCGACCAGACTCGAACAGGCTCAAACAGGTAACTGCCCTTGTCCTCTCTGCCCTTAGCCTCGACGCCTGGGCTGAGACGCCCTAAGCCTGGCCAGTCATAGCCCTAGTAATCAGGTGAACCCTTCAGCCAATGGGAACCTTAGCCCTAACCCTATCCAATCACAACACTAGCCCTAAAATCTAGAACCAATAGGAGACCAGGACCTTACAGCCATTGTTAAGCCATCGGGATGACCAGGAGGAACCATGAAGGCAATGCCCAAACAGGAGGAGGAGCCATCACACGCTGGACAGTATGATGGGCAACCAAAGTGTTCTCTGAGTGAAATCGCTGGAAAGAGAGCTAAACACACAAAGGAGGGACACTTACAGAAATGCACCAAATACCAAGCCATGATTTCTTAATGCCACATGAAACAACCAATGGCAATTTTGGGGTGTGCCACACCCCACAGAGCAGATATAACAGATTGATCGAAGCTCAACCTAAAAGTGGAGGATACAGTGTGCCTAATGCAGGCAATGTGGTCCATGGGAAAATGGATTAATGATTAGGAAAATGAATGATGCTTATGTGTCTGCACTGCAACCAGGGTGTCCAGGAGGAAATTGAATTTTACCTAAAAAAATCTGAGTGCTGTTGCACCTATGATGAATGAATGGATGGATGGAAAATTAAAATAAAACTGAATACATTTTTATGTTTTTAATAGAAGTTAAAAAAATTACACCTTTTAATAAAATAGATTTTTTACATACAAAAACATAAAATAAATTGAATTACATAATTGTTTTAATTAAATATAACATTATTTAAAAAATACAATTAAAATTAAAAACTAAAATGAACAAAATTTAAATTGCTGGTGTTTGTGTGAGAGAATAAAAAGAAACCTATTGTGACGGGAGGTGGTGCAAAATAAAAAAGAATTCACAAAATGCATGTAATATATGAGCACTGTTCATCAAAATCATATTCTTAATATACATGCTACAATGATCCTCAAGCATATTATTAAACTGATATCACATCCATCCATGGAAGCCTTTGGCAAAGGCACACTGACTGGATGCCCAAAATGGCTGACACCCATTGCCACACGGTTAAACATAACACTGAGCAAGGAGGCATGGGGAACAAAGAACGCATGCAAGCCTATGGTAAAAACAAACTGACTGAATGCAAAAGGTGCAAGCCAGCAAGTTGCACATGGGCAAACAATAACACTGGGCAAGGAGGTACATCCATCAATACAAGCCTATAGCAAAGGCACACTGTCTGGATACACAAAATGGCTGCCAGCCAGTGCCACATGGTCAAAACAACTGAAAAAAATGATGGATGGAATGCTGATCAATGCAAACGTTCACCGGACTCAAAAAGATCTGGGTTTAATCCATAGTTTTTTTCTCACCGCCCCAGTTTGGACCCAGTCATATGCAAGTCAGTCTTGACCCTGCTCCTCATGGGAGCAGTTCAGCCCGAACTGCAAAGCCAGGTCCTCCCTGGACCAGAAACAAGCATCCTGGGACTGGTTTCAGGGTGTCACCACAAATCAGGCAGGCTAGCTTGAATCCAATCACATGGGGAGCACAAGACCCACATCTGGGCATTAAACTTCCCGATTAGGGGGACAAAAGTAAAAAGAACAAATGATGGATGGAATGCTGAAAAATGCAGACCTTCACACTCAGTCACAAAGATCTGGGTTTAATCCATTATTTTTTTTCTCCCCACACGATCGCTGCTTGGACCCAGCCCTTTGGAAATCTGCCATGACCCTGCTCCTCATAGCAACAGTCCAGCCCAAACTACCAAGCCAGGTCCTCCTTGGAGCACAAAACAAGCATCCTGGGAGCAGTTTTGGGGTATCTCCCATATCATCCACGCTAGCTTGTCCCCAGTGGAAGTTATCTGTTAAAGTCGCTTGAGCAACATTCAGATTTGCAAAGGTACAGACAAACAAGGTTACCGGAGAAATGTCCTTAGCGTACTTAACACAACTGTAGTGTAGGAGATGCACTATATATTTACCCAACCGAATAACACTTAGTAATTAGCAAGTAGAAAGTACTCCAGTTGGATGGAGATGTTGCACACGGCTGTGGCCTCTTCTTGGATAAATACGCAGGGCAGAATTCCTTCTGGCATGATACTCATTTCACAGAAATTAAACCTCAACAGGTTACTGTTAGGAAATAAAATTAAAAAAACCTTGAAATTCACCGAAAAAAACCAAAGGTTGCGGGAATGTTATGGTTAGGAAATAATATTTAAAAACCTTGGAAATTCACTGAAAAAAAACAAAGGTTACAGGGACATTATAGTTGGGGCATGTTTACTCCTACAAAACCAGAGAAATTCTGCAGTTATAGTTACCTGAGTTAAACATAACTTACGCCCGCAATGCACTGCTTATGACGTTACATATTACATTACTCATGACATGGTCAGTGAAATCACTGATGACATCTCAAATGAAGTGTTTTGGCACCCCATCTTTTTCTCAGCCCCCGCTTTATGGGTCACCCCCAGTCTTTTCAGACACAAGCTGTAGTAACTGTTGAAATTTGTAGATAGGTAGTGGTCAAAAATGTAAAGTTTTTTTACCTCTGGATTCCAAGTGGCATCCTAGACTGCTCAAGCTTTATATTGTCGATTTCAAATCACTTTCAATCCCTAAGGCACAAAACATCCTCACTATCCATTGATACTTCTATATGTTAAGTGATTTCAAAATTAATCAAAACTATTACTATAAATATGAGGTCATGATATCTCTATTTAATTATAATATTTTCTTTCTTTATTCGGATGCAAACGTGTCCATAAAAGATACGATAATACAATCATACAATATAAAAATCATTATACACAGTTAAAACATCACCAGCTTTTAAAACAATACAGATTGATAAAAATCTCAGGATCTAAAGCTATATATATCATCTTGCTAAAAGTAGCCTCCCGAGTGTAGGGCATTCAGAAATCAATCAATTCTAGAGAGTCTAGATCTGTGGGCTTCGTGCACAATGCTTATCACTGCGCAGAAGGTGTAGAGGTTAGGTAACAACTGCAAGTGCAAAAGTGCCGGAGGAATCGTTTTCTTGGCAGTGAGAACAGTTTACACAATAGTAAAAAGTGAAGCATGTCCTTTGGAGGGCCCCTTTGAATGAAAGGAAAAAATTGAGCCGGAGATGCTAAAAGCGGTGAAGTTTATTAAATCTAAAGCGTGTAATTAAAAATCTGTCATGAGTGCTAGAAAGTGCAAAAAGGTATGGTTCCTTACAGGACACAGGCTTTAACATTGCATAAGCCCTCACTGTGGATTTAGTGAGCTCAATATTTTCACTGTGCCTAGTAGAAAATGTAAGGTGTAAGTCTTTTGTGATGTTAACATCCCGGGGCTTAAAATGTTTTGTGCGAAAAAAATGTTGGGCCTTCCTATGTTATGTTATGTTATGTTAGGCTCATTTATTATGCGCACAGATGCTCCAGCAAAGGAGCGTCCTGGCGCCCGACAAGGTAGCAACACAACATAACTGGACAGAGTAAAAGGAAGGAACTAAGGAAACAAAAAAGTTTTTACAGCTCAGCGAAAAGAGAGCAAGTCCCTATGGGCACGAATTTCAGGGGGAAGGGAATTCCACAGGACCGCAGCGCGTACTTGAAATGATCGACCGCCCGCCCGGGAGCGCTTGAAGCGGGGAACAACCGCAAGTTCTAGGTCCGAAGATCTTAAGGCCCGGACCGGGACATAGCGGGACAGGAGGTTAGAGAGAATCAGAGCAGGAGATCCCTTAAGGATTTCATAAGCTACACAGAGGACCTTGAACTGGATCCTTCGCACAATTGGTAGCCAATGCAGGGCGCGCAGAGTATTGGTTGTGGGGCAGAATCTAGGTAAGCCCACAACAGCTCGAGCCGCTGCATTCTGTACGCGCTGTAAGCGAGTGATTTTGGCCTGATTTAGCCCCACTAGAAGGGAACTGGCATAATCGAGCCGAGAGATCACAGTCGCCTGGATCACAAGTTGCCTGGTAGTGGCATCAAAGAATTTTAATACGGGACGCAGTCCACGCAAGATGCCAAAGCAACTGGCCGCCATGCGCTTGGTGTGACACACAAAGGAAAGAGTTGGATCCAGCCACACCCCAAGGTTTTTTAACTCAGAGACCGGGGTAGGCGTAGGACCCAAGTCCGAGGCCCACCATCTGTCTCCCCAGAGTTCCATATGCTTGCCAAAGATCATGATTTCGGTCTTACTAGCGTTCAGCTGGAGACAGTTGGAGGTCATCCAGCTGGCGACCGCCCGGAGTCCATTCTGGAATCTAGGGGCATCCACGTCTGCATCCCCGCTGATCGTAACCGCTAGCTGAGTATCGTCGGCAAATGGCACCATGGTCATACCCCAATGCCTAACAACCTCAGCCAGCGGTCTCACATAAAGATTGAATAACGTGGGACTCAGCGAGGAGCCCTGGGGAACCCCAAGATCCAGAGGATGGAATTTGGACTGATACGCCACGCAAAAAGATCGGTTTGCAAGGAAAGAACGGAACCACTGGAGTGCGGGGCCGGTGACACCTGCTTCCTCCAAGCGTTGCAGAAGGATCGGGTGGGAGACGGTGTCAAAGGCGGCGCTCAGATCTAATAGCACCGGCGCCGCCGTTTGACCCGCATCGAGCACGGAGCGCAGATGTTCGACCATATAAAGGAGGGCTGTCTCCGTGCTATGTCCCGCCCGAAAGCCATTCTGCGTGCTATCTAGGATGTTAGCCCGTAGGAGATGGTCCGAGAGGGCAGAGTTAACATGCGCCTCCGCAACTTTGGCTGGCCACGGGAGAAGTGAAATTGGGTGGTAGCTCTCAGGTTGATCAGCATCCAGAGTTGGTTTATTAAGGATGGGCATCACTACCGCCTGTTTCCACTTCACAAGCACCAGGCCGGATGCTAATGAGGTATTAATCAAAGAGCAGACCGGCGAAAGACCGTGAGATGTTAGGTCTCGGAACAAAGCTGGCCGTAAAGGGTCAGCCGGGGACCCAGACTTGACCTACTGAGCCAACTTCCCAAAGCTTTCCGGTGTTAAGCTCGGAAAAGAATGTAGAACATCCGAAACTGGGGACTTTGGAGGACCATCATCCGAGGGTGCGATCGTGGGAAAGGCTCTGTAAATAGCATGGACCTTTTCCAAGAAAAAGGCCACCAAGGTTTCACAGTGTGAGATGGAACCCTGATTATTCGCTACCACCTTTTTAGCTAAGAGATCTTTCAAGGCCTTAAAGATAGTTTTGGAGGGGTTGGTACTGGTGCGAAATTGCAGGGCGTAAAAAGCCGCACGGGTTCTACAAACCGCACGATGGTAAAGTTTTACGGTGGCCAAATACAAAACTTTTTTTTCGCAGTCATAAGTTTTGCGCCATTCCCGCTCCGCACGCCTACAGGTGCTTTTAAGCGCCCGCAGCGAATCATCGTACCAAGGACTCGGATCCCTGGTCCCACATTTACACAAGACTAGGGGAATGAGGGAGTCAAGGGCCCTAGTAACCCACTCACAAAAGCGGTTGTAGCCCACATCCACGGTTTCACCTGAGCCTGGCGGGTCAGTGGACAGAAGGTGGTAAAAGTCATCAAGTTTTAATTTATTCCAACACCGTCTAGGGATCGAGCGGACCGTAGGTTTGCGCGGAGGCTCGTACAGTGGACACTGGATACGCACCAAATAATGGTCGGTCCAGGTCAAAGGGGAAGGAGAAGAAATACTGACTTCTGTTAAATTTGTGAAAAAAGGGTCTAAAATGTGCCCACCAACATGGGTGGGCTGGGACACCAACTAAACGAGCTAAAGAGCCTCAAGGTCAGCTACAGAGCTGTTAACTGCTGGTATGGACAAGTTGTCATAGTGGAGGTTTAAATCACCAAGGATGGAAAAATGAGAGCAGCCCGCTGCCAAAGTGCTAATGGCGTCTGGGAGGGCCTCCCTGAAAGCCACATCGCTACCAGGGGGACGATAAATCAGTAGGCCAGAGAAAGCAAAATTGGGCGTAATTGAGATCTTGAACAACGCACTTTCGCAGCCAACAAGCCTATGGCTTGAAAGGATTCCTATACATAACATATCCATGGGATTTTGTTGCCATGTTCCAGGGCCAGACAATCTGATATAATCAAGCAGTTTAAACACTCATCCTCACATGTCCATATCTCTATCCAGCAGAGTAAGGGTCTAATTGCCACTTGGTCCACCAAGTAATCAACCCCTAGCTCTTTATGTACGGTCCAAGCTGGCGTGCCTTGGAGGACTCGCAGAAACTTGCTTTCCACCACCTGTAACCTATGAGATGCCAGATCTCACTGCCTTTTAAAACTTTCACACTGACTTTCGATGTATACAGTTTTAATAGGACCTCCGTGGCCCATGAGCCCAATTTGCTATCAAAGCTGGTGATAGCCCACACAGATTTGTTCAGCTCACTAAGCTTCCCATCTGAGAGGGCTCTCCACTGTAATCGGTTATCAAATAACACTCCTAGTTCGGGAAAGGCCGGAACCTTAGCGAGAATATGGTGACCAGGTTTAAAACTTTTTGTCCAAGACCCACGACAACTGGCAGCTAATCCATAGGACTAGTAAAATTAACATACAGGTACAACCTGTCCATAAAAGCAACAAAGCCACCTAATAAACCTGCAGGCCCTAGACCTTGTGGGCCTTAAGCACCGCGCGGTCTGCCTAGAGTAGGACTGGCAAGGCTTTCCTACCCGCAATCTCTATTTAAACAGTGGTAGTGTATTCCGTTTAACATGCAGTATTTTAATGTAAACACTATGTGCCATTCAGTCTGTAGAAGAAGTTAGCAGCGTGCTTATTATTCATTGGCTGCTATATTTCCTAATCAATTCAAAATTATTTCTCTACTGTTTCTAAATCTGCAGAAGGGTTTTTCAAGGGGGGTTTCAAGGTGCTGGGGAGGGGTGTAGCTCCGGTCAGTCGAACAGCCAGGTCTTCAAGGTCCTCCTGAAGATGTATAGAGTTGGGGCACATCGGATGCTGATCAGGAGCTCGTTCCAGGTCTTTGCTGCGATGTAGGAGAAGGCTCTTCCACCAATTCTGGCTCTACGGGTGCACAGGGTTTCAGCAAGGGTGAGATCAGCGGATCGGAGGGTTATCCTGGGTACGTGGAAGGAGATTCTTTTGTTGAGATATTGGGGTCCAGTGTTGAGGAGGCATTTGTAGGGATGGGTTAGTATCTTGAAGGTTACGCTTTTCTGGACGGGGAGCCAGTGGAGGTCTTGTAGGTGTTGAGTGATGTGTACATGTCGTGGGATGCTGAGGATGAGTCTGGCTGTGGTCTTCTGTATGGTCTGGAGCTTGTAGAGCGGAGATATTGTTGATACCGGTGTAGAGGGCATTTCTGTAGTGCAGTTTGCTGGTTATGAATGCATGGGTGACAGTTTTTCTTGATTCGGTGGGCTTCCATGTGAAAGTCTTGCGAAGGATGCAGAGGTTGTTGAAGCAGGTGAATGCCAGGGCGTTGATCTGTCGGGTCATGGTGAGGAACAAGTCGAGTATGCTGCCAAGGTTCCGGCCGTGGTCCATGGCGGTCGGGGGACTGCCTAGGGCTGTGGGCCACCAGGAGTTGGTCCATGCAGAGAAGGAGGGTCCAAGGACTTCAGTCTTCTCTGAGTTAAGCTTCAGGCAGCTGCTGCACATCCATTCATCCATCATTAATTCATTACCTCCTGGAAGCTGAGTCTGGTAGTGAGGGGGTCCTTAATGAGTGAGAGGATGAGCTGGGTGTCGTCTTCGCAGGAAACTATGCTGAGTCTGTGCTGTCTGACGATGGCAGCGAGGGGGGCCATGTAGATGTTGAACAACGTGAGGCTAAGCGATGATCCTTGGGGTACTCCGCAGTTGATCTGTGTGGATTCAGAGAGGAAGAGTGAAAGTCTGACTCTTTGGGTTCTGCCAGTGAGGAAGGAGTAGATGAAGTCGAGGGTGGTTCCCTGTAAGCTGGCGTCATGGAGTCTGGCTGTGAGAGTACGGTTGGAGACAGTGTTGAAGGCTGCAGAGGGGTCAAGTAGGACCCGAGCCACAGTGTGGCCTTGGTTGAGGTGGGTGCAGATGCTGTATGTGGCAGCGAGTAGGACGGTCTTGGAGCTGTGGTTGCTTTGTAATCCGGATTGGGAGAGGTCGAGGATGGAGTTCTCTTCGATGAATTTCGTTCGCTGAACGTTGGCGATCTCTTTGACTTTGGCAGCGAAAGGGAGGAGAGAGCTGGGTCGGTAGTTCTTGAGGTAATTTTGGATCTGCTGAGAGCTTCTTGAGGAGGGGCTTGACTTCTGTGCATATCTAATCGTAGGGGAATGTGCCGGCTTTGAAGGATGTCTTGATGGTGCATCATAGCTTGGGTGCAATGGCAGCAGGTGTGTGGGAGATGTGAGATGGGCTTGAGTGAATGCTTTTCATGGTCGAAGTGGTGTCTTCGGCGGTGACTGGGGTCCAGGAGGAGATAGTGGGCTGGCTGTCGTTGCTGAGTGGGGGTTGGTTTGGTGTCTGTAGTCTGTTTGTGGAAGTTGTCATAGTGGGATCTTATTTTTAGGGGGAAGTAGGAGCCGAGTTTCTTGCAGAGGTCTTGGGAGGGTGTGATGTCCATGGGTTCGCCTGGGGGCTTGATAAATTCCTGAGTGATGCTGAAGAGTACTTTGAAGTTGCTGTCGTACTAGTGGATTTTGTTTAGGATGAAGGTCCTTTTGGTGGATCAGATGAGTTGATGGTATTCTGTCATGGCGTTCTTGTAAATGGTGTGGTCCTCAAAAGTTTTGCTGTTTCTCCAATTCTTCTCAAGACATCCGCAGGTGCGTCTGAATTATTGAAGGTCCACAGTGAACCAGGTGGCCTTCCTGGGGCATTGTCTGTCAGGGTTGCATAGGGGGGTGAGCTGGTCTGCGCAGTTGGTGATCCATCTTTGAAGTTCTTTGACTGCAGACTTGGCATCGGTTGATGTAGGGGGTATCACAGTTGAGGGTAGAGTTGAGGTGCTCCTCGGTGACCTTGATTAAGTTCCTTCACGGAAGGCGGGGTGAAGGTTTGGGGGTGGTGGGTTTGTCAAGGTGGAAGTGTACTCAGTAGTGGTCCATCCTGGGGGGTTGTGTGGTGTGGCTGAACTAGATGTTGTCACCTCATGTGAAGATGGGGTAGAGGGTTTGTACTGCCTTGTGGCTAGGGGTAGTGATGAGTTGCTTCAGTCCGAGGTTGGAGAGGTTGTTCAGGAGGGTGGAGTAGTTGGGGTCGCTGACATCAAGGTGGAAGTTGCGGTCTCCAATAAGTATGTTGTCCATGGAGGCAATGGCGTGGGGCAGAATGAGGTTGGAGATGGTGGTGGTGAATGTGGTTTGAGGTCCAGGGGGTCTGTAAGTGAGGGTGCCTCATAGGGTCATTCTGGGGATTGTCTGAATCTGAAAATGGAGGTGTTTTGGTGAAACGGAGGGAGCTCTTGTGTGCGATGGTGAGTCCTCCTCCTGGGCGGTTGGGGCAGTTCTTCCTCTGGAACCTGTATCTGACAGGGATGGTAGTGGGGATGTCGGGGCAGAGGTGGGGTTGGTCCACGAGGAAGGCAACGTCAGGTGAGAGGGTGTCATGGAGGTGCCAGAGCTCTACAGCATGTTGGTGCAGGGAGCGCACGTTGAGGAGGATTCACCTCAGAGCTTTGGTGGTGCTGGCATCCAATGCTGGGCAGTGGCTGTGGGAGTGCGGAGGGTGATGTAAGTTTGGCTGCAGTGGCAGCAGGAGAACTGGCTGTGGGTGGTGTTCGGGGTACAAATCTGGCAGTTGTTGTTCCCTCTGGGGTTGAGTGCGAGCAGGGCAGCTGAGTCATTGTGGTGGGCGGTTGGGTCGCAGACGGACTTGCCTTTGGCGTGCCAGTGGCACACCCACTGTGAGTGTCCACTGCGTGGTGCCACAGCTGCTGCCATTAAATAGGGAAGTGGAGGGAAGCGCAGCTGGGAGGCGATAGTTGGAGATGGCAGGGGGGAAGAGTTGCGGGGGCAGCAGCAGTGGGAAAGGGTGGCGAAAGTAGGCTTGTAGCACAAGGGCACAGGTACATGTACATTTGTTGGGAGATATTGATCGAGCAGCATCTTCAGAAACCATCCCTAGAGGTTAATAGGATGTACATCAGAGAGGAATTGTTTAACTGAATTTAGAGCAGCAATACGTGTACCAATTTAATACTGAAGCTTAATTATGATGACTCTAGCTGGTGTCAGACAGGAACGTTATTCCTTGAAGTTTTATTGTGCCTTTTGTGTTAGACTAACTTATCTTTTAAGCAACACAGTGGGGTTTCTGATCTGCATTTTTTGACAGATGAACAGTGTTTAATTTCAACCGGTGGTTGCCTGTGGGGCCCACAGGCACTCATTTTTGGAGACTGGCACATATTGTACCCCATTGACCATTGCCTGAGAGCAAGACAGGGGGAAAACCATAAAGGGCAAAGAAGGTGGACAAAATAAAAAAAAGGACCCACAAGAGAAAGAGAAAGTAGCAGGGAGTGTCTGATAGATTAAAAAGGCAGGAGGTAGAGTCAAGCCAATATAGACTTGGCATTTGGTGCGTCAACATTTAAATTCACCAGACACAGGCTTTTGAGCAGAGCTTTGGTCACTTGCAGTCATTCTTTCACAAATTAAGCTCTGTACATGGAAATATGGAAATATGAACAACAGACTAAAGTGGTATTAGTATGTTGTGTCAAATATATTGAGGGTTAATTTATCAACAAGGCAAGAACAAAGCAACTGAAAGCCAAACTATTGGGGAGCTTGGTACTGTGAAGGCTGCACAGATAACAAATACTCCATCAGCAAACAGGACAGAGGCTGTAAGAAAAGAAAGAAGCCTGCCAACCACACACAATGACTTACATTACAGATCCCCTTGTGCAACCCAACTAAATTTTGGAGGCAGTTACATCACAAGTACTTCCATGCAACACATAGTTAAATCATCATATCAGCAAAAGCCGATTTCTATAACAACACCAACAATAAAGCTACCAACAGAAGGAGAAAACTTTTCAATTAGGTACTGCATTAACGTTCTTCCTTGCATTTCAATCACACACTCAAAAGACATTTGCGATGCAATTAACGACATCTTATCTGAAAAATACTGAAGATCTGACAGCACATCATCACCCCCAAGCCTGCTGGTACTATGATACCAGACCTTATGCACTGCATGCCACAATGATCATCCTTCTGACCCCTGTCTACAGCAGACCTCACCAACATCCTCAAATCTCTTAAAGACATCTAATATGAAGATGATGGGGCATATTATCAAGGCCAAAATCGCCACTTTAATGGCTATTTCTGGCCGAAAAACTGCAATTGAACTACCTCAGTATTAACAAGGACACGCTAATAGGCATCAGCGAGTGTTTCCTTGTGTCAGCCCCTGTTTCACTAACGCCTCGCATCGCATCTCCAATGAGATGCAAAGGCGGCTTTCCCTCAGAAAACTACAGTGAAAAAGTTGCTAACCACACACGCGATACTTACAAGCCGGACAGGCCAAATCGTCCAACTCTTGCAGAAGCCCACAAAAGACCCTGATGACCTCACCAACTACTGCACATCACTCACCTTCTCCTATTTGGCAGAATCATTTAATATACAGTCTAGACACAAGTCCAAGATCATGAAAACTACAACTAGCTCCTACATATCACACTTCATTATAGAATCAGTTACATTAGAAATCATTGGCTGTGCCCTCCTGATCACAAAAAATGTTGTCTCCCGCCTTTATTATTAGACCTCTTCGCCTCCCGCAACAGCGTAGATCATCCCACCCCATCAGATCCATAAAGTCTCAAATGTTATTAATTTTCAGCATTCTTCACTGGTTCTTCCCCTAGCTATCCAACCAGCACTAGTTCATTCAAATCAGCACCTCCAGACCTCAAAAGGGTTCCAACTTATCCCCTATAATCTTCAAATTTTACATGGAGCTCCTTGGCACCCTACTCACAGATTGCAGGATCAAAATTCTAACCTGCATTTCTACTTGAAAGTCTTCTGTGTTACAGATATTTAACACATAAAGAAATGCATGCACCTCATCCAAACAAGGATGTCCCATATGCAACTGAAATTCACCAAGATCTAAAACAGCATTCCTTCTATTCGTCAAGAACAGCAATCAAGATACAGTCCAAACCTGTCTTAATTGCACGTACTGATTTGAATTCAATGCAATATCACTCAGATTCATCATTATGTCTAACCTCAACCTCAAGAAAACTTTCAAGAACACTACGCCAGCCTAATACCTGCTATCACTAAATAGGAAAGTGAAACCAATCCTCCCAGAAATTGCCTTTAGAACTACTGTTCAAGTTCTCATACTTTGCCACCTTAGATGATAGTCCTACTCCATGGCCTCCCTCACTCCAGCAATAAACCCCGTTCAGGGCATCTTGTATGCAGCACATACCTCATCAAGGGAGTGAAAGACAATGACCACATCATCCTCATCATGATGGGACACACTGGCTCCTGCTGTCTGCAGCATCTTTAAAATCAGTTGCATTATTGAGAAATCCGTCATGACTAACACAATACCTGTGTGGCTGACAAGTTCATGAGCTCCGTGGCTTTTGGCATAAACTGCAATCAGAGCATCATCAGACTGGTAAAGAAGAAGTGCATTAAGCAAGGCAACATGCCTTCTCAATGTATGCACCCAGGATTAGAACTTGTCCAATCACGACTGACCCCAAGCCTACTAAGATTAAGGAAAGAGCTAAAGACACAACAGTTTAATGATTACATCACAACAGTCCACCTTGACTCTCAGAACCCAGCTTCCTCTCCATTCTCTCATTAACTGTATCAATTCCTTTGATTCAGTACAGCAATCTGCTGCATCTTGGCTAATTTCAAGCTGTGCTAACACAAAATACATACATGCATAGATAATCAAATACATGCAAACAAAAAAACGGCATTATATTAACATTCATCCTAATTCAATTAAAAAACACAGCATCATAATCAGTAATCATGAAGATAATTGGGTAACTGTTGCTCGTAGTCCTGTCTCTGGTAGACGACAGCAACCCCAGCATTGCCCATTACTTAACAACTTGTTAAGATGAGGAGTGGTCCAGTATGTTGCTCATTTATAGCCAAAAGAAGACACAGTTTCAGTAACTACCCTCACTCACAAAAATGGGTGGCATGCTTTATCGTTGGGCTCCTAGACACACCTCTGAGCAGGCCAACGCATGAGGTGGAGAAATAGGTTGGGGAGACAATACAAACATATCGAAAAGGTTGGGATTATAATGGGAATAAGTGCAGACAAACTAAATAAAACTAACTCAGGAATATCCCAATGTCTATGTTATTCCTGGATGCTCTGGTCAGGGCTAAACGATATCTCAATACGAGTGGATGGTGGTGAAGTGGGTAGATTATGAACCATTAACCCCTCCATCTGCAGGGATGTCAACATGTTTCAGCTGGATCTTGTGTCTTCGCCTGCTTTCTTCAAGACCGCTCAATCCCCGTAATACTACCTTTCTTATCTACCTGAATTAGTAGATTGATTACTCCACCTGTAATGTTACATAGGTCCTGTAATCACACTCCATATAGAATCATGTCCCTACACGGCGCCGGTAGGGACACTGAGACAGAGGCAGACCCACCTTGAGGAATGTGTGACTACCCATGGTTGCCCTCATTCCCGCGCCAGTTCGAAAAGGTACTACAGTGAAACCTCTCTTAAAAAGCGATTTATACTCTCCTACTTCTCAGTGTGTGATTATTTATACTTAGAGGAGGTTGAAGTAGGAAGCTTCCTCCTACTCCTATTTTGTGCATGGTTCACAGTTGCAGTAACTTCATAAGCATATTTTTTGGGAGGAATCACAGCGTGAACATCAGCTCCACCCTCTGTCCACACCAATCATTTAACACTCTACTATTTTACATGAAGAGTGGATTTAGAGGCTGTTGTGCTCTAAGTAAACCAACATTTTGCAGGTTTCAAATTACGTCTTGCTACCACAAATAAAACTATCAAACTTTTTTGCATCCACAATGGTGTGGACAAAGAGGGTACCTTTATGCTTTAAGGGGTAATCACTTGAACCCCTACTAGTAATGCTGCAGTAGAGCATAAACAATACAGACTCAAATGCCCATATTATCTCCCATCCCAGAAGAGTAGGAACATCATAAAGTTTCTTTTATTGCATAACTTTCCAGCAGAGAAAAATCCTACTGCTTTCAAGTTGCTTGTCCTTCCTGACAGTATGGTCACATCTTTGCATTAGAAAGAACAAAATAAATGTTCAACAGAATTGCAAAAGCCATGGTTAGGTTTATGGTGTCATACGAACGCAATGCTTCTTGCAACATATCAACCACAGAAAGGGATTAATAATAATGAGAGAAAACACAAACAAGTAGGAGATATCTTCAACTACCAAACTCTATCCATTTTCTATCATTCATTCATTATCTACATAAATTATTACTTACATTTGCTTTCCTCTTGATTAATCAAATATTGATTTCCTTCTAGTCAGTAATTATTGTTGTCCAAAGATTTTTAGGCAGCTGCCTTGCTACTTCTTTCCAGCACTGCTCAGTCCTTTGTAACCCTCAAGTGGTTGCCAGTGGGACAGAGGTAATATAGTACTAGGGTCACTTTACTGAAAGTAAACACATTATTTGCATTTGAATGTAGTGTAGTATCAAGCTTCTGTTTGGAATCTATTTATCTGTCATTGTGTAGCTTTATTCAGTCTAATAGAGTGCCTTTACACTTGTTGTACCTATTTTATTACACCTTGATTGTAATAAGAAATGTTACCTTTTTTTCAATAGTACTTTGAGACTTTTGATTACATTTGTTGAGGCTATATGTACTACTTACTGATCTTAAAAATATGGATGCAATTTGTAACCAATATTTGTGTGCCCAGTGAAAACATTTATGAACCAATTTATGTACTAATACGTCATAGCCATTCACAATCCACCCATTACCAAACCCATTCCCTTTCTGGAAGAAACCACCTTCAATGCGGCTCCTGTCAATACTTTTTTTAAGTTGAAGCATGGCTCAGTCAAAAAGGTGGAGCTGTCTGTTTTTAATTTAAAAAATCCAACCTTCTCGAAATAGGACAGCTATCCCACAAAGTCCTGCTCCAAACGTCTTGGAAGTTCAAATATTTCAAGCCTCCACTTTTCAGACTTTCTAGAGCAATTCGACTGGGCCTATTCTAAGGATTTCAGGACTCAAGAACTGCACTTAGCAGCCAGGACTCACTCTGGAAGAAGCCACAATAGTGTCCATCCCAGCCCAATTGTTCCTGATCAGCTGGTCATTTGAGGAAAAAGGCCACTTGCAACATATTGCCTCCTACACAGGAGGTCAGCCAACTAACTCTTGGAGTCCACTTCTCAGTCCTGGGTTCAAGTCGGAGCAGGTTCACCACCTCTGGTCCCCACACTGGTCATAGAAATCAGTTCCAAACCTCCTCTAGTCTTCCACAGGTCTGGATGTGTTCAGATGAGCAGGGGAGTGAGGTGCCACTTTTGTAGGATTTACTAGACAGTGGTTGGGGGGACAAGGACACTCTCTAACCAATGAGACAAAGGTCTCAAGGGAAAACCTTCCCAATTTTTCAACTCAACATATTCTGTTTGCCTTAATGCAAGAAATCCCACAGTGCACTATTCTGAGTAAAATACCAGTGGCAGAACTCATCTGTCCATACAGGAGGGTGGTGACCAACAAGGGGTGTGTTTAGGGAAATGTGCAGTCTCCTGCTGCTCAACTGCACCACACTGGTTCTGGGACCAGGTCTCGCTCCCACTGTGATAATGCCAGGCTTTCTACTCTGAACCCTAGATTCAGAGGGCTTCTCTTCCCCAGGACTCCCTTTGCACTAAACTACGAATAGACAGATCAACTATTATCAAGTTCAGCTTAGGGAAATTCCTGAACCCTCCCAACTGCCTTCCTGAACTCAGAAGAGTCATATACTTCACACCCAGGCCTTTCAGCGAAAAGGCCATTGTTTCTGCTCTAAGAGAAGTTTTTTCACATCAGTAAGAGGAAAACACTGACAGGGCACCTGCTTGCAGGTTAATATAGCTCACTCGAAATCCAGGAAGTTAAATTCTAACTTTTTCATTATTAAACATCCAACTACACAATTGAATCTGATTTTAATACATATTAAAACAGTGGTTGCATCACTTCTGTAGCTTCTCACAAACTAAAGTTAGCAAATTAGCACATGTCTGAACTGGGGTGGCAGAGTGGGCTAAAGAACGGTGATGGATTAAACCCAGATCTGTTGACTAGGTGTGAGTGTTTGATTGGTTCAGATGTTCCGTCCATCACCACCCCCTTTTGTACCGCTTTGTTCGCCATAAGTTGGCAGGGTATGCTCAGACGTGAGCCCCTTGCTCACTTTGCCACTGGATTCAAGCAAGCCTGGCTGAAGACGGCTGGAATGCCAGAAACCGGTCCTAGGAAGCTTGTTTTCGGTCCAGGGAAGGCATGGCTTGGCAGTTCTGGCTGGACTGTTCCCATGAGGCACAGGGTCAGACTGATTTGCATATGGCCATGTCTGAACTGGGGTGGCAGAGTGGGCTAAAGAACGGTGATGGATTAGACCCAGATCTGTTGACTGGGTGTGAGTGTTTGATTGGTTCAGATGCTCCGTCCATCACCACCCGCGTTTGTACCGCTTTGTTCGCCACAAGTTGTCAGGGTATGTTCAGACGTGAGTCCCTTGCTCGCTTTGCCACTGGATTCAAGCAAGCCGGGCTGAAGATGGTTGAAAAGCCAGAAACTGGTCCTCGGAAGCTTGTTTCCGGTCCAAGGAAGGCATGCTTGGCCGTTCGGGCTGGACTATTCCCATGAGGCACAGGGTCAGACTGATTTGCATATGGCCATGTCTGAACTGGGGTGGCAGAGTGGGCTAAAGAACTGTGATGGATTAGACCCAGATCTGTTGACTGGGTGTGAGTGTTGATTGGTTCAGATGCTCCGTCCATCACCACCCCCTTTTGTAACGCTTTGTTCGCCATACGTTGGCAGGGTATGCTCAGACGTGAGTCCCTTGCTCACTTTGCCACTGGATTTAAGCAAGCCTGGCTGAACATGGCTGGAATACCAGAAACCTGTCCTAGGAAGCTTGTTTCCGGTCCAGGGAAGGCATGGCTTGGCAGTTCGGGTTGGACTGTTCCCATGAGGCACAGGGTCAGACTGATTTGCATATGGCCATGTCTGAACTGGGGTGGCAGAGTGGGCTGAAGAACGGTGATGGATTAAACCCCGGTCTATTGACTGGGTGTGAGTGTTTGATTGGTTCAGATGCTCCGTCCATCACCACCCCCTTTTGTACCGCATCATCAAACAACGGCAGCATTCACCCCAAACCCCCAGCAGCCCAGTACACTGGGGAGCCAAGACTGTTAGTACCTGCTTTTTGCACCCCCAGTGCAATTTAAGCATAAGGGACTCATTCAAAACTTTGGTCTCAATTCAATATTTGAACTAAGGGGCTGCAAAACTGTACAGGGTGTTACTTCCGCACAATGTTGCAGATGTGGATGAAGAGACTAGATGATGTTTAGAGGTACATTGTTTCTGTTCAAACTACGAGACAGCGCACAGTTATTTCATCCTCAAGGATGCCCCTTTTGAGTGGGCACAGGTGTCCCAGAGACCCCTCAGGCATACTGTAGCAGGTGAGTGCTTGTATGCACTACACACACCGTCTGCTCCATTTCATAATTGTCACCATTTCTGCTGGTTGTGAAAGATGATGGTGCACTTTCAAGTCATTTTTCTGTCTTTCACTGATAATATGTCATCAGGACAGGTGAAGACTGTCAGAATGTTTGCCTTTTTTGGGGAGAGCACATTTGTTTCCCATTATACGAGCCCACTATACTTGCCTGTGCCAGGCATGCACAATTGAATGCATACTGCAGTCCTGACCTAGAAATGGCAGTGCCAGTATTCCTGATATCTAATATGACCTCAAGTGTTTATTCCAGCTCTGGATTGAACCAATGCATTAGTGAAGGGAGTTAATGGTACTACAGATTCTAAGATTTTTGTAATGTGTTGACACTTAGAGGTAGTGTCAGTATTCAAAGAACTGAACAAATATGATAATGATTCAGTCTGAAGGAAGTCTAACATCTGTCTTCCAACAGTGATACCGAGCCAAATATGCAAAATCCATTTTTGTAATAGACAACCCATTTTTGTGAATCAGAGAACATTTTGGATTCGTTATGGGTTCTGTGACCCATACCTAATCTCAATTTAGAAGGGATGTGAAATTAGCATTCCTTCCAAATTGATTTACTACAGTATGTTTCAATGATTTGCATCTGCAATTCCATTAGCAAACAATTGAAAAGTTATTGACTTCTCAAAGGAGGTGATAAGTTATTCGCAAAGGGGAACAGGTCTTTGGGACAGCTTCCCCTTTCCAAATTGGGCAGGAAGCATCAGGGGCATAGCTAATGGTGTTGAGGACCACTGCTTGATCTCTTTCATGTTTTCCAAAATTGCTTTTTTGTTAAAGTCTGTTTCTTCATGTAGCATAAACGACTTTAAAATTAAAAAAACTGTTTTGGCGTGCACTCACACATATGGTGATCTGTTGTCCCTTGCATGGCACCATATCTTTAATTGTAGCCAATCACAGGAGGTCACACATTGCTGCCTGCCTAATTAATATTAAATAGCATGCCATTATGTGAACCCATGTGTAACGTTACTTTGTGAGCTGATTTATTAGTACATAGATCAGTTTACAAAATCTGATTCTTTTAAAAAAATTCGGTGTGCAAATTGCAACTGGAATAATAGCACATAAGTCCCTAGCAGGATGGGTAAGAGTGGAGTGGTGCCCTGCCCCACTTGCACTTCAAAGGACATACCTCCAGCACACACAAAATAATCTGACACAAACCTTATGTCACCACAGACTTCTTAGGGCTGTAACCAAATAATAGAAGAACTTTCTCTAATCAGATATGGGGTTATAACAGGGTGTCTCCCCACGCACAAAGGCTGGAACCAAATCTAAATATTGGACCCCCAGATCCACTCATCAAAGCACACATGGGCCTGTAGATGTTACAGAAGAAGGATGTCTCTGCTGCTGTTTTGCTGGTTGAAGACTGCCTTGTTGTCTCAGAAGAAAAATTGGAAGTGCTCACCTTCATCGCAGGATAATCTGAGTGACACCAATGGTCACTTGGCTGTCTTTCTGCCTGAGCTACAGGGGCACAACAAGCTCCACAGGCCTCCCAGTAACTGCCCATCTGACCTAATGTGGCAGGCCCTGAAATTAGATGTGCCGGAGCCCTGATCGCCTCTGTGGTATGAGTCCCTCACCCCCAAGAGGGACCTCCCAAGACCCTGGGCTCTTGGCTGGCATCAGAGTGTTCTCCTCTCCAAGAAAAGTTGAAAATCGTGAACTTTGGGCTTTCTGTGACTGCAAACTGGACCCTGCGCTCTGAGACCCTACCACCTGTGACAACTGCCAACTTGAAGCTGAGGGGGACCTGCTCTTCACACTACAGCAACCATCAGAGAATACCAGCAACATGCAATCTGCACTCCATTCGCATCACTCTCATTGCTGTTCACAGCATCTTTCACTGCGTACGGACAGCTTCATAATGGATTGGAGGAGTCAATTCTTACAGTGAGACTAACCTGGTCCTGATTTCTGACCTGTGCTCCATTGCAGTTGGCCTGAACATGTGGCTGGTCTCTATTCTGGTATGACCAGATGACCATGAGTTGCGCTTTGTGCTTTTAAGTGCATTACCACTGAAAACTATATCTTTTGGTTCTACTGTGTCATTCTGGTATCATTTATTAAAATTTACTCTATTATTCTGATTTGGATTGAGATTTTTCTCCTGTTTTGTTTTCACTTTGTTACAGTTTGTTTGCTGAACAATTTTTTACAGTTTGCCTCTAAGTTAAGCATGGTCGCTTTTGTACCAAGCTACCAGAGTGTTAAGCACGGTTTAATTTAGTGACTTTTGTGGTTCACCCTGGCAAGGTTGGTGTTTTAGTGGGACTTCTACTCACCTCAACCAATAACCACATTTCTTATAGGCTGCAAACCAACTGCTTGAAAGTGAATTCAGCCTTCATAGAAGAAGTGAAGTAATTACCTCTTATGTGTGTATTTGCAAAAAAACACAGCATCTATTGAGTGCTTTGCAAATTCTCTTTATACTTATTTTAGCATTCTAGCAACGTCTTCTGAGAAGCACTGCTTGGAGCTTAACTACTTTTACGAGGCTTTCTCAAATCCGCGAGCAGGAATATTCTCCCAGGGTACAGACATACCACTGCTTCGATTGATCCAGACAATTGAGCGGTCCCAACAAATGTGCCATTTTATTATGTTTTAAAACGAAATAAAATCGTATGCAACCTCAGAATTGTCAATAAAAGGGAGATATTGCCATGCACTCGAGCATGGCATTTTTAAGAGTCTATCTAGGCTAATAAGTCACTCTGCTGTTGTACTTTCAATGTTTTATTTTCCCTTAGATATCTCCCATTTTCTATACTTGAGCAGCCCATGAAATGAAAGAGTTTCCCATATACAAAGTGCTGCGCTGGCAGCCTTATCTGACCTTCAGTTTACCCTTACAGCATTTTCATTAAAATAGTCAGACCTGCCTGTATTTCAAAGTCAGATCACTTTTCATTGAATTAAACTTCCTACTGCCCATACTCAGTGACCTCAGGGCATGCATGGTAGTAGAGTGTATTGAAAGAAAAACCAGGATAAGCATAAAGTGAGGACTCAGGAGCATATTATCAAGGAACTGAGTTAAAATTATCACCGCTTTAGCGGCAGAAATCTACCGCTAAAGTGGCGATAATGGGCTTGATAATACGCCCTTGAGAACTCCAATAGAAGCCCATGTTCACAGCAGAACATGGGCTTCTATTGGAATACTCAAGGGCGTATTATCAAGCCCATTATCGCAGCTTTAGAGGCAGTTTTCTGCCGCTAAAGCAGCGATAATTGTAACGCCGTTCCTTGATAATATGCCCCTCAGGGTTTTACTATGTATCTAGTTAGCCTCATCAAAAGATTGTAAAATGTCTTGCTATTTCGTGGGCCCAAATTTAGCTTTTTTTGGTGGAGTTAAAGGAAACTCAATGGGGCGTGTAAGGCGGGAACAACATATAAGACAACTGCAATACACCTACTTCTTCTACAGTAATACCTCTAACACAAATTGCTCAAATCTTCTTCAGCCATATCATTCCCATATATGACCAGGCACTCTTACTGCAGAAAGTAACAGTGGCAGGAAATAACACTAACACCAGATAAGGAAGAATTGTAAAAGTAAAATTTCATTTTTTTAATTGAAAATATATTGTACAATTGTATTTATTTATTACTGTATGAATTTCAAGTGCAAACAGGGCCACATCGGGGAATCAAAAACAGCCCTGCTCTTACCTGCCCTGCTCCCGTCTCCACCTCGTGCAATATCTGTCTTTCCATCAATCCATTCTCTCTCTCCCCTTCTCTCCTGCATCTCTTCTCCCTCTCAGTTCACTTTCTCTTCACGGTCCCACTCACTCCCTATCTTTGTCCCTCTCTTGAAGCCTCCATCGGCCGTTCTCAATTAACCTTAGGGTAATGGGCGAAGTAACAGAGACACCAGGAACAGCCACTACATCCTTGATTAAATATAAATAAATATATGTGTATATATTTATATATAATATGTATATTCACTATAAGTAATAGAGAACACATATTTCAACACGGCTTTATTCACATGTAACACTACTGCACTACTGCTAAGGCCGGAAGTCAAAAGTAGTGGAAGAGTCATTTAATAAAAGTTCTGCCCTGATCACAAACCATTTTAGAATTGGTTAAGCAAGAGCACTGCAACAGAGACGGAATCCACATCCATGGCTGGCTGTTCCCAACTCTCCTGCTGGAGTGCCGTTGGGTTGCCACTAGAAGCCTGTGATGGGGGGACAAGAGCAGCTGGCAACACAGACAATTTGACAGCATTTTGTTTTGAAATAAGGCTTGTGCATGGAGTTCTCAGGAACTAAAACCATTCATGCCCAAAACCACGCTAGACTTTCTGCCTGTGCTTCCAAAAGGAGGAAAAACAGTGTTAATCGGTAATGTTGTGGACATTCACATGTTAAGGGGTGTGGTGGAGTCGAGACTATTATCGTTGAATTCGATTTTTTATACAAAGTGGAAATAAAGGATTGGAAGTTTATAATTTCGCTGGTTGATTACAAAAAGAGGCCTCTTTTCGTAACTAAGGCTGTTAATGGACAAAGATAGCATTAGCTACACAGTGACAAATAGCGTTTTGTAAAGTTTCACTCAATTGACTTACTTTTCCTTAACAACCCACAGGTACAACTTTCTTTTTCTAATAACTCAGATCTGGAGTATTCACGGCACACTATTAGGGGTACCTAGTTATTCTTGCCATATTACATGGGCATTCTATTAAATAGGCACCGGGGTAAACTCTTCTCCGCTTCCGGAGTTTGCATAACTCTCCCTTCCAGGTGCAAAGCGGAGGTTTTTTTTTCCATTTGCGTACTCGAGATTTGATTTGGTGCTCACTCGCAAGAGCCATGATGCTCTTGGACCACTGGTGAGCATGCGCAAGACTTTGCACTCGCTTGCACCGCTAAAGAGCTTCCACGGGACAGTGCACTCACTTGCATGGCTTCTGGCAGTGACAGGGCCAATTTAGTGCTGATTGCGAATGCTCAGTTAACTTTTGTTCTTGAGAAGCAGCTAAAGAGGCTTTTCGAGTGGATTTTCTTCCCCAGCTGGAGTTGTTTCTTTTGTGGGAGAAGCCTTTTTCTTTTAACTTTTTTTCCAACAGAAAGGAAGTCCACTAGCAACTCCAACTGCCTTTTCCTGTTCAGTAGACTCCTCACAGAGCTTTGTCCATCTCCTGGTCACTTTAAATTTGGAGCTGGAAGGATCACTCTATGTGTCTGCTGGCTCTATATCATTGGATTTAATGACTTTGTTTTTGAGATATCACAAGTAAGAACAAAAACTGTTGTCGACGGGTGTTTTTTGTTTGATAGAGGGGTGCACCAGGATCTGTGTCCTTTTATTCGCTTTTTAAAATGTATAGTGGTGGGTGGCCTGCAGTTTTAGTAGGGACCTAGTTACTGTTTCGCACTTCATTTTTTTCTTTTGTGAAGGAAAAATGTTGCATAGTTTAATGCATTTTCTCAATGTTTTTTTAATGAATTTGCAATAAATAAAGAATGGTGCCTGTTGAATTGATACATCATTTAGGGCTGGGTGGATTGGATTAATTGGTGGTTTTTTGGTATTTCACTTTTTTTGTGTGTAAAAAGTGCATATGATGGGTAATATTTGATGCCTTGGGAGGATGTGTTGTTGTAAAATTTTTACAGATTTTGATAGATTTTTTAAATTAAAATGTGTATTTTATATTTTTAATTTGTTGTATTTTAATTGTTTATTTTTTAGTTGAATTAGTTTTTTAAAGTTACTTTAAAAAAATGTGCTTTACTTTTATTTTTTTCAATTAAAAAAAAATATATATATTTTTCTTTTTGCCTTGGTTGGTCCATTTCTCCACCCATCCATCCACTATAGGCGCATAGCCTTGCAATAACTTTCAGTTTTGTTTTAGTATAACACCATTTCCTCCAGGACACCCTGGCTGAGGTGTTCTGCAAACACATCAGCATCATCCCTTTTTTAAATTATTATTTAATTTCCCACTGGACTACATTGCCTGGCTGCCATACGTGCACACACATATCTGAACTTTATAAAATATCATTAATCTATTAACCCATGCCGTTCCCTGAGTGCCACTGGTGACACCTTTATCGACATGAAAGAAAGAGATGTATCTGTCTATTGTGTGTGTTATCCTGATGGAGAATTACATTTTATAGTATGGTGTTGTGGTTTGACTTTAGAGTGGTTATTAGTTATTGCCTCATTAGCCACCCACACTAATGTTGCCTTTGTTTGTACTAATTCAAACTGCCACAATTTCAGATTTCACCAAATGTTTTTCTTGCATGTTTGCTTTTAAAGGCACAAGAGACGAAACATCACTCACAGTATTGCCAAAGAGAATGACTGTAGAGGGACGTCACATGTCGTTCCTCCACACTCTTTCGCTTGTGAGCTTAGTGCCACAGACAATTGAAAGCTGAGGAAATTTTCTCAAAAGTAATTGCTCAGTGAAAAAAGCAGCTTTCCATCAGTGGTGTGTTGGACTAAACCTTTTGCGGACAATGTTGTACTCCTGCTGCACCAGCCTCCATGTAGCAAATTGGGAGCAGCACTCCTGCATCAAGAGCACCACCCCAATTTAAGCCCAAGACCATGTCAGTCAGTGAGGTAGCCACTATGATAATGGCAAGGCTTACAAATTATGATGTGAATTGGATTCATCCCTCTCACAAAGGAGTACCCAGTCATTTCGGGAAACAGAGCAAAGGTGACAGCAGCCAAAGCAAGTAATATTAGATCTTCCTGAAGTTGGAGCTATAAAGGAGGTCAGGTTTCCTGCTGAACATGAACCTCCTCTTGTGGAATCAATGGCACCCAGACCTCTAAGAAAGAAAAGAAAGACTACTATTCCACCATCTTCTTCAAGCACCACTTCTGATGATGGTGATACAGACTTGTAATGGACCCCTGGAGAGTCCGGGGGACATCAGGAAAGACAAGGGTACAAGAAATGTTCCAGAAAGCCTTAAGATTATGGAAGCAGATGAAGCAGAGGATGACTTTGAAGAGCTAGTCATTGTGGAAGGTGACACAGAGGAGTCTGACATTGCTATTTAACCTTCTCCAAGGGATGTGGCAGAAGTAGCACCACTAGCTCCCATATTTGCAAAGCCCCAGCTCAGACCTGCACCAATCCCTACCTCAGTAGAAGTATGCACTGCAGAGAGGCAATCATAGACAAGCCCAACTACTTTCAATTTTTCTTCAGGCATTAGTAGTGGCACAGTATAAAAGTACTTCTCCCCAGTTTGGAGCTTGTTTACAGTTAGCAAAGAGGGAAAGCACATTGCGGTATGCACCATTTGTCAGACAAATGTCCCCCGAGGAGAAAGACCTTAAAATAATTGGTTAACATGGTGCTGAGGAGAGCCGGAGGACATCAGCTACAAGTCAAATAACAGTGGAAGGTGATGTTGACAAAGAAGAGAGTGACATCCTCATGCAAAGCAGCCCTGTCAACTGCAGTGCACCAGCAGAATCACCACCTCTGTGTGAGCATGGCTATACAAAAGGAATTTTGTCAGGGACAACCGCAGTCCCACCTCGCTTATTGCTTATTATTGTCTGGAAACCTGTGTCCGCAGCATGTTGAGGGCTCAAGTACCCTAACAGTTCTTCCCCTTGTATTAGGAAGAATAATGACCCAGTACAAGTATATCTCCGGATTTCATATCATGATTGCCGAGTTATAGATATACCTCTGACCAACGCACCATAAATGTATCACACATTGCATTGGCTGTCACTTTTTAATACCCTGTTTTGAAGCAAGGTACATTTTAAAGAAAACTTCCGCTCCACTCATGAAGATTAAAATCAACTTCTCATGGGAAACTTTTCATTATAATAACCGTGATCAAGAAGCCAATCTTCTTTTACAAAGAATTAGATCTGCTTTTTTGGCTGTTAGCTTCATCGAATTTACATTGCTGCCGAATCTAGTGTACATCTTGTGGGCCCTCTGACATTTTATGTCTGTATTGCTATGGTGGGCACACTCTCACCAAGTTCCTGCCTGCAGTTGCAGCTTGCTTACCAGAGGGATCGAGACACCATAACTTCAAGCCAGCATAATTCTCAGGCTTACTTAAAGATAATGTGATAGCTTCCTGATGAAGGCATATCGCCGAAACGCGCGTACTCACTACATCTTCAAGCCATCCATAAATTGATATGTTGTTTTGTCATTTATTATTGACTATAACCAATTATTCAACTTGTTTAGTCACAAACAATATCATGAATATTTTAGGATATGTTAATCTGATTGCACTTACTTCAAAGTATTTTACTGTATGATATGCATTTTCATCAGAAGAGATGATTTCTGAATAGTTGTATGGATAGTCTCTCAATTCTATTTTAGCTTTTTTATTAAGTGAACATCAAATAAATATTTTTGCTATTTTGAATATAATATATACCATATTTTGTTCATGTTTATATTGAGTTTATCACTTTGCATTTATGTGTAGTATTATGCCTACAACTTTAAGTAATAGTTATTGCTTAAGATATTTTCCTTAAGTAATATTGGAGACAATGCCTGCCTCCCTCGCATACCTATCCTTTTTTTGCATCACTTAGCAGGGCTGCTTCAGAAATCGTTGATTTACAAGAGTGCCAATACCAAATTTCAATGTGTTGCCTACTATCTTACCTACCTATGCTTGGATTGTAAAAGGTAACTACGATTGCAATGATGAGTGAGTGATTGTGAGTGATGATTGATGATGATTCATGTGGTGGCAGACAGTGAGGGAGGGTATTCAACTGTAATTTTTGGACACCCAAGCCAAGGGTGGAGAACAGTATAGTCATATGGGTGGCAGCACCTCAGAGCAGCAAACCTCCAGCCACAGGCCTCGGCACCCAATACCAGCACCAAGCATGCCACAGGTACACGGGAGGCTCCAATCACTGGGCAGGGCTGCATAGGCAGTTGTGGAAACTCTCACCACACACAGCTCACAGCTCAGAATGCGGCTCAGAAGAGGAGAAAGGCCACTGGAGGGAACATGTAGTGCCTGGGCGGGCATGCAGTGGAGAAGTGTGGCTCAATGGTTAGAGCGGCAGACCCTGATGCAGAGGTCTAGCCCACGACCAGGGTTCAATTCCCCGCCTCGGCGGGTCTTGGGCTCAAATATTCCACGGACCTGATAATTCTCGCCTCGGTGCCTATTTCAATCACGGAGTCCCACTCTGCAACTCTGGGCAATAGCTTGCTTAATCTCCACAACGGCCCCCACAACGCTAAGGATGCCTGGCCTCCACCTTGGGGGTGCCCAGGAGTGGACGCCTCACAGGGAAAGCCAGGATGGGTTTCACAGCGGTATTCGTACAAGCGCCTTGAGACCCTTGCGCGTGAGTAGTGCGCTATACAAGTATAATTTTTTTTAGCACCCAGACGGTCCCCCACAGCACAGCGCAAGAGTGCCTCACCTTCCCAGGCGCAACTGATCAGCAGCGGCCGCACCACTCACCAAGCTCCGACGCTCTGTTGCAGCCCACCTACAAACAGAGACTGCTTAATATGCCATATTGACAGAGTTAATTGTCAATTGTCCCAAGGGGCTGAGATAATTATGACACAGGATTTGTTTATGGTTGGAGCTGAGAAGGACATTTTCTTTGCCCACTGATTTTATTGAAACTGAGGAGAACAGTGATTTTTCACTGAGTTCAACATATATTGAATTTATACATACATTTATGAAATTTCAGATATGTCCAAACTAGACCTTTGCAACACGTCTGAATGCACTTGTATTATTAATTTTATATGTATCCTTACTATTCATGATTTACACGCAGCGCGTTATTTAAAAAAAAGGATTAAGTAAATCCTGTGATTAATGGAAAGACAAAATGCGATATTAAACTGTACACGAAAATGATTATAATTGCCTTCTCTCGTACTTTATTGAGTGCATGTGTCTTTTAGCTCCATTATGTAGAGACTGCTGAAAAGTCTGTTTACTATGTTCACACTTTGGATGAAGTCATGTGATATGTACTTAAATGTTTTACTCACATATACTTGCACTCGTGACCAAGAAGGCTTGCCCTTCGAAACGCGTTGAGTGAAGCGTTATTGAATAAACACGCTTTATTGCAACAAGTGGCCTGGACATTGTTCTGTTCATGGAAATGTGATTACACTTTGGTGGATTTTTCGGGACTCGAAATCCTGTGTAGGCTCGCCGCTGCAAGGGGTAGGGGTTCGCTGCGACCTTTTGAAGTTTAGCTATATATATATATATATATATATATATATATATATATATATATATATATATATATATATATATATATATATATATATATTTATTTATATATATATATATATATATATATATATTTATTTATATATATATACATATATATATATATATATATATTTATTTATATATATATATATATATATATATTTATTTATATATATATACATATATATATATATATATATATATATATATATATATATATATATCTATATATATATATATATATATATATATATTACCTACTGGCGGTCGCCAGTAGGTATATATAGTTAGGATTTATTCCCTATGGGATTTTTGAAAATTCTATGTCTAATAACTTTGGCGTTTGTGGACGGAATCGGCTGAAATTTTCAGGAAAATGGCACATTTTGTTTCTGAGCAGCCCTTGAAAATTTGGGGGGGTTTTGTCGAGGGGGGGCCGAGAAAAAAGGGGGGTCCCAAAACGCGTTTTTCCCATGTTAATTTCCATAGGGCGGTTGGACTCACTTTTAGCTCGAACGGCTGAATGGATTTGCACGAAACTTGGCAAAATTGTAGGGACTGTTAGCCCGATGTGCCTTTGCTAGGTCTCAATATATGTGCTCCAGTAGTTTTTGAGAAATTAACGTTCAAAACAAGATATATATCTGTAACAGCGCTCCGGGCTGCGCTCCGGTTCGCTTACTTTTCGCGAAACGGAACTTTGCGCGCAGAAAGCTGATTGGCTCTCCGGTGTCTGTCAACATTCTAAACAGTCCGGAGCGGCCGCCATCTTATCTCTCGGTAGGATCGAGAGAGAAGAAGAGGTGAAAAACGAAGGGGGAATTTAATGAAAGTGGGCAAGGTATACCCCTCTTGACCCCCTAGGAATGTTGTTGGGGTTATTAAAGGGTCCCGTGGGGAAAATAAAAAAAAAATGATTTTTCACGGTAGAAGCGCTTCACGGGCCGCGAACTGGGCCGCAAACTGGTAGCGAAACGGGAATTCGCCATTTTGTGCTTCGTTTTAATTAAATTACTAGGTATAAGGGGGTGCGGGAGACGTATCCTAATCCCCTATGTTTCCTGAGGGTGGCTGAGGAGGCTCATATATGTTGATACATCTCTTCCAGCGGCTGTGCGTGAGCTTTTTTTTTTTTGCTGCGTGACGTCTGTTAACGTTCGATTCGATGGAAATCAGGAAGTGTTGACCGCCAATTTGTCAGTGCGATAAAATATTTTGTTATAAATGAATCCTTATTGATAAACATTGTCTGCGCCATCTTGCCTTTTTTCCAATGCCACAATTTTGTCGTGCACGGCAGCCATTTTAGATGCCAGGCCGGTCCCAGGCTATCACCTAGCCCTGCGGATGTAGTTTATGGCCCCAGCTGTAGAGAATCGAGACATGCCAACCCTCCCGATTCAGGCGTGAGACTACTGATTTCAGTGCTAGTCTCCCGCCTCCCGATTTCTGCAAGCAAAAACCCGGGGGCATATTACCAACAACTAGCGATAATTTTTGTCTCTAACTTGTTTAGAGACAAAAATTATCGCCGCACATCGGCGATTTTTATCGCAGATAAACCTTGCTATTAGCAAGGTTTATCGCAAATGCGATAAAAAACGGCCGCAATGCATGAATATCGCTGAAAAGTCAGCGATATTCATGCATTATCGAGCAAATGCTCTTAGCCATGTTATCCACCTCCCATTGGATAACATGGCTAAGAAGTGCTCAGGGCAGGTGTTAGCTTTTTGAGATATTCGTGCTTAGCACGAATATCTTCAAAAGTTGGTAATAGGAGATAGCGATGTTAGGGACTGTTTCCAGTCGCTAACATCTTGGCACGCCCACTTTGCATGTCATTAGTGATAAATATCACTGACATGCAAAGCGGGGCCCAAGATGGTCGCTATCTCCTTTTAGCTGTCACTAACTGGTGTTAGCGACAGCTTGGTAAGCATATTACCAACAACTAGCGATAATTTTTGTCTCTAACTTGTTTAGAGACAAAAATTATCGCCGCACATCGGCGATTTTTATCGCAGATAAACCTTGCTATTAGCAAGGTTTATCGCAAATGCGATAAAAAACGGCCGCAATGCATGAATATCGCTGAAAAGTCCGCGATATTCATGCATTATCGAGCAAATGCTCTTAGCCATGTTATCCACCTCCCATTGGATAACATGGCTAACAACTGCTCAGGGCAGGTGTTAGCTTTTTGAGATATTCGTGCTTAGCGCGAATATCTTCAAAAGTTGGTAATAGGAGATAGCGATGTTAGGGACTGTTTCCAGTCGCTAACATCTTGGCACGCCCACTTTGCATGTCATTAGTGATAAATATCACTGACATGCAAAGCGGGGCCCAAGATGGTCGCTATCTCCTTTTAGCTGTCACTAACTGGTGTTAGCGACAGCTTGGTAATAGGGAGATAATTTTATCTCCGCTTTCTTGGCTTTAAAAGCCAAAAAAGCGGAGATAAACCCCCTTGATAATATGCCCCACGATTCCTCGGGGGTTTCAGCTGAAAAGGCTTGGTATTGTGTTACGTGGTAATTGTTCCAGGAAACGTCAGAGGGTCGATGCAGGGGTTCTAGAAGGGGTGATAAACCATTTAAGCCTCATGAACAAGCGCATGGTCTTTTAAAGATCTGTGAAGTACTCGGGCGGCGGTGTGTCCTCTTTCAGGAGCGGGCGGGCGAGGGGGGGGGCACTGCCAGCAACTTGCCAAGCCAGGCAGTGTTCAACACTTGCATCACCCTTTCTCTGCCTGCTATTGCGCTCCATGCTTCGGAAAGGTAAGAAAAAGAACGTGCATTTGAGTTTGAAATGTCCGATCCTGTAGCAGTATACTTGCAAAGCCCACACATGACAATAACCCGATTCAAGGCCCCATTCACTCGATTTTTTAAAAATATATAGCACTCAAACAAAGTGGGATTATAAAACTTTATTAACTTTTAAATATAACAAACGGAACAAAAACTGTAAAAACATTTAAACATTTTTCACAAAAAAAAGCAACAATGGTCAGAAGCTGTCTTTTGTGCGAATAGTCCCAAGGCAGCACAACGTGCTGAGTTCTGGACGGCACCCAGGTGATGTCATCTGGGTGCCGCACTGGTTTTTGGGATCCTACAATGCAGCAAAGAAAAACAGCGTTGGGAGTCCAGGGTGTTGCGGAGGGAGGCCTCGTCAGTAGCGGTCTGTTGTGCGAATAGTCCCAAGGCAGCAGAACGCGCTGAGATGTTGATGGCACCCAGGTGATGTCCAGTAAACTGCCGCACTGGTTTTGGTATCCTACAATGCTTGGGGGAGGCGGCGTGAACGGGCCTCCCCAGGTGGCGGCCATCCAGCTGAGTTGCGCCCGCTCTTGCGGCTACAGCGTCTCGCTCACCATGTTGTTGAGTTGCTCCCACTCTTGCAGTGCAGCGATAGGCGGCTGCCACATGACTCTTAAAATGGCGGACGGCTCTTCGGTTTTGGGCCTGGTCCACTAAAATGGCCCTGGGACACCTTGGAACTCGGACGCTTGCCTGCTAGGGCTTGGGCTCCATTCTCGAAAAGCGTCCCCTCAGCCGTGAAGATTCTACAAAAGTCTTGGGGGCCCTCGACTCCTGCAGGCTTCCGGTGGGGAGCGGCTGCCATGATTGCTCGCGGAATGACCACGACGGAGCCACAAGATGGTGGTGCTCTCATGCTGACGCCAGCTTCAGTCTGAATCATCCAGAAACAAGGTGGGGCTTTCATCGTTTGGGAAAAAAAAATGTTCTAAACCAATGAAAAGTGTTATTTTTAGGTCACATGACCAAGCCTTCCATCATTAGGAAACCAAAAGTAAAATGAACCAATGAAAAGTTTTATAAACAAGTCACATGACCTGTTATGCGGCATAGGGCTACAAAAAGCGTAGAAAATCCGTTGGCACGTGAGGCGGCGTCAGTAGCGGACCGATGTGCGAATAGGCCGAAGGCAGCACAACGCGCCGAGATCCGGACGGCACCGAGGTGGTGTCCAGTAAATTGCCGCACTGGTGTGGCCATCCTACAATGCTGCGCCGAAAGACGGCGTGTCCAGCTGAGTTCCGGTCACTCTTGCGGTACAGTGACTCGAACGCGCCGAGATCCGGATGGCACCGAGGTTGTGTCCAGCAAGTTGCCGCACTGGTGTGGCCATCCTACAATGCTGTGCCGAAAGTCGGCGTGGGGTGCCCCGTTGGCTTATGAGGTGATGTCAGTAGTGGACCGATGTGTGAATAGGTCGGAACCAGCACAAGGCGCCAAGATCCGAATGGCAAGTCCTGGATGTTGAGTGCCATAGTTGAGAGTTCTGAGCAGTGCTTGTAAGACTATCTGAAGCTTATTATAAGAATCAGACTAAGTTGAAGACTGTCTGAAGCTTATTTGCACCTTTTGCAGCTTCACTATTGCCCAAGGTGGTGTCCAGCAAATTGCTGCACTGGTGTGGCCATCCTACAATGCTGCGCCGAAAGACGGCGTGTTCAGCTGAGTTCCGGTCACTCTTGCGGTACAGTGACTCGAACGCGCCGAGATCCGGATGGCACCGAGGTGGTGTCCAGCAAGTTGCCGCACTGGTATGGCCATCCTACAATGCTGCGCCGAAAGACGGCGTGACCAGCTGAGTTCCGGTCACTCTTGCGGTACAGTGACTCGAACGCGCCGAGATCCGGATGGCACCGAGGTGGTGTCCAGCAAGTTGCCGCACTGGTGTGGCCATCCTACAATGCTGCGCCGAAAGTCAGTGTGGGGTGCCCCGTTGGCTTATGAGGTGATGTCAGTAGTGGACCGATGTGTGAATAGGTCGGAACCAGCACAAGGCGCCCTGCACTGTTGAGCTTTTTTCAATGCCTGTTTTTTGTTATTTCCCCTCCATCAAAAACAAAAAAAAAATATAAAACTGTGCAAAAATACAAAAAAATGTTTAGAAAAGCAGTGCTTGTAAGACTGTCTGAAGCTCTTTTGCACCTGCTGCAGCTTCACTATTGCCCTGGTGTGGCCAAAGATCGCCCATGACATAGGCGGCCGGCTCCCGAGGTCCGGCGGAACTTTTTTCCTTTTCCTTTCTGCTTGTCCCACAATCCGTTTCACCTGAAGACACGACCAGGTTCCTGAATGTGTGCAGGGGGACGCTATTGATTGAATAAAAATGGCGGCTTGACACAAAGCTGACTCAAGCGTTGCTGTTGATGCTATACAGACAAAAATTGGTTTTCAGTTTGTACATTCTTCAGGATTTTTTTTTCCATCCAAGGCTGATTGAGAGTTTGTAGAAAAATGGCTTCAGATTTTCCACATATTACTCTTCAACATTCTTCCTAAATGTAACAATGTGAGACTCACTAGGAGAACGGCTGTTTAACTTTCCTTTCAAAATGCTGCCAACAATATTTTCTGAATGGAAGACACCATCTTGTAGCATAAAGGGCCGAAAGGGGTTCTGGTCTGGCCGATTGTTGGTGGAGACATTATGACTATATCTTGGACCTGCCCAGCCTCGCCCAAAATGGCGCCGGTATAAATGGGACTCGTAACTCCTTGCCCGCAAATGTATATCTAGAAAATTTTATTGTAAGTGGCCCTGTCTTATTTTAATTACAAAATGTACGTCCACCGATTCCGCAACTGTTAGACACCTTAGTTCTTGCAACCTAATGGCCCGCTCGTTACGTTCCTCTGCAGTGTAAATGTCTCCTCATCATATACGATTTCAGTTTGCTCCGTGGCCGGCCCACGTGGTTATAGGCCCGTATTTGTATACTGACATTTTCACAATAAAGGTTTTTAGAACAAAACACGGTAGTAGTATTTAGATTGGTAAAGTTTTTACTTTTAGTCACTGTTTTCGAATCAGTAAAAGGCAAGTGAAATAAAGCAGTCCAATTACATGACGGATAAAAGGTATAATATGTAGGAACGCAGTAAAGATAAATGGTCAAGGGCAGTTGTGTTTTCCACTCCTGCAACATAAAGTGATCGATAAGAATCTGATAATCAGGCGTATCGGCGACTAAGACAGCAGGCCGAGTCTCTTTTACTCAACGGCTCCGTCATGGAACGAAGAAACGCCCTTTTTCTCGAAAAAGGAATATATTTTACTTGCAGGACAGTTGTAAATTTTCCGGGAAAGTACATTAGCCTGGAATATTATAACATATATGTTTAAAAAAAAATAATGTTCGAAAACAATAAAAAGCGTAATTTTTAGGTCATATGACTAAGCTTTTCATCATTAAAATAACAAAAGTAAAATGAACCAATGAAAAGTTTTATTAACAAGTCACATGACCTGTTATGCTTACGTTACGCGCTGCGCGCCGCGCCCCGGATCACTTCCGGGTGCGCTAACGCGGCGAGTCATATAACGCATTACGTGACAACGTAGGTCAAGAATATAGTCAAAATGTCTCCACCAACCAGCGTTCGGAACACAACCCCTTTCAGCAGTCCAAAAAGTTCTGTTAAATGACAACAGAGGGGACAGGCAACAAGAACCATCAGTCAAAGAGGGGAGGGCAAGTTCTTCTCTTCCGGGTCATGTTGGGGCGCTACCGGAACTGATCGAATTGGTAGTCTACAGTGTTTCTGGATGTTTCAGACTAAAGCTGGCGTCAGCATGAGAGCACTTCCATCTCGTAGCTCCGTCGTGGCCATTCCACGAGCAGACATGGCAGCCGCTCCCCACCAGAAGCCTGCGGGAGTCGGGGGCCCCCAAGACTTTTGTAGAATCTTCAAGGCTGAGGGGACGCTTTCGAGAATGGGACCCAAGCCCTATCAGGGAAGCGTCCGAGTTCCAAGGTGTCCCAGGGCCATTTTAGTGGACCAGGCCCAAAACCGAAGAGCCGGCCGCCATTTTGAGAGTCCTGTGGCAGCCGCCTATCGCTGCACCGCAAGAGCGGGAGCAACTTAACTACATGGTGAGCGAGACGCTGTAGTCGCAAGAGCGGGCGGTAAACAGCTGAATGGCGGAAGAGGCACAGTGTAGCAAAAGCGGGCGGAATGGCAACTAAAACGGTAAAGGGGCGCCCCACTACAGCGTGTCTTCAGGTCAAACGGATTGTGGGACAAAGTCCATAATAGAAGAGTCATCAAAAGGCAAAAAGTTCCGCCGGACCCCGGGAGCCGGCCGCCTATGTCGGGGGCGATCTCAGGCTACACCAGTGCTATAAGACTTGGGGAGGGGGTCGGAGCCAAGCGTCTTCTCCGAGTCCGTGCCATCACACCGCCCCTCGGGGGCCTCCGTCAAGCAGTTTAGGGAGGTACCATATAACATTGTTTTCAAATGCAGTCAGGTCCACAAACGACCCTCACTTACTTTGAGAATAGTGAAGCTGCAGTAGGTGGAAATAAGCTTCAGACAGTCTTACAAGCACTGCTTTTGTAAACATTTTTTGATTTTTTTGTATTTTTGCACAGTTTTATATTTTTTTTTGTTTTTGATGGAGGGGAAACAACAAAGCACAGGCATTGAAAAAGGCTCAAACTCAGAACTCTGAACTATGGCACCCAACATCCAGGACTTTCCATCCGGATCTTGGCGCCTTGTGCTACTTCCGACCTATTCACACATCGGTCCACTACTGACATCATCTTATAAACCAACGTTATGTAAATAGTTATTTAATAAAATGTTTTACCCTGTTTCTTTGCTGGTGTGTTGTCTATATTTTTAATATTTGCATAGGGTTTGTCGTTATTTTGGGCGGGATGGGTGACGGAGCCGAGCTGTCTTGCAGCCCTCATGGTGTGGAGCTCAGTTCATCTCACTAGTTTCGTATTTCTCATGAGGGGTTGTGGTTAATGTTTCTATTTTAGCGAGGTCAAAAAGAGATCCCATTAGTGGCCTACTGATTTTGCTCGATTCCATTTGTTTTTTTAAACGATTTTTCACTATCTGCAAAGACTAAACAGAGTATTGCGACTCTGTGCTTGTTTGTAAATAGAGAATGAACCAAAGAGAACCAATTCTAAAACAGTAAATGCTTGGATAACAATCAATCAAATGGAGAGAGAAGCAGGCACGACGGATTACAACGGGGCAAAGGCCTGCGTTAACTACCCTTCACTATCTACAAAGAGAGAGTACTCCTAAGAGAAAAGAGAGGGGAAGGGGGGTGCAGCGTTCAAAGCACATCAGCGTGCATAAATACGAAAATGTTTTTATCTATCACGTACTTGACATTTTAAAGCTTTTCATATTTGCTATTAAAAAACCATTGAAATTCACTGAAAAAACCATAGGTTATAGTCGATATATAGTTAGGAATTTGCATTTACAAAACCTTGAAAATTCAATGAAAAAACCATTGGTTTTAGGCCATATATAGTTAGGGATTTGCATTTACAAAACCTTATTTTACTCGCATAAAACCATTGAAATTCCATATATAGTTAGATGCGCTAACTATATATCGCGCACCCGCAATCCACTGCTGATGATGTCACATATTACATCATTCATGACATGGTCAGTGACATCACTGATGACATCACTGATGACAACTCAAATGACATCACTGATGACAACATCCAGTGACTGTATGTTTCTGTAAAGTTAAAATATGTCTTACATATTGAAGAATGAGTGGATGTATAAATGTCTGGATGAAGGATTTAGTAGGTGCATGACTGATTGTATGAGGGAGTGATTAAATGTGTCTCACTGAGTGCATGGGTTAGTGATTAAACTGTCTTAATTTGTGCATCATTATATCTGTTGTTCTGTAAACTGCTGCATGTGTTGATCAGTAGCTATATGAATAACTATATGGGTTATTGATTGGTTGCTCAAGTATTTGTATGGGAGACTGAGTATGTGTGTGGGTGGCTGGGAGGTGTGTGACTCTGTGCATAGATGTGTAAGCAGTTGATTCACTAGATGTATGGTTTCAAAAGTGCTACATGTCAAAGTAAGTACATATGTAAAACACAGTACATGTGAGAGTTAACATATATAAATAACTGTGCATAAGAGCCTGCATAAGAGCCAGTGAATGTGTGAGTGGCTGTATGGATCATTGTGAACATGTATCAAGGATTGTATAAGAGAGTAAATATGTGTTAGAATATGTTTCAATAAGTAAGGTGTGTATAACTGTATAGTTGAGGAATTGGAGGTGTGTTTGATTCTTTGCATGACTGTCTAGGTGTATGAGTAACTCCATGGATGAGTGACAGTCTGTGAGTGTCTGTTTTCACTGAGTGTATCTAAGGATATATCAGAGTCTGTAGAGGTTCATCGTATTAACACATGAATGATGTCATCTGTGATGTTGTCAGTGATGTCATTTGAGTTGTCATCAGTGATGTCATCAGTGATGTCATTTGAGATGTCATCAGTGATGTCATTTGAGTTGTCATCAGTGATGTCATCAGTGATGTCACTGACCATGTCATGAATGATGTAATATGTGACATCATCAGCAGTGGATTGCGGGTGCGCGATATATAGTTAGCGCATCTAACTATATATGGAATTTCAATGGTTTTATGCGAGTAAAATAAGGTTTTGTAAATGCAAATCCCTAACTATATATGGCCTAAAACCAATGGTTTTTTCATTGAATTTTCAAGGTTTTGTAAATGCAAATTCCTAACTATATATCGACTATAACCTATGGTTTTTTCAGTGACTATATATATATATATATATATATATATATATATATATATATATATATATAGATATATATATATATATATATATATATATATATATATATATATATATATATATATATATATATATATATATATTTAAAAAAATGAGAAGCTGACACTTTCCTCAGCTTTTCAGTTGCAGACTTGCAGGTATCTTTTTATTTCTATTTTCTCAAGTGAATTGAATGTGCAAAAACCAGACGCGTTTCGCCGAACTTGGTCGCCTTGATCACGGGACAAAAGTGCAATGTGCCCCAACAAAGTTTTAAAACATCATTAACCAATCCTGTGTTAGGATGTCACCTGACCAGTGAAAAACATGGTGAAAAGACTTTAAACAACATTTAAATACTGGTAAAAGCATTGGCGGTCACATTTAACAATAAATACATTTCTGTTAATGAGAGAAATTATTTTCTTTTTCCCAATTGAAATGAAATGAAAATCGGCTAAAACACATGTGATTAGGGCATTATCTATCTGTCCAAATACAGTAATCACCACACCAGGGGCTTTGTTTTTGTTGGGAGGGGGGCCGCGTGGCCCCCCTCTTGAAGCCCTCTATGGCCCTGGGGAACACCACCCCCCAAGGCCTGCTCCTGCAGTGTCCCGGGTGCCCAATTCTTCTTAATCTAACAATCAGTTTGAGAGGTGAGTTTAAAAGTTGTAAGGGAATGTATGGGGTGCATTTTATTTTTAGTAAAAGTAATGTGTTTAATCTTGGAAAGTTTGTAGAATTGTATTTTGAGTTTGACTGCATTTGAATAATGATTGTGATTAAATCATTTGGTAAATTAATGTGGTTAGTGAGTCAGGTTTTTGCAATAAAGTGCAGTACTAAAAAATGTAGAATGTGTGCAGTCAGGTAAATATTTTAGTTTGGTAAATGTGTTTTGGTAAAATGTATGGTTTTAAATAGTTTGACTAGAATCACACTGAGCATCTGTGTAAATTAAGAATTTATAGTTGCACCTTTTTCCATAATCTCCGCCATTTTTCCTGACAGTCTACCTCTCTCTGCTTATACTGTCTGTTCTCTTGTGATATTTTGTCTCTTTCTTTATTTTTACTTGTCTTTCCTTATAGTGCTGCTTGTTGTCATAGTCCTTTCTGTACTCTTACAGTCTCTCTATCCTTATTGTCTCCTTTGTTTCTTAATAGTCTCCATTCTTTTTATACTGGCTTCTCTGACCTTTTAATGCACCGTCTCTCATCATACCTCCCTGTTAAGAATTTCTCGGCCAGAATACATAGACTGCTGCATACAGTCTTAGGTAGATTTACAAGCCCCTGGGGCCTGTTTCTTGTTTTATTGTGTCGCACTTTTGCTTGTAATGTTGGGAAATATATAATGCAGCAAATTTGAAATGTATTTGAAAAATAAGTCTGGATTGTCGACTGAAATGTAGTGTTCATATACATGTAATGTGTTGCGTCACTTAAACGTTTTAGTGTGGGAAATGTGTTTTGTTGAAATGTATGGTTTTAAATAATTTGTCTAGAATCACACTGAGGCCTATTTTACCATATTTTAGGGAGTGAGCACAAGCAATTTAGCACAGGCTAGCAGTCGTAAAGAGCACAAAGTCCAGAGTCATAATGCCAACGCAAACAAATTCAGAAAAATAGGAGGGGTGAAGGCAAAATGTTTAGGAGTAAATCAACCTAAGGCTGACAGGTCGAACAGGCCAATTCAATTATTTATGAAGTCCTTTTAATGGCAGTTTAGCACTGCCAATTGAAAAAACTGTTTTTGAGGCTACTGGAGTTTGTCAGGGGGGCCTCTTGTTGGTGAGAATTTGCAGTTACACGCAAGGGATTAGATTGAATTTGCTAGTAGGAGATTCACAGCATCCACAACAATTATTGAGTGTAAAGCTAATGCAAGAAGGGCAAGTGTATCTTGGTACAATGAACAGAACAAAACCTTCTGTACAGGTGGAAATAACTGAATAGAAGGATAGAAAATTATATGACATTGCTTAATAAGACCTAATCATTTTACAGTTCAGCCTGCAGTTAAATATAACTAAACTTTTAGGCTCTATCAACAAGAAAGACTTTAAAAGAAATCTGAGACAGAAAATTACATTTGTAAGTTTATGTTTGAGGAGTACTGGTGTTATCTATAATGAGAGGGTGAATGATAACAGAAAGTGTCTAAGCGGTATCAAAATAAAAAACATATGATACATCTCTTCTGATAGTAGAAGAGTGTTTTTTCAGGTAATGCACAATTCATATAATAGCAATGTATTGTGCACAACTAAAACATCTTGTTTCATATGTCTTTCCAGATCTCCTTCCCTGCAGTATCAGCCCCAAATCCCTTTCCCTCTTTAAGCCACACTGAAACTCGGGTGCTTAACATCAGGCAGAGTTGGTGCTGCTGAAAGTTGATCCTTGGAAGGTACTGTTTCTGAGAAGGTTGGACCCTGACACTGGCTCCTGGGTCAATAGTCTGCATTCAAACTCAGGAAGACCAGATGGGTGTTAATTGCTAACCTCTTAGCAGGGCTTACCTATTTGGTAGGGGGTAAGAATAGATGGCAGAAAAAAGGATAGTTTACGCATTACCACTTTTAACTTGGTAGATGCCAAAGAAGGCTTCATCTGTTTATTGATAGGACCCTTTTATACAGCCAGGCTGAGATCTCAGTAGGGGAGAGCATCAGTTCTAAATCTTTAAGTTAACAGGAAAGCTCATCTAAGTAGGGGAAATGAGCAAGGAGTTGAAGACCGGTCTGCCTGGTGGCTGAAGGTTCCTGCCATATTAAAACAGGGGCTCCTGGGTAATTTTACTATAAGGCAAGGAGAAAGTGCAGTAAAAGTGTAGGATTGCAAAGAAATACTTAGTGTTCAGTGTCAGAATTTCTCCAAACACTAGTTAGGCACACAGGGTATATCTGGCACCTCATCCACCACCTCCTCAGAACATTCCTTAACTTGAGAAAGCTCCACCTGAAAAAAGGCCCAGCTGGAAGAAGAAGGCTCTCTCAAGAAATCATGTGGGTGAGAGTTCCTGACTCCAAGAGGTTCCAGCTCACATTAGAAGACTGGACCCTCTAGAGGCCTTTGCTGGAGAGCCTTGGGGCTGTGGGCTGGAGGAATGACTGTTTACACCTGTGGAAACCTAGGGCATGGATGGCACATAGGGCCTTATTATTAGTACTAGGGGCAAGCATATTGGGACCTCCTGACCAAAGCAACATCACTAGGGAACAGCCGGTCCCAGTTGGCTGTGGTGGTCCTACCACTTGAATCATAATAGGGTAGTCGGGAGACCTCCACTGCCTCATCTCCATGATTCTGGCAATCAGTGGACCTCCAGACTCGTAATCGGGCCATTACTCTTGACATGAATCAATGACACAGGGAAGGTCCACATAGGTGCACTGATAAAACTTGGGACACTCATCAACGCATGCTCACTGAGATTATGGTAGGACTCAGTGACAATGAAAGTATTGCCTTGACAAACTTAGACAATGTATTCACCAATAAAATGATTAACGATTTATGAAGATTAAAAACAGTCCTGAAGAAGGCAGTGGCGTAACTTTAGCCACATTTGCTGAATCATGTTGACCCTACTTGCAGGCAGATATTTTGTTAAATCTGTCAGTTCATTATATTATTTTTAATATCCAGAGAGAAATCATTAAAATTGTTTATCTCTACTCATTTCTACCCAATTTTATAACACTCACTTATTTTCACTATACACCCATGCACTGCAATTCAGTTACCCTGGTGTATTGAGCTTTTTCGGGTCCACCCCTTATCAATAATTTTCCATCTTGTTTTGATTGTCTGTCACAAAAAACATCTAGTGGCAGACTACACTTTCTCCTGGGTTAGGAGAGCCCAGAGGATGAATAGGGCGGTACCAAGTGGGAACTAATGGGCACTTTTTCCCATCAAGGAATTTAGTGCGTTTTGTTGCACTTTTGCACTAGTCATTCTCTTGTTTTTCCTCGGTTGTGCTACACTTTAGGAAACACAATTGAACCTTATTTCTTCTTTTTTGACCCACAGACATTTTTTGTTATGAATATGAAGATTAAAAACATTCTTAGGGGAGAAACACTAATAACCCAACAGATGCCCAGGGAACACATTAGGACATGAGCAGGCCATGGCTATTTCCAGGAAGTTTTAATAAAAAGGCTACAACAGTGAAACATAATACCTCAAAAGAAGCGCTTTGTGTACACAATGCATTTAAGACAAAGAATTGATTACAAGATGACTGCACTTTTTTTTAAAACGTAAAATAGTCCTATAAGGATTGAAATGCAGGTCATTCATAGAAGGCAGAATAATGCACATAACGTTAATATAATGATGTGGGAGGGAAATACCTATCAGGGGTGGAGCCAAATCTTCCTGTATGGATATTATAGAGAATTTATAACAAGCATTCTAGCAGTCAGCTAAAGCTTTCAGTACCCAATCCAAACAAGAGAAGCAAAGAAGATGACATCCTACTTCCTTGATCACAAGATCAAGGAAAATGGAAGAGTGCTCTTGAACAGTGCACAAAATACATGAAAATTGAAAGCCAAAAGAAGCAGCATATTAGTGTCAGATGCTCATAAACCAAGAGACACTGCAAATTTACCCTGGGACAAACACAGCCTTAAATACAGTTTAACAAACATCAGCACATCTGTGAGACACGTTTTGCTTGCGAGATAAAACACAACGTTGAAAAAAAAAGAAGAACAGATATTTTTATTAAAGGACTCTGCCTGAAGGTTGACACCTGGCAGGTTTTATACTCACATCTTGAAATATAAATGTCTGGAGGTCCAGGGGAATCCCACAGTACCAAGAGGGTAGGGAAATCCTTTTAACCAAGGTCAGAGGGATACATCTTCCCTACGTAACTACTACTGACCTATAAGTATACCGTCTGGAGTTTGTTCATACATGCAAGGAAACACTGGGATCACGTTCCAAATCTATGCATCTCTCCATTAGGATCAGGGACTCATTTTTTATATAACCCTCACCCTCTCTAGTAGTTACATGCTTCATTATCGGGTTCACCTTGACTCCTGAAGGTCAGAGTGGGCTCGGCTATATTCCAGGGAACTATTATGAAGACAAATAAATAGGGGCATTATTTTTAAAGGTATAAATTCAATTCCTCATCGTCTCCCAAGCTATCCCTTTATTAGTGGGTTGGATGGGAAAGATTAAACCGATATAAGGAATTCAAAGGATGTAAAGGTCCTAAGACCCTAAATCTCCATCATGTTTCAGCTCTATACTATTGACGTGGACGGTGCTGGGCTTTTGTCAGGGTGGATTCATGCTCGTATCACCACCACAAATATTTTCATTGTTTTTTGTATGTGACCTACAAATGTAATCAAAGCATGAGCAGGCAGTACTAATACTAGCCACTCAGGATAGTTCCTAGAACAATGGAGACAATTGTCCCCACGGGGGCAAGAGTGGATGGTCCTGTAGTCAAAACTCTGTCAAGGGTACTAGCCCACTGTGTGACCTACTTGGCTCTGCTCCCCTGCTTGTGACTTGTGACAATTATTTCTGTTGCACTGTCCAGGTCAATAGTCAGTGGTATGGGGCTGAAACATGTTGGTGATTTAGGGTAATAGGACCAATACATCCTTTCAACCCATTATATAGTTTAATCTTCCCCATCCACCACACTAATAAAGAAATACACCTAAAACGGAGTTTTCCCTTCCCCACTCCTTTTGGAGTGATGCATAGGTTTGGCATGTGATCAAATTGTTCCCTTGCGTGTATGAAACAACTCCAGAGAGGATATTTTTAGGCCAGTGAAGTTTCTACTGCCATCTCCAGTGCTTTATTGTTACAGCCGGCACACAAATTTGGAAAATCACCTAAACTTGGTATATTTCCCCCTTGCCAGTACATACTTCAAAAAGCAAATATAACAAGCATGATCTTTCAAACCTGCACTACCGTTCTCTCAATGACCCCTCACTGATAAGTAAAGTAAGAAAAAAGAGAGAGGTAAGATAACAATTGAATAGAGATGATTGGATATTAAGTTCTATTTAAGAATCATACCTAGACCTTTGCAGACACTTAAAACATGGCTAAATCATCAGTATTTCTCTTAAGAAACTGTGGCAACCTTATCTGCCAGTGAGTGATAACAGTAAATCTTCTAGCATTCAAATACAGTTTACATTTTTGTGATTAAGGACAAAAATAGAGATCCTTATGCTTCTTATAATTCTTTGACACACATATACTGATATAGTGAGCTCATCATTAGACTTTGTCTGACTATAAGTCTTGGACTAAAATGACATGCTAGCTCCTTGTCTATTTAAGATCACAATATGGCAGTAGGCAGAAAGTGTAGGAAATACTGTTTAGAGAAGTGACCAAATCAAACTTACACTCTACTGTATGCTTGCCAGGTGGGAGCAGAGTTAGACTCCTTCGACAGAACCATCTTGCTCAACCGCATGTAGCTTGTCAGGAAATATTCACTCTCTTTCTCCAGTTGTTCAGAAGCAACCCTTAAGACTGCAAGCTCCTCACACCTATTGTAGAATTTGAGCAGACTGACATTTTGAACCCAATGGTATTGATGTACATCAAGAATCTGACATTGCAGATGTTTTTAAGATCAGTACTAAATGATCCACTTGTCCCTAAAATAGCCAGCTTTCTAGGCTGGGTGGTCATCACATCTTTACATTCTTCATGCCTACTCCGAGTGGCCTTTTGGACAAGCCCCTCTTGTAAGTGTTACTCACTTACCTAAAGATTATTCCTGATGTTGTTCCTAAATGAAGCAATCATTTTACTAAGTCATAAAGCATAGTTCACCACATCACCTATAAGTTATAGGTTATCTTCCTCTTTTGTAAAGGTGAATGTAACTCTGTCAGCATACCAACTGATGCAGGGTTAATTTGGAGGAGTGTAGTAATTGAGATTATGTCAGACACAGTAGATGTCCCATAAACTCCTCTATCATCACACTACCCTACCTAGAGTTTTATATGTTATAAACATTCCAGCCTCTTACTGCAGCGCTCTTGTCCCTGTTAAGGTGCAGAAGTGAATTTGCCATAAAGGCTGTGGGGTCAAATGCTGATCAAGAGAGGCTGATCTGCCTCTAAGACTAACAGAGGCAATTTTCTGGAGGACCATTATGCTAAGGATCTAATACATTTATGTACAAGTAAGTATAACATACCTAAGAGTGAAATAGAGGATTATAAGTTTGGCAAGATGTTTTTCTTAAGTAATATTTCTATGACCTCCCACCTATTGGCAGCAATGCACCCAGTTATAGAACTTGACTCTCTCAGGGTAGTGCGGCAGAGCAGTCCACAGCCTAATCATTGGAGGTGGTGTAAGCTAGTATCCCCATCTGCAGGTAAAAAAACAGACAGCAGCCAATAAATCCTTGTCCAGTTAGTGTTTTTACTTATGAAAAGGAAAATTACTTTATTAAACAGACATCACTCAATATTGCACATTAATTTACAAACATCTACATGCTGGTTTGTGGAAATAGCTATGGTGACACCTTCATAAACGTTCACTCCCCTAGTGAGCCCTGCACTCTTAAACCACAATACCCCCACATATACTAGACACCATACAATAGGTTGTTTCATCAAAAGGAAGGATGATTGGCTTTGGCAGCACATCACTATATTACTAAAAGCAGAAATATTTTACAACAAACCAAATAAACACCATTAACAAGACTATGGCTGGTAACATCTTAAAATGACATTCATTGGTGCGTGTAATTTTAACCTTGTAATTGCCAATAAAGCATGGCAATGACCTAAATGTATTCATGTAATAGTTTACTGCCACCATTGTCTTTTGTCCCGGTGATCCCTGGGCCTGGGGCCTAACTCTTTTGGGCTCCTCACAATCCTCGGGGACCTCTGTCGTTTAGAGCATTGTGGTGCCCTAGGTCACATTTTCTTCATGCTTCCCCTTGTTTCAGTGTCAGGGGCATGAGTATCCCCAAGAACATTTTTATATTTCCTGAGGGATTAAGTCACGCATGCCTGCATGCAATATTTCTACCCAGAACCTTGGGGAGTTTTGAAAATTTAAAGAGTGTTATGCCACATGTACCCGGTTCTGGCCAGACCCTCAGAGGACCAGGCTTCTTTCTTTGTTTTCTCAGGTTCCATTGGGCCCGTCTAGGAAAATCTGGTCTATTACTCCTAGTATAATGCTCTAGTCACCAAGAAAAATAATTTTGGACCTCCTGGTATCTAACATGTACTAGGCTTCTAGGAGCTTTGTTTTTTCTTTGCCTACCCTCTACTAAAGTGGGTGGTAAAGGCCTGCTTGCTGCCGCTTGGCTCCTGTCCCAGAGCCAGCTCACTGTCCATCGCCTAGTGTTCATCCCCGCCTGAGGTCATCTCCAGCAACATCCGCTCTCTTCAAGACAGGTTGCCCTCCATGCCTGCACTCTTCAGGTACCAAAGCCTCCTTTGCTACCTGCAGGACTCTCATGTGACAGTGGCCCCCTGTGGAGGGTTACCCCTCTTTAGGACGTAACCCCTCTTTAGGCCCAGTCCTCAGAAGTTCCAAGGAATCCCTTTTCATGAGGGGTACCCAACAGGTCCAACCCTCTACTGTACCTTAAAGGATGTAAAAGGGCCAGGGCCTCAGGCCCTGGAGAAGTGAATCTCGAGCATCCCATCCAGGCTAGATCCAGGATGCTACAGCACCCGAAACAGCGGTCCAATCTTAGATGACTGTGAAATTCATCTTCTCCCTTCCTTTCTCCCCTTTACAGAGGATTTTATGTGGGGGCAGAAAGTTCCAGAAGGTGTCCACCTCTGTTTAATACTGGAATGATACATCATCACTGTCAGGAATTTGTCATTCGGCCACCAGGTCGTGCACGTGGAGTCTTTCTGAGGTCCTGACTTTATATCTGACCATGGCGGTATATCGTCCAACACACAAAACACCCTGCACTACATTATGTGACAATCCTGGTTTTACCTTTACTAGCCTGGTGCATTATAGGCCATTTGCAAACATTTACAATGATTATGTCTTGGTAGTGGTACTCTGTTTTGTCAGTGGAAAACGATAATCTGGAAAGCGGCTCGAAAGCATACCAATGTCAGAGGCTAATTCAAGCATTCCTTCCATCATCTAGTTGTATTTGCAGTAGACACCCTAAATGAAAAACGTATGCCCAGATCTGGGTCCCATGCGCACTGTGCCTTAGGAATCTAGCTATAACTCACTGATGAGACCTAGGTAGGTCACGACTGGTCTTAGGTTGCTTGTGTTTCCATCTGAAGGAGATCTGGCGTGGCAATTAGGGCTGGACTGATCCAAGACTGAGCTCTATTAGGCTGGCGTCTGCCCAGAATGACAAGCTGGGTGAATATTTATAGTCTTGAATGAGGCCTAGAGCAGTTGCCAGTTGCTGTGATTGATTTAATCATTCTGGACATCGTCTTTTTGTTTTGCACTACTCTGTTTTGCATCATGAATCCTGATATATAGAGATAAACTGACACATTCAGACTTTTTCCCCAGACTTTTGACACTCTTCAATCTATTCCACACTCCATTTCTGGTTTCCCTATTCCCCTCTTTGTGCCTGCTGTCTTCCATATTCTTCCCTCCTCCTAGTTCCAGTGTATAGTCTCCTTCATTTGTGGTTACTTGACTTTCTACGGCTCCTCCTCCTGTGCCTCCAGCTAATTCTACCCTGAAATCTCAGTACGGAGTGGCTTGCAACAGTTTTATTCTGCTGAAACACCACTCTTTCCGGTTTTGTGTTGCTGCTCTGTTTCCACTCTTGTTACCTGATACCTTTGTGCCTGTTATTCCTTTATGTTCTTGCCCCACACTCCCTACTTTATTACGTTTGCTTTCCTTCAGTCAATTCCCTGCTGTTGCTACCTTTTTGTCCTGCTTACCTGTGAATCTTGTTCTGTTTGCTTACTCCCTGTCCTACTCTTGTTGGTTTGAAGATTCTGAGTCTTAGGTCCTTGTTTGTTACCTTGTTTCAGTCTAGTTCCAGTTCCTCCAGTTCTGTGTGCATGCTCCCCGTCTTGCCCTTCTTATCGTGCAGATTATTCGATCTGTGTTTGTTACCCTCTATTCCCTGCTCCAGTCCTGACCATGATTGTTTGTTACTTCCCTTTCAGTGTTCCTATTTCTGCACACTTCCTGTCCTGCCCCTGTTGGTGAGTAGATTCTGAGAATTGGACTTTATTTCCTTACTCAGTGCAGTTGTTCCAGCCCTGTCCCTTTTTTTTTGTAGCTTCAATTTCATGACTTTCAGCTTTCCTATTTCTCTAGACTTTGAGATCAAGCATGTCTTTTTTCTTGAATCCACTTCTGGTATAACTTGAGCTAAGTTCCTGTTTTAATTGTTCCTTGTTCTATTCTATTTTTACTCGTGTGTGATAGTGTTGGTATCTTGATTATTATTACCAAGGATTCCAGTGAGATCCCAAGAACCTGGGGTCTCTGGCACAGAGACTCCTCTGGCACTCCACTCCCATAGGAGCTGCTGGATTTATTCCCAGACTCTGTGAGAGTAGCTGTAACTTGCCTTCTGCATGATCTTTCCCTCTCACAGAAATATTGCTTCCCAAGGAGTATATAAACTAAAATGTATGATAGTTCAGCCACACATTTTGTCTTGTCCTTTTACTTCCCAATGTTTTGGGTTCTGTCATGTGTATACTAAACCTCTCCTCCAAAATTACCCTGTCCTTGCTGAAGTCAGACTTGCCATTTTTGTCAAGTTTAGTCCCAATCTGCGATGTTTTCCTGTCACACTCTACCCTATACCAAATCTCCAACACAGCATGTTGAAAGATTCCATGATGGTAACTGAAAGAGGTCTGTTGTAGGCCTGGGCGGTGAACACCGCTCTGCTCGCGGAGTTTGCAAAGTTTTCGGCACTCTGCGTTACGCAGAGCTCACAGAGTTATGCAAAACTCCACTTCGTGCAGCGGAGCAGAGTTTTTTCTTCCCTCACGTTCACCAAAGTCAAGTTGGTGAGCGAGAGCGAGGAAAATCAACCTTCTAGAGCTATTGTCAACATCAAGTGGCGAGCGCGAGCGGGGAAAACAAACATTCTGGTGAGATTTCTCAACACAGGGTGGTTAGGTTTCTCATTGCGAGTGGTCGCCTATGCTCGCAACCGCTCGTAATGAGAAACTGCTTGTTCATGTTGAGAAAGCTGCTGCTCGAGTAAAAATCTCCTCAAGTGGCAGAAAATAGAAAGAAGGGACCACTTGCGCTGTGCAAGGTGCTGTTCGCAATGATTGTACAGTGCGGACAAACATCCGCACTGTGCAATCACAGCGAACAGCATTTTTCTATTGAACTCCGCCGCTTGCGGAGCTCCGCATAGTGCACCTATGTTTTTTTTGCAATTCGCATAGCTCCGCGTAGTGCAATTCTGTGAACTCCGCCCAGGGTAAGTCTGTCAAAGACCTCTCTGAGAGCCTGTCCCAATCTCTGCTGTTTTCCTGTCACATTCTACCCCTATACCAAATCTCCAACTCAGCATGTTGAAAGATTTCATGATGGTAACTCAAAGAGGCCTGTTGTAGGCCTGGACGGTAAACTCCGCTCTTCTCACGGAGTTTGCGGAGTTTCCCGCATTCCACGTTACGCGGAGCTCATGGAGTTATGCAAAACTCCACTTTGCGCAGCGGAGCAGAGTTTTTTTCCTCGCTCGCGTTCACCAAAGTCAAGTTGGTGAGGGCGAGCGAGGAAAATCAACCTCCCAGTGAGATTTTTCTATGTTGGCGATTGTCAACATCAAGTGGCGAGCGCGAGCATGGAAAATAAACACCCCTGTGAGATTTCTCAACACAGGGTAGTCAGGTTTCTCATTGCGAGTGGTCGCGTATGCTCGCGACCGCTTGTGATGAGAAACTGCTTGTTTGCATTGAGAAGGCTGCTGCTTGAATAAAAATCTACTCGAGCGCCAGAAAAGAGAAAGAAGGGACCAATTGCGCTGTGCAAGGTGCCGTGCGCAATGATTGCACAGTGCGGACAAACATCTGCACTGTGCAATCACAGCGAACAGCATTTTTCTATGGAACTCCGCCGCTTGCGGAGCTCCGCATCGTGCGACTGAGTTTTTTTTGCACTTTGCATAGTTCTGCATAGTGCAACTCTACAAACTCCGCCCAGGGTAAGTCTGTCAAAGCACTCTCTGAGAGCCTGAACTATGTAAATAACTTTCACAGCTGCCTTGTCCCTTTCCTCCAAAACTTCCCGTGATTGTTTCCAGAGTTGAGCCCTTCTCACTTTAGTCCCTCTTGGTGTTCCCAGACCTGCAGTAAATAGTAAAAATGATATGTAGATTCTGTCCCCATCCCTCATATTGCAGATATGACAAAAATGACACTGTGTCTGCTTTTGAAGTGTTTGTTTGGTACAGATTTCACCCCTTATGTATAACACAGAAAATAACACATAATTTTCAGTTTAGCACTGCACACTTATACTATGCATGCTGACTCACATTATACAGCCTACACAAGGTCAGAAGTGAAACAATCTCTGAAGAGTTCCTTCTGTGACCATCTACCTTTATATAGATACCAGGCTCAGCTGGATGGTAGTCTCACTCACTTAGTGTGCACTTGTTCATTTCAACCAACCCATAACCTCCTACCCCATCTGCGTAACCGTGGACCTTTTTTAGAAAGGTAGACCCTAGTGTCTAGCACTCTCAATACATTTAAACAATGTTTACAGTGAGAGATACTCAGGTACTGAGACACTCTCAAAGTAAAAGCCCAAATACTGGGTAGTTCAAAAGCAAAAAATCCATGAAGTAAAATGGGTTGGGAACAGTTTTCCAACACTAATATTCTGGAAAACACATTTAGCTCGTTTAATGATTGACAATATATCCCAATTTAGCTATACAATTGAAGGGCCTACATTTAGTAAAAGAAGTTTAATTATTAGGCATAGCTGTTTGTGTATTTTGCAGTGGCGAAGTTCTCCCAAAGAGGCTCCTCTGAGAACAGATAAATTAACTTTGAAAGAGAAACCTCAGTGGATTGATAGAGGACTGTGAATAAAACAATAATCTTGTCCACCTCTACATGACCCCTCTGGCTGATGTCATATGAGCTCAAGTGACAAACATCCTTATTTATACTTTGGACAATCAATGGATACTGGCCCTCTCAGACAAAACTCCAAACAACGGGAACAAGTTCACAACGTGCATGACAGAAGTAGCCACCTGGATGAATTCCAACTGCCTCAAATTGAGCTCGTACAAGACCGAGGTGGTAATCTTCAGTAGAAAGGCCTTACCATATGACTCCACTTGGTGACCACAGACTCACAACCTGCTCGCACATGAGATACCTCAGAATAATCAAAGTCAATAAACTGCACATGACCACCAAAGTAACTGCAATGATCTCCGTCTGCTTAAACACTCTAAGGTTGTTGAAGAAAATCTTCAAGTGGACACCATACACCACCAGGAAACGGTCACCCAAGCACTCATCTTCATCTGAATTGACTATGGACACACCCTGAACGCAACAAAAAGACTGCTGATCGTCTGAAATGCAGCAGCCAAACTAGTCCTAACTCTCCCATGCCCAGTCAACATCACACCATACCTTAGGGAACTCCACTGGTGCCTGATACACAAGTGAGCACACTTTAAACCACGTATCCACACCTACAAAGCTCTCCACAACACTGGCCTCACCTACCTGAACAGCTGCATTGACTTCCACCATCCTTCCAGATACATCAGCCTCGCCGGACTCTCCTAGCACATACCAATACCACATGAATAAACAAAAGCAGAACTGGGTGCTATGCCTTCTTGCACCTGTCCCGTAAAACCTTGTTGGACCTCCCACAACACATCAGAGCTTCCTCCTCTCTCCGCGACATTTGCAAGAAGCTAAATACCAGGCTTTTCAAGTAGGCCCCCCCCACGGTTTGCCTCATACTCCTGCTACAGAGTGCATGGGTACCCTCACAGGTGATTAGCGTAATACAAAAACACTAATAACATAACAACCCTTACAGGAATTAGAATCCACCACAATGGTATACAAGTATATCCCTATGCCAAACACAAAATCGGGTCCATAATTTCTTACAATCAAGAAGCTGTAGTAGAGGTAGCATTAGCAACTGTGTTAAGAGTTGAGATTTGAGATGCCTATAAAATAATGAACAAATAGATTGGAAAACATTGGAAAAACATTGGATGTGCGACTCAAGGCTTAAACTAAATGGCTCTAAAACCGAGCTCATGCTACTGGGACACCAAACTTCATCCCTTCCCATCGCTATGTGGCCATCATGTCTAGGAACCCTTCCGCAACCCAAGACTGAACTCAAACGTTTGGGTTTCTGGTTCGAACAAGACCTCTCTCTGAAAACGCAGGCCAAAAAAACAGCTGGTACCTGTGTGGGCCTACTCCGCTCTGCCAGGAAGATTCTCCCACTACTCCCCGCACAGTCACAAAAATTGCTTATCCAAGGTCTATTCTTATCCAGATTAGACTACAGGAACGCCCTCTTCTTGGCGGCCCCAGAATCCACTATGAACACCCTTCAGAGAACTCAAAACGCTGCTGCAAGGCTTCTGACAGGCACCCCCTGGAGAGTATCAGCCAAACCAGCCCTAAAGGCACTCCATTGGCTGCTGATCCGTGAAAGGGTCAAATTCAAGGCCCTATGTACGACCCACAAAGCTTTACAAGACAAAGGGCCCCCGATGCTTAAAACCATGCTCTACCCATACAAACCTAACAGATCCCTGCGTTCCTCCCAAGGTAACCTGGCTACTGTCCACAGAATCAAGAAGGCCCGCACTGGTGGGCGTCGGTTTTCGGTGACAGCTGCAACTCTATGGAACGCCTTACCAACCCAGCTACGCGCTGAACCTAACTACATGAAATTCCGGAAGCTACTCAAGACCCATCTCTTCCCGCAATAACCCTGACTCCCCTTTCTACCCCTCTGTTCCCCCTCTCAGTTGTCACTGCAATCTCAGCGCTGGGGCGCTCACGGGCAGCCATGCGCTATAGAAATCCCATTTTCATTTCATTTCATTTCATTTCATAGTCAAGGAAAGTAAATCATTAGTTTCAGATAATTGTTGAAGTAGCTGCAAGCATTAAAGAGGCATTAAACAATTATTTTGAATTGCAATTTAGGTTCTTTCTCATGTTTTGGGGGTTATACTGATATGTTTTCCAATGCAAAATGTATGGCATAAAGGGCAAATATTCAAATATATGAAAAATTGTTTTAGAAAGAAATTCAAGATGTTCAAAATATACAATAAACTGTTTTCAGCAGTCACAATCCAACAGTTCATATTGGTCCATTAAACATTATCATGGGGTACAATCAAATCAAAGGGAAAATAAGCTTATTTGATTTCACATTGTAAATCATAAAAACATACAAAAATAAAATTAGTTAATTGTTCAAATAAAAGGTTCTCTATAAAATATGATAAAAACATGTAATGTACAGATGAAACATGTATAAAGGAAATTGCTTTATACAGACAATAAAGTTAACCGTAAAAGCTTTCCATGAGTAATAACAGCCCATAAATAACGTGACATAACAACACAGATATACAGACTTGGAACAGATGGTAAAAATAAAAAGCAGGTGGACATTAATCAAAACTTTTAGGACCTTAACAATGGTTGGATTAAACATTTTCTCAGGTCATAATTAAGCCTGTGTGGTTAACTCCGACCCGCTCGCAGAGTTTGCAGAGTTTTTTGCACCTCACGCTTCATGGCGCACACGGAGTTTCCAAAACCTTCATTACGCGGAGCGGAGTTTTTATCCTCGCTTGCCATCCCCAACATCAAGTTGGCGAGCGCAAGCAAGGAAAATCCACCTCCTGCAAGATTTTGCTCGCTGGCACTCACCAACAACAAGTTGGCCTTCTCGAGCAAGATAAATCCATTTATAAACGCGGGCGGTCATGTTTCTCAATGCAGACAGTCGCGGGTGTTCACGGACACTCGCGTTGATAAACAGTCTGTTTTCATTGAGAAAGTTGCAGCTCAGGTAAGTCAAGTCAAGTCAAGTTGAAATTTGTATAGCGCACTACTCACCCAGAGGGTCTCAAGGCGCTTTGGGGAGGGGGGTTTCTCTATTTCTCAAACAGCCAGGTTTTGAGTTGTTTTCTGAAGGAGAGGTGGTTCTGTTTAAGGTGGAGGTGGGTGGGGAGAGAATTCCAGGTTTTGGCCGCTAAGTAGGAGAATGATCTTCCTCCCATGGTGGCTCTTCGGATTCATGGAATCGCAGCGAGGGCTAGATTGGACGATCGTAGTTGGCGGGTGGGGGTGTAAAAGGTCAGGTGCATGTTGAGGTAACTGGGTCCTAGGTCGTAGAGGGCCTTGTGTGCGTGGGTGAGGAGACGGAACTTGATTCTCTTTTTGACGGGGAGCCAGTGAAGGTCTCTCAGGTGGCCGGAGATGTGATCATGGCGTGGTATGTCTAGGATGAGTCGGGCGGAGGCGTTCTGAATGCGTTGGAGTTTTTTCTCTAATTTGGCTGTGGTTCCGGCGTATAGGGTGTTTCCGTAGTCCAGCCAGCTTATGACAAGTGCTTGGGTGACCGTCTTTCTTGTTTCGGTGGGGATCCATCGGAAGAACTTTCGGAGCATGCGTAAGATGTTAAAGCATGATGACGAGACGGCGTTGAATTGTTTGGTCATTGAGAGGGAGGAGTCTAGAATGAATCCCAGGTTGCGAGCATGGTCCGTTGGTTTGGGCGCGCTGCCTAGGGCCGGTGGCCACCATGAGTCGTTCCATGCAGAGGGGGATGATCCTAGGATGAGGACTTCCGTCTTGTCTGAATTCAGTTTTAGGCGGCTGTTCTTCTTCCATTCGGCTACGTCTTTCATCCCTTCGTGTAGGTTTGTTTTGGCGGTGTTTGGGTCTTTGGTGAGGGAGAGGATCAGCTGAGTGTCGTCAGCGTAGGAGATGATGTTGAGGTTGTGCTGGCGTGCGATGGCTGAGAGGGGGCTCATGTAGATGTTGAAGAGGGTGGGGCTGAGGGATGATCCTTGTGGTACTCCACAGATGACTTTGGTGGCCTCTGATCTGAAGGGGGGGAGGCGGACTCTCTGGGTTCTTCCGGTGAGGAACTAGATGATCCAGTCCAATGCTTTTTCTTGTATCCCGACGTTGCTGAGGCGTTGTACAAGGGTGCTATGGCAGACCGTGTCAAACGCTGCGGAGAGGCCCAGGAGGATGAGGGCAGCTGGTTCCTCGTTGTCGAGTAGTGTTCCGATGTCGTCTGTGGCTGCGATGAGGGCGGTCTCGGTGCTGTGTTTGGCTTGGAAGCCGGATTGTGAGGGGTTGAGGGAGCCGTTACACTCGAGGAAGGCGGCGAGCTAGTTGTTGACAGTCTTCTCTATGACTTTGGCAGGGAATGGGAGGAGCGAGATGGGGCGGTAGTTCTTAAGTTCGGTGGGGTCTGCTGTAGGTTTCTTCAGGAGGGCTCTGAGTTCGGCATGTTTCCAGCTTTCCGGGAAGGTAGTGGTGTAGAGGGAGCAGTTGATGATATCCCAGAGTTGGGGTGCGATGATGGAGTCGGCCTTGTTGAAGATGTGGTGGGGGCATGGATCGGTTGGTGATCCGGAGTGGATGGAGTTCATCAAGCGGATGGTGTCTTCAGTGCTGATCGGGGTCCAGGCGCAAAGGGTGGTGGTGGGGGGCTTCCGTTCGGTGGTGAGGGGAGTGAATTGTTCACCGAAACTGTTATGTATGTCAGCGATCTTGCTGTGGAAGAACGAGGCTAGAGCGTCGCAGAGGTCTTGAGAGGGAGTGATGTCGTTGGTGCCAGTGCTGGGATTGGTAAGCTCTTTCACGATGCTGAAGAGTTCCTTGCTGTTGTGGGCATTGTTGTCGAGTCGATCCTTGAATTCTGATTTCTTGGTGGATCGGATCAGCTGGTGGTGTTTGTGGGTGGCGTCCTTGAGGGCGGTCATGTTGTCTGTGGTTGGGTTTTTTCGCCAGGCTTTCTTAAGGGTGCAGCAGTTTTTTTGGGAGTTTTTGAGGTCGTCATTGAACGAGGTGGCTTTTTTGCTTCTTGGGTTGTTGTGGTGGTTTTTCAAGGGTGTTAATTTGTCAGCGCAGCGGTTGATCCATTGTGTGAGATTGATGGCTGCATGGTTTGGGTCCGATGCTCTGGTTTTGGTTTAGCGATGTGGTGAGCTGGTCGGTGGTAATTTTATTCCAGTTTCTGCGGGGGACTTGTTGTGGGTGGTGGTGTGTCGTGGTTCTTCTTGAGCGGCAGAATCGAAGAAGAGCCCTCTTGCGCTGCGCATGATGCTGTTCACATTGATTTTACAGTACAGGACAAACACCTGCCTCTGAAAATCGATGCGAACAGTCATTACCAAGTGCACTCCGCCGCTTGCGGAACTCCGCGTAGAGCAGCAGAGTTTTTTGGTCACTTTGCAGAGTTAGGCTTAGTAAGAACAATATTTACAAAATAAAACATTATGTATTGTACTCTGTGTGGAAACATTGTCACATGGATAGTTTACCAAGATTGGTGACCTGTGATTTATGGTAGGAAAACTAATTAGACGATGACAAATATCTATCCTGATTCATGTTAATACTAATCAATGACAGACATTATGTATATTTATTGAAGAAGAAAGCATATTTTGTGTAGTCAAAAATCAATTGATTCCTCAGAGTGCTAGGATTCAATAATTCTGTAGATAACCTTAAATCTTCAAGCTGAGAAAAACACTCAGATTTTAGTTTTTACTTCTTTCCTAGAAATACTAGTCAAAGACTCTGGATGATCAAAATAATCAGAATGTCCGAGATCTGCTAAAAAATGTTTAACATACTTGATCCACTGGATTTCAAGGGTGTGCGGGGATTTAAGACAGTCCTTCATGATGCCAATGATTTAATACCATAGACTCAGATTTCCAAATCTTCTGCCTGGGAAAGACAGGCTGAATATTAATCAGATCTGCTAAAAAGGGCACACCCCATTCGGAGTGGCAGGCGAAAGTGGAGAAACTTTTAGGGAGAGCAAGGAGATTTCTTAAAAATGCATTTTCAATCATTTGACATGATTGAACATAGACATAGCCCTACAGTTCCACTCTATAGAAAGCGGTAGTGTGACATTTAGCCTTATATACCTAGGGCCTTATTTATGAGGCCTTCTGACAGTTTTGCACTTCCGTTGCATCAATTATTTAACGCATCGGTAGCGTAAAACATATATCTCCTGTTACGCCCTATTTAAAAAGTGACGCATCTAAGCAGATGCGTCACTTTGTAAACCCCTGTGCTACATTATACCTGCGTCAGGTATAATGTATGCAGGGTGGGCATTCCAACGGTAAGTAAGTCTTGTAGAAGTGACCAATGGGAAGGTTCGACGCATCACAGCATCGGGTGGTAAGTTTCAGTTCTGCAACGGGGCAAGGTTTGTTATTCATGGACCAAAAATACAAAATTATGGTTTCAAATTAGACAAAGCAGCTGCGCATTACATGAATAATTCAGAGGTTTCCCGTGAGGCATCCCCATATGAAGGGATGAAAGGAGGGTTGGAAGATTTGACTGCGATTGATAAGAGAGCTGTGGAACAATTGACTGAAGGACTGATATCTCATTATTTACCTGATCTTCAGCGATCAAAATTAGCCTTGCAAGAAGTCATACCCCTGAAGAAGGGTCAAATATGACCCGAAATGCATTGGGTTTTCAAGATATTGCTTATGAATGCTGTAAGCATCTAGGAATATAGAGATGCCAGAAGGAGAAATAAATTAGGAATAAAACTTTTTGATGAAAAATTGATGAAGAACCATACAAATATTTTTTGAATGTTTTTTGGATATTAATAGGTGAAGAAACCCCATGTTTCAATAAAAAGGTGCACACATCTAAGGGGAGGGAGTTCCTGACCCACGCAGCGGTGAATTTGAAATAGGCACTGTCAAACACAGTGCAACAGATGGTGTAGCACACCGGGGAGAATTAAAGCATTAAATTAACTTTCAAAAATCGAGTGCACTGAGAAAACTCTGCTTGAATCATCCATCATGTCACAAGAGGTTGCAATGAAAAGTAACGCATCTCGGTTTTCACGCAGCAAATGAGGCCCCCAGTACATATGAAATATGGAACAATTAGACAAGGAAAGTAAACCAAAAGTTTCTGATAATTATTGAAGTAGCTTCAGGCATTAAAGAGTCAATAAACAATTAGTTTGAATTGTATTTTAGGTTCTTTCTTATGTTTTGGGCGTTTTAATAATATGTTTCCGATGCAAAAAGTATGGAGTAATGGGGAAGGACATAAAAATGTGAAAAATTGTTTTAGAAGGAAATTCAAGATATTCAAAATATACAATAAACTGTTATCAGCAGTCACAATCCAGCAGTCCATATTGTTCCATGAAACATTATCACGGGGTATAAAGAGTTTCACTGTTGAAAAATATTCCGCAAAAAAACCTTTGTTGATAAGAAAACTCTGCAGTAATATTCAAGTATTCTGAAAAATGCTGAGAAGAAACATTTATTTTGTCAAAATCCATTACCAAGTTCAATGTTTGATTTATTTGTGGGTCTTAATACAAGTATATTGTTGTTAGATTATTTGAGTGAATTAACTGATAGATGTGTATGCTGCAGGTTGCATTTTTAAGTCTTACAAGCCCCTTGCACCACAGGTGCGTCATTTTTAATATGGGAAAATGTGACGTACTGGCGGCGCAAAGGGCTTGTAAATAAGCCTCCACGTGCTTAATCCTCCCACGGTGAATGGAAGGCTTCTGTAAAGTTTATAATACCAATAGCAATTTTTAAGGACCTTTGCACGGAAACATTCATGTACCCCCCATGGTATGTATGACACTTGATGGCAAAGCTTTACTTCAGGCAACTTTCCAACACAAATCATGAATTGCATTTAAAAGTTGTTGGAAAGTAAATCCAGCCAAAACATTTTGCGCCAAATGTGTTGCACTTTTGAGACTCATACCCGGCACAACGTTTTAGTAAATCAAGGCCTGGATTTTCGTAGACTTAGGTACGCATGCGTTACGCTATTTGCCAACCCCATTAAAGTAACAGACAAATGTCCAGATGAGCTGCAGTATAATTTGCATTATGTGCACCTCACTAATAGACATTGTGATTCTTTTTAAATTTTCGAAAGGCTGCTTCTCTGATTACTTATTTGACGAAAACTTTCCTCAAATGTAAGTGCATCATTTCCTCACGTGCTTTTTGTTCGAGACAAAGTTAAATTACATGTAATAGAACTTGGGAGGCACTTAACTTCCATTTGAACTATAAATATTTCAATCACTGATCCTAATATACTTTGGGGACATAGGGTGAAGGTTCTGCGTAATGGAAGTTTAATGCAGCTTCTGACAGCCTGCGGACTGCCCACTGTGCAAAACACGGGTTATCAATTTGAGCTCGAAACAGAAAATGCTGAGACTTTAGAAAATATGCAATTTGTGCACAATGGCGAGAAAAATAGCAGTGCTCACCGTGTTAGAGTCAAATGTAATTACAATTTTTAATGTAATACGTGTCTAACAATAAACACAGCTGTGACTCAACGTGAACTGCGCCTGATTCAGAGCAAGTGTACTTTGAAAGTGTCAGTATCTTCCATTGTATTATTTTACAGCTCTTACATTGCTATTCCACACCACGATGGCTGAACAAGTTTTAAAGTTTGTAGACTGCAATGTTAACCTATTATAAAAAGTTAATGAAAAAAATAAACAATTTTAAATGCTGTATGAAATAACTGTTAAGCAGAAAACAAGACCATGCTAGCCAGAATACAGACATAGGGGCTCATTATGATGGCGGACGGACTTAAGTCCATCCGCCATCAGCATCGGCACAGAACTTGGGAGCCTATATGGCTGCTGTCCCACCCACAGAGTTACAATGCGACCGCCGTGGTAGCGGCAGCTGCTGCAGGTAGCAGCACCCGTTTCAATGGTGACAATGCAGGTTTTGCATTTCCCTGCACTATGTGGCAGGCACCATGCATTTCCTGTCACATGGTACAGGGAAATGCGGGGGGGGCACCTATGATGCCCCCCAAGTGCAGAAGGAAAGTGCCCCTGCAGATGTCAATGTCCGCCAACCTTTGAATGGCGGGTAAATTGCTGCTAAAGGCTGATGGAGATGAAGCATCCTAATATGGAGGACAGTGCCTGCTAGGCACCCCCACCATTGTAGGTATACTTTCTGGGTCCGACAGGTGATCTTTACAATTGCCTGTATCAGACCCTTGGCGGACGGACTTCACGTCCACCAGCAAACCGCCTGCCATCATAATTTGGCGGGCAGAGACTGGCTGCACGTTGGAAGTGAATCTGCCACCAGCTGGCTGGTGGTGGCGGATTCACAGCTATCGTGATGAGCCCCATAGTCTTAATTCTTAAGTATTTTTAGGAATGGGAGTGAGACTTAAACAAGTAAATAGCCTTAATATCGGTGTTAAACAAGTAACTTTTCCACAAATGTGGGTTTGCACTTGTAAATTGGTCTACTCAAACAAAGATTTCCATGTGAGTACATTTCCGGGTATGGGAGAAGAGATGGCACTACAAGGCAGGAATGCCATGAAAGTTTGAGAACATCCTCAAAATTACACATTTGCCACCCCTGTCCCTGGCAATGCGGTCCCTGACCCTGGCAAAAGATAGGAAATTAGCCCTGTTCATCTCGTCCGAGGATAGAAAAGAGAATGCAAAACTCACAAACTTAATGTGGGGCTATGAAAAATGGTTTATAGAGGCCAACATGTTCCCACCCAAAAAAAGTGAAGAATAAATTAGGGATGGGCGTAGTACTCTGCTCCACCCACGGAGTGTGCGTGGTGTTGCCTACTTCGCGATTCGCAAAGTAAGCGTAGTAGGCAACACTACGCCAACGCCATGGCGGAGTGAAGTTGCCTTCCACCCGCCTCCCTCCTGCCCTCCTCTAAATGCCCTTAATATAATTTAAAACATTCTAAAACTAAAAAAAGACTTACCTGCGATGCGGCATCCCGGGGCTCCTTCTTCCTGGTATCTCTGCCAACTTTTTCCTCACAAATGCGCATGCGCTGGTGCCCGTGCATGCGTATTTTCAAGAAAGGAGGGCGGGAGGGAGGCGGGCGGCGCATAGTGGGGCTACGCGAAGTGTGGGGGTGTGCGTAGATTCCCCCTCACTTCGTGGTGCTTTGTGTAGCCCCACTACGCCCAGGGTTAGACAAAATTTGAAAATATATCTGCAATTGTCATGCCAATTCAATTACTTTATGCACAAATAGATGTATTTTTATGCTCCAGTAGTCCGATACGAGCGAGTACTATGCAGCTGTATGCTTACGGGCTCGGTTTACTCGGACTTCCATTGAACTCTATGGGAGCCTGTGTACAGACATCTGCAAAGGCTCCCATAGCAAAAACAAGTGGGTGGGGAAAAGCGTACACCCTGTGGCAGGCACCACATGGTGGCAGCCACACTGCGCATGCTTGGATTGGGGGGACCCATGGGCATACCCATGTGACAGATTCGGAGGGTGCCAGGTGAAGTGGGGGCCGTTCGCCCCCAGAGTACAATTCCAACAGCCGCTTCGTCTCGCTGAAACTGAGGCGCAGCGACTGGCCGAATCATGCATCGTACTCTCTCTGTCGTAATTTGGCTCCATTGCGTGGCACGACTCAGCTACGAATGAGTCATAGGGACAGGTTCGGGTCCCGGAAATGAATCAGTTGATGCATATGTAAATTTCACATCGTACGTGATCGTTCGGACCTGTGTACAATTTGTTCCGAAAAAAAGAATAGAATCGGATCCGGGAAAGCCAACTCCGATTAATAAGGCTTTCCGAATGACATTGGAAGAGGACCCTAAGTGTGATATTTCACACAAAACGGAATGAGTTGCCTGTGGCCAGAGAGCTAATTGGAGTGTAAGAGTGTTTAAGAGACAATACTGACTGTGGTAAGTATTGGCATTCTCACACATTCTGTATTTGTGACGTAGCACCTGTAATATAACATTGTGGTGTCTTTTGTTAGATTTTTAAACGTATACATTTGATTCATCTGAAGAACAAATCTCTCACCCATTTGGGCTGTTCACTTCTGCCTTTTGCACTGAAATATATAACTTACCCTCCTTTTAAACACAATCTCATTGAACTAAGTACTTAATTCACTGTGTTTTGTTGCAGTGGCATACTATCTAAAGAAACTGTATTCTCATATTCAGTTGTATCCTTGATAATATCTACTACATGATTTGTTAGGAGGCAACTTTACTTTGGCTGCTTCTATGTGTGTAGTCGAAACTAGCTTTCAGCATTTTTAATAATGAATGATTGCCAGGATTTTTCTTTTGGCACTACATCCCTTTGTGAATGTAAAAAAAAGTGTGTTGTGGAGTTTGGCAGTAATTGATGGCATCACTGTTTACTCACAAACTTTTAAAATGTTTCCAACTTTGTTTAAACACAGCCTTGTTTCCTTTAAGCCAAAAGGGCTTAATTTCAAAGAGATGTTTTAAAAAAAAACATACATAATGGTCTGCTGACCCCAGCAGGTCGCCATCCCTGTGATGGTCACCAATTACAGTAGGTCACAATTTGTGACCTATTTCATGAATATTGATGAGGTAGGTTGAACTGCGACCACTAAGAATCAGAATTCTGTGAACAAACCTATTATTACATAGGTCTATTTGTAAATTCAGTATAGGTCGCCAACATACTGGTCACAATTTATGACCAGTATTTTGCCACCAGCGTTTTGTACATGTGACTGTAGGATTCTAGATATACGGTCTGGAAAGAGTAGGTCTCCTATGCTCTATTGGCTCTGTGGGTATTTTGTATGAAAAGCCATGGCCCAACTCACAGGAGGTGCTGCGAAGGATGACACTATGCACAGAATAGCAAACATTCAGCTAAATTTTAATTTTGTATTACAATTATTCTTTAATAATGTGATATATGAGGAGGAGCCAAGATGGCGACGGAGACGGACGTGTAGACGCCCGTCTCCCCAGAGTCTGTTCTCCCGGCGCTACTATCCTGAGCCATATCCTTCGCAGCGCTACCGTCGGAGCACGGGGGAAGCGTGCTGTTGCCGGGGGTGTCTTCCCGATTTCCCCACCTGCCTGCAAGACCGAGATACAGGCGCTCTGCCCGCCGTCCATTGTCTACCCGGAGACCGGACCCCTTACTGCTGTGTGCCGCCTTCACTGGAGGACCCGCGGCTGACCGACGAGCGGGGGCACTGGTATCCTCTGTCGTTCTGCAGACTGGGGCTGCGCTCGCACTGGGTCTCTCTCTTGGGACGGGGAGCTGGCTGATTGCAGTACCGCTCCGCTGCCCCTTCACTGTGCAGAGCCGGGGTGAACCGCGATGGGGGTGTCCTCGTAGTTGGCAGGACACTGACCGATGTGACTCGCTTTTGTGTTCCCTTTGTTGAGCCCATACGAGGTGGACTGTATCATTTGCCACGGGGGAACGTGGTGCCCAGACCGTGTTGGGTGTTTGGCCCCCCCTCCCCCGTTCATTGTGCGCCTTGCCTACGCCTCCGGTGCTCCCCTGCCTATTTGAACAATGGCGACCGTCCCCTCTGTGCCAGTGGTGGACTCCATCTCGGCCCCGGACTGGGCTGCCTCGCATGGCTTTGGAAGTCATATGGATCGCAGGGGCGCGGTGCGGACTGTGAATGCTTTGAGTCGGCCGCCTGAGCCCACCGCCGCCAATATCCTTGAAGCGATTGCTGACCTACGGGCGGAATGGCTGCATTGTTCCCGCGCCCTCGGCGCGAAGCTGGATGTAGCCGCTCTCGGCTTACAGAATATACCGTCGACTTGCTCCCCTTGTAGCACCGACCACTCCCCCCCATGCGGTGACACTGCAACAATGTTACCGTCTGCTTGTGAATTGACACAGCTCCCTGACGGCGACTATTCTACTGAATTATGGCCAGTCCGTACCTCCACTGCTACAAAGTTTCCTACCCAGCCCCAGCTTTCATCCCCGGATACTACATCGCTGTCCTTGCTTGTGGTTCCTTTGGCTCGGTTGCTGCTCTCCTTGACTGTACATCGCAAGAGGGGTGAGACTGTATTTCACTGGTTTATTCATTGTTGGGCTGCATTGGTGGTCTTTACAACTGACTGGTGGCGTCCATTTTGTGTTAGGGGACCTTCTTTGTGCCGAGGGCGGCCATCTTACCCATTTGCTCTATATGGGGCGGACCTATCTCCGGAACCACGAACAGGGGGACACCTGAAGTCGGGCCAGGGCTAGGACTAGCTTGCTCTTCTTGTTACTGGACTCCCTCATGGACCCTTTCAAACGCTTCGACCGTGGCTGCAGTGGCCTCTCCTGCTGCTCTCGCTTGAATGACTGGCTGGGACCCGGACTGGAACGCTTACTGCCACATTGGTGTAGTTACATTTGTGTGCTCCTTTATTTTCATTTGCGACTGCTATTATGTGCTATGTTTGCTTTCATTACGGGCTTCACCTGTTGCAACAGACTTTTGGTTCTTCACACGATGTGGATGTAATCGGTGGCTGGGATCCCGGGGACGAACATGACTAAGGGTGGTCCTACATCCGTTCTGATCAGCTGAGCGGGACTCGGGTTGGGACGTTGATTAGATGTCTGTGGGGGCTCAGCTTAGGGGTCCCTCCTCTTTGTGCAGGGTCGCTTGTAATGCTCTAATGTAGTTACTGTGGTATAGATCTTGAGCGGGTGGTGGCGAACGGGACTTAGTCCAAATGGCCCTCCTCCGGAGTTTGTTATTTTATGGGTGCTTTAGATTAGACATCTTTTCTGGCTCCCTATATCAAAAGTGATCTTATTTTCTTTCTTCTTCTTACACTCTATTCTATATTTCGGGTTTATGGGGCGACAGACGCGCTGCAGGGGGGGAATAGGCCGTAGCCTTCGCATGCGTGTAGGGTGGGGGTTGGGGGTTGGGTTTTTCGTTTCTTTTTGTTCCTATGGTGCCTTGTTTTTCCTCTCCTTATTTGTCTCTTTCCTTTTTCTTCCCTGGTTTCGTGTTGATGTTGCTGGCGGGCGGGTGGCGGTGGATCATTGTCAGGGCTTGGGTCTGCCTTCCTGTGGCGTACGCTTTGGCCGCCATCCCGCCGGGTTGGGTTTGTCATCTGAGCAGATGGGTTGTGTATGCTTCCGTCATTACTAACATCTCACGTTTCCAGATACCCTGGTTTTCCCTTGCTTATGTTTTCTTTATTGTATTGGAATCGTTGGACATGGATGCTTGCTATGAAAAACCTTAAAAATTTAACCTTCATCGCTCCTGAGGCGCGGTAGCACGATGCTTCCAGTGTAACTGCTAAATGCTTTCTTATTGTTTAATGCTATGTTGCCGCGTCGCCGTATCGTATGCTTTTGTGCTCAACAGTTTTGTGGCCGGCCCGAGGGTTGTAGGCCACTATTTGTACTCCTTTGATGCACCAATAAAGGTTTTCAAAAATTTAAAAAAAAAAAAAAATAATGTGATATATACAGAGGGAGATACACATATAGCGTAAAGTAAAACCAAATAATAGAAATTACTGAAGTCAATAAAGTAACACAATTTCACAAAAAATAGAGTTTCAGCATAATGCAATTTAAAAAATATATATGCAAACATATTTATTCTTTTTTCATTAAAGAAATGGATAAATACAGTCAACTTAGTAAGTCATATAAATCTAAAAATATATACTGAAAAATATAACAAAACTTTGATAATGACACGAAACAAAACAAGCAGAAAAAGGTTTAACCCCAATACACTTGTATGAAAAAAAATGTATATTCTCAAAATATCCAAAACATCCTAGAGGAAGTTTGATTTATTAATCTACCGCCAATTCAAAATAAAAATAGAATACATTAAAAGCATTTCAAATGCACAATGCCAACTCCAATCCAACAAACATTTAAAACATACATGCATACATTAGGTGGGGGAGTGGAAAGTTTACTTTTCGTAATCCATTCCAAGAAAGACTGGGAAAAGTGCATTTATTTAGGAGTATCAGAATTACTGGTATAACTCAAGCCTAAATATAATTGGAGCAAGTGTGTGTATTTGGGGGAGGGGTGCAGATTTACTATTCCAACTCCAGTCCAACGAACATTGGGGATACCGTATAAATCTGATTGGGTCACATTCATTATTATAAATTAAGTTAAATAAATATAAGAGAAAGTTCATATATTTAGGAGGAACCTGTTCATATGTGCCCTGTATGCATGTGTGTCTGATTATGAATTCTGCATGTAAATACATCTTGCCAATGTTGAAGATTATTTAGTCCAGACAGCCAAAGCTGTTTTCTCCTTCATTACTTTTCATATATGCCAAAGTAGTTTCAGATTTTCACAACAAAATTCTAGCTCAAATAGACCAAAAATGACTGAATATATACTGCAAGCACATGGGGTGCTGCACAGCTGCCAAAGTTGACTGAACATGTTTTACCTTCCGATTGGTGTATTTGTGGATTAACAAGGCAATAACATAATCAGGACTGTTTCAGTTTCTCCAAACAATGGGTGAACAGATAATCTTTGTTCTGCACCAGTAAGTTAAATACGGGGAATTGGCCTCATAATTATATTTTGCATCGATATTTATGCAAATTCAGGTTTACATCCTAGATCACCCAAACCTGTAATCACTACTTTTGGCTTAGGTCTTGCATCATAAAACGACACACAGAGAAATATTTCTATAATAACTATGGAATTCTGTAATCCATGAATTAAAAGCATATCTCTAGTTTCTCCATCACTGATTATAAAGAAATCATTTCAGAAGTCAACTATGATAACTTTTAACAATTGATTTTGATGTCACAATGCCTGCTGCCGGAGCATAATTTACCGCCTGGCTGCGGCCGCGATTCTGAGCGTGTGCGGCACATTCCAATCGCGGGTGCGGTCATGACAGCCGGGAGCCGTCATCAGCACACAAGCACTGTGTGCCATGACGGCTCCTGGCCGTCATCAGCATAGAAGGGGTTAAAGCAGCTGTTTAAACAACGAAAACAAGACTTTGCTTTTCTCTCTTCTGCTCTGTTTTTCTAGTTGTGCAATGACAATCTGAAAGGGGAGATTTATGACACATGTGTATTTCTTACACTCCTAAGGCTGTTTTAGAATAGTTAGAATCTTTCTGTATGTTTCTAGGTTGTGCTTTTTTTTAAAAGACTTGCGACAACCGATTTATATATGTTTTTCCAACAAGGACTTAAGTGCTCTGTGGGGAAGGGGATGTTGTGACTATGTATTATGAGGAATAGAGTATGTGTTGGACCTGGCCCACCCCCAAATGCTTTGCTTTTACCCTCCACTATTTGCTGAGTTCGTTTTTACTGGCCTCAGGACTCTGTCCACTTTTCCACTGCTAACCGGTGGTACGGTGCTTATGCTCTCTTTTTAAAAAACATGGTAGATTGGTGTTATCTCCAATTGACATTTTTGATGTACTTGTAAGTCCTTAGTGAAGTGGCATTACATGTGCGCAGGGCCTGTAAATTAAATGCTACTAATGGGCATGCAACACAGATTGTGCCACCCACTTAAGTAGCTCTTTAAACACGTCCCAGGCCTGCCATTGCAACCTGTGAGTGCAGTTTTAAACCACCATTTCAACCTTGCAAAGTAAACATTTTGCCAGACTCAATCTTCTTTTTCAATACATATATGTCACCCTTAGGGTAGGCCCTGGACATCCGATAGGGAAGAGTACAGTGTACTTAAAAAGTGGGATTTGTTTCACCTGTCCTGGTAGTCAAAAACTCATTTTGCACAACTGCATGACCTACCGTCCCATTGGATAACATTGGTTTACCTTAATACATTTAATAAGCTGTAATATTCACATGGGAGGGGGTAACCTGTTGATTTTCGGTATCTTTGGAATTGTAATGAAAAATCCTAAATTATGGTGGAGTCAGATTTTAATTGACAATTAAATGCCTTGGTGACTTGCAATATCCTTATAATCACACTTTATCCCATATGTAATGTACAGTATTCTTCTGTGGTTAATTTTGTTGTAGAAATACATGTGCAGAGGGCTCAGTAGGAACAGAGTAAACCCATGGCTAAATACATGTTTTAGAGGATATCTGGGATCCACACAATAAAAATGGGCACATTGTATCACAAATATTTTGTAAATAAAGGTTTGTTTTCTGGTGAGTGCAACATTATCCTCTTAAGTGCTTCGAACGTTCGGCGGCCGACGGCACCACTACCTCAGGAGTGCTGCCGTCGGCCATTGAACATTCGAACCTCATAGCTGCAATGGAACGTCCAGCACTGGAGCTGGACGTTCCATAGCCGTTATGAGGTTAAATATGTTTTACAGAAACTATTTTAATTTACAGGGTGCTCCTCTGCTTCTATGTGGGACAAAATCATTTACTACTGATAAATACCCTTATGAACAAGATCATTTTAATTTTTAGATTGTTCTTTTTCAGGAAGCCATTGTATTTCATATAGCATCAGGCAATATTTTGTAATATGATGTGCTAAAATCTCCTAATACTAGGATAATAATGTTATTGAAAGTGACTTTTTAATTCATATTTTGTGAGATAAGTTATTTGTTACCGCTGAATATGTTCTTATTCCTTGCTCTATAATTCATGTTACACTTCCACATAGTAATAGTGCTCCTGATTATATTTCAACTCTATTACAAAAAGCTTTTGCTAACTATAAATACATATACTTCTTGAATGTCCATGAACCTTTTTTAGGTAGAGATATTTTTACAGATTTACTTCCTTTAGGCTCCTGGTCAGAAAGATAATAGACAAAGCCTATCTGCATTTGCCTACTACCAGAACTACACAACCAACAACTCTTTTTGTGCATTGCACATGGGCTATCCCCATTATTGATGGGGAATTGACTGCCTGTAAAACACAAAGTTGGCAATGTGCCATGTATGGCTCTGGCCAGGACTCACCTCCTTGTAGCTGCTGTTGGGCCCTCAACTGGCCATCAACCTCGAGGTTGGCCACTGCCAGTATGCGGGCCATTAGGAAGGTCAAGGTCCGGTGCACACCCCATCCGTGTTGGGAGGACATTCCCAGCTGGATCTCCGTGATCTTCCAGGTCCAGCATCTCTGGTGCTCCCAACCTTTCCTGCAATGGACACTGCGCTGGTGATAGACCCCAGGGTCTGCACCTTCTCGACAATGGCTTTCCAAATGGCTCACTTCTGGATGGGCATTGACATGTACACAGATTATAAGTGCAAGTTTAGGTTTAGGATATCTGTTTGGTTGAAACTTATTTTGTATACATTGAGCAAAAGCATTAATCAATAGTTAAAAAAAACTACATGTGTAATTCTCACATGGTAGCACTACAACAACATGAATACACACTTTTGTTGTTATCTGCTGATTATCATCAACCCTGGTCATGACCTACACTGACTAAGCCAACCCACTAACATAATGTAGCCAGGGCAATCCTACATGTACTGTGATGTGAGCTTCTATGAAACACAACACACCATTGCTACGTTCTGAAGGGTAAACTACTTTTACATGACTGTACAGACACCTTTACAGCCAGGCCCATTGACTTGATGCATATGGTCCACACAGGTGGGGACTTAGGTCACAATGAAAGGGTTGGCATGTGTGTCACTAAGAGCCTCCTCTCTGTGGATGTGTGGACATGTGGGCTGCTTAATACTTAGTGCAATATCATACTACATCTGATTGAGTTTGTGTGGTATGTCGTGCCATCACAGGTCACACCTTTTGTCACATGTGGAACTGTTACAGGGATGTCATTCAACATACCATTTAGTCTTGTTTGATTGGTTAAATGTAACAAAGCTGGTGACTCACATATCAAATCATTTCAGAAGTAACCAACTATCTGCACTGTTAATGTGTCACCATGTGCAATAATCCTGTGCAGTGCAATCATGACTTGTGGAAAAGGGACAACGGACCTATGGGAGTAAAGAGCATCTCATTAGTAAATGTCACCCACTAATAATGCCGGCCAATGGGAAAAGGTCCGGTGGGGGGTGGTACCTCAGACACCATTCCAAATGTAGTCAATGTAAAAGCAATCAAGGCAATTATTGGCTCAGAAAACATATTTGGGAACATCCCAGTATCTGCAAGTCTACAAGGAGATTACTCTGTTCATATGTTGTATTGCCACTACTGGGTACAACTCACTGTCAGGCTGTGCTCTTTGCAGGTTGAGCATACTGATCACACATGAGCATCACATTCCCACTAATTCAATTCATAATAGTACATCTTGTGGCCATCCAATACATGGCCTCAAGGTTGTGTGGCACACTGAAAGGGTCAGTGAAATTTAGCTAGCTCCTAGATAGCAGTTTGGCGTGCCCTGATCTGGGATGAGTGATATGTGTGACTGTACACATAGCTAACATTATCCTCAACTGCTTACTATAGTATACATATGCAGCTCATGCTGTAAAGCCTACACATTTCTTTGCACATTTACCATGATCTAATTAGCAAATATATCATAGATACCATGATGTGTATACATGCATAGATATGTGCATACTACAGAAGTAGGACCTAGGGCTTATTACACATCACAATGGTTATTTTAAGTACACAAAGTAGATTCCTCGATAATCCATTTCATGATTGTTCTATGTAGGGACCTCAAAATGTTACAACAGTAATCTGAATTCACTTTGGGACTCACCGGCTCAATGTAGCGTGAGGGAATGGAAAGGATGGAGTTGAACAGAGTGAAATATGTATGTGAGTTAGTTGCCTGTTCCTCTGATGAGATATAGAGCTGGCCATACGGGGAAAAGCCCTTTTCAACATGTTTCTCCAGGTCCTCTGGAGAGAAGGCAGAGGCCCTCTCACCTTCTTGGCCTGGCATGTTTGCACAGAGAGGTGACAAACAGCAGCTAAAGTGGAGTAAGTGTTGATAGCAGCAGTGTCAAGTAAGTTATTTTTCAAACCATGGCTTACATATACACAACGTACGCAGTCATCAGTGTAGACAGACACAGCCATTGGCCGGCAACCATTAGTCACCAGCGTTAGCCTATGGCTAAGTCCACCGTGGATGAAACCGCCCATCGTGCAATCGACTTCCGTCGGCATAGGTCTGTTCTGAATGTCCAATATGCAAGGTCAGGACTCCGTCATTTTAGTGGTTGGGAGTACAGTATTGGTGACTAGGTGCGTCACCACCACAAGAAATGTGTTGTAACATGGTTACATATGTATGACTCCATTGCTCTGTAATTTCTTTTACACCAACATCAGTGTAGTGCATTATTGTGCATAAACATTATTTTACTGCAGTGCTCTGTACACCGCTGGTGAAGGAATTTGTGAGAACAATTCAAGCTTTACAATATTAGGGTGCTCATGTTACATTTTTGGATGTATAATGAGCACATTTCTGTGACACATGTGAAGACCACAATTTTTGAATATAGGTAGATGTTGAACCGTGGACAATTATTATGTGAATTATGTGTAAAGATTTGTGAAGCAGTTTTGTTTTGTCACATTACTTTTGGCTTCATATATGTGACTCTGGACACTGTGACCAATGTAGAAAATTGTTTTCACTCCTCACATAGGTACCCTGGGAGAGGAGGGAAAAGACAGCCTCTAGTGTTCCGCTCATTTCTAGATCTTCAGACCATGGAAGAATGTGATCCAATCAAGAGGTTTTATTTGAAAAGGCAAACGACTCAGAATTTCTGTAATCAGTTGGAGCCTGATCTCCTTCCCCAAAACACTAATCCCACATGTAATCTACTTATTGTGAGACTTATGGCAGTATTGCATTTTCTGGTCACAGATTCCTTTCAATCTACCATGGCTATATCTGGCGGTATGTCATAACCAATGTTCAGTGGTATACCACAAGACACACTTTCAGCAATGATGAGACACATTGACAGTACATCCAGTTCCTCAGACATGAGCATTTCGCCAATGTGAAGGTTTACTTCTATGGATGTGGTTGCATCCCACATGTGGTTGGAGCCACTGATGGCTCCATATTGCCTAAGTGCCACTTCAATCCAGGGAACAAGTTTCCCGTAACAGGCAGCATTTCCATTCTATCAATTTGCAATTTGTGTTCTTACAGGATTTGTATATATAAAACATCTGAGTCCACTTCCCAGGATCAGCCCATGATTTCTTCATGCTGTCTAAAAGCACGATACCCCAGCTGATGTCACAATTGCTACCGGAGAGGGCCTGGTTTATTGGTAAGTTTGATCTGTCCTAACTTTGTGAGGTTGATGTCAAGTAGTGTGATCAGAAAGTGTGTAACGTATTGTTGCACCTATGCCTGTTTTCAATTTAGGAAATTCAGCATATCCCAAATATCCATGATTGTTGGCACCACTGAGAAATCCAACAACGCCAGGGGATGTTGGCTTCAATGAGGCCCATGGAAGGACTCAGCGGCCAGATGTGCAGGCTTTGGCTCCTTAAGGTCATATTCATATGTCTGGACAAGTCTGAGGGAACCATCCTCTACTCACCCGGGAAGCTGTGTCAAATCACCGTGTCCTATTGCATTCTCCACAACATTGCACTGTGACGGAACATCCCTTATATCTCGAAGACCATGAAGTGCCACTGTATGAGAATTTTGAAATGCCAAATGATGACAATAGTGGTAAAGAGGAACGAGCTGCCATCGGTCAAGATCTCAATAAGTTCTTCTCATGAGTGTAAGTATGTTGTGCGATGTCATGACTTTGACTATTAAAACAACTCTTGCTGTGATGATGTTAAGAGTATGTTTATGGAAAATATTAGGAAGCTTAAGCTCTGGCAAATCGTGGCGAAGGGTGTTTGTGGAGGAAGGTTTTGACATATTCTCATTTTGTTAGCATTGCTTTGCTTAGCTTACCTTTTTGTCATGGACTGTTTTGTCCAGAAGCTGACTATGTTCATTGTGTCATATATATGATTTCATAGCTGATCTCTTTGGTTTAGTCTGTTTTGGGTACCTTCACCATGGCATCTTCATTTAGACATTTCAGAGTTGTAACATTAGCAGGTATATGATGTTGTTTAGATGTACGAAGTGGACATGGATTGTTCCTGGGAATGTCTGTCCCAGACGTTGTGTGCACAAAGCCTACACCAAGACAGCTTGTGCAGTGATAGGATGGAAGTGAAGAAAAATCCATTGAACTTGGTCCTAATGCAATATGTGTGCCATGCTAAAAAAAATGGTGTGGGCCCAAATCATGCAAGTCCTCCCTTCACATTGGCTAAATCCTTAAAGTGTATAAAATGTATGGAGCTGCTGAGGTGTCTCGTCATTGTACGCCAAAGTAGTTGTGGAACATCACTGACATTTGTTTGTGACATTCCACCAGATGCAGCAACACTGGATGGGAATGACCCTGTGATCAGAAACTGTTGTGCTGTTATGTGCCTGTTTATTGGTTTAAATGGTTTGGGATTCCTTTTGTGAGGCAGGCAATATGGCTCCAGGGGATGACTTAGGCCAGATTTATTTAAACGTTCTTTTCTATAGGAAATTATATGCTGTATCCTCTCCTTCCATGTTGATAAGATATGCACCAGATAATGCGATCACTGACACAGAATATTTGAGTCATGTATGATTTGCTAAGTTTATGACATCATGCCAGCCAGGGATTGGATCAATGAAATAAAGATGTTATAAGACAAGACACTTGTATGTATGTGTAGGTATGACATGGTTGTGATCCTGAGCTAAAAATTGTGCGCATGCAACATATTCGTGCTTACACAAGTAGATGTTCTGGCATTGTAAAGTTCCCATGGGTGTGTACATATACATTGGTAGATGTGAGATTTACTAAAGCAGACAATGAGTTTGTGACTTGTGTATTTATTAAAGTGTCAAAATTGAAGAGATACATTGTGCAAAAGCAAACGTAAAACAAAATTGAGGTAGTCAGTCATGGTCACTGAAACCCAAGTTGTAGATGGAAAATTGTCTGAAGTTCAAAGTCCAAAATACTACTTCCATTAGAAAGAGAAAAGTGTCCAGATATAGTCAACAGAGTGAATTTTTTACACACACTGAAGGAAATTAATGTTGAGGTTTCTTACTAGTGGTGGTGGGTGTCTTACCATCCACAACTCCTGGGTTTTTTAATGGATGTCCCCGATAGCAACCACGTGGGATCCGCTTCTGCAGAGACGGGGTGTCTGCAGACATGTCTTCCTCTGAAAGGGCCTCCCATCCTGTGGCTGCCTTAGATGTAGATGGCCCAGATGTAGTTGAACCACAGGAAGAGGTTGATGGTGGTAGGAAAGGCTTACACAGGGTTGTGCAGAAGTCCTGTAGTACCCCAATGAGCTGGCCCATGTTGGTGTTGTGGGTGGTCAGTTCCTGGTATATGTCCCTCTGCAGCAGCTTCATCTCTCGGATTTCAGTCAATACCTGGCCCATCACATCTTGGGAGTCCTGATATTGCTCCCAAGACTTGATCAATGGTGGCCTGGGTGTGAGTGGCCCCAGTGGTTTCACTCTGCTGGCCCACAGTACCCCTCCTATGACCCCAACCCCGATGGACCCCTGTCATTGGCCAGGGTGACCTCTTCCACTGAGTCCTGGTTCCTCTGCGCCTGGGCAGGCGATTGTCACTACAGAATACAGGATTAGGGGCACAAGATGGTAGTGACTATGCTAGGTATAGAGTTTGGGGGACAGGGGTTGACTGAGGTGTTAAAGCTGGGGTTGGAGGTGTTTGTGTAGGCACAGTGAGACTCACTGTTGTAGTCTGCTCAGACTGACCAGATGATCCAGAACCATCATCCATGTCCACAAGTCCAAGAGTGTTGTCATCACTTAGGGCTTCATTCAAGGGTGGAGTGGGAGTCTGTTCGGTGGCTAAGTTCTGCCCAGTTGATGTGCCAGATCGACCTGTTGTGAAATAGAGAACAGTGTTACTGGTGGAAGTGTGGTATCTACATCCAAATGATTTGTGTCACAGTAAGTAGAGACCTAGGAAAAACAAAATTTAGAGATTGCTATTGTGATATATTTTTGTGGTATTGAACTTGTTAACAAGACATTTGGTGACATTCAATACTTGTACTAGAATTGAGCAGCTACTTGAATGTGCTGATATGTTGCATTTTAGAATAAGGAATGAGCATGACATCTCCTAAAGATTTAGAGCAACACAGTGGAGAAGTGGATCGATTGTAACATCAGACAAGTGAGAATGTGTAAAATCACAATAGCATCTCGTTTTGAGTTACAGAAACAGGGCCTCTAGCTAGTTGTAGTCATTTCAATCTTGACTTGCCAACACTTGCAAAATGGTTAGTGTAGCATACCTGTTGTCAAAATCAATCAATCAATCATTTGTAAAGCGCACTACATACCGCGAGGGTCTCAAGGCGCTGGGGGGGTGGGTTACTGATCAAACAGCCAGGTCTTGAGTATCCTCCTGAAGGTCAGCAGGTCTTGGGTCTGTCGTAGGCTCAGTGGAAGGGTGTTCCATGTCTTGACGGCGAGGTGAGAAAAGGATCTCCCAACGGTGGTTGTTCTTCAGATGTGCAGGGCGGTGGAGAGTGAGAGGTCGGCGGAGCTTATCTGGCGGTTGGGGATGTAGAAGGAGAGCTGTCTGTCGAGGTAGACTGGGACAGTCTTGGGGAGTGCCTTGCGTGCGTTGGTGAATAGCTTGAAGGATATCCTCTTGTTGACGGGGAGCCAGTGCAGGTTTCTCAGGTGAGGGGTGATGTGGCCATGGCGTAGTATGCTGAGGATCAGTCGTGCCGAGGTGTTTTGAATGCGTTGTAGTCATTTGATGAGCTTAGTCGGGGCTCCCGCTAGAGGGCGTTTCCATAGTCGAGTCTGCTGCTGACGAGGGCCTAGGTGGCTGTCTTTTTTTGTATCTGTCGGGATCCATCTGTAGATCTTGCGGAGCATGCGGAGGGTGTTGAAGCAGGAGGAGGAGACAGCGTTGACTTGCTTGGCCATTGACCGTGTTGAGTCGAGAATAATTTCCAGGTTGCGTGCATGGTCGGTGGGTGTCGGGGCTGCTCTCAGTGCTGTCGGCCACCAGGAGTCGTCCCAGGCTGAAGGGTTGGAGCCAAGGATGAGGACCTCCATCTTGTCCGAGTTCAGCTTCAGACAGCTGGTCTTCATCCAGTCGGCGACAGCCTTCATTCCTTTGTGGAAGTTGGCTTTCGTGGTGATGGGGTACTTGGTGAGGGAGAGGATCAGCTGAGTGTCATCGGCGTAGGAGATTATGTTGAGGTCGTGCTGTCGGGCTACATGTGCGAGCAGGGCCAAGTAATTGTTGAACAGTGTCGGGCTGAAGGAGGATCCCTGGTGTACGCCGCAGATGATCTCGGAGGCTTTGGAATAGAATGGGGGGAGGCAGACACTCTGGGTTCTGCCGGAGAGGAAGGAGGTGGTCCAATCCAGAGCCTTGTCTTGGATCCCTGTGGCATGGAGGCGTGCGCATAGTGTGCATTGGCAGATAGTGTCGAAGACGGCAGAGAGGTCTAGGAGGATGAGTGCTATGGTCTGGCCGTGGTCCAGCAGGGTCCTGACGTCATCGGTGGCGGCGATGAGGGTCTTGGTGCTGTGGTTGCTGTGGAACCCTGACTGGGAAGGGTCCATGATTCTGTTTTCTTCGAGGTATTGGGTTAGCTGTCTGTTGACGGCTTTCTTGATGACCTTGGCCAGGAAGGGGAGCAGAGAGATGGGCCGGAAGCTCTTGAGGTCTCTTGGGTCTGCCTTAGGCTTTTTGAGTAGGGTGTTGATCTCGGCGTGTTTCGAGATCTCTGGGAAAGTCACGGTCTCGAGGGAGAGATTGAAGAAATTGCGCAGGTGGGGTGCGATGAAGCTGCTTGCTCTGTTGAAGACGTGGTGCTGGAATGGGTCTGACGGAGAGCTGGAGTGGATTGTGCGCATGGTCTTGATGGTGTCATCAATGCTCACGCTAGCCCTGGCTAACAGTGGGTTACGGTCGATGGTGTGCGGAGGGTCTGTTGTGTTGCTGTCTGTTGGGGCTGTCTGGGCATTGAAGCTGTCGTGGATGTCTGCTATCTTGCAGTGGAAGAAGGTGGCAAGGGAGTCGCACAGAGCTTGTGACGCCAGGATGTTGTTGGTGTTAGAGCTGGGGTTGGAGAGTTCCTTCACGATGTTGAAGAGCTCCTTGCTATTGTGTGTGTTGTTGTCGAGGCGGTCTTTGAAGGAGGTCCTCTTGGTAGCCCTGATGAGGTGGTGGTGGTTGCGGATGGCGTCCTTTTTTTCTGCGTAACTGTCCAGAGTTTGTTCACTGTGCCATTTCTTCTCTAGTTTCCGGCAGGCTTGCTTGGAGGCTAGGAGTTCTGGGGTGAACCAGCTGGTGCTCTTGCTGGTGTCTCTGGGGGTGGGGGGGGTTCTTCAGCGGGCGAGGGTGTTGGTGCAGCCCTCGATCCAGCATCTGAGGCTGTGGGCAGTGTCGACGGTGTTGGAGGGTTCGGTGGGTGGGCTGAGAGCAAGCTTTGCGTGTAGTTGGTCTTCAGTGCTTTTGCTCCAGCAGTGGAGGGGGATCTGTGGGTGCAGTGGTGTGTGGTGGGCTTCTGGAAGGCAAAGTGGATGCAGCGGTGGTCGGTGAAGAGGAGCTCGGTGGTGTGGCTGTCAGAGACGTGCGGGCCTAAGGAGAAGACAGGGTCAAGCGTGTGGCCGACGGAGTGGGTGGGCATTGTGACGAGTTGCTTCAGTCCCAGGTTGGCTAGGTTATCGATCCGGGTTGTGGAGTTGTTGTCGTTGTTGTTCTCAATTTGAAAGTTCAGGTCAAGTTCAAAATGCAGTTGGGCTTGATTGTACATTTACATATTGACACATATCATGGGACCTGGGATGAAGATTTGATAACAATACTCTTACAAATAGCATTCCAACATGTGACATGTAATGGAGATTGATACATGTGATATTATGTTCAACAATACACATTGACACTGACAATCAAACATCTCTGATGCTTTGATTAGTGCACGTTAGGAATGTAGATAGACAACACAATAACAAAAGCTGAGATCAGAGTACAGGACATTGAAGTGTTGTGACAGTTAGTGATGTGTCACTTACCAGAATCCACTCCCCCATCTATTCTTGTCAATCCCTCAGAATGCAGGATGGCCAAGATCTTCTCTTAGCAGAAAAAGATTTGTAATAGGGCAGTGGGAGGGCCACCACCAGTCTTCCTGGCGTCCAGGTTTTGCTTGGAGGCAGGGAATGTACCTTCTCCCTCAGGTCGTTCCACCTCTTCCTTATTTCCTCCTTTGTGCACAAGGTGTTTCCTACAGCATTCCCTCTGTCAGCTATCCTGTCACATATTTCCCTTTTCCTACTGAGAGGAGTACATTGGACTTTGGCTCCAAACAATTGTGGCTCTACTCTTATAATTTCATTTACAATGTCTGACAACTCAGCCTCTGAAAAACGTTGAGTTTTGGGTGTTACATAACTCTAAATTACAGTGAGTTACAATGACTATGAAACACTGAGGGCTATCAGAAATAGACAACAAAAGGAGTGTTAAATGGAATAGGAGAAAAAGGGCTACTTTATCAAAAGTAAAAAGGGTGGTGTCTAACGTGCGGTGCTACAGTGGAGAGGCAAAGCATCATGGTCTGGAATGGGGCATGTTTTATAGTGTGTTTGTCCACTTGGCCAATGAATGTCAGCTGTGGAGTTTTTGTATCCATCCAATAGGAACTGTTCCGGTGCTTTGCTAAGAGTGTACCATGGCGGCCTACTGCTGTTGAGGAACAAGGGGACTGCCAGTACAACTGTGTTTTTTTAATCAGATCGTTGGGAAGCCGCTGCCCTGACCGCAATGGAGTACACATCCCCAACATTGCTGTGCACCGCTGGCATGACCCACTCCGCAATAGCAGTTGGCGGTTCAGGCTGCATGTATCATAATACACCAGGCAGAAAACCATCAGTTCACCGGTCTAATTGGGACCGCCACTGCGGTGGTGAGACAGCCAAACTCATAATCAGGCCCTTAGTTTGTTTTGCTGTTAGAAGGGGCTTTCTATTAGTAAATTGAAGTTGCTAGCTACCTCTGTGACAGGGGAATAAGCTAATGCTGTCTCATTTTTTATTTCAAAGGCAAATTGAGTGTTTGTAGCACATTACACACTTAGTCCCTGATCAAGATCCGACTATCGGATTACGATACAAGTATCGTGTACTCCGACTGATGGCTGGAAGACTGCCAACTCCGACAGCTTTTCCCCAACCGCTGAGATGGCAGGTGGAGACAAACTGCATCCATAGACCTGTACAGGAATCCAGAGTACGATGTGGGTTTCCAATGACCTGACCATGGCGGTCTGAACAGCATCCCTGAGCCGTCTGAAATGAAGGAAACTGAGTGAATACTCAGCTGATTCCCCTTTTACCTGGCAGATTCCAGTGTGGACTCCTTCCTCCAGGTTCCTTACACCTCAGTAGCTGCACCCGGAAGTGGACAGTCCTGTGGGTAGTGGAATCCAGGTAGGTCCTCTTGTGGCATGTATCCCCATTGACTGGACTGTGCACATATCGCCACACCCCACCAATGGGTACATGGTGTCGAAGGCATGGCCCCATGTTTCATGTATATGTGTATGACTGCACTTTCCCCATACATGCACCGACATGCCCTGGGGGCAGTGCACCACTGGTGATGAGACCTCTATTGTAGCATCAGTTGCATCGTAATACAGCAGGCAACGCTTTCCTGGCCTTGGCAGTCAGAATCGGACCACGGCTGCAGAGGTCATACGGGCGGTCCAACCCGCATCATAATCAGGCGTTTATGTTATGTTAAATGGGTATTTCTAAGTGCTCAGCTACTCAGATGAGTATCCGGGTGCTGTGGAGTGAAAAAACAGATTACGTACAGAGTGACCGCAACAGTTGGAATTACATCTGAAATAGCCAAGTGTTCAGAGATTTCCTAAAAGGTACGAGATTGTGCGACAGTCTTAATTCCATCGTAAGCTTGTTCCATAGTAGGCGGTGCCTGGATCTGAAAGTAACGCCCCCCTATCCGGGCTCGGTGGTATTTAGGGACCCGTGCCACTTGAAGTAAAAAGGAACTCAAGGTACGACCAGGACAATAAAACTGGATTCTGTTCCTGATGTACCCGGCCCCAATGCCATGAAGGACCTTAAAGGCCAGGACCATAGATTTAAAATAGAGAATCTTGCGAATTGGAGGCCCAACAAAAGAATTGCTCTAGCTGCCACATTTTGGGCTACTTTCAGTCTTGACAATAGGTACTCTGGCAGCCCCAGGTACAGAATATTAACGTAGTGCAGCTTGGAAATTATCAAGGCCTGGATTAACGTTTTTCTGTGAGAGATGGGTAAGAGTGGCAGGAACAGTCTTAGCATTGTCAACATGCCGAAGCAGGAGTCTGCCACAGTTTGAATCTGGACATGCATAGATTTTTCACAATGTTGACAGGGGTGGAAGTGGGTGACATATCAGGTGGCCACCAATTCCACCAAACATTGCTGGGGAATGGCCGAAGAAGATAATCTCAGACTTTTCGGGATTACATTTGAGCGGGTTGTATTGTAACAAGGAAAACTCTATGTTCAGACAAGAGTTAATCAAATCTCCATTAAAAGCAGCGTCTTTGTTGCAGGTGAAAAGCAACTGTGTATCATCTGCATATGAAATTATTTTAGCACCATATGCCTCGGCCAGAGATGCTAGTGGATCCATACAAATATTCTGAATTGAGCCTTGTGGAACTTCCACCTTCATAGAGAGGATGGTGGCTGCAAAAGGTGGAGACCAGACTACTTGTTTGCTGTCCTTTAAAAATGAGGCGAACCAATTGAATACCATTGAACACCATCTCCCCGATGCCGCAATTCTGTAATCTGCCCAGGAGCAGATCATGGGGTACGGTATCAAAGGCCACAAATAAATCCAACATTATCAGCACGCCTTTCCACCTTTGTCCAGAACTTCCTTAATAGCTTCCGAGACCTCCAGCAATGCTGTCTCGGTACTAAAATTCGGCCTGAATCCAGGCTGATTCTGATGGAGGATAGAGTTAGTCTCTACAAATGTGGTGATCACCTGGTTTGCAGCTTTTTCCAATGCTTGTATCCGGTCCAGGGAAGACATGGCTTGGCAGTTCGGACTGGACTGTTCCCATGAGGCACAGGGTCAGAATGATTTGCATATCGCCATGTCTGGACTAGGGTGGTGGAGTGAGCGAAAGAATGGTGATGGATTAAACCCATATCAGTTGACTGGGGTGAGTGTTTGATTTGCTCAAACGCTCCATCCATCATCCCCCTTGGTATCGCTTTGTTCCCCCTAAGTTGGCAGGATATGCCAAGACTTGGGTCCGTTGCTCACTCTACCACTGGATTCAAGATAGCCTGGCTGATGAGGATTATGAATGTGAAACCGGTCCCAGGATGCTTGTGTCCGTTCCAGGGAAGACATGGCTTGGTAGTTCGGGCTGGACTGTTCCCATGAGGCACAGGGTCAGGCTGATTTGCATACGGCCATGTCCGAAGGGACTGCGTTACACAGGAAGTTGTTTTTAAAAATGACAGCAATCCTGCCTCCAACCCCCGTCTGCTGGTCCTTCCTGATCATTTGATAGCCAGTAGGGATGGCAGAAGCAAGAGTAGGATTGGAGGTCTCATTTAACCAGGTTTCAGTCAGAAATAAAAAGTCAGGAGAATTCTCCATCAGAAGGTCATAAACATTGAGAGCATGTATGGTCAAAGAACGAGTATTCAAAAGCATTGCACAATGTTGAATGTCATTTTTAGGTGTTTTCAGGTCCCTTCCTCCATAAAGACTACTAGGCTGACACTTAGGCCACTAGCCTAGCTCTGTTGTAATGGCATTCCATCCACATACCGAGCAACCCTTTAACTCTGGGTGCTCGAATAAAGCCACAGCGACAGATGTGCATCTACTTACAGACCTTCCTATTTCAAGCAAAGTATGTACATTGTAGCATAAGCGGGCCCCATCAATCCGCTTACCATCAGCGTGGCCGGTGCCGCTCGCCTCCGGGACGCTGACGGGCGCAGACAGGCTTGCCTTAGGCGCAGGTTAGTCGTCACCATCTTTTATAGGGCAATGGCGAATCCAAAAGACTAGAGCGCTGGCCAGTAAGGGCGGACCTGCTCTAACAGTTTAATTAGCACCATTTAAAACGCATTAATACAATAGCAGCAGGGGAGAACATTAATTTCACCATTATACAATAGCAGCAGTGGAAAACAGTGAGATAAATGGCCTGATGCAGGTCACCAAAAACACACAAGATGATGGCGGAATGTTGCACAATGGCAAAACATTCACCCCCACTCACAGATCTGGGTTTAATCCATAGTTATTTTGCTCACCAAGCCACCCCAGTTCAGACATGGCCATATTCAAATCAGTCTTGACCCTGTGCCTCATGGGAACAGTCCAGCCCGAACTGCCAAGCCATGTCTTCCCTGGACCGGAATCAAGCATCCTAGGACCGGTTTCTGGCTATCAGCCGTCTTCAGCCAGGATAGCTTGACTCCAGTGGCTTAGTGAACACGGGACCCGTGTCTGGCCATACCCTTCCCACATAGGGTGAACAGCAAAAACACACAAGATGATGGACGGAATGTTGCACAATGGCAAAACATTCACCCCCAGTCACAGATCTGGGTTTAATCCATCGTTATTTTGCTCACCAAGCCACCCCAGTTCAGACATGGCCATATGCAAATCAGTCTTGACCCTGTGCCTCATGGGAACAGTCCAGCCCGAACTGCCAAGCCATGTCTTCCCTGGACCGGAATCAAGCATCCTAGGCCCGGTTATCAGCTATCAGCCGTCTTCAGCCAGGATAGCTTGACTCAAGTGGCTTAGTGAGCACGGGACCCAAGTCTGGGCATTCCCTTCCCACATAGGGTGAACAGCAAAAACACACAAGATGATGGACGGAATGTTGCACAATGGCAAACCGAAACTAGTCCCAGGATGATTGTTACCGGTCCAGGGAAGACATGGCTTGGCAGTTCTGGCTGGACTGTTCCCATGAGGCATAGGGTCAGACTGATTTGCATATGGCCATGTCTGAACTTGGGTGGTGGAGTGAGCTAAGGAATGGTGATGGATTAAACCCAGATCAGGTGACTGGGGGTGAATGTTTGATTTGCTTGAACGCTCTGTCCATCATCCCCTTTGGTATCGCTTTGTTCGCCCTAAGTTGGCAGGGTATGCCCAAACGTGGGTCCCTTGCTCACTCTACCACTGGATTCAAGATAGCCTGGCTGATGAGGATTATGAATCTGAAACCAGTCCCAGGATGCTTGTTTCCAGTCCAGGGAAAACATGGCTTGGCAGTTCGGACTGGACTGTTCCCATGAGGCACAGGGTCAGACTGATTTGTATGTGACCATGTCTGAAATGGGGTGGTGGAGTGAGCTAAAGAATGGTCATGGATTAATCCCAGATCAGTTGACTGGGGTGAGTGTTTGATTTGCTCAAACGCTCCGTCCATCATCTCCTTTGGTATCGCTTTGTTCACCCTAAGTTGGCAGGGTATACCCAGACTTGGGTCCCTTGCTCACTCTACCACTGGATTCAAGATAGCCTGACTGATGAGGATTATGAATCCGAAACCGGTCCCAGGATGCTTGTTACCGGTCCAGGGAAGACATGGCTTTGCAGTTCGGGCTGGACTGTTCCCATGAGGCACAGAGTCAGACTGATTTGCATATCGCCATGTCTAAACTGGGTTGGTGGAGTGAGCTAGAGAATGTTGATGGATTAAACCCAGATCAGTTGACTGGGGGTGAGTGATTGATTTGCTCAAACGCTCCGTCTATCATCCCCTTTGGTATCGTTTTGTTCGCCCTAAGTTGGCAGGGTATGCCCAGACATGGGTCCCTTGCTCACTCTACTACTGGATTCAAGATAGCCTGGCTGATGAGGATTAGGAATCTGAAACAGGTCCCAGGATGCTTGTTTCCGGTCCAGGGAAGACATGGCTTGGCAGTTCCGACTGGACTGTTCCCATGAGGCACAGGGTCAGACTGATTTGCATATGGCCATGTCTGAACTGGGGTGGTGGAGTGAGCTAAAGAATGGTGATGGATTAAACCCAGATCAGTTGACTGGGGGTGAGTGTTTGATTTGCTCAAACGCTTCGTCCATCAATCCCCTTTGGTATCGCTCTGATGCAGGTCACAGCACAAAAGCGGAAATTAAACGCACCGCAGCCGAGATCTCGCCATCTTTTATAGGGCAAGGGCAAGAGACTAGAGCGCTGTCTGGGAAGGACAGATCCGCTCTAACAGGCGGGTACCGCCGTTCGTGTTGAAAGCTAAAATTGTAATTAGCACCAGTTACAAAACATTAATAAAATAGCAGCAGGGGAGAACATTAATTTCACAATCATACAATAGCAGCAGGGGAGAACAGCAAGATAAATGGCCTAATGCAGGTCACGGCACGGAAGCGGAAATTAAACGCACCGCAGCCGAGATCTCGCCATCTTTTATAGGGTGAAGGCAAGAGACTAGAGCGCTGACCGTGAAGGGGGGACCCCCTCTAACAGGTTTAGTGTAGATTGCTAGAGGTGTCTTCATCTGATTTGACTGAAATGGTAGTAACAGCCTTGTATGGCAGTGAGGGGGTTAATATTTTAAATGGTTGATTTGAATCATGTCTTGTTTAAAGTCTATGTTAAAGTCTATGATTATTTTTGTAGGAAGTAGTTATTATTTTTGTTTTATGTTTTAAAGTTTGTAGAAGTTGAGGTCATTAGGTTTGATTTTTTTTCAGTTGTAGGATGAGATTCTATTCTATAATAATTTACATGTGCTTACTTTGTTATGCTCTTTTTCTGGTTTTCAATCAGTGTTGTTTTCAGTAGGTTAACGCTTTCTCGATATTGAAGAATTTTCTTTAAGTAAGTACATGTAAAGAAATAAAAGTTAAAGAGTGGTTTGTTAATTATTTGTTCTTTTAGAGTTTTCGTGTTAATTAAAAGTAAATTTGAATTAATATTTTTGTAGTTTACATACAAAGTAAATAAACATTTTAGACATTTTTGACACAATATTCTGGTATGTCGGTACCGTTGTTCTCGATATTTTGTCACACAGCACATCTGAGATGTCTGATTTGATAACATGTGGCCTTGGCTAGGGACTTCAGTTGAACCCAAACGTTCAAATTATTTTCGAAGTCAGTCAATGATGGAGTCAATCATGTTAGGGAGTGGGTCCCATTTGTAATACATTTGGCAATGGGTTGGAAACAAAAGGAGGAGCTCTGTTTATGGGTGGTCGTAACTCGCATAATTTAGTATAGCCTAATAAACAGAATTATCTGAGAATTCCACGAAATTCCACTTAATTATGTAAGAAGTGGAATTCTGCATTTAGTGCAATGTTTTAGCACAAAAATGTCTTTGCGAGTTGAAAATGGGCATGACAAGGCATTTTGACCTTAATATTAGTACTAAATTCAAATGTACACAAACAGTGGGTGTAAGCAGCTTCCTGCACTGGCTAAATGTAATTTTTGGGTAGGATTCCCCTCCAACTTTCTCCTGATAATAAATGCTTTTTTCTTAGCACAAAATGCCCCATTGCGTCCAAAATGGGTGCAAGAATGCATTTTACACTAAATGTGCTCTTGGGGCAGGGTATTCCCCCAACTTACTCATAGCATGTAGTGATATTTGCTTAGTGCAAAATACACCCTTGCGTCCCATGCAGTACAACGCGAAGTTTAAGGAATCGCTATTTAGAAATCGCAAAATGGTATGTATGTAGGAAATCGCTTCTTTTTAGCCATTCCTTAACATTCCTAAATTGCGATTAGCAAATAGCTAATCGCAAATTTCCCATTCATTTCTATGGGCCAGGAGGCCCATAGGAATGAAGGGGAGATTTGCGAATAGCTATTTGCAAATCACAATTTAGAAATATTTTCAAGGGTGCAGGGGTGTCACAGGAACACCCTGCTGCACCCCTGAAAATGACATGTGTAGGCATATGGCGCACATACATGCCCTAAGGGCATGTATGAGCGTCATATGGCACCTTTGGATTTTAAATAAATTGCTTTTTTAAAAGAATTCGCAACTTACCACTGACTAGAAGTTGGTGGTAATTTGCGAATCCTTATGGGCATTTTTGAATTAATTTTCCTTTGATACATTGCATTTAAGAAATCGCACAATTTGCGATTCCTTAAGTGCAATCGCAAAATAAGGAATGGCCAATTTTGCGATTCCTTATTTTGCTGTCAAAATGTTTCATACATACCATTTAGCAAATTAGCATTTGCAACGGCCGGAATTTCGGCCTTTGCGAATGCTAATTTGCTTGATACATATGGCCTTTAGTGTGCTCTTGAGGTAGGATTTTTGCTACCCAACTTACTCATATTTACATGAGCACGAGTAATCACGCACTTATCAGTAATTCAATGTTAAAAATTAAAGCGGAACTACTGCAAACTGAAATTACGCCAAGCCTCGTTCTGTTTTAGTAGGCTTCAGCGTTAAATGCTGGAAATTAGTGACATGTAGACAATGGCTGAGATATTCCCAGGGGAATAGACTTTGGTGTACAGTGGGGCGCCATCAGCATGGATTACACTGGAGATTGCAGAGAGACTCTGTAGTGCAGCTAATTGTTTGATGTGAAAGTTACTTAGAAAGAGGAACCACCTGTGGAAGAAAGAGGTGGCAAGATGTTAATTTGTTAAGTGTGATTTGTATGTGGGAGGCAAACCTTTTAGGCTGTGACTGGTTTTCAGTGCTATGAAATTCACGTTTTTTTCCTAAGGTTAGTACTCTGAATAAGATCAATTTGATCCATATTCATGTATCATCCCATCCCACATGCCCGATGTACGCATTTAATGGTTAGATTCATGAATACGGAACATTTTCTAGCACACTTCAGTGTTTCAAAAGTGTTTTTTTAATTTATCAATAAGGCATACAATGGGTTATTTGTTCCTAGACAGACATTATAGGATCACACGACCAACAACAGTCATTCTCAATGAAGAACAGGACTAACATTTGTTTGTGAATATATTAACGTGAATAGTCATAAATTCCCTTAGTGGCAATTATGAAGTGGAATGTGAACAAAGCGAGTTTTAAAAGGTATATAGGCAACTTCTGTCACTGACTATTTTGTAGGTTTGGGAGCTTCTGACAGACACTGCCTCGGGCTTTAAGAGGTATAGTGACACTAAGGCCCTGATTATGATTTGCAGGTTACTGGCAGGATGCAAACTCCGCACATGATATTGTTGTTACTGTGTGAGAACACCCTACAGATGCCATACATTAGAATTAGAAATAAATCTACGGACACAGAATTACTCCGAGCTATTCTGCACAGTATCCCCTTTCTGTTGGATTTACTACTTACATTTAGCTCCTGCTCAAAGCATGTCTTCTGTGTAAGATAGGGTGGAGCAAGGGTGTAGGGAAAGTAGAGGAGGGAAGATAAGTTCTGGCAGGGGGAGCATTCATGATTCCCATTTGCCAGAGAAAAATGTTGGAGAGGAGAAGATGACACGGCTTGGCTGCTGTTGCTGCTCAAGCCTCAATCTATGTTGCTGTCTGGAATTACTAGGCCAGTTAAAGTATATCAGGTGGTCCCACACCACAGAAACCTGGGTGAAGGAACACAGGAAAAGTCATTCTCAGGCATGGCAGTATCCCATCTATAAATACCGTTCCGCCAGATTGATACACAGGTTGTATATGTCAATCAGCAGAACTTTATCCTCATCACAAGCTACTGTAGCAAAAATCCCCTGACCTTTTCAGCTGTAAGTTGATAGTCAGCAGAGTAATACAGTGACAATGTGCAGCTCCAATTTGTAATAACATGACTTTAGGTTGCTCCATAAGAGGCTACGCTTTAAAAGAATGCACATGATGCCACAATACCTTCATCTCTGACCATCCCAATGATTATCCCATTAACCAGAAGAGAGATTGAGATGCTGGTGAGAGTACAGTGGATGACACCCTTGTCTTCCGAATAATTGCATGGATGGTCTGGACCCGCACATCAGCAATTTGAAGGAAAGAGTTTGTTGAGGTGGAAGCTGACTTTACCTTCTTCTGACTGAATGTAATTGCTGCCAATGCAACACCACCTACATAGGCAAATTGGTCTCCATTGCTTTTCAGACAATTGCACTCCTGCCTATGCAATCATTCTACATGCCACAAGCCAGCCTTCTATTTGATCCCTAACACACACCAACAATTCACTCCTGTGGCACCTTTGCTATGTGCTTAATCGCTCCACCCTTTTACTCTTGCCTGAGAGCTCACTTTTGAGGCAGCCTACCTTTGCCACCCGATCTCTGTCCTTTACCAGCAACCTAGCTCTACAAAAGAGACACTGAATGTCCATTGCGGTTACATGTGCAAAAATACTACTTTTTTGCACCATCATGTCATTAGTTGCTCTATTTAGCCACAAGTGAGAACCATATAACCATATAATTGAGTCCTTATACACCTTCCCATTGTCTTTATTTGTATGACTCCCCATACCTGCAATTCAGGTCCAGCGCAGAGTTGGTCCTCAAGACTTCCCTGCAGCATTGAAAGCTTTTAACAGATTTCACCTTTACCACTCTCAAACCAAAGTATCCCCTGGCATAGGCAGCTTTAAATGGCAGGTCCTCGACTTCAGCATTCTTGAAGGTCTTCAGTAGGCTGGTGACATGGGTGCCTAAAGCAACTTTCTGTGCCTGGAGATTAAAGTGAGAGATAGAGGCAATACTCTTTATAAGGCTCAGTCATGGAATCATGAAATACTTAGTGCAGCAATCAGTGATGCGTTACTTTCTTCTTCTATTGAAGTCAGCTCTCTGCTGCAGGTCGAACAAGTAGGGCATTGTAAAAGGTAACACCCTAGTGTTTTTCAGAAATATGACCACGTTCTTTTTCTAAGGCTATAATTTCAGTCAAACATGCCCCTTGCCACAACAGTAATATTGTATTTGATTTCGCATAGATTGGAATTATTTCCTTTCAACACGGAAGCCCAAGATGATAGTATCTTTCACTCCTTCAGAATCTCTTAGATCCTTTATAAGTCCTCCTAAATACTTCCACAGGGAAATTATTAAAATCCTCACCTTTAAATCTACATCTTCTCCTTGGCCTCATGTTGTTTTTGGCTCCAAGAGACTCAGACTCATCTCCCAAGACAAAGCAGAACAGTGCCACTGGATAATTCCATTGGCCTTTCTGTACAGTATTATCTACAAATGTATGTTCTACAAAACATGTAACTGAAGTCCGCTGAATAAGATTGGTCAAAGATGAATCCGGCCCATGAGAAAACACTCAACGTTATTCTTAATCTTAAACCAGGCACACATATACACAAATAATGCGTTCTTAGTTAGGTCTCAATATCCAAATGTAAACCACATCTGAGAGAAAATTTAGAGAACTAATCATAGAACAGGTTTTGGGAATTGAGCCCATATGTCCCGAGTAAATCAGAAGAACATAACAAAAGTCCCACTTTCGATGTTCTAGTTAGAAGATCACAAATAAACGTGGCGCCCTGCACGCCAACTGTCAAAGGTACTATTAAATCCTGTCTTCCTACCTTAATCCTCACGTTAAATGTGGTGCTGCCACTCAAACTGACCGGCTCCCGTCAGTATCAAACTACCCAAACAAACAGATACTGTTTGAGAGTGGCGCACTTGTCACTGGCCCCCTCAGGGTGCAATTGTAAACAAAAATATTCCAAATGACTACTTTTCAAAGACGTTTCAAACACAAAATCAAAAGCCAAGTGTCCAATGAAGAATTTGCTCCATCCAAAACATGACACGTGTCGTTCTTTCTCTTGAAAACGTTGTCTTTTATGTAAGTACTTCTTTCTTGTACATTCTGCACATTACTTCATGTACTCATGTTCTTCACAGCATACTGTTCAGTCTGTCCCAATGCATTTTAGTATTGTAATACCTTCACCAGGGGAATGCTGTAATTAATCCAGCAGAGACTAAATTTGTGTGCAAATAACAATCAAATACTGAGGGATACACGAGACCATCACCTTGTTCGTGCTACCATGTTTGGGTTATTTGTTAAAAAATTAATCAAAATGGGTTAAAAAGAGTGGCCAAAATCAATGCTTCTATAACTCTACCCTTAGAGTGCAACTAGGTATCACCTTAACCCTCCATGCTTGCGAACCTGTGCCCAGTTATGCACCTAGAGCCAAACATTCGTGTAAACTCCCTACTAATAGTGAGGCTAAATCGCTGTGTAATAGAACCCCCAGTGTCCTACCTGGGCTCCCTGGACGTTTACTGACTGTTCAAATCGCGCTATGCTCGAAAATCACCAGCTTCCGCGCTCTGTACAGAAATAGCACCTTGTAAATGTTGTTACACACCGTCTTATACTAGACAAACTACTCGTGACCTTTGCCCTACTTACCTGGTTATCGCTGCGCCTTCTATCTGACTCTGCACCCTCCAAAAAAACGCCAGTCTTTAATCTCACTGTGATGTACTGCCGTCACTCGACACCGAAACCAACCAACATTTCTTATCAGCGTATGCACAAAATACTGCTATCTGCACCCTACAACGCTACACGTATCACCTGTCTAGTTAGAAGATCACCATATACTATTTTAGCCCAAATTCTGCTTTTACTTGGCGATAAAGTTTGAAAGAGTGCAACATTTCAATGCCATACCCCCATGCTATTGTACTTGGTGCTACCAGTGAGTACCCATGGGCAGGACAGCAAAAAGAGGCCTGAAGGCTGCCTAGGGCATAGGACAAACTTATCTTGTCTGTGCCCATAGCAGGGACCCTTGACGTAGTCCCCACTTCTCTAAGGGGAAGATTCAAGTGTGCACAATGACCGACTCATATCACTATTAAAAGGATAATTTCAGAGTAAAGAAACAATCCCGCCTCCAAGTTCCTTTCATCCCCAGGACACCCAATACAACGTTCAGGATATCTTTAAGATATCACAGGACTGCTGAATGGATTCCTGCAGGGTTCTGCCCCAGAAAGCAGGTGCCAACCATCAGGGGCACTCTCCAGGGTCCTTCGGATTATTTGAATTTTAAGAGGAATTTAGCTACAGCACCCAAGGAGCCACTGGGACTACTCCCTTCTCAGTGTGGCAGGAGAGGCTTGAACTTGCCTAAGTAGCCAGCCCTGATTATCTCCCGACTTGAGATCTTCCTTGCAGATGCCCCAATGTCCTTCAGGCCAGGTCATTTTACGTGCCTGCTCTTGGCACCCTCCCTCATAGGCCTTGCATCACTTGCAGGGTGACTGTGGGCAATGAATGCATAATAAAACAACACCATGTCAACATCGCAAACAATAATGAATACAATAAAAAAACGTGCTGAACAACCTAATGCCGCCCTTAGTTTATTAGTGAAATAACTGACATTAAAATAAAATTCAGTTTTGCTACCCAGTATATAGTAAATATAGGGGAAGAGGTTTGGCGCCGCGGCTAGGGCGGCTGACTCTGGAATCTGGGGATCACGGTTCGATCCCTGGCACCAGCAAAAGATTAGCCCAGCACCATGTGACTCTGGGCAATAGCTTGCTTAATCTTCCCAACGGCCCCCAGCGCCTAGAGACACTTACTGGTGATTGTGCGTTTTACAAATGTGGATTATTAATATAAGTATATACACTGAAAATAAAATGGACTTCTAAGGACCATTTGACTCACTATGGCAGATAATTTGTAAGTATATTTGTAGGGCTTATTCTGACATTTTGGTTTCTATAGTTTGATGACTATAACTTCCTTTACTGTATGTAGCTAGGAGATGGATAACATTAAGGAAGGGCCCTCACCCAGAAGCCCTTTACTCTTCCCAGTTATAAGGTTATTTTAGTATAACATGAACTCTGTATAACCAAACATATTGACATATTTAAAGCCTGATATTAGTGCAGTATAATTAATATTGGTATTTTTGCAATTATTGTTAGTAACATTATTATCAACATCGTCATCCTTATCATTATTGATAGTGTTATTGCTAATAGAGTTATTGTGGGTGTTCTTGCTATTTATAATATAGCACATTTATTTCTCAACCATTTGAAATTACCAGGATCGTAATATGTTTAGAAAAAGAATACTATCTCAGTTGATCTGTAATGGTATTAATTGAAACGCTAAGGACTATTTGAATACGTTTCCAAATGTGTAGACTGCTTTTTATGCTCATTAAAATTGCTCACTTGAATCTTCCTCAATCTAATTCCCGTATTATTCTCTGAGATGCTGCTCAGTAGAAAGAAGATATCACAAGATATTACATTACTTTATTGTAGCCTGATGTCACAAGTGATAAAACTATAAGATGGGAAAATGAAAGTTAATGATCCATTTTCTACTCAGCGTATCAAGAAAAGCTTAGATAAGCTCATCGTATTCCAGGTCCCAGAACATCCAGTCTTTTTTAATCAAACCAAGAACACGTTATAATTTAATACAACCTGATTTTCTGAACCAAAATATGACATACAGATGTGAATAGTGAAACTGAAGCAGGTAACCTATAGTTTAGTAACAATTGCAAACACACCAACCTTTTACTGAACCACAGTAAATCATTATAACTTTCTGCTGAGGACTATATTGTTTATTACATTATAGCCTGGAACTTGAACTGTGGGTCAAATGATCAGTCCTAAAACTAATGACAGACAAAATGTAGATTGTGGAATTCAGTCAAACCGCAAGTGCCCAGCTGGACATATGCTGTATTTGTTGTTTATGTTATAGTTAGGTGAATTTGTCAGTGACATCATTAACATTTTGAATTAAAAAAACAGAGAAATCCAACATTTGTATAGTTACATCAGTGCTAACTATAACTTGCGCCCATGCCATGCACGTCATATGACGCCACGTGACAACACACATGACATGTTCTATGACATCATTTATGACATCACTGATTACATCTCAAATGACATCATTGATGACATTACTGATGACATGACTGATGACATCATCTAAGCATCGCTTTCACACATATTGCTGTAAAAATCACTATGGCTTTACATGTAGCATAGTTCACATTAATTATCAACCACACATATATGGAAAATGCTCAATGAATATGCTGTACAAAATGTATTCAAATGCTTAGACAAAGCCAAAACAGTGAATGCCAATTCCAAAACAAATGCCCAACTTTTATCTGTATCAAACTCCTGACAGAAGTAAAACAAAAGGTTTCCCAGTGGGATATACTATTTCCTGCTCATAGATCAGGGCTCAAATATCAAACACCATTCACACCATTCATTTTTATAGAACGGGAAAGCACTCACCAAAAAGAAAAACCACCTAGTATAATAATACAGTGAAAAATATAGTAAAAAATGTACACTTTATTCTAAAATATACAACACTGAGCGATAAATCAAAAAGTAAAAGAACATTTAAAAAAACACAATTGAATACACAGTTAAAAAGCCACCTAATGTGGACGTGGAGAAAGTTAGTCTAAAGAGACACTTGAATCTGTCTTTTAGTCCGTCATTTCAGGCCCTCTTTTGACAACACTACGAGGAAAAATATTCCTTTCGTTCAATTAGAATGTTGGCAATGCTGAATATGACTTTGCAGTTGGCGTCGACGCGTTTCGGAAGCTTAAGAATTGATAAGGGCTTCCTTCCTCAGGACGGTTTGTATATGTTTCTCCACAAATTGATAGATAACCTAGTGTATAAATAACATAAAATATAACTATTAGTGCCCTCTTCTATTTTACACTTATTACCACATTCGACATTACTCTTTTGGTTATACACAAAATTACGCTAATTCTATAAATCATGATAAAGGTGGTAACAACCTCAGCAACAATTCATAATCCCAGTGGGTTTGTCAGAAATATTGAGGTCTTGCTTTTTACATAATTCTCATGCGAGATACCAAACATTTTCCTACCCAGGGTTGGCCAATCACCCAGTTACAGTCATGGGAAAAGAACTTTTTTTAAGAGTAACATAACCACGGAACAACATGTCGAGCTATCAAACACTTTATATATCTAAATCCTCTTTTTGCATATTGCTGCCATAGCTTTTCAACTCTGCGAGATTGGCATCTACCACATGGGGTCCTACTATTTTTAAAAAACTTTTTTAACAACAACAGAATGGCTACACATTAGAGCAGAAAAACCACACATAAATTTTCCCAGTTAAAGACACATATCTTTACATCTAAAGCCATATGTCCTTCCATTTTTAGACCTAATTACAACGTAAGAGACCTATGTTCTTTTTCGCTTTCCCTACAAAACATTTTGCCTTTTGGTTCATGTTATCCACGTTCTATTGCAAAAAGTACCACATTCATGCTTCAATCATACTCACTGGCAGCGATAATCCACTGGCCGTAATGATTATTATTTTCGTAAAGAGGCCACCCAATGTGTGATGATCCTCAATTTTGCTCCCGTGACAGTCACCTGGCTTTTCTTTCCTGCCCCACCTATGAGTTAGAGCAATGTTAAATTAGGTGTAAGCTTACATTTATTCGCTTTTCCCCTAATGTGCTAGATTGGACTTATAGTCACCTTCATATTATGAAAAGATGTTTTTTTCTGACGCTCGTCTTTTTTTCAAAACAAGGGGGATGTTTCTCGTCAGGAGGCAGCTTTAAACAATCCTGCATTTATAACAGAAATACACCAAGTTGTAATTCCCTGCATGATTGGCGATTATTGTTCTAATCTCTGCAAGATTTAAAACCGGGGAATACCTTAACAGTCGCTCAATGCGATCTTAATTTGAAGTTGAAAATCATTCGGGATTTTCAGGTGCTGTTCTTTGCTAAAAAAACAGAGAAAGGCGCATAGCGTCAGCTTGAATCTCGGGTGTAGTTTAATTTTTCACCCAGGTATCCGAGTTACGTGTTTTATCTTACCCAAGTTATGTGGGTTTCATGTCCATAAATCTGACTGTTATCTTGCTGCAGCTTAAAATAGTGCACGAGGCTGCGTGCGGAAACAAACAATGAGAATGTTGTTAAGAAATAATTTTATAAAGGAAAGTTTAGCATATTCGAGTCTAAACTACCATTCCGCTTCCCGTATTTACTCTTACCCGGAATACTGCGCTCTCGTTCCTTAATTGGGGTTCTTTTTCGGCAACCGGGTACTTTAATACGCGTGGCTGCATGTAAAAAGATTAAAGAGGTTTTACTAAAGGTTCCGCTCGGTAACGGAGGCTTAATTTATTTTAGCCCGATCACCCATTCCCTGGCTGTCCTTACCTAGTAGATGCACACGGCTCGCGTTCCCGGTGCTCTGTCTCGTGGCGTTTTTTTCAATCACCGCTGTCAAAGGGAAATGTTTGCACGCCCCATTGGACGTCGCTTTTTGATCTCGTGTAGAGATCACGTGGTTAAGAAAAGGGTGGGTCTGTATTAGTGGGTTCGTCCGCTTAGGTCTGTTTTTTTTGTTTTATTCATTTATAAAGGGAACACAACTGCTCCTGAATAAGCTTTATTGTTCCTAAGTGGACAATAACTGCAGTGCTTTCCGTTATGTTTCGCTGATATTATACTGCAGTATTCTTTTATTAGCTGTTCATTATTATGGCCATCGTTATTATCAGGTTCAAGGCTGTATTCAAATCGGTATTATTTAGTACATTTTATTAGCTAAGCGTAGAATGTTTTATCTCGATATATTGTTTATTTTGCATAGTGTGTAGTGTCACACAGATTATTTATCCTGAACTAAACAGTAGGGGCGGTTTTAAAAGTTATCAAAGTTATTCTTTAATGAAGGAAGATATTAAGATGTTATACTAGTTGTTTCTTATTCACAGCATTCAGTTATTTACTTTGTGTTAGGCATGCGTAACAGTGGTATAAATGGTATCTCATGCGGAGATTATGACACAATTTTCATCCAGTCTTCTTTTGTGTTGAGACCCCTATTTACAGTGTCTAGCGTAGAAATATACCACTGTTCTCTGTTTTTGCGCTTAATCTCCATGTTGCCTCCTCTTTTGGATGTCGTAATTTTTTCAATTACAAACCATCTAAAGTCTGTATGGTTGTGCTGTAGTTTGTGGAAGTGATCCACCATTGGGGCATTCTCTTTGTTCGTTTTGAGTGCAGACCTGTGCTCTAATAAACGCACTCTTATCTCTCTTCCAGTCTCTCCTACGTAAGCTAAATTACAGGGACATAGAATTATGTAGACTAGGTTGCTGCTTCTGCAATTGTTCAAGGTTTTTGCAGTTATTGTGTAGTTGTTGTAGGTCAGTGTTTTGCCAATAATGCAATTTTCGCATATTGAACACTTACTGCACTTATGATTCCCTACTGCTTTGCTGCCTCCAATTGTTCGTTGGTTATTTTGAGTCTGTTCCCTGTACGTGTGAACCAGGTTTTGACGGATATTCTCATTCCGTCTGAATGCAAAAATGGGTTTGGCCATTTTGGTCTCTTTCCCATCGTTTAGGATGTGCCAGCTGGAGTGAATAACATTTTTAAGTTTATTACTGATACTTGAAAACTGGCTTACAAAAACAATTTTTGAATCACTTACAGATTGTTTCTTGTTACCTTGATCTGGATATATCATACTGTCCCGATTGTAAAATCGTGCCCTTTTACACGAGTTTTTGATCAACTTTTTGGGGTATCCTCTGTCCGACAATTTCTCACTTAGAATGTTGGCATGTTTTGAGTAATCGGCCAGGGTAGAGCAATTCCTTCGAAGGCGAAGGAATTGTCCAAAGGGGACATTGTCCCTCTGGGAACGAGGATGGTAACTGTTATAGTGCAGTAGCGTGTTTTTGTCTGTAGGTTTAGAATACAGTTCCACCTCAAGTATGCCGTTGGTGTTTTTTATTGTGATATCCAAAAAATTCACTGATTCTCGATTAAACTCTGCTGAGAAGCGGAGGTTCTCGTCTCCAAGGTTTAACCATTCTAAAAATTCCTCCAGTGTATCATCTTCACCTTCCCATATGAAGAAAATGTCATCAATGAAGCGCCGCCATAACAAGATGTTTTCAAAAAATGGCGACGCTTCATTGAACACATGTTTCTCCTCGAACCTGGCAACGTATAAACATGCCAGGCTCGGCGCGCAAGTAGCCCCCATACTGGTGCCCTTGCGTTGGAGAAAAAGCTCGTTCTTGAATAGGAATATGTTACTTTTTAGAACCAAAGTTATACATTGTATAATAAATTCCAAGTTGGCACCTCTGAGGTCTGAGCTTCCTAGTATCTCAGATACCACCTTTATGGTGTCATTTTGAGGTATATTGGTGTACAATGCCTCTATATCGAGGGTCACCATGATCTGTTTTTTGGGGTTGTACACCAATCCTTCCACAAAGGAAATCATATGTGCTGAGTCTCGCACGTATGAATCTTGTTTCAGTACAAGGGGTTTGAGGAAAGTGTCCCTCGATATACAATGTATAACTTTGGTTCTAAAAAGTAAGAAGATGAATACACTGGAGGAATTTTTAGAATGGTTAAACCTTGGAGACGAGAACCTCCGCTTCTCAGCAGAGTTTAATCGAGAATCAGTGAATTTTTTGGATATCACAATAAAAAACACCAACGGCATACTTGAGGTGGAACTGTATTCTAAACCTACAGACAAAAACACGCTACTGCACTATAACAGTTACCATCCTCGTTCCCAGAGGGACAATGTCCCCTTTGGACAATTCCTTCGCCTTCGAAGGAATTGCTCTACCCTGGCCGATTACTCAAAACATGCCAACATTCTAAGTGAGAAATTGTCGGACAGAGGATACCCCAAAAAGTTGATCAAAAACTCGTGTAAAAGGGCACGATTTTACAATCGGGACAGTATGATATATCCAGATCAAGGTAACAAGAAACAATCTGTAAGTGATTCAAAAATTGTTTTTGTAAGCCAGTTTTCAAGTATCAGTAATAAACTTAAAAATGTTATTCACTCCAGCTGGCACATCCTAAACGATGGGAAAGAGACCAAAATGGCCAAACCCATTTTTGCATTCAGACGGAATGAGAATATCCGTCAAAACCTGGTTCACACGTACAGGGAACAGACTCAAAATAACCAACGAACAATTGGAGGCAGCAAAGCAGTAGGGAATCATAAGTGCAGTAAGTGTTCAATATGCGAAAATTGCATTATTGGCAAAACACTGACCTACAACAACTACACAATAACTGCAAAAACCTTGAACAATTGCAGAAGCAGCAACCTAGTCTACATAATTCTATGTCCCTGTAATTTAGCTTACGTAGGAGAGACTGGAAGAGAGATAAGAGTGCGTTTATTAGAGCACAGGTCTGCACTCAAAACGAACAAAGAGAATGCCCCAATGGTGGATCACTTCCACAAACTACAGCACAACCATACAGACTTTAGATGGTTTGTAATTGAAAAAATTACGACATCCAAAAGAGGAGGCAACATGGAGATTAAGCGCAAAAACAGAGAACAGTGGTATATTTCTACGCTAGACACTGTAAATAGGGGTCTCAACACAAAAGAAGACTGGATGAAAATTGTGTCATAATCTCCGCATGAGATACCATTTATACCACTGTTACGCATGCCTAACACAAAGTAAATAACTGAATGCTGTGAATAAGAAACAACTAGTATAACATCTTAATATCTTCCTTCATTAAAGAATAACTTTGATAACTTTTAAAACCGCCCCTACTGTTTAGTTCAGGATAAATAATCTGTGTGACACTACACACTATGCAAAATAAACAATATATCGAGATAAAACATTCTACGCTTAGCTAATAAAATGTACTAAATAATACCGATTTGAATACAGCCTTGAACCTGATAATAACGATGGCCATAATAATGAACAGCTAATAAAAGAATACTGCAGTATAATATCAGCGAAACATAACGGAAAGCACTGCAGTTATTGTCCACTTAGGAACAATAAAGCTTATTCAGGAGCAGTTGTGTTCCCTTTATAAATGAATAAAACAAAAAAAACAGACCTAAGCGGACGAACCCACTAATACAGACCCACCCTTTTCTTAACCACGTGATCTCTACACGAGATCAAAAAGCGACGTCCAATGGGGCGTGCAAACATTTCCCTTTGACAGCGGTGATTGAAAAAAACGCCACGAGACAGAGCACCGGGAACGCGAGCCGTGTGCATCTACTAGGTAAGGACAGCCAGGGAATGGGTGATCGGGCTAAAATAAATTAAGCCTCCGTTACCGAGCGGAACCTTTAGTAAAACCTCTTTAATCTTTTTACATGCAGCCACGCGTATTAAAGTACCCGGTTGCCGAAAAAGAACCCCAATTAAGGAACGAGAGCGCAGTATTCCGGGTAAGAGTAAATACGGGAAGCGGAATGGTAGTTTAGACTCGAATATGCTAAACTTTCCTTTATAAAATTATTTCTTAACAACATTCTCATTGTTTGTTTCCGCACGCAGCCTCGTGCACTATTTTAAGCTGCAGCAAGATAACAGTCAGATTTATGGACATGAAACCCACATAACTTGGGTAAGATAAAACACGTAACTCGGATACCTGGGTGAAAAATTAAACTACACCCGAGATTCAAGCTGACGCTATGCGCCTTTCTCTGTTTTTTTAGCAAAGAACAGCACCTGAAAATCCCGAATGATTTTCAACTTCAAATTAAGATCGCATTGAGCGACTGTTAAGGTATTCCCCGGTTTTAAATCTTGCAGAGATTAGAACAATAATCGCCAATCATGCAGGGAATTACAACTTGGTGTATTTCTGTTATAAATGCAGGATTGTTTAAAGCTGCCTCCTGACGAGAAACATCCCCCTTGTTTTGAAAAAAAGACGAGCGTCAGAAAAAAACATCTTTTCATAATATGAAGGTGACTATAAGTCCAATCTAGCACATTAGGGGAAAAGCGAATAAATGTAAGCTTACACCTAATTTAACATTGCTCTAACTCATAGGTGGGGCAGGAAAGAAAAGCCAGGTGACTGTCACGGGAGCAAAATTGAGGATCATCACACATTGGGTGGCCTCTTTACGAAAATAATAATCATTACGGCCAGTGGATTATCGCTGCCAGTGAGTATGATTGAAGCATGAATGTGGTACTTTTTGCAATAGAACGTGGATAACATGAACCAAAAGGCAAAATGTTTTGTAGGGAAAGCGAAAAAGAACATAGGTCTCTTACGTTGTAATTAGGTCTAAAAATGGAAGGACATATGGCTTTAGATGTAAAGATATGTGTCTTTAACTGGGAAAATTTATGTGTGGTTTTTCTGCTCTAATGTGTAGCCATTCTGTTGTTGTTAAAAAAGTTTTTTAAAAATAGTAGGACCCCATGTGGTAGATGCCAATCTCGCAGAGTTGAAAAGCTATGGCAGCAATATGCAAAAAGAGGATTTAGATATATAAAGTGTTTGATAGCTCGACATGTTGTTCCGTGGTTATGTTACTCTTAAAAAAAGTTCTTTTCCCATGACTGTAACTGGGTGATTGGCCAACCCTGGGTAGGAAAATGTTTGGTATCTCGCATGAGAATTATGTAAAAAGCAAGACCTCAATATTTCTGACAAACCCACTGGGATTATGAATTGTTGCTGAGGTTGTTACCACCTTTATCATGATTTATAGAATTAGCGTAATTTTGTGTATAACCAAAAGAGTAATGTCGAATGTGGTAATAAGTGTAAAATAGAAGAGGGCACTAATAGTTATATTTTATGTTATTTATACACTAGGTTATCTATCAATTTGTGGAGAAACATATACAAACCGTCCTGAGGAAGGAAGCCCTTATCAATTCTTAAGCTTCCGAAACGCGTCGACGCCAACTGCAAAGTCATATTCAGCATTGCCAACATTCTAATTGAACGAAAGGAATATTTTTCCTCGTAGTGTTGTCAAAAGAGGGCCTGAAATGACGGACTAAAAGACAGATTCAAGTGTCTCTTTAGACTAACTTTCTCCACGTCCACATTAGGTGGCTTTTTAACTGTGTATTCAATTGTGTTTTTTTAAATGTTCTTTTACTTTTTGATTTATCGCTCAGTGTTGTATATTTTAGAATAAAGTGTACATTTTTTACTATATTTTTCACTGTATTATTATACTAGGTGGTTTTTCTTTTTGGTGAGTGCTTTCCCGTTCTATAAAAATGAATGGTGTGAATGGTGTTTGATATTTGAGCCCTGATCTATGAGCAGGAAATAGTATATCCCACTGGGAAACCTTTTGTTTTACTTCTAAAGTATATTGGCGCTCCATTTCCCTTTGGGTAACTAAGAGCCCCTCTCTTTTTCTTCTTACTTATCAAACTCCTGACACACACCAAACCTACATTAAGAATTGAAGTAGCTATCAGTAGAGAACTGAGCAAAGTAAATAGTGTTTACTCTATTGAGAGAGTTCATTCTATACCACACTGATTTCAAACAGTGAAACTCTCATGAGAAATACACCACAGAGTATTCAAAGGAATCTACCAAGAGCAGTCTTCATTTGTTAAAAATGGGGTTTCCGGTTGGCAGAGTATGAACCCTGTCTAAGTATAAGCCTTGATCGTAGTAAAGGTAAGTCACTACACAACCTAAATTTTCCTGTGCTCACATTCGAGTAGCTTGGCACAGAACAGTCATTCCTAACATAAGAGACAATGTGTAAAGTATTTGTGCAACACTTAAACATCAAAATAGTGAAAACACCACTAAAAGACTCCACCACAATTTAGAAAAAGTAAAGTATAACTTTATAAATAAAACAAAACCAGAAACAACGAGAATCGACTATATAGAGGTTGAGATATGAATTTATAAGGAATAAGTTTCAAAATAGCACTTAGAGGGTTAACTGCTAGTGCCAGACAAAGTCACAGTCAAGAGTTCAGGCTGACTGCAAGGGAGCAGAGGACAGATACATGGACCCAGTTTGACTCGCTGATTGAAAGTACCTTGATCCTAGGTTAGTGTTGACAGAGGTGTGGTGCAGCCGAGCGATGCTACAGTGATCACCATGGCAGTAGCTTGATGTGATGAAGGCCATTAGCAAAGCTGCGATCCCTGTGTGTGGGGCACCAAGTGCACTGTGATTCCAGTGGCAGTAGCACTGCAGCAGATCCCTAGGTCCATGCCCAGAACTGGTCTAGCACCTCTTGTCAAGACAGACTAACCAGCAGATGAGCCCAAAGGTTTGAAAAGGAGAGCTCTAAGGGCCTAATTACGGGTTTGACAGTCCATAGGACCACCAAACTTATGGTGGAGGTATTGTGGTTGCCGGGGACTGCTTCACCAGTGGTCCACCCTCCGTATTACATCTACAGCAGTCAGACCACACCAGAACCACCTGAGATCAATGTTCTCTGTGCTAGTGCAGCGGTCTGAGACTGCAATATGCTTGGTGGTGCCTCTGCAGCACTTCCAATCTTATTTCGAGTTAGCTATCAGCCACCCTTTTCATGGCAGTGAGACCGCCATGAAAAGGGTGGCAGAGAGAGTTAAAAAAAGGGGGCACTATAAGGCCCCTTGTTGTCACAGGGCCTTTGCAATGTATGCAGGAGTCACATGGTGTGCCCCTATGTCTGCATGCACGCCGTGTTCCAGCACAGCATGTACTTTACAGTCCATGCCGTGCTGGAACAATGCTGTGCTGACCCACGGCGCTGCCTTTCCAAGGCTCTACTATGAGCCTTTAGAATGGCAGCAAAGTGGACCAGCAGCCACAGGACTGCCTGCCTGGATTACAACTTCTAATCCAGCAGGAAGCCAGTGGCTGACTTTGGTGATGCGGTAGCGGAGCAGTGGCCTGCCACCCCGCTCCCGCACCACCAAAGCTGTAATCAGGCCCTAAGTCTTTTGTGTCCCTGAGACTTAGGCAACAGGAGGTAGACCAGCAAGCCAATCCTTCTCACACAGGCATTTATTTATTTATTGTATTTATTAACAGTTTTCTATAGCGCGAACATGACCCATGGGTATCAGAGTGCTTAACAACACATTGCATGGGTTAAAACAACAATGTATAGAAAGTAATACGATCTTAAAAACAAAAAACATAATTAGTATAACTTTCAACCTAGTCTATAAGTAGCATCAAGTGATCACTTCCATGATAAGTCTTAGGTGGCGATTTGTCTTACCTATGGGAGGAACTTACTCATAAGAAAGATCTTAGTTTCCCTCTTAAATGCTACAGAGTTTGTAATTTTTCTGATGTTTGCGGGAAGGGAGTTCCAAATTCTGGGAGCCACGCCTGAGAACGTCCTCTCATATGTTTTTTTCTTCTTGAAGATAGGTGGTCTCAGGAGCAGATAATTGGCACTCCTGGCCGGTCTGTTTCTTCCTGAAATTTCTATTTTGTGGGCGAGATATCTAGGTGTGTTGTGATGAATCGCTTTATGGGTGATACATGCCATTTTCAGCTGTACCCTAGCTTCGTAAGGTAACCAGTTTAAAGCTTTCAGGTGAGGGGAGATGTGGTCAGATTTCCTCGAACCTGAAATAAGCCTTGCCGCTGCATTGAGGCAAGCTTTTAGGGGTTCTGTGGACATTTTTGGTAGTCCTGCTAGCGTTGTACACCCATATTCAATCCTCGAGATAACCAGTGATTGCACAGCTAGTTTTAAGTCGGTCTCCGTTAGAAAATATTTCATTTTTCTCAAATAGTTAAAATGGAAACGGACGTTTTTTGCCATTATTTTAATGTGGGTTTTCATATCAAGCTTCTCATCCAGTGTGATTCCGAGTGATTTCGCTGAGTCAACTAGAGTAGGGATGCAATTTAACGCTGTGATCATTTTGGACCATTCCTTCACTACGGATTGATTCATTTGAGGTGTGATAAGTAAGAATTCTGTTTTATTTGCGTTTAGCTTGAGATGATTGTTAGTTAGCCATTTTAGTGATATTTCGAGGGCCTCATTTATTGTGTTTATGTCTTCCAGGCTCGCAATCTTGATAAAGTTGCGTGTTGTCCGCATACATGTGATACAATATTTTTGTGATTCCACATGTCTGGTGGTTTCTGCCTGTGTTACCATCCCTTGTTACCTTATTCTTTGATGACCTCCACTATGTAGGATGTATTCACTGTAGGTTCTGCTGAATCCCAGACAAATCATACTTTTAGCGTATTGTCTATTTTTGTTTGTTTTCTTTAAGTTTACGTGGACTCACTCTTATTTGTTACTATTTTTTATTTGCTCTAGTGGAACCTTTTTTTTCTCACTCTCCTATGATGTCTTGTTAGCATTTCTACTGACCTTCAAGCCACTAGGCATAGAGTGATATCTTTCAATCTGAGTATTTATTTATATCAGGGATCCCTCCTATTCACTTGATTGTCATTCAGGCATCTTAGCATGATTTATTTCTGTTGATTACACATTTAAATATGATGCTTATATAAATTTTCGCCGCAATGGGTATACAAGTTATTAGCGAACCAGTGCATGACAAATACCATAATGACCATTCTGTGCATGGCTGGCATTTCAGCATGCTGAAATAAATTGCAATACATTTGAAATTGCATCATTAATTGTCTTTCGCAACAACATGTATATTAACTGTTATGGCATCACTAATGACTATTTACAAGCATTGTAGGCATTTTCATGCCGAATGAGAAATGCCTTTGAATATTTAGTCAAAAAATGTCATTATTGTTTTTCTGACATTTTTGGCGTGTGTTTATCATTTCTGGTCACACTTGTGTTTTTTATTGACCATGAATCATTATTTGATATTGCATACCCAGTCTTTCTTCTATGCTAGATAATGAAGTAGGCTTACCTTTCCACAAGTCTTGGTATTATGTCTACCTCTGTGTGTACCTTCCTTCTTTTTTAAGAAATTTGGGTACTTTCACTGTTATGTGGCTTTGACAAAGACCAGTCAAGTCAAAGCCCATCAGCTAGAAAACTTTGGAGTGCGGGCCTTTACTTGCGCTGTAGGGCCTAATGTGTGTGGAATATATATTAGGTCCTGCTCCCTTTGCCTTTGCACTGACCCCACAAGGTGGACAAAGTCAGACGAGCTGCAGCTGCAGGACGGCAGTTGGATATATTCACTGAAAAAAACCCATAGGTTTTACGGATGTTATAGTTAGGAATTAGCATTTAAAAAACCTCAGAAAATGACTGAAAAATCATAGGTTTCAGGGACGTTATAGTTAGTTGGACATTTGACTCATGTAAAACCAGAGAAATTTGCCTATTATAGTTAGTTGACCTAACTATAACTCGCGCACCCGCAATGCACTGCTGATGATGTCACATATTACATCACTCATGACACAGCCAGTGACATCACTCATGACATCACTGATGACAACAAACATACAAGTCTTTTACAAGCAAAAAACGTGCGGCAGAATGTTAAATCTGTCTTACCTCTGCAATCTGATCAAATTTAAGTTTAAAAAATTCAATTCCATTTCTAGTTTGCATTTCACAAAATTAACAACTTTGTCCATTGCTCCATTCACTAAACCTTCTTCTACATTCAGATTATGCTTCAAAATTAACCGACAGTTTAAACATACATCTACAAATATTTCTAAGCAAGCACTTTTTCATACAGACTTTTCCCAAAAAATCCAATTTAGTCTGTAGTTTTTGTGAATGAACAATTGTTATTCCTTGATGCTCGATTTTATCAATAGCTTCAATGTGAACTATTTCTTGATTTTCCAATTTCATTAGCTCTCTATTAAATGTATAACACTCTTACACTGCAGGCATTTAACGCAAACAATAGCCTTTTTTTTCTTTCATTTTCTTGTACATTACTTCTGCTAGTGAGTTTTCATTTCTAAACAAGTTCTTTAGTAGACAACTTTGAAAAGCTTGTTTACCATGCTTGCTTAGAACACCAATTCTTACATCTTTTAGAATATTTACATAATTTTCATCTCTTGCTAGTCGCATATTCTGAGTGAGTTCTTTATATTCAAAATGTAACCACAGATTCACATTTCCAATACTTCCCAAAGATTTCTTAGTGTCTTCATGTAGAAGAGTTTTAAACACTGGTTCTCCTTTTACAGGGGTTAGTTGTAGCAGATCTCCAAAAACAATTAAATATTTTCCCCCAAAGAGAACGTCGTAATCTGTTTTTAACACCTCTTGCATTCTTAAGTGTACAAAAGCAAGCATTAAGTTTGAGACCATGCTCACCTGATCAGTAATTAAAAATGTCATTTTCTTCAGCACTCTTCACACTCATAAGAAGCTTTTCCAGACAACTTCTGATATTCTAATGTATTGTCATGCTCCACTGGTAACATCAATAATCTATGCAAAGTAACTCCTTAAACATTGTGTTAAGCTAATCCAGTTGGAGCTGTTACTACACAACATAAATGTGAACCAGTAGTTTTTTGAAGATAACTGGTCAAAACTTTAATTAAAAAACGTTTACCTGTCCCAGCTTGACCACTGATGTACATCAGAAGAGGGTTAAAAGATGAACACAGAAATTCTTGTTCAATCCATTCTCTCACTTGCACATATATTTATTTCTGTTCAACATTTAATTGTTCTTCTAACTTTTCCAATGTAATATTATCCTTGCGTGCTTGTTGCATTGCAATTTCGACTTCATGCATAGCAATCACTGCTTCATTTTCCAGCAATGGTTGTCCAAGAGGATCTTGACTACATGGACCACTACTTTGACTATATTGAGAACTTTCATTGGCTATTTCAGCTATAATAGTCTTTTCCTGTTCAACTTCATCATTCAACATTTTTAAATATGTAGGGAAAGTTGGACATCCAAAGCTATCTTTACAAGCATTAAAATAATCTTCATAGCAGTCAAACTCTCCAAGTAATTCACTTTCACTACGCCATGGTTTAAACAGTTGCAGAAGTGCTAAATAGTAAAATTCTCACTTATCTGGAGTTTTACATCTAAGTTTCTTGTGGTTTATAAGATTACCCTTTGCCTGTTTTATTAAACAATCATGACATCCAACTACTGCAAACTTCTTTTAAATTATGTTGAACATTTCTTTTGAAGCTGTAATGTTGAAGTACTTCATACAGACATAGCTCTTCCAGATGTTGACTCCTTTTCGAATAGTATGTGTCCAACATATTAGTTTTAAGAATGTCTGTACTGTCTGGCTCATTCGCTGCTAATTGTTCAATTTCTTCTAAGGATTTCAAGACTCTATTTCGTTTGCAGGCAAGACCTAAACTTACCCAAATGATTCCTCATGACTTTGAATGTAAACTTGAAGAGCACAAGCGGTCTGAACATTCATACAATCCAATTTCTTGGTGGGAAAGCATTTTCAAACTAAAGCTGTACAATTTTTTGCTAAGGCTATTTATTCTCTTTTGCAATTTCTTCCCACATCTGTTTCATCTCTGTTTTTTCAGATTTTGTTAGGTGCGGTGTAACATAACGTGCAACAGCAATTGAGTTATCTGCAACATATTGGAAGTCAATGTTCGCATTCCACATTTTTTAAATGACTGGATTGTAGTCATGGCTATACTTTGACACTTCTGTTCCTTTTAAGTTGTAGACATTCTTTGGAGATTTCTGAGTTGTTGTGTGCCTTACAAAAAAAAGAAGAATTTACTCTTCCTTTAGAAATGACTGGACGGGGAAAACCAAACCGACATTTGGTGTAAAATTTACCTTTACTCTAGTATTTTCTTCTGCAATACTTTCCACAAGGATGACTTTGGAAACGTTAAACTTGCTGTCTCAAGCTTCTATCTCCTCCTTCTCTTGGAATCTCACATGTCACATGATGAAAGACAATACTGTTTCATCAGAATCATTTCCAAATTTAGGCGCGTCCTTGATCCATAGTAGCATATGTATAGGTGGTGCACCTCTTGCTTGATACTCCTTTCTCCAAAAGAAAACGGTAACTTCTCCAAGAGGTGGATTCTTTTTATTACAGATAAAAGACATCATAGCTTGCAACTTATGATTAAAATATCTGCACACATTTACAGGATCCAATAAACACAGTTCACCAGGAGTCTTTATTTCAACATTTTTTATATTGGAATTCGCTTCTCTTAGAAACTCAAGCAAATCTTCCCATGCATACTCTGCACAGTTAAGTGTGACAAACCATGTTGGTGTACCTAAGTTCCGTAACATACGCTTCAGTTCTCCATGACGACGATACCAATACTCATTTGTTCCACGTTGACATGCCATCAAATTAATTAACTGTGCTTCTAAATTTTCATCTGTTCTTGAACATTTTCCACAAATTCTTTCGAAGAAAGAAGTGATTGATGAACTCCAGTTTTAAGTATAAGATTCACTGCATACGAGAGAGAAGACAGATCACTTTCAAACAAAAGGTGAAATATGTATGGAATGCACTGTCGAAATCTAGGATCTTGAGAATATATTCTTGTTGACCGTCATTCTGAAGCTGGAATTCAAAACTTCCAGGCTTTTCTCCGAATTCACTCATTGGAGTTCCCTGTGCTTTTTTTTTTCATTTGAAATAACTCAATGCTACTTCCTATCACTTCTTTTGAATGCAAAGGACATATTGTGTAATGTTCATAATCTCTTCAGTCCTTGACTTGTCCACTTTGTCTGTTTGACCACTTGAAATTTAGGTTCATCTTCTAAATGTATTACCTGTTCATCCACATTTACATTTAAAAAAAATATATTGTTCTCTATAAGATATAAGGTAGCCTTTTCAACGTTATTAACATCCACAAATTCTTGACATATTTTCCGACTCTTTGTTGGTACACCATTTACTAAAATAACTACTGCCTCATTTTCCTCTTTCTCTCCAGCAATAGTTTCAATGTTTTTCTTAAAATCCAAAGGTAAGTACACCATTCTTCCTTTCAGCCCTCTTTGCAAGTCTGTTGGTGGCAGTTTACCTGTTTTAGGCACCATCCGAATTATAGTTTGAAAAGGATGAACAGATTGAATTAGAACCAACTCATATGTATTCAATTTGGCCAGCTTCTCCGGAATAGATACTAATTCCAAGTTATTATGTATTGCTCTAGCAGGCATTTTGTTCTCTTCTTATTTGTCTTAACAATATTTACATATACGTTGATCACTACCTAACTCAAATCGACCTTCAACAAACAAGATGCAAATTCTTCCCACTTACCATTGTTCTCCTTTTCACTTTTCAAATACAAATCAGCAATCCTACTTTGACTTTTATAATGAGTACGTTAACAACAAATACAAACTTAGGGGCAGATTACAATGGCGGACGGAAGGACGACCGCCGGCCTGGAGTATGAGGAAAATGCCTTTTACAGTCCGCCAGCCATGGCTAGTCCGTCCGCCACATTAGGATGGTAGGCACTGTCAAATTTCCGTACGCCGCGGAAGAACATGCACCGCTGCGTAAATACACCCAACCCCGCGGCGGACATAACCAATCCAGAGACACCGCCGTAATGAATGACGTCTCGACCGTCCTCAAAATCACGATGGCGGAAACGACACAGCAAATCGCTGCAGAAAAACCACCAGCCTGAACACGGCGGATTCACCACAGCGGAGAGGCAAAACATTGCAGAGATACCCACCACAGGCAGACCTCTGTCATGGACCCAGCTCTACACGCATTTCCCCTACTCTTCGTGCTCCACCACCAGCAAGTCATGGACCGTCGCCGACGATGATGCAGGTACGCAAACACACCAACCACTGTCAGAAGGAGAGTACCTGCCAGGGCTGTGACGTGGGGAGGGGGAGGGGCATGTTGGGGGTCAATAATGTATGGTAAACAGATGTATGCAGGTAAATAAACATATAAATAAATCGAACGAATATCGTAGCGTCCACTGCATCGCATTTGGGTATGCAGTGCACACAAAGAAAATCTTATGAGCAACATATATGTTCACTTACCTGCAAACATCCATCATCCATACATTACTAACCCCCAATGCCCCTCCTCCTCCCCACGTCACCACCCCGGCAGGTACTCCCCTGCCGACCACGGTTGCAGCACATACAACCACGCACATGTCGGAGCCCCTGCCCACAACAGAACACCAGCTCTGGACATGAAAACACATACATACACCACCAGCAAAACCACCTGGGCACAACAGACCCCACTCACCAAGAACACACACGCACCGCTAACAAACAGCCACACCACGGACAACGCAACAGAGCAGAGCAGACATCGGAAACCATGCCCACAATCAAATAGGCAGGCAGGCAAGAATGGCTAGGCCACACAGGTCACAGGCCCACATACACACACCAACACACAAGGCATACCACACATAAGGAGACATGTTGGCCCACCCTCAGGCCAACCCCACACCTACCTCACTACCAGACAGGGGACCATACACCACACACCACAAAAAACAACAATGCTGCTCACACATAAACAACCAACACACACACGATGAGCCCTGACATGTACACTGACAAAGTCGACACTGAACAACATACTGTGTACCCACAAAACATGAGTGTGGCACATGCACCAAATGAAAAACATCCACATAACCTGCAGTGCATGGGAAGCCACTGTTGTCCCAATAAAAGCCTCAGAGTGCCTCCTCTACCCTTACACAGTCCACAGCCACATTGTAATGACTATCCCCCGGGCCAAACTAAAGGAAACAGTGCTGGGCAATGGTAATGTGAAAGTAGCAGACATAGCATTTACTATAGCACCAATATATCAACACTGCAAGGAGACAACCAGGAATGACACAGAGAAACCACTACGCAGGAGTAACTTGCTTTACTACACATGATAGAGGTTGACTTCTAGAGTAGCCAGGAGCATGGCCACTGGATAGAACAGAGCAGGTACATCTAAGGCAGCACATGAGAGGGGCAAAGCACATCAACAGTCCATGGCACAGAACAGGTACATCTGAGCAGCACATGAGAGGGGCAACGAGCATCAACAGTCCATGGTACGGAGCAGGTACATCTGAGGCAGCACATGAGAGGGGCTAAGTGCATCAACAGTCCATGGCACAGAACAGAGCAAGTACATCTGAGGCAGCACATGGAAGGGGCTAAGTGCATCAACAGTCCATGGCACAGAGCAGGTACATCTGAGGCAGCACATGAGAGGGGCTAAGTGCATCAACAGTCCATGGCACAGAGCAGGTACATCTGAGGCAGCACATGAGAGGGGCTAAGAGCATCAACCGTCCATGGAACAGAGCAGGTACATCTGAGGCAGCACATGAGAGGTGCTCAGTGCATCAACAGTCCATGGGACAGAGCAGGTACATCTGAGGCAGCACATGAGAGGGGCAACGAGCATCAACAGTCCATGGCACAGAACAGAGCAGGTACATCTGAGGCAGCACATGAGAGGGGCAAAGAGCATCAACAGTCCATGGCACATAACAGAGCAGGCACATCTGAGGCAGCACATGAGAGGGGATAAGTGCATCAACAGTCCATGGTACAGAACAGAGCAGGTACATCTGAGGCAGCACATAAGAGGGGCTAAGTGTATCAACAGTCCATGGCACAGAACAGAACAGGTACATTTGAGGCAGCACATGAGAGGGGCTAAGTGCATCAACAGTACATGGCACAGAACAGAGCAGGTACATCTGAGGCAGCACATGAGAGGGGCAACGAGCATCAACAGTCCATGGTATGGAGCAGGTACATCTGAGGCAGCACATGGGTGGGGCTAAGTGCATCAACAGGCCATGGCACAGAGCAGGTACATCTGAGGCAGCACATGAGAGGGGCTAAGAGCATCAACAGTCCATGGCACAGAGCAGGTACATCTGAGGCAGCACATGAGAGGGGCAACAAGCATCAACAGTCCATGGCACAGAACAGAGTAGGTACATCTGAGGCAGCACATGAGAGGGGCAAAGAGCATCAACAGTCCATGGCATAGAACAGAGCAGGTACATCTGAGGCAGCACATGATAGGGGCTAAGTGCATCAACAGTCCATGGTACAGAACAGAGCAGGTACATCTGAGGCAGCTCATGAGAGGGGCTAAGTGCATCAACAGTCCATGGCACAGAACAGACCAGGTGCAGCTGAGGCAGCACATGAGAGGGGCTATGTGCATCAACAGTCCACGGCACAGAACAAAGCAGGTACATCTGAGGCAGCACATGAGAGAGGCAACGAGCATCAACAGTCCATGGTACAGAGCAGGTACATCTGAGGCAGCACATGCGAGGGGCTAAGTGCATCAACAGTCCATGGCACAGAACAGAGCAGGTACATCTGAGGCAGCACATGAGAAAGGGTAAGGGCATCAACAGTCCATGGCACAGAGCAGGTACATCTGAGGCAGCACATGAGAGGGGCTAAGTGCATCAACAGTCCATGGTACAGAACAGAGCAGGTACATCTGAGAAAGCACATGAGAGGGGCAAAGTGCATCAACAGTCCATGGCACAGAACAGAGCAGGTACATCTGAGGCAGCACATGAGAGGTGCTCAGTGCATCAACAGTCCATGGGACAGAGCAGGTACATCTGAGGCAGCACATGAGAGGGGCAACGAGCATCAACAGTCCATGGCACAGAACAGAGCAGGTACATCTGAGGCAGCACATGAGAGGGGCAAAGAGCATCAACAGTCCATGGCACATAACAGAGCAGGCACATCTGAGGCAGCACATGAGAGGGGATAAGTGCATCAACAGTCCATGGTACAGAACAGAGCAGGTACATCTGAGGCAGCACATAAGAGGGGCTAAGTGTATCAACAGTCCATGGCACAGAACAGAACAGGTACATTTGAGGCAGCACATGAGAGGGGCTAAGTGCATCAACAGTACATGGCACAGAACAGAGCAGGTACATCTGAGGCAGCACATGAGAGGGGCAACGAGCATCAACAGTCCATGGTATGGAGCAGGTACATCTGAGGCAGCACATGGGAGGGGCTAAGTGCATCAACAGTCCATGGCACAGAGCAGGTACATCTGAGGCAGCACATGAGAGGGGCTAAGAGCATCAACAGTCCATGGCACAGAGCAGGTACATCTGAGGCAGCACATGAGAGGGGCAACAAGCATCAACAGTCCATGGCACATAACAGAGTAGGTACATCTGAGGCAGCACATGAGAGGGGCAAAGAGCATCAACAGTCCATGGCATAGAACAGAGCAGGTACATCTGAGGCAGCACATGATAGGGGCTAAGTGCATCAACAGTCCATGGTACAGAACAGAGCAGGTACATCTGAGGCAGCTCATGAGAGGGGCTAAGTGCATCAACAGTCCATGGCACAGAACAGACCAGGTGCAGCTGAGGCAGCACATGAGAGGGGCTATGTGCATCAACAGTCCACGGCACAGAACAAAGCAGGTACATCTGAGGCAGCACATGAGAGAGGCAACGAGCATCAACAGTCCATGGTACAGAGCAGGTACATCTGAGGCAGCACATGCAAGGGGCTAAGTGCATCAACAGTCCATGGCACAGAACAGAGCAGGTACATCTGAGGCAGCACATGAGAAAGGGTAAGGGCATCAACAGTCCATGGCACAGAGCAGGTACATCTGAGGCAGCACATGAGAGGGGCTAAGTGCATCAACAGTCCATGGTACAGAACAGAGCAGGTACATCTGAGAAAGCACATGAGAGGGGCAAAGTGCATCAACAGTCCATGGCACAGAACAGAGCAGGTACATCTGAGGCAGCACATGAGAGGGGCTAAGTGCATCAACAGTCCATGGCACAGAACAGAGCAGGTACATCTGAGGCAGCACATGAGAGGGACTAAGTGCATCAACAGTCCATGGCACAGAACAGAGCAGGTACATCTGAGGCAGCACTTGAGAGGGGCTAAGTGCATCAACCGTCCATGGCACAGAGCAGGTACCTCTAAGGCAGCACATGAGAGGGGCTAAGTGCATCAATAGTCCATGGCACAGAGCAGGTACATCTGAGGCAGCACATGAGAGGGGCAAAGAGCATCAACAGGCCATGGTACAGAGCAGGTACATCTGAGGCAGCACAAGGACGTGTGTCATGCGCACCGTCCCATGGATACCAATAATCCAAGGGTGGTTACAATGGACATTGCAGACATTAAGTACAATGATGATAACTGCACCGCACAGCTCAGAATCAGGTGGACCGTTTGAGCTCGTAGCTTCGGACAGAGTCGCAGGACCTGATACAGGATTCGGAGATACAGCCCCAGTACTAGTGACTGACACATGAGCCATAGACCCAGACACACTGGCAGCAGCAGATACAGGAGTGTGAGACACAGCCACAGCTCTAGTGACTGACACATAAGCCATAGACCAGACACACTGGCAGCACCAGATACAGGAGTGTGAGACACAGCCACAGCTATAGTGACTGACACATGAGCCATAGACCCACACACAGTGGCAGGACCAGATACAGGAGTGTGATATGCAGCCACAGATCTAGTGACTGACAAACGAGCCATAGACCCACACACACTGGCAGGACCAGATACAGAAGTCATCAGAACTGGACATGCCCTGGACCAGCCTTAGAGTAGTCAAAAGACACTATTGATGTAAACAAAGTACTATCAGCCCACCCTCGTGGCGGAGCATCTTCATTTAGGACATATGAAACCTGGCTGGTGTCTCCGTGCCTAGATGAATTGGCAGGATGACATATGCCCAAGGTTCAATGAGTGATAGTGTCCTCGCCACTGGCGGTGCTGGTACAGTGCAGTGCAGTGAAAGTAGTGAGTGATGTTAAAATGACTATCCAGACAAAAAAAACTTTTATTTGGTATTCACCTGGACGCCAATTAAAAACGAGTGAGAGAACAGTGTGAAAAAATCACTGTATTCTTTGCTAATTGGTCAAACAGGCCAACATGTTTCTGCCTTAAGGTGAAAAGTCCACCGGCATTCTTCAGGGCCAGAGATGTTTATACTGCTACTGCAAAGTCGTACTCAAACTTGAAGTGTGAAGTAAATTTAAAGTGAAGAAAATGATATATAGTGACTTATATCGTCAATTGGACGATCCTACTGTATCCTTGTCAATTCTATGATAAGTAGAGGATACATTCCTGTAGGGAAAGAAAAACACAGAAACACACCCACTAATTATTATGTTGATGTGTATGTACAATGCCAGGAGCCATAGGGGTCCTGGATCAAGTCATTCAGTAAGAAACAAAGCAACTCAGCTAAGCCAAACTTCAATTAAGTGGCCAGTAGTATTAAGATATCGGTTGCCCGAAGGGTCAAACAACATTTTATGAATATACAAAATTAATCCATAATTTGACTTACCCAGAAAGTTTTGGGAGTACAGCCTCACCTCACTTGGCAACGACTCAGAGTGATGAGGCCCCGCTCTATGCACAAAAAATAAATATGAAAGGCACAATTGAGAAGCCTCATAAGTGTCTTATACCATTGGTATCTACTGCTATGTGCATATAACTAGTTCGTAATCTGCCCGAAATATTCACTTCGCCTTGACATCCATGGTTAGTGAAGCATTTGAGAAAAAAGGGGTTTGTAAAATATTAATGGAGCATGACCTTAATAAGTCCTGCTAGGATGACGTGGAAATTCCACTCAATTGTCTATCATGGTCCATATGGTAAGGAGATGTAATGTACTCTTACAACACCTTGTCAGTGAAGACAGCCCTGTGCTCTCTGTTGTTTATTGGTCAATAACCCCCCTCACCCTTGTTCTTAAAAAATGTTGGAGGATTGATGACTCTGCAGTTCACCAAGGTTAGCCTGCACTATGCTGTTTTTTAAAGAGCTTGAGAGATGTTAAATAAAAATATCAAGAGCCAAGGTAGTCTTAACTATCAGGGACCCCAAGGGAAAAAAGTAGACAAATCAGTTCCTAGTGGTCCGTAACAACCTGCAGCACACTCACCTCTCCGTCGGTACCCCTCTGCAAAGTCCTGAGCCGAAGAGGAGGCACCGACGAGAGGCGGGAGGCGTGTTTAAATACCCGCGTTGATTGGGGTAGAGAAAGGCGATTAACCACACCTGTCTAAGTCTATGATGTCAACCCGTTCAACATCCGGGCAATGTATTTAAATGCGCATGCGCGTCAGTGAAACCCAAAGCGGGAGCTGCGTCCAGAAGATCTGGGCATGCGCAATTAAAGCCTCGCCTTTGCGTGCGCGCATGCACAGCAACTCGACACTACAAGGTAAACAGCGGCGCATGCCCGATTGCTGTTACGCCGGTTCAGAGTTCTACAAGGATGTATAATGTGATCGTAGCGGCGTAAGCTTAACCCAGAATCCGAAAATGCAAAGTGAAAAACCCGGCCTATGGAGTTGAAGCATCACCTTATGTTTGTAAACCATAAACAGTTAGTAAAGGTTTGGTGATGAACGCGCATGCTCAGCAGCTTGTCACTACAAGATGAACTGTGATACATGCACAATTGCTAATGCACCAATTCTGATCATCTCGGGGTGAATGGAATAAGCGTAGATGCATGAGTATCACAGGGAGGCCGAGAATGTCAATAAAGGGTGAAAATCAGCCGAGCACCCGTGGCCACCACCAAGGAACGAGGTCAACAAAAGGCAAACCCAGTCTACAGTACTTTACATCTTGTTAACCCGTGATTGCCCTGTGCGTGTTATGGAAAAAAGTGTAACCTAGGGCAAGGGTCAAAAAGATGGTGCTAGGGAGCTCCCATAATAAGGCCATATAGTAATGAATGTATAGTCCCTGCAATAAAGGATAGCTTGAATGTGTGGTCAAATGTAGGAATCGACCCCACCAAGCTGTCACCCGTGCGACCAAACCCTGCTTAACTTGTTGGTATTGAGCTATTCCAATTGACAAGTGTGCAGGTCAAATAGACACCCATGGAATGTTGTCATTCAGCCCTACCACATCCGTTTTCAGTTTGAAAATCCAGCGTTGTTCTTTGACAAAAAGAAAACGGGAAACATCGGTGATGTGTGCAGGGATATACGGCTGGTCAAGGACCACCCACCTCAGTTCATCTGCTTTATGTTTTGCTGCCAGGAAGTGATTGGTTAAGCGCGTGGATTGTGTGTTGCAGCGAATTGTGCTCTTGTGTTCGCTTATACGTGTTTTGACTTTCCTGGTGGTGTGCCCTATATATGCCAGCTTGCATGGGCACGTGATCATATAGATCAACTTGTCGGAGTTGCAATTGGTGTGGGTGTTTAGTTGCCAGGGTCTGGATGTTCCGATGTCAATGGACAGAGTTTTCTGGGTCTGAGGACACACGGTACATCCTCCGCAAGGGTAATGTCCTCGTACAGGAGGAATGTTCCAAAGGGTATTAGTAGTAGCTGAAGGTGCTCTGCGCACAGAGATGGGTCTAGTGTGTACTAGACTGTCTCTGATACTGGGCCCTCTTTTGAAGGCGAAAAGAGGTCTTGGTTTCTCACCAGAAGCTGTGTTCAAAATCTTCCAGTGTTTCAACACTGTTTTCTTCACCCCATTGGATAAAGTGCTGAACGTGTGTACCATCGTCAATCGATCTGAGGTAGTCTTGCTCCCTCGATGTTCTAAGAGGGCCTCTCGATTATTATTGAAGGCTCTCTTCTGTGCTCGGCGTACTAGATGACCGGGATAATGGCGTTCTTTCAAGTGTTTTGTCAATTCAGTCGCATGTTGTTTGTACAGATTGGTAGAGGAACAATTTCTTCGTACCCTCAAGAATTGTCCTACGGGCAGATTTTGGCGAAGGGACTGTGGATGGAGGCTTCGATAAGACAGAAGAGAGTTGCGTGCCATGGGTTTCTTGTAAAGTCGACTGAGTAAGCTTCCTTCGCCTGGAAAAATAAGTAGATCTAGAAATGGCAACTGTTCTTTACTGTGTTCCATTGTGAATTTAAGATGTTGGTTCTTAGAGTTCAGCCAGGTGTGGAAATTAGTAACCTCCATCTCAGAGCCTCTCCAGATAACCAAGATATCATCGATGTATCTGCGCCACAGCAACACCTGACAAAAGAAAGGGTTGCTGTGGGTCAAAACATGGTCCTGCTCAAACTGATGCATGAATAAGTTTGCAAGACTAGGGGCAAATACACTCCCCATTGACGTCCCAGAGACTTGGAGGTAAAGATCGTCTTGGTATTGAAAGTAGTTTTCCATCATGGCCAGCCTCGCACATTCCATAATGAAGGGCACAGGCGTGATGGTATCCAGTTGTCTGGAGTCCAGCAAGGTCCTAATGCAATCCAAAGTATCTTGTTGCGGGATGCAAGTATAAAGGGACTCAACGTCGACGCTTACCAGCAGGTCGGTCTCGACATTGAACTCAGTATCGGCTAGTAGGCGCAATACATCTGCAGTATCTTGAAGATACGTAGGGGTTTCCTTAACAATTGGCTTGAGGAAAAAATCCACAAAAGTGGATAATGGCTCAAGTATAGAGCCAATTCCTGAGATGATTGGGCGTCCAGGGGGCGGTCTCTTCTCCTTATGAATTTTAGGCAAGCAGTAGAAGTAAGGTACCCCCGGATGTGTTGTGTTGAGGTACCTTGCCTCTTGGCTCGTGATCCATCCTTCACATGATGCTTCTTCAGTGAGACTCTTAATATCATTGGAGATCCTGTTGGTCTGGTCTTCTGTAAGTCGACGATAAGCTTTGGAATCACTCAGTTGGCGTATAAACTCATTGTGATATGTAGCAGTGTCTAGCAAAACAATTGCTCCGCCTTTGTCGGCTGGTTTAATGGTTATAGTTGTGTCTTTTGACAAACCAATAAGTGCCTTTTTTTCGGTCAGCGTCATGTTAAAAAATGTTTGCTTGTTTCTTGTATCCATGTTCATAATGTCATGGGTGACTGCTTGCTCAAAAGCGAGGATCCTCGCAGGTACTTGATGGTTCAGTGGCGTGTACGTAGACTTGGGTTTCAGACCAGTGTTACGGTCCGGCGGGTCATCCAGATCACTGTTATCATTATTGGTCTTAAAAAAGAAATGTAAGCGAATTTTCCTAAAAAAGGATTCAAGTTCGCATCTAAGGTTGAAGGGGTCTCCTTCATAAGTCGGGACAAATCCCAGTCCTTTATTGAGGACTGAAGTCTCTACCGGTGTAAGTGTCCGGGAGCTGAGATTGACTACAAGGTCGCTGTCCTGAATTAGGTTGGGCCTCCTCTGTTTTCTGTCGTTTCTGGTGCCCAATTCACAGTCTGTTGGCCTCTCCTCCGACCACGGCTCCTGCCTCGGCCCTGCCATAAAAAAGACTGGTCCATGTAGAAATTTGGATTAGGAGGGTAGTTAGGAAATTGATGGCCCATGGGTGGTGGTCCCATCGGTGGTTGGTGATATCCCCAAGGGGCTGGAGGCCACCATGGTCCAGGGTTTGGATAATACTGTACTCCTCGCCCTCTGTTTGCTCGTCTCTGGGAGCTTCTCCCTCGTCCTCTGCTTGGTGTTCCTTGGTTTGAATCACCTTGGTCATTAGAATCTGATTCTGAACCTGAGGAAGAATAGTTGGACCCATATCTTTTTCCTTTGGGTGTGTAGACCGGAGCACCATAGGAATCACTAATATATGGATAGGCGACTTCCATAGAAAAGCGTGCCAAGTCTTTTTTGAATTTTTCTATTTTATTCAACAGAATATTATCATAATACTCTTTATTAGTTTTGTTGGTCTCGTCCAAGTTCTTTTTGTAAAGCACAGGTCGGATGGCTGCATTGGTTTGACCTTCCAATACTTGGATCTCAACCAATATGGCGCCGGCTGCTTTTTTTGCAGTTTTGATGATCAGAATGAGCCAATCGTGCGTGCAGCGCCATGCGATTAAGGCCCAATCTTTCAAAAATCCCTTATCTGTCAGAAAGAGGCGAGGTGTATTTGTGACTATTAGACCAGATGGTGCACACTTGCCATGGAGGTACTCGTTCATCACTACCCCATGTAGGGAAATACGGGAATGGTTCTTTTTTAAATTTAGTAGGGTCACCCAGTCATCCTCAGTAGTCGCAGTGGATGTGGAGGGTAAATCGCCTAAGATGCTGGGGTTGTCAGTAAGAAGTGAATGTTGTCTAGTAGCTTGAGTAGGGGTTTTGACCTCGACGGTCTTTAAACTACTTACCCTTGACCCTCCTTTGAAATTTAGTATTTTCCATGTATTGAGCAGCCTCGGCTGCGGGTCACATTCTTGACAACATTCACTTAGTGTTGTTTCTGCTCACTTGTTTTATATAATTGCCCTACATTTTCACTAGCTATGGCTGATTTTGGTGGTTTAGCGTTCGATGATGAGGACCTTACCAACCTTCTTACTGACAACCCCAGCATTCTGTTGAATAAAATAGAAAAATTCAAAAAAGACTTGGCACGCTTTTCTATGGATGTCGCCTATCCATATATTAGTGATTCCTATGTAGCTCCGGTCTACACACCCAAAGGAAAAAGATATGGGTCCCACTATTCTTCCTCAGGCTCAGAATCAGATTCTAATGACCAAGGTGATTCAAACCAAGGAACACCAAGCAGAGGACGAGGGAGAAGCTCCCAGAGACGAGCAAACAGAGGGCGAGGAGTACAGTATTATCCGAACCCTGGACCATCGTGGCCTCCAGCCCCTTGGGGATATCACCAACCACTGATGGGACCACCACCCATGGGCCATCAATTTCCTAACTACCCTCCTAATCCAAATTTCTACATGGACCAGTCTTTTTTATGGCAGGGCCGAGGCAGGAGCCGTGGTCGGAGGAGAGGCCAACAGACTGTGAATTGGGCACCAGAAACGACAGAAAACAGAAGAGGCCCAACCTAATTCAGGACAGCGACCTTGTAGTCAATCTCAGCTCCCGGACACTTACACCGGTAGAGACTTCAGTCCTCAATAAAGGACTGGGATTTGTCCCGACTTATGAAGGAGACCCCTTCAACCTTAGATGCGAACTTGAATCCTTTTTTAGGAAAATTCGCTTACATTTCTTTTTTAAGACCAATAATGATAACAGTGATCTGGATGACCCGCCGGACTGTAACACTGGTCTGAAACCCAAGTCTACGTACACGCCACTGAACCATCAAGTACCTGCGAGGATCCTCACTTTTGAGCAAGCAGTCACCCATGACATTATGACATGGATACAAGAAACAAGCAAACATTTTTTAACATGACGCTGACCGAAAAAAAGGCACTTATTGGTTTGTCAAAAGACACAACTATAACCATTAAACCAGCCGACAAAGGCGGAGGAATTGTTTTGCTAGACACTGCTACATATCACAATGAGTGTATACGCCAACTGAGTGATTCCAAAGCTTATCGTCGACTTACAGAAGACCCGACCAACAGGATCTCCAATGATATTAAGAGTCTCACTGAAGAAGCATCATGTGAAGGATGGATCACGAGCCAAGAGGCAAGGTACCTCAACACAACACATCCGGTGGTACCTTACTTCTACTGTTTGCCTAAAATTCATAAGGAGAAGAGACCGCCCCCTGGACGCCCAATCATCTCGGGAATTGGCTCTATACTTGAGCCATTATCCACATTTGTGGATTTTTTCCTCAAGCCAATTGTTAAGGAAACCCTACGTATCTTCAAGATACTGCAGATGTATTGCGCCTACTAGCCGATACTGAGTTCAATGTCGAGACCGACCTGCTGGTAAGCTTCGACGTTGAGTCCCTTTATACTTGCATCCCGCAACAAGATACTTTGGATTGCATTAGGACCTTGCTGGACTCCAGACAACTGGATACCATCACGCCTGTGCCCTTCATTATGGATTGTGCGAGGCTGGCCATGATGGAAAACTACTTTCAATACCAAGACGATCTTTACCTCCAAGTCTCTGGGACGTCAATGGGGAGTGTATTTGCCCCTAGTCTTGCAAACTTATACATGCATCAGTTTGAGCAGGACCATGTTTTGACCCACAGCAACTCTTTCTTTTGTCAGGTGTTGCTGTGGCGCAGATACATCGATGATATCTTGGTTATCTGGAGAGGCTCTGAGATGGAGGTTACTAATTTCCACACCTGGCTGAACTCTAGGAACCAACATCTTAAATTCACAATGGAACACAGTAAAGAACAGTTGCCATTTCTAGATCTACTTATTTTTCCAGGCGAAGGAGGCTTACTCAGTCGACTTTACAAGAAACCCATGGCACGCAACTCTCTTCTGTCTTATCAAAGCTTCCATCCACAGTCCCTTCGCCAAAATCTGCCCGTAGGACAATTCTTGAGGGTACGAAGAAATTGTTCCTCTACCAATCTGTACAAACAACATGCGACTGAATTGACAAAACACTTGAAAGAACGCCATTATCCCGGTCATCTAGTACGCCGAGCACAGAAGAGAGCCTTCAATAATAATCGAGAGGCCCTCTTAGAACATCGAGGGAGCAAGACTACCTCAGATCGATTGACGATGGTACACACGTTCAGCACTTTATCCAATGGGGTGAAGAAAACTGTGTTGAAACACTGGAAGATTTTGAACACAGCTTCTGGTGAGATACCAAGACCTCTTTTCGCCTTCAAAAGAGGGCCCAGTATCAGAGACAGTCTAGTACACACTAGACCCATCTCTGTGCGCAGAGCACCTTCAGCTACTACTAATACCCTTTGGAATATTCCTCCTGTACGAGGACATTACCCTTGCGGAGGATGTACCGTGTGTCCTCAGACCCAGAAAACTCTGTCCATTGACATCGGAACATCCAGACCCTAGCAACTAAACACCCACACCAATTGCAACTCCGACAAGTTGATCTATATGATCACGTGCCCATGCAAGCTGGCATATATAGGGCACACCACCAGGAAAGTCAAAACACGTATAAGCGAACACAAGAGCACAATTCGCTGCAACAAACAATCTACGCGCTTAACCAATCACTTCCTGGCAGCAAAACATAAAGCAGATGAACTGAGGTGGGTGGTCCTTGACCAGCCGTATATCCCTGCACACATCACCGATGTTTCCCGTTTTCTTTTTGTCAAAGAACAACGCTGGATTTTCAAACTGAAAACGGATGTGGTAGGGCTGAATGACAACATTCCATGGGTGTCTATTTGACCTGCACACTTGTCAATTGGAATAGCTCAATACCAACAAGTTAAGCAGGGTCTGGTCGCACGGGTGACAGCTTGGTGGGGTCGATTCCTAAATTTGACCACACATTCAAGCTATCCTTTATTGCAGGGACTATACATTCATTACTATATGGCCTTATTATGGGAGCTCCCTAGCACCATCTTTTTGACCCTTGCCCTAGGGTACACTTTTTTCCATAACACGCACAGGGCAATCACGGGTTAACAAGATGTAAAGTACTGTAGACTGGGTTTGCCTTTTGTTGACCTCGTTCCTTGGTGGTGGCCACGGGTGCTCGGCTGATTTTCACCCTTTGTTGACATTCTCGGCCTCCCTGTGATACTCATGCATCTACGCTTATTCCATTCACCCTGAGATGATCAGAATTGGTGCATTAGCAATTGCGCATGTATCACAGTTCATCTTGTAGTGACAAGCTGCTGAGCATGCGCGTTCATCACCAAACCTTTACTAACTGTTTATGGTTTACAAACATAAGGTGATGCTTCAACTCCATAGGCCGGGTTTTTCACTTTGCATTTTCGGCCTCTGGGTTAAGCTTACGCCGCTACGATCACATTATACATCCTTGTAGAACTCTGAACCGGCGTAACAGCAATCGGGCATGCGCCGCTGTTTACCTTGTAGTGTCGAGTTGCTGTGCATGCGCGCACGCAAAGGCGAGGCTTTAATTGCGCATGCCCAGGTCTTCTGGACGCAGCTCCCGCTTTGGGTTTCACTGACGCGCATGCGCATTTAAATACATTGCCCGGATGTTGAACGGGTTGACATCATAGACTTAGACAGGTGTGGTTAATCGCCTTTCTCTACCCCAATCAACGCGGGTATTTAAACACGCCTCCCGCCTCTCGTCGGTGCCTCCTCTTCGGCTCAGGACTTTGCCGAGGGGTACCGACGGAGAGGTGAGTGTGCTGCGGGTTGTTACGGACCACTAGGAACTGATTTGTCTACTTTTTTCCCTTGGGGGTCCCTGATAGTTAAGACTACCTTGGCTCTTGATATTTTTATTTAACATCTCTCAAGCTCTTTAAAAAAACAGCATAGTGCAGGCTAACCTTGGTGAACTGCAGAGTCATCAATCCTCCAACATTTTTTAAGAACAAGGGTGAGGGAGGTTATTGACCAATAAACAACAGAGAGCACAGGGCTGTCTTCACTGACAACGTGTTGTAAGAATACATTACATCTCCTTACCATATGGACCATGATAGACAATTGAGTGGAATTTCCACGTCATCCTAGCAGGACTTATTTAGGTCATGCTCCATTAATATTTTACAAACCCCTTTTTTCTCAAATGCTTCACTAACCATGGATGTCAAGGTGAAGTGAATATTTCGGGCAGATTACGAACTAGTTATATGCACATAGCAGTAGATACCAATGGTATAAGACACTTATGAGGCTTCTCAATTGTGCCTTTCATATTTATTTTTTGTGCACAGAGCGGGGCCTCATCACTCTGAGTCGTTGCCAAGTGAGGTGAGGCTGTACTCCCAAAACTTTCTGGGTAAGTCAAATTATGGATTAATTTTGTATAATCATAAGATGTTGTTTGACCCTTCGGGCAACCGATATCTTAATACTACTGGCCACTTAATTGAAGTTTGGCTTAGCTGAGTTGCTTTGTTTCTTACTGAATGACTTGATCCAGGACCCCTATGGCTCCTGGCATTGTACATACACATCAACATAATAATTAGTGGGTGTGTTTCTGTGTTTTTCTTTCCCTACAGGAATGTATCCTCTACTTATCATAGAATTGACAAGGATACGGTAGGATCGTCCAATTGACGATATAAGTCACTATATATCATTTTCTTCACTTTAAATTTACTTCACACTATAAGTTTGAGTACGACTTTGCAGTAGCAGTATAAACATCTCTGGCCCTGAAGAATGCCGGTGGACTTTTCACCTTAAGGCAGAAACATGTTGGCCTGTTTGACCAATTAGCAAAGAATACAGTGATTTTTTCACACTGTTCTCTCACTCGTTTTTAATTGGCGTCCTGGTGAATACCAAATAAAAGTTTTTTTTTGTCTGGATAGTCATTTTAACATCACTCACTACTTTCACTGCACTGCACTGTACCAGCACCGACAGTGGCGAGGACACTATCACTCATTGAACCTTGGGCATATGTCATCCTGCCAATTCATCTAGGCACGGAGACACCAGCCAGGTTTCATATGTCCTAAATGAAGATGCTCCGCCACGAGGGTGGGCTGATAGGACTTTGTTTACATCAATAGTGTCTTTTGACTACTCTAAGGCTGGTCCAGGGCATGTCCAGTTCTGATGACTATTTTTTTCGGTAAGAACACTTTTGACTCAGCTCAATTATAGACTGTCAGGTTTGTTTGTTGTTTCTAGAAGCGCCACTATGGCCATACAGAGGCTTAATTTCAACAGATGTCTCCCTAAACGCTCATCAGCAAAACGTAATAAAACATGAAAAATAGCGACTAAAACATATCCCATGCCATACGGCGCATTATAAGGGTTCCTAGTGGTACTCTATCACCTTTAGTAGCTCAACATCTGCATGTTACTATATTCTGTGTTTCAATCAGCAACATAACCACCTCCCCTACACCCACCTGGCCCTTGGTTAACTGTACGAAATCAACAGAAACCCCCACCATTCCCAGTAACTCCACTATACCCATATACAACGTTAATTTTAACAAGTGTCTGCCGGAACACTTATCAGCAAAAAATATTCAAACATCCAAATTGGAGGGTAAAACATAAAGCATCCCATAGCGCAGTTTATAAATGGGCCCAGTCGAACTACACCACCTTTACTAGCTAGACATCTATATGTTACGAAAGTCGTTTAAACACTCTGTAGAGTGTATAGCAAGGGATGGGGAGAGTAAACAAAGTTCTAAATCCCAAACTTTTGATATATCGTCCCTTTACTGTATCTATATTAAAGATATTAAATGGAATGAATACATTGACGAGTGTCTCAAAAGGGATAGTGAAGCTCAGCATCAGTAAAACCTGAACCACTTCAACACCTACATATGTCCAGCACAGCAACAAAACCTAACAAATAGTATCACTTAAAATCACATGTAGTTCTCTAATGTCAACAAAGTCATACAGAAAATATACAGCACATTTTCATTTCCTTTTTATCTCTCACACATTTATAAAACATCTCTTCTAAAGAAGCACTCCCCAACCACTTGTAATCCATAAGAACAGACAATAATTAATATGTTTACTACCATATATTTTAGTATATCTACCTTTTCATTAATCACTAGTAGGAAACTACAAAAACTATTAACTATACCCAAATGCAAACCAGACACCATGTTCATAATATATCTCAACCTAGGATCACATGATTCAAACTATGCGTACAAATAAAAGGAACGTATCACTTTTCCTATCTTCAGCTCCTCTCCATGTAATCTCCAAACACTGTAGACAACCCCACAGTACAACAACCTCCCTCGACTTACATTCAAATCTACCTCTCAGTGTCAAAAATGAGACCACAACCAGCCCACATAACATTTCTGGGTTTTGTTTTATCGCTTTTAACTTAAAAACATGTACATCTCCTACCACCACCCCACTATTTCCACAAAAAGTATTATTTGCAAATGTGCAACATTTTGTTTAGCTCCCCGAATACATTACAAACCCAAATTAACGCTGTACCTCATTTTCAAAACCATACAGTCCTATAAAGATGTCAAACTACACTTCTTCTTTGTAAAAACATTCCTAAACATATATAAAGTACTTATTTAACAACAGCACAAATTTTATGCATATTTTATAACCAATATCAAACACTACACTTCACTGACACTTTATTACTTTGAAATAAAAAATACTTTCAAAATTAAAAACATCACCTCAAATACTTAATCACTACTACAGAACACATAACACACCTTGTTCATTTCTAACTCACCTTTGTAGTTGTTACCCAGATTTCAAATGTCACACACGCATGCAATTCTTTCTTTGTCACATAGTACATGTAAAGCACCAATTTCATCAATAATGGAACCAGGAATGGCACAATTTCTCTGTCGCTTCACACAGAAATACATGTAAAGAACAAATCAGATTACTTCATTCCTTCAACGACATTCCAAAACTTATCTCCATTGGTTAATTTTGAGTTTTCCATACGAAAAGCTACTTAATATTCTGCGCCACATACAGGTCACAAGTTTAATCTATTTTATCACCACACTTTCCAGAACATTCTACGACGCCTGCAGGTTAAAATTTCATCAATTTTTTTTGTAACCTAACGATCTACTTTTGCAACATTTTATCGAACATTTAACGGCACATGCAGGTTAAAAGTTCACAATAGGGGTCAGTAGTTCATCAGATGTATCCCCAACTCTAGCAGCACCTCAGCTTACCCCCCCCCCAGCACAATCAGACCCGTGGGAGTCAGTGCTTTCCATTTTCCAAATACCAAATTCATTTCATAGACAAAATTACCTTCATTCTCCCTATATAACACCCCTAAAGCACCGTACACAAATTACAATGTTCGAATCAAAAGTTCCCCCAGGTAGCTATAACTACATGCTGACACTTCTTGGACAGATGTGGCACAGCGGCCAGAACACATGACTTCACAGCATATGACACACAGGTTGGGCACATGCTTTCATCCCCGAGTCCAGCAGCAGCTCAGCTTAGCAGCATGAGACTCTACACACTAACTCACATACGTTCCGTACTCCAGGACTTTCAGACCAGTACGGGTCAGTAGTTCATCTTAGTAGTTATAAACACATGCTGACACTAATTCCACAGCTGTAGTGCAGCGGCCACGGCACATGACTTCACAGCATAAGACACACAATTTGGGCTCACCCTTTAATTCCTGAGTCCCGCACCAGCTCACCTTAGCAGCTGCAGACTCTAGGCAATACCTAACCTAATTTTCGTAGCCTAGCCCATTCAGACCAGTAGGTATGAGTAGATCACTTCACACCCCCTGTATAGCACACCTTAAACACCCCACAGAAGTTATAGTGCTCCTACCCTCCTTTTTCCTCCTTTTATTGCCCTTTTTCCCCTTACTCGCTTCAACAGAATCACAAAATGAAGGCCAACACTTCCTAGTTCCATGAGACTCTAGACAATACATCACATATTTTCTGTACCCAGGACTTTCACACCAGGACGGGTCAGTAGTTCATCCTAGTAGTTATAACCACATGCTGACACTACTTCCACAAGTATAGCGCAGCCGCCACGGCACATGACTTCACAGCGTAAGACACACAGTTTGTGCTCACGTTCTAATCCCTGAGTCCTGCACCACCTCACCTTATCAGCCACAGACTGTAGGCAATACCGCACTTAATTTTGCTTCGCACCGCATCTATATCACACCCTAAACACCCCACAGAGGTTACAGTGCTCCTACCCTCCTATTTCCCACTTTTCTTCGTCCTTTTTTCCCCTTACTCGTGTAGTAATCACACTTAAATTCTGTAGTTGTCGAACTTGTTTATTCAGAAATACAATTTACATCTTTTCAGTAACCTTCAGCTTATCAACTGCTTCTCTCTGGAATCTCCTGTCATGTCAGCATATTGCATCACTAAGTTCTACCTTGAAGAAAACCTTACCACACATCTCCCCCTCAGAACCATTTTCCTTCAAATGATGAAACAAAAGAATGCAATTACAATACAATAAATACAACTTTTTATACAACCCACAGTTATATAAAAATACAATGAACATAAGATAAGATTCTATCAAAAAGAGAAGGAAAACATGAAAACCCTATTCAAATAAAACAACTATTCTGAAGAATGAGTATTGATCTTACATACATTTCCCACACTCCATACTCTTCCATCATCCAATTTCACAACAGTACCCATCACCTTAATTGCTCCCCGAAGCTGAGAATACTTGCTCTTTCCTCTTCTGACAAATCCAGCCTTTCTCACTACAACCCAATCACCACTTTCTACTTCCACAACTTTCACACCTTTCCTTCTATTATAACTTTCCTTGTTCCGTTCGTTAGAATACTTAATACTTTCAGTGATACACTCACGATCCACCCAAACTTGACTTTTCTTCCTCAACCATATAGGAGACTCTTTGGTTGCAGGTTCCCTGCCCTTCAGAGCGCTGAACGGGGAAATTCCAGTAACAGAATGGGAAGTCGCACGATGTGCCCACATCACCTTGTTCAATTCCTCTCTCCACATTAGTCGGTTCGCTAAGGACAACTGAATATTATCCATAATTATCCTAACTCTTTCAACCAATCCATTTGCTTGTGGTCTAAACAATGCTACCCTAATATGTTTGATTCCTAAATCTTCAAGAAAGTCCTTCATTACACTGGAGATCAATTGCACCCCATTATCAGTAACCAATGTTCTGGGAATCCCTTCTTCTAAAAACACTTCTTTGAGAAATTCAATCCCTTTCAGAGATGTGATATTCTCCACAGGCTTGATAGTAAACCACTTACTATGATAATCTACTAGAACCATTAAATATCTATTTCTAATTCCAAGCCTTTCAACTGGACCTAAAAAATCTAATGCTAACTTCTCCCATGGACGATCCGGAACTTTCACACAACCCAATGGTGGCTCATGAATTACCTTGCACTTATCACTATTTCTACAGGCATAGCACTCCTTGATAACTTCCTCAACTTCTTTGTCCATCTCAGGCCACCAGAAACTCTGCCTCAACCTTCTCTTGCTCCTTCCTATATGTCCCTCATGCACAAGTTTAATTAATTTTCCCCTTAACATCTTAGGAGAAACTATTCGGTTGCATCTCAAGACTTTGTCAGATTGGATACTCAACTGATTCTTTACTTTGATGTATTGCTTCAATTCTTTACTCAAGGTCGAAACATTTCTCCAACCATTAGTTATCGCACACTTCAATCCTTCAGACATGTCATCACCATCTAACGCTTCATTCCACTCTTCAAGCTTCAAAGCCAATTCCCCTCCAGTAGAACTTGACGTTGCATCCACTTCAACCATAAAATAAATATTTTCCTCCTCACCAATTGGCGTAGTGACAAACAGTCTGCTACTACATTTTTTTTCTCTTACAAAGTCGATTGTGAAATTCATATCCATGACAGATAAGAGCCACCTAGAAATTCGAGGAGTTACGCTACCTTCTAGACCCTTGCCACCTTTGAAAATATACGAGAGGCTTATGATCTGTCCTAAGCATAAAAGGTAGCCCCCAGAGGTAAAACTTAAAATGGTTCATTTCCTAACATCAAGCCAACGCCTCTATTTATGTGGCAGAATAAGATCTCTCAGCACCTTGTAGACAACGTGATGCATAACCAATTATTCTTTCTTCATTATCCACACTCAGGGGCTTATTACGATGTCGGGCGGATTGCCTCCGCCAGGCTGGCGGTAGCCACCGCCGACCTGGTGGAGGCAATCCGCCCGCCATCGTTTCCTCAATTCCCCCCGCCATATTAGAATGGCGGGGGGACTGCTGCGGACGGAAAGACCGTCCGCCGCTTTTCTGCCCTAGTCAGGCCAATCACACTGCATGACTACTCAAGTGCACACATTCTAATGTGCCCATGTGACTACGAAGCAAGGCCTATACAAGATGACTACACAACTTCACTGCTGTTCACGCATCAGGAGAGATCCCACCTATATGACGGACCCTGTCCACCACGCAAGTTATTCAGTGGGTAGAATTCACTTCTGTTGTGGTATAGCATCTGAATATGACATGTGTACAAAATTGGGGACCTGACAATAGCATGATTAGGATAAGAGGACATCATCACAGACAACCATCATTGTACCCTCAAGCCTCTTAGTCAAAAAGAACAAAAGTGCCTGTAACCTCTGACAACCTCTGCAAAAAAAATCAAGTAATTGCCAATGTGAATGTGGCATGCAGATCATGTGTCACATGAACATATACACATACATTGCACTTTTTCATTAGCAAGGGCAGCGATAAAGCACAGAACATGTGTAACAGTCTTTATTACATAATCTCTGGATAGGCATCAAAAGTGCAAAACATCAAGGCCCTTGGCCAGCCCAAATTTCTAGTCTGCAAATGTGTGCATGAAAACTTGCATATGAAATGGGTAACACAGTCCACTGCCATGGGTATCACCACACTTCAAGGGCTTTGAATGGGCAGTCCAAGCACCAATGTGGGAGAAATGGTGTGGGAGGGGGACTTGGCTTCAACTTTGGCTTGAAGTTGAACTGGGAGGGAGCTGATTGTCGGGGTCAGTTGGATGACTGGACCTGGGAGGGAGAGAACTGGCTGAGGTAGAGGGATCTGTGGATGTGGGAGCCTGAGGGTTGCTGGGGGGGGGGGGGGGGCACATGGAGGTGGTGACATGCTGTGTGGGGTCCCAGTGGCTGAGGGTTAATGTTGAGGGCTGGGTTATCAACTGTTTTGGTATCCGATATCCCACAAGTGTCTTAGATGGAGTGGGAAGTAAGGTGGGCACAACAGCCTCACTCTTCCTCAAAGGTGTAGCAGGTGCAGGTGGCTCTCCCTGTGGGGATTTGCTGGTCATGGGGGTATGCTGGGTATGGCCTTGCCTTTTGCCCTGCGTGTTCTGTTTCTGAGGTAAACCCCCACTTTGTTCTCTTGTCCCTGCTTCACAGGGTTCTAGGTGGGAGTTGAAGTTGTGAGTGAATCTGCTTTCGTAATGTTTTTTGACTTAGTTGTGGCAGGCACCAGGTTCACAGCACACAGGACAATGTGGATGATTTGGAAGAATGTAATGTGGATGTATGTTTCCTTGTCCTATGTCCCTGAGTGTCCTGTGATGGGCTTTTTGCTTTGCAGTCATGTGTGCTCGTTTTGTGTTGAGGTGATGGTGTATGTTGTCTGGTACATTTAGACTGCTGCTGCTGCTGTGTGCTGCGTGTGGATTACTGGGTGCCTGAGGGCTCTGGTGTGTGTGTGTACTCTCATCAGATAGGGTCACTGGTAGGGTGATTGCTGAAGGGGCAGGAGCTGGACTGTAGAGGACAAAGCCTGGACAGTTCTGTGTAGGTCACATACGTCCGAATGAATGCCCTCCATGAACGCAACAACCTGTGACAACTTGTTGCCATGATCCTGAAGGGCATTCAGGAGAACAGTCTGTCCCACACACAGCTGGCGCAACATTTCTATGGCCTTCAAACTGAGGGCAGCAGGGGAGACAGGGTCTGGGGCAACAGTGCCTGGGGTGAAGGAGACTCTACCCTTCTTTGGGCTGCTGGCACAGTCACAGCACTTGGGGGAGCATCCTGGAGGTGGGCACTGAACAAGGTGTGGTGGAAGAAGAGGCAGATCTGGAACTTCTAGTGCCCCCCAATATTGAGGAGTCGCCACTGGACTGGGAGGATGTGAAGGTTGGTGTTTCGGCTGTGAATCCTCCAGGGTACACCTGTCCCCCTCCGATGAGCTGGTCCCCTCAGTGCCACTGAACTCCTGTGTCCCAGTCATGCCAGTAGCTTCCCCAATGATGTCAAGCCCCTGTCCTTCTGTGCCCTTGGTAGATGCTGCAAGAGACAGAGACATAGGCTCAGTATAGTGTCATACTCACAAACATCATATGCAATCAATACTACAAACTGGAAAATTAATCTTCCATGTTTAACTAGTCAATGTACTTTCTACATATGCCACATTTATGCAATCATGCATAGTTGATAGTCATGCTCCATGTTGAGTTGACACAGCCAAATACCTGGGACTGTGCCTCCCTATAAACACACATAAAACGTCCTTTATGCACACCTACTTGCCTGTAGGCAAGATAGCTATACATCAAAACATGTTGTCTCGGTCACATATGGAGTTTATTTCATGAAACATCCCCACAGTTACGAAGTCCAATTTGTCATTTTGTAAGGGCAACCAGCTCCTGACATCCACCATGTAGGGCTTTGAAATACAACTACAGTTGTACATTGGTGGCAGCTGTCTAGAGGTTACACGTTATAGGTTGTGCACAGCACACATCTAGGAATGCACACTAACATGATGCTCAATGCTGTTCACTGCCAGTTGATGTCTCTAACACTCACACTGCAGCATATGTCACAAGGCCACATCTTACTTGTTAAGGAAGTGGCAATGCACATTATTTAACAATGCAGTCACAAACAAAATGCACAATAGCATGAGAAGGGGAAATTAATGCAAGGCCTCCATAGGTTGCGACATGTCACATACCAACATGTCCACAAGTCCCTGACAGGCCCTCATTGATCCAAGGCAGGCATGTGTCTTCTGTTGATGAAGTAGGTGGACTCCATTAGGACAGCTAATGTGTGACATCCCAAGCGTCTGGTATATGAAATCCCTACGTTGTGATTACTGATGACATTGAGGACAGATAAATGTGCCATAAATTCACACACTGATTACAAGCATTAGCCGCAACTTCAACATGCACTGATGCACAAGGACACCCCTCCACAATTCACACATACTGAGGACTGACAATCTGAGTAACCTTTGCTCATTATCATCCTTCAAATTACTGTACAACTCCTCAGTCAAATCACAATTTGACATACCCACTGATCACATCCAACCATGTTGAGCCATAGTGCCCAAACAATCTTGTAATAGCCAGGTTAAGCTACAGTGCAATTAAGTCACAGAGTCTAACCATCCCAGTCATGTTGCCATGTGCACAAGTGGCAAAGGTAATTTAAACAATGCATCACTGCAATAATCATCATCTACCCCATTAGCACCTGGGTGCACTTGCTGTCTCTATGGCAGTTAATTACATCATGTTATGCCGTGCTGCTGATATTGGGCTAGTATACTTCACAATGATGCAGGCCTCTATATATTTGTCAAAAAAGGGACCCATGGGACAGGTGTGACCTTGAACAACTCACTGCTCCCTGAGACCACATCTGTGCATGCCTGTAGCCACTGATACATCATCACAAGAGCACACTATTGAGTTAGCCACACAGCGCACACAAGCCTGACAAGTGTACTGGGCTACCCACTTCACACAATAGATAATTCTGTATAGGAAGGTCTCAGTTCAGACAACATTTATGCAATGTGAGATGAAAAAATGGCAAGATGATTTTATGTGACAAGGGTCATGGGTTTTAACATGTGAGAAAGAAAATGTCGTACGAATGCAGAACAGTTGAACTCAACACTGAGCCTACTTAGAAGCCATTGCATCACACTGGAGTCATCACAGAGGTACGCACAGGCTCAGGGCTGGGATTCATGCAATCACTCATACGCAAAGTTACACTTTTGCACAATACTCCCCCCCAAACTTGCTGCTGATGGGCCCTCAAGCGTCCATTCAGCACTGGCTGTGTCACTGCCAAGATGCGAGCCATTAGTGGTGTCATGCTCCGGCGGGCCAACCTGCCACTTCGAGGGAGCATGCTCAGCATCATCTCAGAGACATTTTTGCTCAGGTGACAGATGTCATCCCACCTCTTGTTACAGTGTGTATGACATCGGTTGGAGATACCCAGAGACCCCACTGTGCGTGCAATAACCCTCCATTTGGCCGTACGCTGATGGACCTTAAGCTGCAGGCATGGGAGACATGAAGAGGAGATTTCTGTGACAATGTGTTGTGCACCACTGTGTGACAGTACAGGAGCATGAAAATACATAGCACACTAAAACATCAATGGAGAGCAGAGCCCATACACCATGTCAAATAGTATACTTGGAGCAAACCATATCATTGCAATGGTTACATATATGATGATGGATACACTACATGCCCATTCCATACACAAGCAGAGTGCCAGCACGAAAACCAATGAAAAAAGTGCCCTCAGCTGTGATGCACTATGGGAGTGAGCAGGACATACCATACACTGGAAAAGATGTGTAGAGGTAATGTAATGTAATGTAATGTAATGTAAAATGTAATGTAAAAATTATTTATAAAGCGCGGCATTCACCGGACGGTTTCTTGGCGCTGATCACTTGTTTGGTAGAGGCAGAGGGCGGGAGGGGGAAGGCTTATGTGTAGATGATACGGAAGAGATGAGTTTTTAGGAGAGACCTAAAGTGAAGGTAGGAAGGAGAGAGTCTCAGTTCCAGCGGGAGAGAGTTCCAGAATGAAGGTGCCAGAAAGGAGAATCTGAGGCCTCCGTGTTTTTTGCGTCTAAAACGGGGAGTCTGGAGGAGCGCAAGATGAGAAGAGCGGAGGAGCCTAGAGGGAGCATAAGGATGCAGGAGAGAGGAAATAAAGAAGGGACCAATGCCGGCCAAAGATTTATGAGTCAGGCAGCCCAGTTTGAACTTACAGCGCTCTGAGACTGGAAGCCAGTGTAGGGCTTTGAGGAGGGGACGGACGTGGTGGTGTTTAGGTTGGTGATAAATCAGGCGAGCTGCCTGATTCTGTATCAGTTGTAGTCTATTAATTTGATATTGTGGGATGCCAGCGTACAGGGCATTGGCGTAGTCAATCCGAGAGATGACTAATGCCAACAATGCTAGGGTGAGGGCCTCAGTAGTCAGAAAGTGGGCAATTTTCCGGATCTTCCTAAGCTGGAAAAAACAGGAAGACACAGTGGCACTAACCTGGTGCTTCATTGATAGGTCCTGGGAGATGTAAACCCCCAGGCTTTTCACTTTGTCAGCAGGGAGGGGGGGGGGACCAAGGGAAAGGGGCCAAAAAGTGGAGTTCCAGGGATTGGATGGGCCTCCGACAAGAACGAGCTCCGTCTTGTCGGGATTAAGTTTAAGATGATGAACGCCCATCCAATTACTGATGTGGCAAAGCGTGGACTGGAAATCTTGGGCCGCTTCATCCGAGGAGTCGAGATTGAAAACGAGCTGAATGTCGTCTGCATAGTTGAATGCAGTGACATTCCTGCCGCGGAGGGAGCGGATCAGGGGGGAAAGGTACAGGTTAAAAAGAAGGGGTGACAGGGACGAACCCTGTGGGACACCACAGGTGACCCTCGTCCTGCCTGCCGTAAACTGGGAAAGACGGACTGATTGGTGGCGGTCCGCCAGGAAGGAGCGAACCCAGTTAAGGGCCGTTCCAGTGATACCCGCCTCTTTGACACGGTCGACTAAGATGGTATGGTCGACCGTGTCAAAGGCCGCCGACAGATCTAGGAGCACCAGGGCTTGACTGATGAGGTAAGACTCACTGTGTCCTACACTACATGCCCCTTAGTGTCCATGACCATTGCTTATCTACATGTGTCATGGTGGTCACATTTAGGGCTTTGATCTTACAATCTCACACTCTTCTCACAAGGTGGAGTCCTGTCTTGTGCAATCCTCAAGCCTATGACGGCTCGTTGAGAAATAGGGTTGTGGACAACACAAATGTTTCACTCTGTCCTTTTGGTGATGGGTCTTTGTAACATTGGGAAGTTTCTGTCCAGGCCAGAGATCCTCACATATAAACGTGGCCCATCACAGAAATCACATGCATGTACAATATGAATGGAGAAACAGTCCATACAGATGTGAGAAACTACACATCATGGAATCAATAGTAGGATGAAATTTCCAACTCACATTTAGCTGATGTGTCATAGATGAATTGCCCCCAAGAGTGATGGACTCAGGCATTGTACTCCTGTGCAGAATGGACATATCTCTATAGGGTCATTTTTAGAAAAGTACAAACATTATTCAGTACCCTCTGGCCAAGCTACATTTGTAATGTCTCAAATGAGCATATGAACATTTAATGGACTAGGACATCAAATAGCAAAGGGAATGTGCGTTCAGACTTCGAACCAGCAGGGTAACTGGGTAACTGCCAGACCACAGTATGTCATTCCCAACCTTAAATGCAGTCAGGGATTTGTGGAAATAAGGCTACACACCCCAGTGACATGAAGTCAGCATGCAGTGTTTCACACATTTACATTAGACAGTCTCAGAACAACATATTTTCATTTTGGCTTAAGAAGAGCTGTTTTCCGTGTTGCCATCCTCCCCACATACTGAAGTGCAATTAGTACTAGGTCATGTATGGAGCCCGCTGTTGGCAAAATATTGATGCATGCACATTGGTTTTCACTCACTGGCACATACTACTGTACTGTAACATCATGTGATCATTCTGAGCTCTCTCAAACCTTTACTCAGACTCTTACCAGTACATCTGTAGCACCATATATCCTCCCATACTGAGCAAGGACCTCGTCCACCAGGACCTCCAGCTCCTCTGTGGGGAAGGGACGTGCCCTGATGTTCTCTGTTTGTGCCATCACTGGGTCCTGAGTACAGGTACAGCAACAGTTGTTGGTGATGAACAGCAGGCAGCAGTGTCTAAATGCAAGAGAAATGTGTGGCTCTCTCACATTTATAGGCCCCTAGGGTTGTTTCATTGGTACTCTGATGTTGCATTAGTCTGCCTGGTTTGCATCTTTCAATTGTAACCAATGACCAGACCCGCGGTGACTGTGCACGCCTACTGTGAGTTTCAAAACTTCATTGCACTACTGCGATGGTAGTTCCCATTGGCTGCAATGGCATTGGCATAGACGGTGTCATGCCACGGGGGGCCAGGTGAGGTCTTCCGCAATCTAGCATCTTTCAACTGTAACCAATGACCAGCCCCATGGTGACGGTGCACGCCTACCGCGAGTTTAAAAAATGCATTGCACTACCGCAATGGTGGTTCCTATTGGCTGCAATGGCATTGGCATCGAGGTGTCAAACGGGGGTAGGGGTAGGTGGTGTCTTCCACTATCTGGCATCTTTCAATTGTATCCAATGACAGTGACAGCAGTGGTGATGCACGCCTACCGCACCTATGGACACATTGTGGTATTGCATTGGCATTTGTTAATTTTCATCATTAGACACTATACTTTTACAATAAATGTTTGCACCTGGTTGTATAGTTAAATGCAAGTGTGACATTTATCTCACTGATGCCCACACATGCCATGTCAGTGCACATGATTACATGCATTGGCATGTACTTCCTCACATGTCACATATGATATTTGTGAGCATGTACACAGATTTGGTGTGTAATAGAGTCTCATATTTGTGAACATGTCAATGACAGTAATGATGGACTGACAACATAATGTGCCTATTTCATTGTGTACATTGCTGTATTTATTTTGATAGTTGATCAGCTTACACACACTCTGCTCATTGTGTAAAAAAGTTGTGCTCTGTGAGACTAAAGCAGTAAAGTGTTGCAGGTACAGCAGCTAGGTAGATGCCAGCAGTGTTGCTGTTGGCCACATGTGCTGTGTCACCTACACCCAGGGCTGGTGACTCAAGATGCAGGAGTGTACCATGTACCATTCATATAGTCTGAATCTGATTTGGAAGTAGTCAGTATGTATGTACTGACCACATGTATGACTAAATGAGATCAATGTGTCTCGGATTGTGACTTGTGCATTACGCTGAAGTTACAGTCCTTTCAATGTTGGGGCTGTGTTAGTCAATATTTAGGATGTTTGACACAACTCATTGGTAAATTTAATTTACATGCGTCCTCCATATCATGTAGGAGACCACCAAATGTGCATCCGCCTTTCCCAGTGCTGGCGAACATGGAGGATGAAGACATCATAAGATTCATAAGGAAATTCTGTTGTGCTCAGTTGGAGGCCCATATGAGGCCTCACAGAACCTCTCCGACTGCTTTGATGCCAACAGTTAAGGGGATGGCATTCCTGCATTTCTTTGCCACTGGTTCGTTCCAGTACATGGTGGCCTTCACCGGTGGGATGTCTCAAGTTATATTCAGCATGTTGCTCTGTGATGTCCTGTCCGCAATGTTGACCTACAAGGACCGCTACATCCATTTTCCAAGGAGACATGAATTGGTAGATGTGAAGGGTGATTTTTATGATCTTGGAAACATACTTAAGGTGGCTGGAGCTATTGACAGCACACATGTTGGCCTAGTTCCACCACATGCACGTCAGCACATCTACCGTAACAGGAAGCATTTCCATTCCATTATTGTGCAAGTGGTACGCCAAGCGGATATGATTATCTCCCATGTATGTGCCAAATTTCCTGGATCAGCACATAACTCCTACACACTGTGTAACAGCATCATCCCACAATTGATGGCATATCTGCATTTGGAGCATGCAACGCTTGTTGGTGAGCATGCAGCATCAAGTATCAAGTAGTGTGCTGTATGTGTAGCATGCTGTTCCTAGCTACTGATATTACAAAATTGGTCTGTGTATATTACACCTAGGTGACTCTGCGTATCCCAACCGGTCTTGGTTGCTGAGAACACTGAGGAATCCTAGGACCCCGGGTAAAGTCTGCTACAAAGATACACACGGGAGGCCACGTCGTGTAGTGGAGGATGCTTTTGGGCTTCTGAAGTCTAGATTACGGTGTCTGGACAAGAGCGGTGGTGCACTACTCTACTCTCCCCAAAAGGTGTGTCAGATCATAGTTGCATTCTGCATGCTCCTCAACCTTGTCTTGCTCAAAGAGATGCCCCTGCTCCTGGATGATGATGAGCAGCAGATACCTCCCACTGCTAATCCACACATGCCTAGTGATGATAATAGTGGAGAAAAGGAAGGTGTTGACCTGTGTCATCAGCTCATCAACAACTACTTCCCTTGAGTGTAAGTGACATTGTACAAAGTGACATTGTCTGTTGGCTTTGATGGTAGTGGCAAGGCATAGATGAGCATTTTGCCAGCTGGCTGTTGTTGGCTTACTGTTAATTGCTGATGTGTGTGGCACAGTGTATTGTTTTCCACGCACCTCATGTCTATATTGATGATGTTGGTCATTGTTATGTGTGATGGGTTTTGTACGTTGTTGATTAGTGGTGTGTTTTAGCCGAATTGGCATCACCTGACAAGTAAATGTCATTCTCTGGTGTCTTTCTAGGTTCCTTCACCTGATTGTGCCTTGTCACAATCAGAGATTGTAGTACATTGGAATCTGAGATGACATTGTTCCTACTGTGATCAACATGGAACTGACACAAAGGCATAGGTGTGTCGAGAGTGTTTATTTTAAATATGTTTTTGTGAAAGAGAAGTGATAGTTTTAAAAATTAGGCAAAGTGAGCTTATGAGTTGTCACTAATGGTAAATAAGACAAATAGAGTAGTCACCACATTGATGTAATCACACAGTCCAACAAACTCATGCCATTAATATGTCAATATGGGTGTGGGTTAGGATAAGTAACAAAGTCAGTGTCAAGGGCAACACAAGTTCCATCATGGCTGGCTCAGTGATTTGCCTTTGGTTGGTGCTTTGCCACGTTATCCTCCTGTGGTGTTTCTCGGATGTCACCTCCTTTGTTTGGCAGGGGGGCCTCTGCTGCAGGCTCAGCAGTGTCTGAGGAGTCATTGTCTTGCAGCTCACCCTTCTCTGTGGCCTCAGCTGAGGTGGTGGAAATATCAGCAGGCTGACCACTGGAGGGGGGCTGAGCCGTCATTTGAGCCGCATGTCTGTCCCTCAGAACACCCATAAGCTGGCCCATGAGATCCACAAGTTGGCCCATACCTATGTCAATGGACCTCAGCAGTAGGCAGAGCTCACAAACTTCTTCGACAACCTGGCCCACATGTCCCTGTTTCTGTTCATATGCACCAAGGACTCTTGCAACGGTGGCCAGGGCTTCTGTCTCAGTTTCCTGTTGTGATTGTCCCCCAGTTGTCTTCCCACATGTCCTACTGACACAGACTGGCGTTGGGACTTGACACACCACACACTCTCTCTGGCATCCTCGGGTTGTGTGGTGGTGTTGGTAACCACTGAGGCAGGGAGAGTGTTGCAGGCAACAGTGGTGATGGTGAAGGTGGCTGCCGTTGTGGCAGGGGTCAGTGCTGTTGTTGTTGTTGCTGCGGTGGTAGTGGAGGTGGGGACAATGAAGCCCTGAGATGTAGTGTGCCCTGGCAGTCCTGAGGGGCCAGGTTGTTGGTCCTCATCGAAGAAATATAGGGAATCTGCATCAGAGAGTTCACGTTCCGGGTGGGGAGACAGGCTCTGCTGGCTGGTGGTGTTTTCAGCTGCAGGTGCTTGTGGATCTCTTGTTGAACAGAAGTTAAATTGTCAGTTAAGTACACTCCACAAGCTTGGGGTTAGACTTTTGGATGTTACATTTGATACACCAAACATTTTACATTGCAATCACTTGGTATGGCTGAAAGATAATGAGCATCATGACATGATGTTGAGGTACCCACATTACTTTTCCATATTGTAACATGTAAATTGAAACCATGTGACTTTACAGATTGTCTGATTATAAGGACATGTCCTCATCTGCCAACTTGGTGCACATCAACTATTGATAATGCGTAATTTTTGTTTACTCTGCATGGAATCAGTTTCAGCTAAGCAAGAACTAGCCATTGGATTGTTATAAATGTTTTTTCATATCATGTACTTCTGTTTGTTTGTCAGATTGACCATGCATGTTTTGTGTTCATATGGGTCTTCATGCTCTGACAACGTGGCATACATTGCATTCTGTGCTGTGCATGATTTTGCCCTGAATTTCTTTCACATGTGACTTGGTCAGTCAATGTGTAATTTCTGTGACATGCTCTTAGCTGTGTGCACATTCAATGTAACTTTTGGATCTATGCCAAGTTGACTAACATGCGAGGGCTGGTGTGGTCATATGGCTGCATGCATTTTTAGAAGGATGGCAGGGTGAATGCACAGTGGAGGGAAATGGCTTCCACATGGTTTCTACCTGTTAAGATGGCTATCTACCTGTAAGTTTGATGAGAACAATGAAATGGCTGCCACATTGTTCAGGGCGTGGGGAGTGCTCCATCCTGCTCTGCTGTGGGACAAGCGGGCCTGTGGGAGTTGTAGTGCTGGCTTCCTACCCACAAACCTCCCTCCCTGTTAAGATGGCTACCTACCTGTAAGTTTAATGAGAACAATGAAATGGCTGCTTACATGGTTCTGGGTGGGGGGCATGTTCCATCCTGCTTAGCTGTGGGACAAGGGTGCCTGCTGGGAGTTGTAGTGCTGGCTTCCTACCCACAAACCTCCCTCCCTGTTAAGATGACTACCTACCTGTAAGTTTAATGAGAACAATGAAATGGCTGCTCACATGGTTCTAGGTGGGGGCGTGTTTCATCCTGCTTAGCTGTGGGACAAGGGTGCCTGCTGGGAGGTGTAGTGCTGGCTTCCTACCCACAAACCCCCCTCATCCTCGTCCTCATCCACCATCTGGTACATTCTAAAAATGATCAGAAGAATCCACCCATTCATTCCCCCCTGACTCTCTTAAAACACTAATTACAGCATTGGCCTTATCCAGATTAGATTATGGCAATGCTCCATATGAGGGGATCCAAGCCCCGCACTTATTAAAACTCCAGCATGTGCAGAATGCAGCAGCCAGGTTAGTGTTGGATATTCAGAGATCTGAGCAGTCTCCCACAGATTGAGAGCCCTCCATTGGTTACTGATGAAAAAAGGATCATATTTAAATCATTATGTCTAGCCTTTAAGGCTCTTCATGGCTCAGGACCTCAGTTTTTGAAAACACACCTGAAATGGTATGTGCTGGCAAGAAGCTTGAGATCATCTCATCTCTTTTTACAGGTTTTACAGTTTTTAACCTTAAACAATTTGTCCACAGGAGCATGCCTACACTATTGCTCACTAAGGATCTGCATGCACACTGAATGACATCGTATTATACTCACATGCTAGCAGCACTTTCTAGCATGACATAAGGATTGTACTTGACCACTGATTGTGTTTTTGTTATATACCTGTTGTGATTCTGATCCTTTCTCCCAATCCAGGTAGAAGCAGCCCAACACAGGTATCATGCAGGAAACACTATTTATTCTGTTTACACTTTTATTTTGATAGTATTCTGAATCTGATACTAATTACTTTGACGAAGACAGTTGACTAGAACACTTTGTTTCAATTGTAGGTCCTGAAGAATCGCTAGCTATTGCACCACAGCGAGAAACATGTTGACCAACTACAACACACACTAATTTGTGACTCGCCACCTGGAAACATAACATCCCAGCGAGTACTAGTTAGTTATATATTTTTTTTAACTGAAGTAGGGGACCTCCAGAATAAAGTATTTCCCGGTACTCCTAGGTTTATTTTGAACCACTTACACACGTCTACGCATTCCTGGCCTCCCACCCGCACTTCATCTATACGGCAGTTGGATAAAAGATCTCAGCCAAAGAGCCCCTCTTTGAGGTGTTGCCCGTTGGGTATTGCACCGCCGACCCAACGAGGAGCAAGCCCAAATGATGAAGCATGACACCTGAATCCTAGGACTCCTCGAGACCCTACAACATCCCACACTTTTAGAGTTCCTGTACAATCCACATAGTTCCTAGGAACAACACAGCCCTTCTTGTGATTACTCTTTGCTTGTTAAGTCAGAATAATATTCACCATATCAGCAATCCTTTGCCCTTCTGACTCTAACACCAAGATACCCCAGGACATTGGCACGCTTTATAAATATACCATTCAAATCAAATCTCCCTGTTAAGATGGCTACCTCAATGTGAAGTGGAGCTGAGGAATTGAATAGGTTACACATGGTTCTTAGGTGGGAGGAGTGTTCCATCCTGCTCATGGGTGAGACAAGAGAGCATGAGAAGGCTACCTACCTGTAAGTTTGAGGAGAGAAATGAAATGAATGGCTGCCACATGGTTCAGGGTGGGGGGAGAGCTCCATCTTGCTCTGCTGTGGGACAAGGGGGCCTGGTGGGACTTGTACTGCTGGCTGCGTATACACATGCCGCCATGGAAATATTGCCACCTACCTTTGAGGTGATTCAGAGGAAGGAAATGTTAGATATGTGAGATATGTGTTGTGAAGAGTGTGTTGTACATAGGTGCATTCGTGTCTAGGAGGTGTGGCTTTCTAGTTGTGCAAGACAGTACATAGCAGTGTAATGGGAGACATTTGTTGATACTCATCAGCCTGCAAAACTCTCTAGATGCAGAGTGGCAAGCACCTTCTCCTCCCATTCGCTGAATGTTAGTGGTGGAATGGGAGGGCCACCGCCAGTCCTCTGAGCCAGCTCATGGTTCTTGTTGGCACGCTCTTTCACCCTGCTCTTGAGGTCATGCCACCTCCTCTTGATGTCAGGCAGGGTGCGCAGAGTGGTTCTTACTGCATAGACTTTGTTGACTATCTTTTCCCATATTAGATTTTTTTCTGGCTACTGGTGTCTGTTGGATCATGCTTTCAAACAAATGTGGTTCTACTCTAATTATCTCATCTACCATGACTGACAACTCATTGTCTGCGAATGTTGGCATGTTTTTCTGTGCCATGGTGTGTTATGTGCAAATGGGTGTAAAGTGCAGGTGGGAAAGTGGTGGTGGAGATGTGTGTGGTGTGTGTTGTGTGGGTGATGGTGTGATTTGTGGTGATTTGCCTCTCTTTTTGTGCTGTGATGTTTGGCCCTTCACTTCTGGAGTTGTGCAAATGATGTTGGGCAGGGAAGGGGTTGGTTTTATACTCAGCTATATCGATGAGTCCAGATGGAGTGTTCATGTCAAGTGTGTTACCTGGGATTTGTATTTTTTTCTTGCCATGGGGATTTGTCATTGGGGTGTGTCAGATGTTTTTGGAGGCTGCGCCAAAAAAAACAGCCACACTTGGTTACCTTGTTGTGTGGTTGCATTCGACCCCATTCTTCTTTCCGCGCGACCGCAGCGGTCTGAATGCAATGGTCTTTCTGATTGCTCTACCATTCATCATTTTGTGCGACCATGGCGGTCAGTTAAAACTGAGCGGTCCGCTAGCCCCGCCATCGGATCATAATTTCACTTTCGGTCATTCCGCTGGTCGATCGGCCCTATTAGTTATTTCTAGGGGTAAGCGGAGAACTCCGTTCCGCCCACGGAATGTGCAGAGATTTGCCCTTTACGCCTTCCGTGACGTAGGCGGAGAAACAAGGCAAATTTCCACACACTTGGGCGGAACGGAGTTGGCCTCCCGCCCGCCTTCCGCCTGCAGTATTAACACTTTACAAAACATTATAATCAACATTTTAAATAACCTGACCTTATTGGCTGCATCCCGAGCATCCCTGCATCTCCATTGCGTCTTCTTCTGGGAACTGCGCATGCAGGGGCGCCTGCACATGCACAGTTCCCAGAAGAAGACGCGATGGAGACAGAGGGAAGCCTGGGGCCGCCGCCGATAAGGTAAGGGTATTTAAAATGTTATTTATAATGTTTTGTAAAATGTTAATACTGCGGGCGGGAGGTGGGCGGGAGGCGGGCAGCACTTAACGGAGCTATGCGGAGAGTGTGGAGATTGGTTCCATCTCCGTGCCTCTCCGCTGTAGATCCCTTAGCAATTTCCGACCACCCTTAGTTATTTCTGCTGCATTTCTGTCCGCCGTGGTCGGATTTACAGACTTTCCAGATGTTCCCGGCAGAGTTTTGTGAAATCCGACTGTTGCGGTCAGATTTTTCGAGCAGTGAATCCTAATCTGACCGCTGATTTTGCCGTGGGACATGTGGAAGTTTTTTTCACGCAACCACAGTGGTCGGAGTGCTTTTCCATCCGCCATCGTAAGCAGCCCCTTAGATCAAGGAGGATCAGAGCTGCTGACCCCTCGATCCATGATCCCTTTAATATCTTCTGTAGCTCTTAACAGCACTATCTCTGTGCCGCAGCCAGAATGAAAACCTGTTTGAGTGGGATGAAGAATGTTATTGACTTCCAGATATTCTTGCAGGTGCCTGTGATTATTATTTTTTTCCAGAATTTTGCTGATCCCGGGACGTAGTGAGATAGGTTTGTAATTTTCTACTACCTGCAGGTCCAGTTTAGGCTTCTTCAGTAAATTTGCAGCGTTTTGCTAAGGAAGATGGGCTCCTTTCCAATAAAGCATGCTTTATGAATGAATTCATGATACTGTAAATTTCTTTAGAAGAATTAGAGAATTGCATAATAATTTCTGCAAAGGAGTTCAACTGAGCCCTATGGGTAGCATGTCAATATTTAAATTTTGTCTATTTTTTAACAACAGATTTTATTGATTTTACATGGTATATTCCGGGATGAGACCCGGATCGTTGTGTCTGAAAAACAACTGTTAATAATAATAACAACCTTGCGCAGATCTACCCAAGTCCCACCCAGTTATAAGCACAAAATTGAATATGTAGTCCGAAGGGCTCACATAACTCTCGCATTTGTAGAAAGCCCAATCTAAGGGGTAGATTAGGATCGCGATTTTCCCGCTTCCTCCGGTCCGGCGGAAGCCACCGCTGGCCCAGAGGATGCGGGAAAACCGCTGCTGATCCACAAAAGACCCACTGCATATTAGGATGGCGGTGGGTCTGGAAATCTGTCTGCAGCTCTTCCGCCGCGGTCGCCTTCCGACCGCGGCGGAAAAGCTTTAACATGGCTGGCGGTGTCTATCAGACACCGCCAGCCATATTAGCATGGTGTAAGATGTATGCTTTTCCGCGGCAGTTTTTCCGCTGTGGAAAAGCATATGGACCTTCACTTCGGGGCCCATTGCGGGTCCTCTGGGTGAAGAGGGGGTGGGCGATGCACATGGGGGGTACCTATGGTACCCCCCTGCATTTGCATGAACAAAGCAGCAGGCACCGCACGGTGCCTGCCGCTTTGTGCATGCAAATGCACAACTTAAATTTTTAACATTGAGGCGGGTGCTGCTTGAAGCAGCACCCGCCGCAATGTTAAACATACAGGATGTGACCGCCAGGGTGGCGGTCACATCCTAATTTGCATGGAGGGACCGCCGCTGCCCCTGCGGACGGTCCCTCCTACTCTATGGTGGCAGACAGACTCAGGTCCGTCCGCCATCATAATCGGCCCCTAAGTACGGGGTCATAACTTATCATGGGTCTGAGGTGATGAGGGGAGGTAATTCTATGCCTCGGTAATCGGCCCAATGCAGCCATATTTTCTCATGTTTCTGGGGGCATCCCCTGGCCTGAAACACCCATGTCTCTGCATTCATACATTCATGTATGGCCTTTTTCCATCAACTAATCTTCGGAGGAGACTCACTCTTCCTCTACTGAGGAATATCCTCTTGGCGATGGTAACCGCCAAGAACAATACGTGCTGCTTGTATCTGTTCCTCCTGATACTATCCGTGCTATGTAATAACATTAGCTTCGGATAGAGTGGCAAATCCCACACCAATACCTCACTCAGACAAGCCAACACCTTTCACCGAACTGTATCTGGCGGTATCTTGCAGAAACTGCTGCACCTCTGGAGCTAGCCTGGGCCTCTGCCCAATCATCATCCGTTATGTCAGGTATGTCCTCTTCCCAGTCCTTTCTGTCTTATGTTGTGTGGTATGATTGTGTGCTGTCAGAGTTTGATAGAGCTGATGGATTTTATGTGCGCTTATGTCACCCATCAATAAGCGCCCTTCTAAGGGATGAGATTTGGGCAAGGTGTCAGTCAGTTGTAGAGCATGCCTGAACTGAAGATATCTAAAGAATTGAGTCTTGTGCAATCTAAACTCTGTCTGGAGCTGTCGGAACGATTTCAAAACAGTGCCTCGCATCATGTCCCCCAAGGTGGATATTCCCACGATGTCCCACCCACAAACACACCCCGGAGCCGCGACCGAGCGCAACATGGTGCCATGCCACAGTGGGCCACCTGAGGCAGGTGGCAGCAACACCCCATCCGTCGGACCATAACGGGCCATAGTCAGATAATGGTGCTACAGGCAGGGGGTAGGGAATCTAGGTTCTGAGCGCTATATAAAAGCTGAAGGAGTGGAACATTGCCCAATGCCATAGGGTCTAAAACAAATGTTGGGTCCGATGGTGAATTATACCACCATTCATTGACCACTTGCATTTCTCTCGGCCCTGGTGCCCGCACACCGGCAGGGTTAGTGTGGAGCCCAGTGGTTTGACCAAAAATGCACAGGATCTGCAAGATACAGGGCTCCGAGAACCACGGGTCGGTCATGAAGAAAAGGACATCGTCTGCGTACAATTCCATGCAGTCTGATGTAAACGAGTCCCAGTCAAAGCCCCTAAGCACCAGGTCACCATGCACCCACACCTCCAGGGGTTCTATGGTAAGGGCGAACAATAACGGTGGCAGGGGACAGCCCTGTCATGTATCATGGCCTATTGGAAATGGGGCGGACCGTTGATCGGCAACCCCGACCGAGGCGGTAAGCCCTGTGTAAAGAAGGCGCACATATGCAAGGAAGCGTGGGCCAAAGTTGAGGACATCTAGAAGGCGAAAGGGGTATGTCCAGCTGAGGGAATCGAACGCCTTGTTGATGTCTGCAAGCAGCACGGTCGCAGGGTGTCCTTCCATTGAATTGTGTACGCGTCTGATGTTATGATGTGGGGAGCGGCGGGGAATTAATCCTGACTGGTCAGGATGGATCAGGTCGTCTATGCAGAATTGAAGGCGGTCAGTAATGACTTTGCCCAGAAGCTTCGGCTCAAATTTAAGCGAGATAGGTACATATGAAGCATAGTCTTCTGGGTGGCATCCTGGCTTTAAGAATCTCAGTGTGTCGCCACTCCAGGAGAAGTTGGGACTGGTTGGCGGCCTCCTGTATGATCCCGAGTAGGTAGGGGCCTGTATGGTCATGTGCAATCTAAGGAATTCCATTGGGAAACCGTGAGGCCCATGAGCCTTGCTGGGGTGCATGGCCGCCAATGCAGCATTCAGTTCATCAATAGTGATTGGGGCATCAAGTAGGTCACATGCTGAGTTGGATAGTCTACGGGAGGGAATGTCATGCAAAAATTTGTCTATGTCAGCCTCCAACAACAGCTCCTGGTGAGTGTATAGGAGTGAGAAATAACGTGCAAACTCTGCAGCCACCTTCTCAGGAGAGGAGCACAGGGCCCCACTAACTTCCAGAAGCACCGGTACACTGGCTGGGGATTTCTCTGCTTGGCATAGTCTATGGAGCATTTTACTAGATTTATCTCCCCATTGGTAAATTCTATGTTGAAATGATAACCAAATTTCTTTGGCTTCGCCAATAAGATGCCGGTGTATGGACTGTTGAGCATGCACTAGGGTGCGTTTTAGTGTGGGGCTCAGGTTGGTGAGACACCGTGCCTCCAGTACTTTCATGTGGTCCTCTAAGTCCAGTAGTTATGCCAGTCTATTACGTTTGGCCGTGGTGCATAAACAGATATCCACCCTGCATATGGTAGGCTTCATGGCCTCCCATAGAGTGCATTTAGAAGGGGTTGATACTACATTGAATGTCTAATATTCCTCGACTGCTTGGGACAGAGTCTTCCGATTTTACATTCCTGCAGATGCCAAGGAGACATCCTCCACCAAAATGGAGGCATGTGCGAGTGCTCCCGGAGTAGGCACTGAACTGGGGAGTGATCTGAGAGACCTCGGGAGAGATACGACACATGGAAGACCCGTACATATCTGTGCGGGACGAACATGTAGTCCAGGTGAGTGAAAGATCCATGGACTCTGGGCAAGTATGTGTAGTCTTGCTCGGAGGGATGGAACTTGTGCCATACATCTGACGAACCCAAAGTAGTGGCCAACAGATAGAGTTTAGTTCTGTTGGCCGGGGAAGCTTGCCCTGATGTGCATGTCCTGTCTATTACCGTCATAGTGTTGTTCCAGTCTCTGCTTAGGAGTATCAATTCATCTGGTAATTCTCCCTATGAGCAGGTTATCCTTGTAGGAGAGTAGGGTCTGCTATCCTATGGTCACCCCAAATATTTGCTTTTTGCTTCACTGGTTTCTGACTTAATGTGGCTGTGGGCCTGCTAATCAGACCCACAGCCTGCTGTTCTCTCTCTAAATTACTGCCAATGCATTCTAGGTGCATTACGAATTGGAACTGGTTCACCTTATGAGCCCCTGTAGTAGTGTACCTTAGGTACCCAGGGCATAGGTGTATCCAAGGCCTACCAGGGGCTGCAACATGTATTGTGCCACCCCTGGCCTAGCCTCCATATTTGACACAACTGGCTGATCACTCAGCTGGGGTAAGTTGGTGTAACCACCTCTTACTTAGGTACAGTATGTCTGTGCCTAACCCTAAACTGGACACATATGTTCCTATCAGCCACTCCTATGGAAGGCCTCATCAACCCTGGAGGCAGAGTGCTTGGAAATATGTGAGATGGTGCTCTAGCATGAGCTGAGCCTGTCTGCAGCCGTCGGGAACCACTCCCTAAGCTGTTCCGGGATATTGCCATACCATATACTCTTAAGTGCATTATAATCCTCGCGGTTAAATGCTATCTTTGGTTTGGCTTTATCAAAGCATGTCGAGTAAGGTGTCATACGAATTGGAATACTATCCCCTCGCCAGTTCTGGCGACGGTGATAGCATTCCACCCTTCTAGAGGGACACGGCATGTTTGTAGCCTTAACCCCGGTTAAAGTTAAACAGAGCCTCAGCATCACAAAATGGATGCTGCCACCACAGACACGAGTCTGGCCTCCTGCTACTGACCGAAACTTGGCAGATGGTGGCCTGGACAAAGGGTTTCCTGCCTTGGGAGGTGCGAGCACCACCCCAGACAGTGTTTTGTGTATTGGGTAGGACAGGGCTGAATAGAATCAGACATGCCCGGGGCACACAAGGTGTCCCCGTGCATAGGCCAGTCCAAACCGGTCCTGGGACTTTCCAGACCCAGGCCTGGCGCGGAACTGGACAAAGGAAAGGGGGTGTAACCGCCCCCCTTCCTGGTTCCTCCCAGAGGAGGGACCTAGTAGGTGATCCACCCCTCAGATTGGGAATAAGAGTGGGAGCAGTGCCATTGCACAGCAGATCATCCTGAATCAACTTTACACGAAGAAGAAGACTGGACTTCGACATTCTGCTGCACAGAAGACTGAAGAGAATCTCCCTTGTGGCCTAGGAGTGGCCACCCTGTGAACACAGGTACCAACCAGCAACTCGACGTCTGCTTTGCCGCCGCCTCCCGCCGGAGCCCGAGCCCAGAGCCCGACAAGAACCAGACTCCCAGACCTCTCAGAGCCCGATCCACAGTCCCTGCAAAGAAGGAACCCGTGGAGGCACCGAGTGACGTGGGACCGGATCTCTTGGAAGACACTCGAAAAGCTGACTGCGCAGCTTCTGAGGTATCCTCGACGTTGTGCTTTGGGGACTGAGAACCCCCACCACCGAGCAGCCCTTGCACCGAAGATCAGCCCTCCAGCATCTCCACGATCTGAGTGGGGCCCTTTTGCATTGTGCCACTCGACGCGCCATCCCGGTCACTAGCCACGTGGTCAGCGGCCATCTTGGCGACGAAACCGACGATTTACACAGCAGGTCTGGTTGCTCCAGACCTACCCAAGCTCCTGTGAAAAGGAGCACCCGCTCTGACCTTGCTGGTGCATATGTGAAAAGCATCTTTCAACTTCTGCGTGGCTTGCATTTGCCAAGGCCTGTTTGCTCCGATCAGGTCGCCGACACCGCCAACAGCGAGAAGCCTACGTGGGACAGCTCGTGACCAACTCCTGGACGTCCTCGACCCCGGGTATCCATGTGGCTGCAGAAAGAAGCTACCCGACAACGCCTGTTTGCACCCAACATCGCCTGGTTCCAATCTGGTTCCACGGTAGTCACTGGTAGTCCCCTCTGCTTTCAGGTCTTCACAACTTCAGATCCACCCTTGGATCCACCGGAACTCTTCACATCGAGCCGCCTGCAGCATCTTCAGCTCCAAGCACCATCGACCAGCGTGACGAAACCCGACACTACTTCGACCCTGTCCACCCGCTTCCTGTGGGTGAGGTAACTCAGCTCCGCCGGTGCTCCTGCACTGGTACACATCTCAAGGGCCTGTGTCTTAAGTTTCAGCTCCGTAGGTCACTCGGAAGGTTCCTAACTTTCTAACTTTGTACTTTTTACGCACCATAGACTTTACATTGGAAAGTGCGTGCACTTTGAACACTGCACCCGAGTCCCGCGGGCCTTTCCCGACTTAATCATTGCCAGTCTCGAATAGCTCCAGCGATTCCCAAGGCCCTAGGCCTGTTCCCTTTCCTATTGGTATCTCTTATACCACTTTCTTAGTATATGGTTTAGGTGGCCCCTAGGGCTCATCCATATTGTGCAACTTTTGTGTATTTTAAACTGTCTTGTGATTTAACGCTTGTGCTTCTGTGCTCATAAAGAGTCCAGGGGATTTTATAGTTAATAAATCAATATATATTTTCAATATATATCTGTGTGGTGTCCCTTTCATTTGGTATTCAAGGGGGTTGTGTATGGTATAACAGCTGGCTTCACATGCCTTTCAGAGTTTAGCCTAAGACTGCTTTGTCCACGTTACCACTAGGATAACTGGTCTACAAGGTTGACTTACAACCATCATCATAAGGGTTGCTTGGCATGGTACAAAGTGATCACTAAGAATTAGTGAGCATTATATACCAGGCCACTTCTCACAATCCTTTCAGCAAAGGTGGTGCCTAACAGCGGGAGTGTGGAATGGCGTGTCCGTGATAGCCCGTGCTTTGAACAGCTTGCTAGAATATTGGCAGCTCGTGGAGGGTTTAATTAAAAGGAAAACATCCCGAAATAGAAGTGTGTGCCAGAGATGACAGGGACATAATATGCGAAGTCCCAGCAAGTGGTACATTGTGGTACAATTATAAGACAGAATTGTTCTTCAAAGGCTACGCTCCTTTACATTTGGGTAGCCTCCTCACCCGGCAGCAATTGGAAAATACGTACAAAGGAATAGGTACAGCATACTCGTTATGCATTTACAAAAGCCCTAGTCCTGATGAGGCCTGCAAGTTAAGGGGCTGAAACGCTTCGACAATCTTGGATATGGACACCCTATTAATTAATATTCAAGGACAAGTAATAATCAGCAGTAGTTAAAATAATACAGATAAAATAAGGATTGCTCAAACACTGCTGTGATAAGGTGTACCTTAGATGCTCCTTAGATAATAGGCGATAGAGCATCCATTTAAGTAGTATGGGCTATTAGAATTAATGAACGAATGTTCAACCTATTATTTCCAATGTTTTGTAGATATTTGTGTATGTGATATTTGGTTTGTAAATAGTGTAATATATATGTTTATACTATGCAATAGAAAGTGGAAAAAAATTGAAATACAAGATACTGTGAAAATACAATAAAGTTCCAAAAAAGGAAGACATATTCAGTGAATATAATTCATTTATTGAGGGAACGGCGGGTAACAGATGTATTAGAATTGTAGAGATTGACTCTAGAATAAGAAATAGGATCAGATAGGTAATTTATAAACCTGTTTGAGCACTGTTTGAGATTCAATTGGTCCCATAGCATCATATTTTTGCTTGTGCTTGTTTTTCCCAGATGCTTGTTTGGGTTATATAGGGAAAACCCCTTCTCTTTGTTAGCCTAACAGCGGGATGGCATACAGACTAATTTTATACGTTCTCCAAACAGTGTTCCTGAGAGCAAAATGTACCATCCATCGGGGTTCAGCCAGTGCTTTGTAAGTATAAACGGGATGCGGCGATGTATGAGAACGGCAGCCCCCTGGACCCCCTAGTGAACCCTGCATGGTATACAGTATGATATCCGAATCTAGAGAGACAGAGGGCCTTAGTGCCTAGCAGGTGTGTCTCTGGCAGAAGGAGGATATCGGCCACATAGCATTTGGCCTGGCGAAGATTGGCGCCCCATTGCACTTAATTACTTAGGCCCCTGACATTCCACAAGACTATGGCCCAATCCCCATGTAAGTGAACTTTTTGTTGGGTTGACATCTAACTCCAAGACTTGAGTGTAATAGGACTAAGCTGATGGGATCGGAAGTGGACCTCTGCGTGTGTGAAGAAACAATAAAACAATCTTATCAAAATACCAGTGGAAACCCCAACTCCCCCACCCCTCACCCAAGACTGCATGAAGCATGGAGCATCTGTCACTGTGGGAGATACCATCAGACCCCCAACAGGGTGACCTCTATCAAGGGTGCCCAAAACCCCCATATATTACGACAAATAATGAAAAAGTGTCTGGGGCGGGGGGAAGTGTGCAGCCGAACATCCACGCCGTCTTTGCAGTCCATGCTGAACAAGTAGACTCAAAGATTGGTTTGCCACACTGGCCCTGTTCTGTAGAAGATCAATGCCAACTTTCTGTGTGAGGGTGTGTCATTCCGGTTCGGAGAAGCGCCTGGCAGAGCCTGATCAGTATCGAAGTTTAGATTTGTTTCTTTTGGGCCTGTTCCCGTGCGGATCTTGAGAGGAGTCTGACTCCAGTGGCAGTAGAGTATGTGATTTTGGATGCAATCATTCATCCATCCAGGCAAAGACCACCTCTGGGGTGTCGAAGAAGTAGGATTTGTATATGACGCGCATTCGGGCTGGATAGAGGAGCATGTATTGTATATTCAAGTCCCCTAGCCTGTATTTCACCTCCATAAATGACTGGTGCTGCTGTTGTACAAGCCGGGTATAGTCCAGGAACATCATTATGTGTTTAGAGTCATATTGGAGTTTATATTTTTGGGACCTGGCGAAGTTCAAATGTAATCCCTGTCGGCATAGTTTAGAAATGTTGTGATTACAGACCTCTGGTTTGCTGCAGGGGGTGGTTTCTTTGTTAAAGTGTGGTGTTCCCCTACCAACACGAAGCAGGTAGACAGTTTGTCAGGTGGTAAAAGGTCCGTCAGCAATTTTATAAGAAAACCAGTCATGGACATGCCCTCTCAGCCCTCCGGAAAGCCGATGAAGCACAAATTGTTGCATTGTGTGTGTCCGTCCTCATCTTCGACTGTGAGTTTATTAAATTTCTTTTGAAGGGTTGTTACGGTATCTTCAACTGTGGACACATGCATCTCTGCCTCGGTAATGTGGGCCACCGCCTTTCTGAGATCCTGGTGGAGGAAAGACACCTTGGATCCCACCGCACCAATTTTTTTCATCCAGCGTGTTGCTTGCCTTGGTGATGGCGGCTAGCAGTGTTGCATTATCTGGCATTGCACTGTTTGCTACACCCACCGGGTGCAGAGGCAAACTGGTCCAAGGTACCCTGCTTGGGACCAGCTGGCTTGTCCTTGCCCATGGCAATAGGTGATCTGGTGGCATGATAGAGGTTCCGGATTTTATAGAAGGATGGAGGGTAATACGTTTCTTGTCTTCTTCTCATGACCCCCAGCTGCCGGCCAGCCTTTCATCGCCGGAGGCGAGCGTGGACCACCGGGCCTCACTGAAACCGGCTGTCGGTGACCGCAAGCCGCACTGAGCCTGGTTGGACTCTCCGCAGCCCTTGACTGCCGGCCAAGTAGGCCCAGCTAAACAGACCAGACTTGCCGGACCACCGATTCACCACACAACCCCAATTGCCAGAGTATTTCACCACCGCCATGCAGTAGGCACTATTGCTCACCGCTGGTCATTGCCGTTGGGGAACTAGATCACCAATAGCAGTTGGATCCTGAGGGCTCCTGTAGAAGACACTGAAGCTCCTCTGGGCTGCGGCAGGAGGTCACGGCACACATGGCTGCAGGTGCCCCCTACATCACAACAGGTGCCCCCTCCCCTGCCCCAACTGGGGACGCTGGTAGGTTTATAAGCTGTGTGGAGAGGCTGGGGCCCACTGACCCCGGGGACTAGTTTCCCAACCTTTCTGCTCTTGTCGAGCCTTGATCACGGAAGGCAGTCTCATTTGAAAATGACCCACATGGCTTTCATTTTTGTCTCTGTGGGCCGTATTTTCACTAAGGAACGCGCACAGGGAAAAGTCTTTAATTTGAAAGGTGAATAGCGCCGTCTTTTCTTCTTTGCAGATGACCCTATTGCGCAAACACTTCTTTAATGATAATAAGTTTCCCTGAGCGCTGTAAGCCAAGTCTGCCCACTGACACAGTTCGTTTTTCAGTCTCAAATGAGACTGCGTTCCGTGATCAAGGCTCGACAAGAGCAGAAACGTTGGGATTGACTGCCTCTGACCTTCGTGCTGTCTCACCATTAAAGAATTTAAACACAACTCTGCCAAGTGTCGGTGCACCTCTTTTGAAGCTTGAAGGAGGTAATGCTGGTATATATATATATATATATATATATATATATATATATATATATATATATATATATATATATATATATATATATATATATGTTCAACAATACATATATATATTACCTTCTGGCGGTCGCCAGTAGGTAGTTATAGTTTGGATTTTTTTCAATGTTAAATCTCAAAATTCTATTTGGAATAACTTTGGCGCCGGTTGACGAATCTGCCTGAAAATTTCCTCAAAATGGCCTCGCGGCGCCCCGGTCCTTCCCTGAAAGTTTGGGGGGGATTCGTCAAGCGGGAGCAGAGATAAAAGGGGGGTCCCAAAATGCGTTTTCCCCATGTTAATTTCCATAGGGCGGTCGATTTCACTTTTAGCTCGAACGGCTGAATGGATTTACACCAAACTTGGCAAAATTGTAGGGACTAGTAGCCCGATGTGCCTTTGCTATGTCTCAAGATATGTGCTCCAGTGGATTTTGAGTAATTTAGGTCCCAAAAAATATATATATCTATAGGCGCGCTCCGGTACACGCACCGGGGAGCGCACCAGGCGCGACACGCAACTTGCGCGCAGAAAGCTGATTGGCTCTCGGGTGTCTGTAAACATTCTAAACAGTCCGGAGCGGCCGCCATCTTGTGTCTCGGTAAAATCGAGACACAAGAGGTTGCAAAACCAAAGGGGGGAATTGACCGTAAGGGGGCAGGGTAGACCCCCTCCTGACCCCCTAGGTTTAATGTGGGGGCTAAAATAGGGTCCCGCGGGGCATTTTAAAGAAATATTTTTTTTGATTTGCGCGGGGTAACGCCCGGTACGCGCACCGGGAAGCGCACCGGGGAGCGAAGTAAGGGGAAAATCCAGGATCATATTTATGAAGGCCTTGCGCTGCCAGTTTTGCGCCGCCTGTGCGTCACTTTTTGTGACGCACCAGCGGTGTAAAAAAAAGGCGCCTCGTTGCGCTATATTTAAAAAATGACGCATCTAGGTAGATGGGTCACTTTTTAAAACCCTGCGCCACATTATACCTGCGTCCGGTATAATGTATGCAGATTGGGCGTTCCCCCGCAAAAAGCTTGTTAATAGCGACGCAGTGAAATCTATGAGATTTCACTGCGTCACTTTTAGGATGCTGTTGCGTCAAAATCTTGCGCCTGCCTTACAGCAGGTGTAAGACTGGCGCAAGACCTTTCACATGGTGCTTTCCCCATGTGAAAGGACGCATTACTGGAGTTGCGTCACTTTTGTGACGCACTCCAGCAATGCGTCACTTTTGTGTTTACAGATACGTCAGAAATACTGACGTATCTGTAACTCCTTGCGACATGATTCGTCATACATTAAATATGACACATCTGGAATGTCGTAAGGAGTGCGCACAGAAAAGTGACGCTTCCTACCAGCGGTGTAAAAAAATGTGCCTTGTTGCGCTATATTTAAAAAGTGACGCATCTAGGTAGATGGGTCACTTTTTAAACCGTGCACCACATTATATTTGCGTCAGGTATAATGTATGCAGAGGGGGCGTTCCCCCGCAAAAAGCTTGGTAATAGCGACGCAGTGAAAACTATGAGATTTCACTGCGTCACTTTTAGGATGCTGTTGCGTCAAAATCTTGCGCCTGCCTCACAGCAGGCGTAAGACTGACCCAAGCCCTTTCACATGGGGCTTTCCCCAAGTGAAGGGACGCATTACTGGAGTTGCGTCACTTTTGTGACGCTCTCCAGCAATGCGTCACTTTTGTGTTTACAGATACGTCAGAAATACTGACGTATCTGTAACTCCTTGCGACATGATTCGTCATACATTAAATATGACACATCTGGAATGTCGTAAGGAGTGCGCACAGAAAAGTGACGCATCGCACCAGCGGTGTAAAAAAATGTGCCTTGTTGCTCTATATTTAAAAAGTGACGCATCTAGGTAGATGGGTCACTTTTTAAACCGTGCGCCACATTATATCTGCGTCAGGTATAATGTATGCAGAGGGGGTGTTCCCCCGCAAAAAGCTTGGTAATAGCGACGCAGTGAAATCTATGAGATTTCACTGCGTCACTTTTAGGATGCTGTTGCGTCAAAATCTTGCGCCTGCCTCACAGCAGGCGTAAGACTGACCCAAGCCCTTTCACATGGTGCTTTCCCCTTGTGAAAGGACGCATTACTGGAGTTGTGTGACTTTTGTGACGTACTCCAGCAATGCGTCACTTTTGTGTTTACAGATACGTCAGAAATACTGACGTATTTGTAACTCCTTGCGACATGATTAGTCATACATTAAATATGACACATCTGGAATGTCGTAAGGAGTGCGCACAGAAAAGTGACGCATCGCACCAGCGGTGTAAAAAAATGCGCCTCGTTGCGCTATATTTAAAAAGTGACGCATCTAGGTAGATGGGTCACTTTTTAAAACCCTGCGCCACATTATACCTGCGTCAGGTATAATGTATGCAGAGGGGGCGTTCCTCGCAAAAAGCTTGGTAATAGCGACGCAGTGAAATCTATGAGATTTCACTGCGTCACTTTTAGGATGCTGTTGCGTCAAAATCTTGCGCCTGCCTCACAGCAGGTGTAAGACTGACCCAAGACCTTTCACATGGTGCTTTCCCCATGTGAAAGGACGCATTACTGGAGTTGCGTCACTTTTGTGACGCACTCCAGTAATTTGTCAATTTTGTGTTTACAGATATGTCAGAAATACTGACGTATCTGTAACTCCTTGCGAATTGATTAGTCATAAATTAAATATGACATATCTGGAATGTCATAAGGAGTGCGCCCAGAAAAGTGACGCATCGCTGTTTTCACGTAGCGATGCGTCACTATTCAGAAATGAGGCCTCCAGTTTATTCACTGTGTCACCTCTACGACCCTTTCTTGCATCAATACGTCCCTTTTGCATACATTACACCTGACGTAGGAATAATGTGGCACAGGGGTTTACAAAGTGATGTATTTACCTAGAAACGCCACTTTGTAAATATGAATAAATAAGGTGCATTTTTTATTGGACTGTTGTGTCACAAAAAGTGATGCTTTGGTGGCGTTAAAGTGACGCATGGCTTCATAAATGAGGCCTTCTACCTTCAACTCCAGCAATGCATCTTTTCTTAACCTTCAACACTCCTGTTCCTTTTCAACATTTTCATTGAATATCAACATTCCCCATATTCACTATTCTTCTCATAACTTTCTTTCCTAACACTCACCTTCTTTCAGTCCTCCTACTTCACTTCCTTTTTCCTCTTATACCTTTATGTTCTTTCTTACTCATTCTCCTTTCCATTATCAATGCACTCTATTTCACTTACTCTTTTTCATTTTTTTAAGAATATAGCTCTTTGATGAGAATTGGAGGTAGTTCTGAAAATAACTTTTGGTTTTCTTCTTTTTTCTAAACAGGAACAAAAACAGGGAATGGAAACTGCTCAACAGGAGCAAAAAAAACAAAAAAAATTAGGGGTGGGAATGGCAGTGATGGTTCTCCAATGCTCGAACCATGAGCTGGACACTTTGCTCCACATAGGTGAGGAGTTGATTGCAGTATCTGCATCTTAGGACACCATGGTTAAATGCAGGTTGAATGTTTGGCACCTGCTCCTGTGATTGCCCCCTCCCAGAAGAAGTTGCTCCTCCGGTGGATGTAGCGGCCCCATCACTGGGAACCTCTTGTGCCAGAGCCCTGACACTTTCTCAGGCAAAATTCTGGGGGTGCTTCCTCTGCACATGCCGGATCATTGTGAAGTTCCCAAAAGAGTACTTTTTCAAAGGGTTACCTCTTGACAGCTCTTCTTTGCAGATCCTGCACTGCACTTTTGGAGCATTTACCTTTTTTTGTCCGGGTGGGATTTAAAAAAATTTCCAAATGAAATGTTCCTTAACTTTACGTTGAGGAGGCTCTTCATTGATGAATTCTTGGTCATCCTCACTGCTGGATTGTCTGGCAGCCATTGTAAAAGCAAGAAATATCCTGGAGCAAAAAGGCAAGTCTTTCAGTCACAAAAGTGAAAGAAGAAGTGAAGGAAATGGGTGGGGATTTCATTCTTTGTGAAAAAAACTGTTAGCAACCAATGAAAAGTGTTATTTTAAGGTCACATGACCCGACACGCTTACGCTGCGCGCTCCGGAGCGCTTCCGGGTGCGTTTACGCGGCACGAACGTAGGCGCTTCCGGTGCGCAAACGTGGCGCCAACGTAGGCGCTTCCGGGTTCGTTTACATGGCGCGAACGTAGGCGCTTCCGAGGGCACTTACGTTGCGCGCCGAAGTGACGTCATCAAACTTTTACAGAAATGCATAATCATTTTCCTTATTAAAAAAAACTGATTTTATTTGTATGGTACGAAATGTTTTGCATTATTATTAACTTTTCATTCATATTATTTTTTCACGAACGAAAGTAGCGCTCTGGGTGCGCTTTCAGGTGAGCTTACCGGTTAGCATACCGGAAAGCTTACCGCAGAGCTTACCTGAAAGCTTCCCGGAGCGCGCACCCAGAGCGCAAAAGAAAAAAATTATATAAAAAAAAAAAAAGAATACTTACAAAAAACAGCAAATTGTAAAAAAAAAGAAAAAAGGTTAGAAACTCGATATAGAAAGGAATTAGCATTTAAAAAACCTATGAAATTCACTGAAAAAACCATAGGTTTCACACCAGTTATAGTTAGAAATTAGCATTTAAAAAACCTATCAAATTCACTGAAAAAACCATAGTCACTGACCATGTCATGAGTGATGTAATATGTGATGTCATCAGCAGTGCATTACACGCGCAAGTTATAGTGAGTCCAACTAACTATAACGTGGGAATTTCAATGGTTTTATGTCAGTAAAATTTCCAGGTAACTATAACTGGTGTGAAACCTATGGTTTTTTCAGTGAATTTGATAGGTTTTTTAAATGCTAATTCCTAACTATAACTGGTGTGAAACCTATGTTTTTTTTCAGTGAATATATATATATATATATATATATATATATATATATATATATATATATATATATATATATATTCACTGAAAAAACCATAGGTTATAGACCATATATAGTTAGGAATTCGCATTTACAAAACCTTATTTTACTCACACAAAACCATTGAAATTCCATATATAGTTAGTTGCACTAACTATATATCGCGCACCCGCAATCCACTGCTGATGATGTCACATATGGCCGAGATACCCGCCACCCCCTCTCAACACAATCCCCAAAAGGAGGGAAACCGGAAACAGTTCTTGAAGTTTTTGGAAGTGGGATGGAGTGACCATCCCGGCCGTATTTATTAAAACAAAATTAAAACATTAAACGTTTCATGTTATGTACAATTTCATTACCACATTGCGATGTTTGGCTAACCTTAACAGATTCTCTAATACAGAGGTTCTCCTAGCCGAACTAGCATCCTACAAAACATTTTCTTGACATATTGAAATTGTACATCCTAACGTTTAAGGGCCAACGGCAAGGTCATAACCGGTGTCAAGATCCCTAACTAGACTTACCCCTCCCACTTGGGAGGGGCGACAGCACGGAGGCGTACCTCAAGTGCAACTACTACCAATTTCCCTTGACTTGACGGGGGCACCTAAAGACTCGACGCCAGTTAAAGGTCGTTCGAATACTCGTGTGAGGTATCTAGAAGGTATCGTAGACCTTATCCCAACCCCACACAACTTACCGCATCTGCCATCGCAGATGTCACTGGCCCCGGGAAATTCCCCAGGAGGGGGCTGTAACCCCTCCTACAAAGGAAGGGGCCTTGACCGCCTTTCCTTTACTTCCGGCGACCCATCCTTAGAAGGGACCGCCTCCCCATTGAGGGGCCAATGGCCACCTCTCCCGAGCGCTCCCATCCGTGTTGGGTGACGCCCACTCATAGGGATCTACTAATTAGTGCTCACCGATCATGACCTTACCGCCTACCAAAAATAAATACGACAGTGCTAACTAAACCTAAGAATACATTGGCCACTTATGACCGAAAGAGCATGCTTAAAAATTCAACACTAAATCTGAATCTCTTTAATGGCAAAACGTACTCAAACCGACCATTTCTTTATTATACTCAACATCAACATGACACTACAACCTGTAAACGAAAAAGAAGCAAGATTAATCAACTTTATTACAAACAACTGGCTGTCTTCAGGGGCTGGTGGGTGGGTCAAAATTGGCTCTTCGTTCTGTCCCGAGCTCACGTGCAGCGAGGAGGTGCAGCTTCAGAGCACAAGAACAAGAGGATGTCTTCTGGTCTTGCGTCCCTTTTTATCCGTCTTCAGGGCGGGCGTATACCCGCCCCTGCCTGCCCCGAGGGTGTGGCTGGCTGCGTCAGTGTCTAGGCCAGCCCACTCTAGGGCGGGAACGGGCGCGCCCCAGCTACGCCACTTCGGGCATACCAGCCGAGACGCGCCTCCCGCCCAAAAATGGCTTCCCGGGGGGATCGAGGCACTCTGCCATACGTTCGGGGGGACCGAGTTGGTCGCCCCTTTCCATATGGCCGAGATACCCGCCACCCCCTCTCAACACAATCCCCAAAAGGAGGGAAACCGGAAACAGTTCTTGAAGTTTTTGGAAGTGGGATGGAGTGACCATCCCGGCCGTATTTATTAAAACAAAATTAAAACATTAAACGTTTCATGTTATGTACAATTTCATTACCACATTGCGATGTTTGGCTAACCTTAACAGATTCTCTAATACAGAGGTTCTCCTAGCCGAACTAGCATCCTACAAAACATTTTCTTGACATATTGAAATTGTACATCCTAACGTTTAAGGGCCAACGGCAAGGTCATAACCGGTGTCAAGATCCCTAACTAGACTTACCCCTCCCACTTGGGAGGGGCGACAGCACGGAGGCGTACCTCAAGTGCAACTACTACCAATTTCCCTTGACTTGACGGGGGCACCTAAAGACTCGACGCCAGTTAAAGGTCGTTCGAATACTCGTGTGAGGTATCTAGAAGGTATCGTAGACCTTATCCCAACCCCACACAACTTACCGCATCTGCCGTCGCAGATGTCACTGGCCCCGGGAAATTCCCCAGGAGGGGGCTGTAACCCCTCCTACAAAGGAAGGGGCCTTGACCGCCTTTCCTTTACTTCCGGCGACCCATCCTTAGAAGGGACCGCCTCCCCATTGAGGGGCCAATGGCCACCTCTCCCGAGCGCTCCCATCCGTGTTGGGTGACGCCCACTCATAGGGATCTACTAATTAGTGCTCACCGATCATGACCTTACCGCCACAGGCCGGATAGTTGACCGGCTATCCGGACCCCCCACAAAACTCCTACCTAAAGGTCATGTTTCAACGTTTTTTTTAACCACGCTAAGAAGTCTCCTATGAGTAACTCATTTCCCACCCGAGACAAATGCACACCATCCCCTAAATACATACTGTCATCATTAATACAACCATGCGAGATAGAATGCAATGTCTTGGAACGGAACAACCTGCTCACTTTGTTATTAAGTTTTCTAACAGAATGGTTCAAAGCAGGAATCGAAACAGCCCCCCGCCACACTTTTCGTGGGATCATATGAGACCACGCAATTATGCACCCCGGAACTTTCCTCGCCATCCAACTTACAGTGGAAAGCATTGCCTCTAGGAGAAGTCGTCTACCGGTGGTGACCAAATCATTGCCCCCTAAATGTACTATGACTATAGACGGCGGTGACCTCGTCCGCCCTAACAAACCCTCAAAGAATGCCTGGAACTGGTCAATACAGAGACCGCCCCTTCCGTAGAAGGACACTCTGTACCCGTATTCCCCAGCTACGTGAATCATATCACCTGCTTTGAATACGTCTGCGGCACGCCTCACGTATGAGTGGCCCACGACCCACACCTCTTTTCTCACAGCCGGTGATGTCTGACCGCTGGCCTGGTGTTGGGTCGACTGCATAGTCCGCCCCGCCTCGAAGGCTTGCGTAACTGAAAACCAAACAAAAGACAAGAAGCGTGAGTACATTATTACAGCTTCACAACATGTGCAACCGCACATACCTCTTATAACAATCGGAGGACCAACGCCCCACTCGTTTCACTTGTTCCACATTAAGACCCCTGGCTGTCGCTTCAGTGGCAGCCCCTATCCGAAAGGAATGGGTCCCAAATTCGCCCGGGTCCAAGCCCGCTGCGGTAATTGACATCGCAAGCACCCGCTGAAACTGAAATTTCGTCAGTGGGGTGGCGTCCGCGTATCTCAACAATGTCCCTCCCCATGATGCCACCCTTCGTGCTAGGTAGTCTTCTAAACACTTTACCGGACACATGGAGGACCCTGGAATCCTGCGAATGACTATGCAGTCCCCTATCCCATCTTGATCGGTTTTGGACTTGACAAAGGAGACAGTCATCGTCTCACCCCTGATCTGAATGTGTTCCCGGCACAAACCCCCCACCACATCCTGTTTGTTCCTTGCCACCAGCTCACTTATCCTCATCGCCCCATGAAATGCAAGCGTAAAAGCAGCTCGGAACAAACAGGCCTCGAACTGAGACGAGCATGTGGCGGGGAGTGTGGCCAGCAACTGGGACAACCTATCCAGACCTATCGGGCGCCTCTCATCTACTCTGCGACCCTCAAGGCGTTGCCACCCACGCAGCGCTTTCTGTACCACAAAAGACGCTGTCGGGTCCTGGATATTATGAGCCCTGGCAACAAAGGAAATGGCAGCACGATGCCTCTGGGCTGTAGCCACTGACCTCCCGGCCCTACGCAAGGACATCAGAAAATGTACTACCCAATCCTCATGCCCCCAAAGCCCCCCTCTCTCAGTCCCCAAAAAGGCTAAATAGGCCCGAAACGCCCCTTCGTATGCCTTCCTCATCCTTGGTGCTAGACTCTCTCCCACGAGGTAACGAAGTTCGGGGCACCGAGAGACCAGAGAGCTTCGGGAAAGGGTGCCGGCTCCGGGTCCGCTGAGGGAAGGAAACCCGAGAAAGCCTGCATTTGAAAACGAGACAGTGCATCAGCCGCCTGATTCATCACCCCTGGGACATGTTTCGCTCTGAATACCACGTTCCGTTGCATACACAGTAAGACAATTTCTTTAAGCAGCCTTAAAATCATTTTACAACGTGCAGCCTGACTATTGATGCATTCTACAACGGTCATATTGTCAGACCAAAATATGACAGAGTGATTTTTGAATCCCTCAGGCCAGGTTCTGAGGGCCACCAAAATGGGAAACAGTTCAAGGAAAGCAATATTACTCGTCAGCCCCTCTTCATGCCACCATGTTGGCCACCTTTGTGCCGACCATTTTGTGCCGAAGATGGCGCCAAAGCCCATGCTTCCCGCTGAATCCGTCCATAGACCAAGCTCCTCAGAGGACAAGGCTGGTTTGTTCCAGACGACTCGACCATTGAAATCCGCCAAAAATGCTAACCAAATACGCATGTCTTGGCGGACCTCAGCCGATAGTCTCGTGCGATGATGACCCTCCTTTAGGCCAACCATCGCCTGGGCAATTGAACGGGAAAAGGGGCGGGCCATTGGGATCACCCTCAGGGCAAAATTCAACTTCCCCACCAATTGCTGCAATTGATGCAGCGTAACTTTAGATGCATTTATACATGTTTGCAGGGCTGCCCTGAATTTCGACACTTTGGCAGCTGGTAAACGAAAACAACCCTCACTAGAGTCCAACTCGATCCCCAGAAACTCGAGGCAAGTCGTGGGACCCACAGTTTTACCTGGTGCCAATGGCACGCCAAATCGATCCATTAATACACAAAATTCAGTCAAGGCCCGGGCACATTCGTCATCCCCAGCGGCCCCAAGGAACAGAAAGTCATCAAGGTAATGCATCACATTTCGAAAACCCGTTTCCTTCGTGTAAACCCATTGTAGAAAACTACTGAATTTCTCGAAATATGCACAAGATATAGAGCACCCCATCGGCATACACCTATCCATGTAATACGAACCTTGAAACATGAATCCCAGAAGACGTTGGTCGTCCGGGTGTACCGGGAGCAAACGGAACGCTGACTCGATATCTGATTTCGCCATCAGCGTCCCGGGCCCCAGGCGATTCAAAATGGCTACGGCCTCATCGAATGATGCGTACCGCACCGAACATACCTCTGGATCAATTGCATCGTTCACAGAAAGGCCATGAGGAGCTGATAAATTGTGGATCAATCGAAACTCACCTGGGTCCTTCTTGGGGACCACCCCTAAAGGAGAACAGACAAAATTCTGTACCGGGGGAACACTAAACGGGCCGGCAACCCGACCTCGGATAACCTCTTTCCGGATCTTATCCTGCACTACAGTCGTATGCTGCAAGACGGAAAGTTGATTTTTGCACGTCCCGACACCCTGAAAGTCCCCCACCGGGATGCGGAAACCATATGAAAAACCGTTCCGCAGCACCCCAGCAGAAGTACGATCTGGGTATTCGCTGAGCCAGGGAATCATCGCCAAGGTATCAATCGGGGTTGGTAAAGGCGCCCCTCGGACTACATTAGACCTGTTTGGCGCCTCCTCTACCCCCATTCTCACCCGTTCTGGCTCTGCACGAGGACTCAGGATGGGGTGCCCCGCAACCACTACATTCGTGCTTGAACTTACACGATCCCGGGGGCCTAGTACATTTACCTTTGTTGAAATTGAAACAGAAACCCTTCTTCCCTGCATTGCCAGCGGGTCTCGGATAATCGTCGGTACCCGTACCCGACCGAAAGGGCGTCCCCCCATATTGGCGGGAGGACTCACCAACAGTACTCCCTACCAACGGCATTTTCAACATCCCTGACTCTTTCATTTTATCCCATGTCAAAGAATCATAACAGTCCCAGGTTAAACTTTTGTTATGCTCCATCGCTTTCCTGAAAAGGTTGTCATAACAGAACCATTGGTTACCTTGGTGCGAAGTCGAGTACCCCATAATTCGTGACTGATATACTGGAAACTCAGGGAGCAATTCAGGCCTACGTTCCCCCAAAATTGACGTAAAAATTCCCCATGCATTGCCCCAGTTGCCAATATTCTCATTCACTTTAAAGGCGGCCATTTTTGCGCGCCAGACACTTGGATGCATCAGATCCTTTTGACTCTTAACAGTTTCCACCTCATAATGATCAACAAGCAAGGAGAAAATGTTTACATATTCCCCCGCCCAAATCTTTTCCTTTATTGCCAAAGGAACATGTTGCCCCAATTTCTCTCTACGAGAGGGTGTTGACTCATCCCTCGCGATCGGCAATGGCCGCTTACCTGCACCGAACGCTGCTTCCGCCACTCGTGGCTTGTCTATCACCGCAGCCGGCGCGGGTACTTTGGCTGTATCACGTTTCTCGCGCAACTGTTTTATCAGTGCTTGCGCTTCGGCAGCCGTGGCGCCCTCGCTACTGTCCCCCAACCAGGCTGTTAACTGTGCCGCCAACTCGGGAGGCATATCCTCAGTGGATGTCGGGGTGACTACGACGGGAATCGGATTCCCTTCCTTCGGTACCGGGGCCGGTACCGGGGCTGGCGCCTCGAGCGGGGAACAGGGAACCGGGACGTCTCCCCCGGCTGGCCCCCTTCTCGGCCTCTTTGGCTTCCCTCCAGCCGATGGACGCCCCGATCCCTCCTCCCCGTCTCGCTCCGCCAACCGCTTCTTTATTTCGGACATCTCCTTCATGAGGACCCGAACCATCTGGTCAGTCGTCATTCTCTTCGCGCCCTTCTTGGGCATCTTTCAAACAAAGTATCTAGAAGACAAAAAGAAAGATCAAAACGCTCAAAATTGGCTCTTCGTTCTGTCCCGAGCTCACGTGCAGCGAGGAGGTGCAGCTTCAGAGCACAAGAACAAGAGGATGTCTTCTGGTCTTGCGTCCCTTTTTATCCGTCTTCAGGGCGGGCGTATACCCGCCCCTGCCTGCCCCGAGGGCGTGGCTGGCTGCGTCAGTGTCTAGGCCAGCCCACTCTAGGGCGGGAACGGGCGCGCCCCAGCTACGCCGCTTCGGGCATACCAGCCGAGACGCGCCTCCCGCCCAAAAATGGCTTCCCGGGGGGATCGAGGCACTCTGCCATACGTTCGGGGGGACCGAGTTGGTCGCCCCTTTCCATATTACATCATTCATGACATGGTCAGTGACATCACTGATGACATCACTGATGACATCTCAAATGACATCACTGATGACATCACTGATGACAACATCCAGTGACTGTATGTTTCTGTGAAGTTAAAATATGTCTTACATATTGAAGAATGAGTGGATGTATAAGTGTCTGGATGAAGGATTTAGTAGGTGCATGACTGACTGTATGAGTGAGTGATTAAATGTGTCTCACTGAGTGCATGGGTTAGTGACTAAACTGTCTTAATTTGTGCATCATTATGTCTGTTGTTCTGTAAACTGTTGCATGTGTTGATAAGTAGCTATATGAGTAACTATATGGGTTATTGATTGGTTGCCCAAGTATTTGTATGGGAGACTGAGTGTGTGTGTGGGTGGCTGGGAGGTGTATGACTCTGTGCATAGATGTGTGAGCAGTTGATTCACTAGATGTATGGTTTCAAAAGTGCATGTGGAAACAGCTCTATAGAGGGTTGACTGTGTGCATGAGTGTATTGGTGAGTGAATGGATATCTCAGTGCTACATGTCAAAGTAAGTACATATGTAAAACACAGTACATGTGAGAGTTGACATATATAAATAACTGTGCATAAGAGCCAGTGAATGTGTGAGTGGCTGTATGGATCATTGTGAACTTGTATCAGGGATTGTATAAGAGAGTAAATATGTGTTAGTATAGGTTTGAATAAGTAAAGTTTGTATAACTGTATAGTTGAGGAAATGGAGGTGTGATTGATTCTTTGCATGACTGACTATGTGTGTGAGTAACTCCATGGATGAGTGACAGTCTGTGAGTGTCTGTTTACACTGATTGTATCTAAGGTTATATTAGAGTCTGAAGAGGTTCATTGTATTATCACATGAATGATATCATCAGTGATGTGATCAGTAATGTCAAATGAGATGTCATCAGTGATGTCATCAGTGATGTCATTTGAGATGTCATCAGTGATGTCATCAGTGATGTCACTGGCCATGTCATGAATGATGTCATATGTGACATCATCAGCAGTGGATTGCGGGTGCGCGATATATAGTTAGTACAACTAACTATATATGGAATTTCAATGGTTTTGTGTGAGTAAAATAAGGTTTTGTAAATGCGAATTCCTAACTATATATGGTCTATAACCTATGGTTTTTTCAGTGAATTTTCAAGGTTTTGTAAATGCTAATTCCTAACTATATATGGTCTATAACCTATGGTTTTTCAGTGAATTTTCAAGGTTTTGTAAATGCTAATTCCTAACTATATATGGTCTATAGCCTATGGTTTTTTCAGTGAATATATATATATACATACATATATAAACATATATCATCTGTATATCTATATAAATACAAACATAAATGCATGCATACATATACTTATATGCATACAGATGCATGTTATTTACATGAAAGTTGAAAAAACACTAATAAAAGCAAAGCTAAAAAGCCACCTCATTACAAACAGAATGGCTTTAACTTAAACGAGGGCGAGATCTATTGCATTTTCAATGCTTGTTTAGTTTGGTTCCATCAAGAAGGCATTCAGATGTGTTACACATTTGCCATAAATTCTGAATGTTAGCACTCTAGTTGCACATTAGATCACTGTAGTAAAGCTACTGCTCACCAGGGACGTCTGCTGCTGGTATTCAAAGTGCATGTTTCAGTCTGCATGTCAGAGTTTTTTTAATGAAATAGAAGAGGATTTGAGAAGTCACTCAAAATGATCCCTAATTTTTCTTTCTGAAGCACTAATCATACTTTCTATGGCAAAATTAACCCCCTCATGTTGTTCCTTTTTAAATTGAGTGTTTTCAGACTTACCACTTCATTCCAATCAAGATGGCTTCTGGTGTGCCATACTTTTGTCATAAGTAAGACTGTTAGCGCTCTAGTTGTTCTTTAGAACACTCTGGGACATTCTGTCATTGGGCTATACTTGGGGTACATCTGGGTGATATTTGGGCTACATTTAGGCTCTTTTGTCTCTGGTGGCCATCTTGGGAGACTGTATGTCAGAATTTTTTAATGAAATTGAAGAGGGTTTGAGAAGTCACTCAAAATGTGCCCTAATTTTTCTTTCTGCAGCACTAATCATAATTCATATGGCAAAATATACCCCCTCATTTTGTTCCTTTTTAAATTAAATGTTTTAAGAGTTACCACTTTATTCCAATCAAGATGGCTTCAGGTGTGCCATACCTTTGTAATAAGTAGGACTGTTAGCGCTCTAGTTGTTCTTTAGAACACTCTGGGACATTCTGTCATTGGGCTATACTTGGGCTACATCTGGGTGATATTTGGGCTACATTTGGGCTCTTTTGTCTCTGGTGGCCATTTTGGGAGACTGCATGTCAGAATTTTTTAATGAAATAGAAGAGGATTTGAAAAGTCACTCAAAATGTGCCCTAATTTTTCTTTCTGCAGCACTAATAATACCTTCTATTGTAAAATATACCCCCTCATTTTGTTCCTTTTTAAATTAAATGTTTTAAGAGTTACCACTTTATTCCCATCACGATGGCTCCAGGTGTGCTATACCTTTGTAATAAGTAGGACTTTTAGCGCTCTAGTTGTTCTTTAGAACACTCTGGGACATTCTGTCATTGGGCTATACTTGGGCTACATCTGGGTGATATTTGGGCTACATTTGGGCTCTTTTGTCTCTGGTGGCCATTTTGGGAGACTGCATGTCAGAATGTTTTAATGAAATAGAAAAGGATTTGAGAAGTCACTCAAAATGTGCCCTAATTTTTCATTCTGCAGCACTAATCATACTTTCTATGGCAAAATATACCCCCTCATGTTGTTTCTTTTTAAATTAAATGTTTTAAGAGTTACCACTTTATTCCAATCAAGATGGCTTCAGGTGTGCCATACCTTTGTAATAAGTAGGACTGTTAGCGCTCTAGTTGTTCTTTAGAACACTCTAGGAGGCTGCAGTAGAATACAAAGGAATCAACTGACAGTCTCTGTCCTTGTTGGATGTACATGTTTTACTGAGAATGTCAGACTTCATTTTCACATGACTGAGAAAGATAATGTGAATTTACAGAAAATATGCTTTCAGTTTAGCTTATAGATCCCCTTCCAAACCACTGTGGGAAAATCATGAGATATTAGTTTTCTTTCAAACAATATTCATGATATCACAGCAGAAGGTTTTTTCACATGGTAAAATCACCTTAGAACCCACCACAATTCCTAAAACGAGTATGGTACCATCAACAAATGATTTATAATGTAACTAAAGTCCTAACACCCTCTATTAACTACAATGCTTTTTAATGAGGTGCTATCATGTATATTGGTCCCAAGATGGCTGCCAACACTTCTTGGATGAAGTGCTGACAGCCAATCAGATCAGATGTGTGGTTAGGCTCCGCCCAGATATATATCTTTTTTTGAACCTAAATTACTCAAAATCCACTGGAGCACATATATTGAGACCTAGCAAAGGCACATCGGGCTAACAGTCCCTACAATTTTGCCAAGTTTCGTGCAAATCCATTCAGCCGTTCGAGCTAAAAGTGAGGCCAACCGCCCTATGGAAATTAACATGGGAAAAACGCGTTTTGGGACCCCCCTTTTTTCTCGGCCCCCCCTTGATGAAACCCCCCCAAATTGTCAGGGGCTGCTCAGAAACAAAATGTGCCATTTTCCTGAAAATTTCAGCCGATTCTGTCCACAAACGCCAAAGTTATTAGACATAGAATTTTCAAAAGTCCCATAGAGAAAAAATCCTAACTATATATACCTACTGGCGACCGCCAGTAGGTAATATATATATATATATATTCCCTGAAAAAAACCATAGGTTTCACACCAGTTATAGTTAGGAATTAGCATTTAAAAAACCTATCAAATTCACTGAAAAAACCATAGGTTTCACACCAGTTATAGTTACCTGGAAATTTTACTGACATAAAACCATTAAAACCATTGAAATTCCCACGTTATAGTTAGTTGGACTCACTATAACTTGCGCGTGTAATGCACTGCTGATGACATCACATATTACATATTAATAAGGAAAATGATTATGCATATATATATATATATATATATATATATGTATGTATGTTACCTACTCGCGATAGCCAGTAGGTATATATAGTTCGGATTGGCTACCATAGGAAATTCCGAACATTCTATTGGGAATAACTTTGGTGCCGATTGAGGGATCTGCCTGTATTTTTCCTTAAAATGGTCTAGCTGCGCTCCGCTCCTTCCCTGAAAGGTTCAGGGGGATTCATGAAGTGGGGGCTGAGAAAAAAGGGGGGTCCCAAAACGTGTTTTCCCCATGTTAATTTCCATAGGACGGTCTGACAAGTCTACAGCCCGAACCGCTGAACGGAATAACGCCAAACTTTGCAAAATTGTAGGGACTGGTACGCAGATGTGCCTTTGCTATGTTTGGTGAAAATTGCTCTAGTGGTTTTTATGAAAATTAGGTTCCAAAACACACACATATCTACATGAGCTTACGGGTCCACGCACGGTACACGTACCGTTCGCGTACCGTACGCGTACCATACGCGTACGTGCGCGTACCCTTACGTGCGCGAGTGCGATCCTGAATGGCTGGCAGTCGACTGTCAACATTCCAAACTGTCCAAACCAGGAAGAGTTGACCACCATCTTGTTTCTCAGGAGAACTGAGGCAAAAGAGAACCTAAAACAAGAGTGGAAAACACGAAAAGGGGGCAGGGTAGAGACCCCCCAACGCCCTAGCTCTTCTCATGGGGTCTCAGAAAAAAAAAAAAGAAAAATCGTGGGTTACGCACACTGTACGCGTATATGTGTACGTACGTATGCGTACCGTGCGCGTACCGTGTGCGTACCCCATGATTTTATTAAAAAATAATAATTTTGCCCTTGGGGTCCTTCTGGGACAACCTGAGAAGGGCTAGGGGGTCAGGGAGTCTCTACCCTGCCCCCTTTTAGCGTTTTCCACTCTTGTTTTGTGCTCTCTTGTGCCTCAGTTCTACTGAGAAATGAGACGGCTACTCAGGTGGTGCCTGAAGGATATTAACATATAAAAACGTTATTCGCTAATAGAATTTGCATTTACAAAACCTTTGAAGTTTTTAAAAAAAAATATAGGTTTCAAGCCAGATATAGTTAGGAATTAGCATTTAAAAACCTTGCAAATTCACTGAAAAAAACATAGGTTTCAGGCCTTATATAGTTAGGAATTAGCATTTAAAAAACCTTTGAAATTTACTGAAAAAACCATAGGTTTCAGGCCTTATATAGTTAGGAATTAGCTTTAAAAAAACTTTGAAATTCACTCAAAAAAAGTTTTAGGGGTGTTATAGTTTGCTGGACATTTTACTCATACAAAAACATTGAAATTGCTCCTATATAGTTAGTTGGACTAACTATATTTCGCGCACCCGCAATGCACAGCTGATGATGTCACATATTAGATCATTCATGACATGGTCAGTGAGATCACTGATGACATTTCAAATGACATCACTGAAGACATCACTGATGACATCATCCACGTGACAATCACATCCACCTTTTCATACACAAGTAAAATCTTTCATCACTCTTTGTAAAATACAGACTATCATATTTGAATGCATTGTCACAGCAATACAAGTATCAAAAAACCCACTCAGTGATTCATAGATGTATGCACACATCTAATCACTTACCTGTAGATTCACTCATACATGCTGTCAATGAACGATAGAACACTATCAAAAATACTTATATACCTATATCAACATTACACAGCAGCACACATCTTATTCACGTATGAAGTCATCCTACTCACTCAGGCAAACAATGGATCATACTTACATACTTACTTAACTACACACTTATACAAACCCCACTTCATCTATTCATTTAGATAGTAAGTCATACTGAGAGAATTATAAAATCATTATTACAAGTATATAGTTAGCCATACAGTAACTCACACAATCATTGAGTCTTAAGGATACTTATTTATATACAACAACTGACACATACACTGCATTTTATTTTTCTAGTTTGTTGGACATGTACCATTGAGAAATATATTTGCTCATCACTACACCCTTAAAGAGATTCACTCACCCAAACTGTTAGAACATGTAATTTTAACTTCATATATCTACTGAATCAACTATTCACACATCTTTGGACAGTCACACACCCCCCCAACGAACCACACACACTTTCACTCTCCCATAGAAATACTCAGTTATCTAATCAATAACTAATATAGACTTTCACATAGCTAGTAACCAACTGGAGAACCAGTTTACACAACAACTGACAAAGTGATACAGATATTCGCACAGTTTAGTCCCTATCCACTATATTTAGTGAGACACTATAAATTGGTCAAGTAAACAGTCAATTACACTGCTACTAAATCCTCCATCCAAATATTTATTTATATATATCCATTCATTGTTCAATGCAAATTGCTATGTATATAATGCATATTCAAATAAAGAAGGAAACCAAATTCACTGGATGATGTTTATCAGTGATGCCATCAGTGATGTCATTTGAGATGTCATCAGTGATGTCACTGACCAGGTCATGAGTGATGTAATATGTGATGTCATCAGCAGTGCATTACACGCGCAAGTTATAGTGAGTCCAACTAACTATAACGTGGGAATTTCAATGGTTTTATGTCAGTAAAATTTCCAGGTAACTATAACTGGTGTGAAACCTATGGTTTTTTTCAATGAATTTCATAGGTTTTTTAAATGCTAATTCCTTTCTATATCGAGTTTCTAACCTTTTTTTTTTACAATTTGCTGTTTTGTGTAAGTATTCATTTTTTTTTTGATATAATTTTTTTCATTTGCGCTCTGGGTGCGCGCTCCGGTAAGCTCTCCGGTAAGCTTTCTGGTAAGCTAACCGGTGAGTTCACCTGAAAGCGCACCCAGAGCGCTACTTTCGTTCGTGAAAAAAAATATGAATGAAAAGTTAATAATAATGCAAAACATTTCGTACCATACAAATAAAATCAGTTTTTTTTAATAAGGAAAATGATTATGCATTTCCGTAAAAGTTTGATGACAACACTTCGGCGCGCAATGTAAGTGCCCTCGGAAGCGCCTACATTCGCGCCGCATAAACGCACCCGGAAGCGCCTACGTTCGCGCCACGTTTGCGCCCCGGAAGCGCCTATGTTCGCGCCGCGTAAACGCACCCGGAAGCGCTCCGGAGCGCGCAGCGTAAGCGCGTCGGGTCATATGACCTTAAAATAACACTTTTCATTGGTTGCTAACATTTTTTTTTACAAAGAATGAAATCCCCACCCATTTCCTTCACTTCTTCTTTCACTTTTGTGACTGAAAGACCTGCCTTTTTGCTCTAGGTTATTTCTTGGTTTTTCAATGGCTGCCAGACAATCCAGCAGTGAGGATGACTCCAATGAATTCATCAATGAAGAGCCTCCTCAACGAAAAGTTAAGGAACATTTCATTTGGAAATTTTTTAAAATCCCACATGGACAAAAAAAGGTCAATGCTCCAAAAGTACAATGCAGGATCTGCAAAGAAGAGCTGTCACGAGGTAACCCTTTGAAAAAGTACTCTTTTGGGAACTTCACTATGATCCGGCATGTGGAGAGGAAGCACCCCCAGAATTTTGCCTGGGAAAGTGTCAGGGCTCTGGCACAAGAGGTTCCCAGTGATGGGGCCTCTACATCCACCGGAGGAGCAACTTCTTCTGGGAGGGAGCAATCACAGGAGCAGGTGCCAAACATTCAACCTGCATTTAACCATGGTATCGTCAGATGCAGATACTGCAATCGACTCCTCACCTATGGGGAGCAAAGTGTCCGGCTCATGGTTCGAGCATTGGAGAACCATAGCTGCCCTTCCCACCCCTAATTTTCTTTCGTTTTTTTTGCTCCTGTTGAGCAGTTTCCATTCCCTGTTTTTGTTCCTGTTTTGAAAAAAGAAGAAAACCAAAAGTTCTTTTCAGAACTACCTCCAATTCTCATCAAAGAGCTATATTCTTAAAAAAATGAAAAAGAATAAGTGAAATAGAGTGCATTGATAATTGAAAGGAGAATGAGTAAGAAAGAACAGAAAGGTATGAGAGGTGAAAGGAAGTGAAGTAGGTGGACTGAAAGAAGGTGAGTGTTAGGAAAGAAAGTTATGAGAAGAAGAGTGAATATGGGGAATGATGATATTCAATGAAAATGTTGAAAAGGAACAGGAGTGTTGAAGGTTAAGAAAAGATGCATTGCTGGAGTTGAAGGTAGAAGGCCTCATTTATGAAGCCATGCGTCACTTTAACGCCACCAAAGCATCACTTTTTGTTACACAACAGTCCAATAAAAAATACACCTTATTTATTCATATTTACAAAGTGGCGTTTCTAGGTAAATACGTCACTTTGTAATCCCCTGTGCCACATTATTCCGACGTCAGGTGTAATGTATGCAAGAAGGACGTATTGACGCAAGAAAGGGTCGTAGAGGTGACACAGTGAATAAACTGGAGGCCTCATTTCTGAAAAGTGACGCATCGCTACGTGAAAACAGCGATGCGTCACTTTTCTGGGCGCACTCCTTATGACATTCCAGATATGTCATAATTAATTTCTGACTAATCAATTCGCAAGGAGTTACAGATACGTCAGTATTTCTGACGTATCTGTAAACACAAAATTGACACATTACTGGAGTGCGTCACAAAAGTGACGCAACTCCAGTAATGTGTCCTTTCACATGGGGAAAGCACCATGTGAAAGGTCTTGCGTCAGTCTTACACCTGCTGTGAGGCAGGCGCAAGATTTTGACGCAACAGCATCCTAAAAGTGACGCAGTGAAATCTCATAGATTTCACTGCGTCGCTATTACCAAGCTTTTTGCGGGGGAAGGCACCCTCTGCTTACATTATACCTGACCCAGGTATATTGTGGCACAGGGTTTTAAAAAGTGACCCATCTACCTAGATGCGTCACTTTTTAAATATAGCGCAACAAGGCGCATTTTTTTTACACCGCTGGTGCGATGCGTCACTTTTCTGTGCGCACTCCTTACGACATTCCAGATGTGTCATATTTAATGTATGACGAATCATGTCGCAAGGAGTTACAGATACATCAGTATTTCTGACGTATCTGTAAACACAAAAGTGACGCATTGCTGGAGTGCGTCACAAAAGTGACGCAACTCCAGTAATGCGTCCTTTCACATGGGGAAAGCACCATGTGAAAAGTCTTGCGTCAGTCTTACACCTGCTGTGAGGCAGGCGCAAGATTTTGACGCAACAGCATCCTAAAAGTGACGCAGTGAAATCTCATAGATTTCACTGCGTCGCTATTACCATGCTTATTGCGGGGGAACGCCCCCTCTGCATACATTATACCTGACGCAGATATAATGTGGCGCACGGTTTTAAAAAGAGACCCATCTACCTAGATGCGTCACTATTTAAATATAGCACAAAGGCGCATTTTTTTACACCGCTGGTGCGATGTTTAGACTGTTTAGAATGTTTACAGACACCCAAGAGCCAATCAGCTTTCCGCGCGCAAGTCGCGTGTCGCGCCTGGTGCGCTCCCCGGTGCGCGCACCGGAGCGCGCCTATAGATATATATATATTTTGGAAACTAAATTACTCAAAATCCACTGCAGCACATATCTTGAGACATAGCAAAGGCACATCGGGCTACCAGTCCCTACAATTTTGCCAATTTGGTGTAAATCCATTCAGCCGTTCCGGCTAAAAGTGAAATCGACCGCCCTATGGAAATTAACATGGAGAAAACGCGTTTAGGGACCCCCCTTTTATCTCAGCCCCCGCTTGACGAATCCCCCCCAAACTTTCAGAGAAGGACCGGGGCGCCGCGAGGCCATTTTGAGGAAATTTTCAGGCAGATTTGTCAACCGAAGCCAAAGTTATTCCAAGTAGAATTTTGAGATTTAACATTGAAAAAAATCCTAACTATAACTACCTACTGGCGACCGCCAGTAGGTAATATAATATATATATATATATATATATGTATATGTATGTATATATATATATATATATATATATATATATTACCTACTGGCGGTCGCCAGTAGGTAGTTATAGTTAGGATAATTTTCAATGTTAAATCTCAACATTCTATTTTGAATAACTTTGGCGCCGGTTGACGAATCTGCCTGAAATTTTCAGGAAAATGGTCTCATGGCGGTCCGGTCCTTCCCTGAAAGTTTGGGGGGGATTCGTCAAGCGGGGGCCGAGATAAAAGGGGGGTCCCAAAACGCGTTTTCCCCATGTTAATTTCCATAGGGCGGTCGATTTCACTTTTAGCCCGAACGGCTGAATGGATTTCCACCAAACTTGGCAAAATTGTAGGGACTGGTAGCCCGATGTGCCTTTGCTATGTCTCAAGATATGTGCTCCAGTGGATTTTGAGTAATTAAGGTTCAAAAAAATATATATATCTATAGCAGCGCTCCGGTAAGCGCACCGGTACGCGCACCGGGCGCGTCACGCGACTTGCGCGGAGAAAGCTGATTGGCTCTGGGGTGTCTGTAAACATTCTAAACAGTCCGGAGCGGCCGCCATCTTGTGTCTCGGTAGGATCGAGACACAAGAGGTGGCCAAAACAAAGGGGGAAATGACCATAAGGGGGCAGAGTAGACCCCCCTTGACCCCCTAGGTTTGATGTGGGGGCCATAAAAGGGCCCCACGGGGCAAAAAAAAAATAAAAAAATTTTTTGATTTTCGCGGGGTGAGCGCCCGGTACGCGCACCGGGCGCGTCACGCGACTTGCGCGGAGAAAGCTGATTGGCTCTGGGGGGTCTGTAAACATTCTAAACAGTCTGGAGCGGCCGCCATCTTGTGTCTCGGTAGGATCGAGACACAAGAGGTGGCCAAAACAAAGGGGGAAATGACCATAAGGGGGCAGAGTAGACTCCCCTTGACCCCCTAGGTTTGATGTGGGGGCCATAAAAGGGCCCCACGGGGCAAAAAAAAAAAAAAAATTTTTTTGATTTTCGCGGGGTGAGCGCCCGGTACGCGCACCGGTAAGCGTACCGGGGAGTGTACCATGGGGAAAAAGAATGACAGTTTTAAAAGTAGCTGATTAGAAAAAAAATGTTTAGTTGTTTTTTTTATATATACACATACATATATATAAATGCATATGCACATATATATATGCATATATGTCTATATGTGTGCGTGTAGAGAGAGGTAGAGAGGTAGAGGTGTAGAGGTAGAGAGGTAGAGAGGTAGAGAGTAGAGAGTGAGTAATAGAGAGTAGAGAGTGAGTAGTAGAGAGTAGTAGAGAGCAGTAGAGAGAGTAGCAGAGTGAGTAGTAGAGAGTAGTAGAGTGAATAGTAGAGTGAGTAGTAGAGAGTAGTAGAGAGTGAGTAGTAGAGACTGAGTAGTAGAGAGTAGTAGAGAGTAAGTAGTAGAGTGAGTAGTAGAGAGCAGTAGAGAGTGAGTAGTAGAGAGTGGGAGAGAGTAAGTAGTAGAGAGTAGTGGAGAATATTCCAAAGTTTGGCACAGCACCACTTTCACAATGAGTCCAATCAAATCATATCACTTAGAGTACTTATTGAAGCGCTGAATCTTGGTGTATATTCAAATGCTTTTATTTTCCTTAAGTTTATGTACCACAGCCAGCCGAAACGTTTCGTTCTGTACAACAGAACTTCTTTAGGGCGTTCTTATTTCCTTCAAGTTATGTCGGTATCCCGTTGTCATATAACTAGATATTTCTTCCAAATGTTAGACGAGACATAAGTATATTCTTATTAAAAGTGACTAGGAATCAATTTTACCCACACAATTCGGGCAGACTTGAGTAATTTATAGCATCCTCAAAGTCAGTCTTTCAAAAATTCCAAAGTATAGGACATGATAATCCAAATCCAAATGTTTCTCAAGAAAAGTCATTTACAATCGTTCGGAATATCGGTGTTTGGGCAGATATGATCCAGGGACCCCCAGTATGCAAGGGGAATTAGTCCCCCCTCTGCAAAGGCGCCAGTGGCCTGCATTGCAGAGAGGTGTAACAAGGGTGTGGCCTCATTACACTTCTCTGCAATGCAGCTCCCTCGTGCATACTGGAGGCTCCTGGTGGACTAGTTGACCCCAGGGACCCCCAGTATGCAAGGGGAATTAGTTCCCCCTCTGCAAACGCGGCAGTGGGCTGCGTTGCAGAGAGGTGTAACAAGGGGCATAGTCTCATTACACCTCTGCAATGCAGCCCCAGGCGCATACTGGAGGTTCCAGGTGGGCTAATAGGCCCCCAGGGGCCCCCAGTATGCAAGGGGAATTAGTTTCCCCTCTTCAAACATGCACGGGGGCTGCGTTGCAGAGAGGTGTAAAAAGGGTTGTGGCTTCATTACACCTCTCTGCAATGCAGTCCACAGGCGCATACTGGAGATTCCTGGTGGGCTTTCAGGTCTTATATAGTTAGGAATTAGCATTAAAAAAACCTTTGAAATTCACTGAAAAAACCACAGGTTTCACACCAGTTATAGTTAGGAATTAGCATTTAAAAAACCTTTGAAATTCACTGAAAAAACCATAGGTTTCACACCAGTTATAGTTAGGAATTAGCATTTAAAAAACCTATTAAATTCACTGACAAAACCAGTTATAGTTAGCTGGAAATTTTACTGATATAAAACCAATGAAATTCCACGTTATAGTTAGTTGGACTCACTATAACTTGCGCGTGCAATGCACTGCTGATGACGTCACATATTACATCACTCATGACATGGTCAGTGACATCACTCATGACATCACTGATGACACCATCCTTGTGACATAGTGACAGACCTCCTTTCACTGTAATGTAACCCTTGAAACACATATTCAAAAATAGAAACTGAAATTTAAAAAAAATGGAGATACCCATATCAGTTGCAACAAGCAATTCAGTAATTCCACCATCTATATGCACATCCAGTCATTCACCAACAGTTCTATATAGTCACTCATACATATACTCACTTATCATATGAAGTGATACACCTATACATCCTGTTACACACCGACAGTCATCCAAAAGTTACTCACACACATACTCACACGTGCAAATAAACTATTGAACATCCATTTATTTGAATATAGAGTTATACACACACTTCCACCTTACTTGTATTGAAAATTACACATATTTATTCTCTTAAACAATCACTTATAGAAACACATACTTATTTAAACAGGAACTCTTACAATCTCTTACTCTCACATATACTCACTTATATACATCAATATTCACATATACTAGATTAAAACATATGTAGTTACTGATAAAGACACTAGTGAGACAGTCATTCACTCACTAACAAACACATATGCACACTCATCCATCCATACAGTCCTGCACATATGCTGTCTTCAAAACACATACAAACAGCGAGTCAGTCACTCATGCATCTATGTGCTAAGTAATACCCCCACCAAACCATATAGACACTCATACTGATACTAAGAGAAACATCTAATAACCCATATACATACGCATGTAGCTACTTACCAACACATGTAGCCACTTACACACAAAGTGAAACAATAATATATATATTTAAATATTTAAACATTACTCACTAATATTTATTTTTCAGAAAGACACATATTCACTGGATGGTGTCATCAGTGATGTCATGAGTGATGTCACTGACCATGTCATGAGTGATGTAATATGTGACGTCATCAGCAGTGCATTGCACGCGCAAGTTATAGTGAGTCCAACTAACTATAACGTGGAATTTCATTGGTTTTATATCAGTAAAATTTCCAGCTAACTATAACTGGTTTTGTCAGTGAATTTAATAGGTTTTTTAAATGCTAATTCCTAACTATAACTGGTGTGAAACCTATGGTTTTTTCAGTGAATATATATATATATATATATATATATATATACACAAATATATATATATATATTCACTGAAAAAAACATAGGTTATAGACCATATATAGTTAGGGATTAGCATTTACAAAACCTTATTTTATTCGCACAAAACCATTGAAATTCCATATATAGTTAGCTGCACTAACTATATATCGCGGACCCGCAATCCACTGCTAATGATGTCACATATTACATCATTCATGACATGGTCAGTGACATCACTGATGACATCACTGATGACATCTCAAGTGACATCACTGATGACATCACTGATGACATCACTGATGACAACACCCAGTGACTGTATGCTTCTGTAAAGTTAAAATATGTCTTACATATTGAAGAATGAGTGGATGTATAAGTGTCTGGATGAAGGATTTAGTAGGTGCATGACTGACTGTATGAGAGAATGATTAAATGTGTCTCACTGAGTGCATGGGTTAGTGATTAAAGTGTCGTAATTTGGCAATCATTATATATGTTGTTTTGTAAACTGCTGCATGTTTAAATCAGTAGCTATATCAGTAACTATATGGGTTATTGAATGGTTGCCCAAGTATTTGTATGGGAGACTGAGTATGTGTGTGGGTGGCTGGGAGGTGTATGACTCTGTGCATAGATGTGTGAGCAGTTGATTCCCTAGGTGTATGGGTTCAAAAGTGCATGTAGAAACAGCTGTATGGACAGTTGACTGTGTGCATGAGTGTATTGGTGAGTGAATGGATATCTCAGTGCTACATGTCAAAGTAAGTACATATGTAAAACACAGTCCATGTGAGAGTTGACATATATAAATAACTGAACATAAGAGCCAGTGAATGTGAGAGTGGCTGTATGGATCATTGTGAACTTCTATCAGGGATTGTATAAGAGAGTAAATATTTGTTAGTATATGTTTGAATAAGTAAGGTGTGTATAACTGTATAGTTGAGGAAATGGAGGTGTGATTGATTCTTTGCATGACTGACTAGGTGTGTGAGTAACTCCATGGATGTGTGACAGTCTGTGAGTGTCTGTTTACACTGAGTGTATCTAAGGTTATATTAGAGTCTGAAGATGTTCATTGTATTATCACATGAATGATATCATCAGTGATGTAATCAGTAATGTCAAATGAGATGTCAGTGATGTCATCAGTGATGTCATTTGAGATGTCATCAGTGATGTCATCAGTGATGTCATTTGAGATGTCATCAGTGATGTCATCAGTGATGTCACTGACCATGTCATGAATGATGTAATATGTGACATCATTAGCAGTGGATTGCGGGTCCGCGATATATAGTTAGTGCAACTAACTATATATGGAATTTCAATGGTTTTGTGCGAATAAAATAAGGTTTTGTAAATGCTAATCCCTAACTATATATGGTCTATAACCTATGTTTTTTTCAGTGAATTTTCAAGGTTTTGTAAATGCAAATTCCTAACTATATATGGTCTATAACCTATGGTTTTTTCAGTGAATTTCATTGGTTTTTTAAAAGCTAATATCTATAGCTGTAAAATATATTCTTTATTACGTGACGTTTCACGTAGCCCGTGAGACGCCTTATGATGCATCGCATAACCGTGACGTATCGTCTCTGCAGCGCAAACCAAACCCGTAACGTAAGCGCGCCAGAGCACGCTTAAAGATATATATATATTTTTTTAACCTTAATTAGACAAAATCCACACGTGCACATATCACAAACGTTCAAAAAACACAATATGTCGGATTCCCGTTACGCTGCCGGTTAGCTGCCCGGTTAACGTACCGGGAAGCACCTTTTCCGCGAAAAATCACAATTTTTTTTTCTTTTGCCCCGCGGGGAACTTTAATAGCCCCCTCATCAATCCTAGGGGTTCAGGAGGGGTCTACCTTACCCCTTTCCTTCATTTACACCTTTTTTTTTTCCACCTCTTGTCTCTCGATCCCACAGAGAGACAAGATGGCGGCCGCTTCAGACTGTTTACAATGTTAACAGCCAATCAGCTTCTCCTCAGACTCCCGTTACACTGCCGGTTAGCTTCCCGGTTAGCTGCCCGGTTAGCTGCCCGGTTCGCGTACCAAGACGCGTCTCTACGGCGAAAAAATCGGAATTTATTTATTTATTTTTTTGGGCCCCGCGTGGCTCTATAATATCCCCCTCATCAATCCTAGGGGGTCAGAAGGGGTCTACCTTGCCCCCTTTCCTACATTTCCCCCTTTGTTTTGGCCTCCTCTTGTCTCTCGATCCTACCGAGAGACAAGATGGCGGCCGCTCCGGACTGTTTAGAATGTTGACAGACACCGGAGAGCCAATCAGCTTCGCATCGCAAAGTTCCGTTACGCGAAAAGTACGCGAACCGGAGCGCTGCCCGGAGCGCTGTTACAGATATATATCTTTTTTTGAACGTTAATTTCTCAAAATCCACTGGAGCACATATATTGAGACCTAGCAAAGGCACATCGGGCTAACAGTCCCTACAATTTTGCCAAGTTTCGTGCAAATCCATTCAGCCGTTCGAGCTAAAAGTGAGGCCAAACGCCCTATGGAAAAATGAATGGGAAAAACGCGTTTTGGGACCCCCCTTTTTTCTCGGCCCCCCCTTGACAACCCCCCCCAAATTTTCAGGAGCTGCTCCGAAACAAAATGTGCCATTTTCCTGAAAATTTCAGCCAATTCCGTCCACAAACGCCAAAGTTATTAGGCATAGAATTTTCAAAAGTCCCATAGGAAAAAATTCCTAACTATATATACCTACTGGCTATCGCCAGTAGGTAATATATATATATATACATATACATATATATATGAAGAACAAGGGTGCCCCCATGGAGGCATCACACGTGGCACAGTTACTGCACACCACCCCCGGCAGCAGCAATCACAGCGAGCACTCGCTTTCTCCGTCTTGCAATATGCCAAACGCGTTTCAAGCCGTAAGCCCTTTGTCAATGGCATGCAATCAGCACAGTGAGGCACTGACATAGATTAGGAACATTTATTAGTTGATGAAGTCAACGACCATGTGGGCGTGTGCAGGCACAGCATTCTGGTAAATGAAGTCCATATGCCTTAAACTCACATTCCCTGTATGACCAAGTGGATTCCGTGCCTCACAATGTCAAAATGTCAACCCGATTGGGTGGAGGACAGCCAAAAATTCACTGTGTTGCTCCCAATGTATTCCGGAGGTGAGGCCCATTCCACTTCTAAACATGCCCACAGTAGCGAGCACAGGACCCGCCTTAGTTCAGAGGTGGGACTTCTGCGCGGCCGGACCAGCCGCAAATTTATGAAAAACAAGGGTGTCCCCATGGAGGCATCACACGTGGCACAGTTACCGCACACCACCCCCGGCAGCAGCAATCACAGCGAGCACTCGCTTCCTCCGTCTTGCAATATGCCAAACGCGTTTCAAGCCGTAAGCCCTTTGTCAATGGCATGCAATCAGCACAGTGAGGCACTGAAATAGAGTAGGAACATTTATTAGTTGATGAAGTCAACGCCCATGTGGGCGTGTGTAGGCACAGCATTCTGGTAAATGAAGTCCATATGCCTTAAACTCACATTCCCTGTATGACCAAGTGGATTCAGTGCCTCACAATGTCAAAATGTCAACCCGATTGGGTGGAGGACAGCCAAAGGTTCACTGTGTTGCTCCCAATGTATTCTGGAGGTGAGGCCCATTCCACTTCTAAACATGCCCACAGTAGCGTGCACAGGACCCGCCTTAGTTCAGCGGTGGGACTTCTCCGCGGGCGGACCAGCCGCAAATTTATGAAAAACAAGGGTGTCCCCATGGAGGCATCACACGTGGCACAGTTACCGCACACCACCCCCGGCAGCAGCAACCACAGCGAGCACTCGCTTCCTCCGTCTTGCAATATGCCAAACGCGTTTCAAGCCGTAAGCCCTTTGTCAATGGCATGCAATCAGCACAGTGAGGCACTGAAATAGTTTAGGAACATTTATTAGTTGATGAAGTCAACGCCCATGTGGGCGTGTGCAGGCACAGCATTCTGGTAAATGAAGTCCATATGCCTTAAACTCACATTCCCTGCATGGCCAAGTGGATTCAGTGCCTCACAATGTCAAAATGTCAACCCGATTGGGTGGAGGACAGCCAAATTTTCACTGTGTTGCTCCCAATGTATTCCGGAGGTGATGCCCATTCCACTCCTAAACATGCCCACAGTAGCGAGCACAGGACCACCTTAGTTCAGCGGTGGGACTTCTCCACGGCCGGACCCGCCGCAAATTTATGAAAAACAAGGGTGTCCCCATGGAGGCATCACACGTGGCACAGTTACCGCACACCACCCCCGGCAGCAGCAATCACAGCGAGCACTCGCTTCCTCCGTCTTGCAATATGCCAAACGCGTTTCAAGCCGTAAGCCCTTTGTCAATGGCATGCAATCAGCACAGTGAGGCACTGAAATAGATTAGGAACATTTATTAGTTGATGAAGTCAACGCCCATGTGGGCGTATCCATGCACAGCATTCTGGTAAATGAAGTCCATATGCCTTAAACTCACATTCCCTGTATGTCCAAGTGGATTCAGTGCCTCACAATGTCAAAATGTCAACCCGATTGGGTGGAGGACAGCCAAAAGTTCACTGTGTTGCTCCCAATGTATTTCGGAGGTGAGGCCCATTCCACTCCTAAACATGCCCACAGTAGCGAGCACAGGACCCGCCTTAGTTCAGCGGTGGGACTTCACGGCGGCCGGACCAGCCGCAAATTTATGAAAAACAAGGGTGTCCCCATGGAGGCATCACACGTGGCACAGTTACCGCACACCACCCCCGGCAGCAGCAATCAAAGCGAGCACTCGCTTCCTCCGTCTTGCAATATGCCAAACGCGTTTTAAGCCGTAAGCCCTTTGTCAATGGCATGCAATCAGCACAGTGAGGCACTGAAATAGATTAGGAACATTTATTAGTTGATGAAGACAACGCCCATGTGGGCGTGTGCAGACACAGCATTCTGGTAAATGAAGTCCATATGCCTTAAACTCACATTCCCTGTATGACCAAGTGGATTCAGTGCCTCACAATGTCAAAATGTCAACCCGATTGGGTGGATGACAGCCAAAAGTTCACTGTGTTGCTCCCAATGTATTCCGGAGGTGAGACCCATTCCACTCCTAAACATGCCCACAGTAGCGAGCATAGGACCCGCCTTAGTTCAGCGGTGGGACTTCTCCGCGGCCGGACCAGCTGCAAATTTATGAAAAATAAGGGTGTCCCCATGCAGGCATCACAAGTGGCACAGTTACCGCACACCACCCCCGGCAGCAGCAATCACAGCGAGCACTCGCTTCCTCCATCTTGCAATATATATATATTCACTGAAAAAAACATAGGTTTCAGGCCTTATATAGTTAGGAATTAGCTTTAAAAAAAACTTTGAAATTCAAAAAAAAGTTTTGAGTGTGATTTTCCTAACTATAACTACCTACTGGCGACCGCCAGTAGGTAATAATAGTTAGGAAAATCACAACATTCTCTTCCCAAGAGCTTTGATGCCGATTTACAAATATTCGCGAAATTTTCAAAACTTAGGTCCCACTTTGGTCCGCTCCTATTTTAAAAGTTTCGGGGTGATTCGGCAAGTGGGGCCCGAGATAACAAGAGGGTCCCAAAACATGTTTTCCCCATGCAATTTTCCATAGGAAAGTTTAGACACGGCTACAGCCCCAACTGCTGAACTTAATTACACCAAATTTGGCAAAAAGGTAGCCCTTGGTTCAGAAAGAGCTCTTTTTTGTTAAATAGTGTAAATCCGTTCAGTAGTTGCTGAGAAAATCAAAGTTAAAAAAATATCAATATCAAGAGGTGCGCAGGATCCGTGCACCCTCCCGATCACGGGCTTCATGCTAATTGGCTGTCAACCCTTCAAACCAGGAAGTGTTGGCAGCCATCTTGTGCCTCGGTAGAACCGAAAAGGGGGCAGACTAGAAACACCCTGACCCCCTAGGCCTGCTTAAGGGTCCCACAAGGTCCACAGGGCCTAAAAATATTTATATTTCTTTTTTAATTGTGGGATGCGCAGAACCGAGCGCAAAAAAAACGAAGCGCGGACTACCGCGCTTTGTTTAAATAAAGCCCCCAGGTGGGCCAGGTCCTGGGGGCAAAAAAAAAGTGTTGGGGGAACTTGGCCCCCCCACACTGCTCCATGTACCGCCACCCAGAGGCTTTTATTTTTAACGTGGTGGGACTTCCAAGCCCCAGGGACCACCACCCTCAGGGCTTTTGAAAAGTATTTGTGGTGGCTCATGGCCCCCCGCAGCAGTGGGGACTGCCACCCCGGGGCTTTTGTAAAATATTGGCGGGCACATGGCCCCCCCCTCAGCCCTGGGGACCGCCACCCCCTGGGCTTGTTCTAAAAAATAACTACCTGTGTGGGGGGCTCGAACCCCCCACATGCCCCGTGGACCGCCACCTCCCGGGGTCTCTAAATATGCAAATTGGGGGTCTGTTACGTTCCCCCAAGCCCCTTGGACCACCACCTCCCCGGGGCTTTAACAATGTTGGGAGAGGGCCGCGCAGCCCCACTCCTGGAGCTGTCTGATGGCCCTGGGGACCGCCACCCCCCAGGCCGGCTCCTGCAGTGTCCCGGCTGCCCACCCCCAGGACATTGCTGTGTGCTATGGGCGGGCGGGAGCCTTTCGGCTCCCGCCCTGCCATAGCAAACAGCGGTTTGGTTTTTGGAAGAGAGAGCAGGGAAACCTGCCCTCTCTTCCAAATAACTAAAGTAGATTGCTTTTTCACAAGGGGAGCTGCATCTTAGCAGTTCCCCATGTGGAAAAGCAATGCCTGCTCCAGCAGGAGGCCGGGAGCCGGCAGGACCGTGGGGGGAGGTTGGAGACCCCTCCAAGGTTCCCAACGGAGAGGGCGAGCACGGGGATGGGGTCCCCGGGGCTAGAATTGGCCCTTCTCCCTCATAATAATTTAAAAAAAAAAAACATGCAAAGACAGCCCCGGGGGATGGGGTCCCCAAGGCCATAAATGGCCTTAGGGGGTGGCCACAGAGTCCCCCTCCAAAATAATATTTTAAGAAATGGCCATGCCCCAGAGGATGGGGTCCATGGGGCCCGAAATTGGCCATGGTAGGGGGGCCCACGTGGCCCCCTTCCCCATTAATATATATATATATATATATATATATTTTAATTGGGGGTCAGGCCCTGGGATATGGAGTCCCAAGGTCCCCAAAAAAGTTTTAAAAAGGGGGGCTACACAGCCGCCTTCCAAAAAAATAAAAAAATAGAAAGAAACGAGATTGTGATTAGGCCCCGCCCCCTTATGGAAACACACTGCAAATGCACCCTGTGGCGCATTTTAAATTGGAGAATTAATTCCCCTTCAACACTGGGGGTCCCTGGGGGCCAACTAGCCCATCAGGTACCACCAGTATGCACCAGGGAGCTGCGTTGCAGAGCGGTGTTCAAAGGCCACGCCCTTTTTACACCTCTCTGCAACGCAGCTCTGTGGCACTTACTGGAGGTACCTGGTGGGCTAGTTGGACCCCAGGGACCCTCAATATTCAAGGGGACTTAATCCCCCAACTTAAAACGCGTCACAGGGCACGTTTGCACACTGGTGAAGGGAGGGGGCGGGGCCTAAGGTGACATGTTTGCAAACACACCCTGTGGCTCTTTTTTAAGTTGGGGAATTAATTCCTATTCAACCCTGAGGGTCCCTGGGGCCAACTAGCCCACTAGGTAATTCTTTAGTCCCACCAAGCATATTAGGAGTTTCCTCTCCACCATGGTTTTCATTGCAGTTCCTCCTCATTGAAAACCCTGGCAGAGAGGATTCAAAGAGGGCCCTACGGGGCTCCTAGGTGCATCTGCACTCTGGTTTGCATGCTGAGGGCACAACATGTGCCCCCCTGTGTGCATGCACCCCAGTTTTCCTGCACGGCATGGACTTTTCTGTCCATGCTGTGAAGCAACTGTTTTTTTTTTTTGCATTGCGGTGCCCATTTTTTGAGGAACCACTGTGGGAACGCCAAAAAAGAGCCAACAAAAAGGAGGAAACTCTTAATCAGGTGGGCAGCCCAACCGTGGCTTTGGTGTTGCGGTGGCGGGGCGAACCCGGCGGGTTTTTTAAAATTCATATATCAAGGAAGACCATTAGTGGAGAGTGTGACAACAGAGGATTCCTCCTGTTACCTTTCTATTAAGCATCTAGTTATGCAGATTATTTTCTTCTGCACAACAAATCCCTGCATCCCTGTGGGTGCTTGATTCATATGTCAGGCCTCTTCTTCATCAGCATATATTTCATAGCTTTCTTAACAAAGAACAGAAACAAATCATTAAACTTACCACTCTGTTTTGAAAATTATGTTTTTCATTGATTACAAAACAAACGTGCCATTATGAGGTGTCACTGGATTCATTAATGCATGCATAATGCTGGTGTGTCTTCAAAGAAGTGCAAGCTGCAATGGGTGCAATTTTACAAAAACCTGTTTGCACTAAGGCAGCCCCACAGTTCTTCAACTTCCTAACGTATCCTAATCATGAAAAAAATGAATTTAATTTGAAAGAATAGCACACGACTATAACAGCATTATCCCCTCACTTAAGACGCCTGTCATTCGGCATGCCAATGTGATGTGATAATTCTGGCACATGAGATGTGCTTTTATGTTAGCTGATTAACTTCTGAACACATGCTGAGAGCCTGACTTTGAAGATGTCAAGATGGTTGATTGATTCTCAATGCCAGAATAGTTTCTGAAAAGCTTGCTAATGACCCAATCAACCTACCGGATCCAAACTTTTACTGCTATATTTAGAGACGAATTATATTTCTCAATGTGTATGCTGGAGTTATTGTTTCTCTTTATGAAAGACCTTCTACCAGCCCTGGGTGTTTTTTCTCCGAATCACTTAATTCTCTGTTGCTGAAGATGATGTATATGTGAAGAACATATTTATATTCACATTTTTTTCTATATGCATTGGTGTCAATTAGCTCTATAAATCTTCCACCATATTGGTAAAATTAATGTTAATGTTAATGGTAATTTATAAAGCGCACTTACACCGGGTGGCTTCTTGGCCCTGTCAGGCTCAGTATGCTATCAAGAATTTATTTAATTGTACGCTTGCTGGAATAGCCAGGTCTTAACACTTTAACTTTAACACTTATAAAAAGAAAAAAACTGAAAAACGATACACCAAACAGAGGCGAAAGTGCAATGAGGCGTTTTCGCCAGTCATATTAACAGATTGGAAAATGTAAGATTGCCATACTAAGACCATGCTAACAATAATATAATATTTCCATTTCGAGTGTACATTTCCCTTTTAAACGGAAACAGAATTGCAAGATTGGCTCTATTTGGCCATTTGTTAATTGCAAATATGGTATTTGCCCATATGCTCAATATGTATCATACACTATTTGCCAGCAATTGCACTGCAATTTAAACCTGGCTTGAGTCTTCTTGGCGGTTACAATTTGTGAACCGTACAATGCATTCCAGGGCGCACAATTCTGATTTGAATACAAGCTAGTTGTGCTCTGCAAATTGCATGACCGAGACCTGATCCTTGCTAGTGTGGTGTAATGCCTGCTTGTCTGTTTCTATCCCGTGCATGTGGCTTATGGTGAGGACGTATGGGGCTTAGTGTCATGGTGATGGGAATGGTGGTATAGTGGACGAGGATGTTTTGGTATTTAGCCCAAGCACCGTTCCTACTCCACAATAATCAACCTTGTACATGCCCAGTTCACCTTCTCGAGCTGATATTCTCTCCACATTCAAGGCCTGATTGATGTACGGCCCTTTTTTGGATGCTCGACTCCATACTTTGTAGCCCCACAAATGTCAGCGAGTCAATTATTGTCTTTTTTCATTCAATCAAGGGTTGTGATAACAACGTAATAGCTGATTTGTCTTCTGTAGCATGGCCACGGCCATTTAAATGATTGTCACTGATCAGATTCTTCCACTCATGGTCTCACTTGTGGCATTCAAGTGCAGTGCAAAAGTATGAGTGGATGGTTTTTTATTGTTTTGCAGCATTTTATCTTTTGAAACTGCACTGGGCAGTTTGCATGTTGCTTTTTATTGGCCTGGTATGGGTGGGATGGTTTCCATATTTCTGGTAGATGGCTCTTACTGACCCATGAAGTGCCTCCCAGAATAATGTGCAATACAGTAGTAAATGCTGCACTTACTGCAGGTCTGTTTTACAGGGCAGCTCTGAAAAAGATACATTTGGCTGCAATTGTCCTACTAAATGGAAGCCATGATCAAACAGATCTGTCAAATTCTCTTCAGAAACTGCACATTTTGAATATTATCCAGTGCCCTTAGAAGCACATGACCTTTAACATGCTCAAAGACATTGAAGTCAATGGGAACAGAGTTGAAATACCATTTTCAGGGTTTGTGACTGTGATGCACTATGTTCCATCATATGATGAACAGCCTGGCTTGGAACAAACTGCTGGCTAGGTGGCTAACATGTGAAATATGAAAAGAAACTGTGGCTGCTAATCACACTGAATTTGGGTATATTTAGAGGGCTACAGAATAATAAAAATGTAAGGTAATATACTTTTAATAACCAGGGGCTCCCATCAAAATGCATACCAAAACTATGAGAAATGTAGTCACTATTAATAATGTAGGCTTTCCTTAAATGTATCTGGTTTTAGAAATGTTCATCTGAATATTCATTTGATCACATAATATGTAATTGTTTGTTTCAGAAACAAGATAAATAAATATAATGTACGGATTTTACCTTGTAGTTTTAACTGTGTTTGTTGCATATCCTGATAAGATAAATCTGAAAAAATGTGAATTTGTCCCACTGGAGAACAATACCATGAGCTGCATCAGAAAATAAAAGGCAATATTATTTGATGAAGCCATATCATTGAGTGCTTTTATCACATTAACAGGTGCTTGCAATTCAGAAGGGTTGAAATGAAGAAAGCCCACTGAGAACATACGTGGTCTTAGGACTGTCCCTTTTTCACAAGGTGGTCTCACTGTATTGGGGCTCCTGGTGTTGATTTTCTTGTGGGGTCACATTTCTATTCTCACTCCAGACTGTCTTCTGCTTGGCCCATTTTCGTTTTGCCTATGTTTGCCTTGTTTTGCATGTTGTAGGCTGCACTTCTTTGCACGTTACTATATAAACACACTTTCCTTTGTGCCACATTGTATTTTTGCACAGCAGCTGCATATCTTTTTGTGTTCTGTTCTTTTCCTGGGATTTAGTCTGAACACCGCAGACAAGGTCTAACAACAATGCCTTGTTATTTTCTCTGGTCAGGCACTAGCACCTAGGCATAATGTCAGGGCGCAGCTGCTGCTTGTGAGCAAACATGCCTTGTAATAAAACGGTGGACAGGCAATCTAAAAACACACTCTGAGAACGAAGGTCTTAAGACAATATTGCTGCATCACCTGAGTTGTGGCACATTCATCTATGCATGCTAAGGTACAGGGTCTGCCAATAAACCCAGAGATCTTTGATATATAATCAATGAGTTTCATTAGGAAGGGTGGGGATTTAGGCAAATCTGTCTTATAACATGACAGGGCTTTTCATGTTATATGGTTTGTTATTAACTATGATAGCAATGTTTTTGATATGCAAATGTTTTCTAATTGTGGCACAAATACTGCATCTCAAAGCATGGTCCTTTAACCCTTTGCTGCTAGGACTCCCCACACACCTGTGCTAAGTATTTTTTGGCTATTTGAGGTAGTATAAGCTTAGGCCCCTCTAACTTTTTGTCTACATAAGGTTTCATCTTCAAAGTTGCACCATTTTTTTCCCACCACCTTGAGGATTCTAAAGGTACCCAGGGGTTGTGGTTTCCCCTGGAAGAGACCCAGGAATTTTCCAAAATACAGCTAAATTTAGGTTTTGTTGAAAAATAGCTTCAGAAGAAAGTGTGGCATCAACAAAGGGTTTGTGCTGCTGAAATCACAATCTTCTCAGCATTCAGGGACAGGCAGGCATTTGTCAGAATACCAAAATGTTCTACACAGTTTAGGCATTTTAATAGGACATAGCCAATATTTCCTATTTTTTGTGCTTTCAACTTCCTTCCAGTTAGTGGCAGAAATGGGTGTGAAACCAATAATGTATCACAGAAAGCTAAACATTTCTGAAAACTAGATAACATTCTGGATTCAGCAAGGGGTTATATCTGTAGATCTTTTATGGATTTTTTTTATAGAAACTAAGCTAAAAATACAAAATATTGAAATTGAGTTGAAAAAAACAGCCACTTGTGCCAACATTTTCACCTGTAACGTCTTCCATGTATGACAGATATTTAAAATCAGTATACCTTTACATCTGCTGGACCCTTTAGGTTTTGTGGCTATATAGGTTCTCCAAGAACCTGAGGAACCTAGAGCCAATAACTGAGCTGCGTCATCCAATGTTTTTTTATTGTCGACCGGGTATATCGCAATTCATTTGGTAAAATATAAAAAGTGAAAACTAAGTACCAAGGGAACCAATATATTTCCAAAATGGGAACCCAATATAGAGTTTATATGTAGTGGTTTTTTACACATCTCCAAAGTTGTGAGTACCCATACCAGCATGTGAATTGGAGGTCATTTTTCAAAATTACTTCTTATTTTACAAATGGTCTTACATTTGGAAGGCAGACATGCAAAGAAAGTCAATTGGTAATAACACTTGTCCTATGAGTCTGTGTTCTCCTACATCTCCCGATAAAAACCATACCTCAATTGTGAGGTTAGCTCTAGAGTCCGTGAGAAGAAACGTCCCAAAACGCAACGTGGACACATCAAATTCTTCCAGTGAAATCAGTATATATATTTATAGCAATGTGCAAAGCTGAGGATTTTGAACCCTAACTCAGCCAGCACCTAGGGAAACCTAGCAAACCTATACACTAGACACCCAGGAGAATCCAAAATGGGGTGACTTGTGTGGTTCTCACCAGGTTCTGTTGCTTAGAATCCCATGCAAATCTCAAGCTTTGTCAAAAAAAAAATGTACTCGAATTTCTGTGATGGCAAGTTCTGGAATCTGCGTGAATCCACAAATTTCCACCCACTTCAGATTCCCCAAAGTCTCCTGATAAAAATTGTACCTCACTTGTGTGGGTAGGCGTTGTGCCCTTGACAGGAAACGGGCCAAAACGCAACGTGGACACACCACATTTTTACTGTGAAAACTGACCCTTTTTGCAAAGTGCCTAGCTGTGGGTTTTGAACCCTAGCTTTGACTGCACCTAGGGAAACCAAGCAAATCTATACATTTTTTAAAACTAGACACCCAGGGGAATCCAGGATGTGTTGAATTGTGTGGCTCTCACCAGGTTCTTCTACCCAGAATCCCTTGCAAATCTCAAGCTTTGTAAAAAAAACTAATTTTCCTCACATTTCTGTGATAGAAAGTTCTGCAATCGGCATGGATTCACAAAATTCAAACCTACATTCCGCTACATTCCCCACAGTCTCCCAATAAAAATTATACCTCACTTGTGTGGGTAAGCCTAGTGTCTGTGACAGGAAACAGCCCACAACGCAACGTGGACACATGTCGTTTTCCCAGTGAAAACGGACTTTTTTTTGCAAATTGTCTAGCTGTATATTTGAGACCCTAGCTAGACCAGCACCTAAGGAAACCTAGCAAACCTATACATTTTTAAAGACTAGACACGCAGGGGAATCGAGGAGGAGGTGACTTGTATGGCTCTTAGCAGGTTATGTTACCCAGATTCCCTTGCAAATCTCAAACTATGTAAACAAAATTGTTTTTCAGGGGATTTTGGGGAGGAAAGCTTTGGGGGATCCACGCAAGCCATATCTCCCTGGACTGCACTGGGCATCTAGTTCCCAGAAATGTGTGAATTTGATAGGTTTCCCTAGATGGTTGCCACGCCCAGGGCCAAAAATGCAAATGCCCCCCTTGCAAAACCAGGTCGTTTTTTAATTGGTAATTTTGATGTCTCCACAATACATTGTGGGCCCTTTCTTGTTGCGGGTTCTTGGCCCTCCCACACAAGTGAGGTACCATTTTCATTAGGAGACCTGGGGGAATGCTGGGTGGTGGGAAATTTGTGTCGGCCTTTTGATCCCACAACTTTCCCACACAGAAACATGAGAAAAATGTTATCTTTTTAGCTAAATTTCAGGTTTGCAGGGGATTCTGGGTAGGAAAACGTTTGGGGTCCACACAAGCCATACCTCTCTGGACTCCCCGTTTGTCTAGTTTTCAGAAATGTGTAGTTTTGGTACGGTTCTCCGAATGGCCGCTGTGCCCAGCTCAAAAAACCAGGTGATCCTCTTTCAAAACTAGGTTGTTTTTTGATAGGTAATTTTGATATCTCCACAATACGTTTTGGGCCCTCGTCTGGCACTTGACCCATTCACACAATTGAGGTACCAATTTTATAGGGAGACCTGGGGTATGCTGGGTGGTGGGAAATGTGTGTCAGCCCAGTGATCGCAAAACTTTCCCACACAGAAACCTGAGAAAAATGTCATTTTTTTCAGATGAATTTGAGGTTTTCAGGGGATTCATGTCAGGAAAACATTGGGGGTCCATGCAAGCAATACCTCCCTGGACCCCCCAGGTGTCTAGTTTTCAGAAATGTATGGGTTTGGTAGGTTTCCCTAGACGGCCACTGAGCCTGGACCCCAAAGCCCAAGTGACCCCCTTGGAAAACCAGGTATTTTTGTGATAGGTAATTGTGATGTCTCCACAATACGTTTTGGGCCCTTGTCTGTCACAGGTACTTGTCCCACCCACATAAGTGAGGTACTATTTTTATCAGGAGACCTGGGGAAATGCTGGGTGGTGGGAAATTTGTATCAGTCCGGTGAACCCACAATTTTCCCACACAGAAGTATTAGAAATGTTATATATCTGTGTGAGAAATTTGTGGGATCACCACACAGCACAAATTTCCTACCACGCATCATTCCCCGCAGTCTCTCAATAAGAATGATACCTTAATTGTGTGGATAGGCCAAGTGCCTATTACATGGAAGTGCAAAAAACTTGTGGAGTTTGAGGGGGGCTTAAAGCAGGGAAAAAAGGGCTGTTTGTTTATACGTTTTAAGGCTGACACTACTTTGTGCATCCACACAAGTGAGGTATAATTTTTCTCGGGAAACCAAGGGGAATGCGGGGTAGTAGGTAATGTGTGCCTGCATTGTGATCCTACAACTCACCCACACAGGAATGTGATGAAAATGTGCATTTGTACGTAAATAAGAGGTGCGCTGGGGGATCCTTGCAAGCCACACCGCCAGCCAAGAGTCAGTACACTCACACCACCAGCCTAGTGCCATCCATGCACACCACCAGCCAAGAGCCCTCCAAGCACACCGCCAACCAAGTGCCATCCACATGCACCATCAGCCAAGCGCCATCCATGCACACCGCCAGCCAAGAACCATCCTCGTACAACGCTGGCCAAATGCAATCCATGCACAGTTAGCCAAGCAATATCCATGAACACTGCCAGCCAAGCGCCACTCATGCATTCCACCAGCCAAGCGCCTCCCCCTCACACTGCCAGCCAAGCAGGGCCAGACTGGGAACAGCAACCAGACTTGACAGATTGCTGCTCGGCCAGCTCTTGGAGGGGTGGGCGTGCTAGTAAAAAGTACTGCTCCCGCTTTCATTACTGGGGCCGATATTGCATCACTGCCACAAAAATGTCCCCCCAATGACAAAACTGCCCCCACGGCCAGAAATCTGGCCCCCACCCCTCCGGCACACTGGTGAAATGCCCAGTGCCTGCTATGGCCAGTTGGGCCCTGCAGTCAAGCACCATCCTTGCACACAACCAGCAAAGCACCAGTCCACATACACAGCCAGCCAAGTGCCACTCCATGCAAACCACAAGACAAGCGCCAATCTACACACACCGTCATCAAGCACGAGTCCACCCACACCATTAGCCAAGTGCAGGTCCACACACACTGCCAGAAAAATGTCAGCCAAAGGTCAGTACACGCAAACCCTCAGCCAAACTCAGTTTACACACACAAAAACACTCCCTGGTTTCCTGGTTTCTAGTGGTATTCTGCCTCCGTTAGGTGCAGATGAGACTAAAAATATCACTGAAACTGCTAACTGTGCCTAAAAAAAAGGGAGCGATCCTTGCCTATGGGGCTTCTCATTGGCATGCCCATAAACATATCCCTGGTGCCTAGTGGGATTTCTGCCAGCTCGGCAAAAAAGGGGCTATTTCCTCCATCTGTCTTCCGGGGAACAGAAATACTATTGTGGTGGTCGGGGCATCAGCATGCTCCTTCTCGGCAGCCCCACCCCCTAGGTATAAAAAACCAACAAAATCCCTTATGTCTTGTGGGCTTTCTGCCCCCCCGGAGGGCAGATCAGGGATTATTTCCCCTATCTGTCCCACAGGGGAGGCAGAAAGACTGTGGCAACGTTTATGGGGGGTGTGGCATTGTCCATTTATGGCAGCCCCCACCCCTATGTATAACAAAAAACATAATTCCTGGTGCCTAGTCGGCTTTCTGCCCTCCCCCCTTGAGGGCAAGCCATGGGCTCTTGCTCCCATCTGTCTCCTGGGGAGGAGAAAGACAGTGGATTTTTTTTTAAGGACAGCCCCACCCCTTTATACATTAAAAAAATCCCTGATGCCTAGTGTGCCCTCTGCAATGGGGGGCAGATCGGGGTTATTACCTTCATCTGCCTCCCTTGGGATCTAGTGGGCTTCATGCCCCCTGGGGGGCTGATTGGGGCGCCACTGTTCCATCTACCTCCCAGGGAGGGAAATATACTGTGTACTTTATCGGGGGTGGGGGTATGGCATGCCCATCTCGGGTAGCCCCCAATCCTAAATCAAATAAAAAATAATCCCTGGCATCTAGTGGACTTTCTGCCCCCCAGGGGACAGATTGGGGGCTACTTCCACCATCTTCCCCCAGGGGGGCTTCCCCCACAAAATATGGGGAGCAAAGGCCCTTGCCCAAGGGGCCACTCCCCCCTCTCTGGTGTCAAGTAGGTGGATCCCTGCTTGGGGATTGCCCTTCTGGGGTGCTCCCCAAGCAGGCATCCTCTAGGGAATGGCACCATTGGAAAGGGGTGATTCAACAAACCCTTTCCAATGATATCTCTCCTGTTTTTCTAGGTGCTCGGGGTTCTGAGGTGGCCCGTTGAGAAAATAGAAAGAGAAACTGAAATGAGCATATCGGCTTATTTCAGTTTTGGTTTCAGAGAAATTACGTCAGCACAACGAGCACGCTGATCATCATCTCCCTGAAACCAGCAGAACAGCCTCAGGGGTCGGGGAGCCCTTTTCACATTTCTAGAGCCATGTAGATGGATGGGCAGGAGCCGTCTAAAGCACATGAGCACCGGTACTTTGGACGGCTCCTGGCCGTCCGAAGTACCAAAGGGGTTAAATTAATATTCTAACCTTCTTTTGTGTCTCTGTTTTATCTTATTCTAGACAAGTACAAGTGAGAGCACAAAAGGGCAGTCCTGTTACCACGATCCCTGAGAGGGTCCAGGGTGTTATGTTCTGGGGTGCCAAGGCAAATGTCTCTCTGCTAAGGTTAGGAGGGCAAGTGAGACACTTTAGCTACTTGGACTCAGGCTCATAGATACTGACCCAATCCCTCCTTACTGACATTCTATGGTCCCAAGCAGAGTTCTGTTCCTGTGCAGTATCCCTGCAACAAGACCAACATACATTGTGAAAAGTTCACATGTTTCGGTGTTGGGGAAAAGATGCTCTATTCTAACTCAAGACCAACAAACATTGGGGTGGTTGAAATCTTGGGTACATGGGGGAGTCAGATTTACTATTTTAGCTCCGGTCCAACAAACACAGTACCCTGTGAGCGGGGTGGTCAGATAAACAGTTCAACACCAGTAATGTAACACTGAAGTATATGGATCTATCTAGGACGGGTTGTCAGGTTTACTATTTTATATGCAGTCCAGCAAACATTGGGAAACGTGCATAACTTTGGGGGATGAGGTGGTATGATATTATCATATGGTCGATAGGGTCATTGTCGACATCGCTAAGTTATCATGAGATCTGCTGTCATGATGCTGCCTTTTGCATGTTACTGCAGGACTATTTTGCAAGACTCTGTTTATGGTTTTCACATGAGACCCTCTGCTTTGAGTGCTCTTGATCTGTTCATGGAGTTTAGTCGGCACTCGGTGAGCAAGGTTGATAAACAATGCCCCTTCTTATTCTGTTCTGGTCAGTCCCTAGCACCTAGACAAATCACGCTAACACAGCTGTGGCTGCTGAAGACTCGTGCTTTGATATTATGGGATGGTACAAAAGGGGGTGGTGAGGGACGGAGCATCTAAATCAATCAAACACTCACACCCAGTCAAAAGATCTGGGTTTAATCCATCACCGTTCTTTAGCCCACTCTGCCACCCCAGTTCAGACATGGCTATATGCAAATCAGTCTGACCCTGTGCCTCATGGGAACAGTCCAGCCCGAACTGCCAAGCCATGCCCTCCCTGGACCGGAAACAAGCTTCCGAGGATCGGTTTCTGGCATTCCAGCCGTCTTCAGCCCGACTTGCTCGAATCCAGTGGCAAAGTGAGCAAGGGACTCACGTCTGAGCATACCCTGCCACACTTATGGCGGCCAAAAGCGGTACAAAAGGGGGTGGTGATGGCTTGGCAGTTCGGGCTGGACTGTTCCCATGAGGCACAGGGTCAGACTGATTTGCATGTTCCTGGGATGATTTATGGTCTCGAAACAAAAGCTGTACGGTTGATACTACAATCGACAGTAAGGCGGAGAATTGTCTGATCAGCTGGTACGAGTGAGCATGGCTGATCTAGGCTTCCTGTTTTAAAGATGTCTGAAGCGGGTGCAGCAACAGTGTGTTAACCCTGATGAATCTGCCATAAAATCTATTGGGCAGTGAAGCATGTCGGTTGCAGGTAGTGGTATGCGACAATAAGCTACCAGCCTTTTTAACTCAGCAGTGCATACCTCATTTAGTAATAAAGTGGTTTAGTAGGTGTGACTGTTGATTTTACTTTCACTCTGTATTGTTTTGTCACGTCTAGGAGCTATGCTCTAAGCTCCTTGCTCTGCACCTTTTTCTTCAAACTTTTTCTTCATCTGTTTCACAAATTCTTGTTATGACACATTTATCTAATTGGAAAAGGAATGGCTACCTATGATGAGAAAGGGGCTAAGTATTTGGTAAACATCTGACCAAGTTCCCCGAGGGTGTTCGCCCGTGAGGTGCCTTCCTCTCCGCCACACATTTTTTCCTGTTTCAATTGTTTATGTGTGGGTGGATGTATGGTCTTATTTAGGGCTCACATCATAGGTTGCGCCGAGTTGAATACATAGCGAACCCCCCTTATTAGCGTTCACAAACATGGTGTTTGGTTGGGACAGTGGGGCATTAGAGACAATAGATACCTAAACATAGAATTAAGAAGAGGTATATCCAGAATTTTACAATAGAAGATTCTAGTGGAGAATGTTCTCATGCCCGTTCGATATTTGCTAACTTGAGTCCTGGGTACAGGGAATTCTTTGGTTTGAATTTCATTGAGTGGAGGGCTTTCCCTAATTGTACCCGTTTTTTCCCTCTAAGCTCCCCTTGCTATTATCTTAAAATGTTTGTGCCAGACCTTGATGCTCTGGACATGGTAGAGTCTGCTGCAACATTTGACGTAGATAACATTCTACTATGTTACAGGACCTACAAAAGACCTGTGACAGCTACGCTACAGAACATTTACCCTCCTCCGATAAAACAGCAATGCTGATACCGGTCACCGGCTGGCTTCCTAAGATTGGTGATCTGGTTAGGGAAAAGCTGGAGAGAAATCAAGAATTTGGTCCTTCTTATCAGTCACCGGTCCCAGTTCTTGGTCGAAAAGACAACAGAAAAGATGTATATCAATTGACAATGTCAAACAACACCATCTGACCGATACTGAATAGTGTGACTCCCAGTACTGCTATTTCTATAAATCTGAAGGATTTGATCTCTTCAACTAATGTCCGTATTGTTGAAGGTAAAATGGAGACTTCTAGTGACTTTTTGCCTGTTGTGCATTCGTTCTCCTCCAACGCTGACTCCAAGTATGCTTCTCCTATGGATGAGTGTCCTATTGAAATACCGGACTGTCCTTTACATCATCAAGCTGATGCTGCACTGCCTCTGTTAATGAATGTGGGAGCAAGAGGTTATTTTGGAGACCGTACGAGCTACTCTTATGATTTTTCTTCTTGGTCATCAACTGTGACAACTCCACTGTCGCAATCCAGTAATTTCATCTCCTGGTTCAGAAAGACTTATCTGGTCCCACCCTGAACCTACATCTGGCTAGTTCTTATACTGATTTTCCTCTTCAGGTCAATTGGGTTTGTGGCTGTATTCTTCTTGCTAATCAATGGTCATTACGTACCAGAACGCTCCGCTGTGAAGTTAGTTGATGGAATTCTGGCTCCCCATACATCGTCCCATATCATGAAACATGATCAAGCTCTTGTGAACATTTCGGCTTTCCCTGTTGCTGATGGCATAGTTTGGGATAAAGTTGCTTTCAAAATCCATGGTCTGACGGAAGACCTCAACATACCATACGTGTTTCGAGTTACCTTAGGAGATGTGGTAACACAGGACATACATTCTGATGATTGGGATGTACAAGTGGTACATTCATTGTTTTCCGATTTACAGTATTATTATTCTGCTTTTGATGCTGAAGATTCAAATTTAAATTCTGCCATTTCTGCTGATTTATTATGTTACAAATATTATGGTCATCATTTTTTGAATGAAATGAACACGTTTAGATCTGTTTTTGATTTTACGCAATGGGAACATTGTCCAACTCCCGTATAGGGAAGTTCAGAAACACTTCGGAATAAGTTCACCTATTTTACTGATTATAACACGTCCAATCCAGAGTTGTATTCTGTAAATTAAAATTGCTGTCACAATCTAAATTTATGTTGATGCACACAAAGTTGATTTATTCAAATTCATTTAGGAATGAATTAGCCTTACAGGATTATGAGCACTGGAATGAAACCATTGAGTTAAAAATCAATTTGGGGTATCAAAGTTTAGCAGGTCCAGGGAACCAAATCTTTGAGGGAGATCTGTCTTGCCAGTGGAGTCACGTAAACATTAAACAGGGTCGGTGATAAGGCAGACCCCTACTGGACTCCACATGTAAGGAAAAAAGCCTCAGAAGTCAGGTTACCCCAACACAACCTCTGTTCCCTGCCAGTGAGAAATGAGGTAGGTAGGGCCGGGGCCATCCCGCCCACTCCTAGATTCTTCAGCCTGCGTATTAAGACTTGGTGGTTGCCAGTATCAAATCCAGTAAGATGAGGATGGCTCTCACCCCACTATCTTGTTTGCGGATCTCCTCAGTGGCCAGGGCTGACTCCGTGGAGTGACATGATCGAAAACCGTGATGAGCAGAATCAAGATCGTTGGATTCCATGTACCTGGTTAGCTGCAGAGTCTACAGTAAACACAATATTGGTTGATAGTTCTTTGCTTCAGTGAGATCTAAGGAGGATTTCTTCAATATGGGTTGTGTGGATGCTTTCTCCCATGATGAGGGGAAGGAGCCTGATAGATATATGTGCTTGCCCTGTCTACAACCATATGGAGAATGTGAAGGGGACACGGATATGCTGGGGAGCCCGATTTTGTTATTGCCTACAGTCTCATGCGTTGGCAGCAAGAAAACTGATAATTGGCAGGGGGTGGGGGTTCAGCCAAGGTGGCACCCTGTATTCTAGTCGAGATATCTGTATTAGAGGTATTTACTGTAAGCTCATTGTAAATACTTTGAACCTTATCCTGAAAGAAGTTAGCCAGCCTCTAACAGAATGCTTGATCTGGAGTGAATTGATTAGTTTGCTGCAGTTTGGAGAGAGTGGTAATGGTTTTGAATAATTCTCTAGATGAGCATTTTGCGGCCTCTATTTTTGTGGTAAAATAATTATTTTTGGCATAAATAATAGCCTCTTTGTATTCTGCTAAGGCTATCTTATAGCTCAATTTACCTTGCTCACTATAATCCATTCTCCAGGCACGCTCTAGGCACCTAGATTTACATATAGTATCTTTAAGTTCTCTACTATACCTTTGTGGGTGCTGAAGTTTGAGCTCTTCGGAGATTATTGGTCGTTTCTGGTGCCAGACAATTTACTGCAGATCAAATCCAATTGTTAAAATTGTCTGCAGCCTTATTATTATCTAAGACTGGGTTAGGACGCCAATACAGAGAGCTTCCTTCAGGTTCGTTTTGTTTATTTTATGCCAGGGTCGAGACTCAACCACTGTTGTACTGCCACGGGACATCATTTTAGTGTGAAGAATAACCTTTTATGGTCTGTCCATGTAAGTGGCAGGATTTTGTCTAACCCATAAGAGGGTTGTTCATGTTCATGAATATGCCATCAAGGGTATGACCGGCATCATGGTTGGGTCCAATGACTATCTGGGTCAAACCAAGACTTTCCATATTATCTAGTAGGGTGAAAGTATCTTCACTGTTCCCACACTCTAAGCAAAAATAAAAATCCCCAAGGGCAGTAATCGAAAGCAAGATTCTATGAGAGTATGCAGTGCTCAAAGGAAAGTAGCTTACAACCCTCGTGGTTGGTATAGGAGCTGACCCGGGAAGCTGGTTCGGACATTTCCGTTGCCCGGATTTTAGTCAAGAAAATCAGATCAGGATTCTAAGTCTGCATCAAGTCCTCGAACTCTAGTCTATGCGTAATTAGGGATCTAGTGTTCAGCAGGAAACTGGCAAGTGAGTTCTCCCACATTCCTTGCTGTTTATTTCCCTCCGACCAGGAGCGTTTGGGTGCTCCAGTATGTGAGGAGTACCAGCAGCAGTATTTAAACTATTATTATCCTGACCTTGGAATCAGATTAGTGGCCCCTAGGAGATTCACTGCTGCACCCCTACATGGCACTGAGAAACTACAGTAGTAGGGGTCACCCTTCTTCCCATCCCATAATGGGGAATGCCAGCCCTTACTTATATCCAGCGCAAGTAGTTAATCTCTTGTGTAGGTTTGGGAAAAGAAATGCTCACGGGTCCTGGCTCATGGTGCATTCCAGGCTCTGATGGGTGCAGACAGGCTTGCCTTTGGGGCACCTTTGGCGCACCAGCGGTGCCCGCTATGCGCGTCTGTTGAGCAGTCGCATCAGCATGTACTTTTATGCCCCACTTGAGCCAGGGGTTAAAGCGCTGACCTTAAGGAGGCGGGCCCGCTCTTACATGCAGGCACCGTAGGTCAGATAGGCAGCGAAATTACACAGCGGCGCTCTCGGTGCAAATCAACAAGAATCTTTTTCTGAACTACAGACCAGATTCATGTTATACACTACCGAAGCCATTAAATATGAACGTCTTTGTAACACACTGCTTAACACCTTTCCAATTGTACCACCCCAAATTTAGACTCCAGATTCAATAAGTTGTATTAAAGCTTGTTCTGCTTCCGAACATACTGTCTCCAAATTTTATAAGCAATGTCATTATACAAATGATACTAACTTTACCTTTTTATCCACTTTTTGGAATACAGAACTTTCCTTGAATCGTTTGTTAAAAGAATGGAGACAAATATGGTCCATCAATATTTCAGGATGGTTTCCTGTATCGTTATCCCAAACCAACGCCTTTATTTTGTTGAATTGTCTATTACTCCCTATAAATGATTTAAGGCTAAACGTATAGACTCCCCTCTTTCTTGGAACTGCAAATGTTATGATGGTACCTCGAAACATTTTTGCTTTTAAAATGTAATATAATAGCTTGATTTTGGAAAAATGTTTGAGATATCATCTTTTAAATACTTCCTATTTCTGAGATTCTTACTTACAGAATACTTATTGTTAAATCTTATGCTCTACCATCCACCTTATTGGAGCCTCAACCTAAACTTTGTAATCTCCTTATCTCTAGTACTGTTAAATCCATTACTTTCAATTGGAAATCATCTGAAACAAGATAAAAACATGCGTAGTGGTCATATGTTAATTTTATTAGATCTGGTGCTCAATTATCTTACAAGAGACCATTAGAAACACATAGGGGTCAATTAGGATCTGCCCGCCAACCAATCGGGAAACGGGACCGCCCGGTCAACTCGCTGACAGAGCGGAAAAGCGGTCTTTTCATCTGCCGCGGTCCGTCCGCAATATTACTATCGGTGGAGGGTGGGGTCGGATCACGGGCGGATTGCCACAGCCATGCGGGCGGTGGCAATCTGCCTGTGATCCTAATGGGCCCCATATTCTTTTCAGCAGTAATGAAAAATAATTGAGGATTATAATTAAATGTATTTACTAAATATGTATTGACACTAATTGCTTCAGTTAACAGTTCTGAATGGGGGCGTGGCTTGCCGTGCTGCAGAATGGACGTTTGTTAAGCAAGCTTCGCCAGCCGGGGATTAATCCTGAAGTTTATCCATCCACAAGGGGAGCATCCATGGAGCAACTCTACACCTGGAGTGTTACAGAGAGTTGGAGGTGTCGACTGTTTGGCTCAAGGCTCATTTTGCCCAGTTTGCAACGAAGGGTGAGCCGGTGCTGATCCGAGCGGTCTGGGAAGCCCCCTGCCCTCTGGAGGGCGACGCTGCAGTGACTAGTACTCAAGGTTGTGGTGCCTGTTGTGAACGGAGCCACGGCTTGCTGTTGGAGGGAAGCAGAGGATCCTGGGCATTGAATTTTCCGCGGGACCCGACGTGCGGTGGTGACGGCACAGGGAGCGAGGCTTGGATCTTCCGGCATCGCCCCAGAGCTCAGGCAGCCATACTAATTGAGCGAGAGGGCACAGGAAGATATTGGCCATCCTGGCGGACCTCCGCAGCTGGGCTTTGCAGCCTCAGTGCCCTCTTTGGCTTCTCAGGTCGGCGCGGACCTCCTGGGGCACCGGATTGGCCTGACTGCTTTGGGCGAGAGGAGACAACAGCACTGGTAGCACTGTAGCATTGACGGTAGGTGTGGGCATGCTTGTCAGACTTTGGCACCATTTTGTGTTTAGCCATGGGGGCCCTGACTGTGCGGCTGCCGGCATGACCTCATATCTGGAGCACGCTTTGATCTGTGGTGTGCATTTTCAAGGTTCCCAGTGAAGATCTGCAGGGACAAGCTGCAGGGTATGCCAGCTGGCCGCGCCGGACTATGCTGTTTTTATTCGTGACAGTGCTGTTGGTCCTCTTGTTACCCCCATAGACACTGGACTGGTCTGAGGTGCTGAAGTGACAAGGACCCACCTGGTTGATCCCTGTTGTTCTCCTGATAGGGCCGTCTGCTGTCTGGTGGTGGAGGCTGTGTGGACGAAGAGCCTGGCTGTATCGCAGCGCTTAGAGTGGCCGGTGAGTAGCAGTTGTGGTACACGTGGTGAAGGTGTTTAGCTGAGGTGCGCTGTGCGGCTACTGCTGAGGAGGAGCCCTGCGCTTGGGGTGCCGTGTGAAGGGGATCTGCTGGTCGACGGGACGCCTATGCAGTCAAGCTGAGGTATTGTGGAGTGTACTGGTCGCTTATCTCTGGCGATTGGCATCTCCCGAGTGGTTGCTGCTGGACCTGTACTGTTCATGGTCTGCGAGGGCCTACTTGTAGTACAATGGGCAAGCAAGACGCCAAGCAGCCCAAGCTGAATTTTGAAAATAAGAGGTCCACGCGATTGGCTGAATCCGACCCTGAAACTAGCACTAGCAGGCTGCCTGATGTACAGACTTAGGATCAAGGTGAAAGTTAACGCACCCTCATGTTAGAGATGTGGTCCAGTCTACGCAATATTGACACTAAGTTGGACACCGTCACCTCCCAACTTAATGCGGACAAGAAGCAAGTAGGAACACATGAGACTCGTCTGGACGTGTTGGAAAATGGCCATTCAGATATTCACAATTTCCAGGTAGAAACTAAGGGACAATTGCTTCATATGTTCTAGGTATCATCCCGTGCCTAAAACGAAGACCTGGAAGCGAGGTCTCATAGAAATAATCTACGAATTACCGGGATTACGGCCATTCCCAAGATGGAGACCTACATCGTGGACTTGCTACATGAACTCTTTGATCCTCATCTATCATCTGTCTTCACGGTGGAAAGGGCTCACCGCTCCTTGGGTACTAAGCCACTGGTTGGAGCAACACCCAGGTCCACCCTCACCAAAATCTTGAATTATCAAGACCGCAACCTAATCCTTCGTCTAGCCCGGGAAAAGGGGTACATTGCACACAAAGGGAACAACATCTCCTTCTATCCCGACTTTACCCAGGCTGTACAGGTGGCAAGGCACGAATTCCTGCCTGCCAAGTGTATTTTGCTCCAGGCACAGATTCCTTATTTGTTGCTCTATCCTGCAAAGCTTAAAGTGACACACAACGGCACATCTCACTTCTTCATGGATGCAAAGTCGGCCTTGAAGTTTGCCAAGCATGTTGGAGACAAGAGGAGTAAGCAGACCAATGGCTCTACAGAGACACAAACTGATCGCCTCAGTGATAATGACTGATTTGGGAATTGTGATTTTACCAATGTTTGCACCTCTAGTCACTAGACAGGTGGAGCTCCGGGCACCTTAAAACAGGTTGGCCTGACCCACGTTTCATTAAGGGGGGGGGTGTGAGACTGGGTAACAGGTTATCCATGACTGTTGGGTTTGGTTATGATTAACATTGAGGTGCTCCCCTAAGCACTCTTGGCCACCCTGTTTTATTAATCGCTGCACATTCGGGGGCGGAACGGAAGTTGGCCGCCCGCCTCCCGCCTCCCACCCACCGTATTAAATGTTATTTAAAAGCCTAAAATTAAATTTAAATAAAACTTTCCTTAATGTGGGCGCATCCTTGCCCATCACGGCTTCATCTGGGAACTGCGCATGCGCGGAAGCCTGTGCATTTCTCACCAGGAATGCGCATACGCAGGCTCCTGCGCATACGCAGTTCCAAGAAGAAGGTACGATGGGCAAGGATGCACCCCCAATAAGGTACGTTTTATTTAAATTTAATTTTACGGAGGGAGGCGGGCAGGAGGCGGGCAGGGAGCGGGCGACAGGTGGGCGTCGCTTAATGGAACTATGCTGAGAGGCACGGCGATTAGTTCAATCCCTGTGCCTCTCCGCGAAAGTCCCTTAGGCGACTTCCGCCCACCCCTAGTTTTATTACAGGGGAGACTACCAGCACCTCCACTCCCTCATGGGAGAGTCCTTTTTTGTTTTTTAGGTTGGTATACTTCAACCTGATTGGGGGGTTGGAGTGGGTGGGGGGTCGGGTATGTTTTTCGCCAGTATGTCATTTCGTCATTTGTCTGTATGCCATCAGCTAATTGCAGTTGTTGGTGGTAGCACCCTCGCCCTCGACCTGCTCACATGTACCACTCAGCTAATTCAAATTTTTTAACATGGAACATCCAGGGTCTGAACAATGGCAGAAAGTCCAGACTTGTCCAGGCATATTTGGTGCAGCACATTATTGATATTTGTATGTAGCAGGAGACGCATCTTAATGTTACACCCTCCTCCAGGCTCAGACATAACTGTTGGAGTCAGATCTACTCCTCTATATACTCTACGTACACTCGCTGGGTTGTGATATTGATTAGAAGGGGCCAGGAATGGAAGGAGGGGGATATGCATACTTATCCAGAGGGGCGTTTCATTATTTTCCCAGGTACACTGAGAGGAACCTCAATCGCTATTGTTACATTATACTGTCCCAATACGGACGCTCCCAGTTTTTTTCAGGACATTGCGCTAGAGTTAAAGTAACAGGTTCAATCAATCAATCAATCAATCAATCAATCAAAGACATTTATAGAGCGCACTACTTACCCGTAGGGTCTCAAAGCGCTGGGGGGGGGGGGCCTTACTGCTCGAACAGCCAGGTCTTTAGCTTCTTCCTGAAGGAGAGGTGGTCTTGGGTCAGGCGCAGGTCGGTCGGGAGGGAGTTCCAGGTCTTGGTGGCCAGGTAGGAGAAGGACCTTCCTCCTGTTGTCGCTCTTCGGATGCGGGGGACGGCGGCGAGGGCGTGGTTGGCTGATCGGAGGTGGCGTTTGGGAGCGTAGAAGTTGATTCGGTTGTTGAGGTAGCTCGGGCCTTGGTCGTGTAGGGCTTTGTGTGCGTGGGTGAGGAGGCGGAAGGTGATTCTTTTGTTGACGGGGAGCCAATGCAGGTCTCTCAGATGTCCGGAGATGGGGCTGGTTCGTGGGATGTCGAGGATGAGTCTGGCTGAGGCGTTCTGGATCCGCTGGAGTCTCTTCTGGAGCTTGGCAGTGGTACCGGCATAGAGGGCGTTGCCGTAGTCCAGTCGGCTGGTGACGAGGGCCTGGGTGACGGTCTTCCTGGTCTCGGTGGGGATCCACCAGAAGATCTTCCGTAGCATGCGTAGGATGTTGAAGCACGCCGAGGAGACGGCGTTGACTTGCCTGGTCATGGAGATGGAGGAGTCCAGGATGAAGCCCAGGTTGCGTGCGTGGTCTGTCGGTTTTGGTGCGGTGCCCAGGGCGGGAGGCCACCAGGAGTCGTCCCAGGCGGAGGGCGACGGGCCCAGGATGAGGACCTCCGTCTTGTCTGAGTTCAGTTTCAGGCGGCTGGTCGTCATCCACTCGGCTACATCTTTCATCCCTTCGTGCAGATTGGCTCTGGCGGCGGCGGGGTCGTTGGTCAGGGAGAGGATCAGCTGGGTGTCGTCGGCGTAGGAGAGTATGTTGAGGTTGTGTTGGCGTGCGATGGCAGCGAGGGGGCTCATGTAGACGTTGATGAGGGTGGGGCTCAGCGAGGATCCTGGAGGGACGCCGCAGATGACTTCGGTGGCCTCTGACTTGTACGGTGGTAGGCGGACTCTCTGTGATCTTCCGTCGAGGAAGGAGATGATCCATTCCAGTGCCTTCTCCTGGATTCCGACTTGCTGAGGCGCTGCACTAGGGTGCGGTGGCAGACAGTGTCGAATGCCGCGGAGAGGTCTAGGAGGATGAGGGCCGCTGTGTCTCTGTTGTCCATCAGGGCTCGGATGTCGTCGGTGGCGGCGATGAGGGCGGTCTCGGTGCTGTGGTTGGCTCGGAAGCCAGACTGTGAGGGGTCGAGGGATCCATTCGTCTCGAGGAAGGCGGCCAGCTGCTTGTTGACGGTCTTCTTGATGACTTTGGCTGGAAACGGGAGGAGCGAGATGGGGCGGTAGTTCTTGAGTTCGGTAGGGTCCGCTGTGGGTTTCTTGAGTAGAGCGCTGAGTTCGGCGTGCTTCCAGCTCTTAGGGAAGGTGGCGGTGTCGAAGGAGGTGTTGATAATGTCCCGCAGGTGGGGTGCGATGACAGCGTCGGCCTTGTTGAAGACGTGGTGAGGGCAGGGGTCGGTCGGAGATCCGGGAGTGGACGGAGTTCATCGTGCGGACGGTGTCTTCGGTGCTGATCGGCGTCCAGGCGCGGAGGGTGGTGGTGGGGGGCGGTGGTTCGGACGTGGGGTGCGTTGGTTGGGTGCTGAAGCTGTTGTGTATGTCCGCGATCTTGTTGTGGAAGTAGGAGGCGAGGGAGTTGCAGAGGTCTTGCGATGGGGTGATGCCGTTGTTTCCTGCGCTGGGGTTGGATAGCTCTTTCACGATGTTGAAGAGTTCCTTGCAGTTGTGTGCGTTGTTGTCCAGCCGGTCCTTGAATCCAGTTTTCTTGGCGGCGCGGATCAGCTGGTGGTGCTTCCGGGTGGCAAGCTTGAAGGTGGTCATGTTGTCCGGTGTTGGTTCCCTTCTCCAGACTTTCTTGTGGTTGTGAAACTATGATTTCAATGTGGTATTAAATGATGATTTAGACAAAAAGGGGGCATCCCACACCTGACACCCGGCTGCCAGCGCAGCGTTAAAGGCCATATTAGCAGACGGCAATTTGGTTGATGTTTGGTGATGCAGACACCTGGAGGTTTGTGAGGGCACGTGTATATCGGAGTATCATTGGACTTCTGGCTTGGGTCGCGTGATGTTGCCACTTGGACCATGGAGGTGTCCCACTTGTCTAGAACCCTGTCCGATCATGCTCCGTGCCACCTGCGCTTGGCGCTCCCTGATTCCCCTCCATGTATGTTTACGTGGCGGTTACCACCGCTCGCACTCCGGGATGACACATTTAAAGACGAGATTAGGGCAGATGTCATAGAATATTTCACCCTCAATTCTGGCTTGGTGGAGTCAATGGCAACCCTTTGGGAGCCTTTAAGGCGTACATTAGGGGTCATATGCATAGCTCGACAGGCGGGGTGTTGAAAGCTATTCGCGGTACACTTGCCTCACTAGAAAAAGAAATCAGGATCTTGAAATGCTTTATTTTGCTTCGACAAATCTGATGCCCTGGTCCTCCTGAAATCCAAACTTTTAGATTTTGTGGGGGTAGCTCAACGAGAGGTCAAGTTCTAGAGCAAATACACTGAGGCCAGATGATATGGAGAGGGATATCTGCCAGGGAGGACACTGGCGGCAATGGTCCGAGCCCCTCGCTACATTACTTACATCCCTGAAATGGCTAGTGGACCAAATAGGGTTATTAGAGGACAGAAGGCTATTCCCAACTAATTCTCCCTTTTTTATTCCACTCTTTACATTGCCACCCAATCAGTATACCCTGAAGGAATGCAATCCTTTCTTGATTCCCTCGAGCTCTTATTTTTTAGTCATGGGTACAGAGACTATCTTGATCTTCCTTTTACGGTGGAAGATGTTGCCCAAGTGATCAGAGTCCTGCTGCTTGATAAAGCTCCCGGGTCAGAAGGGCTATCCACCGCTTTCTATAAAGCCTATGCCGAGGAGCTTGCTCCACATCTATTGGCCGTGTAAGAGGAGGTCCAGACTGACGGCCTCCTTCCACCCTCTATCCGGGAAGCAATAATTATAACGCTATTGAAACCTGGGAAGACTGATGTTGAGATTGACTCCTATAGGCTGCTGACCTTACTCAATGTGGACGTCAAAATTCTTGCTAAATTGATTGCGAACAGGTTGGGGTCGGGGTTTATTCCTGGTCGGGCGACTTCGCAGAACCATAGGACATTTTTCTCGACATTGGAATGGCCATACCTTTTTGCCATCCTAGGCCGCATGGGTTTCAGTCCGCTATTTATAAATCTCATTCACTTACTTTATACCCAACCGATGGCTAGGATCCGGGTAAACGGCCTCCTGTCTGAACCTTTCTCTATATCGCATGGCACCCGGCAGGGCTGTCCTCTATACCCCTGCTATTTGAGGTCGCTATGGAACCGATCGCAGCACTTATAAGACAACATCATATGGCCCGGGGATCGGGTTCAGTACCAGGAGTCTCCTCATCTCATTATATACGGATGATATCACTTTGCATGTACTCAACCCTGCTGTAAATCAGGTTTCCGGCATCTCTATCAATTGGACCAAGTCCGTTATTTTTCCCCTGATGGACAATACCGCCACAGTTGTCTCCGAATTCCCTCTCAAGTGGGAAGGAGACTCCATCGAATACCTAGGCATCTGGCTTAGTAGAGACCTGTAGAAAGTGTGGAACTTAAACCACGCCTTCATGTAGTTGAGGACAAGGCTGCACTGTGGGACAGGCTCCCCCTCTCTCTGGCGGGGAAGATAGCCCTCGCCAAAATGATAGTCCAGACTAAATTTCTTTATTTATTTGCCAATATTCCGATCCCACTAACGCAGGCCTTTTTCCGGACTCCTAAAACACTGCTGATCTTGCTTGTGTGGATGGGTGGGCAGGCTCGATTGTCCTGGGATTTTTTAACAAACCCGCTGAGTCAGGGTGGTCTGGGTGCTCCAGATATGAAATTATATGCCTGGTGCGCACACGCCCAGTTCCTTCACTATTGGAATCACCCGACCTCTTTTCAGCCTCATGTGGCCGTTGAGACTGATGTAGAAGTGCCTGTCCCGCTGTGGTTTGCCCTGTATCAGAACTATCGCCTCCCCAGGGAAGACACAGATACTGTAGAAGCTTTCCACTGGGCGTGTAACAAGCTGCGGAAAAGAGCAGATATTCCCGTTTTTTATGCTCCGTCCATACCGCTAGCGCATAACCCTTTATTGCCTCACCTGGGGGACAGTGTTGGCGGGACTGAGGCTTCAAAGCTGCATCTTCGCACCTTTGCAAATCTCTACCCTAACGGCTATTTTCATCCCCCACCAGTGGCGGAGGAGGGCCAGTCAGTGTCCTTCGCAGAACTCTTTTTATATCAGAAACTCAGGGCCGCATGTCGATCCCTACACAAAAGTTTCCCATGCTTCCCGACGCCTCTGGCTGCCTTGGAAAACGTGTTGAAGTCACCCTCGCCTCATAAACTGGTTACACGTATATATACACTTATGCCAAACCCAGCACCCTTGACACTGCAGAGGGCACTTCAGACGTGGAACAACGACCTCCAGTAACCACTTACTGAGGAGCAGTGGTCGTACTGTTGCCGCCAGCTCTCCCGGCTTTACCCGAACTACAAACTATGTCAAATCCACTTTAAGTTCCTACACTGCATTACAGAACTCCTACAAGCCTACACCGCATAGGACTTCAGGATGATGAGAACTGTTGGTCCTGTTTTTTTAGTCCTGCTGATTTTTTCCATATGGCGTTAGATTGCCCGAAGCTGTTGACATTCTGGTTCTCAATTTTCACATTGATACATCAGATAACTGGTGTACCTGCAACTCCCTCTCCCCAACCAGGTCTATTGAGCTATGTAAAAGACACTCCTGTTAAAGTTTGTAAATTACATGCTTTACATCTCCTTTTCGCTAAACGGCCTTGTGGCGGTACACTAAGGGGAAAAAAACAGGGCGCCCTCCATCAAGGAGTGGATCAGGGACATCACGTATGGCCATTCACAGCTAACCACCTTTTGGGAACTTATGCGTCCCTCATCACGACCGTGCGACATTTGGGAACCTTTTCTTACTTGGGCCCGGGAGAGACAGGCTGCTGCAGAGAACACACAGACTGCCTAGGGGAGAGGGGTGTTGGATGGTTAGGTGGGCTGGGATTCTCCTCGTTTAACAATTTCCTAGTCAGATCATTGGCACTCGCTCTTACACTGGGCTCCATAGGTTTGGACATCACAGGCCCCGATCCCAGCTAGCGTAATCACTGGATACCCCTAGGACTCCGTATGACTCCTGTTGCATGCTGATAAATATATTTCGTGATTTTTTTGGTTGGTTGGGTGGGGAGGGTCAGTGGTGAAATGTGATTGGTACGTGTCTAATGATGCTGATACTGCTTTGATTTTGCAACTTGAGACTACTGGCTGTTCGTAACTGATGTTACTGTTTCTTTTTTGAAAATGTTGATAAAAAGAACTTTAAAAAACAGTTCTGTATAACTACTGTTTTGAGGAGTAGCCTCGTTTGTTCCCTTTTTCAACTTTTATAATTTGACTGCTTTTATGACAATGGTACATTTTTGATATATGGATAATGTTAATATACAATTTTATTGTTAGTACTATTTTATTATGTATACCAACATTGTATCTTTTTTGTTTGTCGTGTTTACAAAAATCCTAATAACACAAAGAAACATTGATTTCTAGGGTAATGTCTCTGTACAACAGGGGCCAGCTCATAATAGTGCAGTAAGCCTGCATCCAGAAAATACTGCCCACTGCAGTTTTGAGATTTCCTGGTTTGCAATCACTGCATCGTGAGTCTCACATGTTTCTTATTGAGGACCCTAAAGCTCATTGATTCAATGCATGCAGGCTTGCCTCAGCATTTCACCAGTCTGACTTTGATAAAAGGAGTATTATCGAGTTAAAGAGGAACAGCATCTCTGATTTATTCACCAAGAGACAATTCAGTTTGTGGTGTGCACTATGTGACATTCAAAAAAATATTAATCTTTCTTAAACTTCTGGCATGTTACAAGTTTGAATCTTCGCATGTCCATCTCGGTCTTTCTTCCTGCCAATATTTTGATTAGTGGAGAACTGGGTAATATTTCAACTCTACCATAGCAGGCACCAAAAAAACACACAGATTGACCCTTATTAACCACAATTTCTGCAGATGCTTAGATCCCTAACCCTTTAAGTACTGAGCCTTCTTGCCCCAAGGGCTGAGACATGTTTTGGATATTTGTGGCAGTTTGTACTTAACCCTTCATAATGTGTTGTTCTGTAAAGTTTACCCAGGCCAAATTTGTATCTTTTTCCTCATCTGTTGGGGATTCTAAATGTATCAGTTTGTGGTATACCCCAGGGTGAACAAAATGCCCAAAATATGACAAACATTATATTTTTTCAAAAAATGGAAAACAATACTGAGCACTACTAAAGTGTGTGTGTGTGTTTTAATGGTATAAATAGAACATTTGCTCTGTTATGATCACCCTCTTCCCAGCTTTCAGAAACAAGCATAGCTGTAAAAAGATATTCATTACAGTTTGTTTTTATTTGTTAAGTGGTGGTCAGTAATTCCTAGCCTTGCGGATTGAACCTTCTTGCATTCTGTGGAGAAAGAGGGGTTAAACTCATGGATGCGCACATAGAGCTGTATATTTAATTTCTGAATTTAGCAAAGGGCCATTTTGTAGATTGCTCATGCTTTTCCAAAGAATGTGATGGTTAAAATAAAAAAAGTGATGAAAGTAAATAGAAATGAATATCAGTAGGGGACAATGTTTCCACCTGTTATGTTTGCCCTGAAGGCCAATCTGCAAACACAATCTACAGTTATTTCAACAAGACTGATCCAGTATAACGGATATGTGGGGGTATACTTATGACAGGAGTTGCGTCGATCTTGCATCACGCAATGTGGTGGAAGCACAACACAAGTCCAAAATAAGATTTATGAATCCACGCAAGTCCACCTTGCATGGCCCTGACAGGCTTCATAAATCGGGAGCCACGCAATGCAGCTCCAGACTCCACCCCTTAATTTGGTGCACACGGATAACACACAGAAACTTTTGGTAATCCATTCCATCCCTCCTAATGCCTCTAGAGCTACAAGACACATTTCTAGAGGTATAGTTGAAAACAACCTCATGCGAGTACCCATCATATACGAACCCAACATTACTCCTACTAAAGCCCGGCTAAAATGTATTCTGCTAAACTGTAGGTCAGCTGCACAACATGCTGGCGATATAGCCGACCTGATACTAACTAATGAACCTGACCTAATTCTAACCGAAACATGGCTAAAGGGTTCATCCACACTCACCCTAGATATGCTAGTACCTCCAAACTATCACATCACAAGACTAGATAGATTGGATTGGCCATGTGGTGGTATTGCATGCATACAATGGAAAGACCTCTCTATGAACCCCTCCAACTCCCTGGCTCTCTTCTCCTGTGAATACCTATGTTTATACATCAGTAATAATAACAAGCCAATATGCTCACTACACTAAGTCATTTTACCACCCACCAGGAAACAACCTCACCTTCATCAAACACGTCATGGATATCCTAGCTACAAATGTTGGACAACAAAACATTCAAATGTTCCTGGGGGACTTTAACCTCAACTGGAATGAGCCTGAAGACCCAGAGGTCAATAGCCTGTAAGCTTTCCTATCCGACCTTACCTTTTCCAAAATCTGTGACAGGCCCACCCATGAAAAAGGCTCAACCCTCGATCTAGTAATCTCCAAAGCAGACTCCGCCCAGCTTGAATCGATCCTCCCCTGTGACTGGTCTGACCACCACATCATCACTTTCCATATCAATGAAACAGTTAAACTACTCTCTGTTTAACAAACAAGAATGACAGTCCGGAAGAGGAATCTAAAAAACGTCAGTCCCATCTCACTTCTAGCCGCTCGGCCTATCTTCATGCTCCCTCCGGTAGGGTTAGACTAGGTACATGATCTGACTAATCACTACTTCCACGTTATAAACATGGTATTAGACAATCTAGCTCCTCACAACTAAAAAGAGTCACCACAAAAGACTCAAAACCCAGGTATGATGGTAGGCCAAATGAAGACAGAAGATCACTAAGACTAATTGAATGACAATGGAGAGCGGCACCATCCTCTGACTGCCTCAAGTTACTGAGACACACGAGAAACTCCTATTACAGAAAGATTAGATGACCAAACACTGACTTCTTCAGTAAACAATTAGACCAAGCCAAGAATTGTCTCAAAGGGCTATTCGAACTAATCAATTCTCAATCTAAGGCTGTGTCCCCCTCTTCCCAAGTCAATCCAAACACACTGCCAAATTGCAAAGAATTTTCTTCCTTTTTCACAACGAAGACAGAAAACATAAAAATAGACCTGCCTAACGATCTATTCTCCCACTTAACCACTCATGATCTCCTCACTGAACCCGCTCGTGGCCCCTTGTGGCCAGCTTAGTTGCTCCGCAAAGTTCGAACTAAAAAACAAGGCATCCTTTAACACCTACAGCAAATAATCTATCCTAAATACACTAGCGGCCCTGAATCCCTCCAATCACTTCACATACCCTCCCCGTTCAAACTACTTTAAAGACTTAATTCCAATGTTAGTGTCTCTATGGACTAGGATTATAAACCATCAGCGGACCAATCAGACCTGAATAACTATCGCCCAATATTCAACATCCCCACCCTGGCCAAACTTTTAGAACAATGTGTTCACACACAGCTTAGCAACAACATATATCACTTCAACCTGCTCAATCAATTCCAATCAGGTTTCCGTACAGGGTACAGTACCGAATCGGCCACAACTCAGATAATAGATGATGCATTTAAAATCCTGGACCAAAACAAAGCCTGTTTACTAATCCTGCGAAAACCTTCTAGACCTCCTGAAACCCAGAATGAGACTATCTGGATCGATCCTAAACTGGTTCACTTTCTTCCTTCAAAACAGAACACAAAGATTCAAGATCAATAAATCCTTATCCAAGCCCACCCCAGTCACTTTAGGAGTACCTCAGGGGTCATCCCTCTCCCTGACACTCTTCAACCGGTTTGTGGAACCACTCACCGAGCTTCTCAGCTCCTCAAATGCCCACTATCACATGTAGGCACGTGACACACAAATCTACATAAAGATCCATTCACTTGAGGACATCAAATCCCTCAACTCAACGCTCCTAAAAACACATACCTGGCTGACCAAAAACCACTTAACACTAAACACCCTCAAAACTGAATTACACCTAATCGCGCCCCCCAACCCATCAACCATCATCCGCGAGTGGATGAAGCACCTAACAGCACTAGACGGTCAACCTCTCATTATCGACTCTGCGAACTCCTGGGAATAACTCTGGAAAATAAGCTAAATAAGCAGAAACACATCAGCGCGGCACCTAAAGGAGCAAATTTTCTGATGAACACCCTGAGAAGACTGAAACTCTTCCTACCCGCAAACGACTTCAAACATGCAGTTCAGGCTCTAGTAATCCCAAGAGTGGAGTATGGGAGTGTCGCTCTCAGTGGCCTTCTGTCACCGATATTTACCCTGTAAAGCTCTCAGATACCAGCAAGGGTCTTGTTCGCGCTATACAAAACTTTCAATATAAAATAAATAAAAATCAGGCAACAAAGTGCCACTAGTTCTCCTCAGTTGGTCTTACAGCCCCAACAATGCTTGTCAACACATTTCAACCCAGAGAAGATGTTGGGGCTCTTCAGGACTAAGAAGTGGTCCTATGTGTTGAAAAAAACCAAGGAGACAGCTTATTCTTTAGCAATGCTGGGGTAGATAGGTGGTGGATTGAAAAGTGATTCAGGAGGTGGCAAACCTAGGTTTCAAGTGTCGAAAATCTCTCTCTAGGAGTAGAAGACGTCTGTCAATGAGTGGTGCATGCCTAGGGAGATCATTGTATAAGGTGAATGTGCAAGGGAAACGTCAAGGTGCTTCTTGGGGTGCAAAAGATGGCATACCTTTCCTCCGCTGCTTACTCTTCATGATCATTTTTCACTATTTTTGCACAGAACTCATCAGAGAATTACAGTTTGGATTTCACGCTTGTAGCCAAAAGAGTAAGATTTTAATATGAAGGGCATTTCATTGCATATGTATGTTCACAATTTGTTACATAAATGTAGAGTATAGAGTGTCAACTATCTTCCTCGCAAAGTGGTAGTGAACACTTATTCTGTAAATTAAATGCTACTAGTGGTCCTGCTGCACTACTGTGCCACCCACTTGAGTAGCCTTGTAAACATGTATCAGGCCTGCCATTGCAGCCTGTGTGTGCAAAATTAAACTGGCATTTCAAGCCTTGCAAAATAAACATTTGCCAGGTCTTAACATTCCTTTTTAATACATATAAGTCACCCCTTGGGTGGCCCCAGACAACCTAGAGGGAGCAGTCAAAACTGTCACTAAACAACACCCCCACCTCTTTCTCTAACAGGCAAATTAATCACAAGAGTAATCATGAAATTGCTGCCCGAAAGCCAGACATAGAAGGTACTGCGGGAGCTTTTTAACCATATGCTTTTGCTAAACACAGCGGCCTTTTAGGACCCCCTTCCAGGTCAGCACACTGACCGGTCGCACCGCCCTAAAGCTGGCCCTGAGTGCTATAACATTTTCTATAAGCTGACGGTTGTATTTATTACATGGTATGTTATCCCTCATGTTGTGCGCAATGTGAAATGTCATCAGAGACTTGACTTTGGCGCCAGACCTCAGGCAGCCCTCGCAGAGTGCAGAAGTAGCAGCAGGGAAGCCTGATGTGATCAGTGGGACACAAACCACTTCACATGTACATTCATGTAGAATACATTCAATAATATATGTCTGTCTACTTATAATTTGGATATATAACGTGGCGGGTATGAAACAGGCGCTTACTATAGCGTGAGACATCAAACAGGATGATTTTAGTTATTTGCTTGCTTTATTATGCCGCCACCTCAAAATCAATACAAAACAAAAACTAAAAATTAAACAGAAAAAAGTGTTAGTGTTCCACGTGTCCCTGGGGAGGTTTGATTAGCTCTGTATTTCTGAGCTGGAACCCTGTCTCACTCCTTTACTGAGTCCAGTGGCCACAGCGAGCTCCTGATTACTTTTTTAACATAATACCTGTGTTGACTCTTGTATTGGCATTACTAGTCAAGAATTGAGCTTTTGTTTTGTTGTTTGCTATGTGTGCATTCTTCCACACACCCTTAACGTGAAAAAAGAGTGGTCAGAGCCACACATAAACAAGCAGTCTTCTATTTAACCATGTTTCAAACATGGCCTGGCTTTTTCTAAATAAACATGCATCTTCGCTGTGCAAGTTTTGGGGAAGTGGTTGAATATGACAATGAGTTAAACAGTGATGAATGTTTGGAGCAGATGTATGACTGGATGAATAGATGATATTTTGGAACATGACCATAATGGTGAAGAGAGCTAGGGATAATAGCCACCAGATGTTGTAGATCAAAGAGCATTTCTTTTCAAGTTACGGCCCTAAGTTCTTCATGAAGGATGAACTGACCGGAACTAAAAAGATCTGTGAAACAACCCCCACCTCCCCCTCCCCCCCACACACACACACCCCGCGGCTACTCATGGGCCCTTATTTATGAGGTCTTGCATCAGTTTTGTGCCGCCGGTGCGTCACTTTTTGTGACGCACCAGCGGCGTAAAATATGCACCTTGTTGCGCCATATTTAAATAGTGACGCATCTAGGTAGATGCGTCACTTTTTAAACCCCTGCGCCACATTATACCTGCGTCAGGTATAATGTATGCAGAGGGGGAGTTCCACCGCAAAAAGCCTCGTAATAGTGACGCAGTGGAATCTATGAGATTTCACTGCGTCACTTTTAGGATGCTGTTGCGTCAAAATCTTGCGCCTGCCTCACAGCAGGCGTAAGACTGACGCAAGCCCTTTCACATGGGGCTTTCCCCATGTGAAAGGACGCATTGCTGGAGTTGCGTCACTTTTGTGACACACTCCAGCAATGCGTCACTTTTGCGCTTACAGATGCGTCAGAAATACTGACGTATCTGTAAGTCCTTGCGACATGAAGCGTCATACATTAAATATGACGCATCATTGGTGTCGCAAGGAGTGCGCAGTGAAAAGTGACGCATCGCTGTTTTCACGCAGCAATGCGTCACTTTTCATAAATGAGGCCCCTGCTATTTAACTGGGAAACGAGGAGATGTTCCCAATGGATCATAGACTTCTCAAGGGGCAATGATGAGTAAAACTCTGCTTCAAATTACCGGGAGCATTTACTAAGAGTGATTCGTGCATCCAAGTCAGTATCTTAAACAGGGCCCCATGACAACCAAAGTCAGTGCCGCTCCTGCTGCCCCCGCCCCTAAACATGAGTACTAGTCCTTCCAGCGCTAAGTGAGAAACATCCAAGGCATGTTAGTGTCGTATCAACTTGATATCATGAGACCTACACGAAAAAACTGACTGTTTAGTCTCTTCGGGGCAGATTTACAAGCCCCTTGGGCCTATTTGCGCCGCTGTTGCTTCACTTTTGTGACGCAGGGCCAGCGCAAAAGATGCGCCATGGTGCGGGGTATTAACAACGTGACGCATCTGGGAGATGCGTCACGTTGTAAAGCCCTGCGCCATGAGGAGGCGTTCCTGCGCAGGCTGGGCCATTCCTGCGCAGGAACGCCTCCTAAAAGTGGCTCAGTAAAATCTACAAGATTTCACTCAGTCACTTTTAGGTCGATGCTGAGTCAAAACGCTGCGTCTGCTTGAAGCAGGCAAAAGGCTGCATTGAAAGAATAGGCCCCCCCAGAGCATTGCTGGAGCTGCGTCACGCTTGCGACGCAACTCCATCTGTGCCGTTTTGGCCCCATGGTGCACCGCATTGTAAATGCGGCGCATCATGGGTGGCGGAGCTGCGGCGCACAATAACTGGTGCATCCCTGCTAATTTGCAGGGATGCGTCAGTAATTGTAAATCTGCTCCGAAGTGCTTTATACTTCCTGAAGCCTATCTGGAATCCGGTAAAACACTGCTGCACGAATGTGTTGGACTTTACACTGCAAAATGTAGTTTACACTGCAGCTTCGAAAAGAACTAGCCATGTAAAATGTAAGACCATATGACGCTTCCGATCCTGCTTTATGGGAAGATTAAGTACTTTAATGAAGACGGATTTCGTACATTGATTGATGATTGGTTTTAGATTAATTTTCTTTCACAGGATGAGGCACAACATTATTTCTGACCCTGTGCATTCAATAAAAAAAAGAATGAAACATAAAACATGGCTGCCCAGGGAGTTAAACACACAGCGGTGATTATTTAATCTGCAGAGTTTGCCTCTAATGTGTTTTTATGAGTAAAATTGATTAGCTTGCCCCATCTATTTCAAATACACATGCCCTCATATTGCAGCTGAACGAGATTGGAGACATTGCAATTTGCTTTCCTTCTTGTGTCACAGCTATTAAGATAATCAGTTTCAATTCTCTAATGTAATTGTCGTTTACTAAGAAAGAGAGTGACAAGTTAATTTAATGAAATTACCAGAACTCTGCCTTAAGCAAGTTGTTATACTTTCTGAAAATAATTTCAGATGTTGGGAAAACAAAACCATTTAATGAAAAAGCCATCGTAAAATGGCTTTCGGGGTAAATAACTTTACTATCTAAGAGTTAAGCAAGATCGTTTGAGTTCGTAAACAATTTTAGTGTTTATCTCTAATAACAATCATTACTTTGCTAAAAAAAATAGTTTATCCGCAGGTGGCACCCTAGAAATGCTATTCCGTTCCAGTCTTTTATGTTTTTCTGTGATAACCGAGATCTAAAGGCACATATGTTATTTTGACAAATTTCTTGATTTTCTGCAAAGTGGCAAAACAACAGTTTATTACCCTTGTTAATAGAAGCTGTGATCCAACTTCAAGAGGTGCCTGAAAAACAAACTAAATGGTACATTTGTTTGGGGACAGGACAGAGACAGGCAGAGAGAGAACGGGGACAATAAGATAGAGAAAGAGGAGGAGTAAAGAGAGAAAGGGCACAAGGGGAGCAGAAGAGAGAGAGAGAGAGAGAGAGAGAGAGAGAGAGAGAGGTGTAATCCTTATGCAGAGATTTCCACCTACAAAACGGTTGCACATTTCTCTACACCACACTCTAACTGATGATTCGTTCCTTTGTGCCCTTGTGCCCTCTGCACTAAGATATCAGGTACCCTGGTGACGAATATTAGCCGATAAGCATGGTTTAGGGTCTCCATGAAGGAGATACATCAGGAAGCCCATTAGATGCATAGGAAGTTGGCCTTCTGGAATTGGGGAGTAATACTACTACCTATCTATCCAAGCATTGAATGAGTCTGGTGGTGTAGGTTAGAGAGCAGGGGTTGGAGGAGTTAGCATCTCTGATGGAGTGGTCTAGGAGACTTCTATCGACACGAGCATCTCCTGTCAGCAAATAGCATTTGACTAAGGGCACCGTGGACTAGTACAACTGGTATCCATTTCCTGCTTTGAGTTTCTGAGAGTTTTGGCAGCTTCAAAATGAAGATTTGGAACAAAACACACCAGGATTTGTTGTTTAAAATGGGATTGGGATTTTGCTATTACAAGACTGATCTGTTTGGCACCTCTGTGAGGCCTGATAACTTGCACCCTGGCACTCCCAGGCTTCTCGATACCGAACGTACAAGTAACTCCAGGGGGAGCAGAGCGGAAGAGTTAATAGGAGTACAAATGGGAACTGTATAAATGAGGAATTACCAGAGATATTACAAATTCTGGGTCTGATTTCCTTGATAATTCCCCATTCTCCCCCAAAGTTTTAGTATGCACAATCTCCGGAGTAAAACAATGTGTCTAACAGTTGTATGCAGGGCCGGACTGGGAACCAAAACCGGCCCTGGCAAAGTGCTTGGCTGCCCCCCGCCGAGCGCTTTGTTAGGGCCGGTTTTCGGCCGACTTTGTTGCAGGGCCGATTTTGCCGCTATGCGAAATGGCCCTTTAACAAAATCGGCCCCCAGGGGCTAAAAACCGGCCCCCCACTCTTGCGGCGCACCGGGGATTGCCCGGTGCCCGCTATGGCCAGTCCGGGCCTGGCTGTATGTCAGAATATCATTAACAAACATATTGTCGGGCACAAATATCTTGTCATAAATATGGGCTACACAATATCACTGCATTGGATGGACATTTCCTATCATTGTGAAATCCTTTAAAGCACTGGGTTGAAACATCAACGATAATCAAGAAATTGTACCTAATCTGTAGAGGACTGAGGTGTGAGATGGAAATTTGCTAAGTAGAAGTACAGAAGGGTGGAACAGTGTGATTCAACACAGGGGTTAAGTAATACAATAAAGCAGTGTTGTGGTCTAATGTTCTTGGGTAAAGAAGTGATGAAGTCAACTGCAGTGGATTAGTGAAGAGTGTGGATGGGACGGAGTTGAAGTGTGCAGTGAGGAAGTGTGATGAAGTAATGCAGATTTAAGGTGGAAGACTTTGGTAGAGGAATATTAAGTAATAAAACATACATACATATAATGTACAGCACAGTAAACACAAACAAGAAAAATCACAAAAACTTCAAACTCAATTATTAAAAACCCAGGAAATGTAAATTTGTTCATGGACATTGATTCACCAAAATGCCAGGAGTAGCGGAATAAGTATACAAAACAGTGATGGGTGGAATTCTTGAATTAATCTCAGCTACTGGTAATCGCTCAGTCTGCATCCCAATCCATCATTATTTTGAACTCCATAACACTTCAGTTTGGACCCGAACTGCCAAGTCATGTCCTTCCTCAATAGGAATACATGCAACAGAGGACCAGTTACGCTCTAGTTATGGGCTCAGCCAGGTACAGCTTTGTTCCAGTGACACAGTGTGCATAGGACCTAAGTCTGGACATAGCCATTCCACTTAGGATCACACAATTAGAATACAAAACAGTGATGGATAGAATGCTTGAATTAATTTCAGCCACTGTTAATCACTTGGGCTGTATCCCAATCCATCATTATTTTGCACACAATGCCACCTCAATTTGGACCTAGCTATATGCATATCAGTCTACACCCTTCTCCAATAGTCCAGACTGAACTGTCAATCCAGGTTCTCTCTGAACTGGAACACAAGCAACTGAGGACAGGTTTTGCCCTAGTTATGGGCTCATCCACCAGGTACAGCATGGTTCCAGTGACACAGTGTGCATGGAACCCATGTCTGGGCATACCCATCCCACTTGATGTGACACAGTAAGTATACAAAACAGTGATGGGTGGAATGCTTAATCTCATCCACTGGTAATCACTCTGAACTGCATTCCAAGGCATTATTATTTTGCACACCATGCCACCTCAGTTTGTACAGAGCTCATTTTGGACCCAGCTATATGTAACAGTTTTGGCCTGTGGTGCAGTTTCCACTTTCTCAATAGAAACTGTTTGTGTATTGGACAATATAAATGTTGTGATGGTGCCAGACTGATTCTATGCATCCCCTCATGATGTGTTGGCCTATAGTCCTGCAAGCTCACAGTGCCACCATACGTATCCCTAAACTTAGAAGGGTAACAAACAGTTTGGGCAACTCATCCTGAGGCGGTGCATATAATCTGTTTGGCACCATTCCAATGTTTATGTTGTTCAACAACCAAACAGCTCCTACTGAGAAAGTGAAAACCCTATGACATGGTGCCGTCAATGTTGGTAGAATGGCTTGTTATTTAATGGATCACCTGAGTAGCTCTGCTCCAATTTTAATTTTATTGGGTTTTAATTGTGCTTTATATTATTCTTATGGCTGTACTGGTTGTATTATCTGTATTTTTAACTGTATGTTTTTATTGCTGTCGTCTTTTATGGCTACATCAGCCGAATAAAGAATATTGACTGAAATTAGTAGTTCTCTTTTGCATACCCAGAGACCCCTATTCACCTCCTAAACGGGGATGTTCCAGGGTGTGAGGTTCCATGATTCTGAACCCATTTCATAAAGGTCGTCGTATCGTGAAGATTTTGGTAATAGCGTTCCGTAAATGACGAGTGCGGCAAGGACGAGTGTTTTCGTCATGTTCGATTGATGGATTCATTATGTATTCATAGATTTCGTTCTGAACCTTCAGGTTCCATTTTGTGTACGGCAGCTATTTTGTGGTTGCCCTCACATAGGCTGATGACTACGGCCAAACGAGTCTTTGGGACACGTACACATTTAGCTGACTTTTAGATGACCTGAGCGAACGGACTCCGTTGCCCAAAGCTAACCTTGTTGAGCCAGTTCCTTGTACGGCAGCTGGTCAAGATAGAGATCAAAGAGCAGGACATTGTTGAGTTTATGGTACACGCACACACCCTTCTATCTTGCTTCTCATCTGTTCTGTTCCTTCTTTTATGGCCTATTTATGATTTGGGTTTGTGGTCTTTTAGTATGGGTTCGTCTGGCCTGTCCGAGCAGGAATGTTGGGTTTTCCTGTGTAATTGATGGTGGGCTGGACAACTGAAAAGTGTGATTGTCGTTATGCGATACCTTTTGCAATGTCACTTGTGATTGGGTAGTTTGTAAAAAATTGTTGTTTGTCAGGAATGTGATTTTTGGCATAAAAGACGATGTCTCGCAATACGAAAATTGAGCAGTCTCTAGTTTACTTCTGTTCCTGGTTGCAGCCAATAAATGTGATCTTTGACGTCACCGAGAAGTATCCCGTGTCTCTGTATTCTAAGACAGGTGAACCCGAAGACTTTGGGCGTGCCCCGGGCGCCGCTGGGTTCTAAAACCCGGTTCTTCAGTTGGCGCCCAACCTGGGGCGACTTCAGTGGTACCGGTCCAAGCCTGAAGATCGTGAGGAGCTTCGAGAGAAAATTCTGGAGGAAGGCCAACAACTTCATCGACCCCTGTATGTTGTTGTGGTCCGAAAGTCTTTGCTGTGAGGTTCCCCGCTTTCCGTCGGCTACGAAGGACTGCTGCCCTGACTGTTGCCCTGTCTTGGACCCTTTGATGATTTGTAGAGCGAGACGATAGACGGATCTTCTGGTGATGTGATCGATACCTCAGTTAAGTATGAGTGAAGCGTCTCCCAGTCCTTAGTTTTTGGGTATCCTACTGGGATCTTTGATTTGGAACTTGCAACGCCAAAGCTGAGGGACTTGTGTATTTGCGAGACTTTCGAGTTTGATAATCCCTTGAAGTTTGAAGCTAGACTAGTGAGCGAAGATGCCTGGTCTTAGCGGACTTGGAAAGATATTTTGTTGTGGTTGTAATAGGGATTCCCGATTGGAGGATTCGTGTCCGATACCTCCGGTTGGAACTCCGACCTATGAGCTCTATTCGAAACATGGTGTGGGCCCCATTACATATAATGAAGTATGGATTAGATACACTAGGATGGATGGTGTCCTAAAGTGGCCCCAATATGGTAGTTATGACACGGAGATGTTAGATAATCTGGAAGTTAAACTCTTCAAGAAGAAAGCCCGGCCGACGATGTTTGACTCTTTCCACCTTTGGCGAAAGGAAGCCAAACAGAAAGAAATTCAACTAGCAAAGAAAAATAAAAGAGAGAAGGGTATCTCGATAATGCAGGCTGCTATACAGTTTAAAGACAATGAAGAAGAACAAGCGAGTGAGCAGTTGCACAGGCAACGTAAAATGGCGATTGATAAATGTTATCCAGCTTTGCCACCTCTTCAGCAAGGTGCAATGAAGGATCTTGAGAAAAATCCTTTGATGTCACATTTGTTGAGTTTGCCACCCCCTTATGTGCAGAGTGCTACAGCACCTCCGCAACCTTTAGTTGCGCAACCTCCAGTTGCTTTGCCTCCTGTTATTGTATAGCCGCCAGCTCCTCTTCAGTTGGCTCCTATTCCTTTGGTGCAGCCTTCTCAAGGGCCACCGACTTTGCTATCTGTTCCTCCTCCAATTCCTACGACTTTGTCTCCTGTATTGTCTACTTCCTCTGATACTCCTTCTGATGCTACTTCTACGTATACTTTGTCTCATCCTGTTTTTCCTCCTGTTCTTGCGACGGCTTCTCCTTCTGTTCGACAGAGAATGACTGATACTGTTACTGGTCTTTTGTCTCCTTTCTTTGGGTCATTGAGTATGACCCCTGCTTCTGCGCGTAAACAGTTGCGTAGCCAAATGCCTGGTCCCGAAGAGCGGCTAGTATTGGATCATTTAGCGTGTAAATGGGTTACTAATTCTTCAAGATATGCTTTAGAGTCTGTTATGGATGTCTTCAGTCAATGGGAAGCACCGAAGCAGAGGTATGTCTTCGACATGATGTGTACTTTCCTTCGTGAAGAATGGGAAGATGGTGCTTTGGGACAGACTCCATCTGAGTTGTTCCTCGTACAGTCCGAGTTTGCGAAGGGAACTATAGTGGGTCTCGGTGTCGAAAGAGCAGTTGTGACATTGCTTTTGTTTAGGACTGAGTGTCCTTCTCAGCCGTTGTTTGAGCCTGATCCTTCTGTTAGGAGAAAAGTGCGACAATATCCAATGAGAGAGGTTCCTCCGGTGTGGAAAGAAGCAGTTCAGGCCAATGCTCAGGCTGGTATTGTAGCTGTATTGGCTCATTTTCAGCGCGTTTGGGTACATGTTCTGTGGAAGCGGGCTGAAGTTTTGGCCCTTAAACAGACTTTACCTGATCCTCGTAAAAATCCTGCAGGGTGCTATAAGGAGTTATCACAGACAGCAGACTCATGTACTTTGAATCTAGCCGATATAGATATGTTGTTTGGGAATGTGGTTCCACAGCCTTTATGGGGAATGATTCGTCATGTGGATCATGCACAAGAGTTAGGTGATACATGGAATAATATTACTGCCACAGATGGTCGACAAGGTGGTGGAGCCAAACCTGAGCCTTTTATTGCAGAACTTCCTGGTAGGATCATTACTTATATGAAGACTTTGATGCCTGCTATGCGAGTAAACTGGGATAAATTGTCTGCATGTAAGCAGATGAAAGACGACTACTATGTCAAAGGTGAGAATATGGACGGTAATGATTGCTAGGACAGCCATAGCAGGGGTGTGGAATTTTCCAAATAATCTAGTTGTCCGAGGGACAAAATACCACTGAGATCTACATGTCCTGCAAAATCCACTTGTCCCACCTACTCCCGTCCCACATCAAACATAAGGGCTCCGGCTGACAGAGAAACATTAATATATTTTTCCTTTATTCAGTAAACCATGAAATGCTGTGCAATAATAATGCTAAAGGAAAACTTGACAAGCGTGATTATCCCTTTTATCCAAACATATAGAAATTGAATAGAAATACAACAATAAACGATTATGCATGGCAGGATGCTCTAAAACCCATATTAGCAATACTTCAACAGTTATGATAGATGTGGCCTTTTATGTCCGCACACATGCTTTGTGCCTCCTGTTGTAAGCCAGAGATCAATAGCTCTGCTGGGGTCATAATCCTCAAAGTTGGGTCCTTCTACCTTAAGAAGCATTAGGTCTTGGAGAACATCTTGATTTAACCGTGTTCTTAGTGGGTTCTTAATGATATTCGTGGCAGAAAACACACGTTCAGCTTCTGCTGTAGATACACTGAATGTGAACATCATCTCCACAAGCTTTAATATATTAGTCAACGAGTAAGGTTTTGTTGCTAGCAGGGTGGAATATGCAGGAATACCTTTGGTCTGAAAGCTTTTCATATGGGTTTTAAGTCCACAAAACTCCTCTACAATTGCCAACCTCTCGTCTGTTGTGAAAAGTACCTCAAAATGTTGCACAATTGCCTCAATATCAGAGAGCCCATATGTATAAAGCTCCTCTCTACTTTCTGGCCACAGTGTATAATCGAATGCCTGAAAACCTTGAACCGGCATGCAATTAAAATTTTCAAACCTCTTATCAATGTACTTAACCATACTGTCAATGAGCTCACTGTCACTTTGGATTGTTGCTGCTGGTGGGCAGTGTCCTGATAACTTTATTTCCCAGCCATCAGTAGAAATGTGTCCAAACTTCTTTTCTTCCGGGTGGTACAGTTTTTTAAACTGCTGCATATATTCACCAAGCTCACTCTTTAGGCCTACTAGGGTCAACGCACACCTCTCTACAGCAGGTGGAACATGCAATAAAAGCAGTTCATTAGACTGAAAGAATTCTGAAAGCTGAGACACTGGCTTCAGAACATCTCTCAGACTGTAAAGGTTTTTTATAAATGTAAAACTAGTAACAACTGAGAGGTACTTTTTTGCCTTAGCAGCAGAATCATCACTACCAGCTGCGACCTGTCCCAAGTGTAGAACCACTGTCTGCAGGTTTTGTTGCATGGCTGCCAAAGCCCTGGTTTTGCTGGATACCCATCTAACCTGTTTAATATCAGTGAAATGAGCAAAGTTTTCATCAATTATTCTTGAAATTTCTTTGGCATCTCTTCGTCTCTTAGGACTATACCAATAGAATTTGAAAATCCATTTTAAAGTTTGCTCAAACTGACAAATAGAGGGATGGGATTTTACAGCATCTAGAATCCCAAGCTGAAGCTTGTGAGCTAAACAGTGGAACGGCAGAAGAAAAGGAATGTCTTTCTTTAGGAGTGCTGCAACCCCTCCCTTAGATCCCATCATAACTGCAGCACCATAGAAATTGGCAGCGATTAGTGATGGACCCGGATGTTCTGTAGACCTCATATCTACAAAATCCAAAGATAACCTTTTGATTCCTTTAACTATACCGTCCAGAACTCCTAGAGCATGTGCATGTTCAAGTGGAACAAGATCTGCAAATAGAGTGTAGGGTTTTCCACCATGGACTACTCTGACCAGCACAGTTTCCTGTTCAGTGATGCCACTATCTGTGCTTCCGTCAGCAATAATGCAGATGAAGCGAGAATTTGAAACAATTTTTTTGATGTCCTGTCGAAGTATATCCGCCTCACATCTAATGAACTCTGAGGCTTTTTCGCGGTTTGCATAATTTTCTCCAATATCCACACCTGCTTTCTTCATAGCCCTACATAGGGTGTCCATGTCTGAGAGTGGCTTACCTTGTTTTGCAATTAGGTAAGCATTGTTAAACAAGATGGTCAGTTTCTTTCTTTCTGTTTCCTTTAGTTTTTGCAGTGCTTGCATGATGAGGGGCTGCTCTGTATGGACACTGACATTTGAGGTACTCGCTGTAGCAGTCTCACATTGCAAAGTGGTTTCTTTCATTTCCTGGCGGTGCCATGAAACACATGTCATATGTGCCTTACTTGTTTCATGAGCTCTGATTGGTTCAATGCGCAACTGGTCACATCCACTGCATTCCTACCAGAACCTGAATAGCTGACTGCTATAGTAGGATATTTTTGGCAAATAGTGCAGTACATTTTTGGTCCTTCCCCCTCAGGACTTTCCTTCAGGGCTAGCCATGGCCAGGATTCCACCCAGTGTGACTGAAAAACTCGTTTTCTTTTTTCAGCGTCATACTTTTTGTTTTTAGTTATGTTAGGATTCTGTGCAGGGGTGCATGGCCCAACCTCAGTTGTTGTTTTTTGGTTTCCTTCTCCTGGGCTATCTTTATCACTGTCTTTATGTTTTTTGAATCCAAAGCTGAATAGACTTTGTTGGGACATATTTGCCTGTCAACTGGACAAAGTAATCAAGTATGATACTATACTTAATTCAGTTTTAAACTCACTGTCCAGAAATGTTGAGCTATTTATAGCTTCTGACTTTTCACAGACAGGAAATTACACTAAATCTTGAAAGATACAGGTTTCCTCCTACACTTTTCCAAACTCTTCGAGAATCAAGGGTTGCGGCTGCCTGCTGCAATGAACCTCTATGCTGCCTCTACGCTTCGTAGTGATTCTGTTTCATGCCAAGTTGTGAACTCACAGCTGGTGCTACACTCGTTGGCACTCTAGACCTAAAAGCCAAGAAAAGATGTACACTAAGAACAAGGATTTGAGCTTCGGAAAAGTACAAGCTTACATAAAGGTAATTCAAATCTACCATCCATGTTACCAATAAAAAAGTTAATGAAAAACATTAGAAATCATGTGTAACTGACTGCTCGAGAAAGATGATTGATGGATAAAAATAAAGGAAAGAATGAACAGAAAGGAAAAAAATGAAAGGTAAAAGAAAATAAGGCAAAAAGAAAGGAAAGAAAAATAAAGAATGAAGGAAGGTAAAGAAAGGAAAGGAAAAAGGGAAGATAAACAGGAAAGGCAGAAAAGAAAGATGGAAAAAAAGAAGGAAGACAAAGGCAAGAAAGAAAATGGAAGGAAAGAGGGTACTTAGTATAAAGAAATATTGAATACTAAAAACCAAGTTACACACCCCACCTATGTTTCAATAAAACTACAGCAAATTAAACACCATAAAATGTTGTTTTTTCCCTGGGCAAAGTTGATCAAATAACCACTGGTGAAAGAGAGTCGGGAGATGCCATGAGAGAGCAGCAGTCCACTTCAAACAGAATTTACAACAGCGTTGGAAGGAGATAGGAACTGATAAATCTGAAATATGCCATGGGCTCACTTCAAATGTGTCCTACAATCACATCTGGTAACTCTAGTACTCAAGGAAACTCCTTGAGTGTGGATGTGCACCTTGTGAAAGAGAAAAATGCACTGCAGCTACTCAAAGTGACTTTAATCAGAGGATTAAGTAATGATGCTGACCCACTACCCCATGCTGTATGAGGTAGTGGGTTGAAGCAAAATGGGAATGACCCAACAACAGACCAATGGGTAAATAGAGGTGGCGGAAAGCACCATTAAGTAATATTATACATATTTTAGTAAAATCAAAAGGTCTTGGCTAAAGCCAGTCCTAAAAGTGATGACTCAATCACATATCCTTCTGCAACATGACACAAATAGCAGAATTTGATATTATTAGTACATTGAGGCGGCTACTGTGTTTTATGGAAAACAACGATCACTTTTCGAAATAAATGTATTTTTCACCCATATTCAGATCTGGGTCTGAATTCATGCCATGGCGTTTTGGGTCTGAACAAACAATGAGAATGGTGCAATTTATGCGTCGTGCCTCTGTTCCAGACTGACAGGACCCTCCCTCAAGAAAATCATCGTAGTGAGTCCCGCAAATGCAATGCCACCTTTGCGCCTCCCTCTCGGGTACCTCCTTACCCATTATCCAGTAATGCCAGTGTCCTTTTACAATTTTTTAGCAAGCATGGCAGCTCAAGAATGATAAATTGTAGTGCTGACGCTGAGGCGCCGCCACAGCTTAAAAAGATGCGCACAATGTGCCAGATTAAGCTTGAAAAATAGAAGGCACTGGTCAATTGAGTATTTTCTCGCTCAAATGGGAAAAATATCACCCATTTGTAAAGGGAAATTGCCCAATCTGGCATCTCTGTCACACGTCTGGAGTGAAAGGGAGTTTGCATCTGCTCTGCCCACCAATGGAAAGGTGCGCTGAGTGGCACTACTCCAATAGCAGCGATGAGGTTGATGGGAGCCTGCGCTTCCTGCAGCCATGAGGGTCTCTCAGTACACACAGTCCGTCACAGCAGGCGCAGCAGTTCTATTCTATTCAGAGCGATCTGCTCGAAAAAATAACCCTTTTAAACACCCTAGCAATGCTTTAAAAAAATTAATTAATCACTGTATTAAGAACATTACTTACAAGAGGTGAGATTTACAGAGACACTGTCCACGATTCTCAGAAGTTCCACAGAAGCAAAGGCCCTTACACCTGAAAATGGACATTACCAGAGATGAAAGGATTTAAAAAATGAAAGCATTCCAGCCCCCTCAAAAGTCCATGCAAAGGATGGGAAAGTTAAAACCTCTCCCCTTCCAGTAACTTCTGATAGCGACTTTGACACTTCACAAATAGGGTGGTGTCCCACCTCATTAAAAACACCCCTCACACAGCTGCATGATCCAGGCAGGAGAAATGGTATCCCTGTATGGCAGGCGCGCAGCGCAACGCTGATTGGGATCAAAGGGCTTCAGACCGTACTAACCCCCTGCCCCCTCCCCCCCACTCCCACCCCCACCCCCGTGTGTGTCAGCCTGGGCTGAGACAGCTTCCCGGCACACACACACGCAGCTGCAACCGAGTACTTCACAGGTGACGTCTTTCAAAGACCATTCATTTGTTAACTAAGCTTTTTATTGTGTTTTCACCCCTCCTTAGATCCCCTGCATCGCCACTCTCTGCCTATAGTTGGAAGATTAGGGCCCCCCCCTCCCTCCAATTGGACCTCAGTCTAGTTGCGTCTCTGCTGTCTGGCTTATTGACTTTAACAAACATTAATGCACTATGCAGATGTTCAAGTGCACTATACAAATACGGGTTTACATTTTTTAAACATTTTATCAGTATTTTATCTTGGTGCACAGTGAAGTCATGTTACCCTGCTGTATATCGGTGAAAAAACAACAGCTTGCAAAATGCAACCCCAAGTTTCACACACACTAACTTTGGTCAGGCCCAGTAGATAAAAACTTGAAAACATGAAACCCGTTTTAATACAAGAATGCTTTAGCATGTTACTATTGAATATTCCTGTATAACACTCACTTTTTACAGTTTTTCTTCAGGCCAAACAACAACTTTCCAGTTCGATTGTTTTGTCCATGTTGTGGCTATGCGGGCAGTATCTGCTCCAGTACTTTCTTTGAGGAGGGAGGAATTCAGTCTGGGAACTGAGGATGAGGTCGCCCCGCTGCTCTGCGGCTTTGGGTGGCAGGAGGCCTTCGCCTGGGATTCTGTTTCAATTATGTCGTCCTTGAAGACAGAGTGATTTTTGCTGGGTGGATAATGTCCGAGCCTTCCCTCTGAAGACTAGATGGGGTTTATCTTTTCAGAACAAAGACTAGATCGGGGAGGATGCTTGTGGGTGTTTCGTCTCCTTCATTAGGGAAGGTAATCTTCGTTCCCTTTCTTGATTGAAGGTTACAATCTCGTCCTTCGGAGTGTGCAGTTCTGCCGTCTGGATTCAGGTGCTTATCAAAAAAATCTTCATTTAACTGCTGCAGCCGGTGTAGATTTCATCAAGATACCTTTAAGTGCATGCACTACTGGAGGGTCTTGATTTTTGCTGACGTGATTACGTCCTCGCTGAGCCTGCAGAAAACCCGTTACTGAATCCACCGACCCCCATCCCAAAGCTGGCAAATGGATCATTAACTTACTTGTGTTTGTTGCGCTTCGTGCACAGTAGCACGCATCAAAAGAATTGCGGCCTCTGAAGAACTCTGAAAACATTATGAGGATCGCAGTGGAAAGTGTAACTGAATGACGGGTCCACCGAGCCCGCCACGGACGCCCTTCATAATTATCTTCACTTGTCGAAGAACTCTCCTTTTTTGGGGTCACTAACCACGTCTGAAGCCTCTGCAATCACCATTAAGCTGTCCTCAGAGCCTGGCTCCCGCTTTTTTTCACGGTAGTGGCGCAGCGCGCCTGCTTGCAATACGCTTTTTTGACGTCCTCTTCTGAGGCGCCATGGCGGGCCAGGTCTAGGCTTTTGAACTAATTAATCTTTTTACCGATAGTTGCTAATAAAAAAAATCGCACCTCCGTCACAATTTCACGCAATCAAGTACAGAATAGTTTAATGGGAGCATCCAACATCACACTTTCAAACACTAGCAAAGCTGAAGCGGGCAAAACTGCTTAATTTACCTGAAAGCGAGCCCCGCTACGGCCACGGACTTCTGCTTGCATAAGCTGAGTGACGTTTAACCCCCACAGCCAATCACTGGCTAGAGCCCAGTCATGGGCCGCTATCCAATCAGATGCCTCCAAAGACTCTCTGAAAGCTCCGGATTGGCTGTGAGCCCCAGAGGGCCCACAGCCTGTTGTTCTAACGTGATTTAATGTCTACTTGTCCGTCAGACATAATAGACAATAAATCTTCTTGCCCTTCTATAAAAACAACATGGTTCGGGCGTCGGGCGATATGATTCCCCCACCCCTGCATAGACAAAGAGAGGGAGTTGTTTCAGTTCCAGTAGATCAGAGTGGACCTTATGTTGAAGTGATTACATCAGGTGTGTCAGAGCCTTTTCTGTTGGATACTGGTGCAGCGAAGAGTTCTATTATGCATTCTAAACTCCCTGGCGCACCTTTGTCTGGCTTGACGAAAGTTTCAGTAGGTTTTGCTGGCGCCCCAGTTCGTAATCATCCGATTTCTAGTCCTTTGTCTATTTCTGTTGGGCCTTGTGAATTTGAAGCACTCCTCATTCTGATGACAGGTTGTGGTGAGAATCTGTTGGGATTAGATTTGTTGAAAAGATTGTATGCGACGCTACATTGTTCTCCTTCAGGAGTACAGCTTACATTGGGTAAGAGAGTGATCTCTCCGATGTATTTGTCTAAAGATCGACTTCCAGCGGAATTGTGATCTCTCCCTGATACTCTTTGGGCTACTGGTCCTAATGATGTGGGTCTTTTGGAGATTCCGCCATATGTTATGACGCTGAAAGCGAATGCTAGATTGCCACGTATTCCCCAATATCGGATCTCTAGTGATGGTGAAAGAGCGCTTCTAGCGATCATCTATGATCTGATTGAGAAAGGTGTGATTGATAAACGAGAGGTAATGTGTGCAACAGTCCGGTTTTGCCTATTCTGAAAAGTACTGATTCTTCGCAACCGCCTGTATATAGGTTTGTGTTCGATCTCCGCGAAGTGAACAAGATTGTAGTTCCGCAATTTCCTATTGTTCCGGACATTACTTCTTTACTTACTATGATTCCTGCTTCTGCTACCTGGTTTTCGGTGATTGATTTGAAGAATGCTTTCTTCAGCAGAGGAGAGTAGAGATATTTTTGGCTTCTCTTTAGGAGGCCGAAGTTTCCGGTTCAAGCGCGCTCCTCAAGGCTATTGTGAAAGTCCATCCATCTATAGTCAGGCTTTGAAAACACAGCTTGATACGTTTGTTTTACCTGATGGTGCTGCTCTTATTCAGTATGTCGACGATTTGTTAGTTGCTGCTGATACTGAGGAGATTTGTAAAGAAGCTACTTTGTCGTTGTTGTGACATTTGTCTGATTTCTATCATAAAGTGTCTCTTTCGAAGTTGCAGTATTGTCGACAAGAAGTGACCTATTTAGGTCATCTCTTATCGAAGGAGGGAAGAAGATTGACTCCAGAACGAATTCGAGCAATTGCGAGAATGAATGTGCCGATTACACAGAGAGAAGTGCGTGCTTTCTTGGGCATTACTTCCTATTGTAGACAGTGATTCCAAATTTTTCACTTCATTCAAAACCTTTGTTAGCTCTTACTGTTAAGGATACTCCAAATCCAATTCCTTGGACTGACGAATGCAAAAGAGTTTTTCTAAATTGCGTGATGCGTTGTGTTTGGCTCCTGTGTTGGGTACTCCCGACTACAGTAAGCCTTTTACACTCTATGTTCACGAGAGAGAGGGATGTGCATTGTCAGTCCTAACACAGCAGTTCGGCGATAAACAACATCCATGTGTGTATTTCTCGTCAACTTTGGATCCGGTAGCTAGAGCGTTGCCGAGTTGTTTAAGAGCTACAGCAGCAGCGGCTGTCTCTGTTCGACAGTCTGCTGGTTTGGTGATGGCTAATACGTTGATTGTGATGGTCCCACATGCAGTGGATACCTTGTTAAACAGGAAAAAGATACAGCACTTAACTAGTGCTCGATTGTCAGGTTACGAGTTGACACTTTTGGCGAGTCATGTGCATATAAAGAGATGCAATACGTTGAATCCAGCTACGTTGTTGCCGATTCAGTAGAGACCGATGTTTCTGAACAGCATGATTGCTTTCTTAGGACAGAGGAGGAAAAGAAAAGTAGAATAGACTTTAGGGATACTCCCCTTGCAAAGTGTGATGGTACCTTATGGGTAGATGGTTCGTGCTTCAAGCTTCCGAATGGTGATACGACTGCGGCATATGCTGTTACGACTTTGCATACAATTGTTGAAGCTGCACGTATTCCACATAATTCAGCTCAAGCAGCAGAGTTGATTGCATTGACAAGAGCGTGTGTGTTGTCGAAAGGGAAACAAGTGACTGTATATACTGATAGCCAGTATGCATTTGGTGTGGCTCATAGTTTTGGTCGCTTGTGTAAGGAACGTGGGTTCCTCACGTCTCATGGAACAAAAATACAGCATGCTCAGTTGGTGATTGAACTTCTTGAGTCACTTACATTACCGATGCAAGTTGCGATCGTGAAATGCAGTGCACATAAGAAGGTTACCGATGACGTTGGTCGTGGTAATGCGTTTGCAGATGAAGTTGCGAAAGAGACAGCGAAAGATGTGATGAGTCGAATGTATGTTGCGGGTCCGGCGAGATGGGTTCCGGATAGAAGTATGTGTGAAGATACAATAGAGAGCGTGAAGTCAATTCAGGCTGAAGCTACAGAGAGTGTATGGAGAGAGAGTACGGGAAAATTGGATTCAAATGGTTGTTGGATTGAGTTGTCAGAGCATCAGCGATGGATGTTACCTGATGCGTATGTGCTTGCAGTGGTTACAATGGCACATGGAATGGCTCATATTAGTGCAAAAAGGATTTGTAAGTTGTTGGGTCCAGTATGGCAGAATGCTGGAATTCCTAAGTGTGCAAAGAACTTGGTCAAGAATTGTATGGTTTGCCTGATGTATAATCCTGGCAAGGGAACTCCAACTCCAGCTGGTCATTTTGCACCTCCGACGTATCCGATCGAGGTTTTGCAATTAGATTTCATTCATATGGAGAGATGCAACAACCTGAAGTATGTCCTCGTGGTTGTTTGTGCCTTTTCGAGATGGGTAGAAGCATATACCCTGAAAGATAATACTGCCTTGTCTACAGCTAAGGCCCTTGTTAAGGAAATTTTCCCTAGGTATGGTTTGCCAAGAATGGTCTGGAGTGACAATGGGAGTGAATTTGTGGGTCAAGTGATGAAGAGAGTGCGTGAAGGTTTAGGCATCAGGCAGAAGTTTCACTCTGCAAATCACCCCCAATCTGCAGGTCTGGTAGAGTGCTATAATGGCACCCTAAAGCTGAAGTTAGCCAAGATTCAGGTGAACTCCGGTCTCCAATGGCCCGATGCTTTGCCATTGGCACTTTTGTCAACTAGGATGACTGTACATTCTCGAGTGGGACTTAGTCCGTATGAAATTGTTTTTGGTCACCCGGTGAATATATGGGGAGTGCCAAGGCTGACAAAGTTTAGCGAAATTGAACATTCTGTACTTATTGACTATCTGTATGATTTGACGGCTAAATTGACTGTCTTACCCCAACAGGTTCATGAAACATTGCCACAAGCTTCTGAAGATCCAGGACACGCCATCGATCCTGGTTCGGGGGTCCTGGTCAGAAACTTTCAGCGGACAAAGAACGACCAGCCCCACTGGACCGGACCCCACCAAGTATTGCTGTCGACGCGGACAGCAGTGCGAGTGCACGGGAAGAAGAACTGGATCCACGGCGTACATTGTAAGAGAGCTCCTTTGCCTCTGCCATACGACCGGTGGGTCCGGTAGGGTATTCCTGATTCAGAAACTGAAACCGTGCCCCATTTCATGCCGTTCAGCGATGCACGTTTAATTGGGACAAGTTCTGAGCATGAAAGTGACAACCTTTTGCAAGAAGCTGTGTCTCCGTCAGTTCAACTGGACACTACTGAACCTGAACTATTGTTTTGTGATCAGACATTGCCTTGTAAAGGCCGCTATAATTTATGACCAAGAGTTGTTGGACTAATAAAAAAATAAATTATTTTCTTTGTTATTTTTGAAGCTAAGCTCTCCCATCTGAGAAACTGTTTTGACCGATTTTTGTTTTTCGAACCTCCATCCAGGTTCAGCTGTAGGGTCGCGATATAAAGATTCAGAGTGTGCGGTCGTATAGACACAAGGTCAATGGTTCTTGTTTGTTCTAGGGCGTACCCTGGAACATTCAGAGGTGCACTTGAGCGAATCGAACAAACTTCCGCGAACAGCACGGTTAGAGGATGGAGTTTTTCGCGATGGAGAGAACTGTTGAAGAAATGAACTTTAAGAGAAAAATGTGTAAAATAATGAGTAGAAAATGTTTTCTGATAATGTGTCTTTTGATGCTACTTAGCCTGATAATGTTTTTGATGGGATATGTTATATTCTCTTTTCAAGTGACGTTTGCACCCACTACACAACCCATACCTTCTTCTACTGTTTCTTCGCATTCTTTTCACCCTTTGCCTGAACATGAGTCTATTAGAAGATTGGAATTTGTTAATAATTCTTTTGTTCAACTTTTGCACCAACACCAGCTAGTAGTGCACACCACTAATTGTTGGGTGTGTGGCCTTATGCCTCATACTACTGATAAAGGTATTCCTTACCTGGTCCTGCCATTCAGCTATAATGGTTCTGTGTGGGCATACAGAACGATGTTCATCTATGGTTGTGAAGTTTACCCCCTGCGTTCTGTGAAAGACAATCCAAAGAATAGTGCTCTAGTTAAGGGTATAGTGGATCTAATTAGAGGAATTAGTTCCTATGAGACTATCCCGAAAGTGGAGACACTAGAGTATATTGGATGGAACGTGACTGGATATGATGTTAGTCTGAGTGAAAACCAGCGAGCAAAAAGATCTTCTCCGTATTGGATCGTACCCCATCGTGGTCATTTTTGTTTGCAAGGTAATGTCAAGAATCTGAGAGCTCAGTTAGGGAAGAGTACTTGTACTGAGACGTATGTTTTTGCATCCCAGACTTCCCCATCGTTTTTAGCAGCTAAGGGTACCTACTTTGTCTGTTACAATAGAGCATACACATGGTTGCCCCTTGACTTTTTGGGCACATGCTATGTCTCGTTCCTGTTGCTTCCTACGTATACAGCTGCGGCAGATTACCATAGAACGAGAGTTGTTAGAGGTGTCTTCAGTGAGGAAGATACTGCAGGGCAAGAATTGGGAGATATCCTGAAGGTTTTCTGCCGTTTTGGGGACCTATGGTTAACAGCAGGAACATACGGCAATTGACGAGAGTGGTTGAGTCCACCATAGTTTAAACTGCCGGTGCCCTTAGTAACCTGACTGCTGAGCTCCAGTCGGATCGCCTTATGACTCTTCAGAACAGAGTTGCGTTAGATGTCATACTTGCAGATAGAGGAGGGGTATGTAAATTGATTAAATTGAGCTGCTTCGTTTTCATTCCAGACAACGCTCCAACAGTGTACCAAGCCATTTCCAAGCTACATAAGATCTCCGAGTCTATACATATGGACGAAGGAGATTGGTCGTTAATGGGATGGTTTTGGGCATTGTTATCCACTGGGGGATGGAAGATTCTGATGATCATTGGGATGGTTTTAGCTATTCTTTTCCTGTTCTGTCTTTGCGTACAGTGTGCTCCTGCTATGTGTGGTTTTTTTGCTACTTCGTGTGCAAGGAGACCTGTCCAGAGAGAGCTACTAAGTATTAGGATGATGTTACAGCAACATCTTGATGATCTGATGAATATAGACCTGGATTCAGACTGACGTGAGTTTAGGTTATTGCCTATGTAAGGGCAAAAGGAGGGCCTGAGGTTCCGTGATTCTGAACCCGTTTCATAAAGAACATCGTATCGTGACGATTTTTGGGAATAGCGAACCGCAAAAGACGAGTGCGGCAAGTACGAGTGTTATCGTCATGTTCGATTGATGGATTCATTATGTATTCATAGATTTTGTTCTGAACCTTCGGGTTCCATTTTGTGTACGGCAGCCATTTTGTGGTTGCCCTCACATAGGCCGATGACTACGGCCGAACGAGTCTTTGGGACACGTACACCTGTAGCTGACTTTTAGATAACCTGAGCGAACTGCCTCCGTTGCCCGAAGCTAACCTTGTTGAGCCAGTTCCTTGTTCGGCAGCTGGTCAAGATAGAGATCAAAGAGCAGGACATTGCTGAGTTTATGGTACACGCACACACCTTTCTATCTTGCTTCTCATCTGTTTCTGTTACTTCTTTTATGGTCTATTTATGATTTGGGTTTGTGGTCCTTCATTATGGGTTCGTCCGGCCTGTCCGAGCAGGAATGTTGGGTTTTCCTGTGTAATTGATGGTGGGCTGGACAACTGAAAAGTGGGCTTGTCGTTATGCAATACCTTTTGCAATGTCACTTGTGATTGGGTAGTTTGTAAATAATTGTTGTTTGTCAGGAATGTAATTTTTTGCAAAAAAGACGATGTCTCACAATACGAAAATTGAGCAGTCTCTACCGAACTACCTGTGTCGTACTTCGTAGACTTCTGTTCCTGGTTGCAGCATATAAATTTGATATTTGACGTCACTGAGAAGTATCCCGTGTCTCTGTATTCTAAGACAGGTGAACCCGAAGACTTTGGGCATGCCCCTGGCGCCGCTGGGTTCTAAAACCCAGTTCTTCAGGTGGTAGAGACTATCCTCCTCAGCTAAGTAGGTAACCCCCATGTATTGGCTATAAGTTGTTCAAGCTTCACATTTTAAAAGGATTATCCCATTGTACCCTCTCTGAATACCATTCATTACAAATGTCAGAAACTGAAGAATATGACATTGGTGAAAACTGCAAACATGCGGTTACTCAGAAATTGCATCAGCATGGTCTCACACTTACAGATGGAGATTTGGTCTTTGTGGTTGAGATTCATTAAGCACATAAAACAACGGTATTCTATGCATGGGTTACATTCCCAGCAGCAGTCAACACAACAAAGCTGTTTCACAACTACACACAAGCTGAAGTTCCAAATAACTACACACCAAATAAACAAAGAGAAATACCTTTAACATACCAAGAGTGCAGAAAGTGGTTTGATGGCACCCTAACACACACAACAGAAGATGTTAGACTAGGTCCCTTAGCAATGAGGGAGCAACATGGCCAGCCTTAGCCGGATACACATCGCATCCTGATGACGATAATTTGACAACAGCTCAAATACGTAGATTACATAAAAATTTGGAAACAGTATACATATGTTTCACAGAGTTAGTATGTTAACATTGATATTAAATTTTGCAAGCACTACTCAAGCTGCACAACCACAATTGGCTACACGGGTCATCAGCTCCCAAAAACACTAAATACATATATGGGTATGGTTCCCATCAGAAGGGAGGAAATTCTGTTCTGGATTGCATTAACAACATGTCAGCTTGAAGCAGTGTTTCCCCATACAAGACCCCAGGAATAACACAAGATTTTAACAATGTACTTGCCAATGGGGATACCTGGCCCTGTGCAAGACTGCACCACTTGGGGTGCATTTTTTGATTCAGTATATACCAGATCAAATGGTACCACTTCATTAGCTGTTTTGCCAGTGCTTAAACAGATCCAGAATGAGTACGGGCTTGCACCTGCCCTGGATTTGGGGATGAAACTGATATGCAATTTTGCTGCAGTATCCGCCATTATTTTGAGTAACATTAACAGGGAAGCAGCAGCATTGGCTATGTGACAGCGTTTAAGGGATTTGGCTCTGGTACAAAAGGAGCACAAATTAACTACAATTATTGAGGAGATCTTTGTATCACTAGAACTCAGGGGTCTCCAAACTTTTCGTTACTTAGAGCTACTTATGTTCAATGAAACGCATTGAGAGCTACTGATATTATTAGTGTTGTATAATTTCTTTATAGGTATATTGTTGGACTTGGCCCTTTTGGCAGGTTCATCCCAAAACTTTTTGCATTTGCCTAGCCTGTTTCTGTAACCTGGTGTTGGTGATTTTAGGCCTCTGCACACTTTTTTACTGTGGTCCAGTGTAAAGTGCGTGCGCTCTCTGTGTAGGTGTGGTGAGAGTGGCCTGCCCTCCCATAGGAATGCATGGGGAATATGTGTGTCCTTGGTAGTTCCTAATGTTTGGGGAGTGCAGGGTCGAGTTTGGTATGTGCGAGCTCGTGAGATTAAATGCTGCGCGATGATGTGCGGGGATTTATTGTGTCTAGTGTGAAAGTGCCACTTCTAGAAGTTGGCATGTCTGTGCAGTGAATGTGAATTGACTGTCTGGCTTGTGATTGGCTGGAGCTGGCTGGCGTGCCTGGCTCCAGGAGTCAGGATGGGTCTGCCCCGATGTGAATGGAGTGCATGTTGATAGGAGGGAGGAGGGATGTATGACGTTACAACGCATGCCTTTACCATGCATGCCTTTACAACACGGTTTTTACAACGCATGCCTTTACAACGCATAGTGCTTTGGGGCGCTGGATAGTGAATAGTTTAATTTACTATTCAACTCCAGTCCCCGTGGATAGTAGGGAAGGTGTTGGATTGTAAATTAAACCTATTCCCTATCCTAGAGCGCCCCCAGCGCAATGCGTTGTAATGGTTTGCGTTGTAAAAGTTGCATCGTAAAGGCACTGCGTGGTAAAAGTTGCGTTGTAAAGAATGTTTCCCAGGGAGGAGTGCACCTGGGATCTGAATAGGGCTGGGTCTTCCCTCCACAATACTGGCTCCACCCTCTGTGGTGTGTCTGATGTCCCTGACCCACCTTGTGAATAAGCAGAGGGGCTGAGCAAAACAAAGTGCTCAGGAACCAGTTGCATCTCGTTCACCCCTTGCCTGCACCTTTCGAAACAAAGGAGTTAGGTGTATAAAAGAAGGGCTGTGACCCCATGAAAAGGTTCTTGTTCCTACTTGAATCTACCAGGGGCGTGCTGCTGCTGGGGCCCAGGGGAAGGCTTGCCTCCCTGGGCCCTGCACAACCCCTGAATACCTGGTGGACCTTTCTTGTGGACTTTTCTTTGGACCTAGTTGCTTGGACCCCTTCTTGCTTTAGGGGTCATTCCTGGGGCCTTTGGGGTTTTTGTGCCCCCAAGCGCCTCGTGAGCGCTTTATTTTGAGTTACCCGGTTATTGAGGGAGCCTACCCCTCATTGCTGCATTTATTGATGGCAGCGCGAGTGCCCACCCGGCTTATTTCTGATAGTTACAAGCAGGTACCTACCCTGCATTGTGCTTGCATTTATATTTCCAATTTTGGGTGCTCACCCTGATTATGGCCGCCATGCTGATGAGTATCTAATTTCAGGGGCCCACCCTGCTGATGGCCGCTTTCTGATATGTATTCTTTTTTAAAACCCAAGGGTGCCTACCCCTCATTTCTGTCCAGGGATTCACCGATGCTGCCCGGGCGAGAACAGGAAGTCAGGCACCGTAGTGCCTGACTGTGTACCGGACTTCCAGTTTGGAAGGGAAGTCCTGCCTGCCACCGTGCTGTTAATTGGGGGAAGCTGCCCGGGATTGAAGGGTTGGAGGTGTGGGGCTCCCGTGAGCTGGGAGAGCCCCGCAAGTATGAGGATGACAGCCTTGAGCCTTGCTGGCTCCTCCCTCGAAATCCCGGTCCCAAGATGGGGGACCGGGTGAAGCATTGGGCCCGGAGGAAGCAGCACAGCCTCTTGTAGTGCGGAGGGGGTGCGAGGCACATTGCCGGTGCCTGCCCATCCACACAGACTGCATGGAGTCCTGGCTGGTAAGGGAGAGAAGCCTCCAACAGCAGCCCTGTGAGTCAGGGCTGGCTGGGTGACGTGGGGGCATTCCTGGTACCGTCCCCTGAGGAAGCATATGGTATGTGAGGTGCCAGTCAAGGGAACCGAGTCAGAGCGGCCCGTGCGCTCAGTTGGCCGCTCCAACCGTGGGGCATCTTTTGTTTCAGAGCCTAGGTGGCTCCCCCGCCCCCATTCGTTTTCAGGGCCAGCGTGGCCCGTGGTTGCCCCAGTTATGGAACATTCCTTTGAAGAGCCTAGATGGCTCTAGCGGTTGGGCATACTTTGATTTAGAGCTATAAGGGCTCCCAAGCACACAATTGATCCCAGAGCATAGAAGGCTCCCACGCTGTGGTCATTATTCTAAGGGCCTGTGTCCTGTCCCCAGTGGTTGGGGGGACATGCTCATTTCCAGAACCAGATGGCTCCCACGTTTTGCGCATTCTTTGTTCTAGAGCCTAGAGTCCACAGACTTGGACCGCTCGGTCCACAGACACGCCATCGACCTTTGGAATCTACTAGACACCATCTCTCCGGACGTCACCTTCCTAACAGAAACATGGATGAACGCCTCATCAGCCCCAGACATCACCATTGCCATCCCGGAAGGCTACAAGATCATCCGTAAAGACCGCACCGACCAAACAGGAGGAGGCATCGCTGTCGTCCATAAGAACTCCATCCGCATCTCAACCAGCTCAGACGACAACCTCTCTAGCGCCGAACACCTTCACTTCCAGATCCACACCGACCCCAAGACCACACTCAGAGGCACACTCCTCTACCGACCCCCAGGTCCCCGCGCACAATTCAGCGATGCTATCACTGACTTTATCACCCCACACGCCCTCCCCTCCGAGGAATACATTCTACTGGGAGACCTCAACTTTCACCTGGAAAAGAGCAATGACACCAACGCCACCTCCCTTCTGGACAATCTCACCAACCTAGGACTCAAACAACTTGTCACTACGCCCACCCACATCGCAGGCCACACACTCGACCCTATCTTCACCTCCAGCAAACATGTCTCCTTCAGTCACACCACTATTCTCCATTGGACGGACCACAGCTGCGTACACTTCACCTACAATAAGACCACAACTCACAACCATCCTCAACCCACTCTGCGAAGAAACTGGAACAAAATCACCATCGACCAGATCTCCTCATCGCTTCTTCAAAACCCCCCTGCCCACTCCTCAAACCCCGACCAAGCAGCAATTAACCTCACCCAATGGCTATCCAACAGCGCCGACATCCTAGCACCAATGAAAAAACGTCAAATCAAACTAGGCAGCAAAAACGCCTCCTGGTTCAACGACGATCTTAAGAAATCAAAGAAACTCTGTCGCTCCCTCGAGAAGGCCTGGAAAAAAAGACCCAGACACCAGCACCAGAGACGCCTTCAAAAACGCCACCCGCATACACCACCAACTTATCCGATCTGCCAAGAAAGCCACATTCAAAGACCGACTAGACAACAACGCCCACAACAGCAAGGAATTATTCAACATCGTCAAAGAATTTACCAACCCCTCAGCCAACTCCAACGACATCACCCCCTCTCAAGCCCTCTGCAACTCCCAAGCTTCGTTCTTCCACAACAAAATCGCAGACATCCACAACAGCTTCGACAACCGACCCGGAGACCAACCCACCCAACCTTCTGCGGGACCTTCACCCCCCTTGAACTTCCTTAATGACTGGAACCCAATCTCCACTGAGGACACCATTCGCCTGATGAACTCCATCCATTCAGGATCCCCCTCAGACCCTTGCCCTCACCACATCTTCAACAAAGCAGACTCCATCATAGCACCACACCTTCGAGACGTCATCAACTGCTCCCTCAAATCCGGCTCCTTCCCAGAAAGCTGGAAACACGCCGAACTCAGCGCCCTTCTGAAAAAACCCACAGCTGACCCCACCGAACTCAAAAACTACTGCCCCATCTCGCTCCTCCCATTCCCGGCCAAAGTCATCGAGAAAGCTGTCAACAACCAGCTCGCCGCCTTCCTCGAAACCAACAAATCCCTCGACTCCTCACAGTCCGGCTTCCGAGCCAAACACAGCACTGAGACCGCACTCATTGCAGCAACAGACGACATTCGAACTCTACTGGACAATAGAGACACAGTCGCCCTCATCCTCCTCGACCTCTCCGCAGCCTTCGACACAGTCTGCCATAGCACCCTGTTACAACGCCTCAGAAACATAGGAATCCAAGGAAAAGCACTGGAATGGATCACCTCGTTCCTCACCGGAAGAACCCAGAGAGTCCGCCTCCCACCATTCCACTCAGAGGCCACTGAAGTCATCTGCGGCGTACCACAAGGGTCCTCACTCAGTCCCACCCTCTTCAACGTATACATGAGCCCCCTCGCGGCCATCGCACGCCAACACAACCTCTACATCATCTCCTACGCTGATGACACTCAACTGATCCTATCACTCACCAAAGACCCTAACACCGCCAAAACCAACCTTCATGAAGGAATGAAAGATGTAGCCGAGTGGATGAAGCACAGCCGTCTGAAACTTAACTCAGACAAAACAGAAGTCCTTATCTTAGGTACCTCCCCCTCCGCCTGGGATGACTCTTGGTGGCCAGAGGCCCTTGGAAAAGCACCCAACCCGACGGACCACGCACGGAACCTGGGCGTCATCCTGGACTCCTCACTCTCTATGAACAGACAAGTCAACGCCGTTTCATCATCTTGCTTCAACATTCTTCGCATGCTCAAAAAAACATTTAGCTGGATCCCCACTGACACTAGAAAAACAGTCACCCACGCACTGGTTACAAGACGCCTGGACTACGGAAACACCCTATACGCAGGTATCACTGCAAAACTCCAGAAAAAACTCCAACGCATCCAGAACGCATCAGCCAGACTCATACTAGACATCCCACGTAAAGACCACATCTCTAATCACCTGAAAAACCTTCACTGGCTCCCCGTCAATAAGAGGATTACTTTCCGCCTCCTAACCCACGCACACAAAGCACTTTACGAACTTGGACCCGAATGCCTCAACACACGACTTTCCTTCTACACCCCCTCTCGCCAACTACGTTCCTCCAACCAAGCGCTTGCCACCGTTCCTCGCATCAATGAAACCACCATGGGAGGTAGATCCTTCTCCTACCTCGCAGCTAAAACCTGGAACTTACTCCCCACTCACCTTCGTCTCACTCAGAACCACCTAGCATTCAGAAAGCAACTTAAAACTTGGATATTCGACAAGTAATTCCCCACCCTTCTTCAAGCGCCTTGAGACCCTCCGGGTATGTAGCGCGCTATATAAATCTTTGACTTGACTTGACTTGACTAGAGGGGCTCCAATGTTTTTGCGCAACTTGTTCTAAAGGGCTAGAGAGAGCCCATGCTGCAGTTTTGTTGATTCACAGCTGCACCGGTTAGGTATTTCCTTTCAGGGGACCGTTGCTTGTGAACCCACGAGTAAGACGCACTCCTTTGCCCCTACTTTGGCCTTCCACAGCTACACAGCACTTAGTGCCAGCTGCAGCGTTTAGGTCCTTCTGGTTCTCAGCTGCCCAGCAAGTAGTGGACAGCTGCAACGTTTAGGTTTGCGCCTGTGGCGCGCCCCTGACTGGCGCTGCGTTGGCAGCGCACCGTGACATTCTGTACTCAGGGCATTTGAGCCCCTTCTTCATGGGCAGTTGGCCAGTGGGACCAGTAGAGGTGTAGGGCGTAAGGCCCTAATGTGATTGATATGTGCTTCAAATGTGGTGCTAGGAAATGTAATGCATCTAGTATGTTTTACGCACCGTGTTGATACGTCTAGAGATGGTTTTACCTATGGAGGTTTGTGTTAGTGAGATTTTACTTCACTGTGAGTTACGCCCCTAAATATGAGTTATACTTAGGAGGTAGGGTCTAATGTATTTAGACTAGTGAGGAGATTGCCTACTTTATTTATACTGGTTAGGCCTAATGTGATTTATGCGTAAGGTAATGCCTTTATGTCTGTGATACCTCTAATTGTGTTTTCATGCTTAGGAGGTTGTTTTGTCTAGTATAGTTTATACTATGAGTTTATGTGTCCTGCGTGATCTATGCCTATGGTGATTAGTATTACGTAGTGTGTATATACCTTTTACCATTGGTTACTGGTTGGGTTCTATAATTGTTATTTGGTGCTAAAGTTACTCTAAGTGCTATTTCTAGTAAGTGCTGATCCTGACAGTGGCCCACTTGGCCCTGTCCTGTGTAAATAATCCCTTGTGAATATTGCCCGTGCCAGTTGGCACAATGTATATTGTGTGATTACTATCTGATGTGTTTTAAGAATACAAAAGTTATTTTTATATAACCTTGTGTGGAGTTCCTTTTGTAGTGTGCCTGGGATGTTGTTGCTGTGTGCGTGCGCTAATGCTTTACACATTGCCTCTGGTATAAGCCTGACTACTCGTACCAAGCTGCCAAGGGGGTGAGCAGGGGTTATCTTTGGCGTGTAACTCCCTTGCCCTGACTAGATTGGTGGTTTCTGTCTGGCTTTGGCGCAACCCTTAGCCAACCAGATATCTCAGTTCTAACATATATTAATTCAACCAAGCAAATGCTTTCTACTTTAATAAGCTTGGTTACACACAGGTGAGATACTCGGAGGTAACCGCAGATCTACAGTAGCTCACAAGCTTCTGGTTGGAAATCTTTCCACTAGATAGGAATCATTTGGGAGCCAAACCTGGTAAACCACAACTGAAGATTAATTCTAAAAAGGATAACTTTAAGCACGCACCTGAGTCTTCTACAAAAAAGAAGTGGAATAGTAAGAAAACAAAGATAAAATCAAATCGCTGGGTGGGTCTCCACAGAGAAGTGCTATAACCTGCATAACCAACACGGTGCATAACCAGAATAATATTAGGTCGCCTGACAGGTATAAGGATATTGATACATGTTCACCTTGTTCCTTTGAAGAGTCATCCGAAAAATGTTCGGAGAGAAGTGTAAAGGGGAGGGGAACATGAAATCACAATGCTCCAGTGGGAGGGAGACATACAAAGGTCCATTAAAGTTTTCCTCTCTGAGAGCTTGTCATTTAGCTTTGACAATCTATTGGCCGAAAAGTATTGGCCACCAGAATTTGTCATTGAATGCCCAAACAGAGAAATGGTCATTTATCCTGCCATTCCAACCCTCATACCAGAACACGTAAAGCATTCAAATGCCATGTGGGGTTGGATGACAGTTCCCTCTATCGTGAAATGCCACAGAGGTCAACCCCACAAATTCAAAGAAAATACCCCATTAAAAATTAGGTTAAAAAACAAGTTGGGGACATTCTCTAAAAGTTTGAATACCAGAGTGTAATAGTTGCACCTCGTCAATAAATAATACATTGTTTCCCTTGATGAAACCAGACCATTCATATCATCTAGTATTAGATTACAGACACTTAAACACCGCTACTCACACATCTGCAGTTCTAAACGCACAATACATGGCACTAATGATCAAGATAGTGAGGAAAAAATACAAAAACACACTAGATATCTCAAACAGACTTTTCTGCCAAAATATATCACTTGAAAGCAGTTATTTGGTTGCAATTGGCATGCTGGCTTCTCAGAGGCAATTCTGTCAATTACCCCAGGGGCTTAAAAATAGCCTGGGCTGTTTTCAGCTCGAGTAACCAAAGATTTAAAACAATTTGATGACCAGGCATTGTCCTATATTGTGACATATATTTGACAGATGTTGACCTTTCAGTACACCTGACAAGAGTAGTTCGCATAGTTCTGGGAATTTGCTCTCATGGGCTACAAATTAACTTAAAAAAAATCAAAGATTGCCCACCTCAATGTCCTGTTTCTGGAATACAAGCTGCCAAGTGAAGGAAAAAGCTTAGCAACATATTTCTTAGAGAGGTCTGCACTCTTAGAATCTCCAACTACGTTGACGAGGTTACAATTTATTTTGGGATTTCTAAAAGTTGGCAGAACCTACATTCCAGATTACGCAGAACCATCTATAACCTGATTTGAGCAGGCTTCTCAAGCACACACTGAACCACTGAGCAAACAAACATACTAAATTCTGTACAAGCTGGCATGTTAGCTTCAAAACATGTACACACACCTGTAAATTTAACAAACCTGTCGGTCTGCGTAATTGCAGTGGCATCAGGGTACACCTACATTAAATTTAATGAATGTGAAATGGGGCCAATTGCATGTAAATTGCATTTATACACTAACACCAAAATGCATTTTGCACCAACAGAAAAAATACTGACAGCAGTACAGACTGATATGGTCAAGGAGAGAGCACTGGATCAGGGAAAATGAATTATTGTTGTGACCCCAGTGCCAACCTAAGAGGCTGTCATTCAAGCAAAAGCATTACATCCACATTGGATACACTGGGCTAACTCACTCATCGCAACAAATGTAGACAATGGTTTGACCATACACTACAAACACAAGCCTTTCTGCAATACGAACACGATTATACTCTGCCTAACTAAATAATGCCTCTAGATCGGTACAATTACTTCATATATACTGATGGTTCTGCCAAACCTGCTATGGGAAGTAGCACCAATATTCAGCAGCATGAGCTGCAGTAAAAAAGGGGCATGCAGGATGGAGAATTTCATCCTTAAAAGACCTGCATATAGTCACTTTGTGACTGCTCGACACAACTGGCTGAATTGAGGGCCCTAATTCTGGCAATGGAAAATACAGATCCAGGATTCTCCAAAATGATAATGTGTGACTCATATTATTGTGTCCAGTTGTATAACGAGCATCTACACTACTAGAGCCAGAGTGGATTCAGAGATTCAAAAGGGTGCACAATAAAGCACAAGATGCTTTGAGAACAGGTCGCTAAGCTCAAAGAGTGCTTGCCACAGACTCGTGCGATTCATACCTTGAGTCAACAATATGTTGGTGTACACATTGCAGGGAATTCTATGGTTGATGAAGCAGCAAGCGCAACAGTAAAACCACTGCAGTCACTGCAATTACTTGTTCAAGTACAAGAATAGATGCAGACATCATGATTGCTGTCAGAGCTCCACACAATGACACCCACCCACTGAAAGGCTTTCCACTCAAGTACTCCTACAAGTTAGATGCACAAAATGTACCATTTGCTTATATTTCTGGAGTGGAGGATAGAGTAATACCAAATTCACACTGCAAGTTAGGTCTAATTCTAACTGCACATGAGGGTCTTGCATCTGCACCCACAGGGGTGGCTGCTACAGTTTTATTATTGCAAAATGCTATTGGTGGCCAGGTCTCTAAAACAGAACAAGGACTTTATCCTCAAATGCAACAACTGCCAACAGATGAAGGGTTCCACTGTGGCATGGCCTCCCCAGAAACCTCTACTGATTTCAAACAAGCCTCTGGCTTGTGTTTATCTGGATCATTGTTGCACTTTGTTATCAGATGGGGCTTACAAGTATATCTTTGTTGCAGTGGATTTCAGCTCTCATTTCCATATGGCTATGGTCCCAGCGGTCGGCTGATGGCCAAATTGTTATAAAGGATCTGCATATGTTTACAGGGGACAGAGGCCCTGCTTGGAGCCCCAAAAGACTCTTTCCAACAGCTTTTTTATGGCAGTGGGACTGCCATGAAAAGGCTGTGGGGAATAGACATCCTCATCCCTACGGCAGTGTCTATGCAGGCAATGCCTCCATTGTAGGCATTGGAGTCCGACCACCACCCCCACAGGTTAATTGACCTTGTCTCTCCCCCAGACTGCTGCAGTCCGACCATCTACATCGGATTGCAGCGGTTGGACCAATGGCATGGATGTTGGTAGGACCTTTCAAAATGAGGCCCTAAATGAGCATTGGTTCCTGTGCTTTGGCCTGTGTGGCTTCACTGCAAACAGCCTGTATTCAGGTGTCTGCTGTGCACTTTCGAGTATGCCTTGAACTTGTGTGTAGGAATGCAATCAGTTCACTCTCTGGACATGAAGTACTGGTGGAACACTTAAAGACCCATTTGTATCTGTGTCCCTTTCATTTGCCTTTGCTTCTGCATGCTTTCTAGGAGCCTTCCTGGGATGCTTCTGCTCCTGGTGAGCTGGATCTTGGTGTTGGTTCTGCGGATTTCACACTTGCTGTGGCTACTCCTTCAGTGCAGTGGGAGCTGTCATCTACTGAAAGGGGGTGGGCAGACAAACAAAAGATAAAAAAAAAAAAAAATACACTTCGAATCCTAACGACGGTGACAATGTCCTCCTCACTTTGACTTCTTCTGCAGCAAGCTCCCTCAACCAGCCCAGGACTGCTCATGTGCTGTTAACCATCATGTGAACAGTTCCCTGATTGGTGGAAGCAGCCTTTGTCGCTGCTCCCAAGGGATCTGTATGCCAGCCCTCTGCCAACCAGTCCTCCCTGCTCATTGAGAAGACCCTGCCCTGCTTGAACGCTCGGTTCAGGATGGGACGAAAAGAAATATAATGGCAATGAATTACCATTTTATTTTTTATCTCTGGGTTTTGGGGGCACATAAGTGGGGGGGACACTCCTCTGTTGCAATAGAGGAGCCGCCCCTGCTACAAGGGCTGCTGTGAGGGTAGGATGTGAACACGTCAACTCCATAACCTTGCTCCAAGGTGTGTCTCTGGGATCATAGTTGTCAGAACTGGGGAAATTACGTTGGGATCCTCAGCAGCAGCACCCTCAAGAAACCCACCTTCCACCAGCCTTGAATCAAGCTTAACTGCACTGAGTATCAAAATGGCTAGATGGGGAGAAGGGAATTAGGGAGGGTACTGCAGGGAGGGAGACCTGAAACAAGACGTCATCTTTAATTAACTTTCCTTTCGTGCTTCCTAAACTCTTTCACTATATTTAACATGGGTTAAGCAATGACAACATACCTTTAAAAGAAAAGAAAAGAAAAGAAAATCAGGTTATGCATAGAACAGTCGTTGTGTATGTCTTCTGAAACTTCACTGGCAATTTCTGTTCCTATAATTCTCAATGATACAATGTTATGGCTTCAACGCGATGTGACACAATGCCAAAGTCATCACGTATGCAAAAGCCCCCAAGAGCGCTTCAGCACGATGTGCCCAAAATGTCAGTCATCAATATGTAAATGTCCAAAGACCACTTCAGCACGATGTGCCAAGTTGTCAAATTCACCAAACATGTAAATAACCAAAGAGCGCTTCAGTGCAATGTACAAAAATGCCAAAATGACCAAACATGTAGAACAGTGCCAAAATGACCAAACATGTAAATGACTAAAGAGCGCTTCAGCGCGATGTACAACAGTGCCAAAAGGACCAAACATGTAAATGACTAAAGAGCGCTTCAGCGCGATGTACAACAGTGCCAAAATTACCAAACATGTAAATGCTCAAAAAGCACTTCAGCGTGATATGCAACTTTCTTTCAAAATGCAAATGAACAAAAACAGCATGTAGTTCCTTTTACGATGCTGTTGGTTAAGAAAGGAACAATCCTACTTAATTGTAGCTGAGAGAGTATCTACAACCTAGGAAAAAAAACAGAAGTCTTCCTGCTGCAACCAAAATCTTCTTTCAGCAACCGTAGAACAGGATCAGCTGCTGCTCAAGCTCAGGGTTCTCAATAACCAGCAATGAGAACAGGGTGTGGCCCCTATTTAAAGGGTTCCAGAAGAAGCTTCCAGAACAGGGTGTGGTCCCTATTAGCTTCCAGATTCCAGCTCACAGGTAAACTACTGGAGCTGAGAAGGGACAATAGGCCTTGGTAACATCATAGTCTGAAACAAAGTCACAACAAGCAATGGCAAAAACAACAGAAAATAGTAATCGGGTGCCAGACAAGGTGCACCAGGAATCTGACATGGCAGAATCATGACAATAGTCTACCTTTGCTGGGAAAAGACATGTTTTGGCTACCTCTCAGAACAAATAAACAATTAGCTATTCCATTTGGTGGGAACTTTTTTATTCTGCCTATTTTTAACATCCTAATTTCCTTTTAAATTTGTTTTTTATTCACATTTAAATATTTTAAACAATGGCTTTCTGTATGGTTTGGTTTCAAATTGTCTGATTGCATTCTTAATCATTTTAGCATATTTTATAGGGCTATATCCTGTAGCATTGCTTTGGATTGCTTTCCTCATTCTGCATAGCTTTAGTTGACTCACATCTACGGAGTTGGGTCTTACGTGGCTAGGTCAGGACCAAGAAGAAATATTGCCTTTTAAGTTGCCTTCTTTTCTACACAGTGACTTTTGACACACATTTGCTTGTGTGACAGTGCACGTTTGTTTTTCTGAAACCAATGTGCGTCCAATTTTACTTTGCAAATATACTGCCACAACACCTTGAACATTTAGTACAAGGCCTGAACACAAATTGTGCAACTGTTAATGTTTTTCATTTTTAATCCATGAGGCGAATTGGCTATCACAAGAGCATTAACAATGTCAGCCTGGCTGAAGCCTAGACATGGATGCATGGATACTGTTATTATAAATGCACACACATTTCCACATTCAAATAAGAGGAGTACTATGCTCTCATTGTAAGTCTCAGCCCAGCGGATTCCTGTTTACCCTCTGTGAGAAGGGATTTCTAACTTGTGACTAAAACGGGAACCTTCTTACACTCATCCTCAGGTAAAGAGGAGTTGGATCTCACCTTAGGCACCTAGGTTAGGGAGAGCATTGTAGGAGTACACTATACACAATACATATATGTCAGAATATATACACTGTTTTAGAACAATGGTGGAACCGTTTATCCTTTTCACTGTTCTAATATGTTAATCACTTTTATCTGCTGCTGTCTATTAATCATTGGAGCGCTTATCTTTTATACAAGAATTACAATGGTTTAATAAATATTGAAATGCCAACAAAATTCAAACTAACAGTGGGACCTTCTCAAAGCCAGCACCTAACCTAAAAAAGCTCCAAAAAATAATTCCCAAAAATAAATATTGCCCCTTCAGTCTACACAGGGGTCCGTGTGCACACTGAAAAGCACCTACCGTAACAGTGCCTGTTCCCTCAGGAACTCAACAATTTAAACTAAAAAGCACAGGTGCACCACAAAACATGGTTCCATAGAAGCGAGTATAAAGTCCAAATCCAATAATTAACGAGGTAAGAGGTTCCTCAGTTTGATCTCTTTATTTCATCAGATAGAAAAAGCACAGTACAGCCAACACATTTCGTCCCAGTGCCGGACTTCTTTAGGGCTATTAAATACAAATATATAACATTATATATAAAAAACATATAAAAAACACATATATAAAAAGGCATCATATAAAAACATACAAAAGACGAACAACGTCTTTAAAACCACAATTGACCACATTACGTTTGATCCAATCTTACATCCTAATGGTCAAATCTATTACTAAACTAACATATATAGACAGACAGCTTTACCGGTAGAAAACTCTAGACTTTTTCCTATTTCCGTCTAACATTTGTTCATACGTTTTCAGACCCATATTGCAAATTTTTACATATCTAGTGGGCCAAGAATCCAAGTTGTGTTCTAGAAAAGCATGACAGTATTATCAATTTTTATGCTGTGACATGGTTATTCACCTTGCACTACCTACACTTTGGGAAGGCTATGAGGTGGTGTGCAACTGTTAGCAACATTTTCAGAAGGGGAGAGAGAATAGTTTGAGCAGAGAGAGGAGAGATTTGTGTGCTTCAAAATAAAAAGAATACACATGAAGGAAGGGGGGATGGAAATTAATTTAGAGCCTAAATCTACCATACAACTTGAGAGTCCCACGAGGGGCAGTGGATAAAATAACAATCCCTTCTAAGCGGTTTTTCATCAGTCTATGCACTTCAGTTTTTTATATTGTTGACCCACATGGCAATCAGAGCAAACATGAAATCAAGCGCAACTGTCTAAAACAATGTGTACCTACCGCTAAATGGGAACTTTAAGGTACCTTCATAGGTAAAAGAGGGGTATAAGAAGACCACACCTTGACACACACGACCTTGTTGGCGTTTTTCCGTATTGCAACATTGAAGGTTCAAGCCTGATTTTTGAATGCTTTTCGCTTGTAGTATTTAATTTTTATCCTTTATCGTAGAATTTGTTTATGTGAACCAACAGACACATTTATTAATATTCATTATATGATATTGTAGGATACCACTTGCGCACAAGTTAGAAGCATAGGGCCAGATGTAGGTCGGTCGGTAACAGCCGAAAATCAGTATTTTCGGCCGTTACCAACCGGTAAACAAGATTTATCATGTAGGGGCACATTTTTACAGAATCGGTAACTTTACAGAATCGGTAAAGTTACCAATTCTGTAAAATACCGAATCAGTATTTTTACCGATTTGGTAAATCTCAGATGTAGGTGGGACTCTTCTGAGTCCCAAAGGCCCTACAAAATCGGTGTTTTACCACACAATCCTATTGTGTGGTAAAATACCGATTTCAGGTGCATGCACACTTAGCCATGTGACAGACAGACATGCCCAAGGGCATGTCTGTGTGCCACATGGCGCACATGCCTATTTGTGGGGTGCCAGAGGGTGTCAAAGTGACACCCCCTGCACCCTTGCAAAAATCGGTATTTACCGATTCTGTAAATACAGAATCAGTATTTCCCATTGACTCCTATGGGCTTTGAAGCCTAGAGGAATCAATGGGAAATACCGATTCTGTATTTACAGAATCAGTAAATACCAAATGTGACAGATTCGGTATTTACACATCTGGAAATACCTACATGTCCACCACATTGATTTACCGATTTTCAATTACCGAATCGGTAAAATTCGGTAATTGAAAATCGGTAAATCAATTTTACCTACATCGGGCCTTAAGTCTTTTGTTTAGCTTCAGTAGGTCACATGACCGGCACTTTTTGACTCTTAATGGCGGAATGAAAAGCAGACACGGTAGACGCGATCGGCGTTCCTAAACAGACGGACTGATACTGAAAAGAAGTTTTGACTGATAAGGTTAGTTTATGGTGAATGCGGAGAATTATTGTAAGAACATAAAGTGTGTTATGCTACAACAGAACTTTTTGATGATGCCTGGTCATGTACGTTGTCTTTATAGCTTGCACAGTGGAAACAGATGAGCAAGTGGTAGAAACAGACATGTAAGTGAGGCGTGGGTCGCCATGTGCATTTACTTTAACTCACGAGTACTAAGGTTGATAGATGCAAGTTTAACTAGACCGCATATGATCACATTACTTATCACAATAGATGAAACGTCATTCACACGTTTAACTTTATCAGACAGTATGACCAATATGATGCAATAATTCAAACAGGATATTCAGTGTATTTACTGCTTTATTTTCTTATTGTTTTAGTGTTAAACCCTGATGAAGGGCTGAAATAAATGCCCGAAATGCATTGGATGTATTATTAACAATGTCGAATGTTACACATATGAAAATCAAATGATTTAAGATGAAATAAGACACAATGATTGAATAAATACAAGTGTGAAAAAATAAAAACACTGAGGAATTGAAATTAAAAATTGTGTTGGAACCCTCATTTTGCGCTGAGGGAAGACGGTGTGCCTACAGGGATGGATCTAGTGGTTCACTAGAACCACGAATTTCATTTATATGTTGACGTCCGGGGACGGTGGACGTTTCTTGTGTGGCACCCAAAAACTTTTCAAACAAACAAAACCGAAAGACACTGACATTAAATAAGCTGTGCGTTTGCCTCAATACATTCATTTACAACTACATGGATTGAGACCTCACAGCACTTTTCAGGCGCCGGTAAGCCATAAGACATTGGATATTTTTGAAAAATTAGTGAAACAAGACCTATCCCGAATAAGATATAAAACTCACAGCACAAAAAACATCACTCAAAAGGACTTGGATACTCTAAAAAAACTAGCTTCCAAAACAGAACTAATTTGTACAAAAGCTGACAAAGGTGGTGCGTTAGTCATATTAAACACTGCCATGTATGAAAAGAAAGTCATGGAGCATGTAATGGATATCAATACATACATGAAACTAGATGGAAATCCCACCATGGAATTCATGAAAACCTTAACAGATATTGTAGAAAAAGCTTATGAGATGGGCATCGTTGCGGGGAATGAGATTTTGATACCTTTTCTGATCACCTAGATACTTATCTCATTCTTCCAATTTTTGGATCGATTATTTTCTGTCATTGAGTAAAAGGCAAACCCACATAGGTTAAATCAACCCCATAGACTGACGCAACTCTGAAGAACCACTTACGACTGATAAAGTTTAAAAGTTTAATATAAAATCATAATCAAGTGCATATACAATCCTCTCAGAATAAGATTCAACAAGTATACAGGAACTAAAAGGAACCTAAATTCCCTAAAGAACCTAAGTCTACAAAAGAATGCAATTAAAATCAATTCCAGAATCAACAAATTGAAAAGCATAGACACAAAGTGGATCCGTTGCGTCATCTATAAAAAGAGAATAAACAAGTTAAATCTGTCCCTACTCTATGCTAGGTGACATCCCTACTAGCAAGTCCTTTTACCCTAAAAAGGTGTCAGCAGTTTGACTTCCAAAGAAGTTCAAACTCTCTTAGCCTCTAATGGTAACTTATGTCGAGAAGCAGTACCCTCTCTACCTACCCATCCGCTCTCTAAGGGTCCTCGGCCTACTGCTCTCTTGCGCTCTGCTCTCTGATCTTCTGTTCTGCGCTAACTTCTCCCCTGGGTGCTGTCCCTAAATACACAATCACAGTATAGGTGGAACGCCCCTTTGACGCCCACCACATGCACATTCACATGAGCTCATTTTCTAGTTCTTTCCATAGCTTCGCCTCTTCGCGTCGTCCGTTAAGTTGACCCTTCTTCTTAGACGCCATCTTCATCTTCTTGCTAGTGACTTCATTGACATTCCAGTTGACACTTTCGGAGCAAAATCTATCACCTCATCAGAACTCTATTCATTACATTTCTGTTCATAACCTCATTTGGTCCTGTGAACGGTCACTTAAAACAAGACTCCAAATTCCAAGCGTCTCTTATCTCACTTAGGCCATAAACTTCGTCTAGCATTGTCACCTTAAATTTAACAAGACCTTTGACTCTTGGCTCGCACGTACAGATCAAGGCTATTCCTATTCCTGTGAGCCCACTAAATTACATACAGCGGACTACACTCCTGCAAACCCTTGGTCAGCTTAGGTTAAAATCACACATGACCAAACTCTTCTAACATTCCTACAAACTCTTCTACACAGTATAACCTTTAACACACATTTATATATAATCGAATTTAGCAACTCATTGACTATTAGCGAATGCATTTTACATAGAATACAACGTTTATACTCTCGTGCTTATACCGTGCTATACATGTTCTGCACATTTCTTCACTTTACATTTCGTCTTCTTTCTCCGCTTTATAATTATATACGTCCATGAATTCTGATTTTGCACGTTCTGCTGTTCGTAAGCATTTCTATACATTTCTATATTAGCCCACTACGTATACGGGCCTTCCTTAATTCTAAAGCATTCTAATGTAAATACAAATACATTTCCTATTACCTTGGTTACATCGGCTAACTTTATACTATAAGTGTTACTTCATGTTACAGCTTCTACGTTTATGTGATATGCTTATGAATATGGTACAGATATACTTTTCATTCAAATTGCGCTCTCTCAGTTCCCCCCTTTGATGACCTCTAGGGGTCATCACTAAAATTGAATTTGAATGACACCTTACACAGAACTAGTTACACAGGGCCCAATTCACAGAATGAACTTAAGACTAAATCCTAAACTTACTACTATTTGGTATTCACAGAATGCACTTACTACTTTCGGGATTCACAGAGTGAACTTACTACTTTCGGGATTCACAGAATGAACTTACTACTTTCGGTATTCACAGAATAGACTTAAGACTACTAACTTTACGTCCGAACTCGGGCCGTAAATTACGGCCCGGGGGTGGAATTTCCGGCTTGGGGGCGGAGCTTACGGCCCGGAGGCGGAGCTTCCGGGCTAGAGGCGGAGCTTCCGGGCCGGAGGCGGAGCTTGCGGCCCAGAAGTGGGGATTTAGGCAAATGCCCACCTCTGGGCCGCAAGCTCCGCCTCCGGCCTGGAAGCTCCGCCTCCAGCCCGGAAGCTCCGCCTCTGGGCCGCAAGCTCCGCCCCCAAGCCGGAAATTCCGCCCCCGGGCCGTAATTTACGGCCCGAGTTCGGACGTAAAGTTAGTAGTCTTAAGTCTATTCTGTGAATACCGAAAGTAGTAAGTTCCTTCTGTGAATCCCGAAAGTAGTAAGTTCACTCTGTGAATCCCGAAAGTAGTAAGTGCATTCTGTGAATACCAAATAGTAGTAAGTTTAGGATTTAGTCTTAAGTTCATTCTGTGAATCGGGCCCAAGATTCCCTCTTTTTATCGTTTCGAGAGCTCTTAAACTTTTATACTGTTGATCTTGTAAAGCAGCTAATCTCCTTTCTTGCTCTCTCATGGACCTTTGTAACCGGTTCGTCCTATACCATTTGTACAGTTTCACTAACCTGGAAATCAATATTATCAATACAGGTTTCAATATGTACCACACAACACTTTTACCAAGGTTGGCAAACCAATCTCCAACCTTTCCTACTCCATGACCTACTTTTTCCCAAACATTTACTTTTGTTAAATCTTCGATTTCTTGATGTATCTCTGTAATGTTCTATATGACTTTCTCAAGTGGTTTTGAATTGTCTGGAATGTAAGTACAACATTCTTGGACCTTCAAAGCCTTGCAAACTCCGCCCTCTTTTGCTAGCAGAACATCTAAAGCAAGACGGTTCTGAAGAACCATTGCTCTAATCGACTGCATCTCTCCTTCTACTAGCATTAATGACCTTGCAGTACTTGCAGATAATCTATCTACAACTGTAGCTAGTCTCCTGATCTTAACATCGTTAAGTATTAAACCTAACATAGGAAACATTGCTCCAAATATGTCTCCAACTACTTCAGCATCTCCTACTTCTCTTTTCGCTCTTCTCGAAGCCTTTCCTTCTATGATCGCTAAATCCTTTGCATGACATATTTTGGGGAAGACAATTGCCAAATAACACGAACCATACCAATTGTCAGGCAGTTTTACATAGGCATTTCTTCCACATACAAAATATACATTAGGAATAGCTTGCATCCCTTTCATAAAATCTTTCGTATAGTACTCTAACCTAAAAGCATGTTCGCAATTAACTTCACCTACAAATACACTCTCATAATATGTCTTGCTTCGAGTTAAACATAACTTTCCTTTCTGCGTTCTATCCAAAGCTATTGGACCATTACTACCTTTCTTTTTATGTGCTTTTTCTTCTTCGGTCCAATCAGTTTTCCACTGTCCTGACATTTTTAGAATCTTCTGCCTCCGGTATCTGTCATCTACTTGTCCAATGAATTTCTTCTCTATCTCTGACACTTTGCAAGTCAGATTATTTCTACGTGCATATGAAGTATCTAATGTATCCCAAGGAAGAAAGAATTTTGCCAATCTGTCTTCCTTTTTATAATAGTCCCACTTATTCATTTGCTTATAATTCGGGACTTCAGGCAGTACCGAATCATAATTTGAAAAGTAGTACTCGAACCCTTCTCTACCATAAAATATACTGAGCAATAAACTTTATGCATCTACAATGATTCTCGTACCTGCAGCTCTAATAACATGTTCTAATAATTCTAAACGAATGACTTTTTCTTCTTGTTCTGGTATTTGACGACCAAAAGTCGGAAACTCTAATCGATTTAGCACTAGATCTTTGATCCGACTTAGGTAAAGGGGTATGGGAAGTGTGAAAGTCAGTAGCCCCTCAGTCTCGATTCCAGGCGTCAACATCCATATCTCCACTGCCACAAATGGATCGAGATTGATCACCTTCACGTCTCTCACTCTCCCAGATTTCTGTCCCCAAGACATCTGCTAGATAAGTCCACTCTGGGGTGGCGTATCTTCTGCAGGGCACACGTACTCTTCTTGATCTTCTCGGACTCTCAGAACCTGAATCCGTAGCTTCTTCGTCTTGATCTGAATCTTCAGCGATCGGGACAAGGGTGCTCTCTGGATCTGCTCTCAAGGTTGACCTTCTCCTTCTTTCTGGCCAACTAGCTTCTCCATTCCTTGTCCTCCTGCTCCTTGTTCTTGGACTCGTTTCTTGATCACTTATAGCTTGTTCAGTATCTGACTCGAACTCCTAGCTACTTTCTTCTTCTGAGACGACTTCGGTTCCACTGGTGTCCTGATCGTCGTCGGCCTGTTCCGACACAGGCTCAGCCTCTTCAATCACCTCTACAGCTTGGCTTTCCCCCTCTGTGGCTTCTCCGCTTTCCGCTGGATTTTCATCCGAGAGAGGAGCTGTTTCTTCTAGAGGTGTTGGCACTCTTCGGGTGTGTGAGGCGTGTATCCAGTTGGGCAAGCCTCCACACTTTACTGCAGTGTTCGTAACTAGTATGACTTGAAATGGTCCTCGCCAGCGCACGTCTAGACAGTTCTTCCTGACATGCTTCTTCACCAGGACCCAGTCCCCTGGACAAAGGTCATGGCACAAGTCTTGTGCTGATGGAACCTCTGCAGCCTGGACCTGGAGGGACACAGAATGAATGGCATCAGATAGTCCCTTGCAGTAGTCCAAGATCAAATCGTCTGTGATGTTCAACAACGCTGCAGTCGGAACCGATGGCAATCTCATAGCTCTCCCCATTAGCACCTCGTGTGGAGAGAGACCTGTTCTTCTATCTGGTGTGCTACGTATGCTCATAAGAACCAATGGAAGTGCATCTGGCCAACTCAGGGATGTCGATGAACAAACTTTGGCAAGTCTGGATTTAATTGTGCTGTTGATTTGCTCTACGATCCCTGAAGCTTCTGGTCGATAACTGCAATGGAGCTTCTGATCGATACTCAAAGCTGAACATAGCATCTTCACTATTTCGCTGTTGAAATGAGTTCCTCTGTCCGATTCCAAAGAGGATGGCACCCCAAACCTCGGTATCAACTCTCTAAGCAACAATTTTGCTACTGTGAGTGTATCGCACCTACGTGTAGGATAAGCTTCAACCCATCTAGAAAATATACAGACAATCACTAACACATATCTGAGTCGATTGCACTTGGGCATTTCAATAAAATCCAGCTGCATTCTATTGAAAGGCCCCCCAGACCTCCCTATGTGACTCAACGTGACTGGTGTTCTCTTTCCTACGTTTAGTTGCTGACAGATCGCACAACGCTGACATACTGCTTCTGCCGCTACTCTAAACTTCGGATTAAACCACGTTTGTCTGAATACTCTCACCATGGCATCTCTACCTATGTGCGCTGATCCATGCAATTTCCTTGCCATTGGACTAACAAGTTTGTTCGGTAAAACTGCTCTCCCATCTGCAGAAATCCAAAAATTCATTTCACTTTTAGTACATCCAGCTGTTTCCCAGCCCTTTTTCTCATCATCTGGTGCATTTTCCTGAACACACTTTAATTCGTCCCACGTATCTACAGTGTCTAACAACATTGTCAATTCAGTTCTTTCTTGTATTCCCCCCACTTTTACATTGGTGTGAGAATATCCCTGCTCTGCACAATAACGTGCTACTTCATCGGCATAACGGTTGCCTTGCGACACAAAATCTACATTCTTTGTGTGCGCTGCACATTTGACAACTGCGATAGCTGTCGGACCTTGTAATGCCTCTAACAATAATCTCACGAATTCTCCATTCCTAATAGGAGAACCCGAGGAGGTCATGTAACCTCTTTGAGACCATAACTGCCCGTAATCGTGAACTACCCCGAAACCATACTGGCTATCGGTGTATATGGTGACTCGAATTTTGTTACCTGCTAAACAGGCACGCGTCAGAGCAATAATTTCAGCTACCTGAGCGGAATGTACTCCTTCCAGGCAAGCGGCTTCCATAACTCTGGTAATTGTACAAACTGCATATGCTGCTCTCAGCTGACCGATATCGTCTCTTACGCATGAACCATCAACAAAGAATATTTCATCGGGGTCAGTCAATGGCTCATCTACGATATCTGGTCTCGGTTTGGTGCATAGTTCAGTCACATCAAGGCAGTCATGATCTGTACAATTTCATCATCAATATCATTTGGAAGTGGCATCAAAGTAGCAGGATTCAAAACAGAGCATCTCTTCAGGGTCACATTCTCAGCAGCCAATATGACTTGCTCGTAGCGTGTGAGCCTGCTATTCGTCAGATGCTGAGTCTTGGTCCTGGTCATTAACAATTCCACAGAATGCGGTACGTACACCACTAACTGATGTCCCATAACCACATTTTCACATCTTTCAATGCTGACACCCGTTGCAGCAACGGATTTGAGACATCCGGGCAACGCTGCGGCTACTGGATCTAATGTAGCCGAAAAGTAAGCAACTGGCCTACGCGCATTGCCGTGTATCTGGGCCAAAACTGCTAAAGCGCAACCTTCTCTCTCGCAGCAGTAAAGCAAGAATGGTTTCTCATAGTCAGGCATTCCCCAAGCCGGGGCACGACACAAGTCCTCCCTCAGCTGCAAAAATGCCATCAAACAATCCTTGTCCCATGGTACCGGATCACTCACTCCTTTGTGCGTCAGTTGTAGTAACGGTTTTGCCTTCAGTGAAAAGTTGGCTATCCACTGCCGACAATAACCAACCATGCCTAGAAACATCCTGACTTCTCTTTGTGTTTTAGGCGCATTCATTTTCATGATCGCCTCTATTCTGTCTGGAGACACCTTCCGTTTTCCCTTTTCAATCCTATGGCCCAAGTATTGCACTTCGGTCAGACAATACTGCAATTTACTTGGAGACACCTTGTGTCCGTTCTCGGCCAAGTGATTTAGTAAGGTGATGGTGTCTGTTTTGCAAGCTTCCTCAGTTTCTGACGCCACTAGGAGGTCGTCTATGTACTGGACCAGAACTGAGCTCTTGGGCAGCACTAGACTTTCAAGATTTTTCTTCAACAGCTGGTTAAAAATCTATGGGCTTTCTGTATACCCCTGGGGAATACGACACCATGTTAAAACGCGATTTTCCAGCTTAAAAGCGAACAGATACTGGCTCTCCTCATCTAAAGGGATTGAAAAGAAAGCCTGGCACAAGTCTATCACTGTGAACCATTCAGCTTGGAACGGTATCTGAAACAATATCACTGATGGATTCGGAACCACTGGACAACATGAAACAACGATATTATTAATCTTTCGAAGGTCCTGCACTATTCTGTATTTTCCACTAGGCTTTTGCAAACCCATAATCGGGGAGTTACATGGACTTCCCACGATCTCCTTCAGTATTCCCTGTTTAATCATGGATTCGATCACAGGCTTTATTCCTGCAATTGTCTCCGGTGTCAACTTATATTGTGGTGTTCTTGGGTACTCGGCATTGGGTTTTACCATGATCTTTACCGGTTCTACTCCTTTGATCAGTCCTATTTCCTCTCCAGTAAAATCCCACACCTCAGCTGACACAGTCTCCTTCAAATCCTGTGGAAGCTCCTCCACCGTTAAGGTAGGGTATAGTTCCACGCATTCCTGCGAGTTTACAACCTTAAAATCGGCATCATCATCGTTCGTCTGCACTTCTACTCCTTCAGGTGTGCAATATATTGTGCAGTTTAGTTTACACAACAGATCTCTTCCTAGCAGACACACAGGGCTAGAATCACAAATCACAAACTGATGTTCATCACTGTAATTCCCTATCTTCACTGACACTGGTTCTGTCAGAGGATTCGTCATTCTCCTATTTGCGACTCCTACCACCTGAATCGTTTCTCCCGACATTGGCAGACCTGGGACTACCGCTGATCTCAAAGTGGATCGAGTGGCCCCCGTATCCACCAAAAAGGTCGTAGGACATCCAGCTACTTCAGCTTCTACGTATGGTCCTCTCTGGTCTACCTCCAGGGCTGCCCCTAGAGTACAGTCTTCTTCTCTATTCACTCGTTGTCCCGTAAGAGGATCAACGTAGTAGCATTCTTCTCCTCCTACGAACAGTGGCATTTGTCTATAGGTTTTTCCTCCATTTGCAATGCGAGGCGGTTGAGGGAATGGGGCTCGAGGAGTCTGAGTCCCCCCTTTGATAAACTTTCCCTTCGGGACTGCTGCTCCCTTAACCACGTTGTTCTGAACCTCATCCTCCTCCTGTTCTAATTCCCCCGTCTCGACATTATAGGGACACTCGCGTCTCCAATGTCCTACCTCGTTACACTGATGGCACCTCGTTGTCTTTTTCAGTGTCGCGATATCTATCCTCGGTCTCGGTCTTTCCTCCTCATCTCTGCTTTGATTATTCTGTTTCTTTCCTAGTGTTCCTGTTCCCTGTTGCCGCTGTCCACCCTTTCCAGCTGATTGCATCTGCACCAACATCAGCTTTTCCTTAAGTTTCTTTGCCTTTGAATCTATTTCATCGCTACAGTACCTCGCATACCTCAGAATCTCATCTAAAGGTTTGTTCTGCCAACAGATCAAATGCTGTTGAATCATCAGGCTTATGTCTGGCCTCAATCCTAGGACAAACTTCGACACAAACTGTCCTATGTCTTTGGGGTCCATTACATCCAACCCACTATACTGTTTGAATGCTTTCAGCAATCTCTCATAGAACTCGTGAACGGTCTCTTTAGGTTCCTGAGTTGTTCGATCTATCTTAACCCAGTCTATGTCCTGCACCGGCACTTTCTCTTTTAACCATGCAATTACTCTTTCGTACTTTTCCATGACTCTCTCTGATGGACCATTCGTCCGGGCATCCCTGTCGGGTTCACAAGTGGGCCATTCGATACTAAGTTTGCATGCCGTCCACAAATCTCCGGGTACTACGATATCAAACAGAGTGTTCAAATCGATCCACAGCACCTTAGAGATCTTCACAAACCTCTCTACCTGCTTATACCACTCGACGGGGTTCTCCCTAAGCTTTGGAAAGGAATTGGTAAATGCCGCTAAATCCCCCCTACTCCAGGGCACATGAACGTAGCTTCCGTTCGCAATTTCTCGCAAAGGAAAAGCTTCCATTCGCATTAGTTCTCCATCCGGGGACCTCGTAAGTGTATTCCTTCTAACGGATCCCCTCTTAGACCATCTTTCCTCCCATTTATCCAAATCCCTCCATACTCTGATACTCAGGATCAGTTCCTTTATGTGTACTTTCAGCCCAATCGTCCTACGCTCATCTAGATCCTGATCCGTGCAATTTAGCCTATGGTTACCCTGTAAAGCTTTAGTTCGTGATAAGTCTATCATATACCTGTTTGCCAAATTAGATAAGTTTTCATGAACTGACCTCGCTTTCCGAGTAACATCCTTGGACATATACAGTATTTCATCCGGTTCGTACAGCTCTATCCTTTCTATTGGCAATGTGCCGTCTATTATGTCCTCCAAGTCTGATTTTAAACTCATTACATCAAGCCATTTTGCTTTTATCTCAGCTCTCAGTACCTCACTCCTAGGGGGTTCCTTTACATCCCTTTCACCCCCACTACGAGTCCTACGTCTAGGTACAGGTGAGTTATGAGGAGTTCTTCTTGCTTCTCTTTGTTCCCACCTCTCTAGATCCCAAGCTTTCCCATCTTCCCTTGGGGTATGGTGGAACAATGATCTATTCCCCATCACTGCATCCTGTCTTTTCGGCTCGGACTCTTTAGGTGCGAGATAGGATCCTCCGTTCTGTTCTATATCACTGCAACTCCCTTGCTGTCTGGTGTCGCTCAATAACCGATAGGGTCCTTCACGGTCCTCCATGTTCCCGCGATCTCGTCCGTGATCACCGGATGTATGGCGAGACCCTTCGCGACTCGCTATATTCTCGTGACTCCAATATCGCACATTTTCGCCCGGGGCATGGTGAGTGCACCTGAAACTATCTCGGTACTCCTGTGTCCTTCGTTCTCCCTCACTAAGGATGAGGCGAGGCACTCCCCCACACCCTGCACTCCTGTCGTCGCACATTTGTCTATTGCCACCGATGGTATGGCAAGTATCTCCTTTACTTCCTTGACTCCCTCTCTCCCACTCCGGGCTGCTTTCGCCAGCTCCGCAGTGAGAGAGGATCCTGTTATCCTGATCTCTCCATTCTGCTTCTGTCTCTAATCTTTTATTCTGCGTCTCTTCGGCAGCATCCCATTCTTTCAAATACTCCCTTAATTCCTTAAAGGATTTCGGTTTCGGTCCCCTCAAATCCATCTGTCCTCTCTGACCCCCCTGTTCTATCCAGGGACCCGTTGCTGAATCCAATGGGGTACTCCGACTCCTTGGTCCTAGCAACTGCCTTTGGGAATTGATCGTATTATTCCTACTTTCCATCTCTGCCCTTTCCCTGTCCCACCGTGCCTGTTCCTCCTGCTGGGCTCCCTCTGGGTTGTAGATTGACACTATAGGACCTATGGTGACAGGTACTTGTAGAGCATCCGGCAATTGATATGACCTTGCATGCTCCGTTTCTGGCACCTTCTGGACCACGAATCTTCCTACTACTCTCTGTACGGGACTAGATTGAGGTACTTCCTCACCTTTCTTGGGGTCCCACTCTGATGTGGGGAGCGATTTATATTCCCCCCATCTAGCTCCGTCCCCTTGCTGTAATTCGGGACTTTCAGCTTCTCTGTTGTACGGAGGTGGTCTATCTAATAATAACCTCTCTATCAGATCCTCATCCGGCTCGCTATCCTCATCTTCTTCTAGAGGTTTCTTTTCTCCCGTAGTCTCTAGCATTGTGAACAGTTTGTCTGCTTCTATCTTTTGCACTCTCCACTTTTTAGCTTCGTCGTCCCATTTAGCATCCTGCACTGCTTTTACCGATCGTCTCACTCTTTCTTGGCGCCTATTCAAGCTCTTTTCGTGTGCTGCTCTAAACCATGCACTAAGGGCTTCGAACTGTGTTGGCCTCGGTAGAGGTCTCGTTGCAAGCATTACTGCTTTCAGTTGGTTCAATACTTCTAGCTTAAACGTCCTGTATCTCGGGAACGTCAGTTCCTTATTCCCTTCTGTTAGCTTATTCCACTCAGAGATCCATAGTATTGAGTGTAAGCCTACATTCACAGCCATATAATAAGCTGGTGTGCCTTCTGGTGGAGCTTCTTCTCCTGCATACAAATTTCTTCTATCTCTCTTAAAGATCGCCCTCAAACGCTTAAAACACTTCATTTTCGGTAATCTACGATTTTCCTTAATTACTCTCTTCCTTGTTTACTTCCCGATGACAACCACCAATCCCTGTGCGGCTCTCGCTAACCAGCCTATCCCAGCGCGGTTCTACGCTGACCGGCCAATCTCAGCGCGGCTCTACGCTGACGTCACTCGTCCCCTCTGCAGCAGTTCCCCTCCTTTCTCAGCTTGCCTCGCGGTCTTGCATACGTCTCATTCATACGCCGAAAAATGACTACTTCCGTCCAAGCGATCACTTTTCTCTGACTGTACGTCCACAGTCTAACTGTAATTGTCACCTCAACTGACGAGACTTCTTCCTCTCACTTCAGACGCTCGCCTTAACTGATAGGTTACTTACACACAGTAAACGTACGACCAGCGTCCGTTACTCATACACTCACTCTGTCACTCCCCCTATCATCGGTCTGCGGGCGATCAATGGTACCTCATGACCCCCTTTACAATGGTAGACAATTACTCTGGGTGTTCGATACACCCGAACCACTTAAGCCCTTCTCTGGATCTTAAGATTTTATCCGGTTGCGCGCGCTCACAACCTTCCCTCAATCACACTACAGGCATTCAACTCCGCTTGACATTACAACACAGGTACAACATAAAACACCGCAATCTGGCAACGCATGACCCTTATACTCACTCTCGACCGATTCTGCTGCTTTTCTCTCGCACCGTCAGCACCTTCTTCGGCAGGGATTCTTCTTCTGGTCGTCGATGACTAGGGACCTTGGGGTAATCTAGACCTGACCTAGGTTGCCTTCCTCAAGAAGAAAACCATCTTTCTCTGCTACCAACTGCGGGGAATGAGATTTTGATACCTTTTCTGATCACCTAGATACTTATCTCATTCTTCCAATTTTTGGATCGATTATTTTCTGTCATTGAGTAAAAGGCAAACCCACATAGGTTAAATCAACCCCATAGACTGACGCAACTCTGAAGAACCACTTACGACTGATAAAGTTTAAAAGTTTAATATAAAATCATAATCAAGTGCATATACAATCCTCTCAGAATAAGATTCAACAAGTATACAGGAACTAAAAGGAACCTAAATTCCCTAAAGAACCTAAGTCTACAAAAGAATACAATTAAAATCAATTCCAGAATCAACAAATTGAAAAGCATAGACACAAAGTGGATCCGTTGCGTCATCTATAAAAAGAGAATAAACAAGTTAAATCTGTTCCTACTCTATGCTAGGTGACATCCCTACTAGCAAGTCCTTTTACCCTAAAAAGGTGTCAGCAGTTTGACTTCCAAAGAAGTTCAAACTCTCTTAGCCTCTAATGGTAACTTATGTCGAGAAGCAGTACCCTCTCTACCTACCCATCCGCTCTCTAAGGGTCCTCGGCCTACTGCTCTCTTGCGCTCTGCTCTCTGATCTTCTGTTCTGCGCTAACTTCTCCCCTGGGTGCTGTCCCTAAATACACAATCACAGTATAGGTGGAACGCCCCTTTGACGCCCACCACATGCACATTCACATGAGCTCATTTTCTAGTTCTTTCCATAGCTTCGCCTCTTCGCGTCGTCCGTTAAGTTGACCCTTCTTCTTAGACGCCATCTTCATCTTCTTGCTAGTGACTTCATTGACATTCCAGTTGACACTTTCGGAGCAAAGTCTATCACCTCATCAGAACTCTATTCATTACATTTGTGTTCATAACCTCATTTGGTCCTGTGAACGGTCACTTAAAACAAGACTCCAAATTCCAAGCGTCTCTTATCTCACTTAGGCCATAAACTTCGTCTAGCATTGTCACCTTAAATTTAACAAGACCTTTGACTCTTGGCTCGCACGTACAGATCAAGGCTATTCCTATTCCTGTGAGCCCACTAAATTACATACAGCGGACTACACTCCTGCGAACCCTTGGTCAGCTTAGGTTAAAATCACACATGACCAAACTCTTCTAACATTCCTACAAACTCTTCTACACAGTATAACCTTTAACACACATTTATATATAATCGAATTTAGCAACTCATTGATTATTAGCGAATGCATTTTACATAGAATACAACGTTTATACTCTCGTGCTTATACCGTGCTATACATGTTCTGCACATTTCTTCACTTTACATTTCGTCTTCTTTCTCCGCTTTATAATTATATACGTCCATGAATTCTGATTTTGCACGTTCTGCTGTTCGTAAGCATTTCTATACATTTCTATATTAGCCCACTACGTATACGGGCCTTCCTTAATTCTAAAGCATTCTAATGTAAATACAAATACATTTCCTATTACCTTGGTTACATCGGCTAACTTTATACTATAAGTGTTACTTCATGTTACAGCTTCTACGTTTATGTGATATGCTTATGAATATGGTACAGATATACTTTTCATTCAAATTGTGCTCTCTCATCATCAATGACAAAATAAGACATTTCTAATTAAAGCCAACCCAAAAAGTCCAGTTTTACACATGACACCAAAAATTCATAAGAATCTCAAAGATTGTCTCCACTCGTGGAAGTTTGCACAAACCTGTTGGTCAATTGTTAGATAAATACTTACAAACATCAGTCAAAAATATGAAAACCTATGTGAAAGACACTACTGACTTTCTGCTTCAATTGGAAGAAATAACGATTGAGCCAGAAGAAAACGTAATACTCTGTACCGCAGATGTATGTTCTTTATACACATCAATACCCCACTCTCTAGGTTTAGAAGCAGTGGAAAAAGCCCTACTCAATACGGATTTGGAACCTCATTTCAAACATTTCTAATGGAATTAATGATATTCACATTATATCAAAGTTATTTCCGATATAATGAAACCTGGTACCAACAACTAGTAGGAATGGGGATGGGCAATTCAGCAGCACCGGCATACGCAAAACAAGAAGTTTTGACTGATAAGGTTAGTTTATAGTGAATGCGGAGAATTATTGTAAGAACATAAAGTGTGTTATGCTACAACAGAACTTTTTGATGACGCCTGGTCATTTATGTTGTCTTTATAGCTTGTACAGTGGAAACAGATGAGCGAGTGGTAGAAACAGACATGCAAGTGAGGCGCGGGTCGCCATATACATTTACTTTAACTCACGAGTACTAAGGTTGATATATGCAAGTTTAACTAGACCGCATATGATCACATTACTTATCACAATAGATGAAACATCATTCACACGTTAACCTTTATCAGACAGTATGGCCAATATGATGCAATAATTCAAACATGATATTCAGTGTATTTACTGCTTTATTTTCTTATTGTTTTAGTGTTATTCCCTGATGAAGGGCTGAAATAAATGCCCGAAATGCATTGGATGTATTATTAACAATGTCGAATGTTACACATATGAAAATCAAATGATTTAAGATGAAATAAGACAGAATGATTGAATAATTACTAGTGTGAAAAAATAAAAACACTGAGGAATTGAAATTAAAAATTGTGTTGGAACCCTCATTTTGCGCGGAGGGAAGACAGTGTGCCTACAGGGATGGATCTAGTGGTTCACTAGAAACACAAATTTCATTTATATCTGGACGGCCCCCATCTCATGGACTTGTAAGTGTGGAGGAATGGGACCCTTCATCACATTGTTTAATCCTTGCCCCAAAGATTAGCAGCCACTGCCTCTAGGCAATTGTATGAGGCCTTGTTAAAAAGGGACCTATCTTGATGGGGCTCAACTAATGGTTCCACTTTCTTACCCACAGATTGAAATCTGACTTTGCGTAGCACTCAGATGGATTCATGCTCTGACCTCATATCTGTGGGCCGGATTTTTTACTCCTTGAGACTAGCCATGATTTGTATATGGACGGCCTCCATATTATCCTTGATCTGTAAGTGTGGAGTATTTGGACTGTGTACGAGTATGTTTGACCTCTAGTACCATGAACAATACTGAGCAAAATTGATCCCATCAACCATTGGTTATATTGTAGATCCTATTAGATGATTTCTTTTCCTTAGTGTGCAGCGCTCTTCTTATACCCCTCTTTTACCTATGAAAGTACCTTAAAGTTCCCATTTAGAGGTAGGTACACATTGTTTTAGACATTTGCGCTTGATTTCATGTTTGCTTTGATTGCTATGTTGGTCAACAATATAAAAAACAGGAGTGCATATACTGATGAAAAACTGCTTAGAAGGGATTGTTATTTTATTCACTGCCCCTCGGTGGGACTCTCAAGTTGTATGGTAGATTTAGGCTCCAAATTCATTTCCTCTCCCCCCTTCCTTCATGTGTATTCTTTCTATTTTGAAGCACACACATCTCTCCTCTCTTCGCTCAAACTATTCTCTCTCCCCTTTTGAAAATGTTGCTGACAGTTGCACACCTCCTCATAGCCTTCCCAAAGTGTAGGTAGTGCAAGGTGAATAACCATGTCACAACATAAAAATTGATAATACTGTCATGCTTTTCTAGAACACAACTTGGATTCTTGGCCCACTCGATATGTAAAAATTCGCAATATGGGTCTGAAAACTTATGAACAAATGTTAGAATTGTCTACTGGTCAAGCTGTCTGTCTATGCATGTTAGTTTACTAATAGATTTGACCATTAGGATGTAAGATTGGATCAAACGTAACATGGTCAATTGTGGTATTAAAGATGTTGCTCGTCTTTGTATGTTTTTATATGATGTCTTTTTATATATGTGTTTTTTATATGTGTTTTATATATGTTTGTTTATATGTTTGTATTTAACAGCCCTGAAGAAGTCCTGCACTGGGACGAATCGCGTTGGCTGTAACGTGCTTTTTCTATCTGATGAAATAAAGAGATCAAACTGAGTCCCTCATCACTTATTGGATTTGAACTTTATACTCGCTTCTATTGAACCATGTGTTGTGGTGCACCTGTGCTTTTGGGTTTAAATATTGAAAAGCCCCATGGTGTAATTGTTGTGTATCTGTCTGAATATGCACGAGTGACTGAGCAAAACGTGTCCAGATCTGTTACCACAATTCCTTGGGGAGTCAGGGTTCTGAGCTTTCCCAAACCATTTGTTACCTTACTAGGTTTAGGGGTACATATGGTGGCACTGTGAGCTAGCTGGACTATAAGCCAACACATCCTGAGGTGTTCCATAGAATCAGTCTGGCACCTTTCCAACATTTATGTTGTCCAACAAGTAAACAATTCCTACTGAGAAAGTGGAAACTGTTCTACAGACCTTGCTCCAATAGGAACAGTCCAGCATGAACTTCCAAGCCAGGTCCTCCCTGAACAATACACAACAAACCATGACCGGTTTCGCCATAGTTATGTGCTCATCAGCAAGGTACAGCTTGGTTCCAGTGACACAGTGTGCATGGGACCCACTTCTGTGGGGAAACATCATTTACAATGCTTTTGATACATAGCTTGCCATTACAGCGCAAGTGGTTACAATGACGTGTCTTACATTGAATGTCATTACAAAGCAAGTCTTTACAATGACTTGCAGTGGGGGGAAGAAGCTGTTGGATTTGTTGGATTTTCAATCCAACACCTTTCCTACTGTTGCACACACTGGAGTTGGATTAGTAGGTTATACTATTCCAAACTCCAGGGCCCCCCTACAGCAAGTCGTTGTAATGACTTGCATTGTAATGGCATGCAATGGAACAATGTGTCATTGTAACGATTTGTGTTATAATGGCTTGCGTAGAAAATGCACGCATTGTAACGAGTGCTATTCCTTTGGGGCATACCCAGCCCTCTTAGCTTGACACAATAAGTATACAAAATAGTGATGGATGGAATGCTTGAATTATTCTCAGCCACCGACAATCATTCAGGCCACAACCCAATCCATTTTTTTTGCACACCATGCTACCTCAGTTTGGACCTAGCTGTATGCAAATCAGTCTTGACCCTGCTCCAGTAGCAACAGTCCATCCTAGATTACCAAGCCAGGTCTTTCCTGAACCAGAAAATAACCCAGGACCGGTTTACCATAGCTAAGGCTCATTAGTCAGGTACAGCTTGGGTCCAGTCGCACAGTGTGCATGAAAAGCCCTTCTGGGCATACAGTCCAACAACAAGTAAACAAAACAGTGATGGATGGAATGCTTGAATTAATCTCAGCCACTGGTAATCGCTTGGGCTGCATCTTGCAATGCAGTGGAGTGTGTGACTTTGTCAACAGCCCAAAGTGCAAGAGGGTGCTGCTTCTATCTGCCACTCATATAGAAGTTCTACTTGAGCGACAGCTTCCTCAACGTGAACGGAACGTTTCTTAATGTAAGGGCTTTACCATCCACGACTGCCGCATTGAGAAATCTCACTCAGAAGTGGGCAGGTGTTGGATTTTCCTTGTTCCTACTCGCCAACTTACCGCGAAGCACGGAGCGCGAAAAACTCAGCAAACTCCTCAAACAGAGAGGAGTTCACTACCCAGGCCTACTCAGGATCCAAGCCAGCAACATGCCCAACTTGTAACCCTCCCTGTGTAACCATAGGCTATTCTCTTTTGTGTATAATTGTCCAGCCTATCCCATGTGTCCGCTATTCGTCAATGCACCTCGGTCTCCTCTACATAAGACTGGATCTGTCAGATCCCTTGCCTGCAACTCAGACAGTCCAGCCTCCACTGCTTGATGGTCCTTCCATATCTGGTGCCTCACCCCACATGTTAGCCCCAGGTACTTCTCCCACAGCACCACCTTAATGGCCTCTCACGCTACGGCCCTACACGAGGTGGAGCCCGAGTTTAACTTCATATAGTTGGTCCAAGCCTGTGACAGCAATTCCCTACTGACCACGTCTGTCAGAACCTCCAGTGGAAACCTCCATACCAATCTCTGCTCCCCCAAATTCAGCATGCAACAAACTGGGGAGTGGTCTGACAGAAAACTGGCTAAATTAGTGATGGTCAACCGTTCAGTTATGGGGACTCCTCCCACCATCACCCTGTCCACTCAACTGAATATGTTATGTGTCAAAGAGTTCCATGTGTACACCCGCTGTGGCAAACATCACTTACCCAGAACTGGTTTATTTGCTGCAGACATCTAAAAAAAACAGAGGTGCCTGGAGCCAACGTCCTGCTTTTCTTCATTAGACCCATGGGGGAGATGTTCTTTTCCAAGCAAATTTCCAGGATGAGGCTGCTACCAGCTCTTGCGAAACCTTAAGACCGACCTGCAACTGGGAGAAACCTACAATTGCTGGGATAGACCTTTACTTTTGAGGGGGACTCTGATCTGCCACCTGGGGCAAAAAAACAATTACCTGTCCCACTATGGCAGCTCAGTGCATGCATCTCTGCCCCCTGATTGCATCGATGGCAGGGGGCACAGGGGCTCAGCACGGATCCCTTTATTTCCCCATCTCCAGCCTTTCCTTGGCAGTGGAGGAACTCAGAATATGCGCCAGTCCCGCTCTGCATATTGCATTGCCTCTCCACCGCATATTGTATAGCCCAAACAAAGGTAACCTGCTTACAGTGAATGCTAGTACTGGCACAACATTGCAGTATATGTTGACACACATATATTCATATTTTACTTTATGAGAATGAAAAGTATGCAGATTTTAAGGTCTAGTGAACACTGTACAAAGGTAATTTTGTTTGATATCCTTTATGGTGACATCAGTTCATTATTCTAAACAACAAAGGCCAACCATTCAAAGGTGTGAAACAGTTCCTGGAAAGACATAATAATGGATAAGAGACAAGATCATACATGATATAGGAGCAATCATGGGGAATGACATAACTCTGACCAAATAGTTTCTGAAAATGTTGCCTAAATGCATGAGCTTATTCTAATGTAGAACCAAAGTTTAAGAACCTTGAAGCAGGTGAAATCTGAACACTTGGGAACTGTTTTCAGATTAAAGTTCATTATCAGTTCTGTTCACACAGATTCAGTAAATGTATTGTATATGTAATTTCAGCATCATCAGGAGCTGATGGGGATTGTGGTGCCGGTGCTCACACCACCTCCACCAAGGGACCCAGTGTCACAGAGGCTGAGGGGAGTACATTGGAGGCAACCAGCAACTCGACATCTTCTTAGAGGCCTCCTCCAATGAGCACGTTCTAGTGGTGGCAGCCCCTACTGCATCTGTCCACCTGCATTATTGTTCACCACTCAGAGTACCATCTCCACCCTCCTTCATGCTCCCTTCAAGTTGGCCTCCCTAAAAGACTTGGCATTTCCTTTGCTCCAGGCACCTTACTCCCTGCCCATATTTATGTCCTCCCCAGCTGTGATGAGAGAGGACGGTATTGACCTCCTATGAAACTTCTCTGTAGGCCAGACTACACATACAGAATGTCACCCAGGGTCTTGGCTGCCATTTGAAGCAAATTGTACCCTACTTGGAAGGCATTCACAATGCTAAGGCAGTCCTACAGATGTCTCTGACCACAGCCTCCCAACCATTCCAACCTTGTGCCCCACCTCCCGCCCTTCCCCATCCAACTTCCCTATGCCCAGACCTGTTCCAAGCACACTCCCACCTTTGCATGCACACATTCACACAGACACAAGAAACACACCCACACAGAAACACAAACACCAAAAAAACACAGGCATACATCCAAACAGACAGAAACCACCCTACCACCACCACAAACACAGATACTGCACTGACCACCACACCCACATTCACCAACCCCAGTACAGCCACAGGCATTGCTCCTACCACCACAACCACATGCACCACCCCCACCACCAGCAAAGCCACAGACACTGCACTCACCAACACACTCACAGATTCTACACCAACCACCACACCGACATGCACCACCTCATCCACATGCAACACAACCACACTTTACTGAAATTAACTTGTCTGTATAAACGGTTTTACTGTTTTAATTCTTGCAATGAGAGTGCTGGAACTTGTTGAAATTGCACATTTTAGTTCGCAGTGGCGCTGCTTTTAATTGACCTAGGTATCTGTATGTAAGAGTGGGCTCGCTTTCACAAGGTCAGCGCTCTAGTTCATTGGGGCACGTGGGGGATAAAAAGCATGCTGACACAACCGCGCTGCTGGTGCACATAAGGCGCGCCGAAGTCAAGCTCAACTGCCCCCCCGTTAATGCCGGGAATGCACCATGCACCAGGACCCCTGGTCATTTTTCTCCCCATGTCTACACAAGAGCCCAGCTATGTGCACTTAATAATGGTAAAAGCTGCAATCCTACATTATGGAATGGGAGGAAGGATAATGTTCCCTATTACTTTAATGGGTGTGGATTCTCATTTTTGACTAAGGACATAGTAGGAACACACACGGTGGGCCCGACACCTGGATTACTAAAAGGGAAAACAACTTCTCAGATAGTGCTGTAGCAGTAATACATATGTCAGAGCATCCACTCTACCCCGCGCTGAGGGAAAATAACACCCATGATCTTGGGGAAAGCCAATAAACTGTATGTTGCTGAACACTAGATCCCTGATCAAGCACAAATATAAGTTTGAGTGCTGGATGCAGACTTCTAAACCTGACTTGGTTTTCCTTACTGAAACCTGGGCCAAGGAAACATCAGAGCCCAACTGGAATGAGGCGCTGTCAGTAGGTTACAAACTCGCTAGCGTTGAGAAGGAAAATAATAGTGGAGGTGGCTTAGCAATCATATATTTCTCTTGCTTCAAGGCCACTTTTGACCTTAATCAGCTTCTGGGAGCAAACGCTATGATTTTTAATATTGAAATAGGCATCACCCTGAGATTCCCTGATCTACTCCTCTACCGGCTACTGGGGCCTACACCCCCATTTCATACAATCAATTCAAACACTTCTGGAATACTGTTTAGATCCCCTACTTTCACAGCACTCAGTGATTTTTACTTTCACATCGAGTATGGGAACAGTGCAGACACCTCCATCTTGTCAGACAATATGGAGGGCTCTGGGCTGATCCAGATTGTCACGGAGCCCATGCATAACGCCGACCATACACTGGATGGCACATTTATGAACAACCCTAATATAAGCTTGGACAGAATTCTGCCCCTATCATGGACAGACCATAAGTCGGTTTTCTTTAAACTTCTTTGTCCAAAGAGGAAAGTGCCGTCCCAAAGCAGTTTGCCACTGTTCAAGACTCGACCTTGGCATAAAATCAGCAAAGAGGATCTGGAGGAAGCACTTGATAGACACCACCCCAGTTTAGTTCCAGACAACTATAAGACAGCTGACAATCTTGATAACTGGATCATATCAGCAATAGACCTACTGGCCCCAGAAAAAACACAAGCAAACAATGAAGAAATTAACCCTCAGCACCATGGTACAATTCTGAACTCAAAATCATAAAAGTCAAATGTAGGCGACTAGAACGCATCTGGACATTAGACTACAATGAGCTGGGCAAACTGGGTTACAGACTAGCCTTAGCAGAATACAAAGAAGCAATCTTTAGCACCAAAGTTAATGACTACACCACTAAAATAGAAGCAGCAAAAAGCTTTTTAAAACCATTAGCACTCTGTCTAAACTGCAGTGGTCGAATAAATGCGCTCTAGATCAAGACTTCTGCAATAAGATGGCTAAATTCTTCCAGGCCAAAGTTCAAATGATCTACAACGAGCTTGCAGCTAACACCCCTGACCCAGCTAATAGGTTGATAACAGAGGTCACAGTCCTTGATAATCCTTCGTCCTGCCAGCTGTCAGGTTTTCCACCGTTAACTCAGGAGATAGTAAATAAACTGCTACAAGCCACTAAATCTGGCTCCCCGGTGGATCCCTGTCTTCCCACCATAATTCATATGGCCTCGGACAGGGTTAGCACATACCTTGCCGCTTTCTTTAACAACATTTGTATGTCAGGTACATTCCCCTCCTCATGGAAGAAAGTCTGTATTAGGCCCATTCTGAAGAAACACTCATTAGACCCCACTGAAGTGAAAAACTACCATCTGATATCCTGCTTACTGCTGGCGGCTAACATCCTACAAAAATCCATTAATCAATAGTTAACAGGTTAACTAGAATCCAATAGCCTCCTAGATTCCGCCCAACACGGTTTCAGACCATGCCACTCCACAGAATCAGCTTTAGCCATGGCACTGAGGAGATTCACAAACTGTTTGACAGTGGGGGGAGACCCATCCTCATCCTATTGGACCATTCAGCAGCATTTGATACTGTAAACCATCTAGTATTAACACAGAAACTGAAGAACATAGGAATCAAAGGAAGGGCTCTATCCCTACTTTCCTTGTTTATTACTTCTAGGGAACAGAGGTTGCCCTGGGGTAACCTGACATCTTAAGCATTCTTCCTCCCATGTAGAGTCCCGCGAGTATCAGCTCTATCACCGACCCTGTTTAACATAAACGTTACTCCACTTGCTAAACTGATCAAGGCACACAGTTTCTTGTTGATCTCGTATGCTGACGACACTCGGATAGTAATATCTATATCCTCAAGTGTTGAAACAGCCGCAGGGAGGTTTCACAACTGTATAAAACACATTATTGGATGGATGCATCTGAACTATCTTAAACTAAATACAGATAAAACAGAGGTGGTGGAGTTCGGAATGGGACCATCAATCTGGAATCATTTATGGTGGCCAGCAGAGGCTGGGCAGTGTCCCAAACCCACCAGTAAGACTAGGAACTTAGGAGTCATGATTGATGACCAGCTAAACTTTGCAGGCCAGTGCAAATTTTTTACTTCACCCTGTTTCTTCCTCCTAAAGATTCTGCACAAAATTCTTCCACTCATTCCCAAAGACCTTAGCAAAACCGAAGTGGTCTCACTGATTCTTTCAAGAATCGATTAGTGCAATGCGCTTTTTCTTGGACCTGACAAACGCCAAGTGCTAGCACTCCAGTCTCTGCAGAATGCCACAGCATGGGTGTTTCTCAACATTCTGAAATACCATTCCATTTGTAACAGTAATAGGGAACTTCACTGGCTTCCTGTCTCGTAACAAATTGAATTTAAAGCTCTGTGTTTGGTGCACAAAGCGCTTTATGGCGGTGGCTCGTTGGACACACAGAAAGTTTTTCAATGAGACATCCTGAGGCGAGACCTTAGATCAGCCAACAAGGGACTAGGTCAAGTCTCAAAAATCCGAAGAGCTCGTTGGGGGGGGGGGGGGGGGTGAGATGGGGGGGGAGAAGCCTCTCTTATCAAGCGGATAAACTCTGGAACTCGCCCCCCTGCTGCAATTAAGCTACCTGTTCAGAAGAATGCTCAAGACCTAGTTGTTTCCAACCAAGCAAATGTAATCCTCTTGTTCTGCAACAGCTCCATGACTTGTTACATTCCAGCACCAAGATGCCTCGGCATACTTACTTAGCACTGCCACAATACATCCATCCACACCCACACAGACATCAGAATTCACACCCACAAAACTCAAACTGTACTCTCAAATGTCATATGCACATCAGACACTGCTACTCCCTCTGCCTCCCAAACCCAACTCCCTCCCGAACATCCAACCCATTTTACTATTGAAGCTGTCCCATTTACTCTTGCACTAACCCCTGAAAAGCCCCAGTTTACCCCTAGCAAATGCTAATCTACCCCTTCCATGCCCCAAACCATCCCTCCATAACCCAAGCCACCCCTACCAATTGCACACCAATCCCTTCCACATCCGAATCCACCCCTGCCACACGCAAGAGCACCCCTCCCAAAACCACCACCTGCTCCCAAAATCCCCCCCAAAAACCCAAGGCCACCCCTCCCAAAGCAACCTCCTCCCAAACCCAAGGGCACCCCTCGAAAGCCAAGGACACCCCTCCCAAAACCAAGCTTCCCCTCCCATGTAAGAACTAGATGCCCCTTTATGAGGAGGTTTCCATTGGCATTGTATTTGGAGGCAAGCTTTGGGCTACTGCAGTGCAGATCTTTCACTTTATGGGCTTTTTTTTGGTTTAATTATAATTTTGAGAGACTTATCTAAATTTGTGTAACAAATACATGCTTGTTTTCACCAAATTAGTCCCTGCATTATTTTTACGGGGCACTTTTTTGGTTCCTTGCAATTTTACTGAGTAAAATGTTAAGTACTCAATTTCCTTTACCATGATGGCAGGTAATACAGCTTATTTTTTTGAATGTCTACTTTGTTAGGTGCATACACTGGTTAATTAAATGATGGTTAATTAATTAATGCGTTACTGTAGGTGTGTTTGTTTCACCTTGCTTGATGATTAGTATGAACTATTTTGTAACTATTGAAATTGGATACAGTATATTGATTTTAAAGTTAATAACTAAGGTAAAGGTTACACATGCCTAGTGCAATTTCTACATCATGCTAAATTATACTTATGCCTATGATGTGTATGGCTTTTGTTTTTAATGTGGTGATTTTAGACATTTAATTAAATACACCTATATAGTGACGGTTTTCTTTTCATTTGAATATCTTTTTTTGTCAAGTGTCCTTTTTTTAAGGCAGCTTGAACCAGATATATACATATGATATGACCATACAGGTGTGTTTCTATACATTTTTTAAACAATAACAATATAACCAAGATATGCATTGCACATTGATATGCTATTTCTTGTAAGAGAGATGTATAAACAAATGAGTCCTGTGCATGTTAACACACAAGTCAACAAGTAACAGGTAAAAGCATAGCTTACGTCTATTGCATCCATATGGTGATGGTTTTGTTCACCGTCAAGCAGCAGTGGCAGGACTTGGTAGATTGGATCCATGGTGGAACATGAAGTGTTTAAGTGACAAAAGGTGAGTTTCTGCCTCACATCCCTTCTTTTCTGCCAACTCAGTTGTGGAGTATTTACCACCACGTCACATCAGCTGGAAGGCACATCTTGATTGGCCCTGTGGGGAAACTGGCTTTCCTCCCTCCAGCACCTGCTTTTGCCTCTCCTGTCATCAATGCGTCGGGATTACCTGGAGGTGACGGCGGGACCACGGCGGTCTTCCATCTAAGGCCTTGCAATAATCTAAATAGGGCATATGGATTGCTAAGCAGGCGGGTGGAAAGACTGCTGAAAATGACATGATGGGGCTCGATTTGCCGAGATCTAAATCAAGCCCTCAGTCTCTTTTTTGGAACTCAAAAATCTCCAGCAGGACGAAGCAGAAGGTTGGTGCTAAAGACAGTTCAATGGGCTTTGATACCCCTTTGGCGAAACACTGCGGGAAAGGATTTGCTTCTGTGTAGAAGAACGTAGCAGGAGCAGCCACAGTCAGACTGAGCGGAAATGCAACTTGGGTGGACAGACAAGCAAGTTGGCCCAAATGTTCTCTCACTTCTCAGAGCAATTTTTGCCAAAATATTTCTAAGCACTTAGTTATGGGTTTCCCATATCTGGGCACCTTTAGCACCAAACACAAATGTCCAGAACAGGTAGGACACCACTTGAGGGTTCAGGATCCACTCAAGCTGCAGCTAGGTTTGCGTTCAAGATGCTGGGAGCCTTTTATGCCAGTGTGGCTCTGAACAGGAGGCCAGCGTACTAGACCTTTGAATCACTCTCATAGTCATGGGTTCAAGTGAAGATGCAAGGCTTACCAGCAGGGATGGCATCTGAGGGCTAAAGGCAGGCTTCAGGCAGCAAATCAGTCCTTCCAGGTAAGGCAAAGCAGTTTTGCTGACTGCACAGCTGATCACAGCAGCAGGAAGTCCTCTGAGGTCCAGAAAGTGAACTGAAGAGAGAGTGGGTCTGAGGGCCATATTTCCCATACCCAGTGTCTCCTTTGAAGTTTGGGAAAAGTTTCTAGAGGTTTATTCTTTGAAATTCATAGAATTTCCTGACTCCCTTGCCCTGGCTCCAAGCTAGCTGCAGTGACAATGTGGAGGTGATAAGCTCTTGGTGTGAACGTAGAGCATCGCCTATTCAGTTGCAAGCAGGGCTTTGACCAGCACTGCCCCCCCATCCTGTCAGCAGATGGTCAATTTAGGCACACATAATCTATTGTGTGACTGTCCAAGAGGAATTCACAAAGTCTAACTGTCAGTTGCACCCATTCCTGTGACCCACCCAGAAGGGAATGAAGCACTAAATGGCTAAAGGCAGAAAATTACCAACCTTCTAAGACACATTTCCACAATTTTAACTTAAAGTTTGACTACATCATTAAAGAGTATTTCTCATTAAAATTACAAATATTAACTGCTTACTTGGTCACAATTAAAATTTTGCACGTATTAAATGTAATAAGACAAGCCAGTGTTATCCTAATGGACAGTTTAGCCTCACAGTAGTGAAAAAGAATTACGTTTTTTTTTCCTACCAGGACATGTAAAACTTAAAGGTACATGTCCAAACTTGTAATTACAGTGCACCCAGCCTTATGGGCTACCTATCTCCTAGCTATGGGGTTATGTATATGTAATAAAAGGGGAGTTTAATGCTTGTCAAGTGTAGTCTATTGCAAAGTCAATTTAGCAGTTTAAAACTGCAATCAATCTGCAATGGCAGGCCGCCCTGGGACAGGTGCTACTTATGTGGGTGGCACAATGAGTGCTGCTGGCCCACAAGTAGCATTTCATTTTTCTGGACCTGGGTACATGGTATACCACTTTTATAGGTGTCTTATAAATAAATTAAACATGCCAATCAGATGTGATCAAATTAAACCATGTTTGGGGGAGTGAGCACAATCACTTTGGCACTGGCTCACAGTGGTAGAGTGCACAGAATCCTAAGGCCAACAAAAATAAATTTCAGCGCAAAATGGAGGGAAGTAGGCTAAACGTTTGGGGGAAGACCAGCCTAAGGCTGACAGGTCTAACGACAGAGCTCACTGATGATAATACAAACCTATGCAATGACATGCCAGCATTCCCTCAATACTCATTACATTTCTTTAATATTTGATACCATTTGCCAGCTGTATGAACATATGTTTTCAAGATCAAAATGTGAAAGAAAAGTATAGTAGTTTCATAACATAAAAACCAATGGTATGCTGGCAGCAGAGAGAAAATATTTTTTTTATATTGAGCTTATGCCTTGTGGAATGTTTTGCAGTACAAATAAAACATTGTTTTGAACTTTGGCAACTTTATAACTGATGAGTGACTGGCCCAATACCCCCAATGCATTTGGTCTGACAGAGAAGGCAAATGCTCCAAGTTGTTAATCTTCTAAAGTCAATGGTCAAGCAGAGAGAAGCACAGGCCACAAAACTGAAGGTTTTGCAAAGTGAACCCTATTTGAGTGGGCACTCTTAGTTTTTAATTTTGTTAGGACTCCTCTGCTAGTAATGTTGAACTCTGTCACTCAGACACCACTCTCCAGTGCCCAGTGTATGTGCTAACAGCTCCAAAACAAAGTAGAAAATAGCTTAAAACCCAATGTGTCATATGTAATTTTAATATAAGGTCAATATAAAAACTACACCTATTGAATGTAAAATGAAATGTCACATATGAACTGAAGTATTAGATTGTGCCATCCATTTTGTGACTCCGAAGACATGAAATTGGCATCCACTGAGGCCTCATCCCCTGCAGCCTACAAGCTCTCATGTTTTCAGACATACATGTAAAAATATACCTTTATTGGCCAAAATACCCACTTCTAAGCACTAAAAAAGTAATTCTTAAAATTGCCTTATTGACTCAAGGTAGAGTGCAAATTTACTAGATGTGTTACATGTCTAAATTAATGTTAGCACACACCTACAATGAATAAATCGCCAAAGCTACTTTTTTTATTGTGTTTAGCTGTTTCCACAAAGAAGAATAAGTCCCTACTTCTGCAGTTTTCTTTTTTTTTCAATCCAATTCATTAGTAAAGTCAGATTATTTCTAACTAGTTTTGAGATATCATTTTGGGAAAAGTTACATTTATGTTCCTGAGCCACTGTGGACTAATTAACATTAGACTTACTGCTGGCTAGCCCTGCCATGCCAGTAATGAGGTGTGAAATTCCTTCCAGGAACCACACAATAGACCACTTTGATTGACAGGTTGACCTGAATGGCTACAGATGACCCATCTGAGATCAGCAGAATATTTAGGGTGGGGCTGTTGGCCCTCCTGTATGAGGCACTTGTAAATCTTCAGCTTATTTGAAAGAGATCAAAAAAGCCCAGATCACAATTCTTGGGTGTCACCTCTTGAGTTACTAGAGGATCCTGCTTTTTCATAATAGATTTCAGTCTGATTTTATGTTGTTGGTCCAGGACCTGTTTTCAAAATGGATGTTTAGTGTCAGATATGGGAAGGCACTACTAATTTCCATAGTCCACTCCATTCCAACACCCCAGCTCTCTGAGCACAAGGTTAGTCTGGCTGAAGAGTTTAGCTATCTTGAATTTGCCCTGGGCCTGTTTGCAATAAGGCACAGAGTACTAACTGAAAATGTAGGTAGGGCAGGAAGGGTCACCTTCCTTCACAAAAACAATGACGAGAGGTGTTTTCCTCTGCAGCACGCATAGAAAGAGGAAAAAAAGAGGAGGAATAAAACTATTTCTCCTTGTTGCGCCTGCTTATGCCTCCCCTTGAGAGGCATGGAATTCTGAGGCATTTCTAGGTTTACAAATCCGTGTTAATCTATGAATGCGGTAGACTCCATGGATGTTGCGTTGCAACACCCATGGGACACCCCTTTCATGCAAAGTTCTGCGTGAAAAGGGGACCTATTTACAAGGACTTGAACAGCCACGCAGGGTGGCTCTATGTGTCCTTGTAAATATGGAACATCAAGTTGAGCTGCTGCTGCATCACAAAACTTACTGGCAGGACAAGGGGCTTGTAAAATGCCCCTTTGACTTTAAGACGTTTATAGGACCAGTCTACTTGGCAACTCTCACCTAGGCTATTGTAGCGGTTGGCCTGATATTTCACCTGAGTACGGTCTACTGCGCTCATTGATCTACATTGCTTCTCTTCTTACACACTTAACAAACTGCCTTTGATTTAAGCCTGACTACTTTGTGACACATTGCCAGGCTCAATGTGTTTAGTTTGTGTAACATTAGCAGGTCGAGGACTTATCCTTTGAGTTGAAACATTTTTACCATAAATAAGAATATACTTTCCTACACAAGCCATTTGGCAGTTCCAAACCCTGTGATTTACAAATTTTGTGACTTCTAATTAGCTTTCTACTGTGCACAAAACCCATTTTGCTTTTCAGTGAGTGATTCCCAAACAGCAAATTGGGTTTAGAAATAGCTACTGAAACACAATTTGGAAGTGTTGGAAAGTGAGTTTCTGGTTGGCTAGGGTATGCAACTAAGCCAGGCAGAACCCACCACGCCAGTCAGTATAAGATAAGGGAGTTACACACCCAAGATAATCCCTGCTCACCCCCTTGGTGGCTTGGCAGAGTAGTCAGGCTTACCCCAGAGGCAATGTATAAACCGTTTGCACAGCACACACACACAGACCAGTGACACACCACAACAGAGACTCCACACAAGGTAATATAAAAATTTCCTTTGCATTATAAATAAAATACCTTAGACCGCAATCACATAAACACTTCACCACTAGGCACTTGTCATGACGTCACATAGTTCATAGATCACTTAGTAGTATGTAAAACACATAAGACCACCACTCACATAAATCACTATGCCACTAGGCACATGCCATAATACATGTAGACCATTTAAATCACTTTACCTTATAGCAATTGTCATCATATCACATTTAGTGCAATAAAGCAAAGACGCATACATTGCACATGGCTGTTAAAACATTCATCTGTACATCATATGTATGCCTTGTAATATTATTCATTACCCTGCCACTGCAAGGCAGAAAATGCAATATACCACAATATCTGGGCATAAATACAGCCATTAGGTAGGGGAAGAATCTCATAGATCCCCCAAACCATCATCATGGAATGCAAGTTATGCAGTTATAACCCGTATTCCACAGGAGAACCTGTATACCTTCTATTCGTAATACAGTAATTCTGAAAATTCAACAGGATTGGGTCCTCCATTGAGGGTTTACCCCACCATGCAACAACAACTGGTAAACAGCACATGTGAAGACACCTATGTGCTCACCTCTCGAAGGTGCTTTCAGTGGCCAAAGGGGAGAACACCAAGTACAGTGCAAATGCGGGAGACTTCACTTGGTCTTCCTCCATGATCAAAGATTCAAGGCAGCAGTCCGTGTCTGGCTGTGCGGCAGCGAAGCATGCCTCCACTTCGCCTAATGACAAGCACAAGTCGCCGACAGATGGGGACAGCCCGCTTTGCATTGGATCCGGCGCTGTTTCTCCGTTTCTTCACGTATTGCTTCGGTGGAGGACACTCCCTCCACCTTCCACTGTTGAAATCCTAGGCAGCTTTCGTAGCTGTTAGTGGGCACTGCTGGAGGCTTTACTGTGGTGTCAGTTGCGAGGTGATGCTGAGCTGTTCGGCTGCACTCGCCTAGCTGGGGGACGGCCGTGCTCTTGTTCTTCGAGATCGGAAACCTCACTGAAGGGCACAGTGGGCAGCGCCTCAGTTGCTGCTTAGTGTCAGTGATGGAGCACAAAGGATTTTTACTCCAGGAAGCGTAATGGAGCTTCCCTTCTGAGGTTCTGTGAATTCTGAACCCGTTTCATAAAGGTCATGGTTTCGGTATGAATTTGATAGTAGCGGACCGTAACTAGTGAGTGCGGCAAGTACGAGTGATTTCGCCATGTTAGGCCGATGGATTCACTACGTATTTAGGGATTCCGTTCCGAACCCTCAGGTTCCATTTTGTGTACGGCAGCCATTTTGTGGTTGCCCTCACATTGGCCGATGACTACGGCCGAACTAGTCTGTGGTTCCGTGATTCTGAGGGTCTGTGGTTCTGTAGATTCTGAACCCGTTCAATGAAGGTCGTTGGATATAGACGATTTTGGTATCAGCGGACCGCAAATGACGAGTGTGGTGTGTATGAGTGTTTTCGTCATAACCGATCAATGAGAACACTACGTATTCAGGGATTTCGTTTGAACCCTCGGGTTCCATTTTGTGTGCGGCAGCCATTTTGTGTGGTTGCCCTCACATAGGCTGATGACTATGGCCGAACGAGTCTTTGGGACACGTACACCTTGGCTGACTTCTGTGTGACCTGGCAGAACTGCCTCCCTTGCCCGAGGTGACCTCGTTGAGCCAGTTCCTTGTTAAGCAGCTGGTCGGATAGAGATCAAAGAGCAGGACATTCCTGAGTTTATGGTACATGCAGACACCCTTCTATCTTGCTTCTCATATGCTTCTGTTCCTTCCTTTATGGCTTAATTATTGATTTGGGTTGAGGTCTATATGATGGGTTTGTCCGGCCCGTTCGTACAGGAATGTTGGATTTTGTCTTGTCATCTCTGGTGGGCTGGACAACGGAAAGTGGGATTGTCGTTATGCGATATGTTTGAAATGTTACCTTTCTATTGGTCAGTTTGTATGTGATTGATGCTAGCCAGGAATGTGATTTTTGGCATAAGAGAGGTGTCATCCAGCCAGCTGCAATTGAATCATGGCGTTCCCCAGGGATCTTCCCTCAGCCCCACTCTATTTAATATCTATATGAGACCTTTGGCTGAGGTGGTTCTTCCCTGGGGAATCCAACTTGTTACCTACGCCGATGACACACAGCTGGTTGTATCCCTGGTGAGGAACGATGCCCTAAATCAGGGGATCAATAATCTGACCCCGTGTCTCACCAAAGTTCTGGAATGGATGACCTCCTCCTGTTTGAAGCTAAATGGGACTAAAACTGACATTATGCTTCTGGGCTACAAAGCCCCAATTAATTTGGACCCTTGGTGGCCTCACTGCCTGGGACCCCCCCCAGCACCCAAGACTCACATAAAAAGCCTGGGGATCTGGCTAGATTCCTCCCTTAGTTTTCACTATCAGGCTAAAAAGGTAGCTGCAACCTGCTACGGGCTGTTGAGAGTCTTAAAAAAAGTCCTAGACCTCCTGCCATTCGAAGCCAGACGACTGTTGGTCCAGTCGCTGATCTTGTCGCGGCTGGATTATGCAAACGCCGTCTATATGGGAGCTCCTGTCGGCACCATAAAAGTTCTGCAATCTGTGCAGAACTGTGCCGCTCGGCTGCTCATGAAAGTCCCCAAAAGATGCTCAGCGAAAGCCGCACTTCAACACCTCCACTGGCTGCCCATCAAGGGAAGGATTACTTTCAAAGCATTGTGCTTGGCGCATAAGTCCATCTATGGCGCTGGACCGCCGATTCTGGATCCCCTCTTCTGTCGCCATCGATCAGTGAGATCTCTGAGATCCAACCAGCGGAACTTGCTGGTGGTTCCCAGGATAAAGCTGGCGCGGATGGGTGGCCGCCGGCTCTCTGTGCATGCAGCTAAAGAATGGAACGCACTCCCAGATAACATCAGGCATGAGTCCAATCATCTCGCTTTCAGGAAGCGTTTAAAGACACACTTGTTTCAATAGTGTCTTCCTGTTCCCTTGGTCTTACAGCGCTGGGATGCTCAAGAGTAGCCATGCGCTATAGAAGAAGGTATTCATTCATTCATTCATAAAAGACGATGCTCCGCTCCATGAGTTTGTGCAGTCTCTAGCGAACCACCCGTGTTGTGCTTCGTAGACTTCTGTTCCTGGTTGCAGCCAATAAATTTGGTCTTTGACGTCATCAAGAAGTGTCCCGTGTCTCTGTTTGCCGAGGCAGGGGAATCCGAAGACATCGAGCGTTATCTCTGGTGCCGCTGGGTTCTAAAACCGGGTTCTTCAGTTGGCGCCCCACGTGGGGCGACTTCAGCGGTACCGGTCCAAGCCCAAAGATCGTGCGGGAATTATGAGTGGAGCGTCTCCCAGTCCTTAATTTTGTTTTGGTATCCTTCGGGATCGCTTTGATTTGGTACCTGCAGGCCCCAAAGCCGAGGGACTCGTGTATTCACGAGACTATCGTTTTGAGATTTCCCTTGAAGTTTGAAGCTAGACTTGAGTGAAGATGCCTGGTCTTAGCAGACTTGGAAAGATATTTGGTTGTGGTTGTACTAGGGATTTCTGATTGGAGGATTCGTGTCCGGTTCCTCCGATTGGAACTCCGACATATAAGCTCTACGAAAAACATGGAGTGGGCCCCATTGCTTATAATGAAATATGGGTTAAATATACCAGGAAAGACGGTGTCCTACAGTGGCCCCGTTATTGTAGCTTTGAAACTGAGATTTTAGGCAATCTCGAAGTTAAACTGTTCAAGAAGAAAGCCCGGCCGGCGATGTTTGACTCTTTCCGCTTATGGCGAAAGGAAGCCAAACAGAAAGAAATTAAGTTAGCGAAGAAAAATAAACGAGAACGAGGTATGTCAATGGTGCAAGCTGCTATACAGTTTAGGGATAATGAAGAAGAACAAGAAAGCGAACAGATGCTTAGGCAACGTAAACTAGTGGTAGACAAGTGTTATCCAGCTTTGCCGCCTCAACAACAAGAAGAGAAGAAAGATCTTGTGAACGATCCTTTAATGTCGCATCCATTGAGTTCGCCACCCCCTTATGTGCAGAGTGCTACGGCACCGCAACAAGTTGTAGTTGCGCAACCTCCAGTTCCTTTGCATCCTGTGATTCCTCAACAGCCAGCTCCTCTTCCACTGGCTCCTATTCCGTTGGTGCAGCCTTCTCAAGGGCCGCCGCCTTTGCTACCTCCTTCGTCTGCTACTCCTACACCTGTTTCGTTTACTCCTCCTTTTACTGTTCCAACGTTGGTTTCTTCTCATTCTGCTCTGTCTCCTGTTCTTTTGTCAACTTCTCCTTCTGCTCGACAGAAAATGACCGATACTGTTGCTGGTCTCTTTTCTCCTCTGTTAGGTTCTTTGGGTATATCTCCTGTTGTAGAGAGTAAGCAATTGCGTAGCCAATTGCCTGATCCTAATGAACGGACAGTGTTAGATTACTTAGCGCGTAAATGGGTTACGTGTCCTTTGCACTATGATCTTGAGGGTGTTATGGTTGTTTTCCATCAATGGGAAGCACTGAAACAAAGATATGTTTTCGATATGATGTGTTCTTTCCTTCGTGAACAATGGGAAGATGGTGAAGTAGGACAAACTCCGATTGAGTTGTACCGTGTACGTTCTGAGTTTGCGAAAGGGACTATTGTGGGACTTGAGGTTGAGAATGCAGTTGCGACGTTGTTGTCGTTTAGGAGTGAATCTCCTTCTCAGCGACTGTTTGAGCCTGATCCGTCGGTTAGGAGGAAGGCACGTCAATATCTGATGCGTGAAGTTCCCCCAGTTTGGAGACCTGGTGATGCCACTGCTAATCCAGCTATTCCGCCACACTTTCAGCGAGTCTGGGTACATGTTCCATGGAAGCGTGCTGAAGTTTTAGCTCTTAAGCAGACTTTGCCTGATCCGCGTAAAAATCCAGCAGGGTACTATAAGGAGCTATCTCAATCTGCGGATTCATGTATTATGAATCTGGCTGATATAGATATGTTGTTTGGGAATGTTGTTCCACAGCCTATTTGGGAAAAGATTCGTCACACGGATCATGCGCTGGAATTAGGTGATACATGGAATAATCTTAGAGCTGCAGATGATAGACAAGTAGGTGGTGCTAAGCCTGAAGATATAATTACTGAACTCCCTGGTAGGATTATTGATTATATGAAGACTTTAATGCCTGCTTTGCGTGTTAATTGGGACAAGTTGTCTGCGTGCAAGCAGAAGAAAGACGAAACTGTATCTGACTTTTTCACTAGATTTGAAGGGACCTTTGTAGACCACAGTGGTCAGGACATGAGTACAGAAGGTGGTCAACGGTTGTTCGTTGACAAATTTGTTCATAATTTGCTTCCAGAATTATGCAATAGGTTGAAGGATTCTGAGAGTGCTTGGGCTGTTTCTACGTCAGCGCAGATTTTGGCTACTGCCCAGTACTATGAGAATAGCAACAAGGATGAGATAGAGAAAGCGGATAGGAAGACTAAGGATTTGAAGACTAAAGTTCTTCTACAGCAAGCTTATCCGCCTCGTAATAATCAGCGCGATTATCAGCAACCTCAGCAATATCAGAGAAACTCGCAGAGGTTCGAGTCTTCTCAACAGCGTTTTCCCGTAGGCCCTAATCAGTGTGCGTATTGCAAAGAAGAGGGCCATTTCAAGAGTAGTTGTCTGGTTTTGTTACAGCGCACGAATGGTGCTTCTGGTGTGAGAGGTCGAGGTGTTCAACAAGCTCCTAGAGGTAGAGGTCGTGGTCAAAATGCGCGTTCTTTGCCTCCACAGAATTCTATGAATAGCTTTGATCAGCAGAGTGGTGCGTCTGGTAGGACGGCACAGTACTATGCGGACGATTACTATGTTGAAGGTGAGGATGTGGATGGTAATGATTGCTAGGACAGCCATAGACAAAGAGAGGGAGTTGTTTCAGTTCCAGTAGATCAGAGTGGACCCTATGTTGAAGTGGTTGCATCAGGTGTGTCAGAGCCTTTTCTGTTGGATACTGGTGCTGCGAAGAGTTCTATCATGCACTCTAAACTCCCTGGCGCACCTTTGTTTGGCTTAAGGAATGTTTCAGTAGGTTTTTCTGGCGCCCCGGTTACGAATCCGATTCCTAGTCCATTGTCTATTTCTGTTGGTCCTTGTGAATTCGAAGCACCCCTAATTTTGACGACTGGTTGTGGTGAGAGCTTGTTGGGATTGGACTTGTTAAAGAGATTGTATGCAACGCTATTTTGTTCTCCATCAGGGGTACATCTTACATTGGGTAAGAGCGTGATCTCTCCGATGTATTTGTCTAAAGATCGACTTCCACCTGAATTGTCTTCTCTTCCTAATTCTCTTTGGGCTACTGGTCCGAACGATGTGGGTCTCCTAGAGATTCCGCCATATGTTGTGACGTTGAAAGCGAATGCTACATTGCCACGCATTCCGCAATATCGCATTTCCAGTGATGGTGAAAGAGCACTTTTGGCGATCATTTATGATCTGAATGAGAAAGGTGTGATTGAGGAAACGAGAGGTAATGTGTGCATTAGACCGGTTTTGCCTGTTCTGAAGAGAACTGATTCTTCACAAACTCCTGCATATAGGTTCATGATCGATCTTCGCGAGGTGAATAAGATTGTAGTTCCGCAATTTCCTGTTGTGCCTGATATCACTGCTTTACTGACTTTGATCCCGGCTACAGCCACGTGGTTTTCGGTGATTGACTTGAAGAATGCTTTCTTCAGCATCCCGATTGCCGTGGAAAGTAGAGATATCTTTGGTTTCTCTTTAGGAAGACGAAGTTTCCGGTTTAAGCGCGCTCCTCAAGGCTATTGTGAGAGTCCATCGATCTATAGCCAAGCTTTGAAGACACAACTGGATTTGCTGATTTTATCTGATGGTGCTGCTCTTATTCAGTATGTTGACGATCTGTTAGTTGCTGCTGACAATGAAGAGATTTGTAGAGAAACTACTTTGACGTTGTTACGTCATTTGTCTGATTTCCATCATAAGTTTTCTCTTTCGAAGTTGCAATATTGTCCACAAGAAGTTACCTATTTAGGTCACCTCTTATCGAAGTAGGGAAGGAAACTGACCCCAGAAAGAATTCAAGCTATTGCGAAAATTAGTGTGCCTACGACACAGAGAGAAGTACGTGCTTTCCTAGGTATTATGTCGTATTGTAGAGAGTGGATCCCTAATTTTTCGTTGCTTGCGAAGCCTTTGATAGCTCTTACTGCTAAGGATACTCCAAATCCTATTCCTTGGACTGACTAATGTCAGAAGAGCTTTTCAGAATTACGTGATGCGTTGTGTTTGGCTCCTGTGTTGGGTACCCCGACTACAGTAAGCCTTTCACATTGTATGTCCACGAGAGATAGGGATGTGCATTGTCAGTTTTGACTCAACAATTTGGCGATAAGCAGCGTCCAAGTGGTTATTTTTCGTCGACTTTGGATCCGGTAGCTAGAGCATTTCCGAGTTGTTTGAGAGCTACAGCGGCAGCGGATGTTTCTATTCGACAGTCCGCTGGTTTGGTAATGGACAATACACTGATTGTGATGGTTCCACATGCAGTGGACACCTGTTGAATCGTACCAAGACACAGCACTTAACTAGTGCTCGGTTGTCGGGTTACGAATTGACCTTGTTAGCGAGTCATGTGCATATAAAGAGATGCAACACGTTGAATCCAGCTACGTTGTTGCCGATTTCAACTGAGACAGACGTTACCAAACAGCATGATTGTTTCCTTAGGACTGAGAAAGAAACGAAAGGAGGATAGATCTTAGGGATACTCCTCTTTTGGAGTGTGATGGTACTTTATGGGTTGATGGTTCGTGCTTTAAGCTTCCGAATGGTGATACGACTGCGGCATATGCTGTTACGACTTTGCATACGATTGTTGAAGCTGCACGTATCCCACATAATTCAGCGCAAGCAGCAGAGTTGATTGCCTTAACAAGAGCCTTTGTGTTGGCGAAAGGAAAACGAGTGACTGTGTATACCGACAGCCAGTATGCATTCAGTGTGGCTCATAGTTTTGGACGTTTGTGGAGAGAGCGTGGGTTCCTGACTTCGCATGGAACAAAGATCCAGCATGGTCAGTTGGTGAGTTAACTTCTTGAATCTCTTACTTTGCCGTTGCAAGTAGCGATTGTGAAATGCAGTGCGCATAAGAAAGTTACGGATGATGTTGGTCTTGGTAATGCGTTTGCAGATGAAGTCGCGAAAGAAACTGCGAGAAATGTGATGAGTGGAATGTATGTTGCAGGTCCGCCGAGATGGGTTCCAGATGGAAGTATGTGTGAAGATACGATTGAGAGTGTGAAATCCATCCAAGCTGAAGCTACAGAGAAAGAGTTGAATGAATGGAGAAAGAGTAAGGGAAATTTGGATTTGAATGGTTGTTGGATTGATTTGTCAGAGCATCAGACATGGTTGTTACCCGATGCGTATGTACTTCCAGTGGTTACAATGGCTCATGGATTGGCTCATATTAGCGTGAAAGGGATTTGCAAGTTGTTGGCTCCGGTTTGGCAGAATGCTGGAATTCCTAAGTGTGCAGAGAATCTGGTTAATAATTGTATGGTGTGTTTGATGTAGAATCCTGGTAAGGGAATTCCAACTCCAGCTGGTCATTTTGCTCATCCAACGTATCCGTTTGAGGCCTTGCAGCTAGATTTCATCCACATGGAGAGGTGCAACAACCTAAAGTACGTGATAGTGGTTGATCGCTCTTTTTCTAGATGGGTGGAAGCCTAACCTTTGAAGGACAACACTGCCTTGTCCACAGCAAAAGCCCTTATTAAGGAATTCTTCCCTAGGTATGGTTTGCCGAGAATGATCTGGAGTGACAATGGGAGTGAATTTGTGGGTCAAGTGATGAAGAGGATATGTGATGGGTTAGGAATTCGGCAGAAGTTTCACGCTGCAAATCACCCCCAATCAGCTGGTCTAGTCGAGTGCTACATTGGCACTCTTAAACTGAAGTTAGCCAAAATTCAAGCAAGCTCTGGTTTACAATGGCCAGATGCCTTGCCTCTAACCCTTTTGTCCACTAGAATGACTGTGCATTCACGAATGGGTTTGAGTCCATACGAGGTAGTTTTTGGTCGCCCGGCAAACGTTTGGGTAGTGCTGCGGCCGATAAAGTTTAGCGAAATAGAACATCCTGTGTTGCTGGACTACCTGTATGAATTGACTGCTAAATTGTGTGTTTTGCATCAACAGGTTCACGATACATTGCCACAAGCTTCTGAAGATCCAGGACATGTTATCGAACCTGGCACCTGGGTGCTGGTGAAAAACTTCCAGCGGACCATGAACGAGCAGCCCCGCTGGACCGGACCATATCTAGTGTTATTATCTACCCGTTCTGCAGTTCGAGTGCACGGTAAAAAGAACTGGATCCACGGTGTACATTGTAAGAGGGCTCCTTTGCCTCTGCTGTACGACCGGTGGGTCCAGAAAGGACTTCCTGATTCTGAGATTGAGACTGTGCCTCGTTTTCTGCCATTCAGCGATGCCCGTTTGATTGGAACGAACACTGAGCAAGAAAGTGATGATCTTCTTCAAGAAGCTGTGCCTCCATTGAACCGTTTGAACACTGTTGAGCCTGACTTACTTTTCCGTGAACAGACATTGCCTGGCAAAGAGCGTTATAATTTGCGACCGAGAGTCGCGGGACTAATAAAAAGATAAATATTTTCTTTTAATGATTTTTTGAAGATTAGCTTTCCTCCAAGGAACTACTTTGATTTTTGTTTTTCGAACCGCCATCCGGGTTCAGCTGTAGGGTCGTGGTTGCCAAGTCTTTGGAGTGCAAGCCGAAGACGTTAGAGCGACGGTTCTGGTTGGTCTAAGGGAGTTGTCCTGGACTGACAGAAGCATTCCTTAACATAGAACACCCTACCACCGCGAGCAGTAATTAGAGAGGATGGAGTTTTTCAAGAGAGAGAGACCTGTTGAAAGAATAAGCTTTAAGAGCAAAATCTGTAAATTGATGAGCCAAAAACGATTTTTAATATTGTGTTTGTTTATGTTGCTTAGCTTAATGATGTTTTTAATTGGATATGTGACATTTTCTTTTCAAGTGACATTCATGCCCACTATGCAACCTATACCTCATCCTACTGTTTCTTCTCATTCTTTTCACCCTCTGCCCGAACATGAAATTGTCAGAAGACTGGAATTTGCTAATAATTCCTTTGTTCAACTCCTGCACCAACACCAGCTAGTGATGAACACGACTAATTGTTGGGTTTGTGGCCTTATGCCCCATACGACCGATAAAGGTATTCCTTACCTGGTTTTGCCTTTCAGCTACAATGGTTCTATTTGGGCATATAGAATGATGTTCATTTATGCTCATGGAGTCTATCCCCAACGTTCTGTGAAAGATAGTCCGAAGACTAGTGCTCTGGTCAAGGGTATAGTCGATATGATTAGAGGAATTAGTTCCTATGAGACTATCCCGAGAGATGAGACACAAGGATACATTGGTTGGAACGTTACTGGATATGGAGTTAGTCTGAGTGTTAACCAGCGAGCGAAGAGTTCTCCACCGATTTGGATAGTGCCCCACCAGGGTCATTATTGTCTGCAAGGTAATGGCAAGAATCCAAGAGCTCAGTTAGGGAAGAGTGTCTGTACTGAGACATATGTATTTGCGTCTCAGACTTCCCCAGCGTTCCTAGCAGCTAAGGGGTACCTATTTCATCTGTTACGATAAAGGGTACACATGGTTGCCCCCTGACTTCTCGGGCACATGTTTTGTTTCGTTCCTGTTGCTTCCCACTTTTACATCTGCAGCAGATTACCTTAAGTCGAAAGTTGCTAGAGGTGTCTTCAGTAAGGAAGATACTGCAGGGCAAGAATTGGAAGATTTCTTTAAGGGTTTTCTGCCATTCTGGGGACCTATGGCTAACAGCAGGAACATTCGACAGCTGCCGAAAGTGGTTGAGTCCACCGTAGTCGAAACTGCCGGTGCCCTTAGTAATTTGACTGCTGAGCTCCAGTCGGATCGACTTATGACACTTCAGAACAGAGTTGCGCTTGATGTCATACTTGCAGATAGAGGTGGAGTGTGTAAGCTGATTCAATCGAGCTGCTGCGTTTTCATTCCAGACAATGCTCCGATAGTCTTCCAGGCTATTTCCAAGCTACATAAGATCTCCGAGTCTGTACATATAGACGAGGGAGTCGGGTGTTGATAGGATGGTTTTGGGGATTGATATCCACGTGGGGATGGATGATTCTGATGGTCATTGGGATGATCTTAGCTATCCTTTTCCTGTTCTGTCTTTGTGTACAGTGTGCTCCTGCTATATGTGGCCTCTGTGCTACTTCGTGTGCGAGGAGACCTGTCCAGAGAGAGTTGCTAAGTACTAGGATGATGCTACAGCAACATCTTGATGATCTGATGAATGTAGACCTGGATTCAGACTGACATGGGTTTGAGTTTATTGCCTATGTAAGGGCAAAAGGAGGGTCTGTGGTTCCGTGATTCTGAGGGTCTGTGGTTCTGTAGATTCTGAACCCGTTCAATGAAGGTCGTTTGATATAGACGATTTTGGTATCAGCGGACCGCAAATGACGAGTGCAGTGTGTATGATTTTTTTCGTCATAACCGATCAATGAGAACACTACGTATTCAGGGATTTCGTTTGAACCCTCGGGTTCCATTTTGTTTGCGGCAGCCATTTTGTGTGGTTGCCCTCACATAGGCCGATGACTATGGCCGAACGAGTCTTTGGGACACGTACACCTTAGCTGACTTCTGTGTGACCTGGCCGAACTGACTCCCTTGCCCGAGACTGACCTCGTTGAGCCAGTTCCTTGTTAAGCAGCTGGTCAGATAGAGATCAAAGAGCAGGACATTGCTGAGTTAATGGTACATGCACATACCCTACTATCTTGCTTCTCATCTGCTTCTGTTCCTTCCTTTATGGCTTAATTATTGATTTGGGTTGAGGTCTTTATGATGGGTTTGTCCGGCCCGTTCGAACAGGAATGTTGGATTTTGCCTTGACATTCCCGGTTGGGCTGGACAACGTAAAGTGGGATTGTCGTTATGCGATATGTTTGAAATGTCACCTTTCTATTGGTCAGTTTGTATGTAATTGATGCTAGCCAGGAATGTGATTTTTGGCATAAAAGACAGTGCCCCGCTCCATGAATTTGTGCAGTCTCTAGCGAACCACCCGTGTTGTGCTTCGTAGACCTTTGTTCCCGGTTGCAGCCAATAAATCTGGTCTTTGACGTCATCAAGAAGTGTCCCGTGTCTCTGTTTGCCGAGGCAGGGGAATCCTAAGACATCGGGCGTTATCCCTTGCACCGCTGGGTTCTAAAACCCGGTTCTTCAAGTCTTTGGTACACGTACACTTTAGCTGACTCCTAGGTGACCTGAGCGAACTGACCCCGTTGCCTGAAGCTAACCTTGCTAAGCCAGTTCCTTGTCCGGTAGTTGATCGAGATAGAGATCAAAGAACAGGACATTGTTGAGTTTATTGCACACGCACACATCCTTTATCCTGCTTCTCACCTGTTTCTGTTCCTCTTTTATGGTCTGTTTATGGTATGGGTTGTGGTCTGCTATTATGGGTTTGTCCGGCCTGTCAGAGCAAGAATGTTGGGCTTTCATGTGTAATTGATGGTGGGCTGGACAACTGAAAAGTGTGTTTGTCGTCATGCGATACCTTTTGCAATATTACTTGTGATTGGACAGTTCGCAAATAATGGGTGTTTGTCAGGAATGTGATTTTTAGCATAAAAGACGATGTCTCGCAATACGAAAATCGAGCAGTTTCTGGCGAACCCACTTGTGTCGTACTTCGTAGACTTCTGTTCCTGGTTGCAGCCAAAAAATTTGATCTTTGACGTCACCGAGAAGTATCCCCTGTCTCTGTATTCTAAGACAGGTGAACTCGAAGACTGTGGGCGTGCCCCTGGCGCCGCTGGGTTCTAAAACCCGGTTCTTCAGGTGGCGCCCAACGTAGGGCGACTTCGGTGGTACCTTTCCAAGCCTGAAGATCGTGAGTAGCTTCGTGAGGAAATTCTGGAAGACGGCCCCCACTTCATTGACCCCGGCATGTCGAATGTGGACTGAAGGTTTTTTACTGCGATGCTTCCCACTTTCCGACGGCTACGAAGGACTGCTGCCCTGACTGTCGCCCTGTCTTGGACCCTTTGTGACGATTTGTAGAGCGAGACGAAAGACAGGTCTTTTGGTGACGTGATCGATACTTCAGTTAAGTATAAGTGGAAGGTTCCCAGTCCTTCGTTTTTGGTTTCCTTCGGGATCTTTGATTTGGAACTTGCAAGTGCTAAAGCGGAGGAACTCGTATATTTGCAAGACTATCGTTGTTGGTAATCCCTTGAAGTTTGAAGCTAGATTAGTGAGCGAAGATGCCTGGTCTTAGCAAACTTGGGAAGATATTTTGTTGTAGTTGTAACAGGGATTCCCGATTGGAGGACTCGTGTCTGATACCTCCGGTTGGAACTCCGACTTATGAGCTCTATTCTAAACATGGTGTGGGCCCCATTACGTATAATGAATTGTGGGTCCGATACACTAGGAAAGACGGTGGTTTAAAATGGCCCCAACATGGTAGCTATGACACAGAGATTTTAGATAATCCTGAAGTTAAACTATTTAAGAAGAAAGCCCGGCCGGCAATGTTTGACTCTTTCCGCCTCTGGCGAAAGGAAGCCAAACAGAGAGAAATTAAACTAGCGAAGAGAAATAAAAGAGAGAAGGGTATATCGATAATGCAGGCTGCTATACAGTTTAAAGATAATGAAGAAGAACAAGCGAGTGAGCAGTTGCGTAGGCAACATGAAATGGCTATCGATAAATGTTTTCCAGTCTTATCACCTCTTCTACAAGGTGCAACGATGGGCCCTGAAAAGGGTCCTTTGATGTCACATTTGTTGAGTTCACCACCCCCTTATGTGCAGAGTGCTACGGCACCTCCAATACCTTTAGTTGCGCAACCTCCAGCTGTTCAGCCTCTTGTTGTTGCACAGCCGCCAGCTCCTCTTCAGCTGGTTCCTCCATCTTTGGCGCAGCCTTCTCTAGGGCCGCCGACTTTGCTATCCGATCCGCCTCCAATTCCTACAACTTTTTCTCCTGTATTTGCTACTTCTTCTGCTACTCCTTCTGCTACCACTCCTACGTATGCTTTGTCTCAGCCTGCTTTGCCTCCTGTCCTTATGACAGCTTCTCCTTCTGTTCGACAGAGAATGACTGATACTGTTACTGGTCTTTTGTCTCCTTTCTTTGAGTCATTGAGTGTGACTCCTGTATTTAAGCGTAAACAGTTGCGTAGCCAGTTTCCTGGTCCCGAAGAGCGGGCAGTGTTGAATCATATGGCTCGTAAGTGGGTTACCCATTCTTTGAGATATGATTTAGAGTCGGTTATGGATGTCTTCCATCAATGGGAAGCACCAAAGCAGAGGTATGTCTTCGAAATGATGTGTACTTTCCTCTGTGAAGAATGGGAAGATGGTGAGTTAGGTCAAACTCCGTCGGAGTTGTTTAATGTACAGTCAGAGTTTGCGAAAGGAACAATAGTGGGTTCCGATGTTGAGAAAGCAGTTGCGACGTTGCTTTCGTTTAGGAGTGAGCGTCTTTCTCGGCCGTTGTTTGAGCCTGATTCTTCTGTTAGGAGAAAATCACGACAGTACCCAATGAGAGAGGTTCCTCCGGTATGGAAAGAGGCAGTTCAGGCCGATGTTAACAATGGTATTGCAGCTGTGGAAGCTCATTTTCAACGTGTTTGGGTACATGTTCCGTGGAAGAGAGCTGAAGTTTTGGCCCTTAAGCAGACTTTACCTGATCCCCCAGAGAATCCTGCAGGGTATTATAAAGAGTTGTCACAGACAGCTGACGCATGCATTATGAATTTAGCCGATATAGATATGTTGTTTGGTAATGTGGTTCCTCAACCCTTGTGGGGAATGATTCGTCATGTGGATCATGCTCAAGAGTTAGGTGATACATGGGCTAACATTACTGCTGCAGATGGTCTTCAAGGTGGTAAAGCTAAACCTGAAGCTTTAGTTGCAGAACTCCCCGGTAGGATTATTAATTATATGAAGACTTTGATGCCTGCTATGCGAGTGAATTGGGACAAATTGTCTGCATGCAAGCAGAAGAAAGATGAAAGTGTGTCTGATTTCTTCACTAGGTTTGAAGAGACGTTTATAGATCAAAGTGGTCAAGATGTATGTATGTATGTATGTATTGCGACTTATATAGCGCACGTATCACCTGAAGGCATCAAGGCGCTTGCCTTGGGAACCCGTCCTGGCTTTTTCCCTGTGAGATAACCCCTACTGGGCATCCCCAAGGTGAAAGCCAGGCATCCCGCAGCGGGTGGGCCGCCGTAGTGGAGATTAAGCAAGCTATTGCCCAGAGTTGCAGCGTGGGACCCCATGATTAGAGTAGGCACTGAGGCGAGAATTATCGAGTCCGTGGACATTTTTGGGCTCAGGACCCTGCCGCGTCAGGAATTGAACCCTGGTCCCAGGCCAGACCTCTGCATCAGGGTCTGCCGCTCTAATCAGTGAGCCACACTCCTCCACTGATATGATATGATAAGATATGAGTACGGAAGGTGGCCAACGGTTGTTCGTAGATAAGTTTGTTCATAATTTGCTTCCAGAGTTGTGTAATAAGTTGAAGGATTCAGAGAGTTCATGGGCTGTTTCTTCGTCGGCCCAGATATTGGCTACTGCACAATATTACGAGAATAGGGATAAGGATGAGAAAGAGAAAGCAGAGAGAAAAACTAAAGATTTAAAGATGAAGGTTCTTTTTCAACAGGCGTATCCACCTCGTTATAATCAGTGTGAATTTCAGCAACCTCAGCAGTTTCAGAGAGGATCTCAAAGGCCCGAGTCTTTTCAGCAGCGTGTTCCTCCAGGCCCTAATCAGTGTGCATATTGTAGAGAAGAAGGTCACTTCAAGAGTAGTTGTCCGGTTCTGTTCCAGCGTACGAATGGTGCGTCTGTTGTGAGAGGTCGAGGTGTTCAGCAAGCTCCTAGAGGTAGAGGACGTGGTGTGTTCCCCCAGAATGCACGATCCTTTTCTCCACAGAATACGATGAATTGCTTTGATCAGCAGAATGTTGCATCCGGTAGATCGACTCAGTATTATGCTGACGACTACTACGGTGAGAGTGAGAATGCTGATGGTAATGATTGCTAGGACAGCCATAGACAAAGAGAGGGAGTTGTTTCAGTTCCAGTAGATCAGAGTGGACCTTATGTTGAAGTGATTACATCAGGTGTGTCAGAGCCTTTTCTGTTGGATACTGGTGCTACGAAGAGCTCTATTATGCACTCTAAACTCCCTGGCGCACCTTTGTCTGGCTTGACGAATGTTTTGGTAGGCTTTTCTGGTGCCCCAGTTCGCAATCCAGTTTCTAGTCCTTTGTCTCTTTCTGTTGGACCTTGTGAATTAGAAGCACCCCCCATTCTAATGACAGGTTGTGGTGAGAATTTATTGGGATTGGATTTGTTGAAGAGATTGTATGCGACATTGCATTGTTCTCCTTCAGGAGTACAGCTTACATTAGGTAAGAGAGTGATCTCTCCGATGTATTTGTCCAAAGATCGGCTACCATTGGAATTGTGTTCTCTCCCTGATACTCTTTGGGCTACTGGTCCTAATGATGTGGGTCTTTTGGAGATTCCACCATACGTTGTGACATTGAAAGCAAATGCTAGATTGACGCATATTCCCAAATATAGGATTTCTAGTGATGGAGAAAGAGCACTTTTAACGATCATCTATCATCTGATTGAGAAAGGTGTGATTGAAGAAATGAGAGGTAATGTGTGTAATAGTCCGGTTTTGCCTGTCCTGAAACGTACTGATTCTTCTCAACCGCCTGTGTATAGGTTTCTGATCGATCTTCGCGAAGTGAACAAGTCTGTTGTGCCACAGTTTCCGGTTTTTCCAGACATTACTGCTTTGCTGACTATGATTCCTGCTTCAGCTACCTGGTTTTCGGTGATTGATCTGAAGAATGCTTTCTTCAGCATCCCGATTGCTGAGGAGAGTAGAGATATTTTTGGCTTCTCTTTAGGAGGCCGAAGTTTCCGGTTTAAACGCGCTCCTCAAGGCTATTGTGAAAGTTCCTCCATCTATGGTGACCCTCCTGGTCGCTCCTCCTGCCGCACAGTCCCAGTGTGCCAGGGCCTCCCTCTGCCTGCCGCCTTCCTGCCAGGTCCTCCCGCTGCCTACCTGCCTGGTCCCCCTGCTGCCTGCCTCCAGCCCCAGGCCAGCCTTGCATGTTCCCGCATGCTTGGCCCCCCTGCTGCCGGCTGCCTGACCCCCGACCCTGCCATAGCACGGTCCCTGGGGGCCAGGTCACCCTACTGCCGGCCCAACCCCTGCCCCCTGCCCGCCGCCTGCTAGGGTCAGCCCTCAGGCCTCCCCACTCGCCGCTCCGCCACTTTCCCGCCGTTTTTTGCTTCCCGCAGATCCTACCCCCACCCTTCTCCACCGCCGCTCACTTCCCCCCTCCCCGCTGCTGCCCCCCTGCGGCCCGCCCCCTCTTCCCTCTGCTCGCCCCTGATTGCCTCCCCGCTCCTGCCTCCCAGCTGCCTCTCCCTCACACTCGCACACATAAGGAAGGGACCACACGGCAGTGAGCTGTGACCCTCCTGGTCGCTCCTCCTGCCGCACGGTCCCCGTGTGCCAGGGCCTCCCTCTGCCTGCCGCCTTCCTGCCAGGTCCCCCTGCTGCCTGCCTCCAGCCCCAGGCCAGCCTCGCACGTTCCCGTGTGCTTGGCCCCCCTCCTGCCGGCTGCCTGACCCCCGACCCTGCCATAGCATGGTCCCCGGGGGCCAGGTCAGCCTACTGCCGGCCCGACCCCTGCCCCTGCCCCCTGCCCGCCGCCTGCTAGGGTCAGCCCTCAGGCCTCCCCCCTCGCCGCCTCTTTCCCGCCATTTTTCCTTCCCGCTGATCCTACCCCCACCCCTCCTCCTCCGCCGCTCACTTCCCCCCCTCCCTGCCACTGCCCCCCTGCGGCCCACCCCCTCTTCCCTCTGCTCACCCCTGATTCGCCTCCCCGCTCCCGCCTCCCAGCTACCCCTCCCTCGCTCCACCCCCCCACTACGCCATTTATGGCGGAGTCCACGCGTACGCGCAGCGTGCACGTGCAGCGGGCGCTCCCTAAGCGTGCCGAAGGTGCGCCAAAGGTAAGCCCGTCTGCGCCCGTCCGCGCCTGGACCGCGCCCAGTGCCAGGACCCCTGGCCCCCGCAGACCCCAGTACGCCCGCCAGACGTACAACGCCGCCACCCTCAACGCCCTCAACGCCGGCCGAGTCCCGGGCTGCTACCGAGCCACCCCGAGACGCACCCACGGACCCTTCTGCTGCAACTTCTGCAAGTTCACCTGCTTCCGGACCTGCACTACTCCAGCACCAACCAAGACCAAGACGAGCAACAGCAGCAGCCACCTCAAATGCATCCTCCTCAACACCCGCTCCGTCCACAGGCACGCCATTGAGATCTGGAACCTACTCGACACCCCAGCCCCAGACGTCGCCTTCTTCACGGAAACCTGGATGAACGCCTCCTCAGCACCCGACATCACCATCGCCATCCCAGACGGCTACAAGATCATCCGAAGGGACCGCATCAACCACACCGGAGGAGGCATCGCCATCGTCCACAGGAACACCATCCGCATCACGACCAACACCGATGACACCCTCGCAACCGCCGAGCACCTGCACTTTCAGGTCCACATCAACCCCAAGACCACCCTCAGAGGCACCCTCATCTACAGACCCCCGGGACAACGCACACAATTCAGCGAAGACATCGCCGACTTCATCAGCCCGCACGCCCTCTGCTCCGCTGACTACATCCTCCTAGGGGACCTCAACTTCCACCTGGAGAACAACAACGACCGCAACACCACCACCCTGCTGGACAACCTCGCCAGCCTGGGACTCAAGCAGCTGGTGACCACCCCCACCCACTACGCCGGACACACACTCGACCCCATCTTCTCATCCAGCAAGGACATCGCCTTCAGCCACGCCACCGGACTCCACTGGACGGACCACAGCTGCATCCACTTCAGCTTCGGAAGGACCACGATCCACCACCACTAGCAACAGGTTGCACGCAGGAGCTGGAACAAGATCACAGCCGACCAGCTCGCGACCTCCCTGAGCATGAACCCTCCCACCAGCACAACGAACCCTAGCCAGGCGGCCACCAACCTCATGAAGTGGATCAGCGACTGCGCAGACGAACTCATCCCCCTGAGGACCCCGCCTAGCAGACCCGGTAGCAAGAAAGCGCCATGGTTCACTGACAAACTCAAGAGCTCCAAGTAGAACTGCCGAGCCCTCGAGAGAACCTGGCGCAGAGACCCAACACCGGACAACATGACTGCCCTCAAGCTCGCCACCCGAAAAAACCACCAACTCAACCACGCCACCAAGAAAACTGCATTCAAGGAACGACTGGACAACAACGCACACAACAGCAAGGAACTCTTCAACATCATCAAAGAGCTCTCCAACCCCAACGCCGGAAACAACGACATCACCCCTTCGCAAGACCTCTGCAACTCCCTCGCCTCCTACTTCCACAACAAGATCGCGGACATACACAACAGCTTCAGCACTCAACCGACGAACGCCACGACCGAACCACCGCCCCCCACCACCACCCTCCGCGCGTGGACTCCGATCAGCACCGAAGACACCGTCCGCACGATGAACTCCATCCACTCCGGATCTCCGACCGACCCCTGCCCTCACCACGTCTTCAACAAGGCCGACGCTGTCATCGCACCCCACCTGCGGGACATCATCAACACCTCCTTCGACACCGCTACCTTCCCGGAGAGCTGGAAGCACGCCGAACTCAGCACCCTACTCAAGAAGCCATCGGCCGACCCCACCAACCTCAAGAACTACCGCCCCATCTCGCTGCTCCAGTTTCCTGCAAAAGTCATCGAGAAGACCGTCAACAAGCAGCTGGCCGCCTTCCTCGAGACGAACGGATCCCTCGACCCCTCGCAGTCTGGCTTCCGGCCCAACCACAGCACCGAGACCGCCCTGATCGCAGCCACCGATGACATCCGAGCGCTGCTCGACAACGGAGAAACAGCTGCCCTCATCCTCCTCGACCTCTCCGCGGCCTTCAACACTGTCTGCCACCGTACCCTAGTACAATGCCTCAGCAACGTCGGAGTACAGGAGAAGGCACTGGAGTGGATCATCTCCTTCCTCGCCGGAAGGACACAGAGAGTCCGCCTCCCTCCGTTCAGATCTGAAGCCACCGAAGTCATCTGCGGCATTCCTCAAGGCTCCTCGCTCAGTCCAACCCTCTTCAACGTCTACATGAGCCCCCTCGTAGACATCGCACACCAGCACAACCTCAACATCATCTCCTACGCCGACGACACCCAGCTGATCCTCTCCCTTACCAACGACCCCGCCACCGCCAGAGCCAACCTTCACGAAGGGATGAAAGAGGTAGCCGAATGGTTGAAGAACAGCCGCCTGAAACTGAACTCGGACAAGAAGGAAGTCCTCATCCTGGGATCCTCACCCGCCGCTTGGGAGGACTCCTGGTGGCCCCCCGCCCTAGGCAGCGCACCCAAACCAACAGACCACGCAAGCAACCTGGGCTTCATCCTGGACTCCTCCCTCTCCATGACCAGACAAGTCAACGCTGTCTCCTCGTCGTGCTTCAACATCCTGCGCATGCTACGTAAGATCCTCCGGTGGATCCCCACCGAGACCAGGAAGATGGTCACCCAGGCCCTCGTCACCAGCCGTCTAGACTACGGCAACTCCCTCTACGCCAGAACCACCGCCAAACTCCAGAAGAGACTCCAGCGGATCCAGAACGCCTCAACACGACTCATCCTGGACATCCCCCGTCGCAGCTACATCTCCGGACACCTGAGAGACCTGCACTGGCTCCCGGTCAACAAGAGAATCACCTTCCGTCTCCTCACCCATGCACACAAAGCCCTACACAACCAAGGCCCAGGATACCTCAACAGCCGCCTCAACTTCTACGCTCCCAAACGCCAGCTTCGATCGACCAGCCACGCCATCGCCGCCGTCCCCCACATCCAAAGAGCCACCACAGGGGGACGGTCCTTCTCCTACCTCGCCGCCAAGATATGGAACTCCCTCCCCACCCACCTCCGCCTGACCCAGGACCACCTCGCCTTCAGGAAGCAACTCAAGACCTGGCTGTTCGAGCAGTAGCGGACCACCCTCCCCCAGCGCCTTGAGACCCTCTGGGTGAGTAGTGCGCTATATAAATGCGATGATTTATGGTCAGGCTTTGAAAACACAGCTTGATACGATTGTCTTACTTGATGGTGCTGCTCTTATTCAGTATGTAGACAATCTGTTAGTTGCTGCTGATGATGAAGAGATCTGTAAAGAAGCTACTCTTTCTTTGTTGCGTCATTTGTCTGACCTCCATCATAAAGTTTCACTTTCGAAGTTGCAGTATTGTCGACAAGAAGTGCCCTACTTAGGTCATCTCTTATCGAAGGAGGGAAGAAGGTTGACCTCAGAACGAATTCAAGCGATTGCGAAAATGAATTTGCCAACTACACATAGAGAAGGGCGTGCTTTCTTGGGTATTACTTCGTACTGTAGACAATGGATTCTGAACTTTTCGTTGCTTGCGAAACCTTTTTTAGCACTTACTCTTAAGGATACTCCGAATCCTCTTCCTTGGTCTGACGAATGTCAGAAGAGTTTTTCTGAATTGCGTAGCGCATTGTGTTTGGCTCCTGTGTTGGGTACTCCCGACTACAGTAAGCCTTTTACACTCTATGGTCACGAGAGAGAGGGATGTGCGTTGTCAGTCCTGACTCAGCAGTTCGGCGATAAACAGCGTCCATGTGCGTATTTCTCGCCGACTTTGGATCCGGTAGCTAGAGCGTTGCCGAGTTGTTTGAGAGCTACAGCGGCAGCAGCTGTTTCTATTTGACAGTCTACTGGTTTGGTCATGGATAATATGTTGATAGTGATGGATCCACATGCAGTGGATACCTTGTTAAACAGGACCAAGACACAGCACGTGACTAGTGCTTGATTTTCAGGTTATGAGTTGACGCTTTTGACGAGTCATGTGCATATAAAGCGATGCAACACGTTGAATCCAGCTACGTTGTTGCCGATTTCTGTAGAGACGGATGTTCTGGAACAGCATGATTGCTTTCTTAGGACAGAGGAAGAAACGAAGGGTAGAATTGATTTGAAAGACACTCCTCTTGCGAAATATGATGGTACTCTATGGGTAGATGGTTCATGTTTCAAGCTTCCGAATGGTGATACGACTGCAGCATATGCGGTTATGACTTTGCATACAATTGTTGAAGCTGCACATGTCCCACAAAATTCAGCTCAAGCAGCAGAGTTGATTGCACTGACGAGAGCATGTGTGTTGTCGAAAGGAAAGAGAGTGACTGTGTATACCGATAGTCAGTATGCGTTTGGTGTGGCTCATAGTTTTGGTCACTTGTGGAAGGAACATGGGTTCCTCACGTCTCATGGTACAAAAATTCAGCAGGGTCAGTTGGAGAATGAACTTCTTGAGTCACTTACGTTACTGATGCAAGTTGCGATCGTGAAATGCAGTGCACATAAGAAGGTTACCGATGACGTTGGTCGTGGTAATGCATTTGCGGATGAAGTTGCGAAAGAGAGGGCGAAAGATATGATGAGTCGAATGTATGTTGCGGGTCCAGCAAGATGGGTTCCGGATAGAGGAATGTGTGAAGATACGATAGAGAATGTGAAGTCAATTCAGGCTGAAGCTACGGAGAAAGAATTGAGTGTATGGAGAGAGAGAACGGGAAAATTGGATTCGACTGGTTGTTGGATTGAGTTGTCAGAACATCAGCGATGGTTGTTACCTGATGCGTATGTGCTTGCAGTGGTTATGATGGCGTATGGAATGGCTCACATTAGTGCGAAAGGGATTTGTAAGTTGTTGGCTCCAGTATGGCAGAATGCTGGAATTCCTAAGTGTGCAGAGAATCTGGTCAAGAATTGTATGGTTTGTCTGATGTATAATCTTGCAAGGGAACTTCAACTCCAGCTGGTCACTTTGCGCCTCCGACGTATCCGTTAGAGGTCCTGCAATTGGATTTTATAGACATGGAAAGATGTAACAACTTGAAATATGTCCTTGTAGTTGTTTGTGCCTTTTCGAGATGGGTAGAAGCGTACCCCCTGTAAGATAATACTGCCTTGTTCACAGCTAAAGCCCTACTCAAGGAATTTTTCCCCAGATATGGTTTGCCAAGGATGGTGTGGAGTGATAATGGAAGTGAATTTGTGGGTCAAGTCATGAAGAGAGTGTGTGAAGGTTTGGGCATTAGGCAGAAATTTCATGCTGCAAATCATCCCCAATCAGCTGGTTTAGTCGAATGCTACAATGGCACTTTGAAGCTAAAGTTAGCCAAGATTCAGGCGAGGTCTGGTCTCCAATGGCCCGATGCTTTGCCATTGGCACTTTTGTCAACTAGAACTACAGTACATTCTCGAGTGGGCCTTAGTCCATACAAGATCATATTTGGTCGCCCGGCAAATATATGGGGAGTGCCGAGGCCAACAAAGTTTAGCGAGATTGAACATCCTGTGCTGATCGACTATTTGTATGATTTGACGGGTAAATTGCGTGTCTTACACCAACAGGTCTACAATACATTGCCACAAGCATCTGAAGATCCAGGACACGCCATTGATCCTGGTTCGTGGATTCTAGTGCGGAATTTTCAGCGGACAAAGAACGATCAGCCCCGCTGGACTGGACCCTTTCAGGTCCTGTTATCAACGCGTACTGCAGTGAGAGTTCACGGCAAGAAGAAATGGATCCACGGTGTACATTGTAAGAGGGTTTCTTTGCCTCTGCCGTACGACCAGTGGGTCCAGGAGGGTGTTGGTGATTCAGAGACTGAGACTGTGCCACGTTTTATTCCATTCAGTGTCGCGCATTTGGTTGGGACAAGCTCTGAGCGTGAAGACGACAATATTTTGCAAGAAGCTGTGTCCCCTTCTTTGAGACTAGACACTACTGAGCCTGAGTTGTTGTTCAGTGATCAGACATTGCCTGGTAAAGGCCGCTATAATTTACAACCAAGAGTCGATGGACACATAAAGTGATTGCTTTTTGCTTTTGAAACTACAGTCTCTCATCCAAAAAGCTGTTTTGACCTATTTTTCTTTTTCGAACCACCATCCGGGTTCAGCTGTAGGGTCGCGGTAAAAAGCCTTAGAGTGTACAGCCGGTAGACACAAGGTTGACGGTTCTGGTTTGTTCTAGGGCATTCCCTGGACTTACAGGCGTACATCTAAGCCTAAGAGAACCAACTGCCGCGAACAGCACGGTTAAAGGATGGAGGTTTTTGAGATCGAGAGAGCTGTTGAAGAAATTAACTTTAAGAGAAAAATGTGTAAATTAATGAGTAGCAAATGTTTTTTGATAACGTGTCTTTTTATGTTACTTAGCATGACGATGTTTCTGGTGGTATTTGTTGTTTTCTCTTTTCAAGTGACGTTTGCACCCACTACACAACCTATGTTTTTTCCTACTACTATTTCTTCGCATTCTTTTCATCCTTTGCCTGAACATGAATCTATTAGAAGATTAGAATTCGTTAATAATTCCTTGGTTCAACTTCTGCATCAGCATCAGTTAGTAGTGAACACCACTTATTGTTGGGTGTGTGGGCTTATGCCTCATACTACGGATAAAGAAATCCCTTATTTGGTCCTGCCATTCAGCTATAATGGTTCTGTATGGGCATGTTTGGGCGTATAGGACGATGTTCATCTATGCCCATGAAGTTTATCCCCTGCGTTCCATGAAAGATAATCCAAGTAATAGTGCTCTAGTGAAAGGAATAGTAGATATGATTAGAGGAATTAATTCCTATGAGACTATTCCTAGAGATGAGACACTAGCTTATATTGGATGGAACGTGGCTGGATATGGTATTAGTCTGAGTGAAAATCAGCGAGGGAATAGGTCGTCCCCGATTTGGATCGTACCCCATCATGGTCATTTTTGTCTGCAAGGTAATGGCAAGAATCCGAGAGCTCAGTTAGGGAAGAGTGTTTGCACTGAGACGTATGTTTTTTCGTGCCAGACTTACCCATCATTTTTAGCAGCTAATGGCACGTATTTTGTCTGCTACGATGGAGCATATACATGGTTGCCCCCTGATTTTTCGGGAACATGTTATGTTTCGTTCCTGTTGCCCCCTAAATATACTGCAGCTGCAGATTACCACAGAACGAGAATTGCTAGAGATGTCTTCAGTAAGGAAGATACTGCAGGACAAGAATTGGGAGATTTTCTTAAGGGTTTCCTGCCTTTTTGGGGACCTATGATCAACAATAGGAACATACGGCAATTGACGAGAGTGGTTGAGTCCACCGTAGTTGAGACTGCTGGTGCCCTTAGTAATTTGACTGCTGAGCTCCAATCGGATCTTCTTATGACGTTGCAGAATCGAGTTGCGTTAGAAGTCATACTTGCATATAGAGGAGGGGTATGTAAATTGATTCAATCGAGCTGCTGCATTTTAATTTGAGACAATGCTCCGACAGTGTACCAGGCCATTTCCAAGCTACATAAGATCTCCGAGTCTGTACATGTGGACGAAGGAGATTGGTCGTTGATGGGATGGTTTTGGGAATTGTTATCCACTTGGGGATGGAAGATTCTGATGATCATTGGGATGGCTTTAGCTATTCTTTTCCTGTTCTGTCTTTGTGTACAGTGTCCTCCTGCTATATGTGGCCTTTGTGCTACTACGTGTGCAAGGAGACCTGTCTCGAGAGAGTTACTAAGTACTAGGATGATGCTCCAGCAACATCTTGATGATCTGATGAATATAGACCTGGATTCAGATTGATGTGAGTTTAGGTTATTGCCTATGTAAGGGCAAAAGGAGGGTCTGAGGTTCCGTGAATTCGGAACCCGTTTCATAAAGGTCAAGGTTTTGTTATGAATTTGATAGTAGCGGACCGTAACTAGTGAGTGTGGCAAGTACGAGTTATTTCCCATGTTAGACCGATGGATTCACTACGTATTTAGGGATTCCGTTCCAAACCCTCGGGTTCCATTTTGTGTACGGCAGCCAATTTGTGGTTGCCCTCACATAGGCCGATGACTACGGCCGAACGAGTCTTTGGTAAACGTACACTTTAGCTGACTCGTATGTGACCTGAGCGAACTGACCCCGTTGCCTGAAGCTAACCTTGCTAAGCCAGTTCCTTGTCCGATAGTTGATCGAGACAGAAATCAAAGAACAGGACATTGTTGAGTTTATTGCACACGCACACATCCTTTATCCTGCTTCTCATCTGTTTCTGTTCCTTCTTTTATGGTCTGTTTATGGTATGGGCTGTGGTCTTTTATTATGGGTTTGTCTGGCCTGTCCGAGCAAGAATGTTGGACTTTCCTGTGTAATTGATGGTGGGCTGGACTACTGAAAAGTGGGTTTGTCGTCATGCGATACCGTTTGCAATATTACTTGTGATTGGACATTTCGTAAATAATGGGTGTTTGTCAGGAATGTGATTTTTAGCATAAAAGACGATGTCTCGCAATACGAAAATTGAGCAGTTTCTGACGAACCTACTTGTGTCGTACTTCGTAGACTTCTGTTCCTGGTTGCAGCCAATAAATTTGATCTTTGACGTCACCGAGAAGTATCCTGTGACTCTGTATTCTAAGACAGGTGAACTCTAAAACTTTGGGCATGCCCCTGGCGCCGCTGGGTTCTAAAACCCGGTTCTTCACTTCAAGGAGAGCACTTTGGGGCTTTCCAGAGAGGAAAGCATAACGAAGTTCCAGAAAAACACCAGGAATGTCTAGTAAAGTAATAGTGCCAGGTGTCTCCAATCAAGTAAAAGCAGCAGGAACTACCTCTCATTGTAGATGAAAATTACAGTGCTAACCATGCAGTGTTTCCCACAAGGGTGACAGAACAGTCTAGTCCCTTCTCCTGCTCCAGACAGGAGCAGCAACTGCAGGCTGTCCCACCGCCACACATCTCAGAGACAGTGCTCCTTACACAGTACTAACAACCTTCCTTTCAGGCAGGTTACTTTTAGATCCTGTAAGGATCTTCCTTGAAATCTTTTATCTCCATCAGGAGGCCAGCACACATAAGCCCTTGGAGAGTCCTTCACAAGCAGGATACCACAGCAGGGTAAAAAGAGTCAGTCCTTTTCCTCTGCCATAGACAAAAGCAGCAACTTCAGGCCAATCAACCCCTCACTCAGAAAAGGAAGCACTCCTCACACTGTCCTTCCACTCTGCTTCTTTGCAGGGTCCTCTTGTTCCTTAAAGTAATCTGAATTCCTGGTGTTTTAGGTGTAATACTTCTACTTCAAAATGTCTTTGTTCTCTTTGTGGCAAGGGTCTCTGACTCTGTCCAAACCAGTCCTGGCCTTCCTGGTGCAGGATGACTAAAGGAGTCAGAGAGAGCATTGTGAAAAAGGATACACAGACTATGCAGGTGCAAGCAAAACGTCTTCCACCACTCTAAATGCAGACCAGCTCTATTCAGCCCTGCGATGAGTCACCCAGGCAAGGTAGGGCACACCTCAACCCCCCCCCACTCCCCTCCATTGACTGACTAGAGTAAATGCAAATCTCAGATCCTGCCACTCAAACACCAGACACTGAATCCACGCACAGCCAGAGGCACACAGGATGGTAAAGTAAGAAAATGCCCACTTTCTAAAAGTCAAACCTGTTAGAGGGGATAGGCCCTTGACTGGCAGTTAGATAGGGCCTTGTTACACTGAAAAAAGGAGTTATTCTAGCTGTCACTCTTCCTGCTGTTCTCTAGTTAAACAGACTCAGACCAATTACTGATTAAACTGTCCTTTGTATTTATTGACCATGATTTTATGCTTTTTTAGAGCAATTGCCAATTTCTTTTTTTCAGCAGAGAAAAGGAAAAAACACTAACAAACATAAACAAATTTCAAACACAAAGAAAGCATAAGTATAACAATTCATGTATCAAATTGGTTGCAGAGATAAATTGCAAAAATAAACCAGTCATCGATTTACAAGGTGCAACAGCGGTTGCCATAATTTCTTTTTTCAAAGATGGATCTATTAAGCTGCTGCTGACTTCTGGGAATGAACATTTTGGTCTCTAGTGCTGGAAGTTCTTAACTAATCCCTAATCGATCCTGATCATGGGTTATTGTTTCCCAGGTGGTCTAAAGATGCTGAGGTGTTTCGAGCCCCAATATCATTCACGGATTTCTCCTCATGGCTGTAACTGGGTGTGTTCTGCAAACAGTAGTGAAAAGGTTGTGATTATTTTCTATAGTCCCCTTTTAAAATCACTTTAATGTATCCCTCCCAAATGATCGATAGTAACTGCTTTATCTTTGTATTTTTGTCTAGAGAATAGTGGAACAGTTGAAAGGCTTCAGTCGAATGTTCTGTCCCTGTGTTGTGTATGTTTGATGTTTAATCTGTAATGAAAATAAAAAGCAGGAGTATGTGTTAAGTGAAATTCTACATCATACTTTGTTGCAGCTTGTTCCATGATGGAAGGCTGTGTCGTTCTTTTAGTTCATGGTGGTTTCATACAAGGTTTTTCTGTCATATCAAAAGCGATGTGTCCGAAGGAAAGTGCTGGTGAAAGTTACTTTCAGGCAGCCCTGCTGCCGATATTGCTTTCAAGAGTCTTTGTCTAATAATTCCAGGGTTTCTATCGGATGTTTGATCATTGTGTTATGCGTTTTTCCATTTATTCTATAACAAAGGTAAACAGCGGGGGTCTGTATTTAGTGAAGCTCTACGTGATAGTTTATTGCAGCTAACTCCAGAACTGAAGACTTTGTTGCTCTTTTGAATTCATAGCGTTTTAACTCAGGGGTCGGTGTCTGTCAAAAGCAATGCGTCAGAGGGCAAACACTTGTGCGACTTACTTTCTGGCAGTCCTGGTGTCAATGTTGCTTCCACGAGTCTTCGCCTTCACTAACTGGATCAGTAATGATGTCCTCCGGTTTTTACATATCTGAAACCTTCCGGAAGTCATTGGTAACGTTGCATTTTGGGTCCTGTAGTTCCTGTTATCCAGGAATGAGTAATCTTATGAGGTTTATGTAAAATTAGAATCTGTCTATTTCAGACATCTCATTTAGGGCCATATGTAGGTGGCCAAATACCGGTCGGTAACGGCCGATTTCGGCCGTTACCGACTGGTATTCGTAATTCCAGATGTAGGGGGCCTGAAAATTACCGATTCTGTATATTTACCGAATCGGTAATTTTACCGATTCGGTAAAGTACCGATTCGGTAAATGTACAGAATCGGTAATTTGGGATGTAGGTGGCACTGGAAACAGTGCCACAGGCCCTTAGAAATTCGTTATTTACCATGAAATACAATGGCATGGTAAATAACGAATTTCTGTGCATGTACACCTGTGCCATGTGGCACACATACATGCCCTAAGGGCATGTCTGTGTGTCACATTGCACACAAGCCAAAATCAGGGGTGCAACAGGGTGTCAAAGTGACACCCTGTCCCCCTTGACAAATCGGTAAAATTACTTACCGATTCGGTAATTGCCATTGATTCCTATGGGCCTCAAGGCCCATAGGAATCAATGGCAATTACCGAATCGGTAAATACCGATTCGGTAATTACCGCATATTACCGATTCGGTAATATTTACAGAATAATTACCTACATGGCATTTACCGAATTGTAAATACCGAATCGGTAAAATTCGGTATTTACGATTCGGTAAATGCCATTTACCTACATATGGCCCTTAATCCACTAATCGTGCTATTGAATTTTACAATTAAATAGGCTTCTCTTTGTGTTAGTGCTACCTCTGAGTCTCCTCCTCTTGGATTCGGTTTAATGGCACTTAATATAGTCCATTTGAGCTCTTTCTCACTGTGGTTCCTTTCAATATAGAGGTTCAATATAAGGGCAGCAGCAAATTAGTTTTGATTTGTGAACGATGTTGAATAATACATTGCTTCACCCCTTGGTTGGTTTTGCCAATGTATAATTTTTGACATGGTCATAGAATGGCATACACAACCTTTTGTGTTGTACAGTTCGAAAATTCCTTATGTTTCCATTGCATGTTGATATGCATAAATACTAATCAAAAAGTAAGGGGGGGGAGAGGGAAAAAGCAAAGTTCACCCTCCTGATGCAATAGTGAACCTCCAAAATCCGATATGACTGGATAGTGACCTAGCTGGGATACAGATTTTCACTCAGTCTGAGCTAGAAATCTAAAGGAAGAAAAGCTATCCTTTCTCGAGTCCCCGCACTCACCAGGGTTTCCCCACGGTGTCATGCTTCATCATAGGGGCCATCTCAACCTGCTGCGTGTTGAGGCATGCTACAACTTGAGATGGGACTTAGGAACACTATATTGTGAGGAGCTATGTGTAGTGCAGTGGTGTGGTGGAGTGTATTAAAAAGTACCTAACTAGTGGGCAGAAAGAACTTTATGCGGGCTCCTAGTTGGTCTATTAAAAACAGGGTGAGGGGGCGTGGCCAAGATGGCGGCGGAGTAGGACGTGTCTCCGTGTCCCTTCGGCGCCACGAGTCTTATAGACATGGAAAGATGTAACAACTTGAAATATGTCCTTGTAGTTGTGTGTGCCTTTTCGAGATGGGTAGAAGCACACCCCCTGTAAGATAATACTGCCTTGTTCACAGCTAAAGCCCTACTCAAGGAATTTTTCCCCAGATATGGTTTGCCAAGGATGGTGTGGAGTGATAATGGAAGTGAATTTGTGGGTCAAGTCATGAAGAGAGTGTGTGAAGGTTTGGGCATTAGGCAGAAATTTCATGCTGCAAATCATCCCCAATCAGCTGGTTTAGTCGAATGCTACAATGGCACTTTGAAGCTAAAGTTAGCCAAGATTCAGGCGAGGTCTGGTCTCCAATGGCCCGATGCTTTGCCATTGGCACTTTTGTCAACTAGAACTACAGCACATTCTCGAGTGGGCCTTAGTCCATACGAGATCATATTTGGTCGCCCGGCAAATATATGGGGAGTGCCGATGCCAAAAAAGTTTAGCGAGATTGAACATCCTGTGCTGATCGACTATTTGTATGATTTGACGGGTAAATTGCGTGTCTTACACCAACAGGTCTACAATACATTGCCACAAGCATCTGAAGATCCAGGACACGCCATTGATCCTGGTTCGTGGATTCTATTGCGGAATTTTCAGTGGACAAAGAACGATCAGCCCCGCTGGACTGGACCCTTTCAGGTCCTGTTATCAACGCGTACTGCAGTGAGAGTTCACGGCAAGAAGAACTGGATCCATGGCGTAAATTGTAAGAGGGTTTCTTTGCCTCTGCCGTACGACCAGTGGGTCCAGGAGGGTGTTGGTGATTCAGAGACTGAGACTGTGCCACGTTTTATTCCATTCAGTGTCGCGCATTTGGTTGGGACAAGCTCTGAGCGTGAAGACGACAATATTTTGCAAGAAGCTGTGTCCCCTTCTTTGAGACTAGACACTACTGAGCCTGAGTTGTTGTTCCGTGATCAGACATTGCCTGGTAAAGGCCGCTATAATTTACAACCAAGAGTCGATGGACACATAAAATGATTTCTTTTTGCTTTTGAAACTACAGTCTCTCATCCAAAAAGCTGTTTTGACCTATTTTTCTTTTTCGAACCGCCATCCGGGTTCAGCTGTAGGGTCGCGGTAAAAAGCCTTAGAGTGTACAGCCGGTAGACACAAGGTTGACGGTTCTGGTTTGTTCTAGGGCATTCCCTGGACTTACAGACGTACATCTAAGCCGAAGAGAACCAACTGCCACGAACAGCACGGTTAAAGGATGGAGTTTTTTGAGATCGAGAGAGCTGTTGAAGAAATTAACTTTAAGAGAAAAATGTGTAAATTATTGAGTAGCAAATGTTTTTTGATAACGTGTCTTTTTATGTTACTTAGCATGACGATGTTTCTGGTGGTATTTGTTGTTTTCTCTTTTCAAGTGACGTTTGCACCCACTACACAACCTATGTTGTTTCCTACTACTATTTCTTTGCATTCTTTTCATCCTTTGCCTGAACATGAATCTATTAGAAGATTAGAATTCGTTAATAATTCCTTGGTTCAACTTCTGCATCAGCATCAGTTAGTAGTGAACACCACTTATTGTTGGGTGTGTGGGCTTATGCCTCATACTACGGATAAAGAAATCCCTTATTTGGTCCTGCCATTCAGCTATAATTGTTCTGTAAGGGTGTGTTTGGGCGTATAGGACGATGTTCATCTATGCCCATGAAGTTTATCCCCTGCGTTCCATGAAAGATAATCCAAGTAATAGTGCTCTAGTGAAAGGAATAGTAGATATGATTAGAGGAATTATTTCCTATGAGACTATTCCTAGAGATGAGACACTAGCTTATATTGGATGGAACGTGACTGGATATGGTATTAGTCTGAGTGAAAATCAGCGAGGGAATAGGTCCTCCCCGATTTGGATCGTACCCCATCATGGTCATTTTTGTCTGCAAGGTAATGGCAAGAATCCGAGAGCTCAGTTAGGGAAGAGTGTTTGCACTGAGACGTATGTTTTTTCGTCCCAGACTTCCCCATCATTTTTAGCAGCTAATGGTATGTATTTTGTCTGCTACGATAGAGCATATACATGGTTGCCCCCTGATTTTTTGGGAACATGTTATGTTTCATTCCTGTTGCCCCCTAAATATACTGCAGCCGCAGATTACCACAGAACGAGAATTGCTAGAGGTGTCTTCAGTAAGGAAGATACTGCAGGACAAGAATTGGGAGATTTTCTTAAGGGTTTCCTGCCTTTTTGGGGACCTATGATCAACAATAGGAACATACGGCAATTGACGAGAGTGGTTGAGTCCACCGTAGTTGAGACTGCTGGTGCCCTTAGTAATTTGACTGCTGAGCTCCAATCGGATCTTCTTATGATGTTGCAGAATCGAGTTGCGTTAGATGTCATACTTGCATATGGAGGAGGGGTATGTAAATTGATTCAATCGAGCTGCTGCATTTTCATTTGAGACAATGCTCCGACAGTGTACCAGGCCATTTCCAAGCTACATAAGATCTCCGAGTCTGTACATGTGGACGAAGGAGATTGGTCGTTGATGGGATGGTTTTGGGAATTGTTATCCACTTGGTGATGGAAGATTCTGATGATCATTGGGATGGCTTTAGCTATTCTTTTCCTGTTCTGTCTTTGTGTACAGTGTCCTCCTGCTATATGTGGCCTTTGTGCTACTACGTGTGCAAGGAGACCTGTCTCGAGAGAGTTACTAAGTACTAGGATGATGCTCCAGCAACATCTTGATGATCTGATGAATATAGACCTGGATTCAGATTGATGTGAGTTTAGGTTATTGCCTATGTAAGGGCAAAAGGAGGGTCTGAGGTTCCGTGAATTCGGAACCCGTTTCATAAAGGTCAAGGTTTTGTTATGAATTTGATAGTAGCGGACCGTAACTAGTGAGTTCGGCAAGTACGAGTAATTTCCCATGTTAGACCGATGGATTCACTACGTATTTAGGGATTCCGTTCCAAACCCTCGGGTTCCATTTTGTGTACGTCAGCCAATTTGTGGTTGCCCTCACATAGGCCGATGACTACGGCCGAACGAGTCTTTGGTACACGTACACTTTAGCTGACTCGTAGGTGACCTGAGCGAACTGACCCTGTTGCCTGAAGCTAACCTTGCTAAGTCAGTTCCTTGTCCGATAGTTGATCGAGACAGAAATCAAAGAACAGGACATTGTTGAGTTTATTGCACACGCACACATCCTTTATCCTGCTTCTCATCTGTTTCTGTTCCTTCTTTTATGGTCTGTTTATGGTATGGGTTGTGGTCTTTTATTATGGGTTTGTCCAGCCTGTCCGAGCAAGAATGTTGGGCTTTCCTGTGTAATTGATGGTGGGCTGGACTACTGAAAAGTGGGTTTGTCGTCATGCGATACCATTTGCAATATTACTTGTGATTGGACATTTCGTAAATAATGGGTGTTTGTCAGGAATGTGATTTTTAGCATAAAAGACGATGTCTCGCAATACGAAAATTGAGCAGTTTCTGACGAACCTACTTGTGTCGTACTTCGTAGACTTCTGTTCCTGGTTGCAGCCAATAAATTTGATCTTTGACGTCACCGAGAAGTATCCCGTGACTCTGTATTCTAAGACAGGTGAACTCTAAAACTTTGGGCATGCCCCTGGCGCCGCTGGGTTCTAAAACCCGGTTCTTCACTTCAAGGAGAGCACTTTGGGGCTTTCCAGAAAGGAAAGCATAACGAAGTTCCAGAAAAACACCAGGAATGTCTAGTAAAGTAATAGTGCCAGGTGTCTCCAATCAAGTAAAAGCAGCAGGAACTACCTCTCATTGTAGATGAAAATTACAGTGCTAACCATGCAGTGTTTCCCACAAGGGTGACAGAACAGTCTAGTCCTTTCTCCTGCTCCAGACAGGAGCAGCAACTGCAGGCTGTCCCACCGCCACACATCTCAGAGACAGTGCTCTTTACACAGTACTAACAACCTTCCATTCAGGCAGGTTACTTTTAGATCCTGTAAGGATCTTCCTTGAAATCTTTTATCACCATCAGATTTCCATCAGGAGGCCAGCACACATAAGCCCTTGGAGAGTCCTTCACAAGCAGGATACCATAGCAGGGTAAAAAGAGTCAGTCCTTTTCCTCTACCATAGACAAAAGCAGCAACTTCAGGCCAATCAACCCCTCACTCAGAAAAGGAAGCACTCCTCACACTGTCCTTCCACTCTGCTTCTTTGCAGGGTCCTCTTGTTCCTTAAAGTAATCTGAATTCCTGGTGTTTTAGGTGTAATACTTCTACTTCAAAATGTCTTTGTTCTCTTTGTGGCAAGGGTCTCTGACTCTGTCCAAACCAGTCCTGGCCTTCCTGGTGCAGGATGACTAAAGGAGCCAGAGACAGCATTGTGAAAAAGGAGACACAGACTATGCAGGTGCAAGCAAAACGTCTTCCACCACTCTAAATGCAGGCCAGCTCTATTCAGCCCTGCAATGAGTCACCCAGGCAAGGTAGGGCACACCTCAACCCCCCCCCCACTCCCCTCCATTGACTGACTAGAGTAAATGCAAATCTCAGATCCTGCCACTCAAACACCAGACACTGAATCCACGCACAGCCAGAGGCACACAGGATGGTAAAGTAAGAAAATGCCCACTTTCTAAAAGTCAAACCTGTTAGAGGGGATAGGCCCTTGACTGGCAGTTAGATAGGGCCTTGTTACACTGAAAAAGGAGTTATTCTAGCTGTCACTCTTCCTGCTGTTCTCTAGTTAAACAGACTCAGACCAATTACTGATTATACTGTCCTTTGTATTTATTAACCATGATTTTATGATTTTTTAGAGCAATTGCCAATTTCTTTTTTTCAGCAGAGAAAAGGAAAAAACACTAACAAACATAAACAAATTTCAAACACAAAGAAAGCATAAAGTATAACAATTCATGTATCAAATTGGTTGCAGAGATAAATTGCAAAAATAAACCAGTCATCGATTTACAAGGTGCAGCAGCGGTTGCCATAATTTCTTTTTTCAAAGATGGATCTATTAAGCTGCTGCTGACTTCTGGGAATGAACATTTTGGTGTCTAGTGCTGGAAGTTCTTAACTAATCCCTAATCGATCCTGATCATGGGTTATTGTTTCCCAGGTGGTCTAAAGATGCTGAGGTGTTTCGAGCCCCAATATCATTCACGGATTTCTCCTCGTGGCTGTAACTGGGTGTGTTCTGCAAACAGTAGTGAAAAGGTTGTGATTATTTTCTATAGTCCCCTTTTAAAATCACTTTAATGTATCCCTCCCAAATGATCGATAGTAACTGCTTTATCTTTGTATTTTTGTCTACAGAATAGTGGAACAGTTGAAAGGCTTCAGTCGAATGTTCTGTCCCTGTGTTGTGTATTTTTGCTGTTTAATCTGTAATGAAAATAAAAAGCAGGAGTATGTGTTAAGTGAAATTCTACATCATACTTTGTTGCAGCTTGTTCCATGATGGAAGGCTGTGTCGTTCTTTTAGTTCATGGTGGTTTCATGCAAGGTTTTGGTGTCATATCAAAAGCGATGTGTCCGAAGGAAAGTGCTGGTGAAAGTTACTTTCAGGCAGCCCTGCTGCCGATATTGCTTTCAAGAGTCTTTGTCTTATAATTCCAGGGTTTCTATCGGATGTTCGATCATTGTGTTATGCGTTTTTCCATTTATTCTATAACAAAGGTAAACAGCGGGGGTCTGTATTTAGTGAGGCTCTACGTGATAGTTTATTGCAGCTAACTCCAGAACTGAAGATTTTGTTGCTCTTTTGAATTCATAGCGTTTTAACTCAGGGGTCGGTGTCTGTCAAAAGCAATGCGTCAGAGGGCAAACACTTGTGCGACTTACTTTCTGGCAGTCCTGGTGTCAATGTTGCTTCCACGAGTCTTCGCCTTCACTAACTGGATCAGTAATGATGTCCTCCAGTTTTTGCATATCTGAAACCTTCCGGAAGTCATTGGTAACGTTGCATTTTGGGTCCTGTAGTTCCTGTTATCCAGGAATGAGTAATCTTATGAGGTTTATGTAAAATTAGAATCTGTCTATTTCAGACATCTCATTTAATCCACTAATCGTGCTATTGAATTTTAGAATTAAATAGGCTTCTCTTTGTGTTAATGCTACCTCTGAGTCTCCTCCTCTTGGATTCGGTTTAATGGCACTTAATATAGTCCATTTGAGCTCTTTCTCACTGTGGTTCCTTTCAATATAGAGGTTCAACATAAGGGCAGCAGCAAATTAGTTTTGATTTGTGAACGATGTTGAATAATACATTGCTTCACCCCTTGGTTGGTTTTGCCAATGTATAATTTTTGACATTGTCATAGAATGGCATACACAACCTTTTTTGTTGTACAGTTCGAAAATTCCTTATGTTTCCATTGCATGTTGATATGCATAAATACTAATCAAAAAGTAAGGGGGGGGGGAGAGGGAAAAAGCGAGGTTCACCCTCCTGATGCAATAGTGAACCTCCAAAATCCGATATGACCGGATAGTGACCTAGCTGGGATACAGATTTTCACTCAGTCTGAGCTAGAAATCTAAGGGAAGAAAAGCTATCCTTTCTGAGTCCCCGCACTCACCAGGGTTTCCCCACAGTGACATGCTTCATCATAGGGGCCATCTCAACCTGCTGCGTGTTGAGGCATGCTACAACTTGAGATGGGACTTAGGAACACTATATTGTGAGGAGCTATGTGTAGTGCAGTGGTGTGGTGGAGTGTATTAAAAAGTACCTAACTAGTGGGCAGAAAAAACTTTATGCGGGCTCCTAGTTGGTCTATTAAAAACAGGGTGAGGGTGGCGTGGCCAAGATGGCGGCGGAGTAGGACGTGTCTCCGTGTCCCTCCGGCGCCACGAGTCCTATAGCTTTGTGTAGCACCCTCTCGAAGCCCCCATCCACCGGGAATTGCTGTCCTCCCGACACCCTGCTGCAGCTGGGGACCGGTTGCGGTGCTTGTCTTGCCTGCCGGTGCTGCATTTAGCCGCGACGGAGAGTGCGACCTACACCGTGCCGGAGCCCGGGCACTGGAGTGCGCTCTAGCTGCGGGGGGTGCGGGACGAGGACGGCGGCGCGGCGGAGGAGCTACCGGGCAGACAAGGGAGAGTGTGGATCCCCGTCGCACCTGGCTTGGCCGTGCGAGGCTCCGGAAAGTGGGTTTGAGGTGGCACCGGGAGACCACCGTTGTGAGACGCGAGGTGAGCGGAGAGCCGCTGTGAGGCCAACTAGAGGCCGGGGCTTTGGGGCCTAAGCAGGCCTATTATAATAATAATAAAGAGCTTATAGAGCGCTCAGTAACGCCATCACGGCGTGTCCCCGCGCTAAGCTACCAGAAAAACCGGCCTAGAACACCCAGACTCTATGCAGTGTATAGGTGTGTTTTGAGCAGAGCCCTGAACCGCAGTTCATTGCCCTCCAGTCGCAGCACAGGAGGTAATTTGTTCCAATTTTGAGCTGCTAGTAGCGCGAAGGAACGTCCACCTATTCTCGCCTTCCTGATCCTGGGGACTGTCAGCAAACCGGTACCCTCTGAACGGAGGGTCCTGGTAGGTTCATATCGGCTGACTAGCTCCTTCAGATATGTCGGTGACTTGTCCCAGACAATACGGTGGCAAAAAAGGAGGCACTTAAATAGCCCTCGCTTCTTCACCGGCAGCCAATGAAGCGCATCCAGCGCCAATTTCGAGCTAGCTCTCCTGGGTCTTCTTAACACCAGTCTGGCGGAGGAGTTCTGGATGACTTGTAGGCGACCTATGCTGCCCTCGGTTGCCCCAAGGAACAGAATGTTGCCATAATCTAACCGCGAGGTCACCAGTGCCTGCGTTAGTGTTCTTCTGGCCGATAAAGGGAGGAGGTCTAAGGTTTTGTTTAGGGTCTTTAGGACTCCAAAACATTTGCCCACAAGGCGCCTTATGTGGCCTTCATATGAGAGCGAGGGGTTCATCCAAATTCCCAGATTCTTGGCCTCCTGACATGGTATGGGGGTAGGGCCCAGGCATGACGGCCACCACTCATCCGACCATTTTTCGCTTTTACCCCCTACCACCCTCTCCCGCTTCATGGTGTCCTGATGAAGCGGGAGAGCCCCCTCACAGCCCGGATACTGCGGCCAGCGGGGGTAGGCCCTGATGCAGCGAGGTTGGGCCTTACACAAGTGAAGCAAGCACTGAGGGAGTGTGGAGCCCCGGGGTGATTGAGCGGAAGCCTCGGTCGACCTGACACTCGATTTCACAATCCAGGGGAGTGATTGTGCAATAAACTGGCCTCAGGACATTAGCAGGGCCCAGGTGGAGTGGATTGCGGCCTAGTGGGCCTCGGCCTGGGTGATCAGAAGCCCAGCCCGACCTGTACGGCATCCCGCCTGAAGCGCGCTGTGCCATCGCGCTGTGCTGGCTCGCTCTGCACGCCGGCCCTTTCCCACTGCCTGACTGGGGTAGCGGCTGGATTTGTGCACCGTCCCTCCCCAGCAAGGAACTAACGGTGTTGCTCCCCGGTCCAGTGGAAGCAAACTCAAAGGCCTCAGCCTGAAGTAAGGCACCTGCGGTCAGTGCGGAGTCTGCTCGAGCGCGTGGATGCCTAGACCCAGACGTGCGAGCGGCGAAGAGGCCTTACCAATAACCCCGAGGGCGTGTAGAGGACGAAGAGCCCACTTGGGTCGGCTATGGCGGCAGCTAGGATGAGGAAGGAAAAACTGGGCAAGGACGATGCTCCAAGGGTTCTGGGCAAGCCGTATCCCCAGTGGCTGACAAGTCCCCGGGTCGGAGCCTAGCGGAGGAACCGGCAACCAAGGTCTTTATGTTGGAGCTTTTCGCCGCAATCAAAGAGGACATTGCAGGACTGCGTACCCAGCTGGCCGCGGACTTGAGGGAGGTCCGGAGAGACGTGGACGAAGTAGGAGAGCAGGTAGCAACGCTGGAGGAACATGACCTTGAGACGGGGGGCGACATACACCGGCTTCAGCAGGACGTTATCAGGCTTACCGAGCAGAACCTCGACCTTCAGGCACACGCAGAGGATTTGGAGAACCGGTCCAGCTGCAACAAAATCCGGATCAAAGCGGTCCCATGGAAGGGTGAGGGAGAGGATCTCCGTGAGTACGTTGAGGCCCTCTTGAAGCAGATCCTGCAAGACGAAGAAGTCACGGACATTCGAATGGACAGAGCGCATCGGGTGGGCCTACCTAAAGGGCCGAAGGCGCCACCACCGGACATCCTCGTCTGCGTGCATGACTTTCAATTGAAGGAACGGATCCTTCAGATGACAAGCAACGTCGTCCCGCTGCAGTTCCGTGGACACAACCCGGTGCTCTTCCAAGACCTAGCGGCATCTACATTGCAGAAGCTCAGGGACTTTAAACCGGTCACATCATTCCTGCGAGATGGTAACGTCGCATACATGTGGGGGCATCCTTTCCGGCTCATTTTCCATTGGCAGAACAAGCTGGTTCAGGTGCATTCGCTCACAGATGCCATGGACCTCCTGGGTATTGAACACACAGAGGCGGAGTCAGCGGGCAGTAGTGACACATTCAGGCGACAACGACGATCAACGGACTGACAGAAGGTGACCCGCTCTGCTCCCAAGAAGGGTCCGGACCCCTCTGCATGTCTCCAGGAGAGGGGCGCAGCTGTAGCCTCCGTGGCGCTGGTGACGGAGGCGACCCCGAAGGATGTCTCGGAGGTGCCGTGAGACCTAAGAGGGTACACAGATGGCGTCAGAGGGGGGGCACCCCCTGAAGGTACTCTTGTATGTACTGTTGGTTGAACGAGTCCCGTTTCGGGATGTGGAAGACTGTGGACTGGTACCTATTCCCCTCGCCTTTGTGGCCTGTTCTACGGACTTGCGTACTTCACTCTGTCTTAGTCTACTTCAGTTTGGTTCTGTTATGGGGGGGTTCAGTGTGTGTGTTGGGGGAGGGGGCTGTGAGTGTAGGGGGACTCCGCATCAGACCTTTTCCGCTTGTACATACGTGTGCATCTCTGCTCCTTGCCTTCATGCTGATGGGTGTGTGCTCTGAACGCCTGCGCGGGCCTTGTTCCGCCCTGGCCCTGCCTCGGGACATGAGCAATACTGACCTAGTTAGATGGGAATGGCTAGGGAACTGAAAATGGTGAGCCTTAATGTCCGGGGCCTAAACAACCCAGTGAAGCGCTCTGCTGTCCTGTCACTACTCGAACAATCTGGGGGTGATGTCTGCCTCCTACAGAAGACGCACCTCCTGCACAAGGATGAGCGCCGAATGCGCGATAAGAGATTCCCCCTCCAGGTGTGGTCGTCGGGCCCGGCTAAGAAAAATGGTGTTGCCCTCCTCTTTAGCTCCCGGTTGCGATGTAAGGTCTTGACCCAGCTAGTAGATATACGGGGGAGGTTCCTGGCGGTGCGGGTGCAATGGGGGGACACGGTTTTTACCATTGCGTCCATGTATGCACCAAACACACAGCAGGAGTCCTTTCTGCGCACAGCCTTGGCCCAGGTCCTTGCTTCCCGACGCTTTCCTCTTAGTGGGGGGGGACTTTAACCTAGTAATGGATGAGACTACTGATAGGTCGGCGAATAGGCTGCATAGCTCGGGGTCCTGGTCGGTGGAGGGGAAGCAGTGGTTGGCAGATGGTGGTTTGCATGATGTGTGGCGGCTGCAACATCCCCAGGAGCGCGACTATCCATATTACTCGGCGGCACATCAGACATACGCTCGCATTGACCACTTTCTGGCTTCCTCCGCCCTATGGTCCCACCTTCACGATGCGGATGTTGCCCCCCGCTCCCTCTCAGTTCACGCGCCCTTGTCGGTCATGTTCACCCTAAGCGGCGCGCGCCCTCCCTCAGCTGGCTGGCGGCTGCGCGACTCCATGCTACGTGCTGACGTGCTAGTGGAGAAGGTCAGGGACAATATCACACATTACTTCACCGAGAACCCCATCGGAGACACAGCGATAGCATCTATTTGGGAGGCGCTGAAACTGGTGGTTAGGGGGGACTTTATTGCTTTGGCCGCCACATATTCCAAGCTGCGAAGAGATAAAAGGGAGGAGGGTTTCTAGGGTTTGGAGAGAGCTCGAAACTAAGAGGCGCATGCTGAAACATCTGGATCTCGATAGGACAGAATATGCGCTACTACGCCTGCATCATAAAGGGGGGTAAGATGGTCGCGCACCGCCTGCGGGCCCAGGTCCAGTCTCGTGCCATCGCCGACATCTGTGACCACCAAGCTGTTTCCCGTACCACTGACACTGAGATCGCTGCGGCCTTCCGCCATTTTTACCAATGCTTATACACAGAAGAAGGTTCCCCGCCCGCAGAGTGTGACCGGTACATCGCGGCGGCTAGCGTTACTCCCCTGTTGGAGAGTGCAGTCGAAGATCTGAACATGGAGATTCGCGTGGAGGAGGTTATCTCCACCACTGCCCGGCTAAAGGTAGCGAAGTCCCCCCGGGCTCGATGGTTTCTCGGCATTGTTTTACAAAACCTTTTGCCGGGCATTGGCCCCGTTTCTGACCCGCCTTTTTAATTCGTTCCTGGAGACAGGCTCGGTCACGCCTTCTATGTCAGATGCTGCCATAACGGTCATACTTAAACCTGGCAAGGACCCCGCTGATTGTGGTTTATACCTCCCAATCTCTCTCCTTAACATCGATGCCAAGCTCTTCAAGGGTATTCTTGCGGCGCGACTTAGCCCCCTTATGGATGGAGTGATTGAACCGGACCAATCGGGCTTTGTTCCCACCCATCAAGGTAGTGACAACTCCAAGAGATTGCTACACCTGATGGATGGAATTCAACGCGCGAAGACCCAGGCCTTCTTTCTATCCATCGACGCAGACAAAGCCTTTGATAAAGTCGAGTGGGGGTTCCTTTTCCGAGTGCTGCGGGCTTATGGACTAAAGGGCAATTTTCTGCGCTGGATCCAGGCCCTGTATGCAACTCCAAAGGCGGTTGTGCGGGTCAATGGCTGCAGATCGGCACCATTCTCTATCACCAGGGGAACACGGCAGGGGTGCCCTCTCTCGCCGCTCCTGTTCGCGTTTTATATGGAGCCCTTTGCTCAGCGTGTCAGATCCCACCCTGACATTGTGGGCATTCGTTTTGGAGCCGGCGAGCATAAAATAAGTCTGTACGCCGATGATGTTATCCTGGCGCTGCAGAGTCCTGCTCCCTCTCTGCGCTGCCTTACGGCGGAGATTCGCGCTTTCCATGCCGTGGCTGGTTTCAAGGTTAATTTCACTAAATCTGAAATCCTTAACATCTCGATCCTGCCGGAGGAGGTCACTGATCTGCAGCGGGATTTTGACTTCCGTTGGGCACACTCGGATATCACGTATCTGGGCATTTGCCTGGCACCGACCGTGCCCCAGACGTTCTCTCTGAATTATACTACTTTGATGGAACGAACTACCAAATCTATTTCTGCTTGGTCGCGCCTTAACCTGTTGTGGTTTGGCAGGTTAGCGGCTATCAAAATGACGCTTCTGCCCAGAATACTCTATATCTTTCAAATGCTCCCCCTTACACCGCCGAGAGGCGCCCTGAAAAAACTCCAGGATAACTGAATAGGTTCTTCTGGGACAACAAGCGCCCCCTGTGCGGCCTTCGCGATGGCCATACTTCCTAAAGCCGCTGGCGGTTTAGGCTTTCCTCATCTCACGGCCTACTTCTAGGCCGCCTGCCTGCACTTTGTGCTCGAAATGGAATAGGCCGGAATCGAGTAAACATTGGTTGTTCTTGGATCAGGCGGTGGCGGGTCGCAATATTTGGCGGGAACTGTGGTTACCCTGCAAGGATAGGGCATGGGGATTATATTTCTCGCCGGTGACGTCACCAACACTTAAAGCATGGGACCAACTGGCACTACGTAAAGGTTGGACTACCTTCCCCTCACGCATGACACCGATTGTGGACAACCCCGCCTTCCCCCCTGGCCTTGCATCTCTGGTCTTTCATCGCTGGTGAGAGAGGGATTGTAAGAGGGTGGGTATGCTTTTTGAGCTAGAGGGGCTTGTCCCCTTCTCGGACCTCCGTTCTGAACATTCCCTATCGGACGTATCGGATAGTTTTGCTTATGCACAAGTAACTCATTGGGTGTCACATCCGGACAATGTGGCCTTGATGTCGCGCTCCCTCACAACCTTTGAGCAATGGCTCTTACGTAAAAAGAATGACCGGAGCCTTATCTCTGAACTATATGCCATGATCCTACGTGATCCACAGTGTCAACACACAAAGGCGCAGGTGCGTTGGGAGGTGGAGTTGAGGCGGCCACTTTCACAGAAGGAGTGGGATCAGGTATTCTATGAGCCCATCACACGACAGCTAACACAGCGGGTGCGGAATTGGCCTATAAGCTTGCGACGCACTGGTACTATACACCGTCGCGCGTTGCATCCTGGGACAGGGCTAAATCCGGTCTCTGTTGGAGGGGGTGCTGTAAGTCGGGCACTCTGCTGCATTTGTTATGGCACTGCCCTAAATTAGAACTGTACTGGAAAACAGTTCTTGACGAACTAGACGCTGCGTTCCAGATCACACTGCCTAGGCTACCTGAGCACACGTTGCTAGGCCTCCCTCACCCTGCTTGTTTCCCTCTTCGAACGCCGCTAGGGCAACAAATTGTGCTAGGATTGCTGACTGCGTGACAGGCCCTCCTGGCGCGTTGGGGCTCCCCAGACGTCCCAGAGGTGCGTGACTGGTTGATGCGCCTGTGGCATGTCTTGGCGATGGAACGGCTCTCCTGGAATATGGATGGTAGAGGGTCTGAGTATGCTTCCCTGTGAGCTCCGTTTCTGAGTCTTTCTATCTAAGGAATGCAGAGAGGTTACATGCCCAAAGTACTTGCAAATTCTGCAGCTCATTCCTCTGTATCCGATGAGGGCTGTGCCAGGGCTCTAAGTTCTGGGACCAGATCTGCTTGGGTTTGAGCGGTGGGTGTGATATACAGGTCTGGGCTAATGGCTGATGCGGAGTGGGGTGGGAGGGTGGGGGGAATGGGGGGGTCTCCGAGGGGAGGAGGGATGGAGTGGGGAGTGGGGGATGTGTTCTTTGTTTTCCTTCTTTGTTCTGGCTGGTTCTCTTTTCTATGGAAATTGCGGATTCTGCTATGCCGCGGGAAATGCCAATGACTTTTATTACGCAGGACCGCCCTCCGGGTTGTAGGTCCGAATGCCGTGTTTAATTACTGCTTGTTTACGCCCTGCCGGCGAGTCGATGTAGGCAGCTGGGCTGTGTATGAAGCTAACTTGCTGCATAATAAAATGTTTGATTCTAAAAACGGGGTGAGTCTTTAGAGGGCCTATCCAAATGTGTTAGGAGTCCCTAGTAAAGGTCAACATGTTTCGACCTTTCGCAGAGCACTTCTTCAGGACAACACAAGGTCCCGGCCTGTGTGTACCATTCCAAGGTGACCTACAGTGAGAATGATGTGGTGAAAAACTAAACAAAAAACGCTGCACAATAAGCAGGCGTTAGTAATACTTAGGATACAATTGTCACGAAGTAAGGTACTTAATAGTCACGTAGTATGTGTAAAAAAGAAATGAGAACATAGTTTAAGAAACACAGCCCCCCTCCTTGGGGTAAGTTAGAATTCGTCGTAATACCCAAATGCTCCTTTAGGTGCATGCTTAGACTCTTCCATAGTGTGTGTCGTCATGCAGAGCAGCGAGAAAACAATACATGCTTGCCTAAAATCATGATGGAGCTCAGGCACTGTATTAAAGGTGTTAAGAGAAATTTAAAAGTTAAAAAAGCACTTTATGATTGAGCCGTGGACGCAACAGACAATAAACACAACATATAACATAGATGACATACTCTATTTGAAGCAACAATGTGCCTCATGGTCTTTTGAGGGGTGAGAGGGTTCCGACTGGAACTCTAAAAACAGAAAGAAAACGTAGTTAATTGCGGCTTTTTAAAGAAGGTCCTTGTTGGGAGAGAAAGGTAACCGTAAGCGCTGAGGGAAAGTTCCCGCAGTACGCTCGGTTATCGTGTGTTTCCTGCAACAGAAATTGACTTACTTAGATGCCTTCCTCTCGGTCAGTAAACCTAGATTCCTCCCTCGAGACCCCATATTGGCGTTTCTCATCCGGGAGCTGGGTTATAAGGAAGTGTTTCTGCTCATACTGTGATGACTGGAGCGCTAACCTTCAAAAAATGGCCGCTCGGTTACGTGCTAATGGCGTGACCCTTTTAGGAGTGGGAAATTAGATGGGATTATATTGTGCATGACAGTTGGAAAGGTTTTTACACGCATATGCGAAATACATAACATATAATGGACAAAATCACAGGAGACAGTGAAAAAATGGTAAAAAATGGTTGGTAGTGGTCAGTTATAATAAATGTACTATTAATGATCCTCAAAAATGGTGTTCCTCAAGTAATGCGGCTGGAAAAGAGCCTTGAATAACCATAGAGAAGCGCTCCTTGAACCACGACAACCAACAGAAAATAAAAATAGACCGATATGTAGAACCACTTTTAACATTGCATCTAACAAAGTGACCAAAATCTATATATATAAAAACGAAAGTGTGTCTGTCTGTTTGTTCTTTATGCATTACTACAGCATTCATCCGATCACATGAAACTTTGGGAAGTTGTTGAGTACACTCCCGCGAAGGTTTCTGCCACCCCCCCCCAAAAAAAATATTTTTTTAAAAAAAAGACAAAAAAATTGTTAAATGTTGTTGAGAACACTTCTGCGAAGGTTTCTGGCAAAAAAAAAAACATTTAAATAACGTCCCCCCGGCCCCAAGGGCCCTCATATTCATTCCAATACTGAACGTTTACAGTTTCCGGTGAAACTCTCTTTTGCAATGACCATCAACAAAGCACAAGGACAATCGCTGCAAGTGTGTGGACTAGATTTGGAGAATCTGTGCTTCTCACATGGACAACTGTATGTTGCCAGCTCATGCATCGGAAAACCTTCTGATTTATTCGTGTACGCACCAGACGGAAAACCAAAAAATACAGTGTATCACAAGCACTCAAATAAATAAACTGAATTAAAATAACACTTTAAAATGCTTTCCATATTAAAATGAATACGTTTAAAAAAAAATGACACAATGTACATTGAATGTTATCATAACAAGTTTCCTTCAATTTCCTTTTTTCTGAGATCGCAGCAACGCACGACGGGTAAGCTAGTAGTGAACAAGCATTGGCGGGTACTTAATAGTGGTAATTTAGACATACCAAAACCCATGTTTAGCCACAAAAAAGGTAAAAACCTGAGAAATCATTTTGTCCATGCACGCCCCAAGGACACTGGGAACACAGATGGACCATAAAGGGTGCTACAACCATTAACGGGTGGACACTACCCTTGCAGTAATTGCAGCGTTTGCCATTTGACAACAGGCACCAAGAAAGTAGAATTCAACAACAGAATGACCTGGGAACTACAAAACTTGACTTCACTAATTGTAACACTACAGGTGTCGTATACCTAATCACCTGCATTTGCAACCTCCACTATGTCAGGATGACGACCAGAAAAGTCAGCACCTGAATAGTTGAACACCAAAGCAACATAAGGTGTCAGAGGGCAACCACCAAAATTACATCAGACTACATAGAAACTAAGCATACACCAAATGATATGAAGTGGGTGGTTTTGGAACACATCAAATACAGTGAAAACCAAGAACATAGACTACATGAAAAAGAGCAACGCTGGGTTTTTCAACTAAGGTCAGATAGCCAAGGTTTAAATGACAATGTCCCGTGGGGTCAATTTACAAAATGAGTAAACAGAATGGTTTAGACTCTAATAGATCTCAGCAGCACATGCACGATAATTACCATCGCTGTCAATAATCCCAATAGAGAAAAGATACACCATATACACAAAATGTATTGTGTTAGAAACTGTGGGGCCAATTTACAAATTGACTAAACATGAAGGTTTAGACTCTTATTGATCTCAGCAGCTCAAGCACAATAATTACCTTCACTGTCAGCAATCCCTCTAAAGAAATGATACACCATATACACAATATGTATTGTGTTAGAAACCGCAATATGTTAAGTGCACCAGAAACGCCCTTGATCTAATGAGGGTCATTTTTCAACCACATTACTTGAGGAACACCATTTTTGAGGATTATTATTAGTACATTTATTATAACTGACCACTACCAACCATTTTTTACCAATTTTTCACTGTCTCCTGTGGTTTTGTCCATTATATGTTATGTATTTAACGTATGCATGTAAAAACCTTTCCAACTGTCAGGCACGTTATAATCCCATCTAATTTCCCACTCCTAAAAGGGTCATGCCATTAGCACGTAACTGGGTGGCCATCTTGCAAAGGTTAGCGCTCCAGTCATCACAGTATGACTGAGCGGAAACACTTCCTTATAACCCAACTCCCAGATGAGAAACGCCAATATGCAGTCTCGAGGGAGGAATCTAGGTTTACTAACCGAGAGGAAGATGTCCAAGTAAGTCAATTTCTGTGCAGGAAACACATGATAACCGAGCGTACTGCAGGAACTTTCCCTCAGCGCTTACGGGTACCCTTCTCTCCTGACAAGGACCTTCTTTGAAAAGCGGCAATTAACTACGTTTTTCTTCCGATTTTACAGTTCCAGTCGGAACCCTCTCACCCCTTAAAAGACCATGAGGCACATTGTTGCTTCAAATACAGTATGTCATCTATGTTATATGTTTTGTTTATTGTCTGTTGTGCCCACGGCTCAGTCACAATGTGCATTTCTAACTTTTAAATTTCTCTAAACACCTTTACTACAGCGCCTAAGCTCCATCATGATTTTAGGCAAGCATGTATTGTTTTTCTCGCAGCTATGCATGACGACACACACAATGGCAGAGTCTAAGCACGCACCTAAAGGAGCAATATGGGTATTACCACGAATTCTAACCTACCCCAAGGAGGGGGGCTGTGTTTCTTAAACTGTGTTCTCATTTCTTTTTTACAAATACTACGTGACTATTAGGTACCTTACTACATGACAATTGTATCATATGTATTATTAACGCCTACTTATTTTGCAGCGTTTTTTGTTTATTTTTTCACCACATCTTACTGTACGTCACCTTGGAGTAGTACACACAGAAGCGCTCCTTGAACCACCCTGTGTTGTCCTGAAGAAGAGCTCTGGGGAAGCTCAAAACATGTTGACGTTTACTAGGGACTCCTACGCATTTGGATAGGCCCACTAGAGACTCACCCCATTTTTATTAGACCAACTAGGAGCCCGAATAAAGTTTTTTCTGCCCACTAGCTAGGTACTTTTTAATACACTCCACTCCACCACACCACTGCACTACACATAGCTCCTCACGATATAGTGCTCCCACATCTCATCGCAAGTTGTAGCAAGCATGTCACCGTGGGGAAACCCTGGAGAGTGAGGGGACTCAAGAAAGGAAAGCTTTCCTTCCTTTAGATTTTCTTGCTCAGACTGAGTGAAAATCCATATCACAGCTAGGTCCCTATCCGGTCAAACTGGATTTTGTATGTTTGTTATGCATAAATACTGCACCCTCAATTGTTGAGTTGAAAACAGAGCAATTCCTGCCCTTATGATGGCCTTCAATCGGTTTAAGATTCCATTCTGATCTTAAATCAGGGGGTTTGATAGAAGAGGCAATATCAGCCCATACTATTTGTGGACCAATGCTGGTATTCTTTCTTAGTCCAAATAGTAGTGGTTCTAAAGGGCATTCTGAGTTCTGAATAAGATGTCAGTTTTTTCGAATAATATGCAGAAATAAATACTGGGTGTAAATTGGGGAAAAATCCTACCCCAAGTGAACACTTAGTGAGCACGAGGGGCTGCTTGTGCTCAATATTCATGCTGTGTTGCATTTAGCGCTATTTCTTAGAGCAAAGGCATGCTTGCATACATTTTGAGTGTGTGGTGGCATTCTTGCACTAAGCAAATAATGTTAAATGTAGATTTACTCTTCGTGCATAATTCTGCATAATCTTCTGGAATGTTTAGGTAATCCTGCATGACTAAACTACAAAGAATTATGCAAGTTACATCCCCCCTAATGTGATTCGGAATGCTATGTTTCAATGATTTGTAATTGCAATTTTAGTCGCAAAATATTAATAGGATACTCACTCCTTAAGAAAGGTGGTAACACATTTGCAAAGGGTGAATTGAAAAAAGTCCTTAATGGAAATTGGCTGTATTAGAAAAAAACGAATGATTTAAAAAGCACTTACAGTCATGGTGGTCTGCTGACACCAGCAGGTCACCATATGTGATGGTCCCCAATCACAGTGAGTCACAATCTGTGACCTTTAAAATTCATGAGGTAGGTCGGATTGTGACTGACTCCAAATGGTGCTTTTTTAACTGGCCTAATAGTACATAGCATGACTCTTGGGTTAATAAAACGCCGATGCACAATTTGCAATCACCTTTTGAGAATGTGAAGTTAGTACATGTGGCTCTATGTGAGTTTGAAAAAGAATTCAGCAAGTTTTCCAAGCTTGTAGATGGAGGACCGTCTTCCCAGCATTATGCGCCCCTATGCAAAACAGTGCACCATGCCCTGCCTACACAACCACTCAACGGAATAAAAATGTTTAACAAAAAATGTGTGTTAAATTCTGGTCTGCATGGGGCCCTTATGCTCGTGGGGCCCCTGGGCACCTGCCCAGTGTGCCCTTGCATTAAAACAGCCCTGTGTAGAGTCTTCAACAAAAAGCCTTACCCAAGAAAGGGTATTCATTGTGTGGTAGTGAAAACAAATTGGTAAAAAGAAAGGTTGTTTTAACTGTTGAGCTGTCATTTATTTAATCCAATATTTTAAAACTACAATAATAGTAAATTTTCTGTATATCGCTTCACCAGTTAATTCGTTCACCCTCTCGTTGTCATCATCATTATATTTATAAAGCACCAAAAAAACACCTGAAAAAGCGATTTTGTACTGGTGAATCTCCAGTGACTTGGTGATCATTCCACAATGAATATGCCTTTCTGGGACAGAACCTATATATGCCTTTTTAGGTCGAGCATTCAATATCTCTTGTATATACTTTAGTATATACTTAAATGTGTATGTACTTAGTGGGCTCTGGCGATCCGCCCTAGGACTTGTCTGCTTCATCCTTGCACTCAAACACTGACTCATGCATGCGCTGTCCAATTCTTACAACCATTTACTCTTTCTCACATTCACTTGTTGGCACAAACATAGACACAAACTTTGCAGTCTATGAAGAAGCACTTGGACCGATAGAACAGTCGGACCTAACGGCTTTGTCAGTGATTATTTCTTATGCTGGTTGCAGGCAGGTGTAGGACTTTCTAATAAATATTTTTCTCTAAAGTTGACAGTGAACTATGCAAGCATCTAGATGTCATTATAAACTACTTAATGCACACGAAAGAGTGTTTAAATTTACACATGACTTTTTATGCTGCATTTACTTGTTAAAGTAAAGGGGCCAGGTGTTACTACGGAAGAATAAAAATAAACATTTTCATTAGCCTGAACGAGGTATCAATTTGGCCTTCAACCAAAGACAATTACACTTGCTTAACCTGGCATTTTCTTTTTAAGTCTAGAAATTAGCGACTCATCGCCACAGGTCTCCTGCAATGAACAATAAGTCATTGTCACATAAATTATAACCCTTCGTGGTAATATCACTCACGCTTTAACAAACATAAAATCAATCCCATCTCCTAAAGTTTGCTACTGGGGTTTACCTCCTGAATGCAGGGGTCATTTAGACCAGTGAATGTGTGGCAGAACTGGTGTTAAAAGGACTTTCACAAATGTTATCATTAACTCCATCTAATCTACGTTAACAAGTAACTCGGCATTCTATGCAAAGATTTCTTTACAATTACGGGCTGAATTCTCAGAATGGACCACCAACAATTACTAGTTAGTCCCTTCAGAAGGTGGAATAACCGTGCAGGCCTGGAATGACTCTGCAGAATTCTACGTAGTATTTCATATTCTGAGGAGTGTAACACTCAGTGCTTTAAATGAGCCGGTAATCACCGGTACTGAGTACCGGCACATCTTTTTTTTTCCCTGTTACTAGCGAGAGTACCGGTACTCACTGTAACAAGGCTTCATTTTAGAACATAAATAGTTATGTGAGCATGCATTGCACTTCTACACTGCGGCGCATGCTCACATGATGTTAATTTCAGAGAGGGTGGCAGTGACGCCCCACGGCAGAGCAATGTGTGACGTAGCCCCAAGCCCCCCCCCCCCCCCCCCCCCTCCTACCTGTGCGGCGGGAACAAAGAGGAAGCCAGGGAAGCCCTTTAAAAAGAAGTTTGCTCTGGCTTTCCCTTTCTTCTTTGCGAGCACGGGAGAAAGTGAAACAGCCATAACATGGCACCAGTGAGCAAAAAGCAGGGCAGGGAAGAGAACAGGTGGCTGGCTGTCAACTAGTACAACGTAATACATGCAATGGCACCACACATACATTACAGATTCAAGCAATTTGTCATCATATACACCCCAAAAAAAATCTTGAGCCCATGGAATATTTTTCATTAGCCCCGCACTTAGTCCTGCCTCTAGCCCCGCCTTCTTGCCCCGCCCCAGTTCAATCTGAGGAGTACCTGCACTTTTTTTCTCCATTTAAAGCACTGGTAACACTTCCATTTATCACAGGTCTGAGCAGGTGGTAAGAAGGAGCAGGGGCTCCTCTGTGGGGCGGGGCAGGAGAGGTGGGAGCACAATAGAAGGAGAGGGGAAAAGTGTCCTGGAAGGGGGCAGAAATGATTGCCTCCACTTGATGTAGAAAAAGATCAGATGGGGAGAGGGGCTTGGAAGTTGATGCCGTCAAGGCCTCAAGTGTTCTTTTGGCTCTAGTATTTTCCTGATAAAATCCGGTCTGGGCAGGGGCGTAACAAACACCCCCGCAGCCCCCGCGGTGCGGGGGGGGCCCCACTCTCTTCAGTAAATGAAGGGGGCCCCCCCGGGCCCCTCAGCACTTCAGAGAGCTGTGAGAGGCTTGCACTGAAGCAAGCCTCTCTCCCTCTAAAGCAGGTGCAGGCTGTCTGCAGCCTGCTCCGAGCCCCTCGCTCCCTCCCTCTGACTGAAGAGAAACAAAGTAACAAGTTGCAATGTTTCTCTTCAGTCAGAGCTTGCAAGGCTCTTACTGAAAGAGGATGGGGTGGGTGGGGGCCCCGAGCTGGAGGCAGCACAGAGCAATTAGGACGCAGAATAAGTCATGAGGTCAGGTTTACCTAGTTGTGAGAGGGGAAATGGAGATGGTGTTCTTCCAACAGGTTTTGAAGGCACATGCCACACTCATGACAAGAGTATGAATGCAAATATGCATGGTATTCATGAACTAGTTGCCATTTCCTAAGGAAGAATGGGCAGACGGGTAACACGCTGTCCCACACACTTGCAAGACTATGTTTTGAATTAATGGTTTCAAGATCCTTTCGCCTCAATGTTGTCAAATATTGTAGTACTATTTCACAACTTTGGTTGTCAGTAACACCGCACCTTTAGCTGTAGCTCTCCACTATGAAGTTTTTAAAACAATAGCTTGATTCCTATAGGAAATCTTTGGGTTGGATATTTGAGCTTTCTGGTGAGGGTGGTGTGGAAAGTTTGTATTCTTTAGTGAATTTGCCGCTATAACATCAGTATATTGTTTCTCTGAATTTAAACTGTGAGAAAGGTGGAGTATGTCTGAGTCAGTATCCCCTTTGGGAGTGGGGGCCCCCAGAGTCAGACTGTCAGCATTCTCAAGGGCAAAGCTCATATGAGAAGGGATGAGGCAGCAAAATGGTGCCCTCAGGTAAGCACTCTTGTTAGAATGCACCATGTGGGCGTCCGCAGGGGGATTCGTAAGGGGGGCAGAGAAGGGTGCAAGGCAGAGGGGAGAAGGGTGCAAGGTAGAGAGGAGATGAGTGCAAGGCAGAGAGGAGAAGGGTGCAAGGCAGAGAGGAGATGGGTTCCAGGTCTTTTGAGAAGGGTGCAAGGGGGAGGGGAGAAGGGTACAAGGTAGAGAGGAGAAGGGTGCAAGGTAGAGAGGAGAAGGGTGCAAGGCAGAGAGGAGATGGGTGCAAGGGGGAGGGGAGATGGGTGCAAGGGGATGAGGAGAAGGGTGCAAGGCAGAGAGGAGAAGGGTGCAAGGCAGAGAGGAGATGGGTGCAAGGGGGAGTGGAGAAGGGTGCAAGGTGGAGGGGAGATGGGTGCAAGGCAGAGGGGAGATGGGTGCAAGGTATAGAGGAGATGGGTGCAAGGCAGAGGGGAGAAGGGTGCAAGGCAGAGAGGAGAAGGACGCAAAGCGGAGGGGGAGGGGAGAAGGGTGCAAGGCAGAGGGGAGAAGGGTGCAAGGCAGAGAGGAGAAGGGTGCAAGGTAGAGGGGAGAAGGGTGCAAGGTAGAGGGGAGAATGGTGCAAGGCAGAGGGGAGATGGGTGCAAGGTAGAGAAAAGATGGGTGCAAGGCAGAGGAGAGAAGGGTGTAAGGCAGAGAGGCGAAGGGTGCAAGGCGGAGGGGAGCAGGGTGCAAGGCGGAGGGGAGCAGGGTGCAAGGCGGAGGGGAGCAGGGTGCAAGGCAGAGGGGAGCAGGGTGCAAGGCAGAAGGGAGCAGGGTGCAAGACAGAGGGGAGAAGGGCGCAAGGCGGAAGGGAGAAGGGCGCAAGGCGGAGGGGAGAAGGGCGCAAGGCGGAGGGGAGAAGGGTGCAAGGTTGAGAGCAGAAGGGTGCAAGGCAGAGGAGAGAAGAGTGCAAGGGCGAGGGGAGAAGGGTGCAAGGCAGATGGGAGAAGGGTGCAAGGCAGATGGGAGAAGGGTGCAAGGCAGAGAGGAGAAGGGTGCAAGGCAGAGGGGAGAAGGGTGCAAGGCAGAGGGGAGAAGAGTGCAAGGCAGAGGGGAGAAGAGTGCAAGGCAGAGAGGAGAAGGGTACAAGGCAGAGGGGAGACGGGTGCATGGCAGAGGGGAGATTGGTGCAAAACAAAAGAATCACCTTCCGCCTCCTCACCCACGCACACAAAGCCCTACACGACCAAGGCCCGAGCTACCTCAACAGCCGAGTCAACTTCTACGCTCCCAAACGCCACCTCCGATCAGCCAACCACGCCCTCGCCGCCGTCCCCCGCATCCGAAGAGCGACTACAGGAGGAAGGTCCTTCTCCTACCTGGCCGCCAAGACCTGGAACTCCCTCCCGACCGACCTGCGCCTGACCCAAGACCACCTCTCCTTCAGGAAGAAGCTGAAGACCTGGCTGTTCGAGCAGTAGCGGCAACCCCCCCCTCCCCCCCCCCCCAGCGCCTTGAGACCCTACGGGTATGTAGCGCGCTTTATAAGTGTCACTGATTGATTGATTGAGTGCAAGGCAGAGGGGAGAATGGTGCAAGGTAGAAAAGGTTTCAAGGGGGTGGGCGAGAAGGGTGCAAGGGGGAGGGCGAGAAGGGTGCAAGGGGGAGGGCGAGAAGGGTGCAAGGGGGAGGGCGAGAAGGGTGCAAGGCAGAGGGGAGAAGGGTGCAAGGGGGATGGTGATGAAGTAAAAAATGTGCCCCCCCTCCCTCGGAAATATTTCTGCGGACGCCCGTGGCAATGCACACTGCTTTCTGAGAGAGAGTGGGAGAGAGAGAGTGGAGAGAGAGAGTGGAGAGAGAGAGTGGAGAGAGAGAGTGGGTAGAGAGAGTGGGTAGAGAGAGTGGGTAGATAGACAGTGGAGAGAGAGAGACAGTGGAGAGAGAGTGGAGAGAGACAGTGTAGGGAGACAGTGGAGAGAGAGTGGAGAGGGAGAGAGTGGAAAGAGAGAAAGTAGAGAGAGAGTGGAGGGAGAGAGTGGAGAGTGTGGAGAGAGTAGAGAGACAGTGGGGAGAGAGAGTGGAGGGAGAGAGAGTGAATATATAGTGGAGATAGAGTGGAGGGAGACAGTGGAGAGAGAGAGAATAGAGAGTGGAGAGAGAGTGGAGGGTGACAGTGGAGAGACAGTGGAGAGACAGTGGAGAGACAGTGGAAAGAGAGAGAGTAGAGATAGAGTTGATAGAGTTGAGAGAGATAATGGAGAGAGAGAGAGAGTGGAGAGAGAGTAGAGACTGACTGACTGGGAGACTGACTGGCTGAGAAACTGACAGAGAGAGACTGACTGACTGACTGACTGAGAGAGAGACTGACTGACAGACTGACAGAAAGAGAGAGAGACTGGCAGACTGACTGACAGACTTACTGACTGAGAGAGACTGACTGAGAGACTGAATGACAGAGAGAGAGACTGACTGACAGAGAGAGACTGACTCACTGAGAGAGAGACTGTGATGGAATTGGGGTCACGGTGTGTATGAAGCTATGCAATGCCTCTTAAGATTGCTATTGTCTACTAATAAAAATGTATTATCAAAATGTTCTCTTTGTAGTTACATCTGCTTTTGAATTACTGCATTGTTGCATTGTCTAATGTTTTAAAACGGAAATGAAAAGGAGTAGTGGATGCACTTTTGTCAAAACTGAACGATGAGTGGGCCCGATGTTGTATATCATGACAGGAGTCCATCAGGAAACCCACCTAGAATTGGGCAAACTTCCCCGGCGTACTGATGGCAGGGACCCTGTAATGTATGAACTACCACCTATGATAGCCTGCTGGCAGACTAAGCCCAACCTTTGACTCCACGATCCAGTGTTACTTATAACGGCTGGATTAGTTACAGAGGTGTAACAATAGCCCCGCATCTCCCGCAGTACGGCGGGTCTCTGGCCTGAGAGCTCTAGACTGGCACGGAGGTTGGGAGGGGGGCCCCCTCCATGAAGTTTGCAGGGGGGCCCCCTCAAGTTTCGTTACGCCACTGGGTCTGGTGTTCCAGTATCAAACATATCCAGTTGCGGGTCATTTCGTGATCGGGAGGAGCGTAATGCCACACAGGAACTCCCCCTCACCGGATTCGTCATCGGGCCCAGATGGTTGGCATTCTTTTTAACGTGTTTTGGTCTTTGCTTAGCGACCACCAATTTGGCGCTAGTGGTGCTACATAGATCGAAAAAGTGTGCAAAGGGCAATACACAGGTGGAAGGAGCGGGAACCCTTTTTGTCCTTCGCTCATTACTAGACAAAAATATGATGTGCTAAAAACAGCAGCGCAATACCAACCGCTAATGATATGTGTTCTGCAGTCATTTGCACCTGTTACTACCTCGTGGTCCTTTATAACCTTTTTTGGTGGGAATGAGTGGCTGTGCCATTTTACAACATTTACTCATGCAAGTGCCTTTAGCTACTTGCAGCTGGTAAAGGACCTGATATGTATTCCCTTGTGAATGCTACAGTAAAACCTCATCAAAGAAATGGCGTTAATGAGAAGAGGTAACCCCATACAAATGATGGCATTTGTATAAACTTGGGTTCTGTACTTACGCCTCCGTTCAGCGTCCTTCTTAATCTGTAATCACGTGCTCTAAAACGGCATCCGGTAAATGGCGATACCGCAGGGTGGAATATTTACTGGCCTGGTGTTTACGGTACCTTTCTGAGTTCAACGCCTTGAAACAGGGGAGCACTGCAATAAGAGTGGCTGCAATGTATGGAGTTTGGAATGATGAATCCGGACAAGTTTAACCTGGTGGAAATCACGGAGGAAAAATTAGGGGCGCGGTATTTGCAGCAAAACTCCGAATCCCAATGATGGTTCAAATCGGAGTTTGTGCAAGAAACGGGATTAGAAATTGGAATAGGAGTGAGGCCGGTCCCACAGGAGAAAGTAGTCTGGGTTTTTGGCAGGAGTGTTCAAGCAGCCCAAATGTTCTTCGAATAAGTGCAGGCGCTATGTAATTTCATTTGCCGGTTTATTAAGAAAGTGTTACCAAACCTAATGACAAATACACATTGTTTAATGAGCATAGGAGAATATAGCGGATAATATAATATATGTTTTGGGGTAAAAGAAAAGCAAACCTTTTTCAACCAACTGAGAGAAAACGAAGACCCAGCTCAGAAGAATTCACCACTGTTCTCTGCCACTGGTGGCTTTTGTCATCCTTTGTTTACATCAGATATGAGGTGTGCCTCCTTTTTATATGCTATTACGTATGGTACTGGAATGTTGAAATGCATGCATTTAGTTCGTACATAATTTAATAGTTTTAGTGTTCAGATTCCTACACTATGAATCAACGAAGCAAAACATCAGAGCTGTAGTGCCAACATAGTGCACTAGTAATGATTATATTAGATTAAACCCTAAACTCCTTTTCCTTCAGCGTTTATCTGCAATATTGGATCATTCAATCATTTTCAAAGATTCAATGACAGAGTGTTATTTCCTTGAAGTGTTTCAAATTGCTAGATCTGATGAATTCTTCTTTTGGCTCAAAATCAAACGCTCTTTGAAAAGCAGAAGATGAAAAATCTGACATTTTTTTCCTGTACAATCTTGACAAGTTGGCCAGAGCCCAGACAGCAGGGGTACAGCTCAGCATAACCTCTATGTGGCTAACATCTGGCCAAATTGCAGTGTTATGGAGCAGTGGGTGTTGCAAAGAAACATTCTCTTCTATAAAACTGTCAGCAAAATACACAGACATCACATATATTATTTTACATTTACTCTGCTGATTCTAGATATGCATTTAATTATAACGTTGCAATTTGACTGGCCTTAGAACATCACAGTCTTATCACATTTTTAAATTACATGCACTCCAAAAGCCAACCTCACAGTTAGTGAAAGTTACACATTGGTCCAGACCATGTTTTCTTTATTTTGTTCAACTGTGCCTCTAAGAGTTAAGAATCTTATTTTATAGCAAATTGTTCGAAAGGAACTTTCAGACAAAAGCAGGGAATCGTGTGGTTTGTAGAAAATAATGTATTTGAACTAGTGTTTTATCTTCCGGGAGGAGACAGACGATAACAACTATTGGAACAAGCCCTTTTTGCAAGGATATCTCCAAACTTTCTGCCTTCCTACTGTATTTTTTCTGACCTGTTTTTGTTGGTTTTCTGACTCTGGGCACTTTACCACTGCTGATCAGTGCTAAAGTGCATGTGCTCTCTCTTATAAACTTGGTAAGATTGGCCTACACCTGTTTGGCATATTTAATTTACATGTAAGTCCCTTGTACAATGGCATCCTATATTCCCTGGTCGCTCACAGCGGTTTTTTTCTCTGCCCTGTCGTCACAAACCTGATTTGGAGGTGATTTGTGACTGTTGGAGGACTCGTGCCCTGAATTCGGCCTTGGATTTTCGGTCCCCGCTCCAAGGGGGCCGTTTGGGTGCCTGTGGTTGCTGCTGTAATTGGAGGGAATTACCGGGGGACTGCGAGGACCAGCAGGCTACACTTCCTCACAGCTGGTGCCTCTTCCACCGGCGTTCACGGCCACTGCCACGGAGGTTAAATTCAACATCACTTCATCGCGACGCGGGACGTGCGCGGGTGGGCGCAGGGCGAAGCCCGCGCAAAGGGCTGTGGCCGTCCGGGGCTGTCCGGGGCTGGGCTGAGCCACATCATTGACGTTTTATGTGGGACATCCCTTTGAAGTAAGGAACACTGTTTGCAAATACCCACTGCCATTTCACGTTTGTTGACATGAATTGACTTCACTTAGTGGTTTTAGGTAGTAGCGTAAATAAACCCAAGAGGTATAATTATTACGAGTAAAGGAATCATCAAGTCCTTGTACTATTATATGATTATTGTTTTGGGGTTCTGATTAGTGTAATCAAAGCTGGCAATGAGTCGCCGTAGTAGTCTAGGAAGACTTTCCTTGGTAGGGGGTTCTGTCAGGGGGACACTAGACGCTTTTATCACCAGGGCTGCCTCCATTTTAGAAAAGGAGATAGTCCTGACAGAGAAGCGTCTCTCCTTGGAGCTAATGAACAATAAACGCTCCTCATGGGTCCTATTAATCTAGTAGTTACTCCTCCATAGGCAGACCACAGACAACACTCTACCCCAATCCCAAGACTCTCAAGGTGTAATTGATCCATCGCAGTTGCCACTAACCGAACTGTCTACCAACGACTCTAATGGATCAGAATCAATACAAGAGACATCCATAGACATCTCCTCTGATCCTGTCATAACGTCACCTATCAATAGGTCAACTTCCGGGGAGATTCCGGTCATAACAATCACTGGCACTGGTTCCACGTCAAAAAAGAGGAAACGTGGGAGGACTAACAGGGGTGGTAAGAGTCAGAAATCTGCTTAAACATTGCAAAGTCCGGTGAAGAGCGCTCAAACAATTTTTAAGAACGCTCCAGTCCAACAGCTTCCACCGACCCTATCTGTAAACGATCTAATGGCCGGTTTGGAACAACTGGTGAAATAACTAATTTTCCCCTTAATAGAGAGGGTTAAGAGATTAGACAAACACCTAGGGTCCATAAAAAAGGAAATGGTAAAGTATACTGAGTTACTTAGTAACGCAGTTTCCTCGAGACCTAAGGCCCCCTTGAAGAATATTGCATCAGGACAGAGGCCATTACTTAACCCTGCTAACAAGGACCATTTACTATCCTTAACCCAGAAAAAAATGGTCCCCAATCTTATATCTAAACCCATAGAAAATAACCAAAAAAAGGGAGAACAAATGGATAAGCGAGCAAAAAATCAGGATATACCCCAACCGAATGTTAATGTGTCCACTCTCCCTAATGTGAGGTACAGAGTAACCCATAAAAGAATAGACTTACCGCCAGAATCAGCACCTTATGTTGTGGTTATGGCATGAGTCCCGGTGCTTCCGGATGGAATAAAAGAGGACCATCAAGCTTTGAAAAAGAAAGTAATTTTTTGGTTGGGTAATAATAGACCTTTACCGGCTCACATTAAGGGTGAAATCCTTAATGTAAGGCATCTGAACTGGGTAGGAAAGTGGCCGAAAGACAGAGGGGGGGATGTTGTTATTATCAACTTCAAGGACCATAGAGCAGTGAGACTCATGATGTGAGAGGTAGTGAAGACATCTCCACACACTACTTAAGTTACTTTTACCCTCACTCGATGTTCCCTCACCCTCTAAGACACCTCACAGGACAGTTGGTTTTTAACAGGCTAAGCTCAGTAGGTCACAGGTTTAATCTTCCCACTGTTAACCATTTTTCGGTTCTGTCCGGACTAGAAGGTGTTGATTGACTCTGAACAGAGGTAATCGAGGAAAAACACACCTCTGCCCAGGCTGTAACTTCTGAAATTCCAATACTAATCGAGTCAGATACCCAAGAAGCGATTACTTGGGGTAAACCCACATGTGCACAGACGAAAGCTGAGAGAGGTAGCATAGTAGTCTACAAGGTAGCCACAAAATCAGTAGGATTAACTGCTCCCAGTACCAGCAGTAAAAACGCAGTGGAATTATCCATTGCTGATACTGGATGGGACGCTCATTCTACCCCTTTAGTAGATAGCTTCACTGTTAATGATAGGCAATCGATGAAAGTCATTTTCTGGAACATCGCGGGCCTTCGCCCCAAGGTTGTAGATGGAAGTGCTTTGAATTTCCTCCAGAAACATTATGTTATTTGTCTCCAGGAGACGTGGTCAATGTCCGAAATCCCTCTGGTAGGATATAAAACCTACTTTACTTCGGCATTAGCAGTGACATTGGGCAGGGCCAAAGGAGGTCTGAGCATTTTCATAGTCAATACAATGGGGGGATTGAAAGAAACAGTAGTAGAGCTGGAAGTAAATTACCAGCTACTCAGCCTTTCCTTCAATAACATGGACACCATCCTTCTGCTTAATTTCTAAAATAACTTATCAGATGGTGAGGTTTTGCGGGTCTTGTTTAACTTGCGAGACAAGCTCTCTCGGTTGACTCAGGAGATAGAGTAGGTGTAACTATTATTTGGGGTGGGGGGATTTTAATCAACATCCCTGCCGACGTAGTAATAGTAATCTTTGCTGGTTGACGGACGAAAACGAGGATCCAATTGCCCACTTCAACCATTCTATCATAAGGAAGTACTTGAATGAAATTCTTGCCGAATTAGATCTTGTCATAGTCAATAAAATGGATACTACTTCCGGTCTGTTAGACCCAACATTTTTGGGGAGGGGGTGCGAGACAACAATAGATTGTATTTTAACATCAAACATTTTGGTTAACCGAGGTATGAGTTTTGAACCACTAATCAACACTTTAAGCGACCATTGTGCCCTCAGCTTAGAACTCCGCTTAACCTATCCTCATATCTCGCAGAGTATAGCTAGTGCTTTAAATCAGAATACTTTGCACTTGGATAAGACCAACGGATATTTTTTACGATGGAAGAGGGTAGACCCCGTGGAATTAACGGGGAAAGTAGTTAGAGCAGCCTTTCCATCCATTGGTAAATGTTTAGACCTCTTAACACCAGATAAGGAAGTTCTGAGTAACTTAGCAGTAATTTTAGTAACAATAAAAGAATTACTAACGGTAAAGATTAAAAACGGTCGACCCAAGAAAGAAGGGTGGTTTAATCATAGATGCACGGCCGCCCATACCAAATTAAAAATAGCATTGCAAAAACCTTACAGGGAACACAGGAAATAAGGAAATTAAGAAAAGACTACAATGTTGCACTAAAGGATAGGAAGGCAGAACTAAAACGAGCCCTATGGGAACAGCTCCATACGAGCTCAATGGATAGAAACAACATAGTATTTTGGACAGTCGTTAAATTCCCCTTTTTAGCAGATCTTAAAAATCTTCCAGCCATAGAAGTAGCTATTGAGGAATTAGTCTGGGTGGATCATTTCCCTAAGATTTTCCAGAAAGGCCCTGTTTAAACGGGTATTGCCGTAGCACCCACTAGTGGCCGTCCTGCCCTTTAGAATTTGCTATAAATGAGGTACACCAAGCGTTAAACGCAAGTAAAAATGGTAAGGCCCCTGGCCCGGATGGGGTTCCAGTGGATATATTTAAGCAAAATGTGGACCTCTGAGCCCCAGTGCTGACTAGGGTTTTTAAGGCAGTTACGGAGAAGGGCATGTTGGACTCCTGGACAAAATCCATCATGGTCCCTATATTTAAAAAAGGAGACCGTCAGGAGGTATGTTGTTATCACCCGATCTCACTTCTGGATTCGCTGGGTAAGGTTGCGGGCAGAGCTGTGCTTGAGCGTCTCCAGCAATGTGCTGACGATGGCGGGGTCCTCTCAGATCTTCAATTCAGGTTTCGGGAGGGTTTCGGCATGCCTGAACAAGCCTTAAACCTTTCAATGCTGCTGGGCAAATACGTTTGTGCAAAGCCGGGTAAACTATACATGGTATACGTTTATTTGTCCGCAGCATTCGATTGCGTTTCCCATGCAAAACTTTGGTCTGTTCTGTTAACTATGGGGGTCGATGAGCCTTTAGTGGACTTTCTAAGGGAACTATATTCGAATGCCTCCACAAGGGTATGGTTTGGGTTTAAAGGTGATCTGTCAGCGTTGTTTAGAGTAGAGCGTGGAGTTCAGCAAGGTTGTGTCCTGGCCCCCTTTCTATTTTCACTCTACACAAATGGCCCGGAGTTGGCCATGTTGAGGGAGGGCCAGGATCTACCGCAAGTAAAGAACCGTCCGATCCCCGCTCTGCTCTACGCGGATGACGCTGTGATACTGGCCCATACCCCTCACGAACTACAGAAGGCGTAAGATAGATTCGCAGATTTCATGAGGAATTTAAACCTACATATAAACGTAAAAAAGACATATGTAATGGTAGCAGGCTCAGGGAAGAAAGGGGTAAAGGATATATACCTTAATAATGAAAAACTAGCCACTACTGCCCAATACCCTTATTTGGGTATTATAATCAATGACAAATTGAACTGGAATGCTGCGATTGAGGCTAGGAAAAACCATCTAATGAGAGCAATTGCAGCACTTATAAACTTTTCACAAAAGTTAGGTAAGAGGCCACCCGTAGAACTGTCACAGATTTATAGAGCGAAATGCCAGGCAATAGCCCTTTACGGGGCTGGAGTGTGGGGGCACGCTAATATTAGCACTCTGCAAGTGGCTAAGAACACTTTTTAAAGATTTTTATTAGCGGTACCTAGGTCCGTGTCCACGTTTGCATGCCACATCGAACTGGGGATCCCGTTTATGGTGGACTTAGCAAAAATCCAACCAGTCTTCTCTGGCGTCGAATTTGGACATCGAAAAAAACGTATTTACCTAACAAATAATTGCAGATTGTATGACACTAGACCATTCACCTAAAATTAGATGGTTATCTTATGTGAAAAATTTCCTGAATGATCTAGGGCTAGGGAATTATTACACTGCACCTGATACGATTTATGAACTATCAAGGAAGACATTGAAAGCAAGGTCACTTAGCCATCTAGAAGAATTAAGAATCGCCAAGGAAGTAACTAAAGCTTCCGTGCAACATTCTATGGCGGTCCAAACCTCTCTTTCAATTCAGCCGTATTTAGCATATGACCCATTCGAGAGATTACTCCTGATTAGGTTCAGGCTAAACATCTTCCATCGACTAGTCATTTTCCCAGTGAGAAATAGCTGGGACCCAGTTTTACCTCCCTGCCCATGTGATGAGATTTCAGAGCAGACAAATATTCACACTTTTCTATTTTGTAAATTCTATGATGGGCATCGAAAGATCTGGTTGATACCTTTGCTAAAAATGTTGGGTATTAGAAGATGCCGTCCTGCAATGTTACGATTGCAGTTCCTAGAGACAGAATGTACTAGTAAATACATAGTTAGATTCCTGAAATGTATTTTCAGACACAGAATGAATTTGTGATAAGCCTTTCCTTTTGATAACGAAGAGCCTTAGATACTTTAGAATCACCATGTATTAGGTAGAATGGTTAGGGTTCCCCGTTGCTGCACATGGATAATTGAATTTAAAATGAATTGTAATTATTTTTTAATTGTGTATTATCTGTTTTTTATCTGTGAAGCTGCTTTTATGGTTTTCTACATTGTAAAACCGAATAAAGAGAATACTACTACTATCGTGGTCCTGTAAATTAAGTGCTACTGGTGGGGCTGCAGTGTTGCCTGCGCCACCCACCGAAGTAGCCTTTCAAACATGTCTCAGGCCTCTGCCGCTGCAGGGCCTGCCTGCGCAGTCATTGACAAGTCAACCTCATATTTAGCGAAGGTTACACAATAGTTCAAGCCATGTTTTCTTTATTTTGATCAACTCTGCTTGTAAGAATTAATAATCCTATTTTATGGTAAGTTGTTCAAAAGAAACTTTCAGACAAAAATAGGGAGTCATGTAGTATATAGAAAATAATGTACTTTATCTTCCGGGAGGAGACAGAAGATAACAACCATTGGAACTGGCCATTTTTGCATGGATATCCCCAAACCTTTTGCCTCCTACTGTATTTTTTCTGACCTGCTTTTGTTGGTTTTCAGAACCTGGGCACTTTACCACTGCTGATCAGTGCTAAAGTCTATGTGCTCTCTGTTGTAAACTTGGTAAGATTGGTCTGCACCTATTTGGCATATTTAATCTACCTGTAAGTCCCTTGTACAGTGGTATCCTATACACCCAGGGCATGTAAATTTAATGCTACTAGTGGACCTGTAGCTCTACTTTCGCCACCCACCAAAGTAGCCTTTCACACCTGTCTCAGGCCACTGCTGCTGCAGGGCCTGCATGCGCAGTTTATGACAGGTCAACCTCATATTTAGTGAAGGTTACACAATGGTTCAGGCCATGTTTTCTTTATTTTGTTCAACTTTCATGTAAGAATTAAGAATCCTATTTTATGGTAAGTTGCTCAAAAGAAACTTTCAGACAAAAGTAGGGAGCCATATAGTATGTAGAAAATAATGCACTTTATCTTCCAGGAGGAGACAGAAGATAACAACAAATAGTCTCGTCCAGCTTTGACTCACCAGTGAAAAAAATAATACGCAGTGGCAAAGCAATAGGTCAATCACTCATTCAATTAGGGAGCTTTTAAAGTGCGCTACTCACCAGTGAGGTTTCAAGGTCTTGGGGGGGGGTGGAGTTGGAGAGTCGAGACAGCTTTGAGTCAGCCGAAAAGCCAGGTCTTGAGACTCTTCCTGAAGATGTGCAGAGTAGTGGAGCATCTAACGTTAACTGGAAGCTCATTCTAGGCCTTGGGTGCGACGTAGGGGAAGGCTCTACCCTCTGTTTTGGTTTTGCAGATACGCAGGATTTCTGCTGGGGCAGAGTCGGTGAAGCAGAGATTTCTTTTGGGTACGTGGAAAGAGACTCTTTTGTTGAGGCATTTGGGTCCAATGTTGTGGAGAGATTTAAAGGCGTGGGCGACTAGCTTGAAGGTTACTCTCTTCTGGACAGGGAGCCAGTGGAGGTCTCGCCGGTGTAGGTTCATGTGCTCCTGTCGTGAGGTGCTGTAGATGATTCTGGCTGCGATGTTCTGGATGGTCTGGAGTTTGTGTAGCAAGGAATTATTGATTCCAGCATCGAGGGCATTTCTGTAGTCCAGTCTGCTAGTTAGAAGTGCGTGAGTCACAGTCTATCTGGCTTTGGGGGGATCCTCTTGAAGGTCTGGCAGAGGATATGGAGGGAGTTGAAGCAGGTGGAGGCAACAGTGTTGATCTGGCGAGTCATGGTGAGGGAGGAGTCTAGAATGATGCAGAGGTTCCGTGCATGGTCCGTCGAGGTGGGTAGGTTTCTGAGGGTGGTGGGCCATCAGGTGTTGTCCAAAGCAGCAGAGCAGGGACCAAGGACGAGGACCTCTGTCTTCTCCAAGTTAAGCTTTAGGCAGCTGCTTCTCATCCAGGCTGCGACATATTCCATTACTTCCTAGAATCTGAGTCTGGTGTCTTCGGGGTTCTTCGTGAGGTAGAGGATGAGCTGGGTGTCTTTAGCTTAAGATACTATGCTGAGTCCATGCTGTCTGGCGGTGGTGGCGAGGGAGGCCATGTAGATTTTGAAGAACATGGGGCTGAGCGATGATCCTTGGAGTACTCCACAGTTGATCTCCATGGGTTTAGAGAGGAAGGGTGGGAGTCAGGTCCTTTGGGTTCTGCCGGCGAGAAAGGAGCGGATCCAGTCGAGGGCAATTACCATATACTGTCTTCTTGGAGTCTGGCTGCAAGAGTACAGTGGGAGACGGTATTGAAGGCTGCAAAGAGGTGTAGCAGGATGAGGTCCACCGCGTGGCCCTGGTCGAGGAGCACACGGATGTTGTCAGTGGCATCAAGGAGGGCGGTCTCTGTGCTGTGGTTACTGTGGAAACCAGACTGGGAAGCATGGAGGATGGAGATCTCTTCGATAAAGGTGGTCAGCAGGGCGTTGACGATTTTCCCAGTGACTTTGGCTGCAAAGGGAAGGAGAGAGTTGGGACGATAGTTTTTCAGGTCCGTCGGGTCTGCCAAGGGTTTTTTGAGGAAGGGCTTGACCTCTGCCCGCTTGCAGTTGTTGGGAAAAATGCTGGATTCAAAGGTGGCGCTGATGGTGCAGTGTAAATTCTGGTGCTATGGCGGTGGCGGCTCTGTGGAAGATGTGTGGCAGGCAGGATGTCCGTGGAGGCTCCTGAGTGGGTGCGCTTCATGGTTGTGGTGGTATCTTCGGGGGTGACCGGTTTCCAGGTGGTGATGGTGGACTGGTTGTCATCGCTGGAGGGAAGGGTTGGTTTCTGGAGTCTGTTCGCTGAAGTTGTCATACAGGTTCTTGATTTTCAGTTGGAAGTAGTAGCTGAGCTTGTTGCAGAGGTCCTGGGGGTTTTGTTGAACTGTTGGATGATGTTGAAAAGTTCATTTGAGTTGTTGGTGTTGGTGAGGATTTTGATCCAACCTTTTGGCGGTTTTCTGTGTGTGGTTGTGCAAACTGGTGAGTGTTTGAATGCAAGAATGAGTCAAACATGGAGAGTGATTGCATGAGAGGATGAGTAAATATGCATGGACGAATTTATGCACCAAGGGATAAATGAATAATTAAATACATGAATGATTGGCTGGATCGATGAATTGATGGGTGTGTGTACCAGTGAAATACAGAGTTAAAATAGAGTAAGTACATGGATTGATGATTGGATAAGATGGCGAGTAAGTGCATGGATAGCACAAGCCCAGATTATATCAATTGATAAGGTCTTGTTGTTGGCTGGAGGCTGAGCAATCCTCCTGCTGATCATGGTTTGCATCTTTGAAGCTCTCTCTGCTTAAAAACAGTGGTTGTTCGCCCAGTCACAAAACAATTCTAGGCTCATGGTAGGAGTGTTCCACCCCCCTACATCTACTTTGATGATATACAGGGTCTATATGATGTGATTAATCAATTGTAATGCATAATATTGAACAAGAAATGTTACCAAAACAGAATGTCATGCTATATCATGTCATGTCATATTATGTTATGCTATGTGTATTTGTAGAGGATGTGATTCACCTAGTAGGATATCCTAGAACTGAGAGCTGGAGCAGCCTTGGCCGAACCAGGGCCTGACTTAGATGACTAGCCAAGTATTCAATTTCTTTCAGAATTCAGTATCTGAGGAGGCAGCTGAGCAGGTGCAAGTTGTCCCAGGTTCCTTGGGAATGAGGTTGGAGAAAACATGATGACTGGTTCTGGTTTGGTGTATGCAGGGAATGTGTACAAGTAGGAGTCCAGCAAAGCGGAATTATCTGTTCGGTTTGTGGAATTGGATCCAGTTCTTGAGGAAGGCAGGGTCAATGTTTTGTAAGACTTTGTATTTTGTGTGGGGCGTGTTTAAAGAGTGCTTGTTTGTTGATAGGGTGCTGGTGGAGATCTTTGAGGTGCAGAGTGATGTGAGGGCCAAACGGGAGGTTGACGGTGAGCCTGACAGCTGAGATTTGTGTGGTCTGCAGACTTACGGTCCCTTGAGCCTTGATTTTGGGATAGAGGCAATAGACATAGTCCAGCTTGCTAGTAATGAGGATTTGAGATGGAGTCATCCATCTAAGTGTTCCTTTCACCCTGTGCCGAAAAAAGAAGAGGAGGCTGAAGTCCTTAACAACCTACAGGCATCACTTATGCCTAACCATGTCAGCAAATTAACAGCCAAAGGACAGCAGAAATTCACTCACCATCTTTCTGTCCACCGCGATTGAAAGAAACAGGCAACACTTAGAAATGAACATACGAATGAAGTACTCAGCTTGCACAATTTCTGGTGAGTAGTGAAGTGCCAGGATATGATGGTATAGCCAAGCTTGCAGTTTTGCTGATCTGACCCAATGTAGGGATATGCTTTGTGAACCTCTTCAGTTGACAAGTAGAACATAGAAAAGTATTTCAGAGATCTGGAAAAGATCACTCAAGCAGCAAGTAGGTCACGTGAGACAGGTAGAGGGAGCTAAATTTGAGTGAGGTAGAGAGAGCTTAGATAAAAGATGAAGAGAAAATTCTATGGCGAAAGGTTTTTGCGGGCAAGGGATTATAGGCGCTCAGCTGTGTAGCGCAACTTGTTGCTGTGACTAGATATTTGGATGGTGCAGCTGGAAGAGGGGATAAGCCCTATAACCCCACAAATTGTGTGGGAAAAGGTTCTCACACTAATAAAATGTACATTACGATCCAGGCACACATCAGAGTAAATAAACAGTATATAAAGTATTCTTCAACCCTTTTGAAAAATGTGAGCACTACGATTGATGGACAGAGAAGAGAATGTTGATCTGTTCTTTAATTCTGTATTCAATTCGACCAAACAAAACCAGCTGATGCGTGTTTCGTTGCATTTGGAATTACTTCCGCGACTTCCTCAGGGCTGAGTGAGATGAAAAGAATCTTTGTAATCGCGCTGCCGGTAATAATTCCAACCCGACTGGACTGTATCTTATTTGAAGTAATGATCAGGGTTTAAGGTGGCTGTATGTAATTTGAGATATATGACCGGACGGGCGATCACAGTGTTCCGGGTGCGCACCCAGAACACTGTGATCGTCCGTGAAAAATTGCTGCGCTGAAGTACAGCAAGATACTTGCAGAGCACAGTGATCAACCTGTGGCTTTGCACCTTTCATGGCACCGACCATATATCTCAAATTACATACAGCCATCTTAAACCCTGATCGTTACTACAAATAAGATACAGCCAGCCAGGTAGTGTGGTAGCGTTCTAGTGTTTCGCTTAACGGAACAGGAAGGGGAGTAGCGGAAGGCGGCCATTTTGTCTATTGGCGCCGACCGCTAGTTGAAAGGTTGATTTTCCCGGCGCTCCGTGGAATAAAGAGTTTTACACAAGCCACACGGTGTCTGTCCCCAGTAATTACCATCATTACAATGGCGACGAGGCTCACGGCATAACGCCCGAACCCAGACACAGCGTGCAGCACCGGAAGTGCCGAACAGGCAGGGTACTACCCGGCCGATCCATGGAGCGTGGCAGAGGACCCAAGGTGAGCACTGGACGGCGCGGACCACGTGTTGCCTGGAAGAGCAGGGCACTACTCAGGGAGGTAGGCCTGCGTGCACCCCACCCCGGCCTTGACTCCACATTGCAGAGTATTACAGCCCGCTGTGACCGCATCGTGAGCAGGGGGCACAGGCGGGAGAGGGAAGTCCACGCTATGAGGCACCCAAGATAATTAAAGGAGTGCTTTGGACCCCGTGGAGTGGAGGTGGAACCAGGCAAACTGGCGGAGCAGCGTGCAGGTGCAGGGGGACCGAGTACCATTCACCCTGCGGGAGAAGAGGACCCGCTGGTACTACCTGATCCCGCGCACGCCTCGCTAGGGGACAACAGTGACAGTGATCTCGGCAAAAGGGACTCGGCAGTACAGTCCACGCCTGGAAGCCCCCCGGGGAGAGCGGTCCCCGTCCAGACCGTCTGACGAAGAGCCAATAACATGGCGGTGAAGTCTTCGTCCCTCACACAACTGGTGCCTTTCCTGAACAATTCGGGGGAGCCGGATAGGCTATGGGAGGACTGGAAGAGGTACTTCCTCAACTACCTCGACGCTTTGGAAGAAGAGGCGGGTGCGCCATACTCCAGCAAGAGAAGAAAAAAAATCCTGTTACATAACCTGGGCCCCGAAGGGATTAGAGTCTATGACACCATCGTTAAAACAGAGAGAGATGCTGCGGATACCGACATATTTAGCCACGCCATTGCCGATCTGGACGCGCACTTCAGGCCTGTTGTGTGTGTCGCGATTGACCGTTACAACTTCTTCCAGAGGAAACAGAAGAGCAATGAGACGGTGGATGAGTATGTGGTAGCCCTGCAGAAATTGGCACTCACATGCAAGTTTGGTGCACTGCACGACGACCTGATCCGAGACCAGATAATCATGCACACGTCCAGCACCCATGTCCAAGAGAAACTATGGGTAAATGGAGATGCCCCCCTCAAAGAAATTTGGGCGATGGTAAAGAAGGTTGAATTGTCCAAACGCTGTGCCCAGGCGGCTAAGAAGGAAACAGGAGGTGCGCAGACAGTGTGCAAGATAATGACGCAAGGGAGGAATGAGCGCCCTAAGCAAAGAGATCTGCAGAGAAATCAGGAAGGAAGACGTCCTAACCAAACCAATCCTACGGACTAAAGAGCGAACAAAGGAGGACGTCAAAGCTGTTACAGGTGTGGGAGCATGACGCACCTAGGGAATGATAAGGGGTGCCCAGCGTTCCGGGCGAAGTGTTCGTATTGTGGGGTGTTCGGACACTACGAGAAGGTATGCCGCCGGAAACCCAAGGGAACAACAGTCAGGTATGTGGACCAGGAGCAGCCAGAAGAACAAACTGGATCAGAGGAAACAGAAGACATGGAAGAAATCCTATACATTGACGTCCAGGTGCAGGAAATGGAAGGGTCGGGAACCGACAAACCCAGACTTGACATGCACATAGGTGGAATACCTTTGGAAATGATAGCAGACAGTGGTGCTCCCATCTCCATCATACAAAGAAAAGTATGGAAAGAAAGATTCGTATCACAGCACGGAGAGAATCTGCACCCAATGGACCTGCGACCTGTCACATACACAGGGCAGAGGATTCCAATGTTGGGGTACTGCCCTCTATCGTTTGAATTCAGGGGCCGCCAAGCCATGTGCAAGCTATATATTGCGGAGAAGGGCCCCTCTGTTTTGAGTTGGAGAGATCTAGGAGCCCTAGGGATACAACTCAACCCTGGAGGTATTGAAAAAATCCTACTTATGGATATGGACAGGAGGGACGACGCTTACTCATGGAAACGAGCATACCCCAAAGTCTTCAACGGCCAGATAGGGGAACTAGCAAGATACAAGCACGTCATAAAGTTGAAGGAGGGAGCGACTCCAGTGGTGCACAAGGTGAGGAACATCCCGTTCCGGAGCAGAGAGGCGGTACAACAGGAACTGGACAGACTGGAAAGAGAAGGCGTAATCAGAGCCATTGAAAGTGCGGAATGGCTTTCTCCCCTGGTAGTGGCCGAATGGGAAGGTCCGGCTGTGTGTGGACCTTAGGGAACTAAACAAAAACATAATCATTGACAAGTTTCCCCTGCCCCGCATAAACGAGATGCTGGCGAAGACGAAAAACATCAAGTGGTTCTCCACAGTGGACCTATCGTCAGCCTACCACGAAGTAAGATTGCATCTATCGTGCAGCCATCTCACGTCGTTCATCACACCTTTCGGCTGCTATGAATTCGTAAGGGTGCCGTTTGCCCTGGCCTCGGCGGCCGCAGTTTTCCAGAAGATGATGCACAGGCTACTGAAGGACGTGGAGGATGTACAGTTCTTCCAAGACAATATCTTGGTGATGGGAAAGACCATGTATGACCACAATGAAAAACTTCACAAAGTACTACAAACCTTGCAGGACAATGGTCTAACAGCAGAGTGGTCCAAGTGTAAATTTGGAGTACAGTCCGTCACGTACTTAGGTCACGAGGTGAGTGAATAAGGGATTAAACCAAAAAAATCCAACATGAAGGCGATTCTGGACGCCCCCACCCCGAGCAAGAAAGAGGATGTTCGGTCATTCTTGGGAATGGCCGAATATTACAGCAAATTCATTCCCCACTTCGCCACTAAAACACATCATCTCTATCAGCTACTCAAGGAGAAGAACAAATTCCAATGGGGCCAGGAGGAGCAGACCGAGTTTGAATAGTTGAAGAGGGAGATGAGTACTGCCATTCCACTTAAAGGGTTCGACCCCAGTCCTGAGTCAATCCTCACGACAGACGCCAGCGACCGGGGTCTAGGGGCAGTACTGATGCAACGGTCAGAAAATGGCGAGACAGTGACAATCAGTTTTGCATCCAGGTCCCTAGCGCCAAACGAGGAAAAGTTTAGCGTGGTTGAGAAGGAGATGTTGGCGGTGGTGTGGGCCATGGAGAGGTTCCGTCAATACCTGTGGGGAGCGAAATTCTTGGTGAAAACAGACCACAAACCCCTGGTCCGGGTGCTAACCTCAAGTGGCCATGCTCATGCGACACCCAGGATTGCAAAAATGACCCTACAACTGTTGGACTTTGTATATGAGGTAGAACACATTCCGGGACCGCAAAACAAAGTGGCGGACTTCCTCAGCAGGGCGGCGGCCATGGAAGCCGCAAGTTGCCAGGAGAAACCAGGTTGGGAAGAATATGTAGTTGCCACCATTCAGGATGCCGAAAAGGTGATAAGTGCACAAGAGTGGGAAGAGGCATACAAAGAAGATGTCAACTTAGAAGCCATCAAAGGATACGTCATCCATGGGTGGCCAGAGAAAAGACACCTCAAAGAAGAACTCCGGATGTACTGGGAAGTGAGGGATGAACTGTCGCTGGCCGAGAATCCCACTTTCCTGTTGAGAGGGGACAAAGTAGTGCCACCTCAAGGCATACTGGAACATTTAATGACTCTATTACATGAAGGGCACCAGGGCATCACCAAGACCAAAGCCCTTGCCAGGCAAGCATACTGGTGGCCAGCCATCGATGCGCAAGTTGAGCGACATGTGAGGCAGTGTGAGTCATGTGCCAAGGCGGAGAGGTCCCAAAGCATGATTCGGCCCCCTCTAGGAAAATTTCCGATACCTGATGGACCTTGGGAAATGTTGTCAGTGGACATAATGGGCCCCGTCCTAAATAAAGCAGGGACACAGAAGTATGTGGTGGCTCTCATCGACAAATACTCCAAATGGCCAGAGATAGAGGTGATGGAGAATGTAGATGCGGAGGCTGTAGTAAACTTCCTGCGAGCCACCTTTATCAGAGAAGGAATCCCGAAAGTCATCATCAGCGACATTGGGTCGCAGTTCACCTCGGCTAAATGGGTTGCCTTCACGACAGAAATTGAATAGAAGTGAAACACACGCCTATCTACCATCCCTCAGGTAACGGCCAAGTGGAGCGATTTAATCGTGTCATCATGGGTACCATCCAGGCAGCCATCAACGATGGGCTAGATTGGGAAAAGGAACTGGAAAAGATGATCTGGGCTTATCGGATCACCCCGGGGAGCACAGGATACAGCCCCTTTAAAGTACTGAGAGGGAGAGAGGCTTTCACCAAGGATAACATGGCATGGAGGAAATTGGTGATACAAAGCAAATGGTCTCCAGCGGTGGTCAGAAGAAACCTGGAAAGAGCACAGGAGGTGTACACGACACATTTCAATAAAAATCACAATGTGAAGGGAGCTGAACTGGAAAAGGGTGACTGGGTGAGAGTTAAGCTGGCTATCCTCAAGAAGAAGGGAGAGAGCAAATTCTCACCACCTTTGCAAGTGCTAGAGCCGTATGCCCGGTCAGCCTTACTCAGTGACGGGAAGGTGTGGTCGCAGGACAGGATGGCCAAATGCAGCAAGATCATAAAGTGGGAACGTGAGACAGAGGAAGGAGCAGAGAATGTCGTAGAGGATGAAGAAGAAGGAAGTAGAGGAAGGCGAAGAGAGAATGTAGAAGAAGGAAAGTAGCAAGTGGAAGATGGCGAAGGAGAAGAAGGTACGAGTGAAGGGCTGAGGGGCTGGTGCAAGGATGAAGAGTATGAGGACGTGATGGATAAAGAAGGTGGAAGCGCAGGGAGGCCCATGGAAACGAAGGGACAGGACTGTGATGGAGGAGTGGCGAAGGTGAAGACCAGAGTTGGAAGGGAAGTGAAGGTGCCAGAGAAGTATAAGGACTTTAACATGGACTGGAAGTAAGGACTTGGCTTTATTGTGATGTTTGCATAAAGGGGGAGATATGTGGTAGCGTTCTAGTGTTCCGCTTAACGGAACAGGAAGGGGAGTAGCAGAAGCGGAAGGCGGCCATTTTGTCTATTGGCGCCGACCGCTAGTTGAAAGGTTGATTTTCCCGGCGCTCTGTGGAATAAAGAGTTTTACACAAGCCACACGGTGTCTGTCCCCAGTAATTACCATCATTACAGGTAGGAATTATCACCGGCAGTGCGATTACAAAGATTCTTTTTATCTCACTCAGCCCTAAGGAAGTCGCTGAAGTAATTCCAAATGCGACAAAACCCGCGTCGGCTGGTTTTGCTTGGTTGAATTGAATACAGAATTAAAGAACAGATCAATATGCTCTTCTCTGTTCATCAATTGTAGTGCTCACATTTTTCAAAAGTGTTGAAGAACACTTTATATATTGTTTATTTACTCTGATTTGTGCCTGGATCGTAATGTACAAAAGATGAAGAGACATTAAGTTGAATTGAGAGAGAGAAAGAGAGAGATTAAGAAACAGTGTTCAGGTCAACGAGCTGAGGTGAAGTAGGGATAGGGAAATTACACAAAGATTATTTGTCTATTTACTTGCCACTAACTGCCTGAGAGTAAGGTGGTTAGGGATGGGTAGCCAGGCCTTTACACATAAAGGGGCAGATTTATTATTTTTAGTGCAACACAGGAAAGCAACCAAAGTTGCTGTGCTGCATTGTGGAAGAGAGAGAAAGATGCACAGTGCCAGATTTAATTAAAATGGCCGGCTACTGCTCTCTCTTTCTGTGCTAGTGGCCAGACAGGCTGGCTAGCACCACACATAACCTTTGCAAAGTGGTGCAGAGGTGTGTATGCGTTGTCTTGCACAGAACCCGTACTGGAAGCATCCTTTTCCAGTACGAACTCACTGTGTGTGTACTGCAAAGTGCATCACAAGTACAATGTCAGGAATGTTTTCTGAAAATTTCTTCAAATTAGCATCTGCTTCAAGGATGCATTGTCTTTTCATGCAAATGGACTTCGCGTCAACAACTATGGGTGTATGCGCTATTCCACGCAACTTACACACAAGTAACTAAAGCGTGGCGCAAAGCAGCACAAAACACTATTTGTGTTGAGAAAAGGGCACCTTTCTAAAGCAAAATATGTTTTGTGCTGTAAATAACCTTGCAATGGCTTGCGCTGCTTTGTGTGACTTTACCCCTCGCAACCCCTTAGTAAAGTATCGGTTAAGCATACTAATTGGTTGTTAAATTAGTAAAATAAGCTGTTTGTCATAGAAACATTATTGTGACAGGAATTTCTAATATTCATTTAGTTAAGCAGTGGCCCTTTGGCAGATGGGGGCAGTGGGCAATCGCCCATTAAAACCTCTTTGTGCGGTCAAATGATGTTTTAGTTAATATTCTGGTCTTTACAGGGTGTTGTTGCCTTTTCATTCACTGAGTGCAGCAGAAATCCTTGTACTAGCCTACGGTCTGCCAAAAAGAGTCACACCTAGATTAATCAAAGTCCCGATTTGCGAGTCCTTGATAGCGATTATTAAGGAATCGCTATTAAGGACTTGCAAATCGGGATTCATGTAGAAATCGCAAAAAAAATTGTGATTCCTACAGCCTCCTTATTTGCGATTAGCAAATTGCTAATCGCAAATAAGGATGCGATTTCAAGGGTGCCAGGGGTGTCCAAAGGACACCCTGTAGCACCCCTGAAATGTGAATTTACACTGATGTTGTGCACACACATGTCCAAAGGATATGTGTGTGTGTAACATGCAACTTAGAAAAATGCATCTAAAAGCATTTTTCTAAGTTTTTGCTATTTACCACGAGGTTTGACTTTGTGGTAAATAGCGCTCCTAAATTGCGAATTCGCAATTTTTAAATGTTTCATGAATAGCATTTAAGGAATCTCTAATAGAGATTCCTTAAATGCTAATCCTCGCAAATTTGCTTATTAGCTTTATTAGCGATTTTTGCATTTGGGATGATGAATCCAAATGCAAAAATTGCACTCGCAAAGGGCCAGATTCTCAGAATCTGGCCCTTTTGCGAGCGCATTTCGCTTGATGAAGGGGGTCATTGAGCACTGTGCGAGGAGGAAGCATGGGATGGCCAACAAAAACAACCACTTAGTGAAATTGTCTCGGCTGAAACAAGCACCCAAAGGGGGGGCATTTGAGAGCAATGGCCCAATAGAAAGACAGCATTTCGGAATGGCAGAAGAAAGAACCAATGGCAATCGGTGGGTTTGCCAAAAGCCCTCAGAAGAGATACAACAGATCTAGCAGGCAGTGCAACCGCTGTTAAGGCTTGACCTAAAAATAGCTGCTGGGAGATGGCATTACTGCTCAGTTTTATTACTGAGCAGTAATGTAATACGTTTTCCGAAGTCGCACAGTCTTTCTGAGAACATCCTATGCAAACCTATCTCATGTGTACATGGCTTTTTATAGACTTTGTATTGATTTGGTCAGCCAAGCTAGCTTTAAATTGCATAACACATTATCTCTTTATTTATCATTTATAAATCAGATCACGAGTTCAAATCTTTGCAAGCTCAGCTTAGCCTTACATCAGTACAAGACAGGCACATATGGGCCCAATAAATAGGGTGTTAATATCCATTTTTACCTAATTTTAAAAAAAGCAGAACTGTATTAAGAAGCATTAGGTAGAATAGAAATATACTTATAAGGCTCACCAACAGACAGCTGGTGAATGGTTGAGAATTAGGGCGAAATCTAAGCTTAATGAGCAACCTCACATAACGTTGCTGAACATGAGGTGCAAAATGTGGGGCCTATTCTTTGCATTCATCACATAGACAAGATCGAACTGTCTCATTTGTGCAGGCAAATTAACTTCCCTCCCATACACAATGTAATTTGTGCAGGCACTTTAACTTCCCTTCTCTACACAATGTAATTTTTGTGGGAACAGCTCCTTCCCTCCACAACCCAGTTCGTATTACCGTCGTAAGCAGAGGCACAACCTATCTTACACATCGTATTAATTGTTGTATTCTGTGTGGTGCAAGGTCATGGTCCCTTTCATTAAGGGTTGTTATGGTTAGTTAGCACTTTACTGTCATCCATTATTCTACCATCAGACCAGAAGCTAGCGCCAACCCAATAGAATGCAGGTTCTGGTCACAGTGCTGTCACTAGCCACCTATGACCGTAGTTATTCATCAGCACTATAGCTGTCATATTATGTAGTATCTCTAAATGCATCAATGTGGGTATTGGTGAGACCTCTATATTTGACACCATACATCGGCCCAATAGTTTTTGTACATTCTGAAATTGTCCCAAGATGTGGAGGTTGGTGCATCCCTGTTGGTTGCATCTCCAGCATTTGGAGTGTAGGAGTGTTTTCCGGCTCTGTTCACCTTATCAGGGGACCAGTGCTAGTCGTTCAAGGTTTGGAAGTGCAGGAACTTTTGTCTGGCTTCCTTAAGAAATTATTCATGTGGACGAGGAAGGCTGCTTAGTTTGCTGTAGAATACTTCTGTTCTAATAGCCATAGTTGTCGGTGCATTTGGTAGTCGCTACAGCCAGTATTAAAAATAAGTGCTCTCTCAGTAAGCTGGATTTTCCTCACAAATATCAACGTTGTGTCAGATGGGTTGTAACTATGCAGTCACCAATTATTTTTTATTAATTTAAGAGCATAGTTCCAGTTGATCATTATAGCTTTGGTCACTCGATCAGCAATTCCTTTTGGGGGTGTTGTCTGTGTGTATTACATATGCATGTACCCCCCCCCCCTGTCGGGCACCGCCCAATAAGTGTCTTTCCCAAGTAATGCACAGTGTATTAGCTGAGATAGTTAACGGGCTGCATAGTAACTTCTTATATGAGGCAGACGTAGGCCACCTGACTGAGTGCGAGTGTGTAGTTTACCTGGTCTTATTTATGGTTGCGTGTCACTCCATATGAAGCATTTAATGTGTTTTGCCATTTGAATAAGTATCCTTTCATTAATGAGAATGGTAAGCATCACAAAAGAGATAGGTGAAACGTCCCGCTGTTTTAATTTTGATCACTAGTTCTCTTCCCCATAGGCAAAGGGTTATTTCTATCAAACAGAATCGTTTCGGCACACAGTATGAGTGAGTTTAATTTATCCTCTGGCATCCATTCAAGCCCTTCAGTTTCCAACACAACGAGCATCCTCACAGGCTACCCCTGGTAGGACACTGCTAGTTCCTCAAATTTATCCCAATTGATCCTGTATAGTGAGACTTGTGAAAGGGAGAAATCTAAGATTAATGAGCAACCTCACATAACGTTGCTGAACATGAGGTGCAAGATGTGGCCTATTCATTGCATTCATCACATAGACAAGATCGAACTGTCTCATTCCTGCAGGCAACTTAACTTCCATCCCATACACAATCTCATTTGTGCAGGCACTTTAACTTCCTTTCTCTACACAATGTTAGACATGTCAGCCATAAGGGTGGTCTTTCCCCAAACATTTTGCCTACTCCTCTACTGTTTGTTGAAATGTCTTTTTTTTGGCTTTAGGACTCTGTGCACTTTACCAATACTAACCATTGCTAAAGTGCTTGTGCACACTCATTAACCATAGTAAAATTGGCTTATACCTGATTGCCCCATTTAATGTACTAACTAATTTCTAGTAAAGTGGTACTTACTAATTTCTATTAAAGTGGTACCACAAGTACCCAATGCCATCTAGTGGGCCCTCGGCACTTATTTTGCCATCCACTTGAGTTGCCCTTATAAAACCTGTGTCACTGCTGTCTTTGTAGTCTGTGTCCAGTTTTAGATTGCCATTCTACCAGGCAAATATTTGGCATGTATATACCTCACTTTTTAATAAATATAAGTCACCTATAAGGTAGGCCCTAAACATCTTATAGGGCAGGGTACAACATATTTAAAAAGTTGGACATGCACTTTTAAGTTTTACCAGTTTGTCTTGGTAGTGAAAACATCCTAAATTCGTTGTTCACTACTGTGAGGTGTACCTCTTTATACAATAACATTGAGTTATCTTATTACATTTATTAAATGGTAGCTTTTGTTTGGAAACAGGAAGATATGTCATGTTTGGTCCCTAAATATTTGTAATTTAATATCCCCTTTAATGGTAAATTCAGATGTAAAGTCACAGTTCTGAAAATGCCCCTTTTAGAAAGTTTATATCAAACAACACATTGCCAGTACTGAAAAGGATTATAAAACCACACTTGGTTAGTTAAGGAACCAATTTAATATTAGTGTCTTCTTTTGAAAAACAGTCATATACAGAGACACAAGGAAGACAAACAAAACATGTAAAAACATTTACACACACAACATCCATCTACTCTATCTAATCATCCATACACTCCCTCTCAATACACACCAACAAATGAAAAAACTTTGCTTGACTATATAGATTTTTAAATGCAAAGTTCCGCCTTTTCATGCACAACAAGGAAAATACAGGGGCATATTACCAACAACTAGCGATAATTTTTGTCTCTAACTTGTTTAGAGACAAAAATTATCGCTGCACATCGGCGATTTTTATCGCAGATAAACCTTGCTATTAGCAAGGTTTATCGCAAATGCGATAAAAAACGGCCGCAATGCATGAATATCGCTGAAAAGTCAGCGATATTCATGCATTATCGAGCAAATGCTCTTAGCCATGTTATCCACCTCCCATTGGATAACATGGCTAAGAACTGCTCAGGGCAGGCGTTAGCTTTTGGAGATATTCGCGCTTAGCGCGAATATCTCCAAAAGTTGGTAATAGGAGATAGCGATGTTAGGGACTGTTTCCAGTCGCTAACATCTTGGCACGCCCACTTTGCATGTCATTAGTGATAAATATCACTGACATGCAAAGCGGGGCCCAAGATGGTCGCTATCTCCTATCAGCTGTCACTAACTGGTGTTAGCGACAGCTTGGTAATAGGGAGATAATTTTATCTCCGCTTTCTTGGCTTTTAAAGCCAAAAAAGCGGAGATAAACCCCCTTGATAATATGCCCCACAGTGTTTTTCTTCTCCACAGGTTTAGGAGGCTCTCTCATCTCTGTTGGCCACCACAGAATACCCCAGCTTGGTTGCAATTTGCCAAAAATCAGAATCTCTGTTTTTCAGAGTTTAGCTTGAGGTAATGTGTATTCATCCATTGATTAATTGATTAATGGTACGCATGCAATTTTGAAATTGCAGGGTAGGGGGTCTCATTTTTGTGTGCTGTTAGCACAACCTGAGTGTCATCAGCATAGGTTGTAAGGTTAAAGCCAAAACTCTGAATTAGCGGAGCCAGTTCCGATATATACACACTGAAGAGTGACGGACACCAGATAAGGAAGTTCTGAGTAACTTAGCAGTAATTTTAGTAACAATAAAAGAATTACTAACGGTAAAGATTAAAAACGGTCGACCCAAGAAAGAAGGGTGGTTTAATCATAGATGCACGGCCGCCCATACCAAATTAAAAATAGCATTGCAAAAACCTTACAGGGAACACAGGAAATAAGGAAATTAAGAAAAGACTACAATGTTGCACTAAAGGATAGGAAGGCAGAACTAAAACGAGCCCTATGGGAACAGCTCCATACGAGCTCAATGGATAGAAACAACATAGTATTTTGGACAGTCGTTAAATTCCCCTTTTTAGCAGATCTTAAAAATCTTCCAGCCATAGAAGTAGCTATTGAGGAATTAGTCTGGGTGGATCATTTCCCTAAGATTTTCCAGAAAGGCCCTGTTTAAACGGGTATTGCCGTAGCACCCACTAGTGGCCGTCCTGCCCTTTAGAATTTGCTATAAATGAGGTACACCAAGCGTTAAACGCAAGTAAAAATGGTAAGGCCCCTGGCCCGGATGGGGTTCCAGTGGATATATTTAAGCAAAATGTGGACCTCTGAGCCCCAGTGCTGACTAGGGTTTTTAAGGCAGTTACGGAGAAGGGCATGTTGGACTCCTGGACAAAATCCATCATGGTCCCTATATTTAAAAAAGGAGACCGTCAGGAGGTATGTTGTTATCACCCGATCTCACTTCTGGATTCGCTGGGTAAGGTTGCGGGCAGAGCTGTGCTTGAGCGTCTCCAGCAATGTGCTGACGATGGCGGGGTCCTCTCAGATCTTCAATTCAGGTTTCGGGAGGGTTTCGGCATGCCTGAACAAGCCTTAAACCTTTCAATGCTGCTGGGCAAATACGTTTGTGCAAAGCCGGGTAAACTATACATGGTATACGTTTATTTGTCCGCAGCATTCGATTGCGTTTCCCATGCAAAACTTTGGTCTGTTCTGTTAACTATGGGGGTCGATGAGCCTTTAGTGGACTTTCTAAGGGAACTATATTCGAATGCCTCCACAAGGGTATGGTTTGGGTTTAAAGGTGATCTGTCAGCGTTGTTTAGAGTAGAGCGTGGAGTTCAGCAAGGTTGTGTCCTGGCCCCCTTTCTATTTTCACTCTACACAAATGGCCCGGAGTTGGCCATGTTGAGGGAGGGCCAGGATCTACCGCAAGTAAAGAACCGTCCGATCCCCGCTCTGCTCTACGCGGATGACGCTGTGATACTGGCCCATACCCCTCACGAACTACAGAAGGCGTAAGATAGATTCGCAGATTTCATGAGGAATTTAAACCTACATATAAACGTAAAAAAGACATATGTAATGGTAGCAGGCTCAGGGAAGAAAGGGGTAAAGGATATATACCTTAATAATGAAAAACTAGCCACTACTGCCCAATACCCTTATTTGGGTATTATAATCAATGACAAATTGAACTGGAATGCTGCGATTGAGGCTAGGAAAAACCATCTAATGAGAGCAATTGCAGCACTTATAAACTTTTCACAAAAGTTAGGTAAGAGGCCACCCGTAGAACTGTCACAGATTTATAGAGCGAAATGCCAGGCAATAGCCCTTTACGGGGCTGGAGTGTGGGGGCACGCTAATATTAGCACTCTGCAAGTGGCTAAGAACACTTTTTAAAGATTTTTATTAGCGGTACCTAGGTCCGTGTCCACGTTTGCATGCCACATCGAACTGGGGATCCCGTTTATGGTGGACTTAGCAAAAATCCAACCAGTCTTCTCTGGCGTCGAATTTGGACATCGAAAAAAACGTATTTACCTAACAAATAATTGCAGATTGTATGACACTAGACCATTCACCTAAAATTAGATGGTTATCTTATGTGAAAAATTTCCTGAATGATCTAGGGCTAGGGAATTATTACACTGCACCTGATACGATTTATGAACTATCAAGGAAGACATTGAAAGCAAGGTCACTTAGCCATCTAGAAGAATTAAGAATCGCCAAGGAAGTAACTAAAGCTTCCGTGCAACATTCTATGGCGGTCCAAACCTCTCTTTCAATTCAGCCGTATTTAGCATATGACCCATTCGAGAGATTACTCCTGATTAGGTTCAGGCTAAACATCTTCCATCGACTAGTCATTTTCCCAGTGAGAAATAGCTGGGACCCAGTTTTACCTCCCTGCCCATGTGATGAGATTTCAGAGCAGACAAATATTCACACTTTTCTATTTTGTAAATTCTATGATGGGCATCGAAAGATCTGGTTGATACCTTTGCTAAAAATGTTGGGTATTAGAAGATGCCGTCCTGCAATGTTACGATTGCAGTTCCTAGAGACAGAATGTACTAGTAAATACATAGTTAGATTCCTGAAATGTATTTTCAGACACAGAATGAATTTGTGATAAGCCTTTCCTTTTGATAACGAAGAGCCTTAGATACTTTAGAATCACCATGTATTAGGTAGAATGGTTAGGGTTCCCCGTTGCTGCACATGGATAATTGAATTTAAAATGAATTGTAATTATTTTTTAATTGTGTATTATCTGTTTTTTATCTGTGAAGCTGCTTTTATGGTTTTCTACATTGTAAAACCGAATAAAGAGAATACTACTACTATCGTGGTCCTGTAAATTAAGTGCTACTGGTGGGGCTGCAGTGTTGCCTGCGCCACCCACCGAAGTAGCCTTTCAAACATGTCTCAGGCCTCTGCCGCTGCAGGGCCTGCCTGCGCAGTCATTGACAAGTCAACCTCATATTTAGCGAAGGTTACACAATAGTTCAAGCCATGTTTTCTTTATTTTGATCAACTCTGCTTGTAAGAATTAATAATCCTATTTTATGGTAAGTTGTTCAAAAGAAACTTTCAGACAAAAATAGGGAGTCATGTAGTATATAGAAAATAATGTACTTTATCTTCCGGGAGGAGACAGAAGATAACAACCATTGGAACTGGCCATTTTTGCATGGATATCCCCAAACCTTTTGCCTCCTACTGTATTTTTTCTGACCTGCTTTTGTTGGTTTTCAGAACCTGGGCACTTTACCACTGCTGATCAGTGCTAAAGTCTATGTGCTCTCTGTTGTAAACTTGGTAAGATTGGTCTGCACCTATTTGGCATATTTAATCTACCTGTAAGTCCCTTGTACAGTGGTATCCTATACACCCAGGGCATGTAAATTTAATGCTACTAGTGGACCTGTAGCTCTACTTTCGCCACCCACCAAAGTAGCCTTTCACACCTGTCTCAGGCCACTGCTGCTGCAGGGCCTGCATGCGCAGTTTATGACAGGTCAACCTCATATTTAGTGAAGGTTACACAATGGTTCAGGCCATGTTTTCTTTATTTTGTTCAACTTTCATGTAAGAATTAAGAATCCTATTTTATGGTAAGTTGCTCAAAAGAAACTTTCAGACAAAAGTAGGGAGCCATATAGTATGTAGAAAATAATGCACTTTATCTTCCAGGAGGAGACAGAAGATAACAACAAATAGTCTCGTCCAGCTTTGACTCACCAGTGAAAAAAATAATACGCAGTGGCAAAGCAATAGGTCAATCACTCATTCAATTAGGGAGCTTTTAAAGTGCGCTACTCACCAGTGAGGTTTCAAGGTCTTGGGGGGGGGTGGAGTTGGAGAGTCGAGACAGCTTTGAGTCAGCCGAAAAGCCAGGTCTTGAGACTCTTCCTGAAGATGTGCAGAGTAGTGGAGCATCTAACGTTAACTGGAAGCTCATTCTAGGCCTTGGGTGCGACGTAGGGGAAGGCTCTACCCTCTGTTTTGGTTTTGCAGATACGCAGGATTTCTGCTGGGGCAGAGTCGGTGAAGCAGAGATTTCTTTTGGGTACGTGGAAAGAGACTCTTTTGTTGAGGCATTTGGGTCCAATGTTGTGGAGAGATTTAAAGGCGTGGGCGACTAGCTTGAAGGTTACTCTCTTCTGGACAGGGAGCCAGTGGAGGTCTCGCCGGTGTAGGTTCATGTGCTCCTGTCGTGAGGTGCTGTAGATGATTCTGGCTGCGATGTTCTGGATGGTCTGGAGTTTGTGTAGCAAGGAATTATTGATTCCAGCATCGAGGGCATTTCTGTAGTCCAGTCTGCTAGTTAGAAGTGCGTGAGTCACAGTCTATCTGGCTTTGGGGGGATCCTCTTGAAGGTCTGGCAGAGGATATGGAGGGAGTTGAAGCAGGTGGAGGCAACAGTGTTGATCTGGCGAGTCATGGTGAGGGAGGAGTCTAGAATGATGCAGAGGTTCCGTGCATGGTCCGTCGAGGTGGGTAGGTTTCTGAGGGTGGTGGGCCATCAGGTGTTGTCCAAAGCAGCAGAGCAGGGACCAAGGACGAGGACCTCTGTCTTCTCCAAGTTAAGCTTTAGGCAGCTGCTTCTCATCCAGGCTGCGACATATTCCATTACTTCCTAGAATCTGAGTCTGGTGTCTTCGGGGTTCTTCGTGAGGTAGAGGATGAGCTGGGTGTCTTTAGCTTAAGATACTATGCTGAGTCCATGCTGTCTGGCGGTGGTGGCGAGGGAGGCCATGTAGATTTTGAAGAACATGGGGCTGAGCGATGATCCTTGGAGTACTCCACAGTTGATCTCCATGGGTTTAGAGAGGAAGGGTGGGAGTCAGGTCCTTTGGGTTCTGCCGGCGAGAAAGGAGCGGATCCAGTCGAGGGCAATTACCATATACTGTCTTCTTGGAGTCTGGCTGCAAGAGTACAGTGGGAGACGGTATTGAAGGCTGCAAAGAGGTGTAGCAGGATGAGGTCCACCGCGTGGCCCTGGTCGAGGAGCACACGGATGTTGTCAGTGGCATCAAAGAGGGCGGTCTCTGTGCTGTGGTTACTGTGGAAACCAGACTGGGAAGCATGGAGGATGGAGATCTCTTCGATAAAGGTGGTCAGCAGGGCGTTGACGATTTTCCCAGTGACTTTGGCTGCAAAGGGAAGGAGAGAGTTGGGACGATAGTTTTTCAGGTCCGTCGGGTCTGCCAAGGGTTTTTTGAGGAAGGGCTTGACCTCTGCCCGCTTGCAGTTGTTGGGAAAAATGCTGGATTCAAAGGTGGCGCTGATGGTGCAGTGTAAATTCTGGTGCTATGGCGGTGGCGGCTCTGTGGAAGATGTGTGGCAGGCAGGATGTCCGTGGAGGCTCCTGAGTGGGTGCGCTTCATGGTTGTGGTGGTATCTTCGGGGGTGACCGGTTTCCAGGTGGTGATGGTGGACTGGTTGTCATCGCTGGAGGGAAGGGTTGGTTTCTGGAGTCTGTTCGCTGAAGTTGTCATACAGGTTCTTGATTTTCAGTTGGAAGTAGTAGCTGAGCTTGTTGCAGAGGTCCTGGGGGTTTTGTTGAACTGTTGGATGATGTTGAAAAGTTCATTTGAGTTGTTGGTGTTGGTGAGGATTTTGATCCAACCTTTTGGCGGTTTTCTGTGTGTGGTTGTGCAAACTGGTGAGTGTTTGAATGCAAGAATGAGTCAAACATGGAGAGTGATTGCATGAGAGGATGAGTAAATATGCATGGACGAATTTATGCACCAAGGGATAAATGAATAATTAAATACATGAATGATTGGCTGGATCGATGAATTGATGGGTGTGTGTACCAGTGAAATACAGAGTTAAAATAGAGTAAGTACATGGATTGATGATTGGATAAGATGGCGAGTAAGTGCATGGATAGCACAAGCCCAGATTATATCAATTGATAAGGTCTTGTTGTTGGCTGGAGGCTGAGCAATCCTCCTGCTGATCATGGTTTGCATCTTTGAAGCTCTCTCTGCTTAAAAACAGTGGTTGTTCGCCCAGTCACAAAACAATTCTAGGCTCATGGTAGGAGTGTTCCACCCCCCTACATCTACTTTGATGATATACAGGGTCTATATGATGTGATTAATCAATTGTAATGCATAATATTGAACAAGAAATGTTACCAAAACAGAATGTCATGCTATATCATGTCATGTCATATTATGTTATGCTATGTGTATTTGTAGAGGATGTGATTCACCTAGTAGGATATCCTAGAACTGAGAGCTGGAGCAGCCTTGGCCGAACCAGGGCCTGACTTAGATGACTAGCCAAGTATTCAATTTCTTTCAGAATTCAGTATCTGAGGAGGCAGCTGAGCAGGTGCAAGTTGTCCCAGGTTCCTTGGGAATGAGGTTGGAGAAAACATGATGACTGGTTCTGGTTTGGTGTATGCAGGGAATGTGTACAAGTAGGAGTCCAGCAAAGCGGAATTATCTGTTCGGTTTGTGGAATTGGATCCAGTTCTTGAGGAAGGCAGGGTCAATGTTTTGTAAGACTTTGTATTTTGTGTGGGGCGTGTTTAAAGAGTGCTTGTTTGTTGATAGGGTGCTGGTGGAGATCTTTGAGGTGCAGAGTGATGTGAGGGCCAAACGGGAGGTTGACGGTGAGCCTGACAGCTGAGATTTGTGTGGTCTGCAGACTTACGGTCCCTTGAGCCTTGATTTTGGGATAGAGGCAATAGACATAGTCCAGCTTGCTAGTAATGAGGATTTGAGATGGAGTCATCCATCTAAGTGTTCCTTTCACCCTGTGCCGAAAAAAGAAGAGGAGGCTGAAGTCCTTAACAACCTACAGGCATCACTTATGCCTAACCATGTCAGCAAATTAACAGCCAAAGGACAGCAGAAATTCACTCACCATCTTTCTGTCCACCGCGATTGAAAGAAACAGGCAACACTTAGAAATGAACATACGAATGAAGTACTCAGCTTGCACAATTTCTGGTGAGTAGTGAAGTGCCAGGATATGATGGTATAGCCAAGCTTGCAGTTTTGCTGATCTGACCCAATGTAGGGATATGCTTTGTGAACCTCTTCAGTTGACAAGTAGAACATAGAAAAGTATTTCAGAGATCTGGAAAAGATCACTCAAGCAGCAAGTAGGTCACGTGAGACAGGTAGAGGGAGCTAAATTTGAGTGAGGTAGAGAGAGCTTAGATAAAAGATGAAGAGAAAATTCTATGGCGAAAGGTTTTTGCGGGCAAGGGATTATAGGCGCTCAGCTGTGTAGCGCAACTTGTTGCTGTGACTAGATATTTGGATGGTGCAGCTGGAAGAGGGGATAAGCCCTATAACCCCACAAATTGTGTGGGAAAAGGTTCTCACACTAATAAAATGTACATTACGATCCAGGCACACATCAGAGTAAATAAACAGTATATAAAGTATTCTTCAACCCTTTTGAAAAATGTGAGCACTACGATTGATGGACAGAGAAGAGAATGTTGATCTGTTCTTTAATTCTGTATTCAATTCGACCAAACAAAACCAGCTGATGCGTGTTTCGTTGCATTTGGAATTACTTCCGCGACTTCCTCAGGGCTGAGTGAGATGAAAAGAATCTTTGTAATCGCGCTGCCGGTAATAATTCCAACCCGACTGGACTGTATCTTATTTGAAGTAATGATCAGGGTTTAAGGTGGCTGTATGTAATTTGAGATATATGACCGGACGGGCGATCACAGTGTTCCGGGTGCGCACCCAGAACACTGTGATCGTCCGTGAAAAATTGCTGCGCTGAAGTACAGCAAGATACTTGCAGAGCACAGTGATCAACCTGTGGCTTTGCACCTTTCATGGCACCGACCATATATCTCAAATTACATACAGCCATCTTAAACCCTGATCGTTACTACAAATAAGATACAGCCAGCCAGGTAGTGTGGTAGCGTTCTAGTGTTTCGCTTAACGGAACAGGAAGGGGAGTAGCGGAAGCGGAAGGCGGCCATTTTGTCTATTGGCGCCGACCGCTAGTTGAAAGGTTGATTTTCCCGGCGCTCCGTGGAATAAAGAGTTTTACACAAGCCACACGGTGTCTGTCCCCAGTAATTACCATCATTACAATGGCGACGAGGCTCACGGCATAACGCCCGAACCCAGACACAGCGTGCAGCACCGGAAGTGCCGAACAGGCAGGGTACTACCCGGCCGATCCATGGAGCGTGGCAGAGGACCCAAGGTGAGCACTGGACGGCGCGGACCACGTGTTGCCTGGAAGAGCAGGGCACTACTCAGGGAGGTAGGCCTGCGTGCACCCCACCCCGGCCTTGACTCCACATTGCAGAGTATTACAGCCCGCTGTGACCGCATCGTGAGCAGGGGGCACAGGCGGGAGAGGGAAGTCCACGCTATGAGGCACCCAAGATAATTAAAGGAGTGCTTTGGACCCCGTGGAGTGGAGGTGGAACCAGGCAAACTGGCGGAGCAGCGTGCAGGTGCAGGGGGACCGAGTACCATTCACCCTGCGGGAGAAGAGGACCCGCTGGTACTACCTGATCCCGCGCACGCCTCGCTAGGGGACAACAGTGACAGTGATCTCGGCAAAAGGGACTCGGCAGTACAGTCCACGCCTGGAAGCCCCCCGGGGAGAGCGGTCCCCGTCCAGACCGTCTGACGAAGAGCCAATAACATGGCGGTGAAGTCTTCGTCCCTCACACAACTGGTGCCTTTCCTGAACAATTCGGGGGAGCCGGATAGGCTATGGGAGGACTGGAAGAGGTACTTCCTCAACTACCTCGACGCTTTGGAAGAAGAGGCGGGTGCGCCATACTCCAGCAAGAGAAGAAAAAAAATCCTGTTACATAACCTGGGCCCCGAAGGGATTAGAGTCTATGACACCATCGTTAAAACAGAGAGAGATGCTGCGGATACCGACATATTTAGCCACGCCATTGCCGATCTGGACGCGCACTTCAGGCCTGTTGTGTGTGTCGCGATTGACCGTTACAACTTCTTCCAGAGGAAACAGAAGAGCAATGAGACGGTGGATGAGTATGTGGTAGCCCTGCAGAAATTGGCACTCACATGCAAGTTTGGTGCACTGCACGACGACCTGATCCGAGACCAGATAATCATGCACACGTCCAGCACCCATGTCCAAGAGAAACTATGGGTAAATGGAGATGCCCCCCTCAAAGAAATTTGGGCGATGGTAAAGAAGGTTGAATTGTCCAAACGCTGTGCCCAGGCGGCTAAGAAGGAAACAGGAGGTGCGCAGACAGTGTGCAAGATAATGACGCAAGGGAGGAATGAGCGCCCTAAGCAAAGAGATCTGCAGAGAAATCAGGAAGGAAGACGTCCTAACCAAACCAATCCTACGGACTAAAGAGCGAACAAAGGAGGACGTCAAAGCTGTTACAGGTGTGGGAGCATGACGCACCTAGGGAATGATAAGGGGTGCCCAGCGTTCCGGGCGAAGTGTTCGTATTGTGGGGTGTTCGGACACTACGAGAAGGTATGCCGCCGGAAACCCAAGGGAACAACAGTCAGGTATGTGGACCAGGAGCAGCCAGAAGAACAAACTGGATCAGAGGAAACAGAAGACATGGAAGAAATCCTATACATTGACGTCCAGGTGCAGGAAATGGAAGGGTCGGGAACCGACAAACCCAGACTTGACATGCACATAGGTGGAATACCTTTGGAAATGATAGCAGACAGTGGTGCTCCCATCTCCATCATACAAAGAAAAGTATGGAAAGAAAGATTCGTATCACAGCACGGAGAGAATCTGCACCCAATGGACCTGCGACCTGTCACATACACAGGGCAGAGGATTCCAATGTTGGGGTACTGCCCTCTATCGTTTGAATTCAGGGGCCGCCAAGCCATGTGCAAGCTATATATTGCGGAGAAGGGCCCCTCTGTTTTGAGTTGGAGAGATCTAGGAGCCCTAGGGATACAACTCAACCCTGGAGGTATTGAAAAAATCCTACTTATGGATATGGACAGGAGGGACGACGCTTACTCATGGAAACGAGCATACCCCAAAGTCTTCAACGGCCAGATAGGGGAACTAGCAAGATACAAGCACGTCATAAAGTTGAAGGAGGGAGCGACTCCAGTGGTGCACAAGGTGAGGAACATCCCGTTCCGGAGCAGAGAGGCGGTACAACAGGAACTGGACAGACTGGAAAGAGAAGGCGTAATCAGAGCCATTGAAAGTGCGGAATGGCTTTCTCCCCTGGTAGTGGCCGAATGGGAAGGTCCGGCTGTGTGTGGACCTTAGGGAACTAAACAAAAACATAATCATTGACAAGTTTCCCCTGCCCCGCATAAACGAGATGCTGGCGAAGACGAAAAACATCAAGTGGTTCTCCACAGTGGACCTATCGTCAGCCTACCACGAAGTAAGATTGCATCTATCGTGCAGCCATCTCACGTCGTTCATCACACCTTTCGGCTGCTATGAATTCGTAAGGGTGCCGTTTGCCCTGGCCTCGGCGGCCGCAGTTTTCCAGAAGATGATGCACAGGCTACTGAAGGACGTGGAGGATGTACAGTTCTTCCAAGACAATATCTTGGTGATGGGAAAGACCATGTATGACCACAATGAAAAACTTCACAAAGTACTACAAACCTTGCAGGACAATGGTCTAACAGCAGAGTGGTCCAAGTGTAAATTTGGAGTACAGTCCGTCACGTACTTAGGTCACGAGGTGAGTGAATAAGGGATTAAACCAAAAAAATCCAACATGAAGGCGATTCTGGACGCCCCCACCCCGAGCAAGAAAGAGGATGTTCGGTCATTCTTGGGAATGGCCGAATATTACAGCAAATTCATTCCCCACTTCGCCACTAAAACACATCATCTCTATCAGCTACTCAAGGAGAAGAACAAATTCCAATGGGGCCAGGAGGAGCAGACCGAGTTTGAATAGTTGAAGAGGGAGATGAGTACTGCCATTCCACTTAAAGGGTTCGACCCCAGTCCTGAGTCAATCCTCACGACAGACGCCAGCGACCGGGGTCTAGGGGCAGTACTGATGCAACGGTCAGAAAATGGCGAGACAGTGACAATCAGTTTTGCATCCAGGTCCCTAGCGCCAAACGAGGAAAAGTTTAGCGTGGTTGAGAAGGAGATGTTGGCGGTGGTGTGGGCCATGGAGAGGTTCCGTCAATACCTGTGGGGAGCGAAATTCTTGGTGAAAACAGACCACAAACCCCTGGTCCGGGTGCTAACCTCAAGTGGCCATGCTCATGCGACACCCAGGATTGCAAAAATGACCCTACAACTGTTGGACTTTGTATATGAGGTAGAACACATTCCGGGACCGCAAAACAAAGTGGCGGACTTCCTCAGCAGGGCGGCGGCCATGGAAGCCGCAAGTTGCCAGGAGAAACCAGGTTGGGAAGAATATGTAGTTGCCACCATTCAGGATGCCGAAAAGGTGATAAGTGCACAAGAGTGGGAAGAGGCATACAAAGAAGATGTCAACTTAGAAGCCATCAAAGGATACGTCATCCATGGGTGGCCAGAGAAAAGACACCTCAAAGAAGAACTCCGGATGTACTGGGAAGTGAGGGATGAACTGTCGCTGGCCGAGAATCCCACTTTCCTGTTGAGAGGGGACAAAGTAGTGCCACCTCAAGGCATACTGGAACATTTAATGACTCTATTACATGAAGGGCACCAGGGCATCACCAAGACCAAAGCCCTTGCCAGGCAAGCATACTGGTGGCCAGCCATCGATGCGCAAGTTGAGCGACATGTGAGGCAGTGTGAGTCATGTGCCAAGGCGGAGAGGTCCCAAAGCATGATTCGGCCCCCTCTAGGAAAATTTCCGATACCTGATGGACCTTGGGAAATGTTGTCAGTGGACATAATGGGCCCCGTCCTAAATAAAGCAGGGACACAGAAGTATGTGGTGGCTCTCATCGACAAATACTCCAAATGGCCAGAGATAGAGGTGATGGAGAATGTAGATGCGGAGGCTGTAGTAAACTTCCTGCGAGCCACCTTTATCAGAGAAGGAATCCCGAAAGTCATCATCAGCGACATTGGGTCGCAGTTCACCTCGGCTAAATGGGTTGCCTTCACGACAGAAATTGAATAGAAGTGAAACACACGCCTATCTACCATCCCTCAGGTAACGGCCAAGTGGAGCGATTTAATCGTGTCATCATGGGTACCATCCAGGCAGCCATCAACGATGGGCTAGATTGGGAAAAGGAACTGGAAAAGATGATCTGGGCTTATCGGATCACCCCGGGGAGCACAGGATACAGCCCCTTTAAAGTACTGAGAGGGAGAGAGGCTTTCACCAAGGATAACATGGCATGGAGGAAATTGGTGATACAAAGCAAATGGTCTCCAGCGGTGGTCAGAAGAAACCTGGAAAGAGCACAGGAGGTGTACACGACACATTTCAATAAAAATCACAATGTGAAGGGAGCTGAACTGGAAAAGGGTGACTGGGTGAGAGTTAAGCTGGCTATCCTCAAGAAGAAGGGAGAGAGCAAATTCTCACCACCTTTGCAAGTGCTAGAGCCGTATGCCCGGTCAGCCTTACTCAGTGACGGGAAGGTGTGGTCGCAGGACAGGATGGCCAAATGCAGCAAGATCATAAAGTGGGAACGTGAGACAGAGGAAGGAGCAGAGAATGTCGTAGAGGATGAAGAAGAAGGAAGTAGAGGAAGGCGAAGAGAGAATGTAGAAGAAGGAAAGTAGCAAGTGGAAGATGGCGAAGGAGAAGAAGGTACGAGTGAAGGGCTGAGGGGCTGGTGCAAGGATGAAGAGTATGAGGACGTGATGGATAAAGAAGGTGGAAGCGCAGGGAGGCCCATGGAAACGAAGGGACAGGACTGTGATGGAGGAGTGGCGAAGGTGAAGACCAGAGTTGGAAGGGAAGTGAAGGTGCCAGAGAAGTATAAGGACTTTAACATGGACTGGAAGTAAGGACTTGGCTTTATTGTGATGTTTGCATAAAGGGGGAGATATGTGGTAGCGTTCTAGTGTTCCGCTTAACGGAACAGGAAGGGGAGTAGCAGAAGCGGAAGGCGGCCATTTTGTCTATTGGCGCCGACCGCTAGTTGAAAGGTTGATTTTCCCGGCGCTCTGTGGAATAAAGAGTTTTACACAAGCCACACGGTGTCTGTCCCCAGTAATTACCATCATTACAGGTAGGAATTATCACCGGCAGTGCGATTACAAAGATTCTTTTTATCTCACTCAGCCCTAAGGAAGTCGCTGAAGTAATTCCAAATGCGACAAAACCCGCGTCGGCTGGTTTTGCTTGGTTGAATTGAATACAGAATTAAAGAACAGATCAATATGCTCTTCTCTGTTCATCAATTGTAGTGCTCACATTTTTCAAAAGTGTTGAAGAACACTTTATATATTGTTTATTTACTCTGATTTGTGCCTGGATCGTAATGTACAAAAGATGAAGAGACATTAAGTTGAATTGAGAGAGAGAAAGAGAGAGATTAAGAAACAGTGTTCAGGTCAACGAGCTGAGGTGAAGTAGGGATAGGGAAATTACACAAAGATTATTTGTCTATTTACTTGCCACTAACAGCCTGAGAGTAAGGTGGTTAGGGATGGGTAGCCAGGCCTTTACACATAAAGGGGCAGATTTATTATTTTTAGTGCAACACAGGAAAGCAACCAAAGTTGCTGTGCTGCATTGTGGAAGAGAGAGAAAGATGCACAGTGCCAGATTTAATTAAAATGGCCGGCTACTGCTCTCTCTTTCTGTGCTAGTGGCCAGACAGGCTGGCTAGCACCACACATAACCTTTGCAAAGTGGTGCAGAGGTGTGTATGCGTTGTCTTGCACAGAACCCGTACTGGAAGCATCCTTTTCCAGTACGAACTCACTGTGTGTGTACTGCAAAGTGCATCACAAGTACAATGTCAGGAATGTTTTCTGAAAATTTCTTCAAATTAGCATCTGCTTCAAGGATGCATTGTCTTTTCATGCAAATGGACTTCGCGTCAACAACTATGGGTGTATGCGCTATTCCACGCAACTTACACACAAGTAACTAAAGCGTGGCGCAAAGCAGCACAAAACACTATTTGTGTTGAGAAAAGGGCACCTTTCTAAAGCAAAATATGTTTTGTGCTGTAAATAACCTTGCAATGGCTTGCGCTGCTTTGTGTGACTTTACCCCTCGCAACCCCTTAGTAAAGTATCGGTTAAGCATACTAATTGGTTGTTAAATTAGTAAAATAAGCTGTTTGTCATAGAAACATTATTGTGACAGGAATTTCTAATATTCATTTAGTTAAGCAGTGGCCCTTTGGCAGATGGGGGCAGTGGGCAATCGCCCATTAAAACCTCTTTGTGCGGTCAAATGATGTTTTAGTTAATATTCTGGTCTTTACAGGGTGTTGTTGCCTTTTCATTCACTGAGTGCAGCAGAAATCCTTGTACTAGCCTACGGTCTGCCAAAAAGAGTCACACCTAGATTAATCAAAGTCCCGATTTGCGAGTCCTTGATAGCGATTATTAAGGAATCGCTATTAAGGACTTGCAAATCGGGATTCATGTAGAAATCGCAAAAAAAATTGTGATTCCTACAGCCTCCTTATTTGCGATTAGCAAATTGCTAATCGCAAATAAGGATGCGATTTCAAGGGTGCCAGGGGTGTCCAAAGGACACCCTGTAGCACCCCTGAAATGTGAATTTACACTGATGTTGTGCACACACATGTCCAAAGGATATGTGTGTGTGTAACATGCAACTTAGAAAAATGCATCTAAAAGCATTTTTCTAAGTTTTTGCTATTTACCACGAGGTTTGACTTTGTGGTAAATAGCGCTCCTAAATTGCGAATTCGCAATTTTTAAATGTTTCATGAATAGCATTTAAGGAATCTCTAATAGAGATTCCTTAAATGCTAATCCTCGCAAATTTGCTTATTAGCTTTATTAGCGATTTTTGCATTTGGGATGATGAATCCAAATGCAAAAATTGCACTCGCAAAGGGCCAGATTCTCAGAATCTGGCCCTTTTGCGAGCGCATTTCGCTTGATGAAGGGGGTCATTGAGCACTGTGCGAGGAGGAAGCATGGGATGGCCAACAAAAACAACCACTTAGTGAAATTGTCTCGGCTGAAACAAGCACCCAAAGGGGGGGCATTTGAGAGCAATGGCCCAATAGAAAGACAGCATTTCGGAATGGCAGAAGAAAGAACCAATGGCAATCGGTGGGTTTGCCAAAAGCCCTCAGAAGAGATACAACAGATCTAGCAGGCAGTGCAACCGCTGTTAAGGCTTGACCTAAAAATAGCTGCTGGGAGATGGCATTACTGCTCAGTTTTATTACTGAGCAGTAATGTAATACGTTTTCCGAAGTCGCACAGTCTTTCTGAGAACATCCTATGCAAACCTATCTCATGTGTACATGGCTTTTTATAGACTTTGTATTGATTTGGTCAGCCAAGCTAGCTTTAAATTGCATAACACATTATCTCTTTATTTATCATTTATAAATCAGATCACGAGTTCAAATCTTTGCAAGCTCAGCTTAGCCTTACATCAGTACAAGACAGGCACATATGGGCCCAATAAATAGGGTGTTAATATCCATTTTTACCTAATTTTAAAAAAAGCAGAACTGTATTAAGAAGCATCAGGTAGAATAGAAATATACTTATAAGGCTCACCAACAGACAGCTGGTGAATGGTTGAGAATTAGGGCGAAATCTAAGCTTAATGAGCAACCTCACATAACGTTGCTGAACATGAGGTGCAAAATGTGGGGCCTATTCTTTGCATTCATCACATAGACAAGATCGAACTGTCTCATTTGTGCAGGCAAATTAACTTCCCTCCCATACACAATGTAATTTGTGCAGGCACTTTAACTTCCCTTCTCTACACAATGTAATTTTTGTGGGAACAGCTCCTTCCCTCCACAACCCAGTTCGTATTACCGTCGTAAGCAGAGGCACAACCTATCTTACACATCGTATTAATTGTTGTATTCTGTGTGGTGCAAGGTCATGGTCCCTTTCATTAAGGGTTGTTATGGTTAGTTAGCACTTTACTGTCATCCATTATTCTACCATCAGACCAGAAGCTAGCGCCAACCCAATAGAATGCAGGTTCTGGTCACAGTGCTGTCACTAGCCACCTATGACCGTAGTTATTCATCAGCACTATAGCTGTCATATTATGTAGTATCTCTAAATGCATCAATGTGGGTATTGGTGAGACCTCTATATTTGACACCATACATCGGCCCAATAGTTTTTGTACATTCTGAAATTGTCCCAAGATGTGGAGGTTGGTGCATCCCTGTTGGTTGCATCTCCAGCATTTGGAGTGTAGGAGTGTTTTCCGGCTCTGTTCACCTTATCAGGGGACCAGTGCTAGTCGTTCAAGGTTTGGAAGTGCAGGAACTTTTGTCTGGCTTCCTTAAGAAATTATTCATGTGGACGAGGAAGGCTGCTTAGTTTGCTGTAGAATACTTCTGTTCTAATAGCCATAGTTGTCGGTGCATTTGGTAGTCGCTACAGCCAGTATTAAAAATAAGTGCTCTCTCAGTAAGCTGGATTTTCCTCACAAATATCAACGTTGTGTCAGATGGGTTGTAACTATGCAGTCACCAATTATTTTTTATTAATTTAAGAGCATAGTTCCAGTTGATCATTATAGCTTTGGTCACTCGATCAGCAATTCCTTTTGGGGGTGTTGTCTGTGTGTATTACATATGCATGTACCCCCCCCCCCCTGTCGGGCACCGCCCAATAAGTGTCTTTCCCAAGTAATGCACAGTGTATTAGCTGAGATAGTTAACGGGCTGCATAGTAACTTCTTATATGAGGCAGACGTAGGCCACCTGACTGAGTGCGAGTGTGTAGTTTACCTGGTCTTATTTATGGTTGCGTGTCACTCCATATGAAGCATTTAATGTGTTTTGCCATTTGAATAAGTATCCTTTCATTAATGAGAATGGTAAGCATCACAAAAGAGATAGGTGAAACGTCCCGCTGTTTTAATTTTGATCACTAGTTCTCTTCCCCATAGGCAAAGGGTTATTTCTATCAAACAGAATCGTTTCGGCACACAGTATGAGTGAGTTTAATTTATCCTCTGGCATCCATTCAAGCCCTTCAGTTTCCAACACAACGAGCATCCTCACAGGCTACCCCTGGTAGGACACTGCTAGTTCCTCAAATTTATCCCAATTGATCCTGTATAGTGAGACTTGTGAAAGGGAGAAATCTAAGATTAATGAGCAACCTCACATAACGTTGCTGAACATGAGGTGCAAGATGTGGCCTATTCATTGCATTCATCACATAGACAAGATCGAACTGTCTCATTCCTGCAGGCAACTTAACTTCCATCCCATACACAATCTCATTTGTGCAGGCACTTTAACTTCCTTTCTCTACACAATGTTAGACATGTCAGCCATAAGGGTGGTCTTTCCCCAAACATTTTGCCTACTCCTCTACTGTTTGTTGAAATGTCTTTTTTTTGGCTTTAGGACTCTGTGCACTTTACCAATACTAACCATTGCTAAAGTGCTTGTGCACACTCATTAACCATAGTAAAATTGGCTTATACCTGATTGCCCCATTTAATGTACTAACTAATTTCTAGTAAAGTGGTACTTACTAATTTCTATTAAAGTGGTACCACAAGTACCCAATGCCATCTAGTGGGCCCTCGGCACTTATTTTGCCATCCACTTGAGTTGCCCTTATAAAACCTGTGTCACTGCTGTCTTTGTAGTCTGTGTCCAGTTTTAGATTGCCATTCTACCAGGCAAATATTTGGCATGTATATACCTCACTTTTTAATAAATATAAGTCACCTATAAGGTAGGCCCTAAACATCTTATAGGGCAGGGTACAACATATTTAAAAAGTTGGACATGCACTTTTAAGTTTTACCAGTTTGTCTTGGTAGTGAAAACATCCTAAATTCGTTGTTCACTACTGTGAGGTGTACCTCTTTATACAATAACATTGAGTTATCTTATTACATTTATTAAATGGTAGCTTTTGTTTGGAAACAGGAAGATATGTCATGTTTGGTCCCTAAATATTTGTAATTTAATATCCCCTTTAATGGTAAATTCAGATGTAAAGTCACAGTTCTGAAAATGCCCCTTTTAGAAAGTTTATATCAAACAACACATTGCCAGTACTGAAAAGGATTATAAAACCACACTTGGTTAGTTAAGGAACCAATTTAATATTAGTGTCTTCTTTTGAAAAACAGTCATATACAGAGACACAAGGAAGACAAACAAAACATGTAAAAACATTTACACACACAACATCCATCTACTCTATCTAATCATCCATACACTCCCTCTCAATACACACCAACAAATGAAAAAACTTTGCTTGACTATATAGATTTTTAAATGCAAAGTTCCGCCTTTTCATGCACAACAAGGAAAATACAGGGGCATATTACCAACAACTAGCGATAATTTTTGTCTCTAACTTGTTTAGAGACAAAAATTATCGCTGCACATCGGCGATTTTTATCGCAGATAAACCTTGCTATTAGCAAGGTTTATCGCAAATGCGATAAAAAACGGCCGCAATGCATGAATATCGCTGAAAAGTCAGCGATATTCATGCATTATCGAGCAAATGCTCTTAGCCATGTTATCCACCTCCCATTGGATAACATGGCTAAGAACTGCTCAGGGCAGGCGTTAGCTTTTGGAGATATTCGCGCTTAGCGCGAATATCTCCAAAAGTTGGTAATAGGAGATAGCGATGTTAGGGACTGTTTCCAGTCGCTAACATCTTGGCACGCCCACTTTGCATGTCATTAGTGATAAATATCACTGACATGCAAAGCGGGGCCCAAGATGGTCGCTATCTCCTATCAGCTGTCACTAACTGGTGTTAGCGACAGCTTGGTAATAGGGAGATAATTTTATCTCCGCTTTCTTGGCTTTTAAAGCCAAAAAAGCGGAGATAAACCCCCTTGATAATATGCCCCACAGTGTTTTTCTTCTCCACAGGTTTAGGAGGCTCTCTCATCTCTGTTGGCCACCACAGAATACCCCAGCTTGGTTGCAATTTGCCAAAAATCAGAATCTCTGTTTTTCAGAGTTTAGCTTGAGGTAATGTGTATTCATCCATTGATTAATTGATTAATGGTACGCATGCAATTTTGAAATTGCAGGGTAGGGGGTCTCATTTTTGTGTGCTGTTAGCACAACCTGAGTGTCATCAGCATAGGTTGTAAGGTTAAAGCCAAAACTCTGAATTAGCGGAGCCAGTTCCGATATATACACACTGAAGAGTGACGGACTCAATGAAGAGCCCTGTGGCACTCCACATGGAAGTGTAAAAGATTCAGAATGGAATGTGTTGTCCCATCTTTAAGAAAGGAGGATAAAAGGGCCAGCGCAGTACCCCCGACCCCTAAACTGTCGAGCTGTTTATGTAAGAGAGAGTGGTCGACAGTATCAAAGGCGGCTGACAGATCGAGGAGTATCAGCGCCGCTGTACCTCCCCGATCCATCACCTCCCTGATCTCTTCTGTGACTTTAATGAGAGCTGTTTCGGTACTATGTTCACGACGGAAGCCAAACTGTGGAGTAGCCAACACGTTCGTCCTTACGGACTTCTTCAGGGCTAAAATTATCCTTGTAATGTCATTTACCCGGTGCTACTTGCCTTTTCTTTATTTTATACAATAGATAGTTGTCACAAATACAATGTTTTATACGCTTCCGTAAGCTTCCTCAATGGGAATGATGTGACGGTTAGATCCAATGTGCTCTGGTAAAGAGCTGCAGAGTATATTGTTTCATATAATTATTATATATCACCCGATTTGTATAGTAACAACATATCAGCCAGCAGCATCTCAGCCGGATTCCGCACAATGAGCTGCCATGTGCCAACTCAGGCACCCTTGCACCACTGTGCAAGGGTGCCTATGTTGCAGGGATGATAGTTTTTGTTCAGTAAGTGAAGCCTTCCTGCATATAAACAATCAGGAGAGGGGTTTCCCTCTTACTTCTTGTGGTGCAAAATACATCACACGTAGAGAAAGGAAAAACAAGGAGAAATAAAGGTACTTCTCCTCATTGCTCCTCCCCTATGCCTCCCCTTGGGGTGTGTTGGAATTTGACGTTTTCCCAAATTTATGCAAGCTTGTAAATCTGGAAATGGATCAGATTCCATGAGGGTTGCATGGGAACACCAACAGCAACACCCAAGGAATGCCCCTTACACACAGAATACTGCATGAAATGGGACCATGTTTCGAAGGCATGAAAAGTCATGCAGAGTGGTTTTGCGTGACTTGTACACATGGGCCAGCACAGTGTGCCACTAGACCATTAAAAAAGTGATGCTCCGGTGGCACAGGTAGCCTCGTAAATGAGGCCCTCCATTTCTAACATTGGTGGCAGCGGTGAGAGCCAATAAAAATCAAAAATTCGAAAATTAAGCTAACATCAATTTCATTTAATTTTTTTATCTTGTTGATTGGCCTCTTTTGTTTATTTTTTAAACTCCCCTTAGGTTTTGATTTGATCATTTTTTCCATTTTACACATTTAAGTTACCTCACCTGCTTTTTGCTACAAGGGAGATGGAGCTGATGAATGTGGATATCCTCAGCAAGGTGAGCTGCAGAGGTTTTGCAAGGAGAAGGGGCTGGGGCTGAATGTGGGAAAGGAAAGGTGGAACTCTAGGTAGCCAAGGTGGAGACGGTAGACTTGGAGGAAGAGGAGGAGGAGTGCCTGACCACAGACCCTGAGCTGCAGCAACATGAGGAGGAGGACAACTTGTTTACAGGGATGGAGCCTCCTGCCAGGGCACAGAGCAGCGTGTCCTTCCACAACCTGCCTCCTCTGTTGTTGGTGGACTGGAAAGCAGAAAGGGAGTTCAAGGTGGAGAAGGCCAAATGAAAAATGGAGGGGAGGTGAACAGAGAGAGCCCTAGAAGAGAAGAAGCTGGCTCTGGAGTAAAAGAGAATGGCTTGTGAGATGGGTCCGAAGGAGCTTTACCGAAAGCCAAGCAAGCAGCCGGGTAAAGCAGCAATAGTGGCAGCAAACTAGTGTCCAATGGAGAGGAACCCAGCTGTATGATGAGGGTAATATAGATGAATCTATTCTGCACATGCGATAGCTATGAGGATGCATAGTGTCCCAGAAGAGGATTGAAGAACCAGCCTGTGAAAGAACATGCCCCCAGTGGAGAGGGATACACTTCTTACATTAGAGATAGGAAAAAGCCCATTTAGGAAAACTCTCATGAAAGCCATTACACTCACAGACCCAATCTGACCGGAAGAAAATGGGTTTGTTGACAAGAAAACAGAAAAGTTTGTTCACAAGTGCTATGAGTGTTACAATTATGTGCACATGAAGGGGGATGCCAAGGTTGTCAAGAGGGCAAATCCCCCCACTGATGAGCAGACTGAAACGTTGGCTAGTGTAACAGTTGGGGAGGAGATAGCCCCAGTTAGCATTGGGGGTAACACAAGGGTTACCCTAGTGTCCCTGGGTGACAAGGTGACAAAGAGAGTATGCCCAAAAAAGCCCACACCTTCCAATACTTCCAAGTACAGGTAATGGTCACCATCAATTGGTGGAGGGGAGGCTCTGAGTGACACAAGAGTAACCATGGCCACTGTAAAGTGTCATCTGATGTCCTCAGAGTAGGTAACCCCTATACATTCCACCAGGTTGTAGTAGCAGATAACAGTAAGAGTCACTACCCAGTGGCTCTGGTTCCCCTTTGAGTGTTGGAAGTCTCAGGTTCTGATTGTGGGGGTAGCACAGAGGTTACACTAGTGTCCCTGGGTGACAAGAAGACCCAAATGGAACCACATGCCTTCCAATGTCTTTCAATACTTCCAAGTACAGGCAGTGATGTATCCTCAATGAGTAATGAGTGGAGGCTGTGACAAACACAGGAGCCACCATGAATATTGTAAGTTGTCATCTAGTGTCCTCTGAGCAGGTAATCCCCAATATAGTCAACCAGGTTTTAGTAGCAGACATCCATGAACGCCCCTCCCAGTGTCTCTGGCTCCCTTTTAGTGGGGGGTGGGATATCATATTCTCTTAAAGCAGCTGTGAGCCCTGCCATGCCTGTTAATTGTATTTTAGGCAATTATCTGGAGCACCATATCTTGAAGGCATTGGAGCTCCAATCTCACCTGGAGATGTTAGGTATGCTTTGTTTGCCTTATCACAAGCTATATGGCAGGCTGAGAGGGGAGTCAAGAAGGCCTATAGCCTAGACAAATGGCCTAGGCAACTGAGAAAATGAGAAAGGGAAAGGGGCATGGGAAACCAGCCCCAGAAACTCTTATGGTTCAGGAGGAAGAGGCACCTTAAAACACCTCCCCGGATCCCACAGGGGAGGATATGGCTGCCCTTGGAGACCTGCAGGAGCTTTCAGGCGGGCAGGTTTAGGGTGGTGTTAGAACTGGCTATTTCTGGTAGGCTAAGGCGGACGCCAAAGCCAGGCAGAAACCACCAATCTAGTCAGGGCAAGGAAGTCACACGCCAAGATAACCCCTGCTCACCCCCTTGGTAGCTTGGCACGAGCAGTCTAGGCTAAACTCGGAGGCAATGTGTAAAGCATTTGCGTCAGCGCACAACAGCAACAACATACTAGGCACACCACAAAAGAGACTCCACACAAGGTTATTATAAAAATACCTTTTGTATTGTAAAAGCACATCAGATAAGATCACACATATACATGGTGCCAATTGGCACGGGCAATATTCACATGGGATTATTCACAAGACAGGGCCACAAGGGCCACTGTCACAATCAGCACTTTAGTAGTAATGAAATACTATCAGAACTTAGACTAAAAGAGTATAAAATCACTGTAGCACAAAATAACAGTTATGAATCACATCCAGTAACTACTGGGAACAGGTAAGTACACACTACGCAACCCTAAACACCTTAGGAGCATGTCACGCAGGGAACCAGGACCTCACTAGGACCCCCTGTATTAGAAAGATCAACCACCTAAGGATAAAATCCACTTAGGGGTATAAATCAGAACACATTACCCATGATGCATGAATATACATTCAGAGGAGTAGTAAAGAAAGAAAACACATGATGTATAGACCTACACATTCAGCGGTGTTAAGGACAGAGCACATGATGTAATCACAATACATTCAGGGGTGCAGCGCAAGAAGACACATGATGACTAAACATTCAGAGGTGCAGCGCATGAAAAGAAAGACACATAATGCATCAAACATTCAGAGGTGTCAAGAGTAATACCATAGCGCAAATATCACATGAGGCCTAACAACCTTCAGAGGGGCAGGAATAACACATGATGCAAAAGATCACATTCAGAGGTGCAATAACCATACCATTGCGCAAACTCACATAAGCCACCACCTGTGGCAGTCCCTAGGCCAACGGCCTTGTTGGGGCTCAGACGCCCTGAGTCTCAGTGTCAGGGTGCGCTGCCATGCAGCGCCAGTCTCAAAGTACCAAAAAGCCTAAACGTAGCAGGTGCCCACTAAGTGCTGGGCACCTGGAGAACAATAAAACTGCGCCAGGGCCCTCACTGGCCCTTAGGCGCCAACTGCGCCACTGCTGGAGCCACACAGGCTCTGGGCATAACACATGCCCCAGACGTTGGAGCCACAGAGGCTCTAAAGCAATGATGCCAACCGTTGGAGCCACACAGGCTCTTAAAACAATGATGCCCCCATGAGCCTCACCGGACTCTAGCCCTCACACTCGGGGGCAGGAGGGGACGAGCACCGAAAATATGCCCCGAAGCCCCCCCTCTCGAATATGGCCCTCTCGGGAGCCAAACGGGCTCGTAAACATAATGCGCCCCTCTGAGCCTCTCTAGGCTCAGGCGCGTTGGGGCGACCCACTGCCAACTGGGGCCGCCCTTGAAGGCTTCGCAATGCGTTGGGGCGACCCACTGCCAACCGGGGCCGCCCTTGAAGGCTTCGTAATGACAACGGCGCGCTCTCGCACCACGGGGGGGCGGACACCGGCAACGTGTCCCGGCGCCCCTCCTCCCTTCTGTCCCCCTCTGCCCGGCCCTCAGCCCAGACTCACCGGGTCTCCTGTGCGGCGGGGGCGGGGCTCGGCGGCCACGGCGGAGCCCCTGCTCCTTGCAGACTATCGTCGCTTGGCCCGGCCCCCCGTCTCGGGACCGGGACGCAGAGCGGAGCCAGCCAGGCTCCCGGGGGCAGTCTCTTCTCTCGCGGCAGGGCGGGGGCGGTCGAACTTCTCTCTTCCTGCAGGGCTCCCTCGGTACACGGGAGCCCTGCCAACCGGCCGCCTCGTCTCCTCGGGCCCCCTCAGCCGAGAGGAGCCCCGCGAACGGCCGCCATCTCCAGCGCCTTCTCCTTTCTTCCTCCCGCCTCACAGGCTGCGGGGCGGGACTTCCGGCCGGCCGCGAAGGGATTGGCCGGCCGGCCAGGTACTTCCGGGTCGCCGCGGGCAGCACGGCGGCCCTCGCTAGGCAGGCAGGCGGGCAGGTAATCAAAATATCGGTGTGGGCAGCCGATCCAAAAACGCCACAAAAGCGAGGTGGGCACTCGTAGATCAAACAAAGATCTAGCGGGGCAAATCCACGCCGGGTGGGCACCGGCTCCAAGCAATAAAGCGCTCCTAGCGCTACACACCATCCACAGCGCTACGGAGCAGGAATAAAGCGCTCTTCCAGGGCTGCATGCACCAAAGCGCTCCCAAGGCGCTAGACCACCAAGTAAAAAGGTCCTTCCAGCAATGCAGCTCCACCATGCTGCACAAAGGTCTCAGAGAGTCCCAGGGGGCTAAGCAAAGTCCCCCCTTCAGCCCAGGCAGGGCAGAGGGGTCCCCCAGGAGTCCAGGCATCCAGGGGCTGGGCAGCGCCCACCCCTGGTAGATCCAAGTCAGCCACAAGAGCAAGAACAAGAACAAGTTGGAGGGAGACACAGCTCCTTCTTATACCCAGGAATGCCTTTGAAGTACTTTGTGCAAGGGACCCAGAGTACTGGAATGTTTCTGGCTTTCGTCTTCCTGACAGCTTCAGGGCCAGAGGTGACAGTGGGCTGTCAGGATGGAGAGCCAGCAGGGTGGGCGGCAGGCACAGCCCGGCACCACCAGACGCTCTTTCCTCCCATCCCTGACAGCAGAGGGGCCTTTCATCCACGGCTGACTCAGACCCCCTCCTCTGGGGCCTTGCAGACCCTGCAGACCCTGTCCTACTCAAAGCGGACAGTCCATCCACCAGCAGGTCCAGGCACTCCTGGGCAGACTCACCAGCCAATCACAAGCCAGCACCAACTTACACAAATATACCAACTTCCAAAGGTAGTACTTCCAGACTAGGCACAGTCATGCTGCATACATCATTTTGCAGCATTCCTTCTCACGAGTTTATACATACCAAACTCGACCCCTGCACTCCCCACACAACAGGAACTACCATGGGCATACATATTCCCCATTCATTCCTATGGGAGGGAAGGTCACTCACCACACCTATACAGAGAGCTCAAGCACGTTACACTGTACCACAGTGAAAAAGTGCGCAGAGGCCTAAAATCACCAACACCAGGTTCCAGAAAGAGGCTAGGAAAAAGCAAAAAGTCTAGGGGTGAACCTGCCTAATGGGCCGGGTCCAACACGACCCCCTTCCAGCCAAAACGCAGGGTAGACCAATCACACCACTGATGGGCTTTACTGCTTTGGGCGACAAAAACCACGGACACGGCCCCGCACAGCAGGGAGAGCGTCCAGTTTTTCGCCACTCTGAACCTACCTGGTTACCTCCAAACAATAACTCTCTGACACAACTAGGACACCCCACTGGTACTCTCTAGTCATCCACAGCCAAGACCATCCAAATCACAGGTCCTAACCAATCCCCAGAGCGGGGGGCAATAACCCCTGGCACACAATAGCCAATCTCCACTCTCTCTCTCAGTGTAGCTACAACTACCACTGATCCAACAACCTAGGGTCCACACCCCCAAGCTGACCAGAGGTCTCGGGCAAGAATGCCCCACCCTACCTCTACTTCTGGGTTTCCGCACCCTCACAGAGAAGCATTCACCAGAACACAATTCTCCTACCAGATCAGGACCTCACTCCATCACTGGTCTACCACCTGGAAACTATTCCACTTCTGAGGTACTAAGCACATAGCACAGTCCCTCTTCAAGCAGGTGGGGGGACACAGTCCACAGCAAAGCCCCCTTTCCTCTACCTTAGGGAAAACAACAAACTGCAGGTGAGCCCCACATCACACAGCAAGGGCAGCCCCCTCAGTCTCTTCAGCTGATCCACTTTGGCAGAGATTCCTCTTGACCTAGAAGTTTCCTAATCTCCCAACCTAAGATCTAAACCCTCAGGTTGCACCGGGGTCAGAAGTAAGGACACCGTCCCTCTGCACCCCCTTCCAGTTCCATTACTACAGGCCCAGTATGTCTCAGGCTAGACAGAGCACACGCCAGCGGCGTATCATCGACACACCCTCCTCCAGTACTCCCTATCACAGGGTAATTCTCAGTATGTCCCAGGCTAGACAGAGCACACGCCAGTGGCGTATCAGTGACACACTTTCCTTCAGTACTCCCTATCACAGGGTGATTCTCAGTATGTCCAAGGCTAGACAGAGCACACGCCAGCGGCGTATCAGTGACACACTTTCCTCCAGTACTCCTCCCAGGTCAGGCCACAACCCCATCCCGGTTTTCCCCCCTCCTCGGGGAACAACCTCCAGAGGCCTCACAAATGGTCAAGCACTCTAGACGGTCGAATGCTCAGCGAGCCAGGACTTCTGCACCCTCCACTTAGGAGCGGTACTGCCCAACACTAGGACCGCCGGAGTTCTGGTTACAGACACTCCCCGTCCTCTAGACACAGGAAGATCCTCCTCAACTGACCTGTATGTACAGCCTAGGCCCCTGACCTGGCGCTCCCTTAGGGAACCCTCCGGGCCCTGAGATAGGGTTTCAGGCCAACGTGGGACACACCGTCCCACAGTCACTCCGCCTCCACTGAGACAGGACGTGAGCCCCTACACCCTACCCTTTCTACTGGGATCTAGCTGGGCTACACATGAACCTCTTCACCTACACAGGATCATCAGATACACAAGCCACTGCTTTTAGAATCACTCCCTAATGCCACTGCAAGACATCTAGCACACCGCCAGACGTCCACCTTCTTGTCCAGTTCCTCTGCAGGACCTCCTGCACACCACCAGAGGTACACCTCACGTGCAAGCTCCTTTAAAAAAAAACTCACACCAGCTCCTCCAGTTCAAGACACCACCCATCCACACACTCCCCCCCCTCGGACTGGTAAGGCAGTTTCTACCACCCCTGATTCCTCAACCTGACCACACGTGACACAGGTACCAAACTCTGGGAGCGGGGAATGGGATTTCACACGCACTGGACAAATTTAAGCTGCCACCACTGGATCCTACCACACTGGGGAATCCAGACACACACACTACACTCAGGGAACAACCACCCCCCTGAGCTAGTCTTTTCTCCTCACACTCCTTCTCTCTCCTATCTACCCACACACACACATGGGGATAGGATTTGGGATTGGACACTGGACCCAGCAAGGGATTCCTAATCTATGGGAACCTTCCCCTCTACTGGCGTCCCGCCCTGTCACTTTCTCTCATCTGCCGCTAAACATAAAGCGCATAAACACATTTGAAAATGACACTCTTGAGGAAAAAAAACAAAAACAATAATCCCAAACATGTGACTATCTGAAAAAAACACAATTGCAGAGTTTTGTAATGTAGCCAGTTGTCGCTATGGCACTGTGCAAACACATGTCCAGATCCGCACCGCTGACCCACCAATGTTAGAACTGGCTATTTCTGGTAGGCTAAGGCGGACGCCAAAGCCAGGCAGAAACCACCAATCTAGTCAGGGCAAGGAAGTCACACGCCAAGATAACCCCTGCTCACCCCCTTGGTAGCTTGGCACGAGCAGTCTAGGCTAAACTCGGAGGCAATGTGTAAAGCATTTGCGTCAGCGCACAACAGCAACAACATACTAGGCACACCACAAAAGAGACTCCACACAAGGTTATTATAAAAATACCTTTTGTATTGTAAAAGCACATCAGATAAGATCACACATATACATGGTGCCAATTGGCACGGGCAATATTCACATGGGATTATTCACAAGACAGGGCCACAAGGGCCACTGTCACAATCAGCACTTTAGTAGTAATGAAATACTATCAGAACTTAGACTAAAAGAGTATAAAATCACTGTAGCACAAAATAACAGTTATGAATCACATCCAGTAACTACTGGGAACAGGTAAGTACACACTACGCAACCCTAAACAACTTAGGAGCATGTCACGCAGGGAGCCAGGACCTCACTAGGACCCCCTGTATTAGAAAGATCAACCACCTAAGGATAAAATCCACTTAGGGGTATAAATCAGAACACATTACCCATGATGCATGAATATACATTCAGAGGAGTAGTAAAGAAAGAAAACACATGATGTATAGACCTACACATTCAGCGGTGTTAAGGACAGAGCACATGATGTAATCACAATACATTCAGGGGTGCAGCGCAAGAAGACACATGATGACTAAACATTCAGAGGTGCAGCGCATGAAAAGAAAGACACATAATGCATCAAACATTCAGAGGTGTCAAGAGTAATACCATAGCGCAAATATCACATGAGGCCTAAAAACCTTCAGAGGGGCAGGAATACCACATGATGCAAAAGATCACATTCAGAGGTGCAATAACCATACCATTGCGCAAACTCACATAAGCCACCACCTGTGGCAGTCCCTAGGCCAACGGCCTTGTTGGGGCTCAGACGCCCTGAGTCTCAGTGTCAGGGTGCGCTGCCATGCAGCGCCAGTCTCAAAGTACCAAAAAGCCTAAACGTAGCAGGTGCCCACTAAGTGCTGGGCACCTGGAGAACAATGAAACTGCGCCAGGGCCCTCACTGGCCCTTAGGCGCCAACTGCGCCACTGCTGGAGCCACACAGGCTCTGGGCATAACACATGCCCCAGACGTTGGAGCCACAGAGGCTCTAAAGCAATGATGCCAACCGTTGGAGCCACACAGGCTCTTAAAACAATGATGCCCCCATGAGCCTCACCGGACTCTAGCCCTCACACTCGGGGGCAGGAGGGGACGAGCACCGAAAATATGCCCCGAAGCCCCCCCTCTCGAATATGGCCCTCTCGGGAGCCAAACGGGCTCGTAAACATAATGCGCCCCTCTGAGCCTCTCTAGGCTCAGGCGCGTTGGGGCGACCCACTGCCAACTGGGGCCGCCCTTGAAGGCTTCGCAATGCGTTGGGGCGACCCACTGCCAACCGGGGCCGCCCTTGAAGGCTTCGTAATGACAACGGCGCGCTCTCGCACCACGGGGGGGGCGGACACCGGCAACGTGTCCCGGCGCCCCTCCTCCCTTCTGTCCCCCTCTGCCCGGCCCTCAGCCCAGACTCACCGGGTCTCCTGTGCGGCGGGGGCGGGGCTCGGTGGCCACGGAGGAGCTCCTGCTCCTTGCAGACTATCCTCTCTTGGCCCGGCCCCCCGTCTCGGGACCGGGACGCAGAGCGGAGCCAGCCAGGCTCCCGGGGGCAGTCTCTTCTCTCGCGGCAGGGCGGGGCGGTCGAACTTCTCTCTTCCTGCAGGGCTCCCTCGGTACACGGGAGCCCTGCCAACCGGCCGCCTCGTCTCCTCGGGGCCCCCTCAGCAGAGAGGAGCCCCGCGAACGGCCGCCATCTCCAGCGCCTTCTCCTTTCTTCCTCCCGCCTCACAGGCTGCGGGGCGGGACTTCCGGCCGGCCGCGAAGGGATTGGCCGGCCGGCCAGGTACTTCCGGGTCGCCGCGGGCAGCGCGGCGGCCCTCGCTAGGCAGGCAGGCGGGCAGGTAATCAAAATATCGGTGTGGGCAGCCGATCCAAAAACGCCACAAAAGCGAGGTGGGCACTCGTAGATCAAACAAAGATCTAGCGGTGCAAATCCATGCCGGGTGGGCACCGGCTCCAAGCAATAAAGCGCTCCTAGCGCTACACACCATCCACAGCGCTACGGAGCAGGAATAAAGCGCTCTTCCAGGGCTGCATGCACCAAAGCGCTCCCAAGGCGCTAGACCACCAAGTAAAAAGGTCCTTCCAGCAATGCAGCTCCACCATGCTGCACAAAGGTCCCAGAGAGTCCCAGGGGGCTAAGCAAAGTCCCCCCTTCAGCCCAGGCAGGGCAGAGGGGTCCCCCAGGAGTCCAGGCATCCAGGCACTGGGCAGCGCCCACCCCTGGTAGATCCAAGTCAGCCACAAGAGCAAGAACAAGAACAAGTTGGAGGGAGACACAGCTCCTTATTATACCCAGGAATGCCTTTGAAGTACTTCGTGCAAGGGACCCCGAGTACTGGAATGTTTCTGGCTTTCGTCTTCCTGACAGCTTCAGGGCCAGAGGTGACAGTGGGCTGTCAGGATGGAGAGCCAGCAGGGTGGGCGGCAGGCACAGCCCGGCACCACCAGACGCTCTTTCCTCCCATCCCTGACAGCAGAGGGGCCTTTCATCCACGGCTGACTCAGACCCCCTCCTCTGGGGCCTTGTAGACCCTGCAGACCCTGTCCTACTCAAACCGGACAGTCCATCCACCAGCAGGTCCAGGCACTCCTGGGCAGACTCACCAGCCAATCACACGCCAGCACCAACTTACACAAATATACCAACTTCCAAAAGTAGTACTTCCAGACTAGGCACAGTCATGCTGCATACATCATTTTGCAGCATTCCTTCTCACGAGTTTATACATACCAAACTCGACCCCTGCACTCCTCACACAACAGGAACTACCATGTGCATACATATTCCCCATTCATTCCTATGGGAGGGCAGGTCACTCACCACACCTATACAGAGAGCTCAAGCACTTTACACTGTACCACAGTGAAAAAGTGCGCAGAGGCCTAAAATCACCAACACCAGGTTCCAGAAAGAGGCTAGGAAAAAGCAAAAAGTCTAGGGGTGAACCTGCCTAATGGGCCGGGTCCAATAGGTGGGCCTTCCAGGGAGGAGTTCTGTAGAGGTCAGAAAGAGTTTCCAACTCTAGAGGGCTTGAGGTGGCAAGCTGAGGCACAGGCAGTCTGGTGACACCTCTTGAGATCACCCGATCTATTGGGAGAATTACCTCATATCCAGTGAGCTTAAGGTTCCTGTGCCTGGAACAACTTATGTGTTGGTGGCCCCGCAGTGCTACAGAGATTTCCTACTGGATCTGGCTTATGATATTTCCTTGGAAGGACATCTGGGGCAGGACAAGACCTTTGCCAGGCTTGTCAGTACTTTTATTGGCCCTGGATGAAGACAGTCTCAGGTGCATTCTGTAGGTAATATCCCACCTGGCAGGCGAGTGGGAAGTTAGTGAAAAAGCTTAAGACTCCACTGGTTCTCTTTCCTGTCATTGGAACCCACTTTAAAAGGGTTAACATCAACATTGTTGGGCCCCCTGGAACGCAAAACCACCTTGCGCAACAGGTTTATCCTTGTTTTGGTGGACATGCCCCTAGATACCCAGAGGCAATATCAATTAGATCTGTGACTGTACCTGCAGTGGCTAGGGCCCTGAAGGAGATTTTTCCCCAAAAAGCGGTGTCTGACAGGGGCACTAACTTCATATCTGCATACATGAAGTCCATGTAGGATGAGTGTGGGGTAACCTATATGTTCTCCAAATCCTAGCACCCTCTGACAAATGGGTTTGTTGAAATTTTCAATAAGTCCCTAAAAGGTATGATATGGCCCTACCTGAGCCCATTAGGCAGAAGTGGAACACCTTCTTAGCATGCCTGTTTTTTTGCCTACAGGTAGGTACCACAGAAGGGAGTTGGGCTTAGCCTATTTGAAGAACTTTAAAGCCATCCTGTTAGTAGACATTACATTGTAGTAAAGGAGAGGTGTGAGAAGGCTCCTAAGAAGCCTCCCAGGATGAGGTCAGCTACATGCTGGCTCTGAGAAACCAGATGCAGCGCTTCTGAAAGAAGTCCTCTGCAAATCTGGAAGCCAGCCAGGAGGAGATAAAGCTCTGGCACTACCTGAAGGCCTCTCTAGTCAAGATTCAGCCAGACCAAAAGGTATGGATGATGCAGCCAGTAGAGACGAAGGCCCTTCAAGACCGCTCGTCAGGGTATATTGAGGTAAAAGAGAGAAAGGGGAAGGTCACCTACTTGGTGGACATCAAGACTCTGAGGAACCTCTTAAGTGTGCTCCATGTAAATTGCCTCAAATTTCTTTATGAGAGTTCTGAAGTCACCATGCTCCCTGTGACATGATGGGGTGGAAGAGGAGAGCAAACCTCTCCCCAACCTTCTCTCTTCCAAGGAACTTGACATGCAAGTGGAAGGTGTCAATCTCTCTCCTGACCCCAGAGCAGCAGAGAAACTTTTGTCAGTTATTGAAGCAGTTAAATACTCTGTTCTCCCTCACCCCTGGACTTACACATTTGAGTACCCAAAGGTAATCAAGTGCAAGGTGGGAAGCTGCATTTTGGATGTGCTGAGGGTGTTGAAAGATATAGCCTAAATATTCCAAGAAAATGGAATTGCAGCAGTCGAGGTCACTTAAAATGGTAGCTAGGATCACTAATTATCACAATTAGAGAGTATTGGTAACAATTGTTGACCTATGTAGTTAGCGACAGGTCTTCATTGAACTTAGGTTCCTTTGTCTGAGACTGGTATGGGTGCTTATCTGAGCTGAGTGGGCCAGATATTACCCCATTTAACTTGTGGGGAAATTCTGCCCAAGATTACTAGAATCTCTGTCTTGTCAGCATTTACCGTAAGGGAAGCGTTATACATCCATTCACCCAAATTAAGCATGGCAACCCTCACCCTCACCTAACCACATGAAATTCCGGAAGCTACTCAAGACCCACCTTTTCCCCCAATACCCCTTCCCCTTTCCTCCTCTGCTTCCACCCCCAGTTGTTAATGCAATCTCAGCGCTGGGACGCTCCCGGGCAGCCATGCGCTATAAAAAAATCTAAAAAATAAAAATAAAAAAATAGATGGAAGAAAAAAGGTGGGCATTGTTATCAAACGATATAAGAATGTGTGTGTCATCAGCCTACCACATCAACATCAGCTTAACGAATGAATTAATTGAGAAGTCGGAGGACTTGAAGGTTGTAGAGCTTAGGCATCAGCTCTAGGGAACAGCTTTGAGGCCCCATGTGAATTACTTTTGAGGTTAGAGTGAAATGGAGCAAGGTAGACTGCTTGAGCCCTTGTACAGAAGGGAAGGTGCACCAAAATAAAGTAAATTTACTCAAATGTATCCAGAAAATATCTTTATTGTCGTTGAAAATAAGAATTGGACATCAGCCAATGCGTTTCGTTCCACAGATGGAACTTCATCAGGGCTCATACGTTTAAGTAAAGGCAAAATCTGCCTGCATTTTTGAACAAATGATTTCCTAAAGGGTATAGCTAGAAAACGTCCCGAAAAGTAATATTTGTGCAGATACCTGTACAAGAATTTCGTCCAACACCCCACAGTAACGGTAACATGTATAGCGACCAGTATCCTTGATAAGATACACTATCGGCAGCAGTACTTCCTCATGTAGTAATTCAAAAAGGTAATTGCCTTCGATCCCTGCTTCAGAGAGCCCATGCCAACAGACAGTTGTGAGAGACCATATCAAAAGTGACAGGCCGGTCTAGCAGAGCCAAAGCTGATGGTTTACCTTTGTCTGCTAGCAGTTGCAGGGCCATCAAGAACAAAGACCAAATAAGTCTCAATGCTGAGGGATGGCCAAAAGCCAGTTTGGGCTATATCCAGGATGTTACTGGACTCTCACGGTACAGGGGTCATTAGCTTTTTTTTTTTTCACAAACAAAATCCGGCTTTGGGATTCTGCTTTTGTAAAAAACGAAAAGATGTAAAATGTTGGGCGCTACCATCTGTCAAATTTGTAATACATTGACAAGAACCGCACAGACAGAGAAGTACTCGGCCATACCGAGGACTTATCATCACCTGCCAAACTCTAAATCAGTCCATTGGTCAAGTCAACACCTGTTGCTGTTGCATTTGTGCTGGGCCTCTCTGCTCAACTTTAGCTCTCCCCAGTGTCCTGCCCTCATCTTCACGGGTGCCCCATGCTTGAGGCCTCCACTGAAGCACCTCCTCTGCATGCTTTCCGGTCCTCACCCATTTCCTCATCTGCTCATATTGCAGCTGCTACACTGCAGTTTCCAAGTCACTGACATTATAGTTGTTGTTTTCTTCTTACCCTCGGAAAAATGGTAGGTCTGAGTGTGGCACTAGGAGCAATTCTGATATCCTTGCATCTGGAATTTTCACTATGTGCCGATTGCAATGTTATTCCTCTGTGTAAGTGGCCATAGCTCAGAGTTTTCATCCGGATTTTGTCTAATAGATTAATCTTTTTCAGACCTGCCATCTTCAATGTGGCTTAGCCCTGCCTATGACATCAATGTTTTTATGATATATCCACCTTCTTAGGATCCTACATTTGTTGGTTTTGCAGTTTGGGGTGACTAACATTAGCCCAGGATCTTAATATTATTTTGATGAATGTGAACATATCAACATTAGAAGTAAATCCTGCAATGCTCTTTATTAGATGAATTCTAATGTTATTGTACTTTAGTGTATATAAAGGTAGCTTCTGGATATAGTACAATGGTTGGAGCCACGGTATGGGTGTAAATATGTAAACATGACATCAAACTGGAGTGGACTCCCATTAGTTTTACTTTGTCCTAGGGCATTCAGCCACCAAACATCTATTTAAAAAAAAAGACAAGGACAGTTCCACCTCTAGGAGGAATGTGAAAGGAATTAAGCATGAGCATGATAAAGCAGCCATTGAACCCTACGGTCAATGGTACTATCTTTAGGTTACAAGCTATCTCTTATGAGATAGTGGTGGGCAGGTTCGTTTTCAGAACCGTAGCTAATCTTTAGCTTGGGACTCATTTAGGTGAATTTCTGTATTTCTGTTAAATTATTAAGATATACCTTAGCCAAACTTTCATTTGCATTGGCCGCCCAATTCACCACAGGAGCCAAACATCCACTGTGGACTGTCTTTGGCTGTGTACTGCCAGGCCTTGCCTCCAACCTGTGAGGATGGCCCACTCTGCTGTTCATAGCCAACCACTGCCAGTATTGAATTCTAGGTCCTCCCTCTTCTTCATACCTGGTTTCAGTCCTGTTTTTTTAAAGACTTGTCATTCTCAATTTCTCGGAAATTTACATGCTAATAAAAATGGTTCACATTTGTGATAATAAAGTGGTGGTCGTGCAATCAGAATTTTTGTAAAGTCATTAGAATTCCGTCCACAACTTATTTTCTCCAAATTTTTTGTTCATTTATTCCATGACTCTGGGTACTACTCTACATCACTTGGTGGTCCAGAACTGGCCATTGGGTCTCCTCGTTTCTGTGGGATTTTTTAGTTCTTGCATATGCACAAGTTTGAAGATGGTATTCTCTCTTCTTCCCAGGAGAGATCCTCCGAGGCATTGAATCTTGCCCATTGTAGAAATAACTAGAGATATCAATCAAAAATAGAATCAAAAAAATTCAAAAATATCTGTGGTTGCGTATGGTCTGCACTCACTAGTAGTGTACACTATAATTACTGTATGCGATCACGAAAAAAGGCCAGATCCCACCGCTGCCACAAATGTTAGAAATGGAGGTGTCTAGTTGGCAGTGGCTGGCAACAGTCCAGTAGGGACCCTTCTTCCTAAGTCAGAGTAAGGGGGCTACACCCCCTTTGATAACCCCTGCTCAACCCTGTGGTAACGTAGCACAAGTAGCTAGGCTTATTCCAGAGGCAGTGTGTTAAGCATTTATGATCATACACAGTAACACAGTGAAAAAAACTACAAAGGGACACCGCACAAGTAGTTACAAAAAATAAGCATCTTTTTATATAGACTTAACACAAGACCAATAACGGTAAAAGGCCACAATACTGAAAAAGGAGGAAAATCTTGATAAAGAGTTCAAAGTGTTCAAATAGGGGTTCAGTTCAAAGCAGGGGTCTCTGCGACCCTTTTACTTACAAAGTACCTGTATTTCGTAGCAAAACAAGCAAAATGTCGCAAACGAGCAGTAGCAATGATTTTCTTCACGCTAGGCCGGTGATGCATTGAATCCTTGCCGCAAGGGAGGATGATGCGCTGGGCTGCGGGTGCGTGCGTGGCAAAAGGACAGACTTATTCACGCTAGGCCAGTGATGCGTTAAATCCTTGCCGCGAGGGAGGATGATGCGCTGATCCTGTTGTGTGTGCGATCTTATTGCGACAAAAGAAAATGGCACCCCGCGAGGGAGCGACGATCCGGGTGCGATGAAAGCAAAATGGCGGACACGCGGTGTCCGCTCTGCGATGATCTTGATGCGATGATCCGGGGTTAGCGAGCCATCGACAAGCCCGCAAATGTGCGATGCGATGATCTCTGGGGTAAGCGAGCACTTTGTGGCCCGCAAACCTGCGATGATCTTCGGGTTGCGAGCGATCGGCGACGCAGCGCAATGATTCTCTTACGCTTTTCAGCTGCGGCAGCTCGCAAACGGTGTTAGCGACAATTTTCAATGCTCTCTTCTCTGTAGAAGAACTAAAGGCCCTGGAACTCACAGGGGCCTCACCTGCAGATAGAATACCCTGCTGGGAGGAGCAGGAGGCTGGTGGGGGAGTCAGGTGTGCCTGTGACTCCAGCAGGAGCCTATCTCTCTTCTAGCCCTTGGGTGATTGCTTAGCAAAATAAAAGTCTCTTAAAGTCCATTTCCCTCTTCTTCCAAGTCCAAGGGGAACTACTGCAGGTCAATACAAGAAACAGAACACAAGCACAAGGACAGCCCTCTCCTGCAGATTCCTTCAGTAACACGGACAGAGGTTCCTCTTGACATCCAGGAGCAATACAAAAAATCAGGGGTTTGGGCACAGATATTTATACCCCAAAAGTCTTTGTTCTCAACAGTCTCTAGTCACTGAACCCAGCCAAAACCAGTTCCGCTCAGGCCTGGAGCACTTTGTTTACCAAGTTGCATCCTTCCTTTCACAAAGAGGGGGTCTGTCATCAGACGCGCAGTAGGAGGTGGAGCAGCGTTCACCTTCCCAGGCACAGCCCTATTCAGGTCAAGGAGCTACCCCTCCCCAGTACTCAATGCAGATCTCTCTATTCAACCCATGTCTGACTCAGCCTGCTTTGCCCCTCTAAACCCAGACAGCCAATACACACAACAGCAGTGTACACTGGATGCTTAGGCAAGAAAATACCTACTTTCTAAAAGTGGTATTTTCAAACACAGAATGTTAAAACCAACTTCACTAAAATATGTATTTTGTCAGAGAAATGGCTACGTGTCCAACTACCCAATTTTGGTTAGTGGGCGTGTAGTCATTTTTTACTTTTTCTTACCACCAGTAGTGTAGTTAGACCTTTCGCCACCGTGGCAGTCCCTGCTTTTGCCGCCTTGTAACAGCTGCAGGTAAAAGCTGGGGGTGCTGGCGGTCCCTCAAGACAGCCGCAGGTGGGGGGTTGGCACTGCCCCCAAAACTGGTGCCACCTGGGGAGGACTGCCCCCTCTCGGCCCTCGCTTGCTATGCCACTGCTTACCACCAGGTAAAATCTGGTGCTAAGGAAAAGTAAAACCATTCTAAGGGGAAAGCCTCCCTTGGCTAGGGGAGCATAACTTCTTTTTCAATTCAAAAAGAAAATCCAATTTCAGGAGTTTCTTTATTAAAAGAGAAAATTAATAGTGTTTGCTGCAGGGATGCATCCTTCCAACACAGCCCTGCAGCAAATAGTGAAATGCATTGACAGGATTCAATAATATTACAATTAATATATTGTGAAATAAATATTTGGTTTAATTATGTCACACTATATACATGTATATTTATAACATTCGATGTAAAAAAAATATAAAACCCCAAAAATTGAATAAGAAGAGATATATTAATAAATATAGGCAATAAATAAAATGCTAAGATTTGAAAAATCCAGAAACACATTTACAAAAAATACTATAAACTTTAAAATACATTTAAAAATAAAAAGAAATATTATAACATAAAAAACTATTAATGCTATAAACTCCCTTTAACCAAAATTATGAAAACTATTGGAGAATATTAAATGTACTATTTCTACTTTCGCTTATGTAATGATAGGGAAAGTGTTGGACTTTGGAGGGGTAACCTTTACTATTCTCACTCCAGTCTGTGAATCAGTAGTGAAAGTGTTGGACTTTAGAGGGGTAAAATGTACCATTCCTACTCCAAATAGCACAACAGTAGGTAAAGTGTTGGATTTTAGAGGGGGAAAATTTTCCATTCACTCTCCAAACAGCGAAACAGTACTATTCTCACTCCAGTCTGTGAATCAGTAGTGAAAGTGTTGGACTTTAGAGGGGTAAAATGTACCATTCCTACTCCAAATAGAACAACAGTAGGGAAAGTATTAGACTTCAGAGGGGTTAAATTTACTATTCTCACTCCAGTCTGTGCAACAGTAGGAAAACCATTGGACTTCGGAGGGGTGATGTTATCGACATCCCAGTCCTGTCAGTGCAACAGTTGGGAAAGTATTGGACTTTGTAAGGGTATTATTGACTGTTTCCGCTACAGTTTCTACAGCAGTAGGGGTAAACATTCATTTTCAGAGGGTTAAAATGTTCTATTCCCACTCCAAACCGTTCAACAGTAGGGAAAGTGTTGGACTTTAGAGTGGTAAAATGTACTATTCCCACTCCAGTCTCTGAAACAGTAGGGACAGTGTTGGATTTAAGAGGGGAGAGGTTGACTATTCCCACTTGAAACAGTGCAACAGTAGGGAAAGTGTTGAACTGCAAAAAGGAAAATTGTACTATTCCTACTGCAGTCTAAATGAGTATAGGGAATGTACTTCACTTCAAACACATCTCAAATAAGAAACACAATTAATGTACCAAAAAAAGGTATACTCAACATAAAAATTAGTGATTAACATACGAAAATATATATCTGTACTAAGGAGAAATGAATCAATTGATATAATTACAATTCAATAAAACAATTACCTATCAATTAATAAACAATTGTTATTCAATTATTAGTTAATTAACTCGCCACACCATACCCCTAACAGCCCGCAATTTAAATATAGCTTACAAAACAATTATTCCACAATTTAGATATTTAAAATCAATTAAATAACTAACTATGAATATTTGTTAATTAATTATTACTTACTTAACATCCCATCATTAAACCCCATAAAACTAGCAGCCAACAACTAAAATATAATTAAAATAAATAAGTTTCATAATTTAAATATTTAAAATAAATACAATAATGAATTTTCAAATATTAGTTTATAATTAACTAATTATTACTTAACTTCCCACCCTATACACCTACAAATCTACATCCCATTACTAAAATAAATAAATATTCCATATTGTACTTAATTAAAAAAGTATTAAATAATTAATTACAAAATGTTAGTACACGATTAATTCTGCATTACTTAATTAACTTCCTGCTCTAGACCTCTACAAACCTCACAGCCGACAACTAAAATATATGTAAAATAAATCAGTATTACTTAAATTGTTCAATTAACAATCACATAATTATTTAGCAATTGATAATTAATTATTAGATATTACTTTATTACCTTCCCACCCTATATCTTTACAAGCTTAACAGCCTGCAAAAAGCATATAACACAATTAAATCAATATTACATAATTTACATATGTAATACCAATTATATATAAAAATACAATTTAATAAATTATTCACAAATAAAATAACCCTATACCCCTCTAAAACCAACAACCCACTCTGACACTTCAAAAGTATTTTAAAAAAATTGAATGCAAAATTCAAAATCAGTTAAAAGCACAAGCTGTACTTAAACTAAAAACTTCTAAAAATGTTGAAGATGGGAAGGGGCACCAAAGAAGGTTCCTGCATGGCATGGCATAACCTTCGCAGTTCATGCCATACATGAACAGGGGTGCCTGCACATAGGGGTCACGATATGTTCAACCTGCATGTTTTCCCGGGCCTTGAGGCAACAGTTTCCTCACCGCCACCCTTTTCATGTCGGGCTCACTGATATGGAAAGGGTAGCAGTGAGGAAAGTAGTAATATGCTTGGCAGTGCCACAGCGGTACCACCAGCATATTGCGATCTTCCGTGCCACCTCAGAGGGATCATGAATCCCTGGCAGTTGCGCGGGCCATGACGCTCAGCCTACCGAAATCAGAATATGGTGGGTGGACTGGGATTAGACCCTTAGAAATTACCTCAGCATAGAAACCCCCCACATTGCAGCAACAAATGAAATCTGAATGATCCTCGACAGGTGGGAAACCACAACCCTCATCCTACTGGGCATATCAACAGCCTTCAACACCATCCCTCCATCCCATTCTAATCTGGGGTCTCCAAAAAGAAGGCATCCCGAATGAATCCCAAATGAATTTGCTCCTTCCTCATCAGAAGAACCCAAACTGTCAACATGCCCCCATTTTTCATAAGCTCAAGAACTAGTCACATAAGTCCAGCATGGTTTGTTGCTCAGCCTTACACTCATCATCATCTACATGACTCCTTTTGCCAATGTCAGGCCTAGCAATATAATCACTAAAAAGGAAGTTCAGTAATTGCATGATAGAAGCGGCCACCTGGAATAAATCCAACTGCCTCACACTAAACTCAGACAAGACCGAAGTGGTGGTCTTCAGGAAAGAAGCCTCACCATGGGACTCAACCTGGTTGGAACACAGTCCTCATGCCCACCACCACGCCTTGCTCACTAGCAAGAAACTTCTCAATAATCATAGACAACAAACCGGATATTACTACCAAAGTCAATGCAGTAGTCTCATCCTTCTTCAACACCTTAAAGATGCTGAAGTAAATCTTCATGTAGCTACTGTAAAACACTTGGAAACTGATCACCCAAGCCCTTCTCATCAGCATACTAGACTATGGGAACACCCTGTACTCAGTGTTAACCACCAAGCTCACAAGAAGACTACAGACCATCCGAAATGCAGCAGTTAGACTATTTCTCAAATTCCCATGCCGAGCCCATGTCACACCTAGCTTTGGGACTACACTGGCTTCCAATACACATCCTCACTCAGAACATCAAAGCACTCCACGACCTAGGCCCTGCCTACCTGAATAACTACATTCATTTCCACCAACCTTCCAGACACTTCCACTCTGTCGGTCACTCACTAGCACACATCCCATGCATACACAAAAGCAGAGCAGGGGACTGTTCCTTCTGATGCCTGGCTCCTAATGCCTTGAAACCCCCCACAACATTTCAGAGCCTCCTCCCGTTCTTTTAACTTTCGCACGAAGCTAAAGACCTGTCTTTTTTGGTAAGCCTTCCAGGGCTAGCTTCACACCTCCTACAGGGCACCTGGATATCTTAACATATGATTAGCTCACTATAAAAGTGCAGATAGCATAACATCTTTTCAGAATGCAGTTGTGTGTTTGAGAGCATTATTTGATCCCCAGGGCTACAATAATACATACTTTAACATTTTAACATGGTAATCCTTGAAAGAATAGTATTTTTTTGATTTTCGATGACTAGGACACAGCAAATTGCATTGCCCCTGTGTTCATAAATGCAAATGGTGTGAGATGTGCTGATTAATGTTTATGAAATGTGTGCATAATAGCAATAATCTCTGTAAAACTGTTTTAAAAAATGGATAGCTAAATATATGTATCTGTTATCAACATGGGAATACTATTTGATGCTAGACAATATGAAAATGGTATCCCTGAAAACACTTTTCTAAAGGTTCATTTTACTATATGGAGCACATTTATGGTGCTTTTGTTACACGCAGGGAACTGTTTCATTGTAATTCTTGAGAAAGAACCACACAGGAATCACATGGGGACTGTCTACAAGGCATAGCTCCAATCTCCTGGGGAGTTAACAGATGGATATGCTGCAGGAATTATGTATAACTTTTCTATTCCAGAATTCCAGATGCATAGAACAAAAAATTAGCTGTTATATGAAAATGCTATTTCTTGCATGATTAACCCCATATTCTGTGGACATATACTGCTGGTGTTATGTCTCTGTCCACTGGGACTATGCTAACCAGACCTGAGTACATGTGCTCTGACTCCTAAGACATGTCAACATTGGCTATACTCCTAATTGGCATATTTAACTTACTAATGTACCTATAAGTCGCAAGTATATGGTGTTTGGAATCTGCAATTTTTGGTTGGCTGAACGAGTGCCCCCAGCTTGGCAGAACCTACCACTCCCATCAAGGGCAGATGATTACACTGTTAGACTTGGCATCTTTGGCGTGGTTTCCCCTTTCTTGCTGCCTCTTACTCCGGTATTATTTTATGCTGTGCTGGATTTCATTTTTGCTGGCTTAGATACTTTGAGCACTTTGCCACTGCTCATCAGTGTCAAAGTGCAAGTGCTTCCTGTGTAAATTGTTGTTACAATTGGTTGTCCCTGATTGGCATATTTTATGTACTGATAAGTCCCTATTAATGTGCACTGAAGTGCGCCTGGGAAAGTAAATCAAATGCTACTAGTGGGCCTGCAGCACATGAGTAGCTCGGAAAAGAAACTCAGGCCTACCACTGCAGTACCTGTAGGCAGTTGTTAACTGCCATGTCGGCTTGGCAAGTGCACCCACTTGCCAGGCCCTAACCTTCCCTTTCTTTACATGTAAGGTGCCCCTCTGGTAGACACAAGGTACCTCCCTGAGCAGGGTGCAGTATTTGTGAAAGGTAGGACATGTACTGGTGTGTGTGACATGTCCTGATTGTGAAATACTGCCAATTTTGTTTTTTTACTAATGAAAGGCTATCTTGCCCCATAGGGCTGACTGGGAGTTAATTTATAATATCTTATAAATATAACTTCCCATTGGAACAAGATAGAGAAATAAAGCTTAGGCTCTCTGTACTCAGAATTTAAAAACACATATTTTGGTAAAGATGTTTTTTAAATTGTTGTTTGAAAATGCCACTTTTAGAAAGTAGGCATTTTCTTTTTTAACCATTCTGTGTGCCTCTGCCTGTTTGTGTATTGCCTGTCTGGTTTTGGAGTGACAGGTTCTGGGGATGTTCATTCACTGTAGACAGCCACTTGGGGGTTGAGGTGTGCCTGGCCCTTCCGGGTGGAGTCAGAGCTGGGCTGAATAGACCCTGGCTGAATTTAGAGTAGTGGGAGGAGATTTATTTGCACTTAAACATGGCCTGTCTTCCTTGCACAATGCTGTCTCCACCCCTTGTGATCATACTGCACCAGTGAGGACAGAACTGGGTTTGATTGGACTCAGAGACCTTTTCACAAAGAGAACAAAGACATTTTGGGGTATAAGTATTAGACCTAAAACCCGTGAACTTTAGACTACTTCTGGAAACAAGAGGAACTTTTGCCAAGGAGAAGAGCTGGAGAAATTGTGGAGAAGTACTGCTCCTTTGCTGTGTGTCCGGGGTTGGCCTGCCATAGACTTTGCGGTGTGCTGTGTTCCCTGTTTGAAGAAGATCTCCAAGGGCTTGAGTAGAGCTTGCCTCCAGTTTTGAAGTCTCAGGGACACAAAGACCTCACCCCCAGCTCACCTTAGCTTCCTAGCTGGGAGTTACGACCTGCCAGGAGGTGCCTGTGACTGTCTTGGGTCTCTGGAGGTTGTTTCTGCTGTAGGAAGCTGGAAATTGCAAACAAAACAGGTGATGGACAGAATGTGGATCAATGTCACACATTCACCCCAGTCCAAAGATCTGGGCCCAAATCCATCATTTTTTTGCACTCCACACCACATTGGGTTAGACAATGGCGATATGCAAATCAGCCCTGACCCTGTGCCCCATGGGAACAGTCCAGTCCGAACTACAAAAGCCATGTCCTTCCCAGAACGGAATCAAGCATCCGAGGACCGGACCGGTTTCGAGGTAACACCTCTCATCAGCCCGGCTAGCTTGACTACAGTGGTGTGGAGTGCCTGGGACCCACGTCTGAGCATCCCCAGCGCACTTATGGCGGCAATTGCAAACAAAACAGGTGATGGACAGAATGTGGATCAATGTCACACATTCACCCCAGTCCAAAGATCTGGGCCCAAATCCATCGTTTTTTTGCACTCCACACCACCCTGAGTTAGACAATGGCGATATGCAAATCAGCTCTGACCCTATGTCCATCACCTGTTTTGTTTGTAGGAAGCTGGAAAAGCAACACAACTACAAGAAAATTGATGCATCGCTCTTCTTGCTGCAGTTTGTTTGATGCAGCGCCACTGTGCAAGAAGACTCTCCACACATCGCTATGCCACTGCCGAAGCCGACGCAGCAACGTTCAACGTTGCAAGAACCAACGCATCGAGGGGTCGCGGCTGAAGAAACCGAAGCTTTTATAACAAATGCTTCACAAATTGCCTTTGGGATAAGTCTGTCTGCTCGTGCCAAGCTACCCAGGGGGTGAGCAGGGGTTTATTTAAAGTGGACCTTACACTGACTAGAATAAAAACAAACCTACCTCTGCCAACTCGGGACCCCCATTTCTAACTTACTCTCTATGTATAACCCATGCTCACCTTTGGGTAGCTTGGCACTGAACAGTCAGGCTTACCTCAGAAGCAATGTGTACAGCAAAAGCACAGCAGCCACTCACAATAAATACACTGAGCGTCACAAAAGAGATTTCAAACAAGATGTATGTAGAGAACGTTTATATTCAACACAAATATTTAATCAAAATGTCAAAGGCCAAAAATAATTTATTCGATCAAACCACAGTAAATCATAAAAGTACATTCAATCCATAGAATTCATATTAAAAGCAGTCATATTTTATGAACAAATGTATCCACTCTAAGAATGAAAAACCCCAGCTAAAAACCATGATACATGGAAACAATCCTTAGCATTAGATAAAAATTGCAAATACAACAAAGCTGCCCGACCTTGTTTAAAAATGTTATTTGTATAATGAGGGCAGATATATTTGTGCTGAAGGGATACATACTTGTGGGATATAAAAACTCTGTTTGAGGTGTCAATATCACAGGAACAAATTGGCCGTTCTGAGGGTCTATGCCATCCTACTAGCAGTTGGGAAAACAAGTTCAAGCAACAGTAAGAAAGCAAACGTCTATGCAAAATAGGTTAAAATCAAGTACTTTTCTATATTGCTCATAGATTTTACCATAACATAGTGCACACCATATTTTTTAGCCATCATACTATTATAACTTGATTGGGGTGCTTTAATTCAGAAAGCCTTCCTAACCAGTACAACATCTAGCTTAGTGTTTTGTGGGGCGCTAGAAGGTGCACGCCCAGATGGGTGCTCATTAGTGCAGCTCTAAGGGCCGATCCACTATCCGCCCAATATCCTGCATACAGAAGTGGCAGGAAGCCACATCCAATGAGGCACCAAGCCAGTTCAATGTTCTGGCCCAGATTGATGCCGTTTATGGCTATAGATTAGCAGTGCTGAGCCGATATCTTGGACTTAAGCGGAATGGCTCCGGAAAAACAACATGGTGGGCGCAACTCACGGCTGGAAACCCCGCTCATCTCTAATTGCTGTGTCGGTTCCTGTGTGGCCTGGCGGGGTCATGAGATCACTGGAACAGGTGTCTGCCCGAGGAGCGACTTTGGGAGGGGCGAAAAAGCGGCGAGTGGTCCGCTGCATTACGTTAGAGAAAAGGGTTGAGGTAGTTCGAGTATTTAAAGAATCATAACAGAAGAAACTACCACAATAGAATTGCTTTTTGGATTCATCCAAAATATACATTTAATAAGTAACACATTTGTCAGAAATTCTAAGTTGAAAACATAAATGAGAGATCATGTGTTTACTGCACATTGGTCATTAGTATATGAACACAATAAATGCTTTTGTACTCAAAACATTTAGTTTTTTGTATTATATTATACAGTGCTCACAGTGAAGTGAAGGGAAAGTTTGGTAGAAGGAATGGTGGTGATTGGATGGGTGAGGGAAAGGGTAAAGGTGCTGTGACAAGCACAATAGCAAATATTTACAATAAAACCTTTACGGTTTTTGAAAGATCCACAAATTCTCCTTGTTATCATAGCACATAGGACATATATAGTTTATCGGTTTGTATCCCACGTGTTTGACAATCTGTTGAATTCTACGTTTCGACCCCATGGTAATTAAGGGTTGGTGTATCCTCATGTTGTGTTTTTCATCAGGACAGAAGGTGTAGATGAGCACCTAAGATAGTCAATATATTTAATTAGAAAGATGGTGGTGTGGTAGATTTAAGTAAAACACAGTAGGTAGCAATGAGTACCTACTCAGAAGGAGCTCTGTGATTGTGTCCTCCTTGGCTGGCAGCGAAGCCGCTCTACAAATCTGGAAAGAGATAGACAATCTCTTTAGAATTTGGGAAAACGGTTAATGCAGGTAGGTCCACAGTGGACTGTGGTGTAGGAGAAACTCACCCTGGGTCAATGGGTACTGGATCCCATGGTGCGGAATGTACACCTAACGGATGGGTGAATCACCGTGAACTTGGGTATCAAATCTCCCTTGTTGGGTTACACGCCGCAAGCGGAATGAATCTGAGGGCAAAACAAAAGAAACTGGCTAGGTCTGGAAACAAATTCGAGGAAGCACTAGAAGTGTCATGAAATCGTGTGCATGATTAACTGGGATTATTATCCATTAGTTGTAACAAGCCTAGGCCAACTGCATGCATTGCCGCTAATCTGAGGTGTTAATATACATCTGTATAGCCCTCCGTGGAGTTGATGATACCAGAACTGAGGAACGGGGACTGGAACGACTCACATTGAAGATTGAACCAAGAGGAGGTACAGAGAGGTGCCTTATCACTAGGTGTGGGATGCAGACTGCCAGATTACTCGGTAATGGAAAACTTAATGTGTGGCTGCTTAAATGTCAAGTGTACCCATGTAAAAAACTGTTAAAAGAATGGAAACCTGTTAGCCGCTTTGACGCGGTACAGGAGCTGACTGGGTTGGGACCACGACATCAAAGTGAAGAATAAACCCGCTAAAATTGTATGCGAGACGAATCACTCATAATAGGATAGATATTCCCCAAATGGCCGGGCGGTGCACCCTGCTGCCTGGATGTTCCTCGGGCCGCTCTGCCTTCATGATACCGGAGGGGTGCAGGCCTGCGGGAGCGCTGCTGGGCTGGAGTGCTTGTCGTGGTGAACTGATCTAGTGCGGCAGATGCGGGTGAGCTTTATCCACTAAATACACACAGTGAGTTCCTTGTCTGGCAGCAGGAGCTACTGCTAAGTGGGTAGGCCTCCCCAAATGGCCTGGCTCAATCTAGTGGTATCGTGACGCTGAGGGCCCATCGGTGTGAGGCTGATTGGAGGTGCACTTGATGAAACATTTCATTAATTCGGCACAAGGTGTGGTGTGAGCCATCCATCAAGACACTCTGGCTGCTGTGGATGCCAAAGAGGCGGGATAGGGGCTTTTCGGCCCGTGCTGGTGCATGTATATCTGGAACTAGTGAATATCAGCTAGGTGATCTGGGAATTTACTGTTCTGTCAATGTGTTACATATAATAGTGGCCTGCGAATGTAGTTAAAGAGGAGCAGTTGTGGGACTCTGCTGTGCGTCCTTCAGGCTCCCTACCCAATGTACACCGGTGTACACTACGCTGTTCATCTCATTGAGCGACTGCTGGTGCCACAGGAGTGCTGGTCACAATGAACAAAACTGATGACACAAATCCTGCCTCATGTTTGAGATACGCACGCCAAGCAGATCACAGCTCGAACATGCCTTGGACTCTGAGGTGGATGCTGGCCCTACCCTGGAGACCTCGCTCCTGGTGATGCAGCATAGCCTGCAGTCAATTGATGGAAAGATTGACGCATTGAACCTACGCATAGATCATATGGCTGCGAAGCTCAACAAACAGGGCACCAGGCTGGGTGAAGTTGAGCAACGTGTCTCTACGGCAGAAGACAACTTGCACACTGTCTCCAATAAAACCCTGAATATGGAAAAAGTATTGGCAGTTATTCAGGTGAAGAATGAAGACTTGGAGGCGAGATCCAGGAGAAACAACCTGCGGATCAAAGGTCTGCCAGAGTAGACCAGCACTAGTAAAACGGAAATACACCTGGAGGGGATGCTAAAAGAGATCTTTGGAGTGGACAATTTGTCACCCGTGCTTATAGTTGACCATGCCTATCACTCGCTTGCAGCTCGCCAGATCCCCGGGCCCCACCACGACGCATCATTGCGCGACTGGTAAATTATAGACATCGGGACACCGTGCTTCACTTCCCCCGAGAAAAAGGCTCTATCAGCTACCAGGGGAATGCGTTGGCTTTCTTCCCAGATTTCATGACGGTGGTTCCGGCGGCCAGGAGGGTGTTTGTCCTAGTAAACAAGTTGCTAATGGCAGAGGAAATCCAATAAACAATGCTATACCCTTCTCGCCTGAGGATTGGGCCGGAGGGTTCATCCAGGATGTTCAGTAACCCAAAAGCTGCAATGGATCATGCTAAATCTCTAAAAGAGGGTCACAGTGAGTCTGCAGGTGATCCCAATGAAGAGGAACAGTGAGCCTAGACCTGAGCATACAAACTGTAAGTGTATGGCTGCAGCCTGGAGATTGCCGTCTGATTGACTAAGAGGTTGTTGTGGGGTGAGATGCTTGCTGGAACCTATCAATACCAGGAGGTGGGCCCCGGCCTGAAGCAACCTCCTGCCTGTCCCATGAGTGGTTGCTCACATTTGTACTGTAAAAGGGCTGGATAACTGCAGCGTCTTGAGCTTTGAACATTAACTGTGCTGTAGTGCTGATACAATCGGCAAGATCAGCGGACTCCCCTTCCATTGGGAGGCTGAATGCACTCTAGTGTTCCCTAATGGGTGTACCCTGAATATTTCACTGGTTTCTATTTCTATGGGGGTTGTTTGTACTTTATTGGACTGCCTTTAGCAAGTTGTGGGTGCTGAAGTGGGTGAGGGGTGGGGAGACAGGTGGGTAAGATGGCAGACATGGTGTATTGCAGATACAGGTTTTATGTTAGCACGACACTCATATACAGGAAACATGCAATGGGGGATCTTGTAAGTATGATGGTTCAACAAAGGTACGGGTGGTACTGTTAAGCTAATACCATGGAATGTACGCAGTCTTAACAGCCCCAAAAAGATCAGTAATATGTCAGCATTTCTGGATAGACAAGATGTGCAGATCACTTTCCTCCAGGAAACGCATCTTACTAAATATACTGAGGAAAACGTGGGAGTTCGATGTTCTATGGTGTGGGTGGCAGTATTGTATTCCTCTTATTATAGAGGAGTGTTAATTCTAGTCAAGAAAGGTACCCCATTTACACTGCTTAGGTCAGAGGCTGAAGAGTTAGAGGTTTTTGTACTGGGGAAATTGGGAGGCAGAACTGTTCTACTGGTGAACATGTATGGGCCTAACATCAATGATGCAGCATTTTCTAATGATGTTTGGAGTTGTATCTCCCCCTTCCCTCCCGCTGTTGTAATCTGGTTCAGTGATTTAAATATATGTCTGGATTCTGGCCTGGATCACTCTGGGGCTGAGGTGGGGCGAAGAAGGCAGGCTATACAGGTGATGACTGAACTAATGGAGGCTGAGGGTCTCAAGGATAGATGGAGGCTCCGAAATCCAGCTGGTGGAGAGGATACATTTGTGTTCACAGTGCATGGTTCCTGGTCCAAGCTGGACTATTGGTTGGCCTCCAGTTAGATCTGCCCCTGGACTGTTGCTATCAAGCACCTGGCAAAAACGCTTTCTGACCATTCCCCTGTGCTCCTAGAACTGTGGGCTTGATGTAGGTAATTTAAATTTACTGATTCGAAAATTCTGAATTTTACCGATTCGTTATTTTCGAATCGGTAAATGCTATGTGGGCAAATATTCGGTAAAAAATACAGAATCGTTAAGATTCGGTATTGACCGAATCAGTATTTCCCAATTCAGTAATTGACATTCATTCCTATGGGCCTGGCGGCCCATAGGAATGAATGTCAATTACTGAATCGGTAAATATCGATTCGGTAAAATATGGAAAGAGTCAAGGGTGGCAGGGTGTCATTTTGACACCCTGTTGCACCCCTGAATAGTGCTGGTGTGCACATGTGGCATACATACATGCCCTAAGGGCATGTGTGTCTGCCACATGGCACTGGTGTAAATGCACACATTTGGATTTACAGAGGCACTCCTTATTTACCACCAACTAATAGTTGGTGGTAATAGTTGGTGGTAAATAACAAATCCTTAAGGCACAGAAGCACTCTTCAAAGTGCTTCCTACATGTCATTTACCGATTCGGTAAATCCCGAATCGGTAAATGATGATTCTGTAAACACCGAATCGGTAAATACCGATTCGGTATTTACCGAATCGGTAAATTTGCCACCTACATAGGAAAAGCATATTACCGGTTGGTAACGGACGGTTTCGGCCGTTACCGACCGGTAATAGCCTTTGACATCTGGCCCTGAGTGTCCCTAATAAGGGTGGGCATAGTTGGCGGAGTACCTCTACACGGAATTCTGCGGAATTGATCAAAACCTCAGTGAATTCCGTTCTGCAACTCCATTCCGTCGCACCACAATTAATAAAACAGAAACCTCACATACCCTTGGTAAAACAACAAGTAACTCTATTATTACATGCTAAAATGCATATACTCATCTCACAAAAGTGAAAATGAAAATACAGGAAGCAGTGAGAGAGGTGATGATTGTGATGTCCTCACTAACGTAGGGAGAGACCCAAGCAGATGCATTGAACACAAAGAGCAAATCATGCTGAATGATTGGTGGCGGTCCCGTCCTCCTAGGAACACCCCACGCAGAGTTATGGGCAAAAAGTACAATCCCAACCAAAGGCCCTATAAAGCCCAGTATTAGAATACTCTATTGGGATGTGAATGAATTAGGCACTAAAATAAAGAGGGGAATTGTATTGCAATATGTAAAGAGACAAGCCCCAAATTTGGTGCTCTTGCGAGCGACGCATTTACAGGGCATCTCGTAAGGTGCCTTGAACAGGTCGGGAAATCAATTGTTGGCCCACACACGATACACAAGGGGTTCGAGAAGGGTGTGGATCCTCCTCCGCAATTCTGTCCTCTTTGCGGTGCAGAAAGTGACACATGATACAATGGGTGGATTTGTAAGCCTAAAGGGCACCTGTGAGGGCAGGCCACTTAACATCACTTCCCTTTACATACCGCCTCGATTAAATTCTGCAGCCTTGGGTGATTTGGGATCACACTTGCTTCTCCTTCCTGCGGGGGAGTCGTTAATTGGTGGGGACTGTAATGCGGCCCAAAATAGGGACTTAGACAGACAACTACAGAGGCAGGGAGAGGTTGCAGGGAGAACATTACAAGAGTTCTTTGGGGTATTGGGGCTGGTTGACATCTGGAGAGTTTATAACCCTACATCTATTCAATACACTTTCCACTCAGGAGTACATGGGAGTCTGTCTAGAATTGATTATATATTTGGCAGAGCTGACAAGCTCACTTTGTTCAGGGAGGTGGAACATCTACCTAGAGGCATCTCTGATCATTCACCAGTCATGGTTATATATGGCAGTGGCCCCTCGGCTAAGAAGCATTAGATGGCATGTAACCCCTGGTATTTGCGGATATCGGCTATATGGGAAAAGCTAATTGAGGTGACAGACCATTACTTTAATGAGAATGAAGGTTCAGTGGACTCAGCCTCCACGTTATGGGAGGTGTACAAGACAGTGATTAGAGGGCAGGTTGTGGGAACAATTGCATGACACAAGAAAGAAAAGCATAAACAGCTCCTAGAAACTGAGGAAGAGATCTCCCATTTGGAATGCAAATTGGAGACCTCGCCAACTCCTGATTCCAAACATAGATTGCTCCTAAAACAAAAAGACTATAGAGATATTGCCAAAGAGGCGGCCAGGGCCCACAACCAGGCAATGCAGAGTCGAGTTTATGAAATAGGGGCTAAAGCGAGCAAACTACTAGCATGGTTACATAAATTGGAGCAGGCTTGCAGATGGGTATTTGACCTTGTAACAAAGGGGGTGGATAGACTTAACACCTTGGCTGCTGTGGTTATTTTTCCCCTGTGCTGAAAAATGTAATCACCAATGTTACATGACGAGCTCAGCTCGTCATCAGCACACGACCACCGTGGCTGATGACGAGCTGAGCTCGTCATCAGCATCGAAGGGGTTAAAGATAAGACTAGTATAGCCGAGGCCTTTGTTGAACATCTGGAATTGATATATGAGTCCTCTGGAACGTCCAATTACAAAAAGGCACGTGAGTTGTTGGCTACTCTTAATCTTCCATTCCAGGATGATATGGAGGTAAAAGAATTAGACATAGATCTTACCACAGAAAAGGTGGTAAAGCAATTGGAGCTTTACAATCAAGGAAAGCAATGGGTCGGAGTGCCCTCCCCATTGAGTTATTCAAAATAAATGTTTCCACTGTTACCCCTTACTTAATAGACATGTACAACGAAAGTGTAACCCGGGGGCTTCTCCCCAATACGCAAAGATTGGCCAATGTGGTGCTGATTCATAAATCTGAAAAACTTCAGGAAAACTGGGAATCATACCGGCCAATCTATTGTTAAATCCAGAGGGTAAGATATTAGCAAAACTCCTGGCCACAGGGTTATAGCATTGGCTCCATATGCTGATTCATCCGGATCAGTCCGGTTTCATGCCTGGCAGGAATAATGCATTAAATCTACAACGGACTGTTGGGCAGAGCAGGCACTATAGGAGAGGTGGCAGTCATGTTGCTAGATGCCAAAATAGCATTTGATATGATTAAGTGGCCTTACCTGTTTGCGACACTTGAACATTACGGCTTTGGTCCGAAGTTTCTGGCATGGGAGCAACTCCTTTAAACAGATCCTCTGCCTAGAGTAACAGTCAATGGGGACCGCCCTGCACCTTTTACCTTACAGAAGGGTGCAAGACAGGTCTTCCCGCTTTCCCCCTTGATTTTCGCTTTGGTCCTGGAATCTTTGGCGAATTGAATTAGAGGTGATCCCCTTATAAGGGAGAAAAGAATCTCTGTGTATGCAGACACTATTTTACTGTGTTTGGCCAAACCCCATAACTCTATTTATAGATTGCTACATATATTCACCCTTTGTCACAAATATTCTGGATATACCATTAATTGGGACAAATCACTTATATATATATATATATATATATATATATTGGCTGGGCAGGGTTTTGTACCGCCAAGAGTTTGCGAGGCCAGCTTTCGCTATGTAGGGATATATGCCACTCAGAATCCTGTAGTGTTTTATGATCAAAACTTGGCCCCCCACTTCACCGCCTACAGGATGATGTTAAACATTGGAAGACATTGCCACTTATGTTATGGGGAGAGCAAAGTTTCATAAATTGATGTATTGCAACGCTTCATTTATGCCATACAGAGTACGCTGTACCCAGTCCCGAACAAGTATTTTCAAACTGTGGAATCAGAAGTCTGGACCCCCCTCGCCTAGCATTGCCAAAACTGATGAAAAATTGGTACGATGGGAATAGTGCCCTCCCGACGATTAAAAGTTTCTGTTGGGCCATCCAGTTGGTGGTCACGAACCATTGAGTGCATTGACTGATAACTAATCCAGCCTATACGATGGACAGACATAACATGACACCAGGGACATATCATAGAGCACTGTATGGGGGAAAAACACATAGTCTATTGTACACTCCTACTGTGACTACAGTAATGCGCTGGCAGGTGGCTACGTCCGCTCTGGGATGGAAGAATAAAATTATGCAGGCCACCCCCCTCTGGAGACGGAACAGTTATGGCTTTTGGCAACTCATGCTGGATTTGATAGGTGGGACCTTATTGGGCTCTCAAGGGTCGGAGACGTTTGGGCAGGAGGTAAGGTGATTCCTTTTACAGACCTCCAGGGTGATTATGGGTTGAGTGTGAGGGACACCTTTCGATACCTGCAGGTTAGGAACATCTTGCACTGGGGTAGCCCAGGGGTACAGATCTACCGTCCGCCTCGCCCCTAGAAGACAACCTCCTTGATGATGACCTCAAAAATACAGCAATTTCCCTGACTTATAGAAAAATATTAAATAATACACCTGATACGCTAACGAAGATCAGGGCAAAATGGGTGGAGGAGGTGGGCGTGACGGTGAGGGGAGCACCAGGAAGGAGATCAACCCTGTCAGGTGTACTGCTTGGGGTTGGAGGACCCTTAATAAACATGCACTAAGAGACTATTATTATGCACCAGACATGCTGATTGCTGCACACCTGGACATGTCTGCAGCGCAGGAGTCTGGCACCTTTAACATTCTGCTAATGCAGGTGTCACAAAACTTGGAGATATGTATCTGAATGGGTCACTTTTATCCTTGGCAGATTTTCAGGCTGGTCAAACATACAAAGCAATGCCTGGTTTCACGTATACTCAACTGCACTTGGCAGTGCGTTCATTGTACCCTGAGTTACCTCTAGAGCCCATAATAGTGAAAACATTACAGGTGGTTTTAATGGGGAGGGAAAGTAAAGGGCTGATCACTAGATTATGCAATGAGTCCCCTCGCATCCATCGAGCGCCAACACAACCTCAACATCATCTCCTACGCAGACGACACCCAGCTGATCCTCTCCCTCACCGAAGACTCAAACACCGCCAAAACCAATCTACACGAAGGAATGAAAGAAGTAGCCGAATGGATGAAGAACAGCCGTTTAAAACTTAACTCGGACAAAACGGAAGTCCTCATCTTAGGATCATCCCCCTCTGCCTGGGACAACTCATGGTGGCCACCGGCCCTGGGTACAGCACCCATACCTACAGATCACGCACGTAACCTGGACTTCATCCTAGACTCCTCCCTCTCGATGACCAGACAAGTCAACGCCGCCTCATCTTCATGCTTCAACATACTACGCATGCTTAAAAAAATCTTCCGCTGGATCCCCACCGAAACAAGAAAGACAGTCACCCACGCCCTGGTCACCAGCCGACTGGACTATGGAAATGCCCTGTACGCCGGGACCACAGCCAAACTACAGAAAAAACTCCAATGCATCCAAAACGCCTCAGCCAGACTCATACTGGACATCCCCCGCCATGCTCACATCTCCGGTCACCTGAGGGATCTCCATTGGCTCCCTGTCAACAAGAGAATAATGTTCCGTCTCCTCACCCACACACACAAGGCCCTTTACGACCTAGGACCCGAATGCCTCAACCCACGACTCTCCTTCTACACACCCACCCGCCAACTACGATCATCCAATCAAGCCTTCGCCGCAATTCCGCGCGTCCACAGATCCACCATGGGAGGAAGATCCTTCTCCTGCTTAGCGGCCAAACCTGGAATTCTCTCCCCACTCACCCCCGACTCACACAGAACCACCTCTCCTTCAGAAAACAACTAAAAACCTGGCTATTCGATAAGTAATGCACCCACCCTCCCTCAAGCGCCTTGAGACCCTCTGGGTGAGTAGTGCGCTATACAAATTCCTGAACTTGAACTTGAACTTGAACTTCCCAAAGGGAAAATGACTGGTCGAGCTCCTCATTGTTTGATAAATGGAACAAAGAGCTTGAAGTTGTCTTGTCCTGGGAAAATTGGGAGTCCTGCTGTGATCTGACTGGGCACCTGTCTGCTAATTGTAATCTTCACATTATGCACTTTAAATATCTGCATCAGCTGTACTTAACCACTGTGCAATTGTTAACATTTCGACTGCAGGAAGATGCAAGATGCACTAGATACGGGCAGGATGGGGCTGAATTTATGCACTTGGCATGAGGCTGTGTTGCTATATATAGTTTTTGGCAACATGTCGTGAAGGCACTCACCGACATACCTCTTGAAAGGATTGATGGCACCCCCGAACTGTGTTTGCTAGGGTTGCTAAAGAAGGTTAAACCATGCAATAGACACATTGTTGCTACATCTACACATTGCATTGGGGTGCCAAGTCGGGGCCCACCTTGGTGAAGTGGATTACAGATCAAGTGTACTTCAAAGAGCAATTGGAGGTATATGCTGATGAGCTACCACTGTCCTCTAGGGCTAATGGCTTTTGGATGCCACTGACCACGTACCTGCCGGAACATCCTGACTTGTCATAACTGTCGATTGATACTTGTATGTATGGGCTGTAAGATCTGCCAGGCAAATCTGTTGTGCACTTCTTTACATATGGTTATCGTGCATATAGGGTCTGCCTTTTGTTTTTTTTTGTGGGTCTGGTTTGGGGGTGGGTTGGAAGGGGGTAAATGAAAAAAGTGTCTGCATTCTGCTTGTCATTCTTCTGATGTGCAGTGTGGGCCCTTTGGCATGCTGGACTTTGAAATGCAAAAAAAAAATGTTTTAAATAGCTTAGTTATTTGTTTTGGGTTAGTAAAAAGCTATGGATTACTCAATTCACCTAGGGTACTTTTGACATACTAAATCCACATAATATTGTGACTATATTCCAATGTCAATCAATCTTTCATGATCAATCTATTTAGATCCAGTTCTTTTTTTAACCAAACTTTCATCCATAATAGTATAGGGTGAACTTTGATGAGGGCCGAGATATATTTAATCAATATAACACAATCATCATATACTTACGGCATAAAACACATTTGGAAATATTACTAGCAGTACTAGGTCCACTCGTATTGTTATAATATCAAGCGTATGCACACCATAGACAATTCATAATGTAACCCCCCCACCCCCCACAGGAAGAGAGATTACCCCTATGCATTGAAACATGCTCCCCAGGCCCACCATGCCAATTTTGATGAGAAAGTCCTACACTATTATTATATCATTATAGGGTGCATCCCAGGTAACAATGATATCAAAGATATGTACATACATGAAATGAGAACACTTTTTAGAAGCACAGCAGGCCAGAACCACGCAGTTCAACCTAATGTCAAGTGTATTGTGCTTTTGGCATGAAATCAATGTATAAAGCTCACTGCCGGATCGTGTCGTCAATCACAGGTGGTCCGCAGAATCTCAATCCCACTCACACACACTCACTCTGCACCACTACATGATAGGTATCAGGCTAGTCAATACGGAACGTTCTTACACATATGCACTCAGCCCCCTAATGCTGTGCTACTAGTACCCAGCAGATCAATAGATCTCACTCTGCAGACTCCATGCCCCAGCCTTCCTCCACCCTCTGGTTCACCCCAATTGTCCTATGTCCCCAGATGGAAGATAACCAGACTCACCTCCCATACAGTAGGCAGCACGTGGGTGAAGTCACACTTAGTCTGGGTCCTTGCGAAACTGGTGGGGATATGTAGCAATTTTTAATTAGGAGGTAGACATAAACAAGCAGGTTTAGCTGCCACAGGTCTCAAAACACAATGGAGTCACATAGTCTCTTGAGCTGCTTCCAAACTGTCTCAGAAGTGTTCTTTCAACCCAGTCAATCTCTCTTGCATCTACATGGTGCCTAGATATCTTAAGGAGGGGGAAGGTGTAGAGAGGGCAGTTGGTCCACCGCGATGAGGGTCAAAACGAGAACAACCAATGAATTGGGAGAGAGCCTATCGGTAAGAGAAGACAAAACGAGTGGTACACGATGATTAGGGTCGTGCCCAGGCAATGCAGGACCAGTGCATTTGTGTGAGTTGGTATGGGTGACACCAGACACTTCAGGTCTCCAAAATGTAGAGTTGCAATTCCATACCTCCCTGGAAATGAGGCACAATGACTGGGGCACATTGAGAAGGGTTGCACCAGGCAATTCCCGTCACACACAATGAAGAGTTGCAATTCTGTACCTCCCTGGAAAGGAGGCAGAAAGTCTGGTGCAAAATGATACTGGTTGCACCAGAGTAGTCAGGTGCACAACCACAGGCTCAAATTCAGCACATCCACATGAGCTAGAATGAGGCACTACTACAAGTACATCCCTACCTCTGAGGGTTGCACCCTGTGCATTGGACACAGCCCATGTTCGAGGGAGATTTATTACGGGGCAAAAGGACAATGGGCTGAGTGCAGGACTCTGAGAGCCTGCAGGGAATGAGCGAGGGTGTGAGCTAGGGACAAAAGGTGCACCTTAATTTTTGCCGGGGTGTCCAGTAACGCTTGCTCTATAAATAGAGAGAACAGATATGTGAGCCATGGAAACTGAGGCTGAAAGTTTAACAGTTTTATTAAAAAGATGCAACTTCAAGAAACTTCAAAATAAAGGTAAAAAAATCACAAAGTTCTGAATCCAGTGCTCGGCATTCTCATATAGCCACATGGATCAGATTGCATTTACTACATGAACATTTTAAACAGTTAGAGAGAATCTAAACCTTAAAGACACATTTATAACTTGAGGTAGAATACATTCATAATGCACAGTACATTTTCATCTGGGAATACTCACATCTGCCTATAAGTGAGAAATCCGGAAATTACAATCTGAAAACTTTAAATGTAAAAAGAAGAAAAAAGGTTGAAAGAGAACATAGCAAATATAACATTTCATATGGCAGAATAAAGAATAGAGCAGCACATTTAAGATAAATGAACAGGAGCTCTTGAGTAGCCCTTGGGAAAAACTCACTGCCTGTCACTTATGTACAGACGAGGAGTGGTTCAACGATGTCTCTGTGGACCCCTTTTTATATTTTTTAAGGCAGTGAGAAGTCTATAGTAACGTCATCTCACGCCACCCCATGCCACTTCTCCTACCTGCGTCACTTATGGGATTGTGCTTTGTAATTTTGTCTCCATACATTTGTGCAGCCCTTCCTGTTACTGTGGTACGTAAGCTGGGCTAAAGGTCATGCCTCTTAGTCTGGGTTCCTGTCATAAATCTGCATTGGACAACAGAAAAATGTGTTATTGTGTAAAGGGAACATTGCATTGCACAGCGTTAGAATTCGTGATATCAGAGTAACCACCTTTTGTCTAACTGAAGTTTGGCTCAAAACTATTCCACGCTTGCGGCTCAATTAACTATTCCACGCTTGCGGCTCAATTAGACTGTGCTGCATGTCCGTATAAATAACCCTGTGTTTTACGAAAATTACTCCTTTCTGATACAAATTAATCCACTCTACTGCCGAACTATAGTTCACCAGGTTGCGGTACAAAATTGACAACCCGATTCATACACACAGGAGCTACACGGATTTACAAATAGGCGCAGCACAAGTACCTTGTCCAACACGATACTGTGATCGAGTTATAACCACCTTATACCTGCAGCATTACAATTGAGATTGCAACTTTTCTATACAGATCATAATTGACATCAGTCCTGAAGATGGTTTCTGAAATTACTATTTAGGAAACGGAAACGTCGACCTTTCATCTTATCCCTGTCTTGTTTGATTCACTTTGATTTGGGATAGGTGTTCTTAGGTTCTGTTGAGTCACTTATTAATTTATTTGTGTGTGTACCCACAGACCTAAGTATTTTCTGTATTTTCACTTATCTGTATATGAATTTATCTTTCCAAATGACTTTTTGATAAAATTATATCTTTTGAATACACCTTTGTGTCTGTTGTTAATATGTTGTTTATATGTTTTGACCTAATAGAGGCTTCATATCTAATCAAAAATTATTTTGCTGAATTGATTGTTGACAAGGTATATTTATTTATCCTTTAAAACATTTTTGAATCAGAAACACTTTCGAAATAAATTCCCTTGAAGGCACCTTTACCCTTCTTCATAATTACCCAAGCCTCAAGGGTATTTTGAGTTGCCCACTTTTTGTTGATCATTAGTGGACCGCAGCACCCATTATGCCACCTCTAGTGACGACAGTGAAAACATGACTGAAGACTTACGATTATAGTCTGGCTGAGGAGTTTTAAAACTGCAATTCAACCTGTCAAAATTAACCCTTGTGAAAGGTCAAAAACTTCCTTTTAAATATCCTTCAGTAACTCAAAGGTAAGCCTTATAAGCCCTAAAGCAGGGTGGATGTTATTAAAAAAGTAGGACAACTAGAAGTATAACGTTACGCCTGTCCTTACATTGAAAAAGCCCCAAAATGTCTTTTCACTACAGAAGGATTGACTGTTCCATAGGAAAGCAATGGGACACAATATTTACATGTAATAATGTTATCACCGCATTGGAAACACTACCAAATTCCATTTTTGAACTTTTTGGAATATTTCTTACACACCCAATTTACTGGTCGAGTCTGATATTCAATAACCATTTTGGAAAAGGTACTTTGAGGAAATTACCTTTTCCCTGCCTAAAGTATATTCTCTTTTTGGCCTTTTGCAAGAGTTCACAATGTATATCTGGCAGCTGAGTAACCCCCTAATGATGGGGAAAACTGCTCCCTCATAAGTGAGGTACCCTATTTATCGCAAGACTTAGGGGAATGCTGGGTGGAAGGAAGTTTGCGGCTCCCTGCAGATTCCAGAACTTTCCATCAGAGAAATGTGAGGAAAATGTGTTTGTTTAGTCAAAGTTTGAGGTTTGCAAGGGATTCTGGCCAAAACAGCTTGGAAAGAGCCATGTAAGTCACCCCATGCTTGATTTCCCTAGGTGTCTAGTTAAAAAAAATTCACAGGTTTGCTAGGTTCCCCTAGATGCTGGCTGAGAGAGGGCCCAAAATCCACAGCTATGCCTTGCAAAAAACGGGTTGGTTTTGAGTGGATAAGTGTGATGTCTCTATGTTGTGCTTTGAGCCATTTCCTGTTGCAGGCACTAGGGCTACCGACACACTTAAAGTGCTTTTTTATCAGAAGACTTAGAGGAATGCTGGATGGACGGAAGGTTGTGGCACCTCGCAGATTCCAGATGTTTCCATCACAGAAATCGGTGGAAAATGTGTGTTTTTTTGTCAAAGTTTGAAGTTTGCAGAAGATACTGGTTAAAACAACCTGGTGAGAGCCATGCAAGCCACCTCATCCTAGATTCCCATCAGGTTTGCTAAGTTTTCGCAGGTGCCGGTTGAGCTAGGGCCCAAAATCCACAGCTACTCACTTTACAAACAACGGGTCCATTGTGAGTGGAAAAATGTGATGTATCCATGTTGTGTTTTGGGCCATTTCCTCTCGCATGCATTAGGTCAATCCACACAAATGAGGTACCACTTTCATTGGGAGACCTAGGAGAATGGGAGTTTGTGGTTCCGCATAGATTCCACAACTTTCCATCACAGAAATGTGATGAAAATGGTTTTTTTTCCGTCAAAGTTTGAGATTTACAAGGGATTTGGGTAATAAATCGTAGTGAGAGCCACACAAGCCAACCCACCCTGAATAGCACTAGGTGTCTAGTTTTTAAAAATTTACAGGTAGGCTAGGTTTCTCTAGGCACCAGATGAGGTACAATTGAAAATCTAGAGCTACTCACATTGAGAAAAAAGGGGCCATTTTCATTGGAAAAATAGGCCACACCCATGTTGCATTTTGGGCTGTTTCCTCTCGTGAGCAGTAATTATACCTACACAAGTGAGGCACCATTTTTATCAGGTGCCTTGGGGCATTTCCATATGGAATTTTGTGGATTGTCACAGATTCCAGAACTTTCCATCACAGAAATGTAAGGAAAAGGTGTTTTTTTGTCAAAGGTTGAGGTTTGCAAGGGATTCTATGTAAAACATCCTGGTGGGAGCCATGTAAGTTACCCCATTCTAGATTCCCTAGATGTCTAGTTTTCGGAAATGTACAGGTTTGCTAGATTTCTTTAGGTGCCGGCTGAGCTAAGGCCCAAAATACTCAGATACCCACTTTGCAAAGGAACAGTCCCCTTTGAGTGGAAAAATGTGATTTCTACATGGTGCGTTTTGGGAAATTTCCTGTCATGGGCACTAGGCCTACCTGCACAAGTGAGTTACCATTTGTATCAGAAGGCATGTAGGAGTATAAAATAGTATGATATTTGTTATTACCAATTGGATTTCACTGCATTTGTGCCTTCCAAATGCAAGCCAGTGTGTAAGAAAGAAGACATTTTGAAAAGTACTCTCTATGCTAGTAAAGGTACCCAAACATTCAGAAATATACAAATACCCAGAGCTCCTAAACTCCACATCTTATGCCCATTTCAGAAATACATAAATGTCCTTGATGCCCATTTTTCAGTCTAGATAGGGCACCATATAAATTGCTCTATACTCGGTACACAAAGAACAACCTTTGTAAAGTGGAGCTCAGTTGTTGGCTGTGAATACCTTGGGTTCTTGGAAAACCAAGAAACCCTATATATGCCCACAACCGGAGGGGTCTAGTGGATGTAATTGTTTGTTGCTTTTGTAAATTGGCTGTGGTGACAAAAGGTTTTAGATGAAAATGTTATCACAGATGGCTTTTTATTTTCTACTCATTTTCAGTATTTCTTTATTTCAACAGTTAGTTTATTTGGAAAAACCTTAAGGGAGCTATGCATATAACCCCTAGATGAATTCAGAATGTTGTCTAGTTTTAGGAAATCCATAGCTTTTGTGTATCACCCATGGGTTTCACACTGGTTTTCACCATAAACTCGAAGTAGGTGGCGAGCACAAAAAATTGAAAAATGGGATAGCTCTTTGGAAAATGTTAAACTGTGGTAAAAAATGTGTGTTTTTTTTTTAATACAGCTTTTTTTTTAATACAGCTCAGCATGTTCCTGAAAGCTCAGCAAAATGTTTGTTGATATCATTTTTAGAAAAGAAATAAACATACTTTTCCAGAGCACTTTTTCCTATTTTCCGCAAAAACTTTTCTCCGTCCCCTCCAGGGGAATCCACAAACTGTGCATACTATTAAAATCCCCAGGACGTTGAAAAAACAGGGAAACAAATTTGGCATGGATACCTCATGTGTAAGATAGTTATGGAGCCCTATAGGTGGACTACCCCAAATAGCCAAAAATGGGCTGAGCACTGGGAGGTAGTGTTAGGCCCTGCAGCTAAGGAGTTACGGTGGCAAGACAAACATGCTGTTCACTGAATGACCAACTGCAGAAAATAAATATTATTTGGAGTGTCACAGTGCTGGAAAGGCAAGAAGATGTTATTTGCCAGCTGCCAGGTAAATATCAGAGGATAATATTTAGTTGGCTGATGTATGTGTAGTGGCCGTCTGTGTGCAAATTAGGCAACAAGGTATCAGTGTATGGGTGTTCGCACTGAAAGGGCAGATGCTTCTGAAATATTGAGGAGCGACCCTAGAGTTTTGAGTGAGTTTAATAATTTTGATGGCAGGCACAGTTGCAGGATATAGATTCCTTAGGCCCACTGTGTGCGAGTCCAAATACGTGAAAGTCAAGGGGTGCTACTGAACATGACGGGGGAGTGCTGGTTAAGTCACAAATTGGTTTAAGCATAGTGAAATCACATATTGCTGCAGAACTGAGGAACATCAGTCGAGACAATATTGTACCTAAGGTGTACAGAATGGAGGGGCACTGATAGAGTTGTGCATGTGTCTTAGTGCTGCAATGAGAGTCAGCAGCAAATTCAGAATTCTGTGTATGTGCGAATGTAAGCATTGTAGTATCAGCACTGACGGACATTGATTTACATCAACCTATAAATATGTTTTCTTTAATTTATTGTCTAGCCTGTTGTGTTCAATTTATGCCTTTAAAAAGTGGGCAGGTTTCTAGATAAAGCACGTTACCAACTAGTATAAATTACAACATTTATTTATAAGGATCAACTCAAAACACAAAGTTATTTTTGGTTGATTTTAAATTTCAGGCCTACTTCAAAAGTGGTCGGCCCCCAGGAGCCTGAGAAACCACCCTATTAGAACATCATATACACACATTTTTACAGCAAGAGTTCTTTTTAAAGAAAAAGGGACTTGAATACATTTTTAAAGTCTTTGATAACTGTTGAAAAGTGTTACTTCTGAGGTAGTTTGTGTCATCGGGGGCGAAACACACCCTCCCATGCTAATCTGTATGTACAACAACATATCAAAGAAGACAGGAGCTGTGAAGGAAGCACTCTTCACAACAGGTACTACTTGAACAGTCAAAGGGGAGGCACACACTAGACTCTGGTGCACTAGAATGAGGGTTGAAGGCTTCGGTGGTGTAGACATTTGATATTGAAGTCTCTGCAGGTGGGAGTATGTTATTTGGTGTTGCAGTCACTAGCATTTGATAATCAAAATACTTCAATACCTACCTACCAGACTTTCAGGCTAATAATCAATGTCTTGGGACAGGAGAGACTTTGGCGCTTACACAGGTTTCAGGACAGAACAAAACATGTTAGAAAATGTGTTAACTCGTTACACAAATGTAAGGCCAAATACCAAATGTTCTTATTTTCTTGTTTTATAAGATTTGAAACTTCTTAATATTATAATAATTCTAATGTTCCTACTTGCTTGCATTTGAAGCAATCCTTATATATTGAAGAGTGCACACACACAAACAATAACATTCCTCACATGTCTTTTTGAATACCTGCTGATTCTCTTCCTTTACGAGTTTGTTTCTCTCTGAGACATACCTCTGTATCTGTTATCACATCTCTAATCTTGTGATCCCTCACACACTCACTTCTATCCCGTTTGTAGCTAATTGTGTCCCACTCTCTTTACCCCAATTGTATCCTATCACTCTCTCTACCATCACTCTTTCTATTTCTAATCTGCCATCTCCGCGCCTCTCTTCTGCCTAGCTGTCTGGATCTCTCCCCTATCTATCTTCCTTTCCCCCTTCTGCCTCTCTATCTTTTCCTACTTTAAACTCTCTGTTCCTTCCACCTCACTCTTCACCTTCACTCACCCTTATTCTCCCTCCTTTCCCCTCAACAGAGGCAGTGGCAGACACTTATCACTGCAGGGTCCAGAGCATGTGCAGAGCCAGCAGGATAGAGGTCAGGGGAAGAACAATACTGGCCTCCCATGGGGAGGTCATTTGACCTCCTCACACCTCACCTGGGCACCAGAGAGGCCGCTTAGGCCATTTTCACCACCTCAACCCTGCCCTTCATGGACTCAATGTCTCAGCTGGGCAGGCTGGCGGGGTGGGGAGGATTTGAACGGCCAAGTGTGTCAGAAGAAAGTCAAACCCCAGTTGGAGGCCAAGGAGTGAAAATGGCTCTTTTTACCTGGGTTCCTCCTTGGCCGGTCAGGAACAGGCCCTCGCCAATGTCCCTAATACGAACAGGTGGACCCAGCATCGACACCTGGCAGGGGGGTGGTGAGGATAAGGAGAGCTTCCATTTGGGTAGGAATGGAGCAGTGGCCCTCTTGCCCTTACGGCATGCCTCCAATAGGCCACCACAGCTGAATAATACTATAAGACAGCAAACATGCTGCCAAAAAACGACTCACAGTTGGTCCTCGTGCTCCAGTCCAGTGCCTAACTTATCAATCTGATCATGAGTATCGGTACTCTCCCTCACAGTGGAGAAGTGCCGGTACTCGGCTTGGCAAAAATAAGAAGTGTTGGTACTCAGTACCGGTGATTACTGGCCCATTTAAAGCACTGATCCTGGAGTCTTTGGTCTCAGCTATTACCAATGCTTAACACTGAGTTACACCTCGCCCACTCCACGCCACCCCAACGAACACTCCTTGGGTACTGGCAGCACACAGCACTGGAATCTCCCTCTCCATACCTTTAGCCGAACCCTGGGAGCTCCACAAAGATAGTTGTAGCCAGTTGCGTGCCAGTAACACTACATACCATGCTTTCGGGACCCCTCCCCACAGGCCTAAAAGCACCCTTGCCGATTCCACTGGGTATTGCTTAACAAATCAGTAAGTTACACTTTGTTCCTTAAAGGGGGCAAGAGGAGCCTCTTTTTATAGTTCTAAACACAACTCTTCATTATAGCAAATTCTCTAAGAAGTATATTGATGGACAGTGGATGTGCACAGGACTGCTGCAAGGATTTTTAGCACTCCAGACAAAACAGCATTTGGATGTTGGTATGCTCCATGCACTCCCGCTTCCCCCAGCATTTTCAAAGCCAATAGGAGTGGCTTTCATGTGATAAACCACATTCGTGGATGCAACACATGCCAACAGCATTGCATGTAAATATAATTTGTGGATGTCTGTGTTCACAACATTTGGCACCTTAAAGCCAGACCTATTAGCTTTGCCAGTGCTTGTTTAGAAGTATGAGAGTGGAACGAGAGGGGAGTGTTTGTGTAGGGGGGAGGGGGTGTAACTCTTTGAAAGATTTAACAGTCTCACATAAATATGGATTGCGCGAGCCCCCGAGGTGCTGCACAGTGGTGTCTGTGCAGCCTTCGGATCTCCACCCGCGGTACTTACCGTAGACAGCCTGTCCAAATCTCTTTAGCTCTAATGACCTTTCCGGCGCGGGAAACTCTTTAATTTTTTTTTTGCTTTACACTTCAAACCCTGACCCTGCGGAATTCATCACCTGCCCTCATTATTTCTCGTCCCAGCACATCAGCCTTTCTTAATCTTGTTAATATTCCGATATGAAATGATTTATCCTGCAATGTCCCCTGTGCTCGTGGCTCGCAACTGCTGACAGGAACCGCTGCCATTAGCTCGACAGGGGGACCCGGTGTCGGCTGATTTGTCCTCCTGCTCTAACCATTTCTCCCTTTTTGTGCTGTGTACTTTGACAGCTTCTTCTAAAGGGCTGGATTTGCACATCAGCAACGGGTTTTACGAGCTCATTTATAAAACTGACAGAACCAGGTCCTTTCCCAGTTTGAGGTTTTTGTTTACCTCAATTTCCATTTCGTGAAGGCGGCTGCTGTGCTTGCTTTCAGAGCCCGGTGCACTCGCAGGGAGTAGTCCGCTCTGCCAGAAGATGCATTTATTTTGCACGCGCACTTGATCTATTCCTATTGCTCTCTCCTCATGATTGCTGTCTCTTAATCCTTTGTAGTCAGCATATTTCTCAAATGTGTCACGAGCCTGCTCTAATTAGAGTCCTCATCCCCTCTCCACAGAGTTGGGGATTGCTTTTATCAATCATAAAGAGAACTGGGGTTTTCAGTGTCCCTGCTGCGTTCAGAGACATTACTTATGCTTCAAGGAAAGCTCTCAGATTGCACATCCTGCTGTCTGAATCTTAACTAGATTTATGACAAGCAAATTGTCACTGATGTGTACACCTCCCCATTACTTGTAATGCAAGCTTCCCTAATGTGATGTACAACACATAAACAAAGATGTCCATGCACTGAAATCACAAGGCTGTTCTCCCACAGTATTCAAGCTGAAATATTGGCCTGACTACAATTTCCTCTTCAAAATACCATCATGTCCTAGTTAAGACTAGTAAATAAACTCTGAGCTAATATTGACTTCAAAATAATTCCCTGTCGAGTTCAAATGATTGACTTCAAAATAATCTCTTGTCCTAGTTAAAATTAGTTAATAAACTCTGAACTAATATTGACTTCGAAATATCCGCATATCGGCGTTAAAATGATTGACTTCAAAATATACCCGTGATCGAATTAAAATTAGTAAATAAACTAATAACTTGAAATCATTTTGTTAACTGATATTATGGTCACAATATATCTGCAGTTCATTGTCTATTGCAACAACGATATCGGGATGTGCAACTGGTAACAATGTTTGTTTCTGACAGTGGTTTATTTGCAAGTAAACTAGTTATATCGTGGAAACAGTATCGTAGTGAACTCAAGACACTATGAGGTATATTTAGTAGGAAATGGCACTTTGGTGCAAGTGTGTGTGTGTTGAAGGGATGATTGCTTATGTGCAGGAAGGGACACCTTCCTGAGCATAAACAGAATGGACATCTTCCTGCACATAAACCATTTTTAAAGGCGAAAGAGCAAGAATGAGGACACTCATCACTTGTGCCTTTCAAACAGGTACCTGTGTGAAAGAGAACGATATTTACAAAGCAGCGTTAAGCCACTCAAAATGGTTTAACACCGCTTTGTAAATATGGAGCAGGGCATTGTGCTTTCAGAACACTGCAAAAAGACATGTTACAGTGGTGCAATGAGCTTGTAAATATGCCCCTTATTTGTTGGCAGTCATGTGAGCTGTAGTCAGGGCCACTGGCACTATGCAACAGGGGTGGACAAAATTATGCTGAAGCGTTGACTACATTATGGGATAAGAAAAGCTAAATTATGCGGTGTGATGCAGCATACTTTTCGGTAGTTTTATTTCGTCATTTTTACGCATGCTATTATTCTCTGGGAAATGGTTTCACCTCATTAGTACCAACACACAATTACAGCAATAAGCATCAGAAAGATGACCAGCCAACCATTGCAAAAGGCTTCCACTTCGCTGCAATTTGTGTAGCAATGTTTTTAGTAATTTTTGACCCATTAGAGCTAAAAACATGTTTTTGTTAAAATCTGCAGATTATGCAGCAGGTGATGGATTATATGGTAAATATGCCAAAGCCATAATTATACAGAAACACTGATGATGATATATAGTCAAGGGCATTGACTATATATCATCATGAGCTCGGCCGAACCCCTATCCCTGCCACCGAGGTTAAAAACCTAGGGGTCTGGTTAGATTCTAAACTTAGTTTTGTCTCTCACACTTAGAAAACCGCTGCCACGTGCTTCAGGACTATTCGTAGGCTCAGACCCATTTTTAAATTTTTTGATGCTCCAACCAGACAGCTTACTGTACAAGCTACAATTTTGTCCAGGTTGGACTACGCGAGTTCCCTTCTGCTGGGAGCTAATCAGGCCGAACTTTCCAGACTTCAACGTGTTCTAAACGCTGCCGCCAGGGCTCTGGTAGGCTTGCCGAGATTCTGTTCGACTAAAAAAACCTTCTATAAACTCCATTGGCTCCCTGTTGCTCAGAGGATTAAGTTTAAGTCTCTTTGCCTTTCGTTTAAAATTCTGAAGCACTCCTCTCCTCAGATCTTGGAGCATTTTATCTTGCCGTATGCACCCCTGCGGTCTCTAAGATCTTCAGGACTCCATCTGGTCACAGTCCCGCGCTTCAAGAGGGCTAGGGCCGGTGGCCGCTCTCTCAGAGTGCTTGCTGCCAGGCTATGGAACTCTCTTCCTGTCCATATCCGCGCTATTGACGAACTTCTGGTCTTTAGGAAGGCCATAAAAACCTTCCTTTTTCCTTCGGATTCCTTGAGTTGTTATGGTTGTGTCTTTGGTACTGCTTGTGTCCGGCTTTTTGTCCATTATAGCGCCGGGACGCCCCTCTGCTGGGGCAGCTGCGCGCTCTACAAATCCGGCTAACATAACATAACATAACATTGTGAACCATTTGCTTCCTCAACTGCAGCAGGGGCGAACAGTGGACTCACAGGGATATTATTTATGTTCCCTCTCAGCTTTGATCTTTGATTTACAGTTCTTTGCTCAGAAGCTAATACATTCTATAGGATATGATGGCAGAGCTGTGAGGAAGGGCAGAGGGATGCCAGAAAAGTTAAGCACAATAAAGCTGTCATGTGAAATTATATAACTGGCAAAGAAAAAAATAGAGAGGCAAATGGGGTTTGCAAGCAAGGCAGATGGAAAGAAGACAATGAAAATAAAGACTGAAGGAAGGGAAAGAAAGTAACATTGAAGGGAGCAAGGGTGACAAGAAAGATGTGAGGATAGGACGATGGATTGTAAGAAGATGAAAGGTAGAAGGGTAGAAAGAAAGAGTGAAGAAAAGATGCATGGCTGGTTGTAAGCAATACACAATGCTATTCAATACATCATAAGGCTTCTTTTAAAAAAATGTCTGTTTCATGACCGACAAATTCTCCAGAAAGGAAGATGCTTGCTTACTTTTCAACCTCACCTCCATTCAGAATGTTAATATTGGTGAATTTGGTCAATGTACACCATAATTTATGTAAAATAACAATGTCAATGCCAGTAAATATGATTGTGATGTACACCATGACAAATGTATGGATAATAAATGTGTTATCAATGAATGCCATGTTATTTGTACACTTAGGGGCCGATTTGGTAAAATCCCTTTACAAATAGCCATATGAAGCATATTTCCCGTACGAATCGTACCCGTAAACGTCCCCGTACATATGATGAAGTACGATTCGGATCCAAAGCAGATCTCCGTACGAATCGTACTGAAACCGTACGACTAAAAAATACGTCCGATTGGCATCCGGAACACGCAGTATGCGACGTCCGTACGTAATTAAGCTTCAGTTTCTGGCCCAGCAAGTACGATTCATCTCTGCGACACTCCGTACGACTCTTTTTCTACGTGAGCTCAAAATGTCCGGAAAAGCAGAGTCCGACCCAAACTGCATCCCCACACGCGACGAACACGCCATGAATGCCGGGGTACAGTGCATACACACGCCATGAATTCCGGGGTACGGTGCGTACACGGGGTACGGTGCATACACACTCCATGAATGCCGGGGTATGGTGCGTACACACGTCATGAATGCCGGGGTACAGTGTGTTACACACGCTCACGTATGGCTCAATTACAATAGTGATACGACTCACTCATATGCGATGTTTTCCGTACAAATCGCATTCTGATTCCCCGGTCTGGATCGTACTTGTCGGGTCGTACAGCATGTTTACGATTAGTATAGTTCACTTTGAGGGTCCGTGTCGTATGGATTTTCCCTTGCTATACGTACGGTCCGCAACAATTCGGTCGTATATTTTTCCTACGTAACGTACTATGGGATTCGGACGGTAATTGGACGCGTCGTACGGAAAGGGCTACGGATTCGATTCAGTCGTACGGATTAGTTTACCGAATCGGAATCGGCCCCTTAATAACAAACTCCTATCATTCCTGTCAAATTCACTCGAGATGACCTCCCTGTCAACCTGAGTAAGAGATAAATGGTCAGATAGGCTCTGTGATGCAAACCCAAGCATTCCGATTGATAGGTCATAGGTATGGTTACACTTTGCCCAAAGACAAATGTGCGAAGAGGGAAAACCCAGATTGCTTTCACAGATAGGCAGCTACACCACGAGAGTTCAGAGGAGATTGGCCCCAATAAAATGTGTTTGTCCAAAGGTTTGCATGTTTCCATAATACCACATATTCAGATGCCATATGTAGTTAGGAATACTCAGCCAATCAGAGTACAGTATGCACACCATACCCAGTGATCAAGCGCTCCCCATGATGGACATCTGGCCATGTACACACTGGGCCAAATTGGGGCTCCACAAAGTCGAAACCCACCTGTGCCCCTTAACAGATGATTGAATGTATGGATCATGACTAGATCTGGATTTACATATTCTACAAGCATGTGTAATCAGTTTATTGTACTTTAAGAACTATATATAATACAGACAAAAACCTCTGTACATCAAGACAATCTTCAGACACAACTCTATTGCTGCTCTAATGGATGCTGCGTTTAATTAAACTAACTTGCTCCTGTTTTGCCAAATGCCTCTTGTCTTTTCATTGTTTCAAGGAAAATTCCTAACCGAGCAACAAGAGTATTACTTATCTATTTTTTTTGCGGTTTTAATGCGGGAACTTGACTTAAAGTGATTGGAGTGCTTTACATGAGCATCAGTTACATTGCACAAGGACAGATTCATTTTTTTGCCCAGAATCATAGAATTTTGAGCCGAGATCATGATTCAAACCCAGACCAGGTGAAGTTCTGTAGTCACATGCAAAAAAACTCTTCAGCGCTATGCAGAGTTCCATGAGGGAGCAGAGTTGCTCACCACGCCGGTTTGCCTGACATTTCCCATCATACGCAACACCAAATGTGTTCTCGTGCCGGAAGTCACACACAATCGGCACAATGTGGTTCACATCGGGAATGTCTGCAGTAATGGCAGAGCATGCACCTGGCTGTGTGCCACAGCTCTAGAGTCAATTGCAAACAAAACAGGTGATCGACAGAATGTGGATCAATGTCACACATTCACCCCAGTCCAAAGATCTGGGCCCAAATCCATCGTTTTTTTGCACTCCACACCACCCTGGGTTAGACAATGGCGATATGCAAATCAGCTCTGACCCTGTGCCCCATGGGAACAGTCCAGTCCGAACTACAAAAGCCATGTCCTTCCCAGAATGGAATCAAGCATCCGAGGACCGGACCGGTTTCGAGGTAACACCTCTCATCAGCCCGGCTAGCTTGACTCCAGTGGTGTGGAGTGCCTGGGACCCACGTCTGAGCATCCCCAGCGCACTTATGGCGGCAATTGGAAACAAAACAGGTGATGGACAGAATGTGGATCAATGTCACACATTCACCCCAGTCCAAAGATCTGGGCCCAAATCCATCGTTTTTTTGCACTCCACACCACCCTGGGTTAGACAATGGCGATATGCAAATCAGCTCTGACCCAATGTGATCCTGTGTCACACATTGATCCACATTCGGTCCATCACCTGTTTTGTTTGCAATTGCCGCCCTAAGTGCGCTGGGCATGCCCAGACGTGGGTCCCAGGCCCTCCACACCACTGGAGTCAAGCTAGCCGGGATGATGAGAGGTGTTACCTCGAAACCGGTCCGGTCCTCGGATGCTTGATTCCGTTCTTGGAAGGACATGGCTTTTGTAGTTCGGACTGGACTGTTCCCATGGGGCACAGGGTTAGAGCTGATTTGCATATCGCCATTGTCTAACCCAGGGTGGTGTGGAGTGCAAAAAAATGATGGATTAGGGCCCAGATCTTTGGACTGGGGTGAATGTGTGACATTGATCCACATTCGGTCCATCACCTGTTTTGTTTGCAATTGCCGCCCTAAGTGCGCTGGGCATGCCCAGACGTGGGTCCCAGGCACTCCACACCACTGGAGTCAAGCTAGCCGGGCTGATGAGAGGTGTTACCTCGAAACCGGTCCGGTCCTCGGATGCTTGATTCCGTTCTGGGAAGGACATGGCTTTTGTAGTTCGGACTGGACTGTTCCCATGGGGCACAGGGTTAGAGCTGATTTGCATATCGCCATTGTCTAACCCAGGGTGGTGTGGAGTGCAAAAAAACGATGGATTAGGGCCCAGATCTTTGGACTGGGGTGAATGTGTGACATTGATCCACATTCGGTCCATCACCTGTTTTGTTTGCAATTGCCACCCTAAGTGCGCTGGGCATGCCCAGACGTGGGTCCCAGGCACTCCACACCACTGGAGTCAAGCTAGCCGGGCTGATGAGAGGTGTTACCTCGAAACCGGTCCGGTCCTCGGATGCTTGATTCCGTTCTGGGAAGGACATGGCTTTTGTAGTTCGGACTGGACTGTTCCCATGGGGCACAGGGTTAGAGCTGATTTGCATATCGCCATTGTCTAACCCAGGGTGGTGTGGAGTGCAAAAACACGATGGATTAGGGCCCAGATCTTTGGACTGGGGTGAATGTGTGACATTGATCCACATTCGGTCCATCACCTGTTTTGTTTGCAATTGCCGTCCTAAGTGCGCTGGGCATGCCCAGACGTGGGTCCCAGGCACTCCACACCACTGGAGTCAAGCTAGCCGGGCTGATGAGAGGTGTTACCTCGAAACCGGTCCGGTCCTCGGATGCTTGATTCCGTTCTGGGAAGGACATGGCTTTTGTAGTTCGGACTGGACTGTTCCCATGGGGCACAGGGTTAGAGCTGATTTGCATATCGCCATTGTCTAACCCAGGGTGGTGTGGAGTGCAAAAAAACGATGGATTAGGGCCCAGATCTTTGGACTGGGGTGAATGTGTGACATTGATCCACATTCGGTCCATCACCTGTTTTGTTTGCAACAGCTCTAGAGTCAGGCACACCCTACAGCAGCTTACGCACCAGTGGCTGACAACCTGGTTAGGGACCAGGACCTGCGCGACCTGCTGGGCGTGGTGGTTGTGGGACTCAGTGAGTAATAATTATTCTTTTGTTGTATTCTATGCCAATATTTGTTTGCAAATAGCAAACATGCTATGTGCTTTCACTCAGGTAAGGGAAGATTATGTTACAAATATTATGTGATTGTCATCAAGACAGGTGCTTGGCAGTGCTACCGAATCCTACTCCTTGGAGCTTGCTTGGGCTCATTATGTAAGAAGTCATGCAGCAGTTAATGACCATGCAGCATGACTTGAAGTATGAGGAGGATGACCCCATTGCATTTGCCAACTAAGACCATATGTCCTTCATTGAGCAACCATCGCACCCCTTCATTGCGCGTCCATAACGTAGATTCATCAAAGCTCTGTCCCTCCATTGTAAAAAGGTTTGGTTAGCTAGACTCTTTGGCTTTTTGAATATTGTAAACTAACAAAATACCCAACATGATGTTTACAATTTTTGATAGAAGATACTGTAACTGAACTGTGGTGATGTTTTGTGTTGTATTTTGCTGATATAAAATAGGGGAAGGCGTATCTGGCATCTAAAATGGGTAATGTTTTTTTACCCACACAGACCACCAGTGCAGGGGCCAGCTCTGAGAGAGCCAGCGGAGGGTACGTGGCAGTGGTCACTGAGGGGGGAGTCCCAGTAGCAGCAGGGATGGGCAGTGTCATGTCACATTGCTTCCTTATTGACAAATATTAATATACTCACTGCAAGGCTGTTCACTCATGAACATCCTGCTTTAGCAGATACAGCAGGAGTTGAGTAGTAATGCCCTCTTCTATTTACAACTCAGCAGGCAATTGTTCATAAATGAAATTTAAACAATGATGGGTTGATGGGAAAGTAAAACAGGATGGACGGAGAAAGGATGATAACATGTATGAGTGAAAGGATGCATGGGTGAAAGGATGCAGATAGGTGGGTGATGATGATAGGAATCTGCAGGGCTGGGTGAAGGATGGATGAAAGGGTATATATAGGTGAAAACATGCCTGCCTGGGTGGGTGAAAGGGTATGGGAGAAAGGATGCCTGCCTGGGTGGGTGAATGGAATGCTCAGGTGGGTTAAAGACAAAGAAGAATGGGTGAATGGGTGAAAGGATGAAGGGGTGGGTAAATGGATTTTAGTGAAAGGTTCTTTGGGAGCTATGCTTAGATGGATGGATTGATTGGATATATGTGGATGGATAATCTTTTATCGTGAAAGAGTAGATGAAAGAATGTAAAACTTAAATTGTGTGTATCAAAGCAAAGGGTAAAGATTAAGAATACCAGGAGAACAATGTAATGATGAATGAATAATGGCTTAACTTTTGTTGATGGAATAGTCTGTTACGAACATAGCAAAGTTATATACCATTCCTTAATCCATTACCTGTACTGCAGTACATCACTTTTCCCACCATCTACTTATGGCAGATAGGATGTCCACATGATTGATTGATTTTATAAGTGATGTGTATCATTCATATTATTTATCTGCATTGTAATCAGGGTAACATTGAAAGGCCTTTTGGAGAAGGGCAGGGCCATTGGAATAAGATCATTGTCTAATATAGCTGCCCCAGCTGCAGACTTCAGACACTAGCAAAGTACGACTAACAACGAGTACAACTAGGCCGCCAGGTGAGGCATAACTCCATTAAGTAATTTAGCACAAGAGAGAGGAAACTTGTAGTACTCCATGGTGCACAATGCCTTTCTCATTAATGAGAGGAAATTTATTTTTATTTTCCACACAAAATGTCTGTTTAGTTTTTACTAGGAAATCCTTCAAAAGAAAAAAAAAACAATATTTTGTTAAACTAGTGTGCTACTGTGTGTATTCTGCCTCTATTCTTTTCAGGCAGTTAGTGCATTTGCCATTTGAATCAATGTTTTATAAAAGCATGTGAGGGTAACCGCTGTGACTCTATTCACATCAAATCGAATAGCCCTAGGGGACTATCAATGTACTGCTACTGTGCCAACCACTAGTAAGGCGGTGATTACAATGTCGGGCGGACTTGCGTCCGATTAGCATCTCATAAACAGGACCGACTGACCTCCTGTCAGCAGTCCCGCCCGCCTCATTAGGATGCGACTACACACTGTTTATTCACATTCTGACATTTCCAGCCATAACACATGCTCCCATAGGGAAATGGGAGGTTTTGTTCATCCCTGCACTCTGTGGCAGGCACCTTGAAGATCAACAGGGGGAACCATAGGTGCACCTTTGGCCCCCAACCAGAGGCCACCCACACAAGGGGGCCTTGCTGGTGGTCCCCAAACACTCTTTCTGACATGGTTTCCATGTCAGACAGGCTGGCATGGAAACCATGCCGGAAACTGTGCATCATAATCCCACGGTTGGAAAGGCCTGTTCTTTGGGATTGCAAGCTGGCTCTGACTGGCCAATGGTCTCCTTAAGCCTGTTGGAAGCCAGCCAGAATAACCGAGCAGTTTCAGTTCCGACTGGCTTATACATAAACAGCCGGTCAGAATTAAAACCGAGATGGGGGTGTGAAAGTCAGAGGCTTTCCGACCTCCATCGTAATCAGCCCCATAAGTATTGTTTACAATGTTTCTTTTTTCTTCCTAGCTACTCCTGATCATCATAATCCATCTTGCCAGGATGTAACAGCCCAGCTGCGGCAACAAAAGCTGGAGGTGACTTGTATTTGTATTTGTATTTGTGAGTATTTATTAAGCGCAGCCTATCGCTCCGAAGGTAGCATCTTGGTGCTGAGAAATTGTGTGTGGATAGGATTAGATGATGGAAGCTCTAGATAGCGGCCATCACATAAGCATCAGATTGCTGATAGACCCAGGTCTTCAGTTGTTTCCTGAAAAGACTCTCAGTCTCAACCAGTCTGAGATTTAAAGGCAAGTTGTTCCAGGCCCTTGCTGCTAGGACTGTGAAAGTTTTTCCGCCCCTGGTTTTATATTTATACCTCGGAATCTTGGTAAGGTTACCACCGGAGGATCTCAAACTTCGTTCGGGGTCATAGTGAACAAAACGGTTGACAAGGTATTTCGGGCCGATGTTTTTTAGTGCTTTGAAAACTGTTAGTAGAAGTTTGAAGAGGATCCTCTTGTGCAGGGGCAACCAGTGAAGACGATTTAATGCTGCTGAGGCTGAGGATTTCCTGGGAAGTTTTAACACTAATCTTGCAGCTGCGTGCTGTACACTTTGCAACTTCTTCAGTGTGGACTTTTTAACTCCAGCCATCAACCCATTGCAGTAGTCGAGTCGGGAGAGTATTAATGCGACCACGACCGATTTCCTGGATGCAATGGGGAGGAAGTCAAAGAATTTTTTTAAAGATTTGATAAGTCCGAAACAGTAACCTGCCGTGATCCTGACGTGATCATCAAAGAAAAGGGCTGCATCAAATTGCACGCCAAGGTTACGTGCAGAGGTCACTGCACTAGGCGGGGCCTCTGAATCTTTGGGCCACCAATCCTTAGGACAGAAGGGCAGATCTTTACCTAATGGTATGATTTCAGTTTTCCCACTGTTGCACTTCAAGTGGTTTTTGTTCAACCACTGAAATACATCCGTGAGACAATTCTGGAAACGCAGCTCAGTGTCCGTGCAGTTTTTGTCGATAGAGACGACGAGTTGTGTGTCGTCAGCGTAAGACGTGACTAGGATCCCATGGGACTCTATCACAGCTAGGAGGGGTGCCATATAGATTTTAAACAATAATGGACTTAATATGGACCCCTGCGGTACTCCTGATGTAATGGTTTTTACGCTGGATAGATGGGGGCCCAGTGACACAGATTGGGACCTATTAGTCAGGAAAGATGTTACCCATGCCAAAGCTGTGTCTGTCACGCCAATCTCATGCATCCTGTCAATCAGGATGGCATGAGAAATTGTATCGAACGCTGCTGTGAGATCAAGCAGGATGAGGACGGCTTTCCTCCCCTCATCCTGCAGGAACTTGATGGAGTTGGAGAGTTCTATAAGGGCTGTTTCGGTGGAGTGGCTGGGGCGAAAGCCAGATTGCTGTGGATGCAGAATGTTATGGTCCTCCACAAAGGCTTTCAGCTCCCAGTACACTATCTGCTCCGTGATCTTTCCTAGGGCAGGCAGGAGTGAGATAGGGCGCATGTTAGTCAGGTCTGTGGGGGATTTATTTTGTTTTTTCATCAAGGGTTTCACGATGGCCTTCTTCCATTCGTTGGGCACTACCCCTGAGTCTAAAGAAGCATTAATGATACAGTTGATGTTCGGATCGACTGCCTCAATTAAGTGATGCAGTATACGAGGGGGACAGGAGTCAGTAGGTGCTCCTGATTTTCAGGCCATGATCGCTTTACGGGTCTGCTGGAGGGAGACGGGTTGAAACCTGCAGAGGGAATGATGGTTATCTGCTACCTGCTTCTGGGGTTGTAGAATGGGAATGGTCAGGGGGGGGGAAATCCTTTTGAATGGTAGCAATTTTTTCCCCGAAGAAATTTGCAATATTGTTGCACAGGATTTCAGAGGGAGGGATTTCAGGCTGTAGGGCTTTGGGGTGAGTGAAGGATTTTACGATTGAGAAAACCGTTTTTTGCTTCTGGTGGGCGTCGTTGATGGCTTTAGTATAATACTCTTTTTTAGCAGATTTTATGCTAGAGAGGTATAGTTTCCTCTATTGAACATAGAGGGCTCTGGATGCCTCATCATATGTTTTCCTCCACTTCCTTTCTTTTATCCTGCAAAGTAGGTGGCTCTCAGTTAAGGCCTGGGTATACCATGGAGCTCTCGGTTTCCTTCTGGAACATTTCACACGGTCACCTTTAGGATTGGAATTGTCCGAGATAATTTGATTTATCCAGACATGAAAGTTACATGAGTCGACCGACACATCACCCACCAACTTAGGTGCCTGTGCCAGTGGTTGGGAGTTCTGCTTGATACGGTCGGTCACCTTTTTCCAGTTTATCGGGAAGAAGGGTTGAGAACGCTTTATAGTTAATGGGGCTTGGACTCTTTGTTCAATTACAAAGGGGATAAGACTATGGTCGGTCCAGATTTGCGGGATGGGAGGGGACGTGGACATAGTACCTAGGTTGGAGCAGATACCGTCCAACTTGTGACCGGCTAGGTGGGTAGGTGCGGTCACTAATTGGGCCAGTCCAAAGATGTTGAGGGTATGTTGAAAGCAGGTGGCGTGTGGGTCATCACATGACTCCAGTTGCAAATTCATGTCTCCCATTATAGTGAAATGAGGGTAGCGTAGCATAAGTGACCCCAGTATTTCACCTAGGGAATCCAAAAAATAGGTGGCATTGCCTGGAGGGCGATAAATTAAGCCTCCTGTGAAAGAGGTGGAGGGATTTAGCTTAATAGAGAAACCGATACTCTCGCTTCCTTTAAGATGGCCTAGGTCGAATGTGTGGCACGAGAAAGATTTTTTTACGATGAATGCGACCCCACCTCCTCGCCCGATTGGTCTGTCCTGCCTGAAGATGGTAAAATCAGGGGGAAGGGCAGTAGCCAAGTCGGGATTAGAGGAGTCGTTGAGCCATGTTTCAGTTATGAAAAGGGCGTCAAGGGCATGGCACATAATTAAGTCGTGTATGTCTTGGGCAGAGTACCAGCAGCTGGTGGCCCTGCAGGAGGAGGAGGCAGTTGCCCAGAGCTCCAGCAAGGCACCAGAGCCTCCAGCTTCTCAACAATGGAGCCACAGTTCACTGGCAGCTGCCCACCACCAAACATTCACTGCTACCCCGCACTTAGACTGCCATTTTCAATGCCACATCCTTTTGAGGCTGGTGCATATAGAATCCCGGCAGAGTCAAATGGAGGGGTACATCACAGAGCACCTGAGCCTGGCCCGCTGTGCCTACTACTGCCATCTGCCCCTTTTTTAACTTGTGTTTTGGTGGGTGGGACTTGGTTGTTGTTGTGGGTGGAGAAAGTGGGGATGTTGAACTGGAACCGGGGCAGTTACAGTGGCTTCTGGACATTAATGGACATTTTGGTTGAAAAATGGTTGGGGAGGGGGAGATTTTATTTGTTTGGGGAGAGGGGTGGGTCAATTGTTGTGGTGGGTTGAAGGTGTGTTTTCTTTTTATTGTTTGGGTTAATCATTATTTTGGTTCCGCTAAATGTACCTCAAATCTCATTTTTTGGGGGGTGTTTTACTTTTCACTGCAGCCTTTTAGCACAAGCTGTTTTTAAAATTTGATGATAGTGTATCACAACAATTAGGCATGTGGTACCCTTGTCCTACTACTCTCCTAATCTCTGCCATCTGCAACTATATTGTTCACTTAGGGGGGGCGGGTTGCCAATGCCTTTGCCTATAGTTCTACAACAACGTAGTAGAACAACACTCCATAGTTCTTTATCTAATAGATGAAGTGAGGGCTACAAGGTTTCCAAAGGTGCCATGCTGGTGGTTCCAACACCAGCAAGCTAGTACGCTAGCAACAGTGAAGGAATCAGAAGTGAGGTCCCACTCCCACCTGGGTAAATCCAACTGTAGGATTTTAACTGGAAGGATTATTCATTCCAGGCAACTAAATTGAAATAAAAATGTAGTTGGTTGTTTATATATTATTATATCATAGCTTTACAAACAATTGAGACCAGACTACTGCATATCAAAGAATACATGATAGTGTAAATAGAACAAGAAATACTAAATTATTCAGAGCAATGGTGAGCTACTATTTCGATTAAAACAAAGGTGACAGTCAAATTGTGAAGAGCACTCATGGTCTGGAGTGGACGTGGTTAAGCACACAATGCCTATATGATTATGCTGATGAATGATGTTCTTTTATATCTAAAATATTGAGCACTTTTATGTTTGGGTGGGTAAATGGGGCCAGTGTGGGCTATGGTTTCGGTGATAAAAGTAGAACTGAAGTTCCTACACTATGTTAGTGTTGCTTTCACCACATCCGGTCAACTAAGTGTGTGTTAAATTCATGGTGTGTCACATCTCAATAAATAACACAGCCTGGAGGAAGGGGTTTGATGATAAATGGGAGAAGGAGATTTGGGGATATCTGTGGCAAAGACAAACACTACACAAAGGCAATATTTATCTTGGCAATTAGCAGCCAACCATCATTATTCTGTTGTGGGAAGAAAGGGAAATAAATGAATGACACAGTTAACTTAAATGCAATGCAAACAGTCGGTCAGCCCCAGAGAGACCAAAGAATTATAAATGTATATCTAAATGTGCTGTCACCGAGGTAAAATCAAATAAAAATGATGTAACCATGAAGTGAACAACACATACAGTTCCAAAGAAATATTATTAAAAGAAAATTGATACTGTTTTGCCAAATTGGGCGGTGCATCTGTATTCGTCTTAGATTGTTGTCAATCTTGAATGCCTGGCTGATGCGGTCCGGTAAGGTAAGCATGAGTGTTATGGTGATTTTGCATTTTTGTGTAGGAGAAGATAAGACCTGCGGATTGTAAAACAAAAATGTATTGTAGAATCAAGGCGAAGTACATAGGTAAACTTCATAAGTAGTTTACCAAGAATACTCAGAGGCAGCGCAAGAGAGAATAGTCCTTTGCACTCATCATTTTATGACTGATGTTCGATCAATTAGGTGAGAGCAATTGCAACAATGTGTCTAAAATGGTGGGGCTGCATTAGTCAGTCAGACACAAACAAACAAAATAATATAATGTTCCCCTAGCTATATATATTTATATATATATATATGTATCTTTCGTCAGCAAAGCACTTTGATGATAGAAATAGAGAGTTCTATGGTTTGGGGACCAGGCCTACTCAGTAGTGATCGAAGTAGAATTCATCCACAAGCGCAGATGGTTAACCCAGAAGTTGGTCAGCTAACACATGAGTACCTTGACTTGAGTCTGACCACTCATCCTCATCTTCTTCCTGTCGTATTTCAGGTATGGTGTAATTGAGTCATTGAAACATCTTACTCATTTTGATAATGGTTATTCTCTCCACACTTGTTTGGGAGAGAGACTGGTCCTTTTCAGTGTGACAACTGTACCAGCTGCACTAAATACACACTCGGCAGACACACTGGCTATCAGGCAACCATATACTTTATTGCCAGCCTGCTGAGCACTTGCCATTGGTGCCTCTTCCCATAACAATACATCAATGGGTTTTTATCCAAATAGACTTCTGTTGGTTCATCCAGATAGGTCAGGACCATACTCTAAATAGTCATTGGTGCTCCACCTTGCTCGACCTCACCTGCATTCGCATCTGCACTGGACTTACGCCCTGCCTTTAGAAACCAATCAAATGCAGATTTTGGGACCGAAGCTCCATTTCCTGTTGTTGCTGGTGTTCTTGTTGGTTTTGGCTGCAGTGAGCCAATAGCATTGCCCTATAGGCTCTGGAGTTGAAGACTGCATCACAGAACTTGTGCCCTGGAGGAGTGGGCCTCTAACTCTCATCAGTTATTTTTCAAGGTAGCAGACTTGCTCAGCAATCCCCATCTTGTAGTTTGAAACATCTTTGTCTGAAAAAGGAATTAAAGTGGGCAGTAAATATATGTATGATGGATCAAGAATTGTGGCACAAATGTAATGTTTGGATGACACAATGTCTCTTTGCAACGTTTCATTAAAAGATAAGCAAATGATCACTCGTTCCACCATGCACATCTTTTATTTCTTCCACACCTGGTACTTTTCAGACCCCTCCTTTTTCTGTTCCTGTAGCATGTGCAACAACGGGAAAGCTTGGCCCATAGTACTGTCCTCCTTGCTGACTTCCCGAGTGAAAACCTCGAAAGGAAGCAGCATCTCTGTGAAACATTTGACTAATCCCCATTGGTCCATCTCAATGATCAAGTCTTTCACAGTTGCATCCCCTCTTTGCATGATATATTCATTGATAGGTCTGTTCTGTTCAAACGGATGTTGCAACATGTAACACGTTGAGTTCTATCTAGCATGTTGGGCACCTCGTATATGAGTGCTTTAACTGGCATTCTATTATCATACTAAATGACCCTCAACTGCTTCCGGGCTTTAAAGAATAGTTGAAATGAGTGCAGATTCTTCTGCAGGTAGACAGTAAGTTGCGTACTCTGTCTTCATTGTTGAGAAAGTCTTGTACAATGGTTGATGTAGTGTGCCCAACACAGGACCCTGACATTTCCACCATTTGCCATGGCCTTAACTATATTACTGTCATTGTCTGTGGCAACAACTCCGATATTAGGCCCTCCTGGTTGCAGCCATTCAAAGACCTTGTTGTTACAGTCATCCAAGATGTCTGCAGCTGTATGGGATTTCTCCATGAGAACATGGCTACTGTTGCATGCTTCCGAGCTCTATTAAAAAGTTCAGCAGTATCAATACCTGCAGATATCATTTCTCTAAACCCTACAAAAGAGATCATGTGTGCAGTGCTCCAAGGAGTGGAGTCTTATGCCCAGGCCTAGTGAATGGGTATGTGAGTGACTTTGTGGGTGGGTGAGTGGGTGACTGTATGAGAGAATGAGTGGGTGTATAACCATGCTGTGTAGGTGAGTGAGTGGCTCTTTGAGTCGGAGTTTGGTTAAGTGAGTTGTTGTATGAGCGGATGTTTTGTAGAATATGTTTCTGTGTAAAAGGCTGTTTGGGTAAGTGAGTGATGTGTTAGTACTTGTATGGATGTGTGATTTGTTATGTAAGTGGTTGTGAGTGTGTTTTATTAAGTGTGGAATTGGTTGTATGGGTGTGTGAGTGACTATTGATAGACTGTATGAGTGAGTGGCCATGTGAGAGGCTGTATAGGTGAAAAAGTAGGTATGTAGTAGCTGGGTATGTGAGTGGCTCTATGGTTGTAGGAGTGGATATATGAGTACTTGTCTGGGTCTGTGAATGGGAATGTGACAGGTTGTGTGGATGTGTGAGTGGGTGTTTGATAGGTTGTAAGGGTGTGAGTGGGTGTGTGAGGGGTTTAGTGGATAATGTCATCAGTGATGCCTTTTGAAATGTCATCAGTGATATCACTGACCATGTAATTAGTGACATAATATTTGGAGTCATAAGCAATGCATTGTAACAGTATTAGTTACAGTTAGCTCAGGTGTTTATAACTGCTCAGTTTCACTGGTTTTGTACGAGTGAAATCTGAGTGTAACTAGAATGTGTCTGTAACTTTAGTTTTTTAGCAAATTTGTAATGTTTTTTAATTCTATTTCATAAGTGAAATTCTAAGGTTTTTAAAATTGTATTTCCTAACTAGAACGTTCTTGTATCCTTTGTTTTTGTAAGTGAATGTTTATTGTTTTTCATCTTGCAGTCTTGTTTGCAGAGTGTTGGAGAAAGGGGGAGGGGCTTCTGACCAGCTCCCAGGAATCCTGCTGTGTTGGACTTAATGGAGATAACAAGGGATTCTTGGTTGCCAAGGACCCAGTGTGTCCAAGAGGACATAATCCCCTAACCAGTAGTGTGCCAGGAGTCATATTTACGAAGTGCTGGAGAAAGGGGGCGGGGCTTCCAACCAGCTCACAGGAAACCCGCTCTCTGGGAAGTACTGGAGGTAACAAGAGGGTTTTTTAGTACCAAGGACCTTTAGCATCCAAGGTGACTTAATTCCCCAACCAGTACTGTGCCAGGAGGCACGTTTGCAGAGTTGTGATAAAGGGGGCTTGGCCTCCAAAGACCTCTCAGTAATCCCACTGCGTGGAACTGTCATGAGGTAACAGGAGGGCATATTGGCCCCCAAAAGAACTTCTGCAGTCAAGAGGGCTTCATCCTCCAACCAGAAGTGCACTAGAAGGTGCGTTTGCAGAGTGTTGGAGAAAGGGGGTGTGGCCTCCAACAACCAACAGCAATCCTACTGTTTGAGACTTAGTAGAGGAAATAGAAGGGGTAGTTGCCGCTCAAGCCCCATCAGGAGCCATGGGTACTTCATCCTACAAAGCAAAGCATTTGCTGTGGAATGGTGGGAGCAGTAAGTTCCTACCAAGCCACAGAAAAGAGCTATGTCCCGAGGGTGAGCACCCCAGGACATAGCAGGAGCTAGCCTTGGAGGGTGTCAGGCCCCAGGGCCATCTATAGCTCAAGGAGAGGAGCCATGTGGCCCTCTCCTTTCCTATGTGTCAGGCCTGCTCCAGGTAGGCTGCTGTCCCGGGGCTGGGAACAGCACGAGAGGAGGGCTGCATGGTCCCCAATTTTTTTAAATGACAGCCCTAGGGAGGTGGCCCCCAGGGGGTCCCTAAGGGTCCCCACTACAATTTGATCATAGCCCAGGCAGGTGAAATTCCCATAGGCCAGGTGTCCAAGAGGCCTCCAAAACAATGCATTAGGTGAGAGGAAGTGGTGATCGCTGGTGCCTGGGGGCTCCAAGAGGTTACCTTGATTTGTTTTCAGAATGTGACCCCAGGGAGGTGGTGGGCTCAAGGAGCCAAGGCGGGTCTAAGATCCCCCCTTTTTAAAATAAAAAGGCCCCGGGGAGGTGGTGGTCCTTTGGGCATTAATAAGTTAAAGGAGGGGGTCTATGCATGCCCCCTTCTTTATTATGAAATTACCCCCAGGACCTGGCTCACCCTGGGGCCAATTACTAAAGAAACGCAGGAGATCAGGGTTCTTTTTCTTTTGAATGTTTGGCAGGAGTCAAAAACCCAACGTGACTCCTGCCAAAAAAAAATGCATTTTTTGGCCCTGCGGGGTCCCTTTGGGACACCTCCAAGAGGCCCAGGGCATTTATACCCTGCCCCCCTTTTATTTAAAATATCTTCTGGTTTTTGTCTCAAGCTGTGTTTCAAGATGGCTGCCAATACTTCCTGATTTGAAGTGTTGGTAGCCAATCAGATTTGAACATTGGGACTGTCGGATCCTTGGAGGATCTGCGTACCTATATATACAAATCTGGATTTTGGTTATTAACTCCGCAACTACTGAAATGGATTTCCACCAAATGACAAAAAAGTGACTTCCCCCGACCAACATCAACCTTCCTGTCGAATCTGGTGAAATTCCATTCAGTAGTTCCGGCTGTAGCCGTGTCTAAATGTCCTATATGAATTATTATGGGAAACACACATTTTGACCCCTTATTATCAACCCCCACTTGACCTATCACCTGAAAGCTTTTCAGGTGCAACAACAATCACCAGCACACTTTTTTGGGAAAATCTTGGGAAGATTCGTCAAAAAACTTTAAAGATATGGGAAAGTAAAAAAAAACACTTTTCCTTTGGAAACTAGGTTGTAACTATAACTACCTACTGCTGACCGCCGTTAAAATAAACATTTAGTTTGACAATGCAATCCTGGAGTGCAAGTTGCATGTATCATCATTGTTGTGATATATATTTTCTTCGTATGGTTAAATGGGCCCTTGCACCTGTTCCTCAGATAGTTATAGCTGGGACCAAAGTTTCCATAGGAAAAGTGTTTTTTGTTTTGCTAATAACTTTGGTGCCGCTTGACAAATCTTCACAAAACTTTCAAAATACTGTTGGTTCACCTGCTGTGTTGAAAGTTTCGGGGTGATCTGTCAAGCGGGGGCCGACAAAAAAGGGGGGTCCCAAAACGCGTTTTCCCCATGTTATGTCTCTGGGGGTTTTTCATTTTTCGAACACGCCTACAGCCCTAACCACTCGACAGAATTACACTAAATTTGCCAGAAAGCCAGATGATTGTCCAGAAAGAGTACTTTTTGTGACTTGGTGTAAATATGTTCAGAAGTTTCAGAGATATTTAAGTTTAAACTATAGATATCTGGGAGCCTAACTGCCTTCTGAGACCCTACTCAAATTTGATTGGCTGCCAACACTTCAACAAGGAAGTGTTGGCATCCAACTTGGGACTTGGTTGAACTGAGTCTCATAAAAATGTAAAAAAAATAAAAAGGGGGCAGGTTAGAAACACCCTGACTCACTAGGCCTCTTGGGAGCCCCCAGTGCAAGAAAAAAAGGTTTTGGCGGGATCCGCTTCGTTTATTGTCTCCCCTGAGTGGAACAGGTCCCAGGGGCATTTGTAACCACCTAACCGCGGTGGTAATTCAGCTGCGGTGCAGTAGGTTAGGGGAGTGGGCAAGGCCGTGTCAGCCAACGGATGTGCGCAGCACTACAGTGGTAGTGCTTGTGACGGCCGTTGGTCGACAGAAGCATGGAAGGGGGTACTTACAGGAGGGGCCCGCATTCCCCCAGGGGCTTATTATGTCTGGGGACCACCACATTCCTAGGGCTTCTGTAAATATTAGTGCTGGGGAGGCCCATATGGCCTAGCTCGCTGCCCCAGAGACCACCACCTCCCAGGGGCTTTAATGGAAATCAATGCATACGGCTCGTGGGACCCCCTGCAGCCCCTGGGGCCACCACCTCCATGGCGCTACATTATAAATCAATGCAGGCCCACCCGGATCCTAACAAGACCCTGGGGGCTGCCACCTCACCGGGGCTAAGATACATATGAGTGCAGGTGGGCCACACAAACCCTCCCGCAACCTCAAGGGCCGCTACCTCCCCAGGGCTTTGATACAAATAAGTGTGGGGGACAGCGTGGACCTCCCGCCTGCCCCGGGGATCACCAACTCCCCGGGGCTTTAATGTAAAATAATACGGTGTCCCACCACCAGCCCCTGGGAGCAGGCACTCCCTGGGGCAAATACAAACAAAGTTGGAGCCCTAGAATGCCCAGGTGACCAAGTTGAAGCTCCAGTTCTATAAATGTATTAAGCAGCCGTAGTTTGTGAACATGGTCAAAGCCGAACAAGTGTTTTTTCTCCGCATTTACATCATGAAAAGTTAGCTATAATCCTTTATGGAGGTGTTTGCATCCTTGCTTTTCTCAAGCTCAATACCTAATGTAGTGCCTCTGACAAGGAGGTTCTTTCTAGTCATCTGCTAAAACGAGTGATTGCATTCTGTCCTTTTATAAACAAGACATTTGTAAATTTTCCCACAAGCTCCGCCTATTTGGCCCCGCCCTATATACATTAGCAGTACACAACATCTTCTCGCCCTTTTCCAGGTTAATGGACAGCTTACTAAATGGACCCCCAGAACATTTCCAGCGCATTGGCAAAGTTACAGACAAACAAGGTCACTGGAGACATTTCCACTGCGTAATTAACACAGCTGTAGTGAAGAAGATGAACTACACTTTTACCCAACGAGTTACCTTTTACTAATTAGCCAGTAGAAAGTACTCCAGTTGAGTAGAGCCATTGCACAAAATGGTGGCCTCTTCTGGCATCAATATGTTGGACAGGATTCATTCTGGCACGATGCTTGTGTCACAAAAATCAAACCGCAGCAGGAAGCCCTTACAACACAACAGCAGTTCTGTAACTGTATTAAGCAGCCTAACTTTGTGTGCATCTCTGAATTTACATTGTGAAAAGTTAGCTGTAATCCTTGATGGAAGAGTTTGCGTCTTTGCTTTTATTTAGCTCAATACATCATGTAGTGTCTCTGATGAGGAGGTTCTTTCTTGTTATCTCCTGCAGAAATGAGTGATCACGTTCTGCATTTTTGTCAACAAGAAGTATGTAAACTTGCCTACACGCCTCACGTCTTGGCCCGCACTATATAGATTAGCAGTATACAACATCTTTGTTAGAAATGGGGGTCTCTAATTGGAAGAGTTAAGTACTTTTGTCCAAGTAGGGATCCTTGTTTCTAGTCAGGGTAATGGGGATACACACTTCAGCTAACCCGTGCTTACACCCTTGGTGGCTTGGCATGAGCAGACAGGCTTATCACAAAGGCAATGTGTAAAGTATTTGTACTCAAAACACACAATAACACAATGATAACACCACACCAGTATAGAAAAATAAAGTATCTTTATCTGAACTCAACAAGACCAAAACAGTAAAAATCCATATTAGATGTAGTAAAATAGCACTTCGCTACAGTTATTTAAAAAATAAAGCTTGTTGAAAACAAATAGCTCCACCTGGGGCTCTTACGATGTTGTGACAGCAATAAATCTAAACAACGGCATCGTGAAGTTGAGGCGTTGGTGCTGAGGTCGAGGCCGGCTCCCTGGCCACCATGAGAGAGGCAAGGTGTCATATCCGCAAGGAGGCGACTTGTGGAATCCAGGACAATGGAAGTCTGTTGCATCAGCGATGAGGCATTAGTTCTGGTGAGGCGATGTGAAGTCGGCGAGTTTGTGGAGTCAAACTCGGTAGTTATTGGTGCTGTGATAACTGGATGCAGGCTCTGGCAGAGTTGGTGCCAATGCTGGCATGGGGAATGCTGATAACTGCAGGCATCAGCAGGCAAAGGGTGTCGGAGCTACAGTGCAAAACGGGTGTTGCGTCAAGCACTTCACGAGCGGTGGCCCTGTCCTCAGTGCAGGCATCGCTGACGGTGTTGGAGCTTGCTTTTCTTGCTTCTCTTAGGTTTCTTCCATCTCCCAACAGCACAAACAACCTCCAGCGGCCCAAAACTGGAACAGGCACCACCTAGCAGGTCAGAACTCTCAGCAATAGGGTTAAGGGAAGCTGGTGTCGTAATTTGACAATGGCCGAGTTAGCGCTTAGCTGTGCTACACGTTTTCCCCTTAACTTGACTATACTTAGAAACGCCATTTTGTAAATTGCGGCGGCCATTTTAGAGAATGAGCGGCCTCGTGGTCAGCATGCCCTTTAGTCCGTTGTCCGTGCAACTGACCACTCGACTCTGCCCAGCAACAGGCTATTTTTAGAAATGGTCAAGCCCGCTCATGCGCAGTTCCAACTGACCAGTCACCTTTCAGGAATGTGCCGCCAAACTGACCAGTGGGGTTGTAACCCCTCCCATGAGTTGGCTGTGCTCCAAAAAATGACCATATATGTACATAATCTCTGTAACCTTGTGCCGCCTATTTTGTTTATTGCTTGTAAACTGTATAAAAGAGGGACTCACACCAACGTTCGGTGTGATACTTCTTGCATTACCGAAGGGTGCTGTAGGAATGTACCACCACCCCATGGGGTCTTAATAAACTTGTTCTTTGTACTTTTCAGTTTCCGTGCCAACAGTTCTTTCAGAGTAAGTGGGTTATCTACGGAGCATGTAGGCCTTGGGAACCCAATACTACACTGGGGCTCAAGTCTTTGTGTTGCTGAGACTTCAGAACAGGAGGCCAGCACACACAAGCCCTTGGAGATTCTTCTTCAAACAGGTTTCTCAGCAAAGTTCTAGTCTTTGTACTTTCGAAGGCAGAAGCAGCAACTGTAGATCAACGCCAATGGGGCAGTACTGTTCCTCACACCTCTCCAGCTCTTCTCCTTGGCAAAGGCTCCTCTTGAGTCCAGAAGTGAACTAAAGTTTTGGGGTTTAAGGTCTACTACTTATACCCCATTTTGTCTTTGTCCTTCTTTGTGCAAGGGTCTCTGAGCCCAGTCCAAACCAGTTCTTTCCTTACCGGTAAAGTATGACCACAAGGGGTGGAGACAGCATTATGCAAGGGTGACAGGCCGAATTCGGGTGCAAGGAAGTATCCTCCCACTACTCTAAATGCAGCCAAGGTCTAGACAACTCAGCTCTGTGTCATCCAGGAAGGACCGGAAACACCTCAACTCCCCCAGTGGCTGTCTACAGTGAATGCATATCCCCTGTCACTACAAAACTAGACAGTCAATCCACAAACAGACAGAGGCACACAAGAAAATGCCCAGTCTCTAAAAGGGCCATTTTCAAATGCACAATTTAAAAAACATCATTACTAAAAGATATGTTATTAAATCCTGAGTTCGGAGAGCCCAAACTTTAATCTTCTGTCTTATCCTAATGGGAACTTATACTTGTAAGATGTTACAAAGTATCTCCCATTCAATCCTATGGGACAGATAGCCTTTCGATAGTGAAAATCTAAATTGGAAGTATTTCACTATCGAGACATGTCACACACACACACTAGTACATGGCCTACCTTTCACATACACTGCACCCTGCCCATGAGAGTAACTTGGGCCTACCATATGGGTACCTTACAAGAAAAGGGAAGGTTTAGGGCCTGGCAAATGGGTGCTCTTGCCAGGTTGACATGACAGTTTAAAACTGCATGCAGACACTGCAGTGGCAGGCCTGAGATACCTTTTCAGGGCTACTCATGTGAGTGGCACATTCAGTGCTGCAGACCCATTAGTAGTATTTGATTTACAGGCCCTGGCACACTCAGTGTACTTTACTAGTGGCTTACCAGTAAATCAAATATGCCAATCATGGATTACAAATTATGTTCACAATTTACAACGAGAGCATATGCACTTTAGCACTGATTAGCAGTGGCAAAGTGCCCAGAGTCCTAGAGTCAACAAAAACAGGTCAGAAAACAATTGGAAGAAGAATCAAAAAGTTTGGGGATAACCCTGAAAAAGGGCCATTTCTAACTGTTTCCTGACCTTTTTCCGTAGGATGATGGACAGCCTAAAGAAAGGATCCATAGAGCGTTTCCTGTGCGTTGGCATAGTTACAGTCACACAAGGTCCCTGGAAACATTTATTCGGCGTCCTATACACATCTGTAGTCTAGAAGATGCACTATACATTTACCCAATGGGGTAGCACTTACTAATTAGCCATTCAAAAGTACTCCAGTTGAGTAGAGGTGTTGAACAAAATGGTGGCCTCTTCTTGGATAAGTATGCAGGACAGGATTTATTCTGGCATGATGGTCGCTCCACAAAAATTAAACCTCAATAGGAATCACTTACAGCAAGACAGCATGTGCCAGAGTTAAAGCTCTACTTCTGTAACTTTATTAAGCAGCCTAACTTCGTGCACATTAGTCAAGGCCAAAAAAGTGTTTTTTCTCTGCCTTTACATTGCCAATTGTTCGTTGTAATGCTTGATGGAGGTGTTTGCAACCTTGCTTTTCTCGAACTCCATACCTCATCTAGTGCCTCTGAAGAGGAGGTTCTTTCTCGTCATCTGCTGCTGAGACCAGAGATCATGCTCTAGCCCACTATATATAACATACTATAATTTTGCATTACAGATCTCTCAAATGGCAACTCTGTTGCCTCCACCCAGGAATTGAAACTGTGGATGACTCCTGAAATGACACCTCACACACAATCTGAAGATTCGTCAACCTCATACTTATCAACAAAGATTTTCACAATGAATAAAAATCGATAATACAAGCCACCTTGAAGATAAGGTTGTGTGGCTTTAAACCCTTAAAAGTGCATTGTGAGCTTCACAGACAGCACCCCACTGGTGCAATGCAACCTGAAGTATGGGCTGTTAGATTTTACAAAGAACATTGTGGGAGTCTGCAGGAGTGCACACTGTAGACCATCTTGTGGGGTGGACAAAAGGCTGAAATCTTTCCAGTCACTATAGGTCAACTCCTGACTTACAACACCTCAGACATGGAGATATTTATAGTTGAACAGGTGTTTCCATTGTTCTTTAGGGCCGCCCCTGTGCAATCTCCCAGACTTGTCTATAAACCAAAACTTAAAAATGTGGGGACATAGTATTTAATATGATAATGCACTGGTGTTTTTTCCATACCTACCAGTGAACACTTCTGTTACCTCCAGTAAGTCCCAGAAAGCGGGTTTGCTGAGAGCTGGTTGGAGGCCTCTGCCCCTTTCTCCACCACTCTGCAAACACAACTACTAGCTAAAAACCATAGAAATTCACTGAAAAAAACTAAAGGTTACTGGTACATTATAATTAGGAATTTGCATTAAAAAACCTTCAAAATTAACTGAAAAACCCCAAACGTTACAGGAACATTATAGTTAGGAAATAGAATTAAAAAAGTCCTAGAAATTCACAAAAAAACAACGGTTACAGGGATGTTATAGTTAGGCTCAGTTTTCACTCATACAAATCCAATAAAACTCAGCAGTTATAGTTAGCCGAGCTAGCTATAACTCACACCTCTGCAATGCACTGCTTATGACCTCACATATTACATCACTCATGACATGGTCATCAACATCACTCATGACATCTCAAATGACATCATTAACCTTTGGTTTTATTCAGCAAAAGTCTAAGGATTTTTAAATGAAAATTCCTAACTATAACGTCCTTCTAACCTTTGGATTTTTCAGTGAATTTCTAAGGTTTTTTAAATGCAAATTCCTAACTAAAACATCCCTGTAAACTTTGTTTTTACAGTAACTTTGGCAGAATGCTCGATCTTGGTCTGTAGATTGTGCTTTTCATGATTTGGTGTAAATTTGTGCAGTACATATCTGGACTGTTGGGTGTGAGGGACTCTTGTGAGAGTCCCTTAAACCCAATTTTAAAAAATAGAGTGCTTTAACTGGATCAGAGAGCTCTGTTTTCCTTGGACTATTTTGCTCCAGTGGGACTCAGACTCCCGTGGAAGGGAGTGGTCTGATTTGCTGCCAGCGACATTAGAATTTTTTTTCTGTCAGCCATTACAGGACGCTTGGACTTAGTGCCCTGTTCTGAAGTTATAAAAAAAATAATATCGGGAGGCAGAGTAGGAGTAACCTGACCTCGGAGGCCCCATGGGGAGGGCCTAAGGGGAATAGTATCCCCACCTGCCCCCTTACATACCCTGCTCCAAAGTGACTTTCCTGGGCACAAATTGGAAAACAAATGGCAATTTTTGCCACAATCAAAAATAAGTAAAGAAATAAAATGCTATCCAGAGCCATCTGCACAATTTAATCAAGGCGAGGGGGCTTGAAGCCCCCTCCCCAGGCTGTTTTCTGCCCTGGGACCCCATACTCTGGGGCACAATTTATTTATTAAGAGTAAGGTCTGCGCTGCCCACTTCCTGAGTCATTTTTGGCCCTAGGGACCTCATCTCCTGGGGCCCATAGCATTTGTTAAGAGGAGGTGGCAACTCAGCCTCTCCAAGTGGTATTCGGACCCAGGGACCCCATCACAGGGGGCCCAATTAAAATAATTCAGGTAGGAGTGTGCATGGCACCCCTCTCCGAGCAGAATTCAAACCCAAGGAGCTCATTTGCCAGTGCTCAAATCATTAAATAAACAGAGGGGGGTGCCTTTAAAGCATCATGGGGACCCAATCCCTCAGGGCCACTATGAATACAAAAAGAGAAGGGGGCCACACATCCCCCCTTCCTGAGAAAATAATGGCCCTTGGGATCACATCGCCTGGGTCTTACTCACATCCTTTGTCCAAGGAAGTGGATCTGATGAGAAGATTTATGTAATGTAAACAGAATTCCTAAAGCACACTCTCACCCCACGGGTATCCTGGCACTGACTGACAGTGATTCCTCTACATGCACTTATTTACCCACTGGTTGAAAAACCTATACTACCTCCCAGGGAAAAGAATAGTTTAAGGTTTTTTTCTGAACTGAAGGTACTCTTCTACCTGACGGATTTTGGGTGGGAGATTATTACAGAGGTGGGCAGCCGCCCAGTTAAAGACTCTCCCCCCGAACCTGGAGGTTTTCTTTTCTGGCGGTACCAACCAGGTGAGCCGCGGAAGAGAGAAGATTATGTGATGGAGCGTGCCAGGCAAACTTTTCCCGCAATGGCAGAGGTCCCGATCCATGAAGGGCCTTAAAAAAATACATGGTTGTTTAAACTGGTTTCTCTGAGCTAGAGGGAGCCAGTGCAGATAACTAAGGAACGCAGATGCAGAGTTGCCTCGGGTCCTCTTTAAAGCCAGCTTGGTGGCAATAGTCTGTATTCCTTGTAATTTCAGAATAAGGAAGTTGGCTGAACCGAGGAGCAGGGCGTTGCAGTAGTCCATTGTAGGGAAGAAAGAGAGCTTAGACAACCACCAACAGGAGCCAGCAGCAGAGCAACCGTCTTCACCGGCTCCCTGTACACACTCCCCAACATTCCACCCATGACAGCCTCACATACTAATATGACATACATAAGAACGCTACACACATTCCCCCTTTAAAAGACGTATAACACAGCATTAATAAAATATAGCAATACTTTTTAAAAGACGTACTGATACTGAACAAAATCCTTACATTTCATAGGTAAACTTCTTCTCATAGTTTCAATATTATGTTCAACCATAGGTTGATTTGTACCACTGTTCACAAAGATTCTTGCTCTCTTTGGGATTGAACTCATTGCCAGACTGAGGAGGCAGATTTTATAAATGCCTCATGAGAACCAGCACACCCATCGGATTGTTTCTCAGACTCAGCGAAAGGAAATGCATTCCTAGAATTTAACTAATCATTCTGATTGCATGAAATCACATTTGTTCTCTCCCCAACATGTAATTTGCACACTGAAATGCGTCTGAAGTTCCATATTTTTCCACCTTCTACTCTAGCAGCCTTACTGAAACCTTCAGTAACTTTCAGCGGATCAGACCATTTAGACATTCTTTTGTTAAATTGTCCACCAAACTTGACACGCACCCTGTCACCCACAGTCAACCTGGAGACATTAGATCTTTTTTTAGGATTACTATTAACCATTTTCTCTTGATACTTCTTTACACGTTCCCTGACTTTCAGTAAATCCAACCCAGTATCGAAGAATTCTTCTCTTTTAACCACCAGGGAATAAGTTTGGACCCAGGTTTCCTGCTTCGTAGCATTTCAAAAGGAGATAATCCAGTAACAGAATTAGGTGGCGTTAATGTTAATGTTATAGGGTATTTATACAAGCGCACGGCTACTTCGAAGAGTGTCCCGGTGCTAAGGAAGTTAAACAAAAACCCTAGGGGGAGAGCTCAACATTTCCACCTACTAAGACTCTCCGTATTATTGATGAAATAGCCAGGTTTTCAGCTGGCGGCGGAAGCTCAGAAGGTCTCCTTCTTGCCTTAAAGACAGCGGGAGCTTGTTCCATATTCTGTTCACAACCACCTGGAAGGAGCGACCGCCCCTCCTGGTCCGGCTGAATTTAGGCACCCGCAACAAATGTTGGGTAGATGATCTCAGGGCCCTGGCAGGGTAATAGGGTGCAATTCTTTTCCTGACGTACTGTGCCCCACTGTTATTCAGCGTCTTAAAGGCCAACACAAGTGCCTTAAAGACCACTCTGTTTCTAACTGATTACCAGTGGTGTGATTTCAGATGATTAGCCATGTGGGTTCTAGGTCCCACCATAGACACTGCTCTAGCAGCAGAATTCTGGACAATCTGAAGACGGTTTAATAAGTTCTCAGGGATACCCAAGTAAAGTACATTCGCATAATCCAGCCTAGACATTATCAGGCCCTGGACCACGTTTGCACATGCAAAAACCGTCGTACATATGGCCCTTGGTCCGCTGTTCTGAAAATGTTAAAAAAAATACCATGACCGACAGCAGGAAGACTGCTCCCTGGGGTGCATACTTAAAAAAAAAATTGGATGTTTACTGTGATCCCATGGGACTCATTCGGGACCGGGAAAATTTATTTAAAGAGTGTGTGGTTTGTGTCTGTGGGGGTTGGCGATCCTCTGGAGGTTGCGCACAGGGCCTGACCACATGGCAACCCTGCACCGACCTCACACCCAGCTGTGTGCAGTGGGGTTTTGGCCACCTGTGAGGAATTGGGTATGTTAATTAGATATCACTTCACAAAAACGGTGCGCAGCATGGTGCAAGTTGCCTGCGGCCTGCAAATTACACAGGGTCTAGCAGCATGTGAGGCCCTGCGGCCAATCACACAATGTGCATGGCAGACTGCCAGGCATAGCAAAGGATTGATCGTCTGCTTCGGGATTGGAATCGTAATTACATATTGCTTTACATAAAAAAAGAGTACTACACTGAAAAAAACAAAGACAAGTGACATTATAGCTAGGTACACCATAAATGCACACATGAGCTTAGCGTTACAAAGTACTGAAGTAAGTGTGAAAAAGATTCAAACACCTTGATGATTTATGGGTTGTACGGAAAAGCATCTCTTTTCTTTCAACATATTTTCCACCTGGCAAAAAATGAAAAAGTGCAAGTATGCACAAAGGCATATTTCCATGTAGGTATGTGTTGTAAAATACTACTTGCACAGATTTTAAAGAGCAGGCCTAAGTATTTTCAGAACATTTATTGTGAATCAATCCATAAATCTCTTTTATATCCAAAGTTTAAACCCATCTCACAAATGTAGAGATGTTCATCTGCCCGGAAGCGCTGCCATGATGTTTCTTGCCAATGATTGAAAGTTTGACAGACAGCTCTGTCAACATGGTGGAGCCACAGGAAAACTGACAATGTATTTTTTTATTCTCAAAGACAAAATTCCAAAGCAAATTTGTTTTTGAAATTAAAAAAATGTAACCCCTCACCATAGGAGTTTGTCCCATGATGTGACATTCGTTTTGAAGTTTTCACTGTCCCTTAACCCCAGGTTTTTCTTGGCTGCAACAGACAGGGAAACACTGTCATTTGTTCACCCTCTCTAAATATGGTGGGCAAATAAATGACAAAACCTTTGATGGCCTGACAGATTTGGGTCCGTCTGAGGTGTATGTCAGCTGCGGACATGGAGTGGTTTCCTCCGTTGACATACTGAATGTCCGCCCAACTCTAAATGAGGTTGGTGGACCTTCAGTTTGGGATTAGTTTTCCCATCAAAGTCTAAATCAGGCCTACAGTTGAGTGCCTCCATGGTGCAAGTATAGGTAGGAACTCAAGCATTTCCAAAGTTCCCAGACATCAGCTCATTGCCATCAAGTTAAGTGGTGGTAAAGGAAACCAGGCTGCAACTTGAGATCTACCCTGAACAGAAGGTATAATAGAGCTGTGATGGAACCAACATAAGGATCTCAGTACTCACAATAGGTGGGCACCTAGATGTCTGGGTGTTGGTTTTTGAGTCTAGGCCTCAGGAAAAATGACTATCTGCATGATTTGCAGTGGTGAAAGAACCTATGACTCCATCACCTCCTTTACAACAGGTGCCTGAATTTCCTCATCTCACCCGAAGATCCACACCAGCATCATAACCACTGAGCATGCACTGGCTGGCGGGGCTGCAGCAATATCCCTTCTCATTGAGGGGTCATGAGGTGCACAGTGTAGACCTGCTGTAAGACTCAAACACTCTAGGCAAGACATTGCCATGAAGTGGTTGACAACCAAAGTTACCGTGCACACTAAGGAACCCTGAGGTAGGGGGAACAAAGTCTGTATCACCCAAAGAGGAAATGCTGGCATCTACCTATCCTGTTGCCCTATGAGACTTGTTGTAATGTATTAGCATAATATTAGCATAATTTACACGCGCTGCCTCCAGCGCATGATAGCCTATGCCCACCAGCTCTCCTGTGCGAGGGCACCCATTGTTCTCTCTCCCCTCCTATTGGTTCCCCAACATTCCAGCCATCTAACTGTTCCCCTGCCTAACTCCCAACTGTTACTATGATTGTTATTCCTTTGACACCTACGCACCGCACCAGGTGTGGGACTGTAATGAAATAAACTTACAAACCCTTCCTACGAGTCTTCCTGCTTTCTACAAGTGGCGACTAGCGGACTAACCTTCAGCCCCTCACTGCGGTATTTGCTGTGTTCCTGCAAAGCTGTAAGGTCACTTTCAGGAATCAACCCTTACCTGCCTTCTGAGTGATTCAGAGGATTTACTGCCTTGCTTGAAGACTGGCGCACCTGATCTTCACTGTGTGTATTCTGCCACCTGAGGGTTGCTCCTTCCGTCGCGTGCAGAAGATGCCAACCCGCCAGCTTCCACTGTGAGATCTGCGCTGTTGACAATTGAACTCCACGCCGCATGTGAGTGACTTCAGTGCTTCTCTCAGCAGTGTGTCTCCTAGCGCTAACATTAAGATCAGCCTCCTCAGCGCCTCAGCTCCGCTTTATCTGTGAATGGTTTTGGTGCCTCTAATTGCCTGCGTGTCCCTCCCATACTGCCATTAACTCAATTCCTGAGCGGAGACTTCGATTTTCTTCTGCCCCCGTGCATCAGCTGTTCGGCTCGTCACCTTCTCCACATTGCTTTGGTGACCCTGCCTTCACCCCTTTGTGTTGTTGTTTTTTCCTGTCAGCGAGTTCCCCCCCCTTCAGATGCTTGTCTGCCTTTCTGGTTAATCACTGCGCATGCCTACATGCGCACCACATCACTGGAATGCAGCGTCAGGTGCCATTTTGCATTTATCGGCACTTCAGAATTCGACTGCTTCACGAGTTCAAATCCAACAACGGCACATCCACGGTGATGTGCACACCATTTCAATAATGCAGTGCAGGCATATTTAAAAGAAAGCTTGGCATAATACTGTGCACTCATCATGGTGACGTGCACACCACGAAATAGCTTGGTTCACTAATCATCAACGAGATTAAGGAATGTAACAAACTTTTTTGTCCACATTCAATGTTTTCTGACTGTGATCAAGCATCCTTCTACTTTGGGGTAATACATATACTTGTCATCTCTGAATGATCATGCACAGTATTTCAGGTGCATTTATACATCAGTGTGTCACCCTCATCATCCAGCAATGATTTATTTCCCCTGTGACACACACCCACACCAACTTCATCTATTATTTCAACAGGCTGTACTTTTGCACCCTCCTTCTCCATTTGTATACACCATACACCATGTGCGCATTAAGCTCTTTGAATCTTGCACAGCCACAAGCCTTTCTTCTCCTCAAAGGTGCACCATGCATGCCATGGAAAGAGTGGAGAGAGTGTTTTTGCTATTACATAGAAACAGTGGAGGATGAGGATTTCAAGGTTGCAAAGAAAAAGAAAGTGCTACAGAACTGTTTGGGTCCGGGAGGCATAAAAACTTACAACAACATTGAAAAAAAAGTAAGGGAAGGCGATGACATCTATCAGCATGCCTTAGATGATTTAGATGCCCATTTTTCACCAGTCGTATGTGTCGCTGTTGACTGGTACAAATTTTCTAGAAGGAAACAGGGCAAAGATGAAAGCATAGATGAATTTGTGTCCGCATTGAACAATCTAGCTTTAACCTGCAGATATGGACAATTACAAGAATATTCAAGACAAACTCTGGGTGAATGGCAAATCTCCTTTGAAGGAAGTGGTCGCCTTGGTTAAAAAAGCAGAACTTACAGGCAGATGTGCCAAGGCAGTTCTGGATGAGCCCAATGTAGTAAACGCAATCAATTCATCCAATGCAAAGGTCCAAAGCTAATACTCGTGAAGCTTATTGTGATCCTCACAAGAAAAGTGAACCCTACAAGTCAAAATACAACAATGAGAAGAGTCACAGTAAGAAACAGAATGATCACAGGGTACGCAGGTGTTATCGCTGTGGGTCTCCCTCCCACTTCGCTGCCTTTATAAAATGCTCTGCAAAACAACAAAAGTTCACGTCCTGTGGGTTAACGGGTCACATTGCAAAAGCATGCAATAGAAAGTCCTCTAAACACAGCAAACCTGTGAAACACATCCAGGAGGAGAACTACTCCGGGTCAGAGAATTCTGACTACTCAGATTCTGACAGCATCAATTATGTATTCTCCATTGAATACGACATACTTGAACTTACTCCCTCCAAGATCAAAAGACCCATGTGTGAAATTAAATTAGGTTGAGTATCAATGAACATAATGGCTGACTCTGGCTCCCCTTTCACGATAATTAATGAGAATGTATGGAAACAACAATTTGTAGAGAAAATTGGAACATCACTTGAAAAGTCAAATGTTATTGCAAGAAGTTACACCGGCGATAATATTGAGTTTTTAGGAACCCGTGAACTAGACTTTAAATTTAAAAACAGGAAGGCGCTCTCCAAACACTTTGTAGCTAAAAGAGGACCTTCGGTGTTGGGATGGGGTGATCAAGCGGACCTCTGCATCATTCTCAACCCTAATAGTGCTGACCCTGTTTTGTCCTTTGATGAGTCATGCAAACACACCATCCACAGAGATTACCCTGAAGTGTTCTCCGGCAAAGTGGGTCTCTTAAACAGTTTTCAACATAAAATTGAATTAAAAGACTAGGCCATCCCATTCATTCACAAAGTGAGACAACTACCCGTTTCTGTCAGAAATGACGTCCAACTAGTACTTAACAGACTGGTCCACAACGGAATAATAGAGAAAGTTTAATCTGCAGAGTGGGTCTCTCCCCTGGTTGTGGTCAAACGTCCCAATGGGACAATCAGACTTTGAATGGACCTCAGGGACCTCAATAACAATATAATTCTTGATCAGTCTGTGAAATGTTCAATTGCCACTAATGATATGCTTGTATTTTCCATTATTGACTTAAAACCTTCGTATCATCAGATACCCCTACATGCGGATAGCAAAATGTACTCCAAATTTATTATGCCATACGGCTGTTACCCCTTCCTTAGAGTACCGTTTGGTCTGGCCTCAGCCGTAGTGCTTTTTCAAAGAGTCATGACATGAATCTTTGGGGGCGTTGACGGTGTGAGGTTTTTCCAAGACGACATCTTGGTCATGGGCAGCAGCCAATTGGAACATGACACATGCTTTAGGCAGGTATTGAACAAATTGAAAATGCATGGGCTAACTGTAGAGTTAGACAAATGTAAACTGTCTCAAAACAAAGTGGTATACCTGGGTCACGAGATTAGCCACAAAGGTATCAAACCCAAACAAGGCCTAGTTGACGCCATCCTCAATGCTCTCTTTCCATTCAGCAAAGAAGATGTGAGAGCCTTCCTCGGGTTAACTGAATACTACTCAAAATTCTTAAGACATTTTTCAGAAAAAAACGTTCAGTTTAAGACAATTACTCTACTTAACCACTGATGCCAGCAACAAAGGACTGGGTGCTGTGCTGACACAGAATGACACCAAGAACAACAAATGGGTGTGGTCTTTGCATCCAGGTCGATCATCTCTGCTGAGGAAAAGTACTCAATGATTGAACGTGATATGCTGGTCTGTTCATGGGCGCTCAACTACTTCAGAGCATACATTTGGGGATATAATGTACATCTACGCAAAGACCACAAACCGTTCATCAAGATCCTCTCTACCTACGGACTGCAGAATGCTTCCTCATGGCTGAGGAAAGTGACCATCAAATTGTTGGATTACAACTACAAAGCTGAATACTGGCCTGGGGTCAAGAACACGGTGACTGACTTCCTAAGCAGACTACCCCTACCGCACAATGAAATCCTAGATAGCCAAGAAGAAGCTGATAAAGTAGCACTACTGTTCAATACGGACCTCGATGGAATCTCGACGGATGAGTGGGAACAACACATGTCTCGAGATTCCACACTGCACATGAACAGGTTGGCCAGATATCATCTGGAGGCCAAAGAACTGAACCAATGTCAACACAATAGAATCGGCAAGGACTTGTTTGTCGATTTCGACGAAACAGGTATGGACCACGGTTCCAAGCCTAGGAAGGAGATTGCACATGATCTCCCACCGAAAACTGACTCTGCTGATTGGCACACATCAGACCAGTCCGTTGATGTCAGTCCTTGTGCCCCGGTTCCTAATCGGGGTTACGATGGTGTCTCACACTCTGACTCTGAAGCCATGTCTGACAGTCAAAGTTTCAGTGGTAGGTCTGGTAGAACCAGTAACGATCCCACTCTGACACAGAAGGTATGCCTGACTCCCACAGGGTTATAGGAAGGTTTGGCAGAACCATCTACAAACCCAAACGTTATGACAAATTTGTTTGTGATTAATTGTGCATAGTTAAACATACATGATCGCTTAAAGTGATGCAATGCTATTTTATGTTAACATTCAACAGAGGAAGATGTGTTGTAATGTATTAGCATAATATTAGCATTACTTACACGCGCCGCCTCCAGGGCATGATAGCCTATGCCCACCAGCTCTTCTGCGCGAGGGTACCCATTGTTCTCTCTCCCCTTCTATTGGTTCCCCAAAATTCCAGCCATCCAACTGTTCCCCTGCCTAACTCCCAACTGTCACTATGATTGCGATTCCTTTGACACCTTCGCACCGCACCAGGTGTGGGGCTGTAATGAAATAAACTTACGAACACTTCCTACGAGTTTGCTTCCTTTCTACAAGACTCCCTAAAATCCATAAATATCACAAGGGTGAGGGCCAGACTGACTGTGGAGTGTGGCACAAGAAATATTTTTTTTAATATTCCCATGTGAGTAGCCAGTCCTATTTCCCTCTATATACACAGCAGTGTGATTAGAACTTCCTGTCGCTTTTTTGTAGTCGATATTTCTGAACTATATATGTAGAGTACTACATTGCGAGTGTGATTCAAGTAAAGTACTCACACATTTTAAAGATAAACATTGACTGGACAATCAGTTCTTAGCCTCTACTGGCTAGTTTGTTGAGTTGTGAGTCTCTAATCCCACACCACCTCCCTGAGTAAGCCATGGATTGTTCAAAATCACTGTCTTTAGGGTCTAATGGTAAAGGGATGTACAGGTTTCCCTCCCAACTGGCTCTCAGTTTTGGGACCAATAGTAAGGCTCAGCCAGGAGACCAGTGGCAAATGGCTGTGATTGACATATTCACAGCCCAGCAACTACTCTTGCCTTTAAAGTTCCCGAACAATCAGCTGCGGGCCGTGCAGGCAAGAGCAGTGGGGATGTGGGGTCAGGCGTGGGGGTATTTCGACAGATGATGATGATGGAAAACGAAATAAATAAATAATTTCCCCTTGTCACCGTCCATCGAAATCCCCCCCACCCGGCCCCACCTCTCTTACCTGCACGGCCCCAGTTGACGAACAAGTTCCGACATACATCACTCAGTGCCTCCATGATGCTACCAAGATAAACATGTGAGTGCAGCCCTGGACATATTGCAAAAGGTTCTCCTGAATCACGTGATCATGTGGTCTCCTAAATCTCATCGTATTGTTTCCGTGTTGAAAGTCACCAAGGGGGTGTCTGCAACACATTAACCTGTGCACTCTTGCTACATAGCTCTGTATTTGACTCCTGGTCTGTGTCCTCGGGAGCCTCTATGCCTGCAGGCTTACACCGGCATGTCCCTGTGTTTTTAGGTCTGTGTGCCTGTCTCGAAATGTCTTGGCCTGTGAGCAACTGATCATGGTTGTTTGTGTGAAAGCATGTATGTTTGCATTGGTGTTTGGTTATATGTCTATAGGTCTGCCTGAATAGGCTTAGACACGTGCTTGTCTCTGTGTGCTGAACTTGCGCGTGCTTGAACTAATAAAAAGCCAAACTCATTGACTTTGCCAATGTATGTGTTATAATGTCAGCAAGTTCCGGTAATTACATATCAATTTATCAAACTGTGCTCACTGAAAGGGGCCATCAGGGCGTATCACTCTAGATCAAAATCTAGATAATTGTGGATATAATTAAGCCTATCACGACGCGTTTTCTAATATCCTTAAGTTCAATAAAAGTCGAGCAGAACAAAAGAGAAACAATTTGACATTTCCAAAACCCCTTAATGCGTTTTTCGCTTACATTAGTTCATAAGAGCTTGCCGAGCAAAATGTCAACTATTCAAGTGCATTCAACGGCTTGCGCATTGTATAAGTAGTGGGAGCATTTTCGTGTCATCGCACTGCAGCTATTCCTCAAATTACTTGCCAATTGTTTTCGTCAAATGTTTTGTTGACAACAAAAAAATACATAGTTTATTACTTTCACGAAAACATTAGTATCTAAAGTTCGCTTCTTATCCGTGCGCGATTTTGTAATCTTCAATTCCGTCCTGGAAATCTCTCTGCGGATTTAAAGAGGAACTCGAAGCGAGGCCCTTATAGCGAGCTGGTGTACGCCTTATTTGCCATCACTGGATCTGAATTGCCTCAATTACATTTTTCTTGCGGAGATCTGCCTCAAGGTTCCTGGCTACATTGTGACTGTTGTAAGCATATACTTTAGGGCGCTACTGTAGGTACCATATAGCAACAATATATATTTTTTGCAGATGTAAATAGCGCGAACTCGACCCGAAGCTATTAGAGCGCTTCACGTGAGCACCAGTTATGTTACACAAGGACACATTAGTTTTTGTTAGGCACTGGGACATTAAGTGATTCGCCCAGAATCACAGGATGTTGAACCGATGCAGAGGCTCGAACCTGGTCCCACAGCTCCAAAGTCTGCAGCCCTGGCCCTAAGGCCACATCCAGCCCCTTATCCCCTCCTCGCCCTGTTTAATGGCTTAAATATAATTTGCTTCAGAGAGTGAACTTCCTCATAATACACACTTCTCCATCATGCATCAGAAGACTTCCAACAGTGCTGATGGCACATCACAGTGCAGACCTCTATATGCTACAAGGCATATTTATGTTGCCACAGGAACATGGGTAACTGAAATAGTATTGAAGAACATATAGTTGAAATATGGGATCCCATCACCAATCACAAACCAGATTTATGTTTCTTCACTGAAACTTGGCTCAATCCTTCGACCATCCCATGTGTACCCATAGCTATACCCACAGATGACAGTTACTCAGACTAGACAGAGTAAAAACAAAAAAAGGAGGCGGTTAGTCCATTGCTTTCTGTAACACAGTGAATGTCTCTTGTATAGATACTCTCTGTGAGGATTGGATTGAGCTTAGTATATTTAGCCTGGAGGTTACTAAGGCAAAACACTGGAAGGGTGCCTTAGTTTATCGTCTGCCAGGATCCAAGAAAGACTTTAGCCATAAACTCATGGGGCCTCATTTATGAGGCCTTGCGTCAGTTTTGCGCTGCGGATGCGTCACTTTTTGTGACGCATCGGCGGTGTAAAACATGCGCCTTGTTGCGCCATATTTAAAAAGTGACGCATCTAGGTAGATGCGTCACTTTTTAAACCCCTGCCCCACATTATGCCTGCGTCAGGTATAATGTATGCAAAGGGGGCGTTCCCCCGCAAAAAGCCTCGTAATAGTGACGCAGTGAAATCTATGAGATTTCACTGCGTCACTTTTAGGATGCGGTTGCGTCAAAATCTTGTGCCTGCCTCACAGCAGGCGTAAGACTGACGCAAGCCCTTTCACATGGGGCTTGCCCCATGTGAAAGGACGCATTGCTGGAGTTGCGTCACTTTTGTGACACACTCCAGCAATGCGTCACTTTTGCGCTTACAGATGCGTCAGAAATACTGACGTATCTGTAAGTCCTTGCGACATGATGCGCCATACATTAAATATGACGCATCATTGGTGTCGGAAGGAGTGCGCAGTGAAAAGTGACGCATCGCTGTTTTCACGCAGCGATGCGTCACTTTTCATAAATGAGGCCCACGGAATGACTTGTCCCACACGTACTTAGTTAAAAAAAACTCATTTTGATGGGGGATTTTAATTATCACGCTGAGTTGGTCGCAGACCTAGAAACCCAACTCCTTGTCTCCGATCTGGAGACTTTGCAGCTGCCCTACAGGTCACTGGCCCTACTCACAGTAGATCACATTTTACAAATGTCTTGGTCCCTCTAGTTAATTCTCCTCTTTCCCTAATTTGGTCAGATAATTTCCTGCTTTGTTTCCAGATGTCTCTCAATGCAATAGAAACCAATAAGAACAATAAACTACAAGGGCAGATCAGACCCTGGAAGAAAATTCATGAGCCCTCCTTCTCTTCTAATTTTCCTACACAAAACATTTCCGAATTTTCTAACATCAATAGGGCAATCACAACTTTTAAAGATCTTTCACTCAGACTTTGGATATAATTGCACCTTTAAGGCCCAATCACCTTAAGTCCACTAGACCCCCTGCTTCATATTTCATGGAGGTACTTACGCAAGAGAAATCAGCTTGTAGGAAACTAGATACGAAATGGCAAAGATCTAAAGCTCCATCAGACAAAATGACCTACAAGTCAGCCCTAAATAACTATTATAAAATATTTAGAGCCACCCATAAGTCTCCTCTCATTTATTGAATTGATAATGCTAGTAACTCCACTAAAGAACTTTTTAAAGTTCTCAACAAATGAATGCAGGATCAGTGTTAGACATGATGAGCAAGAGTAAGTCGGGTTCCCTCTCTGATCCTTCCCCGCTCGCATAATTGTGGGACTTGCCAATTCTCTCATTCCCACCATCACAGCACTGTGTAACCTTTCCCTTGCTACTGCCACTTCATCACAAGAGGGAGTGGGAAATAGCACAGGTCATGCATACCCTGAAAAAGCCTAATGCAGACCATTTGAATCCAGCAAACTATAGGCTCATCTCCTTTCTTACTTACCTTGGCAAGATAATAGAAAGCCTAGTTAGCCAACAATTTACCCAGTATTTGGTATCTAACACCCTATTATACCCCGCGTAGTCTGGGGTTAGAGCCTTTCATGGCACAGAAACAGCACTAGCGGGGGTTCTACATATTACAAGACACTACCTTGATGAGGGTTGTCCAGCCATGCTGATGTTGCTTGATCTCAGCTGCATTTGGCACCATCTCACATTCGATCATGAATAAAAGACTCTCTGACATTGATGTCCCCTTGGCCTTCCAAGATTCCTTAGCAACCACACCCAGGTTATTAATGTAGGCCCTCTTTAAATTCTGGGTGATATCATTGGGCAGTGGAGTCCCTCAGAGCTCTTCACTCAACCCTGTACTCTTTAACATCTATGTGGCCAAGTAATCAGTTCCTATGATTCTGATGTCATCACATATGCTGATGACACTCAATTGATAATTTCCATGGGCCCAAACCTGGACTCTATTAAACTGAAGTTCAGAGAGTTCATAAGTAAAATTGCTTCCTGGATGTCCCACAATTGCCTAAAGCTCAATGGCGACAAATCGGAAATAGTGTTGTTCGGCAAGGTCCACGACTACTGGACAAACGATTGGTGGCCACCTGAATTAGGCACCCCCCTCAACCCAAAAAAGGTGGTTGAAAATATGGGCATTCTAATTGCCGATAGCCTCTCAATGAGAAAGCAAGTGAAATCTACATGTGGCACCTGTTTTGGGATAATGTGCATGTTAAGAGTATTTCAATGGCTGCCTCTCCATACAAGAAAGACTCTCGTGCGGGCACTTGTGGTCAGCCGCTTAGATTATGGAAATGCCCTCATGGCAGCAGCCATTGGCTCTCTCCTATCTAGACTGCAGGTTAGTGCAGAACACTGTGGCCCATCTTGTCCTCAAACCTCCACCTCATATACCCTCTGTACTAACGCTTAAATCTCTGCACTGGCTTCCCTTTAAAAAAACAAGTGATTTTCAAGCTTTTGTGCTTGCTACGTAGAGCTCTAGCAGGCAAAGGACCAATGTATCTCCAAAGCAGACTGTCAATATATTAACCCACCAAACTTTTGAGTTCTAAAAATCAATTCTTGCTCTGCCCACATCATATGCACACAGTGAGACACGGTGGTCAATCCTTTTTTTCGTGGGTGCTTTTAATTAGATCAAGCTTCTGCCTCACCTTTGCATTTGCACTGATTTTGGGACTTGAGTCTAGGAGGCAGGGTAAGACACCAACGCGTCTTACCCTGCCTCCTAGACTGCCATTCCCAAAAGTGTGAGGTTTAGCTGGCACCACCTGAAGGCATGATTGCACAGAGATATTATATTGAGGACCTTATGTAGAGTTTGACAGATAGGATAATCAGTCACACACATGGGGGATGTCCCACCTGCTTTATACATAAGGGATGCAGTAACACCTGCCATACATTATACGGATTTTGCAAGTCACCAAAGGGTTCCATACCATATATAGAAATGAGGCTGAAGGCAAAGTTTCTTTATAAGGTTATGAAATTCAGAAGTGACTTGCAATATCTTTATCATGTGTGGTATAATATATGGTCAAATTGATGGCGCGAAGTTACCAGCTTGGGTTATTTCTAAAATACCATACTCACCTGGGCCCATAAAAACATTCACAAAATAAGCTGGCAATCCTGCGCTGAGTTTCAGGACTTTATCTGACTTGAATTATAATTTACCTGTTGGAGAACCACAGCCTTAAGGCCCGGCGGCGCAGGGTACGCCTGAAATCCCCGGGATTCACCTTCCTTGTCAAAAGAGACACAGACTCTTCATCTGGCGTAGAAGATGATATTTATTAGCTGCAGCTAGTACAGTGGTCTTAGAAGTTGTCAGTACAACGAGGTTCAAAAGAGACTGCCACTTAACTCTGTGGCGCACAGGTTTATATACGATACAATACAATGCAAAATGCAATCACAAAAGCAACTCAAGTTCCCAGTTCTGTTTGTCCTTCGACCCCTTAAGTAAATCACAAGTGAATCCACACAATTCGATTTACAAGCAGAGAAAACACAGCTGCGTGTTGTAGAAGGACAGTCGAGAAACAGGAGAATGCATGAGACATGTAGCGAAGGACAGCAGATAAGATAACTTAAAGGAAACAATGGTGTGAAATGACATGTAGTCCGGACGGGGATTAATCAGCTCAGACAGGAATTAGTGTACTCGGTCAGACCCTGACACTCATTAGTAAACATAGGCGAGGAAGCCACCTGACATGCAAACGCAGAAACGACAAAAACATCTGAGTGAGGGCAACATAAAATGGCGTCGATTTCAAAATGGATGCTGAGCACGAACAAATTCGTAATTTACAGAATCTCAGACCCTCCTTTTACTCAGGCAAAAACAAACCAACTCATGCTAATCTGAGTCAGAATCAACACTGATGTTCATGAGATCTTCGAGCTGTTGCTGCACCATCGTTCTAATATTCTCTGTCTTTTGAGCAGCAGATCATGGAACGCCAAAGTTGGCCAACAGGCCACAAACTGCAGGACCACACTAAACGTATAGGCAACAAGAGAATATGACGGCTAAAATTGCTCCAAGGAACGTTAAGATCTTCCATCCCCAAGTTGACAATATTCCCCAAATCATCCCATAAAAGACCAATCTCCTTCGTCCTGATGAATCGACTTGGAGACAGGGTGCAATTTGGAAATGGCTTGGTATACTGCTGGAGCGTCTTCTGGAATATAAATGCAGCAACTAGATCCGATCAATCTACAGACACCACCTCGGTCTGCTAAAATCACATCTAGCGCAATTCGATTTTGCAGCGTCATAAGACGGTCAGCTTGAAGTTCCGCTCTAATGTTACCTATTGCACCTGCAGTAACATTAATAGTGGTCTCAACCACTCAAACCAATTGCCTGATGTGTCTGCTGTTGACCATCGGGCCCCAAAAGGGAAGGATTCCTTTAAGGAAATCTCCTCCCTCTTGTTCTGCCGTATCTTTGGCATCGAATACACCTCTGCTTTGTCTAACTCTGTGGTGGTCTGATGAAGACGTATATGTAGGGGGAAGGAGGAAAGCTATGTAGCAAGTTCCAGAAAAATTGGAAGGTAGCCAAGTATAAGCTCGATCATTACAGACAAAATATGTTCCCTGAGACGGAACTAAAGGAGGGAAATCAAGGGATGAGAAAATATATGTGTATGTACATTTCTGATTGTCGTCAGTTTTCTTGCTGTTGATTTGAGACAAAGATTACCTTTATGGGGCACAGTCCACACTGGGGAAGACTCGCCTCTTCTAGTTTTGTCACCAAGAATGGAGACATAGTGAGTAACATTCCACCCATCATAAGCTTTCTTTTCATCTAATGGAATCTTACTCTTCTCTATAATTTTGGCCATTACCACTATACTTTTGATCAAGGAGCTGTGGCTAAAATCTAGTCCATTCCCAGAAGTTCTCACAGGGCTTCTAAGACTTGTGTGGTATGCGGCTGAAAACATTGTCAAATAGGTCCAAGCTGAACCTTCGTATGAGAAAGGAAGAACCAAATATGGCATTCCCTTTTGTGTATTGTGTGGCATAAGTCTGCACACCCAACAATCAGTCATATTAATGGCCAACTGATGTTGGTGCAATAACTGAATAAACGTATTATTCATATACTCTGCTCTCCTTACCTGTTCATGAGAGGGTAGAGTATGCATTTTGTGTGAAAAGACAGAAAGACTAGAAGGCAAAGAAGTTGTAAAATTAGCAAAATTTCTTGATTGCAAGACATGAACAATTCAACCTGTGCAAGCTAATAGAATACAGAAAAACATAAGAACACACAAAGTTACGCCAAATCGGCTACGCAATAATTTACAATATTTTGATCTCATTTCCTGCTTCCTATTTTCCCTACCTACAATTGTACCATCTTTATCTAAAAAAAATGTCGCTCACGGCACTCTTCCTTAATCACTCAGCTAATCACTTCTGTATATTCTGAGGCACTAGCCACTTACTAAAAGAACAAAATCAGGTTACAGTCGGAGTCTCCTACCGTGACCCTGTGACGGAGACAGATGGCACATCTAATACTAATATCACACTAAGAAAGGCAAAAAGGGCCCAAAAAGAGATGTCTTTTAATTAATATAAAGAAGTGTTCAAGAAAAATATTCAGTTCTATTCATTGGCTCTTGGTCTTAAGTTGTAGGGGGTTTTGCTCGGCACGGTCTGATCCTTAAACAATGTTTCTGGATTCGTAGTGTCTATTCGACGATGCACAGGCACAGCAGCTTGAAGAATTTTGTCATCTGCTTTTTCAGACTGAGTCCCATAAATCTGAGCGTCACTGAATGGGACAAAACAAGGAACCGCTGCAGTGTCCGATTCTCTTACACCACTGCGAATCCACTGATCAAAGGGTAATGGAAGTGCCACCTTTTTACAGTGCACTCCATGCACCCAGTTTTGCTTGCCAACCACTTTTACAGCCGTGCGAGTGACGAGCAGAACTTGCGTAGGCGTAGACCAATGAGGCTCCAAATTCTTAGTCCGTGGAAAATTTTTCACGCAGACCCAGTCACAGGGCATGATGGTGTGACCTGGGTCTGTGGAGACCTGTTGACGAATAACACCTAATTTAGTAGTCAAATCATGTAAATAGTCAATTAGCAGAGGATATGGTATGTCTGAGTATCTTTTGGGGTGGGGAACACCCCAAACATTAGCTGGGCGTCTAAATACTACTTCATATGGGCTAAGTCCCATACGAGAGTGTACAGTAGTTCTGGTTGACAAAAGAGCTAGGGGCAACGCATCAGGCCAAGCAAGACCTGTACTGGCTTGAATCTTTGCCAGCTTAAGCTTGACTGTACCATTGTAACACTCAACCAAACTCGCTGACTGTGGATGGTTTGCCACATGGAATTTTTGTATAATACCAAGACCAGAACATACTTTCTGCATAATCTGGCCCACAAATTCACTCCCATTGTCACTCCGGACAATGCGCAGCAAACCAAATCTAGGAAAGAATTCCTTAATCAATACTTTAGCAGTTGACAGAACAGTGTTATCTTTCAAGGGGTAGGCCTCTATCCAACGGGAAAAGGCACATACCACCACCAGAACATACTTGAGGTTGTTGCAGCGATCCATGTGAATGTAATCGATCTGCAATACTTCATAGGGGTATGACGGGGGAGCAAGGTGACCTGCTGTGGTTGGCTTACCCTTTCCTGGGTTATACATTAAACAAACAATGCAATGTTTAACCACATTTTCTGCACATTTCAGAATTCCTTCATTCTGCCATACCGGAGCCAAAAGCTTACATTTGCCTTTTGCACTAATGTGAGCTGGGCCATGAGCCATAATCACGACCGGCAACACATAAGCGTCCGGTAACAACCATCGCTGATGTTCCGACAATTCTGTCCAACAACCCGTCTAATCTAACATTCCAGTCCTTTCTTTCCACTTACTCAATTCTTTCTCAGTAGCCTCTCCCTGTATCATTTTCACACTCTCAATTGTGTCTTCACACATTCCAATTTCCCTCACCCAGTTTGCAGGGCCTGCCACATACATTCGACTAGTAGTGTTTTCTAGCTGTAGTTTTCGCTACTTCATCTGCAAATGCATTTCCATGACCCACATCATCTATGACTTTCTTATGTGCACTGCACTTTATGATCGCTATCTGTGCAGGTAAGGTAAGTGACTCAAGAAGATCAGTCACTAACTGACCATGCTGAATCTTTGTCCCATGGGAGGTAAAGAATCCTCTCTCCCTCCACAGCTTTCCGAAACTATGCGCCACACCGAAGGCGTACTGACTATCTGTGTACACATTCACTCTCTTTCCCTTCGACAGCACACACGCTCTAGTCAAAGCTATTAATTTAGCTGTTGGGCTGAATTATGTGCAATATGTGCCATCTCAACAATAGTGCATAAGGTGGTGACAGCATAGGCAGAACTGGTTTTTCCATTTGGAAGCTTAAAACAAGAACCATCCACCCATAGGATCCCGTCCGGGTCCTTGAGCGGAGTGTCCTTTAAATCAATCCTTCCCTTTGTTTCTTCTTCTGTTCGAAGAAAACAATCATACTTTCCTGATCGTCTTTCTCATCTGGAAGTGGCAACAGTGTAGCTGGATTCAACGTGTTACATCTTTTGATATGTTTATGGCTCGCTAGAAGTGTCAGCTCGTAACCAGACAAACGAGCACTCGTGAGATGCTGCGTCTTGGTTCTATTTAGCAAGGTATCCACTGCATGTGGAATCATAACAATAAGTGTGTTATCAAATTCTAATCCGGCAGACTGTCTAATAGAAATTGCGGCAGCTGCTGTAGCTCTGAGACAACTGGGCAAAGCTTTAGCTACTGGGTCTAATGTAGCGGAGAAATAGGCACATGGTCTCTGCTTATCTCCGAATTGCTGTGTTAAAACTGACAATGCGCAACCTTCTCTCTCGTGTACGTACAATGTGAAGGTCTTACTATAATCTGGGGTACCAACACTGGAGCGGAACACAGGGCAGTATGTAAATCAACAAAACCTTTCTGACATTCATCCGTCCAAGGGAGCGGATGGGGCGTATCTTTCAACGTTAATGCCACCAATGGTTTCGCCACAAGTGAAAAATTGTGAATCCATTGCCTACAGTAGGAAGTGATACCCAAAAAGGCATGCACTTCTCTCTCTGTGGTGGGTACAGACATCAGTGAAATAGCATGAATACGTTCTGGGGTCAATCGCCTTTCCTCCTTCGACAAGAGATGACCTAAATAGGTCACTTCTTGCCGGACATAGTGCAACTTGGAGAGCGATACCTTATGATTCAAAAAAGCCAAATGATGCAACAACGCAACAGTCACATTCCTACACACATCTTCCGTATCAGCAGCCACCAGTAAATCATCCACATACTGAACAAGTGTAGCACCTGGAGGCAAAGAGAACGTATCAAGTTGACATTTAATAGCTTTGCTATAAATAGAGGGACTTTCACAATAGCCTTGAGAAGCTCTTTTAAATCGGAAACTTCGGCCACCCAAAGAGAAACCAAAGATATCCCTACTTTCTTCAGCAATAGGAATGCTAAAGAAAGCGTTCTTAAGGTTGATCACCGAGAACTAAGCCGCCGAAGCAGGAATCATTGTCAACAAAGCTGTAATGCCTGGAACAACAGGGAACTGTGGTACCACTATTTTATTGACTTCCCTTAGGTCAATAACAAATCTATATACAGGAGGCTGTGAAGGATCCGTCCTCTTAAGGATCGGAAGAACAGGACTGTTACATATATTGCCTTTGGTCTCTTCGACCACACCTTTCTGAATAAAATCATCAACAAAAGCCAACAGTGCTCTCTCTCCGTCACTAGAAATACGATATTGAGGAATGCGTTGCATTCTAACATTATTTTTAACTGTGACAACATATGGTGGGATCGCAAGACGACCCACGTCATTCGGGCCCATGGCCCAAAGGCTTTCTGGGAGAGAAAGTAACTCAGGTGGACACTGGTCCTGTGATAAATACATGGGGACATCAATCTTTTTCACAACGTAAGATGTACACCAGAAGGGGAACAATACAACGTTGCATGCAATCTTTTCAACAGATCCAAACCCAGTAAATTCTCACCACAACCAGTTGTCAAGATAAGTGGAGCTTCGAAATCATAAGGGCCAATCGAAACAGGCAAGGAGCAAGAAAACGGATTACGGACTGGAGCGCCAGAAAATCCCACAGAAGTATTTATTAAGCCAGACAAAGGTGCCCCAGGGACTTTAGAAGAAATAATAGAACTTCTCATCGCACCAGTATCCAAAGGAAATGGTTCTGAAACACCCATTGCATTGACAGTGACATACGGCCCATTTTGATCTACTGGAATCAACACAACTCCCTCACTTCGTACATGGCTGTCCTATTCAGTTTGAAAATTGTCAGCCCTCTCTTCAACGTAGTAATCATCATTGTAATACTGGGTAAACGGAACTGTCTGCTGATCAAAGTAATTTGAAGTAGATGGGGTAAGAGAACGCTGTCCTGAGAGGAAGCACCTCGTCCTCTACCTCTAGATCCTGTCTGAAAATTACCACGGCCTCGGGGAGCAGACATCCCATTATTGCGCTGTAATAAAACCGGACAACTATTCTTGAAATGTCCTTATTCCCTACAATATGCACATTGATTAGGACCTAATGAACGTCGCGGCGTGAAATACTCAGGCTTCTGCAACAGTCTCTGAATCTGTGGAGGCTGCTGAAACTGAGAGTTTTGCTGACGCTGATTCAAGCGAGGCAGATACGCCTGCTGTAAAAGAACTTAAGTTTTCAAATCTTTATTTTTCTTCTCTTGCTTCTCTTTCTCCTCTTTATCCCTATTCTCGTAATACTGTGCAGTAGCCAATATCTTAGCAGGAGAAGAGACAGCCCATTCACTTTCAGAACTCTTTAATTTATTCGATAAATCTGGAAGCAGATTATATACAAACTTGTCCACAAACAACCGCTGACCACCCTCTACACTCAGATCCTGACCACTGTGATCTATAAACGTTTCTTCAAAACGAGTGAAAAAATCAGAGACACCTTCATCTTTCTTTTGCTTGCATGCGGCCAGCTTATCCTAATTTACTCGCACCGCAGGCATCATTGTCTTCATCAAGTCAATTATTCTACCTGGAAGAGCTGTAATCAGATCCTCAGGTTTTGCACCACCCACTTGATTCGCATCCGCAGCTCTAATAGCAGCCCAATCACCACCCAATTCAGCCAAATGATTTTCCTTACGAATCCATGTCCATATACCTTGCGGAACAACATTTCCAAATAACATGCCAATGCCAGCCAAATTCATAATACAAGCATCAACTGTTTGAGACAATTCTTTGTAATATCCAGCAGGATTTTTACGGGGGTTGGGAAGAGTTTGCTTAAGCGCCAACACTTCAGACCTTTTCCAGAGTTCATTAACCCATATACGCTGGAAATGAGCAGGGATTAGAGGTGGACCAAGCACCTCCTCTCTCCATACGGGAGGAACTTCACGCATCGGATAATTCTTGCTACCTTTTTTGTTGGCGTGATCCTCCTCGGAAAAGTACAGGGACAGAAACATTGTTTGAAACGCAATGAGTCTACTCACTGCCTCCTCAACTCGATATCCTACATTAAAACCTTTATCAAAATCAGCTTGTAGCTTCAGTAGTTCTGAAGGAACTGTATCTAACTCCATATCTTCCCAGCCTCTAATAAGAGTTTGACACATAATGTTGAAAACATATCTCTGCGTGGGCTCCCCCCATTGATGAAAACAACTCATAATATCTTCAGTACTATATTCTGGTCCATGCTCAATCCATTTACAAGCGAGAGAACCCAAAACTACTTTCTCGTCCTCAAGGGGAAGTTGACCACGAGATTGTCGTCTAGAAAAAGCTGGAGACATTTTTATAGACCTAACAAAAGGAGAAAAGAAACTTGAAACAGCATCTGCTATCCTCCTTTGTGAAATAGGAGAATCCCTCGAGAGTATAGCAGGTATTACAGATGTTGAAGGCAACAGAGACTGAAACGTAGCAGACCGAAGAGTAGGAGCACGAGAAGGTGGGGGCTGAAGGACAAGCTGCGAGGGTGGAGCAGAAGCAGGCAAGGAAGCATTAAGGGGCTGAGCCAGTTGCTGGGCAATCGGTAATTGAGCAACCGCTTGTTGAGCGACGGGGGAGTAATAGGGGTGCATTCGCATTCTGAACATAGGGTGGAGGTGAATTCAATAAACAAGACATTAGGGAATCGTCTTCTAATTCCTTACTTTTTTCTGAAGAGGAAGTAGGCAACATCGGATAGCATCTATCTATCGCCATACGATGTTGTCGCTCTGATACCTCCTTTGCATCATCTACTTCGTTGTCTTTAAACTGCTGGGCAGCCTGTAGGACTGACATGTCTTGTGCTTTCTTATCCTTTTTCGCTTGCTTGATTTCTTTCTGTTTGGCTTCTTTACGCCAAAGGCGAAAGGAGTCAAACATAGCCGGCCGGGCATTTCTTCTCAACAGAATTGTTTCCAAATTATCTAGTATAGCAGGATCAAAGCTACCATTCTGGGGCCATCTCAAAACTCCACTATTTTTCGTATATCGGACCCATGTCTCGTTAAAGATAATGGGACCAATACCATGTTTCGAATAGAGCTCATAAGCGGGAGTTCCAACTGGAGGGATCGGACATGATTCCTCCAACTGGGAATCCCTTGTACAACTCAAACAGCAAAATCTTTTAAACTTACTCAGCCCAGGCATAGTCACTTCTCTAGACTGATCACAAACAACAAGGGGTATAGATCAGTGAAACAGTACAATCGTACTTACCCCTTGGCTTCCGCTATTGCAATATCTGAATAAAAACCCAAAAACAAAACAAAAGAAAGGTCTGTGGGAGTGATCCACCAAATACTTAACTAAGAATCGTTCTGCACCAGCGAAGGTCCGTCTATCGTCTCGCTCTACCAAAATTCATCAGAAGGGTCCAAGGCAGGGCGACAGTCAGGGCAGCAGTCGTCAGCAGCCGTCGGAGAGGAGTAGCCGTGCCATCAAAGACCTTCGGTCCACTTCCGACATACAGGGGTGGATCACGTGGTGCGCTTCCTCCGGAGTTTTCTTGCAGGGCTCCTCACGACCCTCGGGCTCAACCGCTACTGCTGAAGTCGCCCCACATTGGGCGCCAGTTGGAGAACCACAGCCTTAAGGCCCGGCGGCTCAAGGTACGCCTGAAATCCCCGGGATTCACCTGCCTTGTCAAAACAGAGACACAGACTCTTCGTCTGGCGTAGAAGATGGTATTTATTAGCTGCAGTTAGTACAGTGGTCTTAGAAGTCGTCACTACAAGGAGGTTCAAAAGAGACTGCCACTTAACTCCGTGGCGCACAGGTTTATATACGATACAATACAATGCAAAATGCAATCACACACGAGCATGAGCTATAGGCAAACATTACAGACAATGTTTTAAGACTAAAGCAACTCAAGTTCCCAGTTCTGTTTGTCATTCGACCCCTTAAGTAAATCACAAGTGAATCCACACAATTCGATTTGCAAGCAGAGAAAACACAGCTGCGTGTTGTAGAAGGACAGTCGAGAAACAGGAGAATGCATGAGACATGTAGCGAAGGACAGCAGATAAGATAACTTAAAGGAAACAATGGTGTGAAATAACATGTAGTCCGGACGGGGATTAATCAGCTCAGACAGGAATTAGTGTACTCGATCAGACCCTGACACTCGTTAATAAACATAGGCGAGGAAGCCACCTGACACGCAAAGGCAGAAATGACAAAAACATTGCATTCGCCGAGCTGCCTGAGTGAGGGCAACATAAAATGGCGACGATTTCATAATGGAGGCTGAGCACGAACGAATTCGTAATTTACAGAACCTCACTGTACACCATTTTCTTACCAAACCTTAATACTTTAGTACCTAATTTCCTCTGGTTGAAGGATCAGGTTGTTAGCATATTAGTCATAAAATAACATGTACCCTTATTTCTTTCAATACCACAGACTAGGGAGCGTTTTAAAATTGTTATCTATGCAATATTTTGTGAGTCAAGCACCAATACATGTCAGTTAGTAACTTTTCAAGGAGAAAAATAATGATCCAAGCAAAAATCTTTAGAGACTTAGTGAAACTTAAAGACATTGGTACCTGGGAAGGGTGAGAAAGGGTAACGGTACAAAGACATACCACACAGATTTATATTTACCTAGAATGGAGCGAGGACCAACCCCTGGCCAAGGGCTGCAAAGAAGAGGGCTCCAGACTAATCAGGAGCCAACTGGTCGGTACAGGTGCTGGACAGGACAGGTAACCTCTTCTAAGTGCAAGGCCACCGTTACACCCATCTCTGATGATACTCTTGTTCCCCTTTTAGATGGACAGGGTCTTCTCCTTCAGAATCTCCTGATTCTTCTTTCACAGTGCTCGACCAGCCTTCTGAGCTCTGCAGCATCCACAATCTCCTACAGCATACATTGGGTCAATGACAGGTCTGTGACAAGTCGGACAATCTAACTGACTAACCCTACCTTAGTTATACAATTTTCCAGGGTATGTACCACCCCCAATGTTTCAATAGTCGTATATTCCCTTCATTCCATTGGTCAGTGGGATGGGGAGAGGTCATCACACCATACTAATATGAAGTCATTTTTCTTTTGCTTAATTGTTCTATGTTCCCGCCCTTAAATTTACTTTCCCATGCTTTAATCCACACAGCAACATTAATGTCTATGTTTAATACAATGTATTTTTATTTGAACACATCTTCTTCCCCTCTCTGGGTCAAGAGGTAAAGATCTTAGGCGCATCACTGGTAAGATGGGAATTGGCATCCTTTCAATGCCCTGTCTTGCAGTGTTCCCAGCACACGACAAGAAAGTTTTCAAAATGGTGATTCAGACCGAAATATGAGCTAATAATAAAGTCAAAGAAGGGCACGTTAGAATACAAAAATAAACGAATTCACTGTATACCTCTCATTTCTACTCTAATCCCATTTCTTTATTTTAACTATTACATTAGCAGATTAGCAAGACACACAAGGTTTAGTTCAGGCAGAAGCATATGCATTAGCATGTGAGTGTCAAAGCAGCCATTTTAAGCTCTACTATGCAGCTGCAAAGAATTCCCACCAAAAGCAAAGGGCGTCATACTAGGTAGATGCAGTTGACGCATGCACAGAAGAGTTCCTGCGTTTCGTTTTCAGCAGCCATTTTAAGACACTCCGATTACTTGTTAGTAAAGCACATTGTAAGTTTCCCCTAGATACAAGAAATGTTGTGTGGTTCAATTCATTAGGTTTCACAAAAGACGTTTGTTAATTTGTTACATGTTATTTCGAGAGGATTGAGTCCAAGCAAGTTTCTTCACGTATGAAACCTTTGCTCCATCAATACCCTGTTTGATGGTATTTCATGCCATCACTAATTACTGAACCAGATGCCAACTTTAGCAGTTTCCCATTTCAATTTCTTCTCTTACTTTAGAATTTCCCTTTTCCCTTTTCTTTTGAAAACCTTTCATTCTTTTGTAAATATCCCTTTTCATTTCTTCAAGTTGAATTTCATCATATTTTCTTTTCCTTCCTTTTTCATTCACTGCATACAATTTCTATTTCTGCAGCATTTGCACCAAATCATTATCATCAGGACTAATAGGGCTATTCCCATTATTGGCATCAGTATTCGACCTACCATGCTTCTTCCTACATAAGAAAATCAACTACCTACCGAAGAAAGACCATCAGTTAGTCTCTTCCATGCACCATCAACCTCCAGTAATTTCAATTCTTCTTCTAAATTTATGATATATCTGACATATCTCCCAATTTCAATGCTTTTGTCAGGTACGTGGGTGAAACAATGTTGCGCTTTCACAATTCTACAGACTCCACCCTCTTTTGCCAATAATATGTCAAGAACAAGTCGATTTTGCAAAACCATAGATCTTATCCCAACTAATTTGGTATTAATCAATAAGAATCCTCCAGCAGGGTCAGTCGATAAGCGATCAAACACTGTAGATAATTTACAAATTCTTTTTGTATTCAGAATTACTACCAATGAAGGTATCAATGCATTAAATATATCTCCTACAATTTCTGAAAAATGTGCTCTTTTCTTTCGTGTTAGTCCATTATTTTCTTCATTGCTCCCAGTGATTCTTTTGACATGATATACCTTTGGGAATACTATTCCGAAATAGCAACTCCCATACCAAGGATCAGGCTTTGTTTCCACAAATGTTATAGACTCCAGGAAATACTGGATCAGCTTCCCCTTTTAGTCCCCAACCCCCAATTATCAGGAAACTGTGTTCAAATTCACTGGAACCAATGAATACATTGTTATACTCTGTTTTTAACCTATGGAGATAGATTTTCCCGTCCTTTTCACGGTCCAGGGACATATCAACAGGAGTTTTGCCAGTTGGAATAAAATCTTCCCTCTCAGCCCATTTAGGTATCTGAGGTTTTGGTTCAGTAGCCCTTCTATGGAAATCCTGTCTCCTTTTTTCTACTAAGTTAAAAAATATCTTTCCTTGTTCATGTAACCTACATGTTAGAATATCCTCATGTGCTTCAGCTATACCTATTATTTTCATTGTTAGAAAATATTCACCCATAAACTGTGATTCTCTACTGCTCAGGGCAGGGTTCATGTTTCTGCGCAAAGGAATTTCAGAAAAAATCACATCTATTTTAGAATAATAATATTGTAACTTTCAAGTTCTGTAAAATGAACTAGCTAAATACTACATGAAATACCATATGTCAGGGGTAAATGATGATATGTCACTCTTTCTGCTACTGATGTTGGAAATTTTATACATACATAACAATTACTAACTTCCATGGTTTCTACATAATGTAATAACAGGTTAGCAAAAACATTTACATCTGCCTCATTTCTATTTATGCTGTGGTGTAATTCTGTCTCATCTGGTGTTTCTAATTCTACACTGTCTTGTTTAAGGTTAGCTACCTTTCCATGTGTACTATTGTCATTCTGTTTATTTGCAATCATTAAATGAGGAATGGCTATTGTCAGTCCTATGCTATGAGCACTAATAATAAACAACATATGCATATTCTACAGCATGTCTTTATACAATTTTGTTTTGGTTTTCCAGCAGCTCTATTATATGCCATTTCTGACTAAGGAGATTTATTCCCTCTCTTATGACTTTTACAGAGAATACAAACTGTAATTTAAATTTTTTCCTCAAGTTGGTCTTACTTCTTTGTCAATTCGACCAGCACTTAATTCTTCATCACTGTCTCCCCTTATTTCCAAATTCTAAATGTCCTTTCAGGACCCTTGAATTTAATATTCAGTCTTTTCAAATATGGACTTCTCTTTGGTTTTTCTGTTGACTGTCCAGAGTGACTGGTTACTTCATCTACTTATTCTGGTTCTTCACTTATTGTTTGAAGGTGATATTTCAATCTCTTGATAATACTAGGCCAAGTATCACCTTTTCTGAGTCTTTTAGCTGGCACTGTGCTTTCACTTTCTCCAAATGCTCTTTTTTGTTTCCTTTGATTTGTGGCACACTTTGATTACTTTTGTCTTCAGATTTCCTCTCTATCTGACTTAGTCCAGGGCTTATTACTTTTGCCGTTTCTGCCTGGATATGTTCTTCTACACTATTCTGACCCTGTTCAGGAGGTTGTTTGCTTTGACTTTGTTCTCCTTATTCTTCCTGAACTTGTTTTTCTTTACCTATCTGGTACTAGTTTTTGATTGTCTTCTGCCTGGGCGTTTTCTCTAGTGCCTATCTGTTTCTCCTCAGACTCACGAGTGCTGTTTCTATTTTATTCTGTCTGAGTGCATTGCTATTTCCTTACCTGGTCCTTCTCAGATTTGATGTTAGCTTTAATTGCTGTAATCTGAGTGTGTTCTTCTATTCCTGTCTCATCCTCGCTATCACTGACTTTCTAATCAAGTATGACTTCTAGTTCTTACAATAAATGCAGGTATGTCTACTATTGGGATCCAGTTGTCTGATCTAGTGCTAGGTTGTTCTTGATCAGCTATTTCAGAATGTATTGCTTGTGATTCTTCAGATGTGCAACCATCTACCCTCTCAATTTCTTCAGCTTGTGGTGTTTCTGTTTTGTCAGGTGCTTGTATCCTTTATGTGTGGCTGGCATGTATCCAGTTAGACAATCCTGCACATTTTACAGCTGTTGTTGTAATCAATATAACCTGAGGTGGCTTTCCCCACCTTGGTGCTAGGCAAGATTCTTGAGTGTGCTCTTTCACTACTACCCAATCACCAGGATTCAGATCATGAGCATGGTTCGGCTGTCTGGTAACAGCATCTTTCCCAACCTGGTGAGAGATAGAGCGCACTCAGTCAACCAACTCTTTGCAATTTTCAGTTATATTTAAAAGTTTATGTCCTAATATACATGCTTGCCTCATTGCCCTTCCCATGAGTACTTCATGGGGAGTCAAGCCTGTATTCTTGTCTGGTATGCTTCTGAGTCCCATCAGGACAGGAGTTAACCTCTTCGCCGCTAATGACAAGGGTAACTCGTCATGGACTTTCCATTGATTTCAATGGAAAAACAATGAAGAGTAAAATATTGCCTTAGCAGCCAAGTGGTTAAAGCATCAGGGCACTCCATTGGGGTAGATGCACACACTTTTCCCAGTCTTGACTTGATTGTGCTGTTTAGTTGTTCTACCACTCCAGAAGCCTCTGGATGGTATGCACAGTGCAGCTTTTGCTCAATTCTAAATGCTTGACAAATTAATCAAATTATGTCTTTATTAAAACGAGACCCTCGGTCTGATTCAATAGTTACTAGAAAACTGAACCTAGGAATGAGCTCTCTCAACAGGAGTTTGGCCACAGATAAATTATCATTTCTTCCGGTCGGGTATGCCTCCACCAACTTGGAAAATAAACAAACAATGACAACAACATATTTTAATCCTCGACAAACAGGTAACTGAATGAAATCAGTCTGGAGTCTTATGCAGTTTTCCTGCCTGGGTTCATTTGTTGACAAATTAAGCTTCTCTGGCAGAGACTCTCTGAGACAATCCTGAACCTTGCATTAAACCAATCTTGTAGAAAAAGTCTAATCATCGCATCTCTGCCTATGTGTGTGTCTCCATGATATATTCTAGCCATTGGTGCAAGCATACAGTCAGGTAACACCGGTCTCCCATCTAAGTAAATTATTATACCATCATCAGTTCTTCTCTGACAACCAATTTTCTCCCATTCCTCCTTTTCATTTTGTTTCTGCTTCATTTTGTAATTCTCTCACTTCCTCCCATGTTCCTATTCCCCCAAGTAGCATACGCTGGCAGCTGATTCAACATACATCAATGTTCTTGTTACTTGTATTTAGCACAATGTTGGGCAACTTGGTCAGCATAACGATTACCAGCTCTCACTTTATTATTTCGTGTTTGGCGAGCAGCACACTTGACCACAGCCACTTCTTTTGTTAATTGAACTGCTTCAATTAATTCTTTTACAAAATGTCAATTTTTAATAGGGGATCCTGAAGAAGTCATGAAATCCCTTTGCATCGAGAGCTGGCCAAAGTCATGCACAACCCCGTAATCATACTGACTGTCAGTGTAAATGGCTACTTTCCAATTTTTCCCAATTTTGCAAGCTTTGATTAAAGTTACCAAGTACTTGTGCAGACTTGGCTCCTGGTAAATAATATGCTTCAACTATTCCAGCCAATGTGCACACAGCGTAAGCAGCACTCAATCCTCCTTCCTCATGAGCATGCATGAGACTTCTACAAACAGCTCATGTTCTGCATTCTTTAAAGGTTCTTCCTGTATGTCTGGGCGTGGTTTGGTACTTAGTTTAGTAACATCAAGACATTCATGTTCAACCTCATCTTTTATTTCCTAAAAAGGGGAATCAGGCAACAGAGTTGCTGGGTTTAAGACAGTACGTGCGACTATTGTTACATTTTCTGCACCTAGTATAACTTGCTCATACTTAGTCAGCCGACTAGGAGTAAGGTATGAGTCAGAGTTCACGTTAGAAAAATCACGACTGCATGTGGGACATACACTGTCACAGGGTGTCCCATTACAATGGATTCACTTTGTTCCAGACTCATGAAAGATGCAGCTACAGTTTTTAGGCACCCTGGTAATGCAAATGCCACTGGGTCCAAAGTGGCAGAGAAATATGCCACCGGACATCCCATTAGACCATATGTCTGTGTTAGGACTGAGAGGGCATAATTGTCTCTTGCATCACAGAATAATGCAAACTCTTTGGAGTAATCTGGCATAACTAACGCAGGTGCTTGGCACAGACATTTGCGTGATTTCACAAAGGCTGTCATGATTTATGGTTTAGCAAGCACTGCTAATCCCACAATCCACTGCCTGCAATATCCTACAACTCAGAGAAACATCCTGATTTTTTTCTGAGTTTCAGGTGATTTCATATTTCTGAGTATATTTGATTCTTTCTGAAGTCACTCTCCTGACCCCTCTTTCTATTTGGTGTCCCAAATATTTGACCAAAGTGGCACATAATTGTAATTTCTCAGGTGACACTGAGGTTCCGTGACAATTGTAAGTGGTGTTTCCAACTCGTACGAATATGGTCGAGTCTGGTATCTATGAACCGCAAATGACGAGTTTAGTAAGTGTGCGCAGTTTCGCTGTGCTAACTTAAACCGTTCGTTTGTTACGTGGGCTTTTCATCTGTACCCACGGGTTCCATCTTAGATACGGCATCCATTTTGTCTCTTGCCCTCAAGTAGTCAGCGAACGGACGCTGTCCGCTTCGCGACCCTGGGACTCCCAAGATACTTGCGGAAGACACATGTCCTTTGAAAGTGTCTTTATGACGAGGGGGTTGCTACTGTAAGGCAGGTGGCGCCGCTCGAGGCTCATCTTGCCGCACGGACTTATTGTCTCAGCCGTGCATCTCATTAGGCACGTCCCTTTGATGCCTGTATCTCGTGTTTCCCGACACCTCCCCTTTTACACCCTTTCCGATCTCCCCACTGTCTCCGTCTTCCTCTGCACCTGTCTTCGTTCCTGTTTCGATCTACTTGATTGCTGATTGGAATTTGCTAATGGTGGGAAGATGGGTTTTTACAGTTGGGAACCGCCAAATGTTTCCGCACTTATGTTCCGGACCTTATGTGTTTCAAAGCGACCAAAGCGACCCCTCTGGGAGCTAGATGTGGGAACTGAGTTGTAAACCTTTGTGTTCAATGTTAGCCTATGGGTAAAAACTGTATAAAAGGAGCGATCCACATAACCAATTTGAAGCAGTCTCCACAAGTAGCACGCGTTGTACTTGCCGTGATTTCTGTGTTCCCTGCAGTAAATAAACCTTGACTCTTTGACGCCGAAGGAAGTGTCCCGTGTCTCTGTGACTTGTACGCCGGAACAGGTTACCCACGAAGGTTTCAGGTGTTGTGCCCTGGCACCGCTGGGTCCAAAAGAACCCAGTCCTTCAGTTGGCGCCCAACGTGGGGCTGCATCAGTGGTACCGGTCCAAGCCCGACGATCGTGAGGAGCTTCGTGTGAAATCTCCGAGGGAAGGTGCACCCCGCTTCATCGATCCTGTTGTCGAAATAAGTGGCCCGAAGACTTTTCCCGCGAAGATTCCCGCCTCCTGACGGCTGCGACGGACTGCTGCCCTGACTGTAGACCTGTTTTGGCGCCTGGCGTAGACCTTGGTATAGCGAGACGATTGACGGGCCTTCCTGAGGACGCCATTGATCTTTGAGTTAAGTATTTGTGGGTCGCTCCCAGAATCCTTGGTTGTAAACACTTTAGCGAGTGTTTTTGTTGTAGACACTTTAGCGAGTGTCTTTGTTGTAAACACTAGTGGCTTTGTTGTACACGCTGTGTGAGTGTTTTTGTCGGTGACACTTTGCTAGCGTACTTTGTTGTTGTACTTGTTTGACGACTGCAGCCGCCAAAGACCGAGGGTTTTGTTCTTGCTGGGACTTGGTAAATCCCGTAACCCTTGAAGTTTGTGAAACTCGGCTAGTGTGCAAGATGCCTGGTCGCAGTACTTTGTTCAGTTGTTGTAGACCTTGTGGTGCGGATTCCCTGCTGGAGGACTCGTGTCCGATACCTCCGGTTGGAACTCCTACTTATGACTTATATAGCAAACATGGGCTAGGCCCGATTGCTTTTAACGATTATTGGATAAAATATACAAAGAAAGACGGCGATCTTCGTTGGCCACCTCACGGTAGCTTCGAAGCGTCGATCTTAGATAATTTGGAAATAAAGTTGTTCGAACGCAAATCTAGGCCGGCCATGTTTGATGCTTTTCGGTTGTGGCGCAAAGAAGCCCGACAGAAAGAGATCAGACAGAATAAACGTAGTGAGCGAGATAATGTTGCTACTATTGTGAAGAAAGCTGAGCAGTTTCAGCGTGATAAGGAGGATAAGGATAAGGAAGTGTTTGAGAGGCTACAACGTATGACCATAGATAAATGCTATCCTGTTTTGCCTACGGAGGCGGATAAGAAGGAAGAGGCAGTTGAGGATCCTTTAATGTCCTATCTTATGAAGTCGCCACCCCCGTACGTACAGGGTACCGCAGCTCCTGTGGTCCCTGCCGTACCTGTTCTTCCACCTGTTATTCCTCCACCCGTTCCTCAACCTGCACCCGCTCTTCCGACTGTTCCTGCTCCTGTGCCTGTTTCTATTCCTACTGCTCCTCCGCTTCCACATACTCCTACTCACGCTACTGCTCCTGTGTTGTTAACCCCTGTTGTTGCTAACGTTTCTACTCCTCCTCTTGTTAGTTCTGTGTCTTACTCTTGTCCCTCTACTCGTAACCGTAGTTCTCCCATTGCGACAAATTTTTTCCAGTCGCTCGGACCTGTTTTCGGGTCCGCTGGTTCTGATGGTCCACCACAGAGACGTAGTCAGCTTCCTGGTAATAGGGAACGCGCTGCGCTATACAATATGGCGATGGGTTGGATGGACAATCCGCAAAGAAATCCACCCCGAGTCGTTCTTGAAACATTTAGTCAATTCAACATACCGACTCAGAGATATGTGTTTGACGAAATGTGTAAACTCCTACATGATCAGATAGCGGCTGTTGCGCCTGACGAGGTGCTGACCGCCCTGTCTAATCTTCGGCTTCAGTTCGCAACTGGACTGATAGTCGATACTAATGTCCGACGAGCTATTGAGCAGTTGCTGTCTTATCGCCTTGCTCCTATTCCTCACGCACTGTTTGTTGAGGATCTTGAACGCCAACAAGCCGAGTCTGGCCAATACCCTATGCGTGAAGTTCCGCCGGTTTGGGTACCCGCTGATAATACTAATGTTAACGCTCCAGTAGCGGCACATTTCCAGAGAGTATGGATACATCTCCCATGGAAACGATCGGAAGTGCTTCAGGTGAAACAAACTTTGCCTGATCCTCGCAAAAATCCTGCGGGGTATTACAAAGAATTATCGCAGCTTGTGGATGCTACGGTAATGAATCTTGCCAATATTGACATGTTGTTTGGCAATGTCGTACCGCAACCGGTATGGGCCAAGATTCGTCATCAAGATCACACAAATGAATTAGGTGGTGATTGGGCTGCCATTACAGCGGCAGACGCTGGACAAGTGGCTGCTGCTAAACCCGATCAGTTGATTGCACTTCTTCCCCAGCGAATCATTACATTAATGAAAACGCTTATGCCAGCTATGAGGGTAAATTGGGACAAGTTGTCAGCCTGTAAGCAGAAGAAAGATGAGAGTGTTTCAGACTTCTTTACGAGGTTTGAGGAAACATTTGTTGATCATAGTGGACAGGATATGGGTACTGAGGGTGGACAGAGGTTGTTTGTGGATAAATTTGTATCGAACTTATTGCCCGATTTGTGCAATAAATTGAAGAATTCAGAGAGTGCATGGGCCGTTTCTACCTCAGCTCAGATTCTGGCTACGGCACAATATTATGAAAATAGAGAGAAAGAAGAAAATGATCGAGCTGATAAAAAGACAAAAGAGCTGAAAACTAAAGTGTTGTTACAACAAGCATATCCGCCGCGTTCTAATCAGAATGCGTCTCAGCAGAATAGATCACAGTCGCAATCGAATCGATCGCAGTTGCGTAATGATTCCTCTTTCAACAGATCTTCGTTGGGGTACAATCAATGTGCTTATTGTAGACAGGAGGGACACATTAAATTTGATTGTCCTGCTTTAAATGATCGTAATAGTGGTAATTCGTCTAGAGGAGGCCGTGGTGGTTCACAGAATGCATCACGTGGTAGAGGTCGTGGTGCTCAGAACGACCGCTCTGACAACTCATCAAATTCTAATAACTGTTTCGACCAACGTGGATCATCGCAAGGACGATCTGCGCAGTACAATGTAGACGATTATTACGTCGATCAGGGAACTGACGACAGTAATTACTAGGACAGCCAAAGACAAGGAGAGGGAGTGGTATCAGTTCCGGTTGATCAGAGAGGGCCTTACGTCGCAGTTGCTACATCGGGCGTCGTTGAGCCTTTTCTGTTGGACACTGGTGCAGCGAAAAGTTCCATTATGCATTCGAAACTCCCTGGCGCACCTTTGTCTGGCTTAACGAATGTATCCGTTGGATTCTCTGGCGCCCCCGTTAGCAATCCAGTTTCACGCCCTTTGCCCCTTCAAATTGGGCCGCGTGAGCTCGAAGCTCCACTGATTTTGACCACTGGTTGTGGCGAAAATCTTTTGGGTCTGGATTTGCTTAAACGTTTGTATGCAACTTTGTATTGTTCTCCTGCGGGTGTAAAGCTTACGTTTGGGGAGAAAGTAGTCTCTCCCATGTATTTGTCTCTCGATAAGCTTCCACCGGAATTGGATTCTCTTCCTGCGTCTTTGTGGGCGACGGGTCCAAATGATGTGGGCCTACTTGATATCTCCCCTTATGTTGTTAAGAATTGTATGGTGTGTATAATGTACAATCCTGGCAAAGGAACCCCAACTCCCCCTGGCAGTTTTGCTCCTCCTTCGTATCCCTTTGAGGTGATCCAATTGGACTTCATCCATATGGAGCGATGCAATAACTTGAAATATGTTTTGGTTGTGGTTTGCGCATTCTCCCGATGGATCGAGGCCTATCCCCTCAAAGACAATACTGCTTTGTCTACTGCAAAAATCCTACTGAAGGAATACTTCCCTCGGTATGGAATGCCTAGAGTCGTGTGGTCAGATAATGGAAGTGAGTTCGTTGGAAGTGTGATGAAGAGCGTGTGTAAGGGCCTTGGAATTAATCAAAAATTCCATAGCGCCAATCATCCCCAGTCAGCTGGATTGGTTGAAGGGTACAATGGTACCCTTAAACTAAAGCTAGCGAAGATTCAGGCTACGACTGGACTTTCGTGGCCTGACGCTTTGCCTCTAGCATTACTGTCAACTAGGGCGACTGTACACTCCCGAATAGGGCTTAGTCCCTATGAAATAGTGTTCGGCCGTCCTGCGAATGTGTGGGGGGTTCCTAGGCCAGGTATATTCGTTGATCTTGAGTATCCGATGTTGATTGACTACTTACATGACTTGACTGCTAAACTGAGGTTAATTCATCAACAGGTTTACGACGCCTTGCCGACGCAGACGGAGGGTCCAGGCCACCAGCTCCAACCCGGTGATTGGGTTGTCACCCGTAACTTCTCACGCAAGAAGAATCTGGACCCCCGTTTTGTTGGACCTCACCAGGTGCTCCTGGCCACGAGGACTGCCGTTCGTCTTGAGGGGCGGAAGAATTGGGTACATGCTACCCATTGTAAACGAGTCCCTATTCCTTTACCGGCAGACCCGTGGGTGAGGAAAGGCATTGCGTCAACTGAAGCAGAGACATTGCCGGCGTTTGTACCTTTTAGCGACGCACAGCTTGTTGGAGAACCCTCAGCGCAGCAGAAAGCCACTGTTGGAACATTGTCAGCAAAAGACTCAAGATCAAATCAACAAACTGATCAGCAGGACGCTGTCTCTTCAACGGATCCTTTGTTCGACGAGCAGACACGTCCCGGGAAACATCGATATTCTTTGCGTTCTCGCATTAAGGACTAATAAAATTTCTTGCTTTGCTGAAATTGATAACTGCAATATCCTCGTTTCCCCTGATCAACTTTGAACATTCGTATCGTTGAAACTTGTTTTGTATATATATTAAGCTTCTTCCTTGTATCTTTTTCCTTCCTCAGCTGAATTATTGTGCTAAATAAATACATATTGTGTATTGAGGGCCGTAGGGCCGCGCGCGTACTTCCTTCTGGACAGTAGGTCTTGACGCTAGGTTAAAGGCCGTCGGTTCCTAGGAACTCCTAGGGATTGACCATTGCTGCACAGAACGAAGTGCGTCAAGAAACGTTGCGGACGGTCATAGGGAAATGGCATTTTCGAAGCTGAACGATTTGGAAGGAGCCCAGGCGTATAGAGTCAAACTGCAGAAACTCAGTCGTACTAAATGTTTTGTATTCCAATTGTTTGTATTGTTCTTAACTGCTTCTGCATTCTTGGCGGGTGGGGTGTATTATGCTATGTCTTACTTTTTACTTCCTACCCCTACTCCTACTTCTTACCCTAATCTTACTCTTACTGCTACTACTGCTTCTCCCCATTCCTTTCACATTTTACCGGAACACGAACAGGCTAGACGTGTAGAATTCCGCAACAATTCCTTTATCCAGCTCCTCCATCAGCATCAGTTAGTGGTTAACACTACTAATTGTTGGGTGTGTGGGTTGATGCCACATACTACGGGTAAGGGAATTCCATATCTGGTGTTACCGTATAGTTCCCAAGGGTCAGCTCGAGCATTCCAAACAATGCTTCGAAGCGCACTAGGTTTCCACCCCACTCCAGAACAACGTTCCCCCAAACCTGGTCCTACCTCGTACCAGTGGGTGCTATCGATGGCAATAGAGGATATGGAAGATGAGATCCATGATGCTTTTCTCATCCCTAAGGAAGAGGTACAAGCCTATAGGGTCCTGAGTAGAGGGGAATATAGTATGTTCGCTAATGAAAAGCAGCTTAAAAGCTCGCCTCCAATATGGGTCGTACCCCACACTGGTAATCTTTGTCTTGTGGGTCGTGGTTCGCAAGCCTCACTTGGAGTAAGTGCTTGCATTGAAAGTTACGTTCTGCCAATGTCCCCGACCCCTGTGTTTCTGGCTGCCAAGGGTACGTACTTCATCTGTCATGATCGTGCATACACATGGTTGCCCTTAGACTTCATGGGCTCATGTTTTGTTGCAAATCTGTTGCCTCCGACGTTCACTGTAGATGCCGATTACCATAAGACTAGAGTTGTACGAGGCGTAATTAGCGAAGAGGATACTGCCGGTCAAGAGGCAGGAGACTTTTTCAAGGGTTTCCTCCCGTTTTGGGGACCTATGGTTAATAGTAGGAACCTGAGACATTTGACTCGAGTGGTAGAATCGACAGCTAATGTTACTGCCAGTGCCCTTGGTAATATCACCACAGAACTTCAGGCGGAGAGGCTTATGACGTTACAAAACCGTATGGTTTTAGATGTCGTCTTGGCAGATCGCGGTGGGGTATGTAAAGTGATCCATTCGAGCTGTTGCATTTTCATACCTGATAATGCTCCTACTGTCTATCAAGCCATCTCGAAGTTGCATAAGATCTCCGAATCCATACACGTGGATGTAGGGGATTGGACGCTACTTGGTTGGTTTTGGGGCCTGATGTCGACTTGGGGTTGGAAGATTCTGATGATCATCGGAGTTGTGGTAGTGTTCCTGTTCACGTGTTGCCTTTGTGTGCAGTGTGGTCCTGCCTTATGTGGCCTCTGTGCTACAACGTGTATGAGACAACCACCTGTTACCAAGGGGACTCGGTTGGACAAGGCTATGCTACAACGACATCTTGATGGTCTGATGAATATCGAATATGATTCCGACTAGTGCTTGCCTACATGAGGGCAAAAGGAGCGTCTGAGGTTCCGTGACAATTGTAAGTGGTGTTTCCAACTCGTACGAATATGGTCGAGTCTGGTATCTATGAACCGCAAATGACGAGTTTAGTAAGTGTGCGCAGTTTCGCTGTGCTAACTTAAACCGTTCGTTTGTTACGTGGGCTTTTCATCTGTACCCACGGGTTCCATCTTAGATACGGCATCCATTTTGTCTCTTGCCCTCAAGTAGTCAGCGAACGGACGCTGTCCGCTTCGCGACCCTGGGACTCCCAAGATACTTGCGGAAGACACATGTCCTTTGAAAGTGTCTTTATGACGAGGGGGTTGCTACTGTAAGGCAGGTGGCGCCGCTCGAGGCTCATCTTGCCGCACGGACTTATTGTCTCAGCCGTGCATCTCATTAGGCACGTCCCTTTGATGCCTGTATCTCGTGTTTCCCGACACCTCCCCTTTTACACCCTTTCCGATCTCCCCACTGTCTCCGTCTTCCTCTGCACCTGTCTTCGTTCCTGTTTCGATCTACTTGATTGCTGATTGGAATTTGCTAATGGTGGGAAGATGGGTTTTTACAGTTGGGAACCGCCAAATGTTTCCGCACTTATGTTCCGGACCTTATGTGTTTCAAAGCGACCAAAGCGACCCCTCTGGGAGCTAGATGTGGGAACTGAGTTGTAAACCTTTGTGTTCAATGTTAGCCTATGGGTAAAAACTGTATAAAAGGAGCGATCCACATAACCAATTTGAAGCAGTCTCCACAAGTAGCACGCGTTGTACTTGCCGTGATTTCTGTGTTCCCTGCAGTAAATAAACCTTGACTCTTTGACGCCGAAGGAAGTGTCCCGTGTCTCTGTGACTTGTACGCCGGAACAGGTTACCCACGAAGGTTTCAGGTGTTGTGCCCTGGCACCGCTGGGTCCAAAAGAACCCAGTCCTTCAACACTTAGGGGTCGATTCCGATTCAGGAAAAACCGCTCCGAATAGCCATTCGGAGCGCTTTTCCCGTACGAATCGTACCCTGCAACGTCCCCCATACATACAACGAAGTACGATTTGTACCAGGAGCAGGACTCTGTACGAATCGTACAAAGACCGTACGACTCGAATCTCCGCACGAATCTCCCCCGTAACCCGCTGTACACAACATCTGTACGGTTCGCAGCAGATTTTTCTGATCCGGCAAGTACGATTTGTCTTGGGTACGCACCGTACAACCCTTTTTCTACTGGAGTTGTAAACAGCCGTAAAACCAGAGTTTGCCGCGAAAAAGGTATGGAATTGCTCCCCGGGGTATGGCGCGTACACCCCATGATAGCAGGGGTACAGGGCATACCCCATGATCTTGGGGTGTACACACCATACCCCATGATTCCTGGGTGTACGGTGCGTACACCCTGCGATCGCGGGGTATGGCGCGTACCCCTCCTTGATCACAGGGGTACACGCTGTACCCCTGTGATCATGGGGGGTACGTGCCATACGGTGTGTATGTGATTGTGCGCTTTTCCGTACGAATCGCCCTCACCTGACGTGGACCGTACGAATCGCGTCCTGATTCCCCGGTCCGGATCGTACTCTTCGGGTCGTACGGCATGTGTACGAGTCGTACGGTTCACTGTTTCAGCCCTGCAGTACGTACGGATCGTGACGATTCAGACGGATTGACGGAATACGGATCGTACTACGCGACTCGGACGGACGGGTACGATTTGTACGGCGATGGCTCCGTATGAAAATTGTCCGCACTTTTTTTTACCAGGATCGAAATCGAGCCACTTATGTCCACCTTCAGCCAAGTGATTCAATAATGCAATGGAGTCAATGATACAATAATTTCAAGTTTTGGACGCGACTAATAAGTTGTCAATGTATTTCACCAAGATGGACTGTCTGGGCAACACCAGAGATTCATGAAATTTTTTCAAAATCTTATTAAAGATCAATGAACTTTCTGTGTACCCTTGTGGAACACGATTCCTAACATCAACATGCTCATCAAATTTAAACAAAATTAAAAAATGACTGTCTGGATGCAATGGAATGGAGAAAAAGGCATGGCATAAATCAATTACAGTGAATCATCCTGCACTCCATGGTATCTGAACTAGGATCACTTCTGGATTCAGTACTATTGAACAACATGGTACTAACATTTTATGTATTTTGCACAAATCTTGGACCACTATATATTTTCCGTTTGGTTTCTTTATGCCAATTATAGGTGAATTACAGGGACTACTCATTATTTCTTTCAATATAGCTTGTTCGACCAAGCGTTCAATTTCTGCTGCAACACCTGCATTTATTTATGGGCTCATTTTGTATTGTTGAGTATTTGGGTAAAGTGCACCTTCTTTTACAGTCAATTTTACTGGATCTACATTTGCCATCAATCCTACTTCTTTTCCGGTAAAATGCCACACATCAAGGTTTACTGTATTTTGGACCTCCTCTAATAACTCATCTGGTGTCATCTTTTTAACTGCAGCTCCCTGTGTAGCTAACATGATTGTGCACACTCCGTCTTCACCAGGAGTCTGAATTGCAACACCCTCCAGTGTGCAACATATTGTGCAGTTCATTTTGCACACTAAATCCCTTCCAAACAGGTTCACAGGGCTCGAGTCGCACACTATGAACTTGTGCATTTCTTTAAAGTTGCCAACACATACCTCCTTTGGTTCTGTAATAGGGGTCCTAATCTGTTTATTAGAAAGGCCCACTACTTAGATCACTTCTCCCGAGAGGGATAGGTTTATGATGTCTGTTGTTCTCACAGTAAAACGGGTAGCACCAGTGTCCAATAAAAAGGTGACGTAATTTCACTCAACCGTACCTTCTATATATGGACCTTAATAATCTACCGGCAAGGATGCGCCAAGTTCGCATTCCTCTTCCCTCCCTCCCAGGCACCGTCATAAAGTCTCTTCTTCACAATATGTGTCCTGTAAAAGAAACTGTGGTGTTACAAACATTTTCTTACCACTTCCCTCCCGTAAACAGGTGTCCACACTGTACTAGCTTGAGTCACAAAATCTGGCATAGGAGCAGGTGGCAATTGATTCTGTATTACCTGTTGCGGTTGCCTAATTGACACCTCATTATGCGTCTGTGGATTTAAGTTTTGAGTTTGGACATTATTATTATGTATAAGTTTACACTTGTTTTTCCAATGCCTTAATTTTCCGCACCCGTCACGGGGAAACTTTTTCTTTGCCTCTTCTTTACTCATTCGCCCTCTTGGTTTACCCCCACTACCTTCACCTTGTCCTTCTCCATTTCCTTGATTATTTATCTGATTACTTAGTTGAAGTTCTTGTCGCGCTGCTAATTTCACTTGTGCCCACATTACCTTTTCTTCAAATTTCTTTCGTCAATTATCAATTTCATCCCCACAGTACTTTGCGTACTTAAGGATTTCACCAATAGATTTTGCCTGCCAGTACAACTTATGCTCTTTAATCATTTGGGATATATCTGTTGTTAATCCAGTCACAAACCGAAACACATGTGTCATGTCTTTATTATCAATGTTTTCTAACCCACTGTACTGTTTAAATACCTGTAAAAGGCGCTCATAATATGCATGTACAGATTCATCTTTATCTTGGGTGGTTCTGTCTATTTTTATCCAATCTGTCTCTTTTTGGGGAACTTTTCCCTTTAAGTAAGTTATTACCTGATGATATTTTTTCATTACCTCGTCTGACGGGGCTCCTGTTTTTGCATCTCTTGGGTACTCATCACTAGGCCAATCTACTGAAATTTTACATTCTGTCTATAAGTCATCAGGAACAACTATGTCAAACAAGCCATCTAAATATTTTAGCAGTTATTTCAAAACTTTCACAAACCTTTCAACTTGCCTGTATCATTCTACTGGTTTTTCTCTAAGCTTTGGGAAGTAATTTTTAAATGATAATATATCCTGTTGGGACCATGGGACATGTACATAACCTTCTCCTGGAACATCTCTCATTGGGCACAATCTTTTAACCTTTTCTGTTTCTTTCATTAAATACTCATATGTCATTGATTTGCCTGTACTTCTTCCTTTTTCTTTGTCCATCTAGCTTTTCATCTATCTAAGACTCCCCATGTTTGTAACAAAGACAATAATTCTTGTATCTGCAATTTTCTTCCTGACACATTCATGTTCTCTAAATTATTTACCTATGTAAATTCCCATTTCTAAGGCCAAATTCATTAATTTTTCATTAAATAATTTTGTATTTCGAGTGATGCTTCTGCATATGAATAACAACTCTTCTTCGCTGAAAGAATTTAATCTCTCTAGTCCCACATTGCCAGCTATAATTTCTTCCAATTCTACTCTTAATTTAAAGATGTCCAACACTTTTGGCTGTGAGTTTGACTTTTTTAGTTCTCAAGTCCACCTTTCTATTTCTTCTGGAGTTATTACATTGGCACTTTTCGTTCCTGTGGACTTTTCAATCTGTACCTCTCTTGAGCATCCAGGGGTAACTTTCCTAAATGAATCATTTCTTGGCTATCTTATAGGTAAATCCCTTAACGAAATTATTGACTCACACTCACGTGCTTGATCATCAATTAATATATTTTTTTTTCTGGGTTGAGTAATTGGAGTAGTCAGAACAGGAGTTTTAGGACCGATTTGCTTATCCCCACATAGGGGAACTACAAGACCTATAGTTACTAGTATCATAAGTGCTTCAGGACTTGTATTTAATTGAGTTATCTTCTGAATTAATTCACTTCTATGTTTATTTATTGCTTCTTTTTCTTGTAGTACCTATTCTATGGTAGTCTCATGTACAATCTGTGGAACCAAGGGTGCTTTTAGAAATGGGGCACTAGGGGTAATTCTATTTGTCTCTTCCTGATAAGGTGAAGGATTTTTCATTAAAATGTCTTCACGATAATCGTTTTCAAAATCCCCATCATTACCAGTCACTAAATGTTTTGTTTTCTCTGTACATTTACTTCCTGTCGGTTCGTCTGTGGTAAATACATGTATAACTCATACCTCTCGGGAAAATCTTGGATACAATTTACTTAAGTTCCTGTCACATCAGGGTCTGTCTCTTTCAAAAGCCGTAGTCTCCCACTCTTCTAAACATTCCTATTGCTTTAATCTAGGTCTTGGTTCTAATTCATTCATTTTTTTTTTTTTATTATTATTTTATTGCAGGGAAATACAGCGATACAAAACAAATGCCATAAACTAGTAAACAAGAAAACAAAGGAAAAAAAAATCTTCATAAAGTACATAGCATCTTATAACAGAAATGAAAATAAATCAGGCAAACAAAAAGCTTAAATCCATTCGGCAATTGGTGCCCAAATTTTCTCCCCCAGAGCTCTTTTTTTTACCCCCTTCAACTTGTATATGGCGGATTCAATATTATACATAAATAATAACTTTTCACGCCACATAGAAAAAGACGGCGGAGCTAAACTAATCCATTCTTTGGTAATGCAAGACCTGGCTGCAGCCATGCAAATAAATAGAAAATATGAAATTGATCTTGGCCTAATGACTGTATGATCAATACCTAATAACAGCAACTCTGCTGTTATCTTAACCTCATGTTTAAGAATAATAAATAAAAAAATTTCAATATGTAGGAACAAATTAGAAAGTTTAGGACAAGAGAAAAACATATGTAAAGCATCAGCTGAAAATAGACCACATCGGCTGCAGTTCGTACCGGTCGTCGTGCTCCACTTAGCAACTTTACTGGGAGTATAGTACAGATTGTGAATACACATAAAATGTTGTGATTTCATCATCCCTGTTATTAAACACTCTGATGCCATTTTAATTGATAGCAAAATATCAACTTCCGGTATACCTAAAGTATTAGCCCATTTCTGCTGACATTGTCCTAAATCAGTACCATATTCCTGAATTAAACTTATATAAATTGCTCCTATGCAGGTTTTTTTTGCAAGAGTTCTAACAGTGGAACTTTAGATGGGGGAGTAAAAGGATAATTTAGTAAGTAACTTCGTAATTGGAGAAATTTAAAGAGATCTTTTCTTCCCACAGCAAATGTGTTCGTAAGCTCCTGAAATGACAACATTTGATCATTACTAAACAAGTCTCCCAAATAACAAATTCCTCTCTGTTGCCATCTATACATAGTTAAATCACAAAAAAATTCTGGTAGCAGGCCTTTTGATATGAGGGGGGTATAAAAGTTCAGTTTACATAATTTCAAATGTTTTCGCACTTTTTGCCAAACTCCAAAGGCAGCCTTCAATATCTTAAATTTTGTTTTTTTATGATAACTGGGTTCTACAATCTTCAGAAAGCTACCCTTACCTTTTTCACCTAGGATCATTTCATAGATTGACGGGGTTTGATGTTTCTCCATCTCTACTCTATCTCCCAGAATCAAGGGGCTTATATATTGCAGTGCGGCAGATAAATAATACAGAAGAAAATAAGGAACATTCCATCCACCACATTCATTGCTCAGTATAATTTTCTTCGATGATTTCCTATGGCGTTTATACCCCCATAAAAACCGAAAAGTAGGTCTTTCTAAAGTTTTAAAACAGAGCGGTTGGAATTCTAGTGGTATTGTACGACACAAATGCAGCACTTTTGGTAGGACCAACATTTTTAAAATATTAAGTCTGCCATAAAGTGATAAATGTAAGTGGTCTAGGTGCTGTAATGAAGCATTCATTTGTGTAATTATGGGATTAATATTGCGTTCTGGTATCTTCTCTATGGGGAGGGAGATCTTAATTCCTAAGTATGTAACCTCTGAGGTAATGGAAATATTTGATGGTGGTTTATCTCCGGAACAAAGAATTTGAGTCTTCTCAAGGTTGAGCTTGTACCCCGAGAAAGATCCAAATTGCCTAGCAATATCATCAATCACCGGTAGGGCTGATTGTACGTCAGTGGTGGTTATCACTATATCGTCAGCATAAGCTAAAACTCGGTAATTAACATTAGCTAAGACAATAGTTTTAATTTTCTGCTCCAAAAGAAAACGATTAATTAATGGATCAATGTAGAAAGCAAAAAGTAAGGGGGAGCAGGGACATCCTTGTCGGGTGCCTCTAGTAATCATAAAAGGCGTTGAGATCTTCCCATTAATTCGAATATGCGCTTTAGGAGCAGCATACAATGTTTTTAAAGCTCTTATTATACCGGAGCCTAATCCCTTCCTAGATAAAACATCCCACAAATAGTCCCATGCAACCCGGTCAAAAGCTTTTTCAGCGTCTAAAAATACAAGTCCTACATTAGACCGAGTTGCTTGAGACCAATCCAAAAATGAGATCACTCTCCGAATATGGTCAGCGGTTTCTCTAGTGGGGATAAAGCCATGTTGGTAAATAGAAACTAAAGGGGAAATAATGTTAGACAGTCGTATGGCTAGAATTTTAGAAAACAATTTACTGTCTGCATTTATGAGCGATATGGGGTGAAAAGATGAAGGTAATAACGGAGGTTTGCCTTTTTTAAGAAACACAGTGATTATGGAATCATGCCATGATTTAGGGGCATTTCCCTGTTGAGCTCTTAAACACAGGTCCATTAATTCTGATTTAAGAATAGATCTAAACTGTTTAAAAAACTCTAGAGGGATAGCGTCTGGACCCGCTACTTTTCCTGATGCTAAGGACATTAGAGAGAGTTCAATTTCTTCCCAGGTAAGTGGTGAATCTAATTTCTCCTTTTCCTCACTAAATAGCTTGCTATCCAGAGCTGAGTCAGCAAACGGAGTGATCTGATCTGAACAGAATACCCTAACATCTTCTGTATACAGTTTAGAATAAAAATCCCTAAATACTTCAAGAATGTCTTCTGTTTTATTAACTGTTATTCCTGTCAGATTATTTATCTTATCAATATTGGCAAACGTCGCTTTCTGATTAGCCCTCTTAGCCAAGTGTTTACCGGTATTTTCTCCCACTTCATAAACCTCTGCCCTAAAGGCAGAGATTTGTTGAGCAAATTTTGTAGCAAATCCCTGATGAATCTTAACTTTGAGGATCGTTAACTCCTTTATAATGGTTTCAGTAGCTAATCCTTTATTATACGCCTGCATAAGTTGGATCTCTAATGTTCTTACATTTTTCATTTCTGCTGCTTCTCGCCTTATAACCTCTTTTTGTTTTCTTATTGAAGAACTCAGTGTTTCTCCCCGAACCCCACATTTAAAAGCATCCCACACTATTTCTGCAGACGCAGTGCCTCTGTTGTGTGAGAAAAATTCCGGGATCCAATTGTTCATATATTCAACATAAGATAAGTCATATAGTAATTTGCGATCAAAAGACCATGATCGAGGAGTGATAGGAGTGGTTAATTCAAACTTAAGAATAATAGGGTTATGGTCTGAAATGATTTTCGGTGACACCTCGTATTCCACTTGGGTAAGCTCATTATATAAGCATTTGGAAATAAAGAAATAGTCTAATCTAAAAAATTTCTGATGCGGGGCAGAAAAGAAAGTATAGCCAGACTTTGCATCCCTTTTCACAAACCCCACATCTAGCATTCTGAAATCCTGAATCATCTCTTTAAGTGCACCAAACACTTTCCTCTTCCTACCTTTATATGGAGTGCTGCCATTGATATCATAGGTTTCATCTAGATGTAGATTAAAATCTCCACATAATATGATATTAGATGGCCATTGAGCTAACTCCACGTTTAGAAGATTAAAGATAGTGGGGTCATCCAATACCGATGCATAAATTGAACAAATAGTAGTGATTAATCCTCAATTTTGTTTTCAACAATGACCCATCATCCTAGTAAGTCTTCTTTAGCTTTTTTAATTTCCCCCAATCCATATCGCTTTAAAATTGCCACTCCTCTTATAGTGGAGCTTTGACGAGAACATCCTACAACTTCCAATACAAGATCTCTTAACCACTTTCTATTAGACCAGGCAATATGGGTCTCCTGTACACAAACTATATCCAACCGCATGGTTTTAAGTATCTGAGCCATTATACCCCTTTTTCTTTTATCATTTAAACCACACACATTGATGGAACATATGTTCAGTTTAACCATTATTTGTTTTTAGTGATCTATTAACATTAAACACATTAGACACATAATAACAAAAATAGCAAAATATTCCAAAATTCGGCACCTGCCCTAAATGGATCATAAGTTTACATTGACGACATCTTTCAGCTGTATAACCTTGCACCCCAAAACAAAACATTTTTACCCTCCCCCAACCCACCCAGCACACCCCCCCCAACCCACCCACCCCACAAATCCTCCCCACCAGAAGCGTAAGGGCTATTGCCCTCATCGATGGAAAGTGAGTATGGGCTGTGAGTTCCGCCTGAACCAGCCCGACCTGAAAAATAACAAACCTCTACCAAAAAGAGAAGTGAAAAAAAAAAAACATCAAGATAAAGCACATCTAGAAGGACATCTAGAAGGACAACCAATCAGTCAACGTGTAGTTCTGGTCTTCATCATTTATCCTATAAATCATTAATCATATCTTATAAATCATAAATCATTATTGCATAGTTTCTAGAAACTGTTGTGCCTTGATTTCAGAGACAAAAAAAATCGTTCTCCCCTTATATACAACCTTAAGCTTGGAAGGATTTAGAAGGAAGGCTTGTCCCCCTTTAGATTGTATTGGTGTCATTAGCTGTTTAAGTCTCCAGCGTTGTTGCACTGTTGCAGAGCAGAAGTCTGGTCGAACAAAGAATTCATGCCCCAAACCCTTTCTAGTCTTAGATGGTCTTGCCAGATCATATAAAATCTCATGAAGTAAATAGTTCTGTAAGTTTATAAGAATAGCTCTTGGGTTTTTGTTTCCTGACTCCTGATCTTGTTTTGGATTGAAAGGAAAACGATGAGCTCTTATAATTTCTTTGTCCCAGTCCCATCCAGTAAGATCCGGAAAGGCATCTGAGAGCATCTCTACTACAAATCGTCGGGAGTCTTTTCCCTCTGCCTTTTCTGCCACTTCCAATATACGAAGGTTGTTGCGACGAGCGTGATTTTCCAAATCAGTTAGTTTCCAGTCAATATCTTTTCTAGTACCATCAAGTTCTTTGATTGAAGTTTTTTGTGTGGCTAATTCATCCTCAACCACAGATATACGGGTCTCAGTTTCTTGTACTCTCAAATTAATGTCAGTACTGGACTTAGCCAGCCAGCGAATAGCATTCTGAAGTTTACGCACCGCTCCTTGAGTGTGAAGTCCCTCTGCCTTGGTTTCCTCTCTATGAGTCACAATCATTCTATACATGGAAGTCTGTAACTGATATATTGATTTCAGAGTTACCTCGTCATCTCCCTCCAATAGCTCAGGGGATTCAGGATCATTTTCAGCATTCAAATCTGCTCTTTCCCATTGCGGTTGGGTTATGGGACCTGGATTTTCAGCCGATTTAGCTTCTATGACCCTGCGGACAGTGCTTGGGGCTCCTTCATTCGATAAAAAATCTGATCCGAGTAAATCTTCTTCAGAGACTAGATTACAGTCATCAGCCCAATTCTCAACAGGAAGTCGGCCCTCAATAGGCAATTCATTATTCAGATCCCCTTCCGACGTGATTGAAACATCAGACATTGAAAAGAATTGACCCCCAGATTCAATCGAGTCTGCATCGTGTTGTTCATTTGGTTCATTTGGTCTAGGTGAGACGCTGACTCCCTCAATGGCTTGGCATAGTTCAGATAATGCATCATCCGCCGCTCCTGTTCCTGCCCCACCTCCTTCCCCTATCTCTTCAATTATCACTGCTGCATTTACAGAGGTTAAAGGGGGGTCAGCTGGCTGAGTTATGGTTGATTTTTTGGAAGTAGCACCGGATAAAGCTTTAGAAGGAGTCTGCTCATTGTTACTAGTTTTAGAAAAACTGGCTGTGTTCTTTTTTCTAAATAGTTCCGGTATTACAGGCTCTTTAGTGCTTCCATTTACAATCACTGTCGCTGAACCTGCCGTTTTCTCCATCATAGAATTGGAATTAATTAAGGTGGTAGTATTTTTTTTAGCACCTCTTCCCTTAGGGTCCATGACTGAGCCTTCAATTATTGCAGTTTAATTAATGAGCGCCTTTAACACAGCAAATTATGCCCCTTAGAGAGTTTTTCAGTAGCAGTTTGTATTCGTTTTCAATTACAGGGAAAAGTCTGCTGCACTCACTTTCTCACTTTCTCTCAGTTAGGATTTTTTTCCCTTTTTTTTTTTTCAAGAATCAAAAGTCACAGACTCGGGGCGAGCACTAAAGAAAATTCACAATTCCACTTGAATTCCAGACGTATAATTCAGTAGTTGGCAGACCTTACTGCTAGTGTTACAGCTACTGCTGCTGATACAATGTTGCTGCAATGGAAAGGAAATACAGAGACGGGCAGGAAAGCTCGCGTCTCGCAGTCTCTCAGGCTTTCAGCTCAGCCCAGCTCTTCGGTGCTCTTCGGTGAAAAATCCTCGATCCTCACTCTGTCGTAATTTGACAATGATCGGGTTAGCGTTAAGCTTTGCTACACATTACTCCCTTATCTTGACCATAGTTGTTAAACGCCATTTTGTATGTTACGGCGGCCATTTTAGAGAATGCGTCGCCTCGTGGTCAGCATGCCCTTTTGTCCGTCCTCTGTACCACTGACCACTTGAGTTTGCCCAGCAACAGGCTAATTTTAGTAATGGTCAAGCCCACACATGCGCAGTTCTAACTGACCAGTCATCACTTAGGAATGTTCCGCCAAACTGACCAGTGGTGTTGTAGCCCCTCCCATGAGTTGGCTGTGTTCCAAAAATGACCTTATATGTACTTAAAACTCTGTAACCATGTACCGCCCATCTTTTAATGTCTGTAAAACTGTATAAAAGAAGGACTTACACCGATGTTCGGTGTGATACTTCTTGCATTGCTGAAGGGTGCTGTAGGAATGTACCACCACCCCATGGGGTCTTAATAAACTTGTCTTTTACATTTTCTAGTCTCCGTGCCAACAGTTCTTATGGTGTAGAGGGTATTCTGCGGAGTATGTAGGCCTGGAGAACCCAATACCACAAATTGGCGACCACGAAGGGACTCATCGGCGACTCGGATTCCCGAAGGAGAGGTCGTGACGAAGGATTGGAAACTCGCCATGGACGTGTACGCTGCCACTGAGTGAGTCTTGGCACCTACGGTGTTTTCTTCCCTTCCTTCTGATCTGACCTTCCAGGTGGCGCCGGTCCCCTGCTCGTCTGAGTTGTCGTACAGTGCCGGTTTGGCTGATTTGATCAAAGACCTTGGCAGTTGGAACCTGGATATTTGAGATTTTGGTAAGAATTGTGATTGGTAAGGTAGTCTGCCGACGCTTACTGTGGCTCTATGAATATGAATATGTTTTGAGTTAGCTAACATTTGGTTCTGTGAATTGATGTATATGTGCAGTGCACTTCACATAGGCAGGCATGTAGAGATATTTCTCTAACTTTGTTTGTGTTTTGAGCGGCACATTTTGTGTGAAGTACAGTAAGTGCCATTTTTACGGTGTCACGTTTTCGTGATACTTTTTGAACATGCCTGTTTTAAGCACACTCCGAGGAATGTGCTGTCTTGGGAATGGTACCACATATCGACTAAACAAATCTCAGCCGGCTCCCCCAGAAGGGACTCCCAATCGTGAAATGTATATCAAATTTGGCCTTCCCCCTATATTGTATAGTAAATTATGGAACAAATACACCAAGTCTGATCCCGAGTTGCAATGGCCACTACATGGGTCGTTTGATTTACAAAAGGTTCAGTTTGTGGAGCAATGTTTGTTTCAGCGCAGGTCTAGACAAGATATGTTTGACTGTGTACGAATGTGGGACAAAGCAGTGCGTGAACTAATGAAGCGTGAGATTGCCTTGGCGGAAAAAGAGCAGTGCAAGGCTGCTCGAGATAAAGCTTTACAGCTGAAGGAGAAAGAGTTGCAGGAGAAGAAAGAGAGGGAGGCACGGGAACGTAATTTGCAAATGAGCGGTCAATTTCCTATTTGGCGTTCGCTTTATCCGGTCCTTACTAATGAAGCTGATGATTTTTCATTATTAGATCGGTCTCCGCCTCTGTATGTTCTGCCTACGGCTCCGGACGAGGATTTTGGCGATGAAGATCAAGATAGTGCGAGTACGAGGTTAACTGCTGGTAAAGCTGCGGATTTGCGCAGTTTCGCTAGGAAACTGAATTTGAATAAAATAACTATGTCAGAGATTAATGTTGAAAGGAATAAGTAGACAGAACGAGAGCAGTTTTATTTCTTAAGTGCTTTTGCAGATGAAGCTGTTGAACGATTTCGTAAGAATTCAGATGATTTAGAACCTAAGGATATATCAGTCCATCATGAGAATATGCGTAAGGGTCTATTTGTTATTGCAGATGCGGATGCTTTTTTCCTACGATTGGTCCAGCTACGGGATGAGGCGTCCAGATTGCGGGAAGCACGAAAAGCATCAGAGAAGTCTGCGCCGGGGTCGACGGAGCAATCCAAAGAGTGTTCTATCTTTGGAGCAGATAAGAGTTCTAAAGTGCATGTTATGCCCATGCGTGAAGCTGCACCTTTGTATGTTCCCCCTAAAGGGCAAGGTACCAGTGATGATAAATTGTCTGGGGATGCAAAAGGGTATTTCATATATAATTGGGTGTATACGCCTTGGAATAGAGCGGATGTTATGGCATTGAAAAACGCTTTACCGGATCCCCGTAAAAATCCGGCAGCTTTTTATGAAGGAGTGGAGGGGGCTATTTCTTCTTGTGTTATGACGCTGGTTGATATTGATCTTTTCTTTGGGATGATACTGCCCCCTGATATGTGGAGAGTGATTCGTAAGTATGACGATCAAGCGCTTTTAGGAGCAGACTGGAAGGCTATAGTCCAAGCTGATTTAGATAGGGAGCCTGCATGCAAGCCTTGTCAATTAATTCTGGGTCTCCCAACCGCTATTTTGAATAAATTAAAAATGCTCGTTCCCCCTAAAAAGATTGATTGGACTATGTTAGCCTCTTGCAAACAGAAACAAGATGAGTCGGTGTCTGACTTCTTTTCACGTTTTGAAGAAGCGTTTCATGATTACAGTGGGCAATTATTAACGGATGATACGGGTAGGCATCTGTTCGTCGATAAGTATGTGGCTAATCTCCTACCGGAGATTGCAAAACGATTGAAAACTAGTGAAAGTTCCTGGACCACGGCGACCCCTGCGTCTTTGTTAACTATGGCTCGGTATTACGAGCGGCAGGAATTGGAAGCTAAAGAAACTGTTGATAAGAAAGCGAAGGAGTTAAAGACGAAGGTGGTGTTGGCACAGGTTTGTGGTGCGCAATCTAGAGGGAATGATAGAGGCAGGCAAGGAGGGGGTATTACGTCGTATGGTCGTACCGACATTGCTGAGGACCAATGTGCATATTGTAAAGAGTTTGGGCATTGGGCTGAAGATCGTCCGGTGCTTCGTGAGCAACGTAGCCAGCGTGGTCGAGGAGGTGGAAGGACACGGAATAGTTATTCAGGAGCGAGAGGTGGAGGAAGTGATAGTGGTAGGTTTGAGGCGAGGGGTCGTGGTCAGGATGAACGTAATACTTTTGATCGACGAAATCAGTACCAGATATCGGAGGGTGAGAACGTGGAGAGTCAGGATTATGTGCACGCATAGGATTGCGTTGGATGGGATGTGGAATCGGTTGAAGTGATCAAAGAGGTCCATATGTGGAGAAGTGTGGCTCAGGGGTTAGAGGCGGCATACCTGGAGCTTGAGTTCGGCCCGGGACCAGGGTTCAATTCCCCGCCTCGGCGGGTCTTGGGCTCAAAATTCCACGGACTCGTTAATTCTCGCTCCGGTGCCTTCTCGATTCACGGGTTCACACTCTGCGACTCTGGGCAATAGCTTGCTTAATCTCCACAACGGCCCCTCGCGGTGGGATGCCTGGCTTTCACCCTGTGGATACCCTGCCAGGGTTATCTCACAGGGGAATACCAGGACAGGTTCCCTAAGCAAGCGCTGAAATGCCCCAGGGTAAGTCGTGCGCTATATAAGTTTCATTCATTTCATTTCATTTCATTTCATTTCATTTCATTTCATTCAATTCATTTCATATGTATCAGCGGGCGTTTTGGGTTGATCAGTTTTTAGTTGACACAGGAGCTACTCGTAGTGCCTTGTCTAAAAACTTGGTTCCAAGGGCTCCCCTGTCTGGCGAAATGATTACATGTATAGGGTTCGATGGCACACCCCCTCCAAGCCCATTGTCACAACCTCTTGCATTTTGCATTGATAATTTTTTTGGCCTGTGCCCATTCTTATTGTCGCCTTATACCCCAGACAATATTATGGGCATAGATTTGCTCAAATATTTTCGAGCGACAATACGCTGCGTTCCTGAAGGAGTGCGGGTTATTTTGAATGACAATTATCCAGACGCAGGCAGGCTTTGTACCATGCAGGAAATTGAAGCGCTAGCCTCTCTCCCGCACACGTTATGGGCGACATCAGACACGGATGTGGGACAGATGCACATTCCGCCTATTCGAATTACTGTTAAGGAGGGAGTATCATTGCCACGTGTACCTCAGTATAAGATATCTAGAGAAGGTGAGATTGCCCTGACACACATCGTTCAGGATTTGATAGTTGCAGGAGTAGTGGAGGAAGTTCCTTACAATGTCTGTATCAGCCCTATTCTTCCGATTCTCAAGAAAGACACTGACGACAAAGTCTATCGGTTTATTATTGATTTGAGAGAAATAAACAAAATTGTAGTGTCCCAGTACCCGGTGGTGTCTGACATCACCACCTTACTTACTTTGGTCCCCCCCACTGCCACTACTTTCTCTGTCATTGACCTTAAAAATGCTTTCTTTTCCATTCCCATCCATCCCGACAGCAGATACCTATTTGGTTCACGTTAAATAAAAAATCGTATAGATTTTGTCGTGTTCCTCAAGGCTATACAGAAAGTCCTAGCATTTATAGCCAGGCTTTAAAAAGACAGCTCGACTCTTTTGAATTGCTGTCTGGAGTAGCTCTTATTCAATACATTGATGACCTCTTATTGGCTGCAGACACCTATGCACAATGCGAGGAGAGTACTCTTGCTTTGCTCTCCTTTCTGGCTCAGAATAATCACAAAGTTTCTGGGAAAAAGTTACAATATTGTAGACCAAAGGTGACCTACCTCGGTCATCTTTTGTCTAAGGAGGGACGTGCATTAACATCTGATCGAATTCAAGCAATTTTAGATACACCAGTTCCCCGCACTCAGAGAGATGTGCGTGCCTTCATAGGATTAATGTCCTTCTGTAGACAGTGGATAATGGGGTTTCGCACATTATAAAACCTTTGTTAGCGTTATTGTCCAAAACAAAACCAATGCCCCTTGAATGGACAGATGAATGTCAGAATGCTTTTGAACAATTGAGACAGGCCCTTTGTTCTGCACCAGTGTTAGGTACACCAGATTACACAAAGATTTTCACGTTGTATGTGCATGAGAAAGATGGGTGCGCATTGTCTGTGTTAGTGCAGACACACGGGGATAAGCAGAGGCCTTGTGCATACTTTTCGGCCATTCTTGATCCTGTAGCACGAGGATTACCTGGGTGTTTCCGAGCAGTTGCAGCAACAGCAGTAGCTATACGACAGAGTGAGGGAATAGTTTTGTCACACAAACTGTTGGTTTTAGTTCCCCATGCGGTAGACGCTCTGCTAAACCAAACAAAAACCCAGTATCTCACGAGTGCACGTTTAACAGGATATGAGCTTACACTTTTGGCGCCGCATATCACACTAAAGAGATGTGCTACCCTGAACCCTGCCACTTTATTGCCGTATCCGGTTGTGGAGGGCCAAGAGGAAGAACACCATGACTGTGTTTTCCTGACTGAGGAACAATCAAAGGGTCGTGTCGACTTACAGGATACGCCACTTCCAGATGTGGATGGGGAACTGTGGGTTGATGGATCGTGTTTAAGGCTGCCAGATGGCACAACTTCTGCAGCATATGCGATCACGACACTTAAAACAGTGGTAGAAACAGCACGAATACCACAGAAATCGTCCCAAGCAGCAGAGTTAATAGCTTTGACAAGAGCCTGCGAATTGAGTGCTGGCTTATGTGTGAACATCTACACAGACACCCGGTACGCCTTCGGAGTAGCGCATGATTTTGGCCTACTCTGGAGAGAGCGTGGGTTTTTGACTTCGCATGGAGTACACATTATGCACGGAGAGCTAGTGCGTGATCTCTTGAATGCATTGCTTTGCCCAAAGAAAGTGGCGATAATCAAATGCAGTGCACATAAAAAGGTCACTGACAAAGTGGGACAAGGCAATGCTTTTGCGGACAGTATAGCAAGACAAACGGCTATGTCACGAAATGACTCTCCAATGTATGTGGTGAAGTCGCAGGCTGAGCGATGGCATGATGCTAGAGCGGAGATATTAGACATTCAGAAATCAGCGACCGAAGCAGAACTTGCAACCTGGGCAGCAGAGGGAGTGCTGGATGATGAGGGTTGTTGGAGGAGTAAAGATATGGAACGATGGAAATTGCCTGCAGCTTACTTGCAAGCGATGGTCCAGATGACACATGGGTTGGCACATGTTGGAGCTCTTGCAATTACTCGATTGCTAACACGAGTTTGGAGCATCCTGAGATTGCCAATACGGCCAAGAGAGTAGTGCAGACCTGTCTGATATGTTTACAGCACAATCCTGCAAAAGGGACGCATACTCCGAAAGGAAGGTTCGTTCCACCTACTGCACCATTTGAAGTGCTACAAATGGATTACATCCAGCTTGAGAGTTGCAATAACCTTAAGTATGTCTTAGTGGTGGTGTGTGCTTTCAGCAAATGGGTTGAGGCCTTCCCCACGAAGGATAATACAGCATTGACAACAGCTAAGGTTTGGCTCAAGGAGTACTTCCAACGCTACGGCGGTTTGCAAATTTTTGTAGAGCGACAATGGTCCTCATTTTGTTGGGAAAATTGTGGAGTACGTGTTGAAGGGATTGGGAATCCAGCAGAAGTTTCATGCTGTGTTCCATCCTCAGTCAGCAGGTCTTGTTGAAAGGTATAATGCTACTCTGAAACTAAAGTTAGCAAAGATTGTGGCATCCACGTCTTTGAAGTGGCCGGATGCCCTGCCTTTGGCATTACTCTCTATCAGATCAGTGCCCCATTCTCGAACTGGCCTCACACCTTATGAAGTGGTGTTTGGAAGGCCGATGAACATATGGGGAGTTCCTAACCCTCGATTGTTACATGATGTGCCTTGTATAATGATGAACGATTATTTGGCACGATTAACAAATGATTTACTTTCCATTCATCAACAGGTTCGAGAAGCGCTCCCTGACAACTCCAGTGGAGAGGCTCACAATCTTCACCCTGGGGATCATGTTATGATCCGCTCGTTCGAGAGGACGAACAGCTTGGAACCGAGATGGCGTGGTCCCGAGCAGGTATTGCTCGCAACTCGAACGGCTGTGCGAGTTACCAACAGGAAGCGGTGGGTGCACTCCACTCACTGCCGTCGTGTCTCTCCGGATCTGGTGAGCCCAACTGCATTGTCTGACTACCGAGATATCCTGGACGAGGAGAAGAGCCCAGCTGTAACGTCTGCCGAATCGGAGGGAGCCTTCCCGCACCATACTGTTTCTGGAAGAGAAAGATACAATCTACGACCACGATAAGAAGATTTTTTTTGGTGCGAGACTGGTTGAGTTACCGCTCTGGGGTTTGTGAAACGGAAGCCGGGAATATCAAGGGGGGGATCTGTTCTGCCAAGTGTAGCGACACCCGTCTTGACCCCCGAGAAGAAACCAACGGCTACCTCGGAGCTCAGCACTCATATTTTTATTTTTTAGCTGTGTTTTTTGAGACATTGTGAACTTTGAACTATGGCGTCTCCTGCGGCACGAGATAAAAGAATTCTTGGTGCTGTATTATTTGTGTTGACAATTGTGGTAATAGCTGTGATAGCCTGGGTAGTAGAACTTGTGGTGCCTGTGCGAGAACATTTGCTGCCGACTACCCCGGCTCCATCTGAACATTTTCATTTCACTCTACCGTATCATGAAGAGCGACACCGACAGACCTACTTGAACAATAGTTTTATTCAGATTCTGCATCACACTCACAATATGACGAACACTTCTAACTGCTGGGTATGTGGGATGTTGCCTGGGCATCATAAGAAAGGGGGCACACCGCTTATCCCACTTCCGTTTTCTCATAATGGGTCTTGCAATGCCTGGTACACCCTCCTGTTCACCTTGCGATGGCCGACAAAAGGGGGGCTGCTTTTTTGTCTCAATAAGATCTGTTTTAATGATCGAGACGGCTATCCGCAAGCAGAAGGAACTAAGTTTGAATGGGAGGAGTACCGCCCGGATAATGTGTCTGCACCACGAGTCTACAGTAATCATCGAAGTGTCAACATGTCCAATTCTCATGTTATTACTGTTATTGACACAAAAGCTGATCTCTGTGTACGTAATAAAGGTACAATCCCAGTTGGCAGAAGTGAATGTAACACCACTCTCACCTTTGATACCCCGAATGGCATTTAATTTGTAGCCTCCCGAAATACGTACTTCATATGTGGTAATAAAGGTTATCATCGTCTCCCTTTCGGATGGTTAGGAACATGTTACATATCTTTTGTATTGCCCCCTGTGTTTATTGCTCCGCCTATGTACCATAATAATTATATATTATATCATGATTTTATATTGAATAGGGTTAAGAGAGCAGTAGTTCTTGATGAGATAGATCAAACAGACACTGCGTTGCAACAATATGTCGATTTCAATTTGGGTTTGTTTCTTTTGTGGGAGCTGCTCTGAATAGCCGGAAAATACAACGGTTAACACGTGTTGTTGAAGCTGTTGCCAATGATACTGCTTTTGCATTAGGAAATTTAACTGAGGAGCTTCAGATCTCTAGAATTGTAACGCTCCAGAACCGGATGGTTCTAGATATAGTCCTAGCTGACCGGGGGGGAGCATGCCGCATTATCGGAAGTAGTTGCTGTGTTTATGTGCCAGATAATTCACCATCTGTGTATGATGCCATATCTAAATTACATAATATTGCGGCTGAGATACACTCTGATAATGGTACCAGGACCTTTTCGGAGTGGTTTTGGTCGATGCTTAGTACATGGGGCTGGACGTTACTGACGATTCTATGTATAATAATTGGGACATTATTCTTCTTATGCCTATGTATTCAGTGTGGCCCTGCATTATGTTCTATGTGTCTATCAGCTTGTATTCCATCCAGACGAGCTTTTGCTAAACATGAACAAACGATTCATAAGGAAGTGGCCCAGATTATGTCTATTGATATAGAAGATGAGTATCCTGATTATGTCCATTATGAGGTAGCTTCAGCTAAACACTAAAAGGGTCGTCTGTCATAATTTGACAATGATCGGGTTAGCGTTAAGCTTTGCTACACATTACCTCCTTATCTTGATCTAGTTGTTAAACGCCATTTTGTATGTTACGGCGGCCATTTTAGAGAATGTGTCGCCTCGTGGTCAGCATGCCCTTTTGTCCGTCCTCTGTACCACTGACCACTTGAGTTTGCCCAGCAACAGGCTATTTTTAGTAATGGTCAAGCCCACACATGCGCAGTTCTAACTGACCAGTCATCACTTAGGAATGTTCCGCCAAACTGACCAGTGGTGTTGTAGCCCCTCCCATGAGTTGGCTGTGTTCCAAAAATGACCTTATATGTACTTAAAACTCTGTAACCATGTACCGCCCATCTTTTAATGTCTGTAAAACTGTATAAAAGAAGGACTTACACCGATGTTCGGTGTGATACTTCTTGCCTTGCCGAAGGGTGCTGTAGGAATGTACCACCACCCCATGGGGTCTTAATAAACTTGTCTTTTACATTTTCTAGTTTCCGTGCCAACAGTTCTTATGGTTTAGAGGGTATTCTGCGGAGTTTGTAGGCCTGGAGAACCCAATACCACAACTCCTTCTCCGCAGCTCTCCACCTCTCTTCGATCCCGTCAGCACCCTCGACCTCTCCAACGAGGACGCCGCAAATCGCGTCTCCGCTGCCGGTCTAGGTCAACGACCTGCCACGAGGGAGCCGCGGCTCCTGACTCTGACTCGCCACGGGGAAAAATGTAGCAGCGCTCCACGCCTGACGAAATGAAATAATCACACACTGCTGGTGGTAGCGAGGAGAACACTGATAAATCGCCAGGAGCATTACTACATGCAGCAATCGGAAAACGGCAGGGAACAGACACCGATTAACGCCAGGTCAGCCGGATCCTCAGGCGGAAAACGCCGCAGCTCCTCACACGGCTGCAGTAGCAGCCGCCATCTTGCTTCGTTTTTCGCTCATTCTAATTCATTCATGCGAGTTTGTAAATTGTGTAAAATTCTTCCATTAAATGTTCCATACTATGGAAATGCTAATATTCCATCATCTTTTTTGTACTCTATCCAATTTTCTAACCATACACAAGTGTGGTAGCCTCTTTCTATCATCATGTATGATGCAGGCATTTTCAGGGGAGGAATAATAATTCCTTCTCTCGTTTTAATGGGTTTATCGTTTTTAAAATAATTCCTAATTTTCTGAATAAATGACAATTTTCTCTTTTCTCCATACATTAGGTTTGGGTTTTCTCTAATGTACTGCTCGTGGGCAAAACCTATAAATCTTCTATCTGGAGGGGAACCTGTTATAGTTGGATCGAAGTTCCACATATAATCACCACTATCTATTCACACTGAAAATTCTATTTTTGCAATTTAATCAACTGTTTACTTTACTTAAATGTTCTTCCAATACCACTGCGTTTCTTATTTTAATGACCAATCAATATTTGTTTAACAGTACCCTTTAACCAATGCTTACGTGGCTTTCATGTGATGTGAGTTTCACTGTACTCACCCCTCCATTACAATATTGCCTCAGCTACACACCTGCTGTCTCAACCAATCCCAGCGCGGCTCTCAGTGACGTCAGTGCAGCACCCCCAACTGACCCCTCATTTGCAAGGTAATACGACAACTCAATTTCTTTCAATTGTAATTACACATTTCATTATTTAACAACATAGAAACACTCACTACTGTGCCTGATTGACTAAATTCGAAGAAAAGTCCATTTCTTCCACGGCAAGTAAAACCTTTCCATTTACTTTTCACACACTACCGAGTAAAAACCTCTTCCGCTTACTCTTCACTCAAGCATTAAAGAACCTGCTACTCCTTTAGACTTACACTTTCTAGGTGATATAAGATCAAAATGTTACCAGCTAACTTTTTTGCTATCAATCACTCTCAATTTTATTCAAGAAAATAATCCCTAACCAGTGCTTCAAGTTCTACCTAACTTTCCTCACTTACTTCATCAAGGCAAGTAACTTCACTGCAATGTGGCTTCCACTTACCATCCACTATTCAATATCCCTGGGGAATTCTAGATAACATGGAACAATACAAACGGGTTTTGGTTAAAATATAAATCAATATCAAATCAATACACAAACTAACTACCTATCTTAACTAAAACCTAAACCTGTGGTTCCCAGACTGTGCGCCGCAGGCGCCCTGGTGCGCCGTTATCAGTAGCCAGGGGTGCCACGCACGATGTGCCCCGAGGCTGAGAACCACAGAGCAGCACTGAGAGGCGTTTTGCTTTTCAACACACCCGTTAGCGTGTTTTTGCGTCGCTGAAGGAAACATCATTAAAAACGAAACGCTACCATTTACTGTAAAAACAACACGGTGATAAATCTACTTCCTGGCAGTCTGCTGAATAGGAAGGGATAGGAAGGAGAAATCACCCCAGGAGGAAATGGTAGGTCTGTGTCCTCCTGATTACGCACCTTTCTACTCAGTGAACTTTATTCCACCACCCGGTTTACTCGGTGGAGGACTGTTTGGGAAAAATATGTTTAGCATCTCCGTTTGCTCCAGATACTTTCCATCCGGGATCCAGCGTAGGGGACCCAGTGCTGTGGAAGAGGCCAGGCACTGCCAGTTGCTGACACAAAGGGCAGATCTGCTGCAGAGCACTGTGCGCGCCTGCAGGTCATTATTTACTCTCAGCATGGCTGCCCCAGAGTATCTTTTATAATGTAAATAAAACGAGGTCCATTGAATTGTGTAATAATATTATATTTAAAGTCCAAGTGACTGTCCCTGAGGCTGGATGCTACTGACACTGATGATCGTGCAAGAACCTGTTCTCAGAAGCTTGTATGGTCACCATTTCACCAATGTCCAGTCGAATTGCCACCAGGTTTGGATGGCAGATCGCAAGACTCCACTCCACACAGACTCCATTTGAAGGGTAAGCCCTTTACGTATTCCACACCACACTTACTCATGGAGCTAGGGCAAGCCCCCATGCAACCCTCCACTGAGGCGCGCCCCACAGAACAACCTACAGCTGCAGACAAATTCAATACCAAAGCAGAAACAGCCCAGGTAATTGGCGAATGTGAACTATATAAAGAATTTACAACGTTTCATAACAACATAACATTACAAGAGCTGGACCCAGGAGAAGTGCTTCCACCTTTGTAGGACAGGTCTCTCATCATTTCAGAAAATGGGCCTGGCTATCTAAGCAGGACTACTAGAAAGAGACAGCACACACTCAAGTGAGTGGGACTATCCTCTTTTCTTTCATCAATGTCATTTACAATACCAATAGCTCAAACTTTTGCAAATGCGAGACCTATTGCATTGCAATTGCTTGTTATCCCTAATACCTTAATTGCATCCTAATTAATTTAAGGAAGCCAACAGGAAGTATTCCCGAGGTCTTGCTTACACCCCAACCCCCACCCGCCCACCGGTAAAAAAATGGTGGGGAGCCACAGCTAGCTGCCAATTTGGTCAAGGGAGCCACGGGTAAAAAAAGTTTGGGAACCACTGACCTAAACCATAGCTCTGTTACAAAAAAAAATACTGATGGCATAAGGTTAACAGCTTGGGTTATTTCTAAAACACCATACTCACCTGGGCCAATTAAACATTCACACAATAAGATGGCAATCCTGCGCTGAGGTTCAGGACTTTATCTGACTTAAGTTATAATTTACCTGTACACCTTTTTCTTACCAAACCTTAATACCTTAGTACCTAATTTCCTCTGGTTGATGGATCAGGTTGTTAGTATAACAGGCATAAAATAACATTTACCTTTATTTCATTGAATGACCACAGACTCGGAAGAGTTTTAAAAACTTTATCTATGCAATATTTTGTGAGTCAAGTACCAATACATGTCAGTTAATGACTTTTCAAGGAGAAAAATAATGATCAAAGCAAAAATCTTTAGAGAGTTAGTAAAACATATAGACATTGGTACCTAGGAAGGGTGAGAAAGGGAAATGGTACAAAGACATACCACATAGACTTATATTTACCTAGAATGGTGTGAGGACCAACCCCTGGCCAAGAGCTGGAAAGAAAGGGGCTCCTGACTAATCAGGAGCCAACAGGTCAGGACAGGTGCAGCACTGGCGTAATGAAAAGTAAGGGGGCCTCCCTGCACAGTACTTAGGGGGGCCCCCTCCAGGCTCAATCAGGAGCTCTCCAGCCAGACTGCAGGGCCGATGGGGCCCCTTAGAGTGATGGGCCCCCCACACCGCATGGGCTGTGGGGGCCTGTGTTACGCCCCTGAGGTGCAGGACAGGACAGGACAGGTAACCTCTTCTAAGTAAAACACCAGCATTACACCCCGTACTGATGCTACCCTCGTTCCCCTTCAAGATGGACAGGGTCTTCTCATTCAGCATCTACCGATTCTTCTTTCAGAGTGCTCAACCAGCCCTCTGAGCTCTGCGGCATCCACAATCTCCTTCAGCATACGTTGAGTCATTGACAGGTCTGTGACAAGTCGGACAATCTAACTGACTAACCCTACCTTAGTTATACCATTTTTCAGGGTATATACCACCCCCAATGTTTCAATATTCATGTATTCCCTTCATTCGATTGGTCAGTGGGACGGAGAGAGGTCATCACACCATACTAATATGAAATAATTTTTCTTTGGTTTAATTGTTCTATGTTCCATTTCCAGGGTATATACCACCCCCAATGTTTCAATATTCGAGTATTCCCTTCATTCAATTGATCAGTGGGACGGGGAGAGGTCATCACACTATACTAATATGAAGTAATTTTTCTTTGGTTTCATTGTTCTATGTTCCCGCCCTTAAATTTATTTTCCAATGCTTTATTCCACCTATCAACATTATTTTTACTTTTAATACAATGTATTTTTATTTGAACACATCTTCTTCCCCTCTCCGGGTCAAGAGGTAAAGTTCTCAGGCACATCACTGGTAAGATTGGAATTGCCATCCTTTCAATGCCATCGCTCGAGGTCTTGCAGTATTCCAGGCACACGCGCAGAAAGTTTTCGTAATGGCGATTCAAGTCACCCTTCAGGCTAATACGAGCTAATAATAAAGTCAAAGAAGGACACATTAGAATATGAAAATAAATTAATGCACTGTATACCTCTTATTTCTACTCTAATCCCATTAGTTTATTTTAACTATTGCATAAGCAGATTAGCAAGACACGCAAGATTTAGTTCAAGCAAAAGCATATGCATTAGCATGTGAGTTTCAAAGCGGCCATTTTAGGCTCTACTGCGCCGCTGCAAAGAATTCCCACCAAAAGCAAAGATAGTCATACTACATAGATGCAGTAGACACATGCGTTCCCGTGTTTTCAGCAGCTATTTTAGGACATTCTGATTACTTGTTAGTAAAGCACATTGTAAAGCTTCCCCTAGATACAAGAAATGTTGTGGGGTGCAATTTATTAGTTTTCACAAAACATGTTGGTTAATTTGTTACATGTTATTTCGAGAGGATTGAGTCCAAGCAAGTTTCTTCATGTATGAAACCTTAATCCATCAACATAGTCACCTTTCCCACAAACCACTGAAGATTTTGGTACATATCTCTTTCATATAAAAAAGATAGCCAGATTAATAGCATGAGGAATACACATTGAACCTCTAGAGCACAATTAAAAACATTAAAAACATGTTAGATGTATGTTGCAAAAATTTGAAACAGTTCAATACAAGTCACTTAAAAAAAATGCTTCAGTAGCTCAGAATGTGTAGAAACATGCATATAAATTAGAACCTTTCAATAATTATCTAAGGAATACAAAAAAAGTCTTTTTTGTGCTAGTAACTGTAAGCTAGAAAAATAGAGCAAAAGAAAGAAAAGCAGCCTTTCATTTTTGTTGCCTTCAACAGCTGCTCAGTGGCCTGATCAACCTTTCACCTGGCTGCTGGCTTTGGCAGCAGGCATTGTGACAACAGAACTTGACCGCAATAACATATTATAGTTAAGTTCTTATCTATACTAATATAATAAAGAGAGAGCCCAAACCTTTGAGGCAGGTAATCTCAGGAACCACAGCACCAATCACAACACCCAATACAGCGTTGGAAAGGGTAGTTGAAGCAGAAAGACATAGGCTATGCAGATGCCCACCATATACATTTAAAAGGTAAAAGAACCGTGCCAGCAAAGTAGTCCCTTGTGGGCGTGTCTGCGCTGTGCTGTGGGCGTGTGCTTGGGGCGTGACAAATGCTGGGGGCGTGTGGTACATTCTGCCCTTCATGCCATGTCTCATAACGTGTGCTGTGGGCGTGTGCTGGGGCGAGGGCGTGTGCGGGAGTGGGATTACATAAAATAAAAGAGAGCGTTGTGCCCAATATTTCATTGTTTTTTCTTCCCAGGTTCTGTGCAATCCAGCTCTGGGTGTCCACCCTGCTCCCTTTAAATACCCCTGCACCCCATAATCATAACCCACCCTTACTCCTTAAAATACCCTAGCACCCTTAAACACTAACCCATTTTAACCCCAAACCTACCCCATAACCCTAAAAACACCCCTGTACCCCAAAACCCAAACCTATCCCTGAACCCTATAAATGCCCCTGCACCCCAAAACCCAAACCTAGCCTTGAACCCTAAAATACCATTGTACCCCAAACCTACCCCTGAATCCTAAATATAACCCTGTAACCCAAAACCCAAACCTAGCCCTGAACCATAAAAATACCCTGTACCCCAAAACCCAAACTTACCCCTGAACCCTAAAATACCCCTGTACCCCAAAACTCAAACCTAGCCCTGAACCCTTAAAATACCCCTGTATCCCAAAACCCAAACCTACCCCTGAACCCTAAAAATACCCCTATACCCCAAAACCCAAACATAGTCCTGAACCCTAAAAATACCCCTGTACCCCAAAACCCATACCTATCCCTAAACCCTAAAACTACCCCTGTACCCCATAACCCAAAACTATATCTGAACCCTTAAAATACCCGAACACCCTAAAACATATACCTCAGTACCCCAAAACATATACCCCTATACCCATACTTACCTTATCCAAACATTTAAAAAAACTTGCTTTTATCATTCATGCATTTACATCGAATTTCGTTGTAAATGCATGTGTGGTAAAAGCATATAAAATGTAATGCCATGCGTTATAATGGCATTGCGGAGTCATGGTACTTTCGTAATGAAAGTATGCGGAGTGATGGTATGCGGAAAGAATGTTGCGGAATAATGGGTGTTTACCCTCCCCCGGTAAGTACAATGGTGGCGCGGTGGCCCACATCTCCAGCAACATACTCCTATTTTTTCACCACCGATTTGAAAAATGCACAGGTCTCTCTCATTGATGGTCAGCACCGACATACACTTTTAGACACACCTCCCACCACAAGTTCTAGAATTGCGAACTTTAGAGCTGGGGAGCTACGTTCGAATCTCGGCATCAGGTCAACATCCTGTGATTCCAGGCAAATCGATTTGTTTACCCGTGCCTACCACATATGGATGTGTTCTTCTGTAATTTAAACTGTGCTCATGCCATGTTGTCGAGTTCGCGCTATATAATATTGCAAGGAAACATAAAGCAGGGAAACTTGTGTTCACACACTACTGAACGTGCACTCTTAAGTGCATCAGCAGTGCACTGTGAATCGGAGCACAAAACGAAATCCTACAAAACAATATGGAAAGGGGCGACCACTCGGTCCCCCCGAACGTATGGTCGGGTGCCCCGATCCCCCCGGGAAACCATTTTGGGCGGGAGGCGTGTCACGGCTGGTATGCCCGAAGCGGCGTAGCCGGGGCGCGCGTTTTCCCGCCCAAGAGGGGTTGTCCTAGACACCTACACCGTCGGCCACGCCCCGTAGGCGGTCGGAGGAGGGTCCACGCCCTCCCAAAGAAGAATGCCAATGGCGGGGGAGGGATCGTTACCCTCAAGGAGGGAAAAGGTGGTTCAACATATCCCGATGGATGTGAAGGAAAGGATTTGGGCAGATAAATATGTGAACATGTTTTCATTATTGACCGATCACTATGAGATAGAGCATGTTAGAAATCAGAAGGAGTTGTTGCATCCGAGTGTATGGCGTGCAAAGATGGAGGGTTTCAGAGTAGATGAAACGATCGCTAATTGGGCCAGGGCGTTTGGAATGTTCACTGCAATTATGGGGGAACGTAGGCCTGAATTATTGTTGGAACTAGCTTGTTACCAGACACGTTTTATGGAATTCTATGAATCGTACGGAGGCAATCAATGGTTTGGTTATGATAACAAATTTCGTAGGGCCAAGGAGCACGACCCATCCCTGACGTGGGATTGTTTCGACTCCATTTCCTGGCAGAAACTGGTTGGGTCCAACACGGCGAAGTCGCCTTCTTTGGGCAGGAATGGGGCTGAGCCTTCCCCCAATTCTTTGGGGGCGCCCTTTCGGGCGGGCGCAAACAGTGATCAGAACGCAAAGAGTAATCAGAACTCAGGTAGGAAAGGGGTCTGTTGGAGCTTTAACAGAGGCAAGTGCACTAGGCCACATGGGACATGCAAGTTCAGGCATGAGTGTGCAGGGTGCGGACAGTCCTCACACCCCGAGAGTTCGTGCAGAGCCAAGACTGGTGATACGGGAGGTAGAGGAGGCGCCAAACAGGTCTAAAATCGACCGAGGGGCACCGTTACCTACTCCCGTTGATATCATGGCAATGATCCCTTGGCTGAACGAATACCCTGATCATGTCTCCGCCGGGGTGTTGCGAGACGGTTTCTCATATGGTTTCCGCATCCCGGCGGGGGATTTTTGGGGGGAAGCACAATGTAAGAACCAACTATCGGTTCAACAAAATACGACGGTAGTACAGGCAAAGATTGCAAAGGAAGTGGCCCGAGGTCGGGTTGCGGGACCATATGGCAAGCCGCCAGTTGTCGACTTTGTTAGTTCACCGTTGGGAGTAGTCCCCAAGAAGGACCCAGGTGAGTTTAGGTTAATCCACAACTTGTCCGCTCCTAGGGGTCTTTCGGTGAACGATGCGATTGACCCGGGAGTTTGTTTGGTGCGGTACGCATCCTTTGATGAGGCCGTCGCCATTTTGAATCGCCTGGGGCCCGGAGCGCTGATGGCTAAATCAGATATCGAGTCAGCATTCCGGTTGCTCCCGGTACACCCAGAGGATCAGCGTCTCTTAGGTTTTGTGTTTCAAGGACGCTACTACATGGATAAATGTATGCCAATGGGTTGCTCCATCTCTTGTGCGTATTTTGAGAAGTTCAGTACTTTTTTGCAATGGGCTTTCACCAGAGCCACGGGTTTTACACTGGTCATGCATTACCTTGATGATTTTCTGTTCCTGGGGGCAGCCGGGGACACGGAATGTGCTCAGGCCTTGAGTGAATTCTGTAATCTCATGAAAGAATTTCGCATGCCACTGGCACCAGGCAAGACGGTAGGGCCATCTGCTACACTCGAGTTTCTGGGGATTGAGCTCGATTCTGTGGAGGGGTGCTTCCGCTTGCCCAAAGAGAAGGTAATGAAATTTAAGGCCTCGCTCGAAATGTGCCTCGGCGAGAGAAAAGTAACTCTCCATCAGTTGCAACAAGCTGTGGGTCAGCTTAACTTTGCCCTTAGAGTAATGCCGATGGCTCGTCCCTTTTCCCGCTCTATCGCCCAAGCTATGGTTGGCCTCAAGGAAGGGCACCACCGCACAAGACTGTCAGCAGAGGTTCGCCAGGATATGCGCATATGGCTGGCATTTCAGGCGGATTTCAACGGTCGTGTCGTGTGGAACAAACCGCCAGTTTCCTCCGAAGAGCTGGGGTTGTGGACCGACTCGGCAGGGAGTGTAGGTTTTGGCGCCATATTTGGTAATCAATGGTCGGCACGAACCTGGCCGGTGTGGTGGCACGACGATGGGCTCACAGGTAACATTGTGTTTCTTGAGCTGTTCCCCATTCTGGTGGCCTTAAAAACATGGCCAGAGGGGTTTCGTGATCGCTCTGTGGTGTTCTGGTCTGATAATATGACTGTGGTGGAATGTATCAATAATCAGGCAGCACGCTGCAAATGGATTTTGAGATTGCTGAAGGAAATTGTCCTGTTATGTATGAGACTAAACGTCCACTTTAGGGCAAGACACGTGCCGGGTGTACTGAACCAGGCAGCTGATGCACTCTCTCGTTCCCATATGCAGGCCTTCCGGGGTTTTCTGCCCTAGGCGGAACTGGTGGCGGCACCATTTCCTGAAGCTCTCTGGTCGCTCGGTGCCCCGGATTACAAAACCTCATGGGAGAGAGTCTAGCACCCAGGACAAGGAAGGCTTATGAAGGGGCGTTCCGTTCCTATTGGTCATTTTTGGGTTCAGCTAGGGGGGAGCAGTGGGGGCAGGAGGAGTATGTCCTGAAATTCCTGGTATCACTACATCAGGCAGGCAGATCAGTGGCAACAGCCAATAGGCACCGGGCCGCCATTTCCTTCATGGCGCGGGCACATGGAATCCAGGACCCCACAGCGTCCTTTCTCGTACAGAAGGCACTGCGTGGGTGGCAACGCCTTGAGGGTCGTAGAGCGGATGAGAGGCACCCGATAGGTCTAGCAAGGTTGTCCCTGTTAATGTCCGTACTCCCTGCGACATGTTCATCTCAATCAGAGACGGTGCTGCTCCGGGCCGCTTTTGCATTAGCATTCCATGGGGCTATGCGGGTAAGCGAACTGGTATCGAGGAATAAGCAGGATACGGGGGGAGGTCTGTGTCGAGAACACATTCAAATTAAGGGGGAGACAATGGTAGTCTCAATAGCCAGGTCCAAGACCGATCAGGGAGCGATCGAGGACAGTGTGGTAGTCCAGCGGATTCCGGGATCTCCCATGTGCCCGGTAAAATGCGTGGAGGAGTATTTAGCGTAGAGGATGGCATCATGGGGGGGAAGCTTGCTGAGGCACACCAACGCCACCCCACTGACTAGGTTTCAGTTTCAGCGGGTGTTAACAGTGGCCATCGCGGCAGCGGGCTTGAACCCGAGCGATTTTGGGACCCATTCCTTCCGGATAGGGGCTGCTACAGAGGCTACAGCCAGGGGTCTGAGTGTTGAAAAGGTGAAACAGTTGGGGCGTTGGTCCTCAAACTGTTATAAAAGGTACGTGCGGTTGCACATGTTGTGAAGCTTATGTCATGTACTCACGCTTCTTGTTCTCTGTTTGCTTTACAGTTTCACGAGCAGGCTTTGCGAGGCGGACTGTGCAGTTGACCCGACACCTGGGGACCAGCGGTCAAAGATCACCGGCTGAGGAAAGAGTGGTGTGGGTCGTTGGCCACTCATACGTGAGGCGCGCCGCTGACGTATTCAAAGCAGGTGACATGATTCACGTGGCTGGGGAATACGGGTACAGGGTGACCTTCCACGGAAGGGGCGGGCTCTGTATTGACCAATTTCAAAGTTTTATTGAGGGACTGTTAGGGCGGACGAGGTCACCGCCATCTGTAATCATAGTGCATCTTGGGGGCAATGATTTGGTGACCATTGGTCGACGAGTACTTCTCGAGTCAATTTTGTCCGCAGTAAGTTGGTTGGCGAGAAGGGTTCCGGGGTGCACAATTGCATGGTCACACATGATTCCTCGGAAGGTGTGGCGGGGGGCCCTCTCTGTGTCAGCTTTGAACCAGTCGGTAAAGAAGGGTAATAACAAAATGGGTAGGTTGTTTCGTACAGGTAAATTGCATTGTATTCCACACGGGTGTATCCGGGGGGACCATATGTATTTGGAGGATGGGGTCCATTTGTCCCGGGAGGGTAATGTCTTACTCATAGGAGACTTCATAGCTTGGTTAAAGAGTTTATGTAGCCATGACCTTTAGTAGGAGCTTTTTGTGGGGGGTCCGGATAGCCGGTCAACTATCCGGCCTGTGGCGGTAAGGTCATGATCGGTGAGCAGTAATTGGAAGATCCCTAGAGGTGGGGCGCTACCCATTATGGATGGGAGAGCCCGGGGGGAGGCGGCCATTGGCCCCTCACACGGGGAGGCGGTACCCTTCTAAGGATGGGACCGCCGAAAGGGAAGGCGATCATAGGCCCCTCCCTGGGGAGGAGGGGCTACAGGCCCCTCCTTGGAATTTCCCGGGGCCAGGACATCCGCGACGGCGGATGTGGTAAGCAGTGTGGGGTGGGAGGGGGGTCTACGCTACCTTCTAGACACCTCACACGAGTCCTCGGACGACCACCAAGATGGCGTCGAGTAAATATGGGGCCCCCGTTAAGACAAGGGAAATTGGAAGTTGGCACAGAGGTACAGTCCTCTGTGCGCCCGCCCCTCACAAGTAAGGGGGGGAGTTCTGGTATTAGGGATCTGACACCGGTTACGACCTTGCCGTTGGCCCGTAATGTTAGGATGTACAATTTGAATTTTGAGAAATGCATTTACAGGATGTTTTAGAATCGGCTAGGAGAACCTTTGTATTAGAGATATGTTAAGGTTAGCCAATAAACATCGTAATGTATAAAGGAAATTGTACATGATATGAAACTGTTATTTTAATGTTTTTCATTTTGTTTCATATTTTAATAAATACGGCCGGGAGGGTAAGTCCCTCCCGCCTTCCAAAAGTTCAAGAACCGTTTCCGTCTTCCCATTCTTGGGGATTGTGTTGGGAGGAGGTGACGGGTATCCCGGCCATATGGAAAGGGGCGACCACTCGGTCCCCCCGAACGTATGGTCGGGTGCCCCGATCCCCCCGGGAAACCATTTTGGGCGGGAGGCGTGTCACGGCTGGTATGCCCGAAGCGGCGTAGCCGGGGCGCGCCTTTTCCCGCCCAAGAGGGGTTGTCCTAGACACCTACACCGTCGGCCACGCCCCGTAGGCGGTCGAAGGAGGGTCCACGCCCTCCCAAAGAAGAATAAAAGGAGCGACACTCCAAAGAAGCATCCTCTTGTTCCTGTGCTTGGTAGCTGCACCTCTTCGTTGCACGTGAGCCCGAGGCAGAACCAAGAGCCAATTTTGACCCACCCACCAGCCCCTGATGACAGCGTTTTTTGTACAATAATGTCGATTAATGAAGTATAATCTCTTTTCAGGTTGTGTTTAATATAGTTTGGAATTTTGATGTTACAATAAAATGGTTGCTCTGTTTGCATGTACTTACGGGTGGTATCGCAACTGAGTTGAAAGAGGGTATTGCTTGAATAAAAGTTATAAGTCGAAATGCCCAGCATAACTATTATTTCATCCTCAGTAGGTTAAAAAATGTCGTATTTATTTTTTGGTCGGGCGGTAAGGTCATGATCGGTGAGCAGTAATTGGAAGATCCCTAGAGGTGGGGCGCCACCCATTATGGATGGAAGTGCCCGGGGGGAGGCGGCCATTGGCCCCTCACACGGGGAGGCGGTACCCTTCTAAGGATGGGACCGCCAAAAGGGAAGGCGGTCATAGGCCCCTCCCTGGGGAGGAGGGGCTACGGGCCCCTCCTTAGAATTTCCCGGGGCCAGGACATCCGCGACGGCGGATGTGGTAAGCAGTGTGGGGTTGGAGGGGGGTCTACGCTACCTTCTAGACACCTCACACGAGTCCTCGGACGACCACCAAGATGGCGTCGAGTAAATATGGGGCCCCCGTTAAGACAAGGGAAATTGGAAGTTGGCACAGAGGTACAGTCCTCTGTGCGCCCGCCCCTCACAAGTAAGGGTGGGAGTTCTGGTATTAGGGATCTGACACCGGTTACGACCTTGCCGTTGGCCCGTAATGTTAGGATGTACAATTTGAATTTTGAGAAATGCATTTACAGGATGTTTTAGAATCGGCTAGGAGAACCTTTGTATTAGAGCTATGTTAAGGTTAGCCAATAAACATCGTAATGTATAAATGAAATTGTACATGATATGAAACTGTTATTTTAATGTTTTTCATTTTGTTTCATATTTTAATAAATACGGCCGGGAGGGTAACTCCCTCCCGCCTTCCAAAAGTTCAAGAACCGTTTCCGTCTTCCCATTCTTGGGGATTGTGTTGGGAGGGGGTGACGGGTATCCCGGCCATATACTACTAGCCGGCAGCAATTCATACCCGGACAACGTCGGGACGGGCTGCTAGTGTCTTTATAAAGAAATTAAACACAGGCGTTTATACAGGGTTTGAAAAATCCCATGTACTGTAAGCCTTTCATAGTCTATGACATTTGTAACATGGTGGAAAGATTTGTGCCATAGAATATCCAATCTACCAAACTCTAAATAAGGCCTAAATTCCCAGTGCTCGGACTACCATAGTAGCCCTGTAGGTATTGCCTCTACCTCGTGCAGTGCTTGAAGTGGAAAAATAGAAGTGCATGTACTCTGTAACAGAGTAGATGCTCGTTTTTGAGAAGTGTCGGTACTCTCCATTTAAAAGCATTATGTTTTTCTTTAGGAGTGCAGGTACTCTCCCTCTCAAAATAAACAAGTGCCTCATGACTTACTGATGATTGCATGCGTCAGCGCGTGCATTCGGCTCGTTGAGTTATCCTACTGTCATCTGCGGCAGTGGCTCCATGAGAACGGAGGAGCGCCACCCCTCCACTGAAGAGCAGAAAACATGAAAAATAAAATGGTATTTAAACACCTTTAGTACCATTATATTTTTTGTGCTAGAAGATGCCAAGTCAGGAGGCAAGGCAGCAGCAGAGATGAATGCTGTGCAGTTAGATTAAAGTGCACATGTCACTTTGGCCGGCCGTCTTGCACACTTTAAACACTCCAACCCAAGCTGGCTCAGACAGCTGGGCAGAGAGCAAGTACAGAACCCCGTTGCTTTAACGAGAGTTGAACCAGCGCTCTCCAGCCAATCCTGGTGCTTCTCTCATTCTGCTAACAGAAGCATCTGGATTGGTAAAGGGGAGTTGCTTGCTGGAGCTATGGGATCTTCTGCTGCCGAGATGAAGAGGAGCGCCCAGCACGAGGCAACAGGTAATTAAATCTTCGTTTTTTTAAAAGTAAGTAGCTTTAATTCACTGACAGGCACTGTGAGAAACTAGTAGTGCCTTCAGACACCACTCCAGAACTCTCAATCGTGACCCGTGACAAACACCGTTTAAAACGGACCCCGATTCAGAGCTTTGGCTTTGAGCCACTGCTGGTTTTAAGGTCGAGCCTAGAGTCAGCGCGTTTGTGCTGCTCTGCGAGTCATGAAGGGTTGAGTTAGGGAAGTGAAGCCCTGCCCACTCTCTACCAACATTTTTCATTGGCTTGTGTCACTGTCCACTGTAGACTGCAGCTGTTCATTAGTCAAAAGGCTTGTTAGTTCCTCCTTAATACTGCCATGTCTTATTTTGTAATCTCCCATGGCAACACCCCCTGCTATGTGCATTTTTGCTCGGGGGGCTTTAGGTACAGCCTCAGAGGACTCTTTTATCAAATAACTTTCATAATGAATTGAGGGAAACGCTTCATTCCTCATCCTGGAGCCAATTGCTGCTCTGTTTAACCTACTTCTCTCACTCCTAGTCTCTGCTGAAAGCAGCCACCCACCATTTCTTTTCGTTTCCGTTACTTTTTGTACAATCGAACCACGACGTTGGTGCCACAATTGAATCAAAAGTAAAAAATTAGGGAAAAACTTTTCTATTAATTTACTTTTGATGCAATCGCAGCAACCAAGGGGGTGACGTGATAGTAACAAAAGTAATGAAAACTAAAAGAAATGGCGGCGGCCGCTTTCAGCATGCAAACTAATAGAAACATTTTTGTTTCTATTTCTTTGCATGCTGAAAGAGGCCGCCTGCAATTTCTTTACTTTTGTTACAATGCCGTCACCCGCGTGAATGCTGCGATTGTAACAAAAATACATATATAATTACTGCTTCTGGGCGGGGGTGCTGTCCTCAGCCCCAGCAGCGAAGTCAGAATTTCCCATCACAAGGAGAGAGCTGCTGAAGCCTAGCACGTGTAAAACCCTGACAGCAAGCAGTAAATGTATGGAGAGAAGCCCCTAAGCGGCCATTATTTTGTGTGCCTTGTTAGGGACAGTAAATACCGGTCTTACAGAAATTCATCTACTTTCAATGACAACTTACTTTTTTTTGTGTTCAGATGTTTTTTGTGTAACTAGTGGAAGCATACTTTAATACTTTTTTGTGGAAAGCAGTGGCTCAAATGAACATGGTCACGTAGGTCCTGACGTAACACAAAGATCAGAGGCTGAATATAACATGTAACTATCTCTACTTCCTGCGTCTTGCCTTTCAGAGACACCAGACTATCCAGGAGTGTCTTGTTTTCCCTCTAGGCGAGTCCATTCTTAAAACAAGCAATGCCTTTTATTTTGGTTTTCGTTTTTAAAACAGACATACATATAAATAAAACATAAATAAAAGGCATTGTCATTTACAATGCAAATAGCTTAAAGGCACGTAAATGTGAGACCTATTGCATTGAAAATGCTTGCTATAAGTGCCCGTCAGTGTGACTGTCGCCACACCTGTGTTAATTGCAGAATGCCACCACTGGCCATCATAAAAGATAGGTATTATATCAACCAGCAATTATTTTCTTTTGCAAGTAGATGCTTCAATTGACATTGTTTCTGATCAGAAAAAGCTCATGTGGTAAATGAAACAGTTTCTAAATGTTACTGCCTAACGGCCTTTATAGTTTAAACAACGAATTTAAAGTCTGCGGTGGAAATATGGATGCATGTGCCAGGGAGCTGTAGCTTGAAAGCACAGTGGTAAACAGGTGGGTGTAGAGGCTTACCTAGGTCAGCATTTACCCTTCAAAGCCTCAAGATGTTTTCTATACAACATGTACTGTAATTGCTACTTTTTAGTTAACATGCTTGACAACAGCTATTACAAAGCACAGAACCAAATATCGTCGCTTTATAATAAAAAGTGTATGTTTTGATCTAGCTGGTTAGCAATTTAAAAATCTTTGTGAAATCTTCTGACATACGGAAACACACTTCATTGTCCAAGTAGAATGCACAATGACAGATGGTGAGTTTCTATTCTTGAGCCCACACACCGAAGTCACGAGCACTTGAATGTTGGCAGAACTGTTTGTCCTTTGTAAAAGCCACATTGAACTAATTTCTTTGACTAGATTTGTAAGCAGTAATTGCGCAGTCTAGGAGTGTCATTTCAACATGAGCATTCTAATTTAACACATTTCATATTCAAATAGAACGTTACGTCTGCCAAAGAAAAACAGAGAAAATGAGACTGTGTCAGTGTTTACTTTTAGAGTCTTTCAATTACATTCAATAATAAAAACTTCTGCCCACCTACCCGTAAAAATTAAACGCTTGCTTATTTTGGAATAATAAGGTATTTTTATTGAAATGGCAATCATTTACATATTTTGATTTGTAATAATACATTTATACATGAGAAAATGTGCTTTAGACTTTACACAATGAAATAAGTAGTTGTGAATATGCATGCTAAAATTGTGTCACAACAATAAGATTTATAGTAATATTATCATTTAAAAAAAAACGTATTAAACAAGGGCGTGTTTGGAAAACAGTCTAACTCTTACTAGCTTTATTGGAAATGCAAAAGATTATCGAACATTTTTAGAGAATGGATCTGTCCTGACCTTATGCATTGCCTCATGCTGTGTGCTGATACATTGAACTCTGAACTGAGAAAGTAGAAAGTATATGTACGAGGATGCATCATGATCTTGAATAATAGCCCGATTTACAGATTGGCAGAGAGGGTACTCTGTCGCAAAAGCTACGGAGTGCACAGGTCCATCAAACTGACATAAATATCAGTCAAACTTTCAATGAATTTACAGGAATTGCCGTGACCGCGTTTCCTGGTAATGCAAGTGATGCCCTCTGGCCTGGAGGATTTCTCTAAATTTGGCTTGGAGGATATCTCTAAATTTGTCAGGCAGACTACCCTCACCATAGCTGGACGAAGTAGTACGTCTATGCAACACTACATACTCCATCCTGCAAACTTTAAATCAGGCCCAAAAACCCCTCTGCTGATCAAAGGTGTCATATATCATGCGTGGAGCATTAAGATATTTCGTTGTAATACATTGTAACTTGCTGCACAGCTTTCTGGTTCTTTCGTACCAAGTGAGATAAGAACAACCAGTCACGTCATTGTAGCTCAACATCACTTTTGCTTTTTGGCTCTTGTATCTCTGCATATAGAACTGGTAAAATGCAACCACAAATGAAATTAAAATGAGCTGATTGTCCAGGTGTACCATAATGAGGCTAAGCAGCTTCACTAGCAAAAATGAGCAATTCTCATATTTAGCAATTACTTTGCTTGCAGAGTACTAAAGCTGGTCTAATTAACCCTTTCACTGCTAGGCCTTTACCCCTCTAGGCTAAGCCTTTCTTTTGGCTATTTCGGGTAGGTTGTGCTTACGCCCTGTAAATTTTGTCCACATAAGGTATCCATGCCAAATTTGCGCCTTTTTCTTCCAACATCATGGGGATTTTAAAGGTATCCAGAGTTTGTGGATTTCCCTGGAGGGGACACAGAAATTAGCCAAAGTAATTTTTTCCTTAAATGGGGAAAATGTGCTGCAGAAGAAAGCATCTTGAGGTTCTGTGATTCTGAACCCTATTCATAAAGGTCATGGTATCGTTACGATTTTGGTAGTAGCAGACCGCAAATGACGAGTGCGGCAAGTATGAGTGTTTTCGTCATGTTCGATTGATGGATTCACTATGAAATTAGGGATTTCGTTCTGAACCTTTGGGTTCCATTTTGTGTACGGCAGCCATTTTGTGGTTGCCCTCACATAGGCCGATGACTACGGCCGAACGAGTCTTTGGGACACGTACACCTTTAGTTGACTTTTAGATGACCTGAGCGAACTGACTCTGTTGCCTGAAGCTAAACTTGTTGAGCCAGTTCCTTGTCCGGCAGCTGGTCAAGATAGAGATCAAAGAGCAGGACATTGCTGAGTTTATGGTACATGCACACACCCTTCTATCTTGCTTCACATCTGCTTCTGTTCCTTCTTTTATGGCCTGTTTATGGCTTGGGTTGTGGTCTGTTATTATGGGTTCGTCCGGCCTGTCCGAGCAAGAATGTTGGGCCTTCCTGTGTAATTGATGGTGGGCTGGACAACTGAAAAGTGGGCTTGTCGTTGTGCGATACCTTTTGCAATGTCATCTGTGATTGGACAGTTTGTAAATAATTGGTGTTTGTCAGGAATGCGATTTTTAGCATAAAAGACGATGTCTCGCAATACGAAAATTGAGCAGTCTCTAGCGAACTACCCGTGTCGTACTTCGTAGACTTCTGTTCCTGGTTGCAGCCAACAAATTTGATCTTTGACGCCACCGAGAAGTATCCAGTGTCTCTGTATTCTAAAACAGGTGAACCCGAAGACATTGGGCGTGCCCCTGGCGCCGCTGGGTTCTAAAACCCGGTTATTCAGTTGGCGCCCGATGTAGGACCACTTCAGTGGTACCGGACCCAAGGCTGAAGATCGTGAGGTGATTTGTGAGAAAATTCTGGAGGAAGGCCAACCACTTCATCGACCCCTGTATGTCGTCGTGGTCCAAAAGTCTTTGCTGCGAGGTTCCCCGCTTTCCGACAGCTACGAAGGACTGCTGCCCTGTCGCCCTGTCTTGGATCCTTTGATGATTTGTAGAGCAAGACGATAGACGGGTCTTCTGGTGACGAGATCGATACCTCAGTTAAGTATGAGTGGAGCGTCTTCCAGTCCTTAGTTTTTGGGTATTCTTCAGGATCTTTGATTTGGAACTTGTAAGCGCCAAAGCAGAGGGACTCGTGCATTTGCGAGACTATCGAGCGAAGATGCCTGGTCTTAGCAGACTTGGAAAGATATTTTGTTGTGGTTGTAATAGGGATTCCCGATTGGAGGATTCGTGTCCGATACCTCCGGTTGGAACTCCGACCTATGAGCTCTATTCGAAACATGGTGTGGGCCCCATTACGTATAATGAAGTGTGGATTCGCTACACTAGAAAAGATGGTATTTTAAAATGGCCCCAACATGGTAGCTATGACACAGAGATTTTAGATAATCTGGAAGTTAAACTTTTCAAGAAGAAAGCCCGGCCGGCGATGTTTGACTCTTTCCGCCTCTGGCGAAAGGAAGCCAAACAGAAAGAAATTAAATTAGCGAAGAGAAATAAAAGAGAGAAGGGTATATCGATAATGCAGGCTGCTATGCAGTTTAAAGATAACGAAGAAGAACAAGCGAGTGAGCAGTTGCACAGGCAACGTAAAATGGCTATCGATAAATGTTATCCAGCTTTGTCACCTCTTCAACAAGGTGCAACAAAGGACATTGAGAAAGATCCTTTGATGTCACATTTGTTAAGTTCTCCACCCCCTTATGTGCACCTCCGCAACCTTTAGTTGCGCAACCTCCAGTTGTGCCTCTTGCTGTTGTTCAACGGCCAGCTCCTCTTCAGTTGGCTCCTATTCCTTTGGCACAGCCTTCTCAAGGGCCGTCGACTTTGCCTCCAGTTCCGCCTCCAATTCCTACAACTTTTTCTCCTGTATTTCCTATTTCCTCTGATACTCCTTCTGCTACTACTTCTACATATACTTTGTCTCACCCTGTTTTTCCTCCTGTTCTTATGGCAACGCCTCCTTCTGTTCGACAGAGAATGACCGATACTGTTACAGGTCTTTTGTCTCCTTTATTTGGGTCATTAAGTATGACCCCTGTTTCTGCGCGTAAACAGTTGAGTGGCCACTTGCCTGGTCCCGAAGAGTGGGCAGTATTGGATCATTTGGCTAGTAAATGGGTTACTATTCCTTCGAGATATGATTTAGGGTCGGTAATAGATGTCTTCCGTCAATGGGAAGCACCAAAGCAGAGGTATGTCTTTGACATGATGTGTACTTTCTTTCGTGAAGAATGGGAAGATGGTGATTTGGGACAGACTCCGTCTGAGTTGTTCCGTGTACAGTCTGAGTTCGCGAAAGGTACGATTGTGGGTCTCGATATTGAAAATGCAGTTGCGACATTGCTGTCATTTAGAAATGCATCTCCTTCTCAGCCGTTATTTGAGCCTGATTCTTCTGTTAGGAGAAAAGTGCGACAATATCAAATGAGAGAAGTTCCTCCGGTATGGAAAGATGCAGTTCAGGCCGATGCCGCTAACGGTATTGCAGCGGTAGATGCTCATTTTCAGCATGTTTGGGTACATATTCAGTGGAAGCGAGCTGAAGTCTTGGCTCTTAAGCAGACTTTACCTGACCCCCGTAAAAATCCTGCAGGGTACTATAAAGAGTTATCACAGACAGCTGACGCATGCATTATGAATCTAGCCGATATAGATATGTTTTTTGGGAATGTGGTTCCTCAGCCCTTATGGGGAATGATTCGTCATGTGGATCATGCGCAGGAGTTAGGTGATACATGGAATAATATTACTGCTGCAGATGGTCGACAAGGTGGTGGTGCTAAACCTGAGCCTTTAGTTGCAGTACTTCCTGGTAGGATCATTACTTATATGAAGACTTTGATGCCTGCTATGCGAGTGAATTGGGATAAGTTGTCTGCATGCAAGCAGAAGAAAGATGAAAGTGTGTCTGATTTCTTCACTAGGTTTGAAGAGACGTTTATCGACCACAGTGGTCAAGACATGAGTACAGAAGGTGGCCAACGATTGTTCGTAGATAAGTTTGTGTATAACTTGCTTCCTGAGTTGTGTACTAAGTTGAAGGATTCAGAGAGTTCATGTGCTGTTTCTTCGTCGGTGCAGATATTGGCTACTGCACAATATAACGAGAATAGGGATAAGGATGAGAAAGAGAAAGCGGATAGAAAGACTAAAGATTTGAAGACGAAGATTCTTTTGCAGCAAGCGTATCCGCCTCGTAATAATCAGCGTGACTATCAGCAATCTCAGCAGTTTCAGAGAAATTCGCAAAGGTTTGAGTCTTCTCAACAGCGTTTTCCTGTAGGCCCTAATCAGTGTGCGTATTGAAAAGAAGAAGGTCACTTCAAGAGTAGTTGTCCGGTTCTGTTACAGCGTACGAATGGTGCTTCTGGTGTGAGAGGTCGCGGTGTTCAGCAAGCTCCTAGAGGTAGAGGACGTGGTGTGTTTCCCCAGAATGCACGTTCTTTTCCTCCACAGAACTCTATGTACTGTTTTGATCAACAGAATGTTGCGTCTGGTAGGACGACTCAGTACTATGCTGAGGACTACTATGTCGAGGGTGAGAATGTCGATGGTAATGATTGCTAGGACAGCCATAGACAAAGAGAGGGAGTTGTGTCAGTTCCAGTAATAAGAGTGGCCCTTATGTTGAAGAGATTACATCAGGTGTGTCAGACCCTTTTCTGTTGGATACTGGTGCTGCGAAGAGTTCTATCATGCACTCTAAACTCCTTGGCGCACCTTTGTCTGGCTTGACAAATGTTTCGGTAGGTTTTTCTGGCGCGCCAGTTTGTAATCCGGTTTCTAGTCTTTTGTCTCTTTCTGTTGGACCTTGTGAATTTGAAGCACCCCTCATTCTAACAACAGGTTGTGGTGAGAATTTGTTGGGATTGGATTTGTGGAAAAGATTGTATGCGACTCTACATTGTTCTCCTTCAGGAGTACAGCTTACATTGGGTAAGAGAGTGATCTCTCTGCGGTATTTATCTAAGGATAGACTTCCATTGGAATTGCGTTCTCTCCCTGATACTTTTTGGGTTACTGGTCCTAATGATGTGGGTCTTTTGGAGATTCCACCATATGTTGTGACGTTGAAGACGAATGTTAGACTGCCACGTATTCCTCAATATCGCATCTCTAGTGATGGTGAAAGAGCGCTTCTAGTGATCATCTATGATCTGATCGAATAGGGTGTGATTGAAGAAACGAGAGGTAATGTGTGCAATAGTCCGGTTTTACCCGTTCTGAAGCGTACTGATTTTTCACAGCCGCCTGTATATAGGTTTGTGATCGATCTTCGAGAGGTGAATAAGATTGTGGTTCCGCAATTTCCTGTTGTTCCAGATATTACTGCTTTGCTAACTATGATTCCTGCTTCTGCTACCTGGTTTTCAGTGATTGATTTGAAGAATGCTTTCTTCAGCATCCCGATTGCCGAGGAGAGTTGAGATATTTTTGGCTTCTCTTTAGGAGGCCGAAGTTTCCGGTTCAAGCGCGCTCCTCAAGGCTATTGTGAGATTCCATCCATCTATAGTCAGGCTTTGAAAACACAACTTGATACGATTGTCCTACCTGATGGTGCTGCTCTTATTCAGTATGTTGACGATTTGTTAGTTGCTGCTGATAATGAGGAGATTTGTGCCCTGTACGATAAAATCTCTATCTGTGGCCTCGGACCCTTTTGAGGCATTGTATTTTTCCATTCTATGTGCCCCCTCGGTCTCTTTTACTGGCATCCTTATTTATAGACCTCCGGGCCCTAGAGCTGTCTTTAGCGGGGACCTGTTGAGGATTCTTGAACCTTATTTTGGTAAACCCCATCTCACCATTCAAGGGGACCTTAATTTCAATTTGGAAAACTCAAGGGATACTGACACTGCTATGTTGGTGGACTCACTCCGAGCTTGTGAGTGTACTCAATTGGTGAATAGCCCGACCTATCGGGCGGGTCAAATCTTAGATGGCGTATTCACTAATAACCCCAGACTCTCAGTTGGTACTCCGGTGCCTCTAGTTTGGTCAGATCATCTGACCATACCTCTTGAACTAGTATTTGGCCCGGCAGAGCTGTTTGTTCTGACTACCAGCACTAGAGGTCCTAAAAGGAGCTATAGGAACATTACCAATGAAGCCCTTACTCCCTATATAGAGACCGGTAAGTACTCTCTTTTGAAAGACGTTCACGAGGCAGCCAATGAGCTTGCTAATTCCATCACCAAAGCTGTTGATGAATTAGCCCCTGCATCTTATCGATACTCGGCACGTCTTAAACCTTCTGCCCCCTGGTTCACAGAATCACTAAGACTCTTGAGGCAAAGTTGCAGAAGACAGGAGAGAAGATGGAGGAAGGCTTGGGATCCTATAGAAAGGGATGCACACAAGTGTCTGTTAAGAGAATACAAGGCGAGTGTAATCAGGGAAAAACAGGAGTTTTTCTCAAATCTCACTACCTCCCTTACCTCTTCTAGGGAACTTTTCAAGATCGTGGAATCCCTTTGCTCCCTTCAAGTGCCTGATCCAGTTGTGGGCTCACAGGAGCTGTGTAACAATATCTCTGAGTTTTTCCATAATAAAATTGAAGACATATATCTAGCTTTGGAAACTCAGAGGAACACCCTGGGGGATCTCTCTCTCCAAGCTCTATCTAATCTAGAGTCTTGGTCGAGAGACTCCTCCAAGAGCCTTACTCACTTCCCGCCACTCTCCCTTGACGGGCTTGATCTCCTGTTGGATCGGACTAAATCGTCCTCGCCTCTGGACCCTTGTCCTTTGAAGATTCTGAAGGATTGTAGGCTCACGCTTCTTCCGCCCATCCTTGAAGTGATGAATGGTGCCATAACTCAAGGCACCTTCCCTTCAGTTTGGAAAAGGGCGATAGTGAAGCCTCTTCTGAAGAAGCCTACACTGGACCCAGGACAGCTTAAGAACTTTAGACCCATTTCCCTGTTACCGGCTCCCGCAAAAATTCTCGAATCACACCTGAATTTACATCTCTCTAACTTTCTGGATTCCTCTGGGTTCCTAGATAGTTCCCAGCATGGATTCAGAAAGGCCCATAGTACGGAGTCAGCACTTACTATAGTGGTGAATAATATTCGCCTGAAGGTGGATGCGGGTCAAACCACTGTGTTGGTCCTACTTGACCTCACAGCAGCGTTTGACACCCTGTCTCCCTCCACGTTAACATCGCGTCTGAGGGAGGCAGGGATTGCGGGTCCGGCCTTGAACCTTCTGCACTCTTTTTTACATCTAAGAGAGCAGAAAGTCATGCTTGGAGAGTTCCTCTCCCCTGCTAAATCCTTTTTAACATCTATGTGGCCCCCCCTTGCTAGGTTAGTAAAATCGCAGGGGATGGAGGTTGTGTCACACGCCGATGACACCCAAATCATGGTGTCTCTGGCTCACTCTGTTACCACCTCCGCCGTCAACTTTAGGACTTGGATGCAGACAGTCTCTGACTGGTTGATCCAGAACTCCCTAAAGTTGAATGGTGATAAAACGGAGATTCTGGTCTTTGGCAAGGACCAGGATATCTGGTTTAGTGAGTGGTGGCTTTCATCTTTGGGAACTTGTCCATCTCCTTCCCAATCAGCCAGAAACCTTGGCGTAATATTTGACACATCATTGTCCATGACTCTACAGGTCAATCGAACAGTGGCCACTTGTTGGGGGGTCATTAAAATCCTCAAAAGAATCTTGCACTATCTCTCTCCCCTAGCACGTAAGCAGACTGTGGTTGCATTAGTGGGTTCCAGGTTGGATTACTGTAACGCACTTTATGCAGACTCCAACAAGGGACTCATTCAGCGCCTTCAGGTCGTACAGAACGCGGCTGCGTGATTTGTTTTAGCTCTTCCTAATGCATCCTCTGCCACAATGGCCAGAAAGAGCCTGCACTGGCTCCCTATACAACTGAGGATCTCTTTTAAGATCTTGTGCTTGGCCTATAGAGCTCTTGCAGATGGTCCTTTGGACCCTCTAGGTGCCCTGTTAACTCGCTATATGCCTAGTAGAACCCTCAGATCATCGGAGTTGAATCTGCTTGTGGTTCCCCGTGCTAGGAAGGTATGTTGGGGCAGTAGAGCATTTTCCATCGTTGCTCCTAGGCTGTGGAACTCTCTCCCTTTGGAGATTAAGGCCCAACCATCTCTGTCCCTTTTTAAAAAAGCACTCAAAACTTGGTGCTTTATCAAGGCCTACCCACAATGAGAACATATTTGCTACAGCTAGTTTCTTTTTGGTTAGGCGCCTCAACGCCCATTGGGCTTAGTAGCGCTATATAAATTTGTTTTCATTTCATTTCAAGAAGCTACTTTGTCGTTGTTGCGTCATTTGTCTAACCTCCATCATAAAGTGTCTCTTTCGAAGTTGCAGTATTGTCGACAAGAAGTGACCTACTTAGGTCATCTCTTATCGAAGGAGGGAAGAAGATTGACCCCAGAACGAATTCAAGCGATTGTGAGAATGAATGTGCCAACTACACAGAGAGAAGTGTGTGCTTTCTTGGATATTACCTCATACTGTAGGCAATGGATTCCAAATTTTTCGCTCTTTGCGAAACCGTTGTTAGCACTTACTGTTAAGGATACTCCGAATCCTCTTCCTTGGACTGACGAATGCCAAAAGAGTTTTTCTGAATTGCGTGATGCGTTGTGTTCGGCTCCTGTGTTGGGTACCCCCGACTACAGTAAGCCTTTTACACTCTATGTTCACGAGAGAGAGGGATGTGCATTGTCAGTCCTGACACATCAGTTCGGCGATAAGCAGCGTCCATGTGCGTATTTCTCGTCGACTTTGGATCCGGTAGCTAGAGCATTGCCGAGTTGTTTGAGAGCTACAGCGGCAGCAGCTGTTTCTATCCGACAGTCTGCTGGTTTGGTGATGGATAATACGTTGATTGTGATGGTCCCACATGCAGTGGATACCTTGTTAAACAGGACCAAGACACAGTACTTAACTAGTGCTCTATTGTCAGGTTATGAGTTGACACTTTTAGCGAGTCATGTGCATATAAAGAGATGCAACACATTGAATCCAGCTACGTTGTTGCCGATTTCTGTAGAGACGGATGTTTCTGAACAGCATGATTGCTTTCTTAGGACAGAGGAGGAAACGAAGGGTAGAATAGACCTTAGGGACACTCCCCTTGCGAAGTGTGATGGTACTCTATGGGTAGATGGTTCATGCTTCAAGCTTCCGAATGGTGATACGACTGCAGCATATGCTGTTACGACTTTGCATACGATTGTTGAAGCTGCACGTATCCCACACAATTCAGCTCAAGCAGCAGAGTTGATTGCATTGACAAGAGCGTGTGTTTTGTCAAAAAGGAAACGAGTGACTGTGTATACCGATAGTCAGTATGCGTTTGGTGTGGCTCACAGTTTTGGTCGCTTGTGAAAGGAAAGTGGGTTCCTCACATCTCATGGAACGAAAATCCAGCATGGTCAGTTGGTGAATGAACGTCTTGAGTCGCTTATGTTACCGATGCAAGTTGCGATTGTGAAATGCAGTGCACATAAGAAGGTTACCGATGATGTTGGTCGTGGTAATACGTTTGCCGATGAAGTTGTGAAAGATGTGGCGAAAGATGTGATGAGTCGAATGTATGTGCAGATCCGGCGAGATGGGTTCCGGATAGAGGAATGTCTGAAGATACGATAGAGAGCATGAAGTCAATTCAAGCTGAAGCTACAGAGAAAGAATTGAGTGTATGGAGAGAGAGTACGGGTAAATTGGATTCAAATGGTTGTTGGATTGAGTTGTCAGAACATCAGCGATGGTTGTTACCTGATGCGTATGTGCTTGCAGTGGTTATAATGGCTCATGGAATAGCTCACATTAGTGCGAATGGGATTTGTAAGTTATTGGCTCCAGTATGGTAGAATGCTGGAATTCCTAAGTGTGCAGAGAACTTGGTCAAGAATTGTATGGTTTGTCTGATGTATAATCCTGGCAAGGGAACTCCAACTCCAGCTGGTCATTTTGCACCTCCGATGTTTCCGTTCGAGGTTTTGCAATTAGATTTCATCCACATGGAAAGATGGAACAACCTGAAGTATGTCCTCGTGGTTGTTTGTGCCTTTTCGAGATGGGTAGAAGCATATCCCCTGAAAGATAATACTGCTTTGTCCACAGCTAAAGCCGTAGTTAAGGAATTTTTCCCTAGGTATGGTTTCCTGAGAATGGTCTGGAGTGATAACGGGAGTGAATTTGTGGGTCAAGTGATGAAGAGAGTATGTGATGGTTTAGGAATCAGACAGAAGTTTCACGCTGCAAATCATCTCCAATCAGCTGGTCTAGTTGAATGCTATAATGGCACTTTAAAGCTGAAGTTAGCCAAGATTCAGGTGAGCTCTGGTCTCCAATGGCCCGATGCTTTGCCATTAGCACTTTTGTCAACTAGGACTACGGTACATTCTCGAGTGGGCCTTAGTCCGTATGAAATAGTGTTTGGTCGCCCGGCAAATATATGGGGAGTGCCGAGGCCGACAAAGTTTAGTGAGATCGAACATCCTGTATTGCTTGACTATCTGTATGAATTGACGGCTAAATTGCGTGTTTTACACCAACAGGTTCACGAAACACTGCCCCAAGCATCTGAAGATCCGGGACACGCTATTGATCCTGGATCCTGGGTCTTCGTCCGAAACTTTCAACGGACAAAGAATAAATCAGCCCCACTGGACTGGACCATTCCAGGTCCTGTTGGCAACGCGTACTTCTGTGAGAGTGCACGGGAAGAAGAACTGGATTCACGGCGTATATTGTAAGAGGGCCCCTTTGCCTCTGCTGTACGACCGGTGGGTCCAGGAGGGTGTAGGCGATTCACAGACTGAGACCGTGCCTCGTGTTGTGCCATTTAGTGATGCATGTTTAATTGGGACAAGTTCTTAGCGTGAGAACGACGATATTCTGCAAGAAGCCGTGCCTCCATCAGTTCGATTGGACACTTCCAAACCTGAACTATTGTTTTGTGATCAGACATTGCCTGGTAAAGGCCGTTATAATTTACGACCGAGAGTCGTTAGACTAATAAAGTAAACACCTTTTCTTTGCTATTTTTGAATCTATGCTCTCTCCTCCGAGAATCTGTTTTGATCGATTTTTGTTTTTCGAACCGCCATCCGGGTTCAGCTGAAGGGTCGCGGTATAAAGACTCAGAGCGTACGGCCGTGTAGACACAAGGTCGACGGTTCTGGTTTGTTCTAGGGCGTTCCCTGGAACATTCAGAGGTACACTGAGCGAATCGAATCAACTGCCGCGAACAGCACGGTTAGAGGATGGAGTTTTTCAAGATGGAGAGAGCTGTTGAAGAAATTACCTTTAAGACAAAGTTGTGTAAAATAATGAGTAGGAATTGTTTTCTGATAATGTGCCTTTTGATGTTACTTAATCTGATGATGTATTTGGTGGGATATATTATTTTCTCTTTTCAAGTGACGTTTGCACCCACTACACAACCCATACCTTCTTCAACTATGTCTGCGCATTGTTTTCACCCTTTTCCTGAACATGAGTCCACTAGAAGATTAGAATTTGTTAATAACTCCTTTGTTCAGCTTTTGCACCAACACCAGCTAGTAGTGAACACACAACTAATTGTTGGGTGTGTGGCCTTATGACTCATACTACTGATAAAGGTATTCCTTACCTGGTCCTTCCTTTCAGCTACAATGGTTCTGTGTGGGCATACAGAACAATGTTCATTTATGGTCGTGAAGTTTACCCCCTGCGTTCTGTGAAAGACAATCCAAAGAATAGTGCTCTAGTTAAGGGTATAGTAGACATGATTAAAGAAATTGATTCCTATGAGACTATCCCGAAAGATGAGACGCTAGCGTATATTGGATGGAACGTGACTGGATATGGTGTTAGTCTGAGTGGAAACCAGTGAGTGAAAAGATCTTCTCCGATTTGGATCGTACCCCATCGTGGTCATTTTTGTCTGCAAGGTAATGGCAAGAATCCGAGAGCTCAGTAAGGGAAGAGTTTTTGCACTGAGACTTATGTTTTTGCGTCCCAGACTTCCCCATCATTTTTAGCAGCTAAGGGTACCTATTTTGTCTGTTACGATAGAGCATATACATGGTTGCCCCCTGATTTCTCGGGCACGTGTTATGTCTCGTTCCTGTTGCCTCCTACATATACTACCATAGAACGAGAGTTGTTAGAGGTGTCTTCAGTAAGGAAGACACTTCAAGACAAGAATTGGGAGATTTTCTGAAGGGTTTTCTGCCGTTTTAAGGACCTATGGTAAACAGCAGGAACATACGGGAATTGATGAGAGTGGTTGAGTCCACCATAGTTGAGGCTTCAGGTGCCCTTAGTAATCTGACTGCCGAGCTCCAGTCGGATCGTCTTATGATTCTTCAGAACAGAGTTGCGTTAGATGTCATACTTGCAGATAGAGGAGGGGTACGTAAACTGATTCAATCGAGCTGCTGCGTTTTCATTCCAGACAACGCTCCGACAGTGTACCAAGCCATTTCCAAGCTACATAAGATCTCCGAGTCTATACATGTGGACGAAGGAGATTGGTCGTTAATGGGATGGTTTTGGGGACTGTTATCCACTTGGGGATGGAAGATTCTAAAGATCATTGGGATGGTTTTAGCCATTCTTTTCATGTTCTGTCTTTGTGTACAGTGTGCTCCTGCTATATGTGGCCTTTGTGCTACTTCGTGTGCGAGGAGACCTGTCCAGAGATAGCTACTAAGTAATAGGATGATGCTACAGCAACATCTTGATGATCTGATGAATATAGAACTGGATTTAGACTGACATGAGTTTAGGTTATTGCCTATGTAAGGGCAAAAAGAGGGTCTGTGGTTCCGTGATTCTGAACCCGATTCATAAAGGTCATGGTATCGTTGCGATTTTGGTAGTAGTGGACCGCAAATGACGAGTGCGGCAAGTACGAGTGTTTTCGTCATGTTCGATTGATGGATTCACTATGAAATTAGGGATTTCGTTCAGAACCTTTGGGTTCCATTTTGTGTACGGCAGCCATTTTGTGGCTGCCCTCACATAGGCCGATGACTACGGCCGAACGAGTCTTTGGGACACGTACACCTTTAGTTGACTTTTAGATGACCTGAGCGAACTGACTCTGTTGCCTGAAGCTAAACTTGCTGAGCCAGTTCCTTGTCCGGCAGCTGGTCAAGATAGAGATCAAAGAGTAGGACATTGCTGAGTTTATGGTACACGCACACACCCTTCTATCTTGCTTCACATCTGTTTCTGTTCCTTCTTTTATGGCCTGTTTATGGTTTGGGTTGTGGTCTTTTATTATGGGTTCGTCCGGCCTGTCCGAGCAAGAATGTTGGGTCTTCCCGTGTAATTGATGGTGGGCTGGACAACTGAAAAGTGGGCTTGTCATTATGCGATACCATTTGCAATGTCATCTGTGATTTGACATTTTGTAAATAATTGGTGTTTGTCAGGAATGTGATTTTTAGCATAAAAGACGATGTCTCGCAATACGAAAATTGAGCAGTCTCTAGCGAACTACCCGTGTCGTACTTCGTAGACTTCTGTTCCTGGTTGCAGCCAAAAAATGTGATCTTTGATGCCACCGTGAAGTATCCTGTGTCTCTGTATTCTAAGACAGGTGAACCCGAAGACATTGGGCGTGCCCCTGGCGCCGCTGGGTTCTAAAACCCGGTTCTTCAATCTGCTTTTTCCCTGCAGATGGTATCAACAAGGGGTTTTTGATGCTGAAATTACCATCTTACCAGCTTTTAGGGACAGACAGACTTTTGTCCCCCCAAAATTTTTTTTACACAGTTTTGGCATTCTACTGGGACATCGCCTATTTTTTCTGCTTTTTGTGCTTTCAACCTCTTTCCAGTTAGTGGTAGAAATGGGTATAAAACAATAATGGATCCTGGAAAGCTATACATTTCTGAAAAGTAGAAGAATTTCTGAATTTAGCAAGGAGTCATTTGTGTAGATCTTTCAAGGTTTTTTTCAGTTGAATATAAGAAAATTTTGAAATGAGTCGAAACGAACAGCCATTTGTGCCAACGTTTTACTTGTAACTTCTTTTAAGTATGACAGATTTGTTAAATTAATATACTGTTACATCTGCTGGAACCTGCTGGTTGTGGGGATTAATAGGACTTGTAGGTTCACCAAGAACCAGAGGAACCCAGAGCCAATAGCTGAGCTGCGTCTTACAATGGTTTTTCATTGTGTACTGGGTATTTAGCAATTCATTTGGTAAAATATAAAGAGCGAAAAATAGGTAGCAAGGACACCTATGTATTTCCGAAATGGGAACAAAATATTGAGTTTAGAAGCAGTTGCTATTTGCACATCTCTGAAATTGTGGCTCTTCATACTAGCATGTGACTTCTTTTTTACATATTGTCTTACATTTGGGCAGAAATGCAGAGAAAGTCAATAGGTAATAACGGTTGCTCTACAATTCTTAGTTCCCCTAAATATCCCAATGAAAATGGCACCTCACTAGTGTGGGTAGGCTTAGTGCCTGTAACAAAAAACAGCCCAAAACACAAAGTGGACACACCACATCACATCTTTACAGTGAAAACATACTCTTTATTTGCAAAGTACCTAGCTGTAGATTTTGAACCATAGCTCAGCAGACATACAGGGAAACCCAGCAAAGCTATATATTTTTAAAACTAGACACCCAGGGGAATCCAGGATGGGGTGATATGATTGGCTAGCACCAGGTTCTATTACCCAGTATCCCTTGCAAATCTCAAACTTTGTAAAAAAAACACAATTTTCTCACATTTCTGTGTTGGAAAGTTCTGGAATCTACGTAGATCCACAAAATGACATGCACCCTGCATTCCCCAAAGTCTTCTAATGAAAATGGTACCTCACTTGTGTGGATAGGTCTAGCGCCTGCAACAGGAAAAAGGCCAAAATGCAACATGGACACAGCACATTTTTATAAAGAAAACAGACCCTTTTTTTAACAAAAGTGCCTGGCTGTGGATTTTGATTTGAACCCTACCTCTGCCGGCACCTAGCAAAACCTAGCAAGCCTAAACATTAGAAACCGAGGGGAACCCAGAAGGGGTTACTTGTGTGGCTCTCACCATGTTCTGTTACCCAGAATCCGCTCATTTCTCAAAGTCCTCTGATAAAAATCGTACCTCACTTGTGTGGGCAGACCTATTGCCCACAACAGGAAACAGACCAAAATGCAACGTGGACAAACCACATTTTTAAAAGTGAAAACTGGCCCTTTTTTTCAAAGTGTCTAGGTGTGGTGGACACACCACATTTTTGAAAGTGAAAACTGACCCTTTTTTTTCAAAGTGTCTAGCTATGGATTTTGAACCCTAGCTCTGCGGGTACCTAAGGAAACCCAGCAAACCAATACATTTGTGAAAACTAGACACTCAGGGCATTCAAGGAGAGGGAGACCTGTGCGGCTCTCACCAGTTCTGTTACCCAGAATCCCTTGAAAACCTTAAACTTTGTCACAAACACATTTTCCACTCATTTATGTGATGGAAAGTTCTGGAATCTGCCTGGGTTCACAAAATTCTACCCACCCCACATTCTGGGTAGGGACACATTAGGAGATCCACTCTAGCCATACCTCCCTGGACTCCCAAGGGTATCTACTTTTGAGAATTGTGTGGGTTTGGTATCTTTTCATAGAAGGGTGCCTAGCCCAGGGCCAAAAGCCCAGGTGCCCCCCTTGCAAAACCTGGTTGTTTTGTGATAGGTAATTTTGATGTCTCCACAATATGTTTTGGGCCCTTACCTGTCAAGGGTTTTTGGCCCACCCACATGAGTGTGGTACCATTTTTATCAGGTGACCTGGCGGAGCGCTGGGTGGCTGACGAGTAAAGAATTTTGGCTCTTCACACAACATCGTCATCCTTGGTTGTACGAGGTTGCTGACTAATATGGAAAGGACCGTGCTTTGGAGATCCAAATTGATAACACGCCCTCTGGTCAGGAGCAGCAGTGGGAATGCCCTAAAAGTTGTGCCATATATATATATATATATATATATATATATATATATATATATATATATATATATATATATATATATATATATATATATATATATATATATATATATATATATATATATATATATCCACACGGGTTCTCAGCAAGGCACGACGAAGTATCCTGCAGCAACGCCGCCTTAAGAAAACAGCAGACCCAAAGATTTTCCGTGAGTTATTTTATTCTGCAACAACCAGACAGCATAACGTTTCGGCCTCCCAGAGGCCTTGGTCATATATATATATTCACTGAAAAAACCATAGGTTTTACACACGTTATAGTTAGGAAGTAGCATTTACAAAACCTATGAAATTCACTGAAAAAACCATAGGTTTGACACATGTTATAGTTAGCTGGATATTTTACTCACATAAAACCAATGAAATTCCCCTGTTATAGTTACTTCAGTTAACTATAACTCGCGCGCCCGCAATGCACTGCTGATGACTTCACATATTACATCACTCATGACATGGTCAGTGACATCACTCATGACATCACTGATGACATCATCCAGTGAATGGGTTAGTTCTGAAAATTAAATATGTTTTATATATGTTTATCTGAAGGTTGATGGAAGAAGAATTGAGTATATAAGTGTATAAATTGCTGCTTTTTAGGTCAAAAATAGATTGCATAACTGACCGATTAAGTATATCTTAATGAGTACATGGGTTAGTGAGTAATGTTTAAATATATACATATCTGTATCAGTCTCTCAGTTTCTGTGTAAGTGGCTGCATGTGTTGGTGAGTAGCTATATGAGTGATACATAATGTCTATATAGGTTATTGTTTGTTTGATTATTAGTTGGAGTGTCTGAGTGTCTAAGTGTCAATATGCTTCGTTGGGAGATCTTACGTAGTGCATAGATGCATGAATGAGTGACTTACTGTTTGTATGTGTTGTAGGCAGCATATATGCTGGACTGTATGGGTGAGTGAGTGTGTGTGGTGAGTAGGTATATAGGTTATTATTTGTTTTTTTCTGTATGAGTGTATATATGACTGTCTAAGTGAATGAATAACTGTTTTAATAGTGTATTTCTGAGTAAGTACATATGTTTTAAACTAGTACATATAAGTTATGTGTGAGTAACTCTATGGTTGAGTGTCGGTGTGTAACAGGATGATCAGGATGTATCAGTGTATAAGAACATATGGTGACTGAATACATATATGAGTGACTGTATATAATATATGAGTGACTGTATATGTCTGTTGATGAATAAGTGGTTGTGTATATAGATCTTCAAATTACTAAATAGGTATGTTATAAGTGGCATTGGTATGGCTATTGTATCGAAAATGTTATTTTCTATTTTTGAGTGTGTGTAATAAAGGTCATATTAGGGTGAGTGAAGGTATACCACTCTTCCACAAGGATGATGTCATCAGTGATGTCATTTGAGATGTCATCAGTGATGTCATGAGTGATGTCACTGACCATGTCATGAGTGATGTAATATGTGAAGTCATCAGCAGTGCATTGCGGGCGCGCGAGTTATAGTTAGCTGAAGTAACTATAACGGGGGAATTTCATTGGTTTTATATGAGTAAAATATCCAGCTAACTATAACATGTGTAAAACCTATGGTTTTTTCAGTGAATTTCATAGGTTTTTTAAATGCAACTTCCTAACTATAACGTGTTTAGAATTTCATAGGTTTTTTGAATGCTTCTTCCTAACTATAACGAGTTTAAAACCTATGGTTTTTTCAGTGAATTTCAAAGGTTTTGTAAATGCTAATTCCTAACTATACCGTGTGTTGTACAATTGTGGTCGAATGTGTGCATGGTTTCATCTCTCCTGATATACGATGGACGTCAGCTGTTTGATGTACAACAATCCTTTAACCCCTCCCACGCTTATGACGGAACCGCTCCGTCATAGCCCTCGGGTGGGCTGCGCTGGTGACGGAGTGGTTCCATAATGGCCTCCCGGCACGCCTGCGTGGCGCTGATTTTGCGCCTGCGCTGACGTTCTGAAGAAAGGACGGCACCATGACGGAACCAGATGCGTCACGTTGTAAATAGCCCACACCATGGAGCATCTTTTGCACCGCCGCTGCGTCACAAAAGTGATGCAACGGCGGCGCAAAACAGGTGTAAGGAGCTTGTAAATCTGCCCCAAGGTGTCTAAAGGTAGCATAGTGAGTTAAGGGAAATTACAAATTATGGGAAGAGCCGTACAGAAAAGAAAGTAAAGGAGGAGGAGTGACAGAAGGGGAGTGAGGATGGACATAAGGAAGGAGAGTAAGGGACAAAGAGATTCGCGCCTGCGCTGATGATCTGAAGAATGGGCGGGGCCATGACGGAACCAGATACGCCACGTTGTAAATAGCCCGCACCATGGTGCATCTTTTGCACCGCCGCTGCGTCACAAAAGTGACGCAACGGCAGCGCAAAACAGGTGTAAGGGGCTTGTAAATCTGCCCCAAGGTGTCTAAAGGTAGGGTAGTGAGTTAAGAGAAGTTAAAAATATGGGAAGAGCAGTATGGAAAAGAAAGTAAAGGAGGAGGAGTGACAGAAGGGGAGTGAGGATGGACATATGTAAGGAGAGTAAGGGACAAAGAGAGATACATAGAGTAGGGTAAGGGGAATGAAGGTAAAAGAAATGGAAAGATGGTGAGGGAAGGGGATTTGAGGATGATACCTCCAGTAGGTAATATATATATATATATATATATATTCACTGAAAAAAACCATAGGTTTCACACCAGTTATAGTTAGGAATTTGCATTTAAAAAACCTGTTAAATTCACTGAAAAAACCATAGGTTTCACACCAGTTATAGTTAGCTAGAAATTTTACTGACATAAAAGCAATGAAATTCCAACGTTATAGTTAGTTGGACTCACTATAACTTGCGCGTGCAATGCACTGCTGATGACGTCACATATTACATCACTCATGACATGGTCAGTGACATCACTCACCGGGGCGAGTACCGGGGCGCTGCCATAGATATATATATTTTTTTTAACCTAAATTACTCAAAAACCACTGGAGCACATATCTTGAGACATAGCAAAGGCACATTGGCTACCAGTCCCTACAATTTTGCCAAGTTTGGTGGAAATCCATTCAGCCGTTCGGGCTAAAAGTGAGCACGACTGCCCTATGGAAATTAACAAGGGGAAAACACGTTTTGGGACCCCCCTTTTATCTCTGCCCCCGCTTCACGAATCCCCCCCAAACTTTCAAGGATGGACCGGAGCTCAGTGAGGCAAATTTTAGGAAATTTTCAGGAAAGATTCGTCAACCGGCGCCAAAATTATTCCAAATAGAATTTTGAGATTTTGCATTGAAAAAAATTCTAACTATAACTACCTACTGGCAACCGCCAGTAGGTAAAATATATATATATATATATATATATATATATATATATATATATATATATATATATATATATATATATATATATATATATATATTTTCACTGAAAAAAAACATAGGTTTCACACATGTTATAGTTAGCTGGACATTTCACTCATTCAAAACCATTGAAATTCCCCCGTTATAGTTTGTTCAGCTAACTATAACTCGCGCACCCGCAATGCACTGTTGATGACGTCACATATTACATGTCATGTCATGTCAAAACTTTTTATATAGCGCAACTTATCACCGCAAGGTCTCAAGGCGCTTCATGACATGGTCAGTGACATCACTCATGACATCTCTAGTGACATCACTGATGACATCATCCAGGGAATGTGTGTCTGTCTGAAAAATAAATATTTTTTATATATGTATATCTAAAGGTTGATGGAAGGATAAATGGGTAAATAAATGTCTAAATGGATGTTTATTTGTAAAAATGATTGCATAACTGACTTATTAAGTGAATCTTAATGAATATATTTATTAGCGAGTAATGTTTAAATATGTAAATATCCGTATCAGTGTCTTACTTTGTCTATAAGTGGCTGCATGGGTTGGTGAGTAGCTAGCTACATGAGTGTCTATATGAATTATTAGTTGGCTTTTTGAGTATCACTATGAGTGTCTGTATGGTTCGGTGGGGAGTATTACTTAGCGCATAGATGTATGACTGAGTGACTCACTGTTTGTATGTGTTTTGAAGACAGCATGTGTGCAGGACTGTATGGGTGGATGCGTGTGTGTATGGGTGTGTTAATGAGTGAATTACTGTCTCAATAGTGTCTTTATGAGTAAGTAAATATGTTTTAAACTAGTATATGTGAGTATTGATGTATATAAGTGAGTATATGTGAGAGTGAGAGATTGGAAGAGTTCCTGTATAAATAAGTACGTGTTTCTATAAGTGATTGTTTAAGAGAGTAAGTAATGAATGGATGTGTATGTGGATTTTGGAATTACTGAATAGGTTGTTGTAACTGGTATTGATATCTCCATTTTTTGAAAATTTTAGTTTCTATTTTTGAATGTGTGTATCAAAGGTTATATTAGGGTAAGAGGAGTTCTGCCACTCTTTCACAAGGATGATGTCATCAGTGATGTCATTTGAGATGTCATCAGTTATGTCATGCGGGATGTCACTGACCATGTCATGAGTGATGTAATATGTGACGTCATCAGCAGTGCATTGCGGGCGACTGAGTTATAGTTAGCTGAACTAACTATAACGGGGGAATTTCAATGGTTTTGTATGAGTGAAATGTCCAGCTAACTATAACATGTGTGAAACCTATGTTTTTTTCAGTAAATTTCTAAGGTTTTTCAAATGCTAATTCCTAACTAGAACGTGTCTGAAAACTATGTTTCTTTCAGTGAATTTTAAAGATTTTGTAAATGATAATTTTAAATGTATTAATTATTATATTTCTTTCTTTTTATACTAATTTCTTACATTTTTATTATAAATGTTTATATTTATTTTATTTTTTAAATTATATTTAATATTCTTAATGTAAAATAATAACAAAACTAAATTCATTCATTCACGAGTACGGCGCAAACGTTTCTAATTGTTCAAAAACATATATTTATGTATTTAATGTACATATTAAGGGAAGACATTATCTCGAATAATTATGAAAATAGTTTTTTAAAACTTTAATAAGCTTATATTACTTTTAAAAACAAGTACGCAAATCGCGGAGGTACGTCGTTTGTACTCGCACCGTAAGAGAACCGTAAGCACATCGTAAGCGTACGCAAAGCCATGTGACTTAAAAAGAAGAGATTTGATTGGTTCATAACACTTCCTATTCCAACTATTGAAAGACCCCTCCTATTTTAATCATTCTACTTTAACTTTCGAAGAAGAAGCATCTCTTCTCTGAATCCTGTCAAATTAGAAGGAAGACAAACATGACAACACCTATGGACTCGTCTTCCAGCCATTCTTCTGATGGAGAATTCATTGCCGAAGCACCTCGGAGGAAGAAAAAAGAGGCACTTATATGGAAGTTTTTTACTTTCCCTGAAGGGGAAAAAAAGGTTAACGCTCCACTTGTGATCTGTAAAATTTACTAAACAACACTTTCCAGGGGCAATCCTGCAAAAAATATTAATTTGGCACTGCGAGTATGGTGCAGCACGTGAAGAATTTGCACCCCAACATTTTTGCGAGAGCTGCAACACGGAGGTTGCAAGAGGATCCACCTGCTGCTGTAGCAAGTACATCAAGTGCTCCATCACCTGTGGGAAGTAGTCCACACCCACAGATCGAACCTGATTTTGGTGAACTAAATTTCCTTTGCATTTATTGTGATGAACTTTTATGTTACCGGTAAGTGTCTGTCGACCTGATAAAACGCAGGAAGCAGGAGCATCGCTGTCCTTGTCATTAGTTTTTTTTTCACATTCCATTTTGTCCCTGTTGGACACTTTTTGGGTTCCAGTTCCATTTTTTTGGTTTAAAAAAAAAAAACTTGTTAAAAAAATACTAAAAAAAATACAAAACTAAAAAGACAAAAATAACAGTTCTTGTCAGAACTACCTCCACTGGTCAAAGAAAGAGCTACATTTCTATGATAGTGTGTAAAACTTTGTCTGAATGAATGTGTAGTGCATACATGAATGAATGAATACATTAGTCGTGTATGGGGAATTTGAAAGTGCATAACTATAAGGAAGTGCTACAGCATAAATCTATAAGGTGTTTACCTATAGTATATTGTAGTACCTCCGAAGCACTTGAACGTAACATATGTACATAAATATGTTACAAGTCTATGCTTCAATTTGCACTGCTGGTGAAACTGCCTGGGTGAATTTGTATGTGTTAGGGGCGGAGTTACAACCACCTTGTGCCTCTTTTATACAGCCTTTGCGTCACTTTTGTGACGCAGAGGTTGTGCAAAAGATGTGCCATGGTGTGTAGTATTTACAAAGTGATGTATATGGAAGGTGCATCACATTGTAAAGCCCTGCGCCAGAGGGAGGCTTTCCTGCGCAGGGAGGGGGGGCTTGAACGCCTCCTAAAAGTGACTGAGTGAAATCTATAAGATTTCATTCAGTCACTTTTGGGCTTATGCTGCATCAAAACCCTGCACCTGCTTGAAGCATGTGTAAGGATTGACACAGCATTGTGAGCATAAGCCCCAAGAGCATTTGCTGGAGCTGCATTGCGCTTGCAACGTAAGTCAAGCAATGCACCGCCTTCACAACACAAACATGTCACATATCTGTGCCGTTTCTGCCCCATAGTGCACCATATTGTATATACGGTGCATCCATGGTGCTGATGTCACAGTGCACAATAACTGGCATATCTCTGGGGATGTACAACTTATTGTACATCTGCTGATAGTGTTTTATTGTAGTGAATGGTTTACTACACACTGATCACTACAAAAATATAACAGGAGTGACAGAGTGTTTGGTGGAAGTGTAAGGATAGAGACTGGGGAATTGAACATATAAAAGGCAAATTTGCAAGTGCATAGAACAGTGCATGCATAGTCTATAGGGGTTTGAAGCAGTCCATGCCCTAAGGCCCACTTTGCACCATGAGTACTTAGGTACTGGCTGAATGATTACAATTCTGCAAGGAGAGAGTCTGGCTGAATGTATAGCAGCTTCACTTTTAGAACAATGTATAGATAAGCACATACTGCTGTATGGTTCATTACAATACTGAAACAGTAGTGAGAGAGTGTTTGGTGAAAGTGTAACAATACAGACTGGGGAATTGAAGGTATAAAAGGCAAGTTTGTCGGTGTATAGAACAGTGGATGCAAAGTCTCTAGGGATTTGAAGCAGTCCATGTCCTAAGGCCTACTTTGGTGCATGACTACTTGGGAACCAACTGAATGCTTACAGTTCTACAAGGAGACTGTCTGACTGAATATATAGCACCTTCACTTTTAAAACAGTGCATACATAAGAACATAATGCTGTATGACTAACTACAATAGTAAAATAGCAGTAGCAGAATGTTTTTGGGCTCAATTGAAACGTTGGAGACCGTGGGAGGAGACGGTGTTCTATCGAACTGTGTACCCTATCTAGCTGTGTACCCCCTTTACTTCGCACATGCATTCCACCTGCGTGTTTCAGTGGATGTTGTGTGTGTAGGCGCCATATCTGCCCCTCCGTCTGGGTGTGTACCCCAACGGTTCGCACTCAATGTGCGCATATGTGTATTTTTTAGAAAAGGCACTGTGTGCCGTCCATCAATCTGACATTCTGTTTGACTAATCACAGCTCTGAAACCCTTTTACATATTGATTAACCAATGACTGTCATCCTAAGTTATAAGTAACTTGCATCCTTTCTTGCGTCCTTTCTACCGCACAGTGTGTGTACTTTGTGCACTTGCTGTCCTCCTTAGATGTAGTACCCATGTCTCAGCTTCCCACTGTGGAATCCGACTCACAGTCTGTAATGGACGGGAAAACCAAACACCCACTTCCCTTACAAGGCAGTGGGTAGTTTACGTGTCTGCTACCTTTCTTAATTTTCACCTTATTCTGCATCCACTAGCTGAAACACACCTACCTGCTGCCTTCCTGGCTGTCTTTGCCAAGTATTATTCTAATTCAAAATAGAGACCCTGGAAAGGGCCCGGTGTTATGATTTTTCAGCCCTACCGCCCAGAGTGAGAACTTAGTGCACTTACATTGCTTCCTTTTAATGTGGTAGCCGTTTCTCAGGCTCCCACTGAGGAATCCGATGCCCTGTCTGTGTAATGAGCTGGAAATCCAAAAATCTACCTCCCGGACAAGGCAGTTGGTAGTTTGCGCGTCTGCAGCCTTTCTTATTTTTCACCTTATTCATCTTCCACTCAATCAACACATCATCCACACATACACACACCTACTTGCTGCCTTTCTTGGCTGGGGTTATCAATTATTGTTCAATTTCATATTCTGATTCAAAGTCAAGGCCCTTTATCGAGCCTTTTTGTTGTATCTACTTCCCCGGCTGATGGCAGTGGTTAGTTTGCGCGTCTGCAGCCTTTCTTATTTTTCACCTTATTCATCTTCCACTCAATCAACACATCATCCACACGTACACACACCTACTTGCTGCCTTTCTTGGCTGTGGTTATCAACTTTTCTTCTATTTCATATTCCTATTCAAAGTGCAGGCCCTTTATCGAGCCTTTTTGTTGTAACAACTACCCCGGCCGAAGTCAGTGGAAAATTTGCACTCTTGCTGCCTTTCTTGGCTGGGGTTATCAATTATTCTTGAATTTCATATTCTGATTCAAAATCAAGGCCCCTTATCAAGCCTTTTTGTTGTAGCTACTACCCCGGCCGAAGGCAGTGGGAAATTTGCACACTTGCTGCCTTTCTTGGCTGGGGCTATCAATTATTCTTCCGGTAATTCTAATTCAAAGTGCAGGCCCTTTATTGAGCCTTCTTGGTAACTACTACCCGTGAATGGCAGTGCGTAATTTGCACACTGCGTCCTTTCTTGCGTCCTTGCCACTGCACAGTGTGTGTATTTTGTGCACTTGCTTGCCTCCTTAGATGTGGTACCCGTTTCTCAGGCTCCCACTGCGGAATCCGACGCCCTGTCTGTGTAATGAGCTAGAAATCCAAAGATCCCCTTCCCTGACAAAGCAGTGGGTAGTTTGCACATCTGGAGCCTTTCCCTTTTTTTCACTTTATTCATCTTCCCCTCAATCAACACATCATCCACACATACACACACCTACTTGCTGCCTTATTTGGCTGGGGTTATCAATTATTCTTCAATTTCATATTCTGATTCAAAGTCAAGGCCCTTTATCGAGCCTTTTTGTTGTAGCTACTACCCCGGCATAAGGCAGTGGGAAATTTGCACACTTGCTGCCTTTCTTGGCTGGGGTATCAATTATTGTTCAATTTTATCTTCTGATTCAAAGTCAAGGCCCTTTACCGAGCCTTTTTGTTGTAGCTACTACCCCGGCTGAAGGCAGTGGGAAATTTGTGCAGAAGAGGAGACTTAGGGCCATATGTATCATAGTTCCGTTTTGCGATTTCCAAATAGCGATTTTTAAGGAATCGCTATTTAGAAATCGCACAACGGTATATATGAAAAAAAATCGAATTTTTTTTGCGATTCCTTAATCTTCCTTATTTGCAAATTCGCAAGTTGCGAATTCGCAAACAAGGAATAATTTCCCATTCATTCCTATGGGCCAGGAGGCCCATAGGAATGATTGTGAAATGCATTTCATTTTGCGATTCGCAATTTGCTAATCGCAAAATGAGATTGATTTCAAGGGTGCAGGGGTGTCTCAAGGACACCCTGATGCACCCCTGAAATCAGCATGTGTGTGCATATGGCACACATACATGCCCTATGGACATGTATGTGCATCACATGCCACATTCAAAAATGCCAATTTCTGCATTTTTACAAGAAATCGCAAATTACCACCAATTGATTGTTGGTGGTAAATTGCGATTTCTTAAGCTTAATTCGCTATAGAAAAATGCTTCATACATAGCATTTAAGGAATCGCTGAATTCAGATTCCTTAAATGTTATAGCAAAATAAGGAATCGCAAATGTATGCGATTCCTTATGATGCGATCACATCTTCTTTTATATTTCCATTTTAAAACACACACACACACTGACATTTAAAAAGATCAAACTTCATTTAAAAAGGCGGCATAGCCCTGTATTGATATTTTTTGTAACTACCTGCAGAGTCGGAAAGTGGGTAATTTGTGCTTCTGCTGCCTTCGTTGGATGTGGTAGCCGTTTCTCAACAGGAAACAGACTATTTTTTCTACCCAGTTGTCAACTTGCTCAAACCTTCTTTTTAAATATCCATTTTTAAACCTGAAAGATTATGCATTCAAAGCCATGCAAAAAGTTATGGCTGTTTGGAAGAAACCAGTGAAAGGACGCCTGGAAGCAATAGTGTCGAGCATAAATTTGTATGATTCCTATTTTTGTTCACTAAAAACGCAACAATGGATAGTTGATGATGTTGGTTTCTACTACAAGTAAACATGTACATCCAAAATAGATGTGAGCTTGTTCTACACTGGTAAAGAAATTAACGTCTTCAATGAAAAACAACTTTCAAACATCCCAACACAACACGAGATGGCAGGACTTTGGAAAACATCTTAAACTACAGCACTACATACAAAAAAGAAATGCTTACTGTGTAAGTGACATTTTCTGTCTGTAAGATGTAAGATCAGTCAATAGTAAAAAAACATGTACTCAGTGAAGTGAAATGAGTTTTTGTGATACATTGAAACTATTTTCACAACTTGTTTACTGTTGTTTGTTGTTACAGTGTTTGTAATCCTCACGTTCAATATTTTGAGCTAAACTTCAACTATTTTCACAACTTCCTTACTGCAATATCGAGGTTTGTGGTGCTCACATAAAATATTTTGTGATACCTAAGAACAATTTTTTAAACTTGTTTTGTAATATCAGTGTTTGAGGTGCTCTCATAAAACATTTTTGGATACATTGCAACTATTTTTAAAAATCCTTTACTGTAATATCAGTGTTTGAGGTGGTAACAGAAAATATTTGTGATACATTGAAAATATTTATACAACAACTTCGTTACTGTAATATCGGCGTATGTGGCACTTCCTATGAAATGTATTACATATTTATCTTGGAAAAGAAGCAACAATATTTTGTACTTGAGCGTATATTTGGAAATTATTCAAAAAATATATAGTGTCACTATGCATTGTATCAAGTGCTTTATTTAGGATATACAGGAATATGTTACCTTTGATTATCATGACACACAAAGCCAGACAAGATACAACACTGCAACTCAAGCGAATTACATAATGGTACAAAGCATGTAATTGGAAGATTGGGTATTAGGATGGCATACAGAGCTCACATATAATTTGATTTCAGAAAATTGTTAATTTTTCTATGGAAAGGTTTGGTAAGGTCTTTCCTAGAAGATTGGTAACATTTAAAAGGGGTAAGTAGGAGGTGAAGGACAGAGGTAGGAGGTTACATCTCAGGATGCAAAAATGGATGAAAAGGGTGGCCCAAGGTCTGCATGTACAATGGCCAGTGGAGACATATTGAGGGCGAGTACAGTCAAGGTGTTGTATAATGTGCAATATGTGGTGTCAGTACCACCACACAGAGTGGGCAAGGTCAGATGAAATGATGGATTGTATGTGATTGGACTATGATGACAATACACTGTAGGAGGACCACGGTCAGGTGCAGAGATGTAATACTTAAGGCATAGCAAAGGAGGTGGAAACAAGGGGCAGGAAGATCCAAGAGTGGTGGAGGCTGGGTTTCATAATCTCTGTCCTACCTACTGTGTTGCAAGCTTACAACAGTGACTACCAGAGTGCCTTACTTTGTCTCCCCCTATTACATTGTCAATTAGGGTGGAGGGAGGGAATAGAAAGAAGTAAACTACATGTCTATAGATGTACTGGTATGTTCAGGACCCCAGGGCCATCAAAGGCTCCAGGACGGAGGCCCCCATTCTAGAAATAAATTGCCCCCGGGGGCTAATTAAGAATAGAGCGTACTTTGAGTTGGGTTTTTTTTGCAGCGTACGCGTACCATACGCATACCCAGCAATTTATTATTATTTTTTTTTTTTTTTGGGGCCTAAGGATCCATGTGGGACCCCCCTGAGCAGACCTAGGGAGTCAGGATGTTTCTACCCTCCCGCCTTTTCTTATTTTTCAACTTTGTTTTACTGTTTTCTTATGACTCGGATCTACCGAGGCACAAGATGGCTGCCAACACTTCCTGGTTTGGAGTATTGACAGACAGTTGACAGCCAATCAGCATGCAGCTCGTGCTTGCAATTGTACGGTTTTCGGCATGCATAGCGTACACGTACGATACTTCGTCTATAGATAAACCTATGCTTTTACTTTTGATTTTCTCAAGAATTACTAAACAGATTTACACCATTTAACAAAAAGGGTAATCTGCGAACTGAACTCTACCTTTTTGCTAAAATTGGTGTAATTCCGTTCAGCCGTTCGGGCTGTAGCCCTGGCTAAAGGTCCTATGGAAAATTGCATGGGGAAAACACATTTTGGGACCCCCTTTTTTCTTGGCCCCCGCTTCATGAATCACCCCGAAACTCAAAGTCAAAAAGGCTTTATTTCGATAAAAAAAATTGTCATAAAAGCAACACAGAAAATCACAATGGTACAGTTTTAAAAAACAGACATAAACTTGAAGCAAAAATTTGACCTATTTAGAAAAAATTGCTTAACAGAAAAAAAGGACAGTAGATTTTGCAATAAATATTTAAAAAAGGTTTACACAAATGATGCTAGCCTATTAGTTCATTAAGTTTTTACAGATTAGCAAATCAGGTCAAAAGGCAGTTCATTGGTTTGATACGTTATAAAATGTGATTAAACAGACAATTTTAGCCTTTTGGCTCGAATGGACCAAGCCCATGATAAAAATTTGGCTAGAGCACAAACATAGGACACACGACTGTCAGATATAAGTATCCTAATTGCTGCCTCATGACTCCTGGTACCCAACTGTCGACATACTTTCAGGGAAGGAGCGGAGTGGAGCAGGCCATCATCTTTGAGAATTTTGCGAAGATTCATCAACCGGCGCTAAAGTAATTCCAAATAGAATGTTGCGGATTTCCAATGGAAACTAGGTCCTAACTATAACTACCTAGTGGCGACCGCAAACTTATGTATGTGGGTAGTACGATCCTATCAGTACCTAAAAGAATTCTGTAGCACATAAGGGCTATTAGGAATAAAGATAGAAATTATCTAGTAGTCCGCCATTTTGAAGAATAGCTTAAAAGCAATGATAAGGGTTTCACATATTTTGTGGTTGAAGCAGTAGCAAGGAATAGTACAGTAATATAGAAAAACATGATGAGTCCCAGTGGTGAGCTGTCTAAATATCGAAAAAAGAAATTTCGACCTACACTTATACCGATGTCACAATATGGAAGGGAAAGAATATCGATGTTAGGAATATTAATAATGTTTTTTTAAGTTATTTTTGATGTGTAGTTCCGTAGCGAGTTGTGGGTTTATAGGGGAATAGGGTGGGAAGTAATTTAATTATAATAAATTAATTAATAATTTTTAGGAATTATAAATTAATTTTAATTAATTTTGTCATTTAAGTTCTGTAGCGGGTTGTGGGTTTATAGAGGAATAGGGTGGGAAGTAATTTAATTGTAATTAAGTAATAATTTATTTTAAACAATTGTTATTGATAATTATATAATTGTTAATTAATTTATAATTGGTAATTGGTTGTTATTAATTGGTAATTAATTATTATCAATTGATTAATTGATAATTATGTTAAGTGTATTATTTTATTATTGGAGTGTGCTGTATGTTTATAGGGGAATAGTTTTTAAAGTCATTGAAATGTAATTAAATAATTATACATTTTTGGGGGGTATTGATAATTAATATATTGGACATTAATTCGTAATTAGAAATTATTATAATTAATATTTTTTTGGTTATGAAAATTACTTTATTGTTGTTTCGTCAGTAATTGACAATTAAATATTAAATATTATTTATTGATACATTTAATTAATATATCATTGCATACATATTAATTGCTGGTTCTTATTTATTAATTAATATGTTAGGTTATTAGAAATACTTTATTTATCAATGTTTAATATTTGGTAATGAATATTTATTAATTATTATTTATTGGTATTTAATATTATTTTATTGTTAAATAATTATTCACTGGTAATTCTGTTTTTATTAACTATTTATTGCTATTTGTAAATAGTTTAGAGTTATTTATTAAATAATTCATTAATTAATTTAACAAGTTTTTTTATTTATAAGTATGTTATTTTTTACTTCTACACTATCCAACACTTTCTCTACTGTTGCACTCTCTGGAGTTGGAATAGTAATTTTTACCCCTAAGCTATCCAACACCTTTCCTACTGTTGCACTCTCTGGAGTGGGAATAATAATTTTTACCTTCACGCTATCCAACGCTTTCTCTACTGTTGCACTCACTGGAGTGGGAATAGTAATTTTTACCCCTACGCTATCCAACATTTTCCCTACTGTTGCATTCACTAGAGTGGGAATAGTAATTTATACCCCTACGCTATCCAACACTTTCCCTACTTTTGCACTCTCTGGAGTGGTAATAGTAATTTTAACCTCTACTCTATCCCACACTTTCCCTACTGTTGAACTCTCTGGAGTGGGAATAGTAATTTATACCCCTACGCTATCCAATGCTTTCCCTACTGTTGCACTCACTGGAGTGGGAATAGTAATTTTTACCCTCCCGTTATCCAACGCTTTCCCTACTGTTGCACTCTCTGGAGTGGGAATAGTAAGTTGTACCCCTACGCTATCCAACACTTTCCCTACTTTTGCACTCTCTGGAGTGGTAATAGTAATTTTAACCTCTACTCTATCCCACACTTTCCCTACTGTTGAACTCTCTGGAGTGGGAATAGTAATTTATACCCCTACGCTATCCAATGCTTTCCCTACTGTTGCACTCACTGGAGTGGGAATAGTAATTTTTACCCTCCCGTTATCCAACGCTTTCCCTACTGTTGCACTCTCTGGAGTGGGAATAGTAAGTTGTACCCCTACGCTATCCAACACTTTCCCTACTGTTGCACGCTCTGGAGTGGGAAGAGTAATTGTAACCTCTACGCTATCCAACACTTTCCCTACTGTTACACTCTCTGGGGTGGGAATAGTAATTTAAACTCTACGCTATCCAACAATTTCCCTACTGTTGCACTCCCTGGAGTGGAAATAGTAATTTTAAGCCCTACACTATCCAACATTATCTTTAGTGTTGCTTTTTTTGGAGTTTGGAATAATAGTTTTATTCCCTCTGCTATTTAATATTTTTTTGTATTATTTTAGTTAATGTAGTATATAATTAATTTAAACATTTTGAAAAGTAAATTCATTTTTTAAATTTGTTATGCATAATTATTAAATGTGTTTGCTTTGTTATTTTTTATGTGCATAGATGTATTTGTAATTTATAATATTTTTTACTTATTTATACGTTATTAAAATAATTATTAAAACTGATTATTAAGTAGGTTTATATAAAATGTATTATATGTATATGTTTAATTAATGTTTCATTCAATTTTATAAATTACTTATTCATTTTAAACATTATGAAATATTTGTCATTATGTTTATTTTATTTTTAAGTATTATTTAGTTTATTTTACATATTTGTGTGTACTAAAAAAACGATATTTTTAATAACGATATTTTTGACATCAATATTTTTTTCTATATTTCTGTACTTACCATGTTGTAGATATCATGTCAATATTCTTTATGTCGATATTTTTGCTTTGATATTTTTGTAGGTCGATTTTATGACCTTCGATATTTTGTCAGTGATCCGATTCCCAGTATATCATTGACTTAAAACGTCTTGGGGACTAAATATGGTTGAGGATCTTCTCACACCCCTTTAATTGTCCAATTCTTTCCTTTGACGAGTGACAGGTACAAAGAATTTTTAAGGTAAGTGTTTTCATTTAAAACATTTTTTGAGCATTTTGGCTTTTAGCACATAGGCACTTTAGGTTAAGTATTGTGGGTGTGTAGAAAGAGGAAAGGATAAACCTCTTACATTTCATTAAACATGCTTAATGATATACACATATAAGGAAATGAAATAAAGTGATAAGAGTTGCCCTCTTGGGCTTATTTGTATTATATCTAGCTTCCAATTAATGTAGGAAATTGATACAATATGCCTTTATTAGACAGCATGCATCTACATATTATTATTATTATTATTAAATCGGTTTTGTACAGCGCACGGTTACCCTAGAGCATCCCAGCGCCTTGCCAAACAGAGTATTACTACAGACAGAACAGAGGCAAAGAAGATTAGCGGAAAAGGAAAGTTTTCAATTGTTTTCGAAAACGCAACAGACTTGGTTCCGAGCGTAGACCTAGGGGGAGAGCATTCCAAAGGGTAGCGACATTAACGGAGAATCTCCTTCCTCCTGATCGGGCCTTTTTGACCCTGGGGACAACGGTGAGATGTTGTTGGTCCGAACGTAAAGTTCTACTGGCTTTATACGGGGTCACCATCTTTGGAAGGACGGCAGAGGGATTTGAATTTCACCCTTTCCCGTATTGGCAACCAGTGTAATGCCCTCAGTGCTGGTTTGGCCGATCGAGACATGGGGATGTTGTATAGCATTCGTGCTGTCGCATTCTGAACTTGTTGAAGTTTGTTCAGAGTGATCTCAGGGGCACCCAGGTAGATCGCATTGCTGAAGTCTAACCTGGACATGATCAGGCCCTGGATTAAGAGCTTCCGAGACAAAAAAGGAATCAGAGGCAGTACTTTGCGTACCGATCGGAGGAGACCAAAACAGACACCAGCTAGTTTGGAGGCCTGGGTCCTAAAGGAAAGGTCTTGTTCCAACCAGATGCCCAGGCTCTTGATTTCAGCCTTGGGATCGGGAGGGGATCCTAGGCAGCTGGGCCATGCCGAGCAGGGGGGAGAGGGAGTTTTTAGTCCCATCAGCATTATCTCCGTTTTAGACCCATTCAGTTTTAATGCTGAGTCCCCCATCCAAGAGTAGACTTTTGAAAAGCAAGAGTGAAGCATCTGAGAGTTGTCCGTGGATTGGGAGAGGGCGAACACCAGTTGGGTGTCGTCCGCGTAGCTCACGATCTTGATGTTAAATGGAGCCACCACATCCTCCAAGGGGGCCATGTACACATTAAATAATGTGGGACTCAAGGAGGAGCCCTGGGGCACACAGCAGTGGAGGTGGGTGGATGCCGATCGTGCGCCCCCTTCCCAAACCTGGAAGGATCTTTCGCTGAGGAATTACCTGAGCCAGTTCAGAGCTGTCCCCCTCACTCCGGCGTCTGACAGTCGCTGGAGTAACACTCGATGGTTGACAGTGTCGAACGCTGCACTAAGGTCCAGGAGGATCACTGCCACTGATTCTCCTGAATCCAAAATGCAGCGTGCCTCCTCCGTGACTGCCAGCAAGGCGGTGTCAGTGCCTTGGCACGGGCAAAAGCCTGTTTGGGAGCTTCTTAGCGCACCGTTGGACTCAAGGAAATTGGATAGCTGGAAATTAACCAATTTTCCGTGAGTCCCGGAAGGAGCGAGATGGGCCTGTAATTAGCCATATCTAGGGGGTCTAGGCTGGTTTTTTTTAAGAGAGCTTTTACTATTGCACTCTTCGAATTGGGTGGGACTATACCCGCACCTAATGAGGCATTGATAACCTCGGTGATGGGCTCCACAATGGAAGGGGCAACCTGTTTAAGAATCCTCATGGGGACAACATCCCGGGGAGAGCCACTCTTAATGGAGAGTAGGACTTTGAGGGATTCATCCGTAGTGACTGGCCCAAAGGATTCCAAGGGCCTCTGAGATAAGCCCTCATCCTCTAGGGGTTCAGGTCCTGTCTTGGATTGGGGTAGGGAGATCAGGATTTTTTCAATTTTAGTATGGAAGTACTCTGCCAGTTTATTGCATTTGTCTTCCAAATTCTCCGTGGGGGCAGAAGGTGTGGGAACCCTCAAAAGTTCTTTAACCACCAAGAAAGTTTCTCTTGAGGAGTTGGAGGCATTGCTGATTTTCTCCTCAAAGAACTGAGTTTTAGCTAGCCGGATGGCGAGCTTATAGCTCCTCATTGCCGTTCGATATTCCATCTTACTAGCTGCTTCCCACTTGCGCTCAACTGAACTATATTCAACACATTATTATTGAAACAAACTTCTGTAATACAATTATTTTATACAAATGTATTAGGGCTTTTTAATGAATAACTATTGGAGGTTTTTAGTATGACCAAATATTGGATTAATATAAATGCAACATGTGAAAAAACCTTTCAGAGAATACTTTTGATATACAAATTAACAAGTTTGTTCATATGGTCCAAAGGAAGAGAATATCTTTGGCAGAATAAGTGGTTATTTAGTCTTCATGGGTGGGTGACTGAGCAGCTGTTTGAGTGTATGTATAGGGGAGTGGGTATAAGTGGCTGTTCAGGAGAGTGAATGTCTGAGTGAGTGACTGTAAGTGTCAGTGAATGGGTGTGTGAGTATTTGTACAGATGTGTGAATGGGTATCTAAGTGTTTCTGTGGGTGTGAGTGGTTGTATAGGTGAGTGGGTGGGTGTGTCAATAGGTCTCATTGTGAGTGAGTGACTGTATGAGTGACTGTGTGGGTGTAACTCTAGGGGTGAGTGACTGTGTGAGTTTTTGTGTAGGTTATTGAGTGGCAGTGTGAGTAGCTGTAAGGATACATGAGTGTTATCTAACTGTCTATATATTTGTATGAATGAATGTGTAAGTCGCTGTATTGATGAGGGAGTGGGTGCATTAGTGGCTGTATGGGTGAGTTAGTGGGTGTGTGAGTAGCAGTATGAATAGTTGATTGTGTAAGTGGCTCTATGGTTGAACAATTAGCTGTGTGAGTACTGGTATGAATCAGTGAATAGGTATATGAGGGGTTGTTTGAGAGTGGGAGTGGGTACAAGACAGGTACTATGGGGGTGTGAGTGGGTGTGTGAGTGGTTCCATGGATGATGTCATCAGTGATGTCATCTGAGATGTCATCAGTGATGTCATTGACCCTGTCATGAGTGATGTAATAAGTGAGGTCATAAGCAGTGCATTGCGGGGACAGACGTTATAGTTAGCTTAGGTAACTATAACAGCTGAATTTCACTGGTTTTGTACAGGTGAAATCTAAGCTAAGGCGTCCCTGTAACCCTTGTTTTTTCAGTGAATTTCTAATGTTTTCTTTATTTCCTAGCTATAATGTGCCTGTAACCTTTGGCTTTTTCCGTGAATATATATATATATATGACCTACTGGGGATCACTAGTAGGTATTTAAAGTCAGGAACATGTTTCCAGATGAAAAGTGTTTTTTTACTTGCCTATACCTTTTGCGTCGTTTGATGAATCTCTACAAAATTTTCCAAAAAAGGCGTCTCAGTAATTCTTGCGGTGCATCGAGAGTTTCCGGGTGATCCCTCCAGCAGGCGCTGAGAAAAAGAGGGGTTAAAAAAGTGTGTTTCCTATGTTAATTCCTATAGGGACTTTGCACATTACTACAGCCCGAACCACTAGTTAGAAGTACACCAAATTTGTCAGAAAGCTAGTTCTTGATTTGCAGAGTGTTCCTTTAGTTAGTCCATCCAGTAGTATTCTAGATATAAAAGGAAATCCAAATTGGTATATCTTGGAAAGTGATGGTTTTCCTGAATAATGACAAGCTTGTGTAGAAATCTGCAGAGGTCTGATTGGCCTGCAACAGTTCATCCAGGAAGTGTTGGCAGCATCTTGGGACTCGGCTTTAGTGGAGTCCCACAGAAAATGCAAAAAGAACAATATTGAAGCAGAGTATGATTTTCTGCTTTTGTGAGGGTCTGCATGAGTGAGTAATTGGGTTAATGAGTGGCTCTAATGATGAGTTTGTGGTTGTGTGAATAATTGTATGGGTCTATGAATGGGTATGTGAATGGTTCTGTGCATGTGTAAGTTGGTGTATGAGAGGCTGTATGGAAGTCTGAGTAGCTGTGCTTTTTAAAATGCTTTTGGCTAACTATAACATCCCTGCAACCTTTTTTTTTAGTTAATTTCCACTTTTTTAATGTTATTTCCTAACTATAAGGCCACTGTAAAGTTTTTTTTTTCCGTGCATTTCTACGTTTTAAATGTTATTTCCTAACTGTAACCTTTACCCCTTGAAAGTGAGTGTGTGAGTGAATGCATGAGTGTCTCAGTGGGTGTGTGAGTGAGTGCATGAGTGTCTAAATAGATGTGTGAGTGAATGTATGAGTATCTCAGTAGGTCTGGGAGTAGTGGTATAAGTGTCTCACTGGGTGTGGGAGTAGGTGTGTGAGTCTTTAATTGGGTCTGTCAGTGGGTATGTGAGTGTCCGAGTAGGATTCTGAGTGGGTATGTTAGTTTCTGAATGGGTCTGTGAGTGGGTGTACGAGTGCCTCCATGAGTGTGAGAGTGAGTCTTTGAGTCAGTGCATGAGTGGGTCTGGGAGTGGTGGTATAAGTGTCTCACTGGGTGTGGGAGTAGATGTGTGAGTGTCTAATTGGGTCTGTCAGTTGGTGTGTGAGTCTCTGAGTGGGTTTGTGAGTGAGTGAGTGAGTATGTAATTCTCTGAACGGATCTATGAGTGGGCTCATGAGCAAGTACATACATCTCTGAGTGGAGATGTGAGTGAGTGCATGAGTCTCTGAGTATTGCTCTGTGAGTGAGTGCATGAGTCTCTAAGAGGGTTATCAGAGGTTGTGAGAATCTCTGAGTGGGTCTGTGAATAGGTGAGTGAGTGTCTGAGTGGGTCTGTGAGTGAGTGCATGAGTCTCTGAGTGGGTCTGCGAGTGGGTGTATGAGTGTCTCAGTGGGTCTGTCGGTCTGTGAGTAAGTGCTTGAGTTTTTGAGTGGGTCTATGAGTGGGTGTTTGAGTGCCCTTTGTTTTTCCCTCTTCTGCTCTGTTTTGCATGTTCTGCTTGTTTTTCTGCTCTCTGTTTTGTCTGTTTTGCTAGTTATTCTGCCCTCTGTTTCGATCTTTTCTGCTTGTTTTTCAGCCCTTTATTTTGTATTCCCAGGCGTAAAATTCCACTCCGCTATTGGAGTTTGCAGAATTCACAACTCCACATTCCACGAACAACGCAAAGTTACGGATAACTCTGCACTCCGCAAAGGAGCTGAATTTTTGGCATGTGCGGAAAGCACAAAAAGTCAGTTGTTGAGAAAGCCTCCAACCACCTCTCAGCAATCAGGCTGTGGGGGACTTAAGAGTCACAGCAATGGATGTTGTTGGACCCCAACGACCCTCAGCAGTCAAGCGGACTTTATCCCCCAACTAGTATTGGGCCAGAAGGCCCATGTGCAGAGTGGTTGAGAAAGCTGGTGAGGCCTCTTACCATGTCTCAGCAATCTGGATGTGGAGGACGTACTTGAGCAACAGTATGGGACCCTCAGCATATAAGGGTACTTCATCTCTCAAACAGTAGTGGGCCAGGAAGCCCCTTTGCAGAGTGGTTGAGAAAGGGGGTGAGGCATCTGACCACGTCTCAGCAATCTGGCTATGTGGGACTTCCTCTTTTCAACAATACGGGATTCTTGGCTCCTAATGACCTTCAGCAGTCAAGTGGACATTATCCTTCCACCAGTAGTAGGGCAGGAGCCCCTGTGCAGAGTGGATGAGAAAGGGGGTGGGTCTCCCAACCACATCTCAGCAATCTGGCTATAGGGGACTTATGTGTCACAGCAAAGGGGTTATTGGCCCCCAATGACCCTCAGCAACCAATGGGACTTCATTCCCCAACTAAAAGTGGGCCAGGAGGCCCCTATGCAGAGTGGTTGAGTAAGGAGGTGGGGCCTCCAACCATGTCTCAGCAACCCAGCTGTCACAACAATAGGGGTTTTTGGACTCCATTGACCCTAAGCAGGAATGTACAGGAATTTATATAGCGCAAATCACCGAGCGGTTTCTAAGCGCTTGCGTCCTGGTATTCCCCTGTGAGATAACCCCGGCAGGGTATCCGCAAGGTGAAAGCCAGGCATCCCGCCACGAGGGGCCGTTGTGGAGATTAAGCAAGCTATTGCCCAGAGTCGCAGAGTGTGAACCCGTGAATCGAGTAGGCACCGGAGCGAGAATTGTCGAGTCCATGGACATTTTAGGACTCAAGACCCCGCTGAGCCGGGAATTGAACCCTGGTCCCGGGCTGACCTCTGCTTCCAGGTCTGCCTCTTCTAACCAGTGAGCCACACTTCTCCAGTTGTGGGTGGGAGGCCCCTGTGCAGAGTAGTTGAGAAAGGAAGTGGGCCTCTGACCACATCTCAGCAATTTGGCTGTGGAGGACTTATTTCTCACAACTATGTGGTTCTAGGACTCCAACAACCCTCAGCAGCCAAGAGGACTTCATCCCCCAACCAGTAGTGGGCAAGGAGGCCCCTGTGCAGAGTGCTTGAGAAAGAGGGTTGGGCCTCTGACATACATTTCGGTGCTCCACCTGTGGGTGACTCCCTGGGCTGATTTTGGTCAAAGGGGCTCCATCTCCCGAGGACAGGACATAATTTAATTGGAGAGAGGGCCTGCAAGGTCCCACTCTCCAGCTGATTTAGGCTTCAGGTACCCCAACTCCTGGGTAACGTGGCAAGTTACCCAGGAATCCACTCAGGCCACCCTGTTTGCTACGATTCGGAAACCGGGAGAGACTCAAGACCCCTCGGTTCCAGCAGGCTTATCTCCTTCTGCATGAGCCAACATTGCCCCTGCATGCAGGGGATATGCAGCACCCTATGAGCAGGAGCAATCATTTCTTCTGGAAAAGAAGGTAAACAGATGAAAACTCTGTTTACAGCTCTCGCTTGCTGGAAGCAGAGTTATGTTTGCTCTCACTTGCCAGGAGCTGTCACAGTTCATGCCAAGCAAGAGCAAACAGCTATGTACCAGGGATGGGCAACCTGGGACAAAGAGAGCTGGTCCTGGGGGTTGACTATCCCTAGGACTAATAATTGCTCTAGGAGGGGGCCACATGGCCCCCCTTCATCTGTTTTGACAGGCATGGGGATGTGGTGATCTTTGGGCCCATGAATGGCCGTAGATGGGGGTCCATGCAGCCCCCTCCCACTTTTTTTATATTGGCCATACCCCAGAGAGGTGATAGACCCCAGGGCTAAATATGGCCCATGAGGGGGCCACGCAGCCCCGTTCTCATTTTCTCAGTTCTTGGGTGACCCAGCGAGGTGGCAGTCCCTGGTGCAATTAGGAACTCAGATAGAGGTCCACGCAGCCTGCCTCTTATGTAAATAAAAATCCCCATGGAGTTGGTGGTCCCCGGGGCCTTTAAAGGTTGAAGAAAGGGGGCTGGGTGCCCCCTTCCTGTTATTAATATTACCCCTGTAGATATTACATTGTTCATGACATTGTGAATGATGTCCTTTGAGATGTCATCAGCGATGTCATCAGTAATGTAACTGACCATGTCATGAGTGATGTAATATGTGAGGTCATAAGCAGTGCATTGCCGTGGTGTGAGTTACTAAATTTCACTGGTTTTGTATGAGTAAAACTTTAGCCTAACTATAACATCTCTGTAACCTTTGTTTTTTTCAGTGAATATCTAAGGTTTTTAAAATGATAATTCATAACTATAACGTACCTGTAACCTTTGTTTTTTTCACTGAATTTCTATGTTTTTTAAATGCTTATTCATAACTATAGCAACCCAGTAACCTTTGTATTTTTCTGAGAATTTCAAAGGTATTTTTAATTTTATTTCCTAACTGTAACATAAAAACCTTGAGAGTGGTTGTGTAGTGGCTGTATAGGTTTATGAGTAAGTGTGCAATGTCTGGGTAATTACGTAAGTGCATGAGAAGTGCATCGGTGATTGTTTGATTGCATAGATAGTGCCAGTGTGATTCTATGAGTGTAATTGCCAAGGGCACACTTTGAACACCAAGTGTTTTCACAAAAGGTTAAAACACATATATAGACATATTTTACATTAAGTTTCAGTGTAGCTATTTAATAGGATACTGATTTAACTTTCCCCTTTGTACTCATTTGTTGAAATAAATACATCAAAAATTCATTTTCCTTCTTCACAGCAACACCAAAGGTCGCAGTGACATCAGTAGTCACGAATACAAATATAAAGGGGAAAACAGATATATAGACTTATTTTACACACAGTTTGAGTTTAGCTGTAAAGCAACATATCGATTTAACTTTATTTTAACAAAGTATTTCTACATACAACGGTTTCAAAAAATTACTTTCAACATCTGAACTCACAAATACAACGTAACTACCAAACAAACATCAAACTACCCATTGTTACCTAAACTTATAGGGAATAAATAAGTGCTGCAAAAATTATGCAATGCACAATGTGTGACGATCCTCTCTATAGGGGTAAACCAAAAATATTCATTTGGGATGACGTCCATCTTATATTATCTTAAAACTGTCTCCAACTGGTGATCTACCAGAGGGAAGCTGGAGGGCAATCCACATCAGTGGCAGCAGCAATACTCAGACAGAAAGACCATTCAGAGGTGCACACTAATCTAACAGATACGGTTCCAGAGTTTTCAAGAATGTCCACATTTTGCATGGACTGTAGTATTGTTATAAGTGCTGGTGAGCAGTGCATTACAGCTATTCGCAATGCTGCATAAAGCATACCTTCTATTTTTTTCCCATTTATATTACTTGCACATTTCTCAGTGCACATGTTTTGAATTCCTCCTGTTCCAGTTGCCATTTTTGTTACATAAAAAAATGTAAAACTTTACTGAAGCACTAAAAACAAAAACTTTTCAAAAACAAAACAGAAAATCATGTCACCAAGATATAAAGGAATATCATTGGATAATACACATGCCCATATATCTATTTTGAACATTGTTTAAGAGGAGTTCATAGTGAGCATTTGTGCAATGCCCAATATGTCACAAGACATTGTCAAGGGGTACATATACAAAATGTGCTTGTGTGACTACATCCATGCTTTTCCATCAAAAAAACCTGAAGGCTGAAGGACCATCAACTTCAATAGCAAACGCAACAACACAGGACAGAGAACCCCTCAGATGTCCAATCTCAACTTCTAGATTTGGCTCCACAGTTTTCCCAGATGGAGTCACACTGCATGGATTGTGGGGTTGTAGTGAGTACTGCAGAGCAGTCTATAACACCCCTTTGTAATGCTGCAACGAATCATAAATGTTGATTTTTGCCCCATTATAGTTTTTCTACATTAGCAATTCTACAAAATAGGTGTCAAATTTCTATGTGCTCTTCATTACAATATCTTCTAATTTATTGTAACACTACTTATATATAACTTGCCATTTGGACAAGTCAAAGCATTCCTTTACAAATAAATACACAGCTAAATTTTGCCAGTTATCATTATTATTATTCATATTTTAAATACAAATCAGCAGTCTGTGTTTGAATCTTTGAGTGAGTGCATCAACAACATATACAAACATACTCTGGTTTTTGAGACCACACTGTGTTAAATTTTGTAATCTTTTTTTTCAAAATGATCACTATAATAACTGTGTCCTGTTCTGCAACTCCTCCTCCTAACAACTCTTCATTTTCCCTAGAATCCTGCTCAGGACCAAAGAAACAAAACTGCACATCATCACAAACATTTTCTACATCTGCCACAGTATCATGAAAACATGCTCTTTTCATTTCTCCTAAGCATAAAACAGGAGTTTTCACATAGTATAGCCGCCTGACTAAAGTTTGCATTGTTGAGTGATGTACAGTTAACATCCTGAAATTATGAAAGGTTCTTTGGAAGACTTTGTTTGATAAACAAGATAGTGAGTGTCTCTAAAAATATATCCTCTTTCTAATCTTGCAAGGATCCAATTCTTGTAATGTACTTATATTGTGTTGTAAACCTCACCTTGGAAAGACATGTAGGGATTTCCATAAAATATCAATGGATTGCTGTCAAATACTACTACACTTACATTTGTATACAGGTGCCTGACTCCACCTTCTTTGTACCATAACTTGTTCTACATTTGAAGGTACCATCACCTCTTTCAGTATAGGAGTGCCATTCTTCATTTCATAACATCATCCTCTGTAATCAATGGCATGAACTAATCTATTATCCTGGAGATAGTATTCTTTATTAAGGAAAGACACTGTACTAGAAGTCTGTATGCATTCTCCACTTAAAACTCTACAAAAGTTACTTCTTCCACAAGGGAAACTGTTACTTGAACCCTGATTACTTCATGTATTGACTAAGCTGATGCTTTGTATGTTGGTCTACCCAACTATTTACTGACAAGCTTCAGTTACTTGAGAATGCCACAGCCAGAACTCTTCATAACCTCCCTAAGAGGGTCAGCAACAGGCAACACATGCATAACCTGCACTGGTTGCTGGAGAAAGAGAGGGTGAAATTTAAGTCCCTGTTAATGGCACACACAGCCCTTCATGGGCTCAGCCCAATGTATTTGAGAAAGCATTTTGGATTCTTCACTCTTCTACAGTCCTTATGGCCTGTACTCCTAGGTTCCATTGAAAAAGGGTCGGTGGCAGTGCCCTTTTGAATATGGTGATGGTGGCCAGGAACCAACTCCTACTGAACTTATGTCACCTTCAGGATCCTAAGATCTTTAGAAAGAGACTGAAGACCTTCTTTTTTAATTAGCCTGTTTCTCTGTTCCTGTTCTCATCCCACTGGGCATGCACCAGGACACTCTTTGAGTAGCTTTGCACAATACAAATATCTATACCATAACATAACATTCACTAATCTTTTTTCTGGTTTGTCTCCTCATGCACAACACCATTTTGTCAAGAATCTTTATTCTATTTAAAATCAAATTTAAATCTTCCTCTTCAAAGCAAAGGCCTTATCAACTACTCTTTTTTTATTTAGTTTATTTATTTAGTTCATTTATATAGCGCAACAGCTACCCAACAAAGGGTTTCCCGGCGCTAAGGATCCAGTAGTGTGATTTGAAGCAGGTCTTTTATATGTTGAACAGCCAGGTTTTTAAGGCTTTCCTGAATTTCATGTACATCGGCTCATTCCGTAATGTATGTGGTAGAGTGTTCCAGAGTGAGGGTCCAAGAAACGAAAAGAATTTGCCACCCATGCGCGACAGCTTAATTTTAGGGATTACAAAATGATTAGCTGTTGCTGATCGAAGGATCCGAGATGGGCGATATGGACGTACAAGATTTTGCAAATACTTTGGGGCATTATTAGTGGAAATGTTATGCATAGGGATTTTAATTTGATCCGATTCTCAATTTTCAGCCAGTGCAACTCCCGGATGTACTTGGAGGTTGATGTGGAGATGGGAATTTTCCACAATAGTCTCGCTGCTGCATTTTGCACTGTCTGCAGTCTGCTGATTGTGGCCTTTTTTGCCCCTAAGTATAACATGTTACCATAATCAAGCCTAGAGGTTATTAAGGCATTGATAACTGTTTTCTTAGTATGTTCGGGCAGCATCCAGCAGATTTTGTTTTAGCCATTTTAATATTGCGAAGCAGGTGGCCGAAGTCTTCACAACTTGCTGGTACTCTATCAACTCATTCTTTCTATTTCAGTGCCTCTCTCCTTCTTCTATACGTTTTCATAGTTGTCAATATATTTATAACTACTCTTCTACAAAACACCCTGGACATGATTTCCTTAAACTGCTTATGTCTCCTGTTTAATGTGTACCCATCTTTCTCACATTTTTTTATGTTCTTGTTAAATACATTTTGTCCATTCTTAATCATTCCCATAGTTTTAATTGTATTTTCATTTTTCTATAATCTTTTGAAATGTCCACATATATTTTTAAGAAATGTTTTTTTCCTCCTACCAATACCAATTTTCATTCACCACTTTTTCTCCATTTGGCCCCTTTTGATTGTCAGTTCTTCATAGATACAGTATTTGTTTATGTTTCCTTTTCCTCCATGGGTTTGTAGGCATTCTGTCTGTAAATATGCAGATATTGTTCTGTAAAAAGAAATATATTTCAATTTTTTTTTCAGCCAATGTACCAACTACTTCACTACTGGCTTACACCAAATACAAGCACAGTGTTTATGTTATGTTGCAGTTTTAAATCTACAGATGAATTTACCTACAAAAGTACAAGCACTTACTTTAGTTTACCAAACCCAAACCTAAAAACAAACATTAATTTATTAGTTACCTTTTAATATTAAAGCACCTTCTTCTACAGCAGCCCTGCACCATATCTCAGTTCTTATTTATACATGCTCAAAGACCACTTAATCCCTTTTGTACTCAATTTAAATATAAACCTCAACCAAAGTGTAAAAGTACATTTAGTGTCTCAATACTTTAATTCCAAAATACAACATAGGAGATAATTCTGTGCCTGTCTACCATTATGTCACAGGTACATTTAGGGGCCGATTGCGATCCGGTAAAATCACTTTACAAATAGCCGCACGTAGCATATTTCCCATACGACTCGTACCCATAAACGGCTTGGTACATGCCAGGAAGTACGATTCGGATCCAAAGCAGATTTACGTACGACTTGTAAAAAAGACCAACTGTCTAAAAAATAAGTGCGATTTGAATTTGGAACATGCTGTACGTGATGTCCGTATGCATTTAAGCAGCAGTTTCCAGCACAGCAAGTACGGTTCGTCTCTTCGACACTCCGTACGACTCGTTTTCTATAGGAGCTCCAAACATCTGGAAAAGCAGAGTCCGACTCGAACCGTGTAAGAAACGGATCCCCGGGCACGCGACGTACACGCCATGAACCCCATCGTCCGTGTCATCCCAGTCCTGTATGCCTATGACCTGGTGCACAGAAACCGACGCGCACGGCGCATATGGTGAGAACAACAACCAGGGGCGATTGGGGTGATGAGGGGCGGTAAACATCACCCATACCAAAGTCCAACCCCATATTCTGGATGCCATACATCACCACCAATGTCCGGTTACTTGGGGTGTGTCCAGCAACCCCTGCGTACCGCACCAATGGAAGGGTACGGGTCGACCTGGCCCTGCATTTTACCTTCACATTGGTGGGTGCGCTGGTCCGGGACAGCAGTGTCCAGCTCCAAGGGGTTGGGTTTACATCACTACCAGCAGTGTCCAGTCATATGGGGGTGGGTGCAGAGGACTCCCAGCAGTGGCCAGTCATATGGGGTGGGTGTATATGACTCCCAGTAGTGGCCAGTCATATGGGGATGGGTGTATTGGACTTCCAGCAGTGGCCAGCACAATGGGGGGTGGGTGCATATGACTACCAGCAGTGGCCAGCCATATGAGGGGTGGGTGCATATGACTACCAGCAGTGGCCAGTCATATGGGGTGGGTGTATATGACTCTCAACTGTGAGCAGTCATATGGGGGTGGGTGCAGAGGACTCCCAGCAGTGGCCAATCATATTGGGGTGGGTGCAGAGAACTCCCAGCAGTGGCCAGCCATATGAGGGGTGGGTGCATATGACTGTCAGCAGTGGCCAACACTATGGGGGGGTGTATATGACTACCAGCAGTGGCCAGTCATATGGGGGTGGGTGCATATGACTACCAGCAGTGGCAAACCATATGAGGGGTGGGTGTATATGACTACCAGCAGTGGCCAGTCATATGGAGGTGGGTGCAGAGGACTCCCAGTAGTGGCCAGTCATATGGGTGTGGGTGTATATGACTACCAGTAGTGGTCAGTCATATGGGGGTGGATGCTGAGCACTCCCAGCAGTGGCCAGCACTATGGGGGTGGGTGCATATGACTACCAGCAGTGTCCAGCACTATGGGGGTGGGTGTGCATCATTACCAGCATACCACACCTACATGGGGGTATGTGCACATCCCCAACATTGGAATACAATGACAGTGCTATAGCAACTCATCACTCACAGTAGTGTCCCACTCTCTGATGACATTCACCCAATGCAGGACACATCACATGTGGGTGTGAGGCCAAATACCACATGTATACCCACCCATGGAGCCTGTAGGCTAAGCAACCACCCTACCATCATGTCAAGATACTGTATAGTCATGTAACTGCCCTCCCAAACAAGATAGCAAAAGGGAACACACACTGTCACGCACATCCCAGGACTGATAGTCAAGGTGGTGGTCAGACCATCAAGATGTAGTCTCATGGAAGTAATGGGGTTGAACTCCCCCTCAATACAATGCACAAAATGTGAGTCTTTTGGCAAAGTAACCTGCATAACATTAAATATTTTGGGGATAGGCTGTGAGTACACCCATGCATAGTGAAGAAAAGGTGAATGTGCCCCTGAAGGCATTTGCACATACACCAAACACATGTACAGTTAGTTGCAATGATGACACAGATGAATGAGCAGTACCCATCTGTGAGCAGGCATGGCCATTGCTGAAGGAAACAGTCACCAACAAATGATATGTTCACATATGATAGCACAACAATTGTTCAACTGTTTGCAGTGAAGATGTCAGGTGCCACAGAGGAAGAAACACTCCTTGGGACAATGTCTCAAGCCAAAATGAACACACACAACCAATGAATAATTACAGAGACATTGTGATGGCACACAGATACCATGGTCCCCCTCATGACCATCAACAAAAAACATCTTTCAGAACCCCAAAACATTACCAGGACACCAACTCCAGGACCCTCATCACCAACATCAAGTACCTGAAATGCAATAGTGGTGAACGTAAAATAAAAGGCTTTATTCAGCCGGAAAAGTAAGATGTTAAAAAATTAGTCCATGCTCAAATAAGGCCAATGGCCAGTTCACACAAATGTCCTTGGAGAGGACGTTGGGTATCCCGTCTACTCCTTCCTTACTTGCACACAGAGTTCCTCAGGGGACATCGACCCTTTGGGGGGCATCATCGGGGGCAGGACCAGGCACCGCAGAGACAGGCCCCCTCCTGTCTCTGATGAATGGTAGGTGTGGTGGGTGCAGGGGTGGACGTGTCCACCACAATGGGTGGGGCAGCGCCGAAGTTGGCAAGGTACTCGGCACTGCACAGTGCTGCCAGATCAGCCAGCCCAACCCCTGCACCTGAGGACACTATCGTGTCTTGAGTGAGTGTGGTGGGGAGACAAGTGGTGGAGGGAAGCTGGGTGTAGGAAGCGTTGGACTGTGGTGGTGACATGGTTGGGCTGGACTGGTGGGATGGAAAGGTGGGATGGTCCTCATTGCTCTTGGGGGAGGGGTGGAACTGGTAGTTGACTTGTCTCCCCTGCCTCGTGGCGACCTCGTCCATTTCCTTGGTGATGGCTCAGTGGGGAAGAGGCCAAGCTCAGCCAAAAATACCTGCTTCGGTGTCTGTGTGGCAGGGGAGCCAAGGGGAGTGGTTTTGGAGAGAGAGGGTTGTGAGGACTGAGGACTGTGACTCTGGCTGCTTGTCTGATGTTTTACCCCAGCCTCTGTGGATGTGCCTGCAGCCCCCTGAGTGTGTGTGCCAGGAGGTGTGCACTTCACCTTATGTGGGGGTGTGCTGCCTGTGTCTGTTGGGGTGTGTGACTGTGTCTTACTGCGTGTGCGTGTGACAGGTATGGGAGAGGGGAGTGTGGATGGGGCCAAAGGAGGTGAGGGGACGGACTGCTGCAGGAAGGAAACTGCTGCCGTCAGTGATGAGTCCATGGACCGCATAATCTGACGTTGGTCAGACATCGTTGCTGACATCCCCTCCATGAAAGACACCAACTGCGTCAGGAGTTTAGTGTGGACATGGAGGACATTCAGCATCAATGTCTGACCAACCTTTAACTGGTGTAGTAAGTCCACAGACTCGGCACTGAGGGCAGCAGGGGTGACAGGCACAGGGGGTGCATTGCCTGGGCTGAAGGAGACATGGGGTACCACATGGACAGAAGGGACGGGAGCAACTGGGAGGGTGGAGATAGTGCTGGAGGAGGCGGTGACAGACTCGGTGGTGCTGCAAGTTGGTGTTGGAACACCCGCCTCCTCATGGGAGTCAGAATCCAAATCATCGGTATAAGATGATGTGTCTCCTCCTGAAAGGTCCACTGACTGGCTCCCCTCACCCTCCGTGCCACTGGCTCCTTCTGACTCCTCCACGCTGGTGACACTGTTGCTGGGTCCCTCCTCCTGGTCCGTGCAGCTGTCTCCTCCAGTTTCAGATAATGATGTTGTGGGCAGGGAGAAGAAACAAAAATGCTTCAGTCTCCTGTAAACATCAGACACATGAGCACAAAATCCATAGGGCACAATGCAAATAATGCCATGCGTCATGAGGAACAGCAAGATACTCTGCACATGTGTGAGCCCTATACTGCCCAGTTGGTTGACACACTATGCTACTTGGACACAATGATCCAAAGGACACACCAGGCCACAACTTGATTGAGAAATACAAAGAGAAGCTAGTGTTTGTGAACAGGTGAGCACATCAATACAATTAAGTGATGCCACCTCTTGTTCACCAAGAAAGAAACAGTAGTGGTGCCCCTCAAGGTAAACTAACCCTCCTCCCTACCCAAGGTGTCACCACACTCAAAGCCCTGAAAGTACCTTTGGCCCCAAAAAAAGAAAAACAAATGTTGGTACCTTGGGACTTGCAATAACTTACAAAATCTTCATGTATTGAATGTGGTAATTTGCCATTTTGTGAAAAGAACACTTATGGGCCTGCATGAAAGATGTCTCACAAGGACGTGCACACAAAACTACATTTCCATTTTCATTGAAGAAGCTGGCACCTTTTGAAAGAAGCCACTGTTAGAAATAAATGGTGTTGCAGAATGCACATATACATGGGCCCAGGAAGGTCTTGATGTCTTGACACACCTTAGTTTGTATCATCAACAACAAAGGAGTTTCAAGACATCAAGACTACTGTGGGAACATGTATATGGATATTCTTCCACACCATTTATCTCTAACACTGGCTCTTTGAAAAGGTGCCAGCTTCTTCCATGAAAGTGGAAATGTAGTTTTGTATGAACTTCCTTGTGAGACATCTTTCATGCAGGCACATACGTGTTCTTTCCACAAATTACCACATTCAAAACATGAAGAACTTTTTACCAGTGTTGTGAGTGCCAAAGTACAATCATTTGTGTGTCACAACTTGAATTATGTCAATCTTCACATGGGCATCTGTACCCTGATGACACAGTTGTCTGCACATAAAACCTACTACCTATCATGTGGAGTGACACACATGTCCCAACTCAGGACAATGTATAAGCTAATGGGCCTGCAATTGTGATGGACAAAACCATTGCTGAATTGTGGACACACCCTTATCCCCAGGCAGAATGTCGACACAGATGTCTGCACACAAAGTCAAAACTGCTTTGCATCTGAACTACACACAGGTGACAAAACTGTATGAGCATGAATCATGTATGGAACAAAATGACACAGGCTGCAAAGCCCAGACAGTAAGCTATGGCCACCATCACAGGGGCAGTGCATGGTGAATCATTGTTTAGCCAATTTTCACCCACAGGTCAGACATGGCAAGGCAAAATCAGGGGTGCCCATGTAGACCTCTCCCGCGCAACCCCCCCCAATACCTGAGTCAATGTGATTGATACAGCTCAAGAAGCGACAACTGTTCTGCCTGCCAACCAGCCAAACACCACAGGAGTGAAGAAAGTCCCAATCCCCTACCCTCACCGTGACACCCCAACACCCACAGATATATTCCGGGTGATGGAAAACATGACACCGGGAGAGGGTGGGTAAACAAAACAGGGAAACACAAGGTCTTGGGGAATACAGCGTGTCTCTTCAGATCCCCTGGTAGCGGACTGCTTGACCCCAGTCGAGACCTCTAAAAAAGAAAAGGGGGACAAGATTAGACACACCCTAATAACCTAACTAGTGCCAAGTACACACACAAACCCACCAACCTCCCCGCTTACCCCAGTCACAACTCGGGAGTAGCTCAAACGAAACAGGAAACAATCGCCTGCTTTCGTATTGGATCTTTCTTCCGTCAACCCAGACCAACCCCGCCCCCTCGGAAAAACACAGAGAATAACAACGGGGTGGAATCAACAAGAAACAAAAAAGGACTGGGAAGGGATAGGGGAAAAAAGGTGTCCAAGGACTAAGAAGACACCCAAAAAACCCCTATATCTAAAAAGCACAAAGGTAGCACAAAAAATGGCCGTTGTTCAGCTCCTTTGTGAAACCACCCACAGGATACACAACAAGATGGTTTGACTACGAAAAGAGGAAAATTGGACGCCCAGCTCTCAAGGGAAACGCAGCCGCGTATCCCTTAGCATCTCCAATCACAAAACAGGTCCCCACTAATGGTTCAATAAACCACAAAGGTCAAGAAAACAAGGTTCGTAGGAACAGGGAAGTAAAACACCAACCCTCTAGAGGCCCACAGTCGTGGACCGCAATAGAGAAGGAACAAGGTAGGGAAACAGGAACTGGAAATCACATGGCAAGGGACCATCAAAGAAACCAAGCACCGGTTTCCTGCGGTCAAGCCCTTTTAAAGCGAGCCCAAGGGAGCTTCCATAAATTTGTACATGCACTTGGCACAATTTCCTAAAACCAGTGAACGGGGATCTAGACAGAAGGCACCCGCCCCCCCTGAACCCCAACAGTACCCCCCCAAAAGCCTTCCCACCGGCCTAGGCTTCCCAGGGTGCTGGCGATGAAACAGACGCACCAACCTAGCAGCATGCACTTGACTCGCTGGTTCCCAGGAGCGATCCTCGGGGGCATACCCCTTCCAGTCTATCAGGTAATACAACCGTCCCCTTCTCCTTCTGGAGTCCAATACAGCATTAACCTCATACTCCTCGTTATGATCAATGAAAACAGGAGGAGGAGGCGGCAACTCTTGAGTGGTTGGGACATATGGCTTCAATAAAGATGTGTGAAACACCGGATGGATACAATAATCATCCGGTAAGGTCAGCCTAATCGCAACAGGATTCACCACCTTCTGGACAAGAAAGGGGCCCACGAACCGAGGCTGTCATTTCCTCGATCCCGGCAATCTCAGATTTTTCGTTGCGAGCCAAACCCTATCACCCACTGCATACAGGGGAGCTGGCCATCTATGCCTATCTGCCTGTGCCTTCAATGCCCTCTTAGACTCAAGCAACTGCTGTTGAGCCTTCTTCCAGATGTCAATCAAATCCCTACTAAGGGAGTCCACTCCAGGTACCCTCTCAGATGGTTGAATGGGAATAGTTTTGGGATGGAACCCCATAGAACAGTAAAACGGCAACATACCTAATGCTGAGTGCATACTATTGTTATAGGCGAACTCAGCAACAGGAAGGGCATGTACCCAACTGCCCGTCAACAACGCTAACAAACATCGCAAATACTGTTCCATCGTTTGGTTGGTACGTTCCGTTTTCCCGTCGCTTTGTGGATGATAGGCTGATGACGACCGTACATCCATTTTTAGAGACAGCATAGAGCTGTCCAAAAGTGTGATACAAACTGTGCCCCTCTGTCTGAAACTATGGCAGTAGGCACCCCATGTAGTCTTATCACTTGTGCCATGAATTCATCTGCCTGTGCCTTCATGGCCCTCTTAGACTCAAGCAACTGCTGTTGAGCCTTCTTCCAGATGTCAATCAAATCCTTACTAAGGGAGTCCACTCCAGGCACCCTCTCAGATGGTTGAATGGGAATAGTTTTGGGATGGAACCCCATAGAACAGTAAAACGGCGACATACCTAATGCTGAGTGCATACTATTGTTATAGGCAAACTCAGCCACAGGAAGGGTATGTACCCAACTGCCCGTCAACGACACTAACAAACATTGCAAATACTGTTCCATCGTTTGGTTGGTACGTTCCATTTGCCCGTCGCTTTGTGGATGATAGGCTGATGACAACCGTACATCCATTTTTAGAGACAGGCATAGAGCTGTCCAAAAGTGTGATACAAACTGTGCCCCTCTGTCTGAAACGATGGCAGTAGGCACCCCATGTAGTCTTATCACTTGTGCCATGAATACATCAGCCAATTCCCTAGACGTGGGCAACTTAAGCAAGGGAATGAAATGCGCTGTCTTTGTGAATAAATCCACTATGACCAATATGGTCGTAAACCCTGAATCAGGCGGCAGATTGGTCACAAAATCCATACTGATCGTATGCCAGGAGGAGGGAGGCACTGGCAAAGGATGTAACAACCCAGACGGAGACATGTGCGAGGACTTACTAACAGCACACACCGGACATGAGGCCACAAATACCTGCACATCGTGGGCTAAGGACTTCCACCAGAACCAACGCAAACACAACTCCTTGGTCTTATTAAGCCGAGGATGCCCAACCAAAGACGAAGAATGACAATAGGTAAGAACCAGTGTATGCAACTCAGGAGGCACAAACAACTTGTTAACCTGGTACAACAACCCATTCCTTAACATAAACCGTGGTTCCGACAACCACAGAGACAGATCCAACTGTCTCATTTCATCCTGAACTTTAACCAAAAAGTCGTCCATGGAGGCACAACCAATGATCTTTTCTCTTGGTATCATTAATTGGGTCTCTTCTACCCGCCCTCCCTGCGACGGATCCGCATAAATCTGAGATAAAGCATCAGATTTCCCGTGTTGGGCTGCTGGCCTATATACGTGATGGTAAATCGTATTCATTGAAAAACAACACCCATCTCATCTGCCTGGGAGTCAAAGCCCTGGCAGAACGGAAAAACTCCAAGTTCTTATGATCAGTATAGATCGTAATGGGGTGCCGAGCCCCCCAAAGATAGTGACGCCATTCTTCAAAAGACAGATTTATGGCCAATAGCTCCCTTTCGCCCACGGTGTAATTCTGCTCAGCAGGTAACAGCTTTTTCGAGAAAAACGCAATTGGGTGCATCAACCCTGTCACGCTATCACGCTGAGACAGCACACCCCCAACTGCCAACTGAGACGCATCCGCCTCAACGTAAAACGGGAAGGCCGGATCAGGATGCATTAACACTGGTGCAGATGTAAATTGCCCAATCAAGCATTCCAACGCTGACTGCGCCGCAGGCGTCCAATCAAAAACCACTCCCTTCTACAACAAAGAAGTCATAGGCGATACTATTTCCGAAAAATGGCTGATAAAACGCCTATAGAAATTGGCAAATCCAAGAAGTACCTGTATATCCTTGACACATGCGGGAATGGGCCAGTTTATAATAGCTTCGATTTTTCTGGGATCCATTTTTATACCATCCACCGAAATCAAGAAACCCAAAAACTCGACATGCGTCGCACCAAACGTGCACTTATCCAACTTGACAAATAAACGGTGTTCCAACAACTTAGACAAAACCTGTGAAACATGATTGTCATGATCCTCAAGGGACTGGGAAAAAAACAAAATATCATCAATGTAAACGATCACACTGATATCCAAAAATTCACGCAAAACCTCATAATTAAAAAACTGAAAAGTGGCAGGGACATTACATAAACCAAAAGGCATAACACAATACTCAAATAAACCAAACTTAGTGCGGAACGCCGTTTTCCATTCGTCGCCCTCTCGGACGAGAATGAGATGGTAAGCACCTCTCAAATCAAGCTTTGTAAACACCCTGGGATGTCGCAGCTGGTCTAACGACACCGGTATGAGCGGTAATGGGTACTTGTTTTTAATCATAACTTTATTCAACGCCCTGTAATCCACGCAAGCGCGGAGATCACCCTCCTTCTTAGGTATGAAAAAGATGGAGGAAGATACAGGCGAAGAAGATGATCGAATGAACCCATACTTCAACATTTTGTCCCAGTACTGCCGTAGATGCTTCTCCTCCGGCTCAGACAGCGCATATACCCTACTACAGGGCAAGACAGCCCCCGGAACCAAATCAATACGTGCAGGTTGATTTTCTTGCACCCTAGATGACCATGTGCAAATGTGATTATACACAGACCAGGGGAAGGGATAAAAATGAGCACCAGGTGACACTGGGGAACTGAAAAGGCACTGCATATATAACCTGTCTGAGCAGACACCCCAACTGTGGGAGTGTAGCCAGGCTTCAGAGCACTTCAAAAAGCAGGTGACACACAACACAGCAAACAGCCATATACCCACACGCTCCTTTCTGCTGTCTCTCTTGCAACAGCCCATCGCGGTCTGGAAATACCACCGGAGTAAGCCTGGGCTGAAAATTCGTTGTGCTCGCGGAATATGCGGATTTTCTGCGATTTCGCGATCCGCATATCTCACGAAATCGCGGTAAAATTCCGCGAATCAGCCAAGCACTTACAGGGTTACAGCAGCAGGTGCAAAAGTTGAAGCAAATTTTTTGTAACCTTTTACAAAAGGGTTACAAAGAAATTAACTTCAACTTGGGCACCTGCTGCTGTAAGCATGTAAGTGCTTCCTGGCGCCTCGTTGCCTACTTGCAACTATTCTCTGACCCTGCTCTGACCCTTGAAGCAGCCATGCAAAACCTCCAAACTGTAACTGCGCCTTCCTGATAATGTCCAGGTACTTGAACAGCGGAATAGCCCTATCCACATGTTTCTCGCAATAAATGCTGGCGTATATCAAAAACGCGATACATTTTTAAGCATGGGCTGAAAATTCATTCCGCTCATGGAAAGTGCAGATTTTCCGCGATTTCTCGATCCGCGAATCTCACGAAATTGCGGTAAAATCCGCGAATCAGCGGGCGAATTTTCAGCCAAGCACTTACAGGGTTACAGCAGCAGGTGCAAAAGTTGAAGCAAATTTTTTGTAACCTTTTACAAAAGGGTTACAAAGAAATTAACTTCAACTTGGGCACCTGCTGCTGTAAGCCTGTAAGTGCTTCCTGGCGCCTCGTTGCCTACTTGCAACTATTCTCTGACCCTGCTCGGACCCTTGAAGCAGGGTCAGAGAATAGTTACAAGTAGGCAATGAGACGCCTGTCACGAAAATTAAACCTCAACAGGAAGCACTGATAGATATAAAAACAAGCATTTGCAATGCAATAGGTCTCGCATTAGGAAAGTTTGAGCTATTGGTCTTGTAAATGACAACTTTTTTAATTTATGTGTTGGTTTTGAAAATAGCTAAATTAATAGCTTTGTCATTTACAATGCCAATAGTTATAACTTTCGCAAATGTGACACCTATAGCATTTGTAATGCAACATGTTTTGTATTTACGCGACTTAGATGTATTGATATTACAAATTACAATGGCTTTTAATTTTTTTAAATAATTAATACTTAAATAAAAGTGATTTTAATTTATAATGGCAATAGCTTAAACTTTTGTAAATAACTTTTGTGAAGATTATGTTCAGTGCATTTTATTGTGACGAAAATCCAAGAACAGAAGTGAAATATTAACTTCTTTTTGTGACATTTGTAATAAAGTTTGAAACATTGAGAGAACATATTGGAACCAGTTGTTGTTGAATGGTTGCGCAGATTGATGCTTGGGTGGCGCTGAGTGGTGCTGTGGTGGTGCTGAGTGGTGCTGTGATGATGCTGAGTGGTGCTGTGGTGGTGCTGAGTGATACTGGGATGGTGCTGAGTGATGCTGGGGTGGTGCTGAGTGGTGCTGTGGTGGTGCTGAGTGAAGTGTGGTGGTGTTGAGTGATACTGTGGTGGTGCTGAGTTGTGCTATGGTGGTGCTGAGCGATAATGTGGTGGTGATGAGCGATGCTGTGGTGGTGCTGAGTGATGCTGTGGTGGCGCTGAGTAGTGCTGTGGTGGTGCTGATTGGTGCTGTGGTGGTGCTGAGTGACGCTGTTGTGGTGCTGAGTGATGCTGTGGTAGTGCTGAGTGGTGCTGTGGTGGCACTGAGTGGTGCTGTGGTGGTGCTGAGTGGTGCTGTGGTGGTGCTGAGTGATGCTGTGGTGGTGCTGAGTAATGCTGTGGTGGTGCTGAGTGATGCTCTAGTGGTGCTGAGTGGTGCTGTGGTGGTGCTGAGTGATAATGTGGTGGTGCTGAGTGATGCTGTGGTGGTGGTGAGTGATGCTGTGGTGGCACTGAGTGGTGCTGTGGTGGCGCTGAGTGGTGTTGTGGTGGTGCTGAGTGAGGCTGTGGTGGTGCTGAGTGATGCTGTGCTGGTGCTGAGTGGTGCTGTGGTGGTGCTGAGCGATGATGTGGTGGTGCTGAGTGATAATTTGGTGGTGCTGAGTGATGCTGGGGTAGCGCTGAGTGATGATGTGGTGAAGCAGAGGGCAGAAAGGCACAAAAAGCAGTCTAACAAAGGGCAGGGCAGAAAAACAAGGGAAAAACGAGTCTAACAGAGGGCAGAAGGGCACAAAAAAACAGTCTAACAGAGGACAGAAGGGCAGAAAAACAAGGGAAAAACGAGTCTAACAGAGGGCAGAAGGGCACAAAAAACGAGTCTAACAGGTGGCAGAAGGGCACAAAAACGAGTCTAAAAGAGGGCAGAATGGCACAAAAAGCAAGTCTAACAGAGGGCAGAAGGGCAGAAAAACAAGGGAAAAATTTGTCTGACAGAGGGCAGAAGGGCACAAACAAACGAGTCTAACAGGGGGCAGAAGGGCAGAAAAACAAGGGAAAAACGAGTCTAACAGAGGGCAGAAGGGCAGAAAAACAAGGGACAAATGAGTCTAACAGAGGGCAGAATGGCACAAAAAACGAGTCTAACAGGGGGCAGAATGAATAACTCCCTGCGTGTTTGTCCACGAAGAAGCCACCTTTTTGTGCAATACCTCTACTCAACTGGAATACTTTCTACTGTCTAATCAGTAAGTGCTCTCTCATTGGCTAAATGCGGCGCACTATGTGGCAACAACGGCACAGATGTGTCACGCATCTGTGCCGTATAAGCAGAGCATTTCTGGAGCTGCGTCGCAAGTGCGACGCAGCTCCAGCAATGCTCTGGGGGGCCCTATCTCCCCAATGCTGCGTCAAGCCTTGCGCCTGCTTCAAGCAGGAGCAGGGTTTTGACGCAGCATTGGCCTAAAAGTGACTGAGTGAAATCTTGTAGATTTCACTCAGCCACTTTTAGGAGGCGTTCCTGCGCAGGAACACCCTCCCCTGTGCCGGAACGCCTCCTGATGGCGCAGGGCTTTACAACGTGACGCATCTCTCAGATGCGTCACGTTCTTAATACCCAGCACCATGGGGCATCTTTTGTGCTGCCGCTGCGTCACAAAAGTGACGCAACTGCGGCGCAAAAGAGGCGCAAGATTGTAAATCTGCTCCATAGTGCTTTTACTACACTGTAGCTGTGTAAAGGGCCAGAAGATGTGTCTCCAGTGACCATGTGTGCCTGTGCCTGTGTTACAGGCACACATGGTCACTGGAGACACATCTTCTGGCCCTTTACGCAGCTGCAGTGTAGTAAAAGCACTATACATTTACCCAATGAGGGAGCACTTACTGGATTAGCCAGTAAAAAGTAGTCCAGGGCAAATACCCAAAGATCCGTGATTTCACAGGAAAATTCGCAAATTCGCGGATTTTTCTTGCGATGTCGCGGGGAAATCCGTGAATTCGCGGAACGCAAATTTGCAAATTTCGCCCATGCCTACACCGGAGCATGTGGGGGTCAGGTGACGGCATCCACCATGTCGGCGCGGAGGTGACAACTTCAGCTGGACCTGGGCAATACGCCGGGTCCAGCACTGTATGTCCTGCCATCTCTTCTGTATGTTCCACAGGCTCCGGTGACGGCCCCCCACGAACCTAACGGCCCTGACGATGTCCCGCCAGATTTCCCTCTTCTCGTAGGCTCTTACCTGTTAGGATGACACAGTGAGACAACATCACTACACCTGCTCCATGTCCCAGAGACACACACTTGAACATCTTTGATAATGTGAACAGGGCATAGGATTCTGACAGGAATTGCATCATTGTCCATGTGATTTTGGCCCGTGTGCAAGCCCCAATGTACTACATTCTAAGAACAAAAGGGGATAGGTCCATAAACATGTGGTGGGGGCTAGACCCTTTATAGAATATATAACACAAATTGCCCAAACCACAAAATCTCTACAAGCTTATTAGGAGGGAAAAGATCAATTTATTGTGATCCCCTTCGACATCCTACTTAGTGTCAATGTTTATTATCTTTTTCAAGTTATGACAAGCTCTATGACAGAAAACAACAATGCATTAAATATTTACACACCTATATATACTTTGTACATACATGAAAAACAGATTCTTTACACGGTACAAAAAGAAAATTTCTTGCATAGCAAGCTGGTTAGATTCACCAATGCAAAAAACAAATTCTTCAAATTTCTTGTATGTTGTCCTTCCTGGCCACGTTTAGAAATATTTGGTTTGAAATCCTTTACGCCTTAATGCCCTGCTCTACTTACAACCAAGTTTGGTATGTAGCAATTTTCTTTCTCAGCCCATTGCCTTAAAAGAAGTTCGGTTTTGAGAGTGATGAGTATGAGTATTTTCTTTGCATCTTACAGATACAAAGAAAAAAACAGCCCTGATGAGAGATCAGCGACACTGTGCCTGATCTCGAAACGCGTCGGCACTTTCATAGGGTGGAATAAAATGTCATCTCTACGATACTAGGACCGGCTGGTCCAGTATTGATTTGTTTAAGAGACATTAATTTGCTTATAATTCCCCCTTGATTGGTTTTTCCTATTTTTCTCATTTTTTGATTGTAATGATTGTTCTAATGTTGTTTGTGATGTATTCTTAGTTTTTTGTAATGTTTGATGCAAGAAATGTTATTTTTGTACTGTGTAAAGAATCTGTTTTTCATGTATGTACAAAGTATATATAGGTGTGTAAATATTTAATGTATTGTTGTTTTCTGTCAACCATGATTCGGACCTGTAACTGCACAGTCTGCAGGCCCCATCCTCACTTGTTGGAGCCCATCGGTTGAAGGCAATGGAGTGCAGACCTAGGAGACGCATGAACATTATATTCTTCCGAGCCACTGCGTTCAGATTTTCCAGGAGGTAAGATTGAGGTACCCCAGGGAGGTTTGAGTTATTCAGGGGGAGCAAGACAGTGGATGTTTTTAAAGCCTGGGAGTCCATCCGATGGGAAATTTGTCTAACCTGCTTATTGATAACCTTTTTCCAAACTGTGTATGGAATAGTGTCGGCGGTTAGTAATGAGTTATCGATGTCTAGCAATCTTATGGCCTTTGTGATTTGACGATTCCATGGATTCCCAGGGCTGGCAAGAGTTTCTTTTAGCCGGGTTTTTAGGGTGTTGTCTGCAGCTTTTAGTGTCCTTATAAAGTATTTCAGGGTATCAGCCTCACAAGAAATAGATTGTCTTTGAAGGCCCAGCTCTATTCGTAGTCTTGCCCTGTGGACGAAGTTTAGAAGATATAAGATTTTTTTATAAATGGAAATTTGGGCGTGGTCGAGACTGGCAGAGCATGCGCTAGGGAAGGCCTGATGCCCATATTTTAAGGCGGGGAGAAGAGTGGCTTTAATCACCTTCAGAAAAGGTTCTGCAGAAGGACTACTCACTCAGGGACTGGTTAAGTCGGATCAGAGAGTATGTTATTGCTCCTGCTCTCTTTTTCAAGGCAGCTAGATGAGCTGATGGTCTAGAGGACTCACTAAACCAGACCCCCAGGTAAATATATTTTGATGTTGTTTTAATCTTTGCTGGCCCGATGTTCCACCATAAATTTTTCTTGTTCTTGCAACAGCCGCATATCAGAACCTTTGTCTTTTCCTGGTTGATTTTTAAAGTATTAGCAGTATTATATTTGTGGAGCGTGCTTAAAGCTTGTTGAAGGCCAGATTTTGCCTGGTCCTTTATAATAATATCATCGGCATATTGCAAGATGTGATGGGCATCACTACCAGCACCTGTCTCCTGATGCCAGGGACAGGGGTACTTTGTCAACTGACATGTCACACTCAGCATGACCCTATGTGACTATGTCAGGTGTGTGTCATGTGTTCTCTTGAGCTTGCTGTTTGTGTTCCGTCAACTGCATCTGCTGTTGGTGCATCTAACATGGGACTGTGTTGAAATGGGAATGGTTTCACATCCACCCACACCATACCACATGTGGATTCCCACAGCTGTTGGGTCTGTGTGCATTAGACATCATATTTTCCCAGGCATACATGTCTGCGTCATGTCAATGGCTGTGTTGTTTTGTTGTCACATGTACCCCTTAATCGCAATGTGTTTGATATGTACATTTGACATTCCATGTGACCTGTGCGTGTGACTTGAAGTCAGCTGTCTGGATGAAATGACATCCTTCCACTGCAGGTGCATTGATGTGTGTCACTCTAGTGATATCTCTGGCTGTTCACTGGTAGATGGCTTGTGACTCGCAATTAGGAAGGGAACACCGCTCCCTAATAGCTAGACACTAAACACTATTATGCGATTCACAAATTATTTGAGGCTTCCAAAATAGGGTTTGTACATGGCCTTATCAGAATTAGTATGCGTAAACGGGTCACAAACCCATCAATATGTTGACTGCGATGTTAAGGGTGCAGACCATTCTTATACTTAATTCTCTATGTGATGATAGTTTAACAGCACACTCTTAAAGTAGACAGACAGCCTTACAAACAATTTGCTTGCACAAAGGTTGGCAGAGCTCTAGATCTATCTTTAAAATATATTATATATGCCCATTTTACAGGGGAGATAGTTCATTCTCAAACAATCACAAACATAGCATACTCAGAAATCAACTCAACATTACATGGCTGGATGTGCGGAGATAAGCTAGCTACTATACTGCAGCATGGATGTGTGATTCAAGAGTTGAAAACCCCACCATTGAACATCCATATGTGACTGTCTTCATCGGTATCTTTCTACTGGAAGATCTCCCCTTTCACAGATACTCCTCATTCTAACTGTACTACTCCGGCCAGTTAGAAATGTGATTCCTTTTGTGTGAGCTTTGTGATCAACATTGTGATTTTATTGTTGTTTTTTTACTGACTGACATTTTGCTGTTTTTATACTGGGTGCTCCACTCCTTTTTCTGTTGAGGCCTTGATCCCCCTTCTTGAGATAACCCACTGGGATTTCTTGGACACCCTTGTGCATTCTCATACACAAGCTGCCCTTCTGAGGTTTTATGGGATTAGTCAGCTTGGGGTCCAATGGATGCTGGTGCAACTTTAAATTTAAACAATTACTCAAGAATCTCTCTGTCATAATTACGTAAAACAATGCTTCAAAAGTACCCACATCACTGACCTATACCAAGCCTTTCATTGCTTTTAGACATATGTTTATGAACTCTTCCCAAGGCTCCCATGACTCTTTGCATGTGTGTGTGTGTCTGAGCTTTTTGTGATCCTCGTCATGAGTGAGACCAAACTTGTTTACTGGTGCCTCTTTCATGTCAGTGTATTGATCTGCTACCTCCCATTCTAGGGTTTGGAGTGTATCCTCATCTGTGTATGCGCCAAACCCTACAATATTGATCCCAAAAACAGATTGTTTATTCCGTGCATCCTCAGTGCCCTCTCATAAGAAGCAAACCAGGTATCTATGCCATTTCCACAACAAAGCCAGGCAATACATCATGATATTCTCTCTTTGATGCTTAGACATTGAGCTCCAGCAGGGGAACAGACAACTCGAATGGGCTATGCTGCTGGATCCCACACTCACAGGGACAAGAGGGAGACTCTACCTGCTCCAAGAAGCCCTCTGCCAGTTGACAATCTCAAATGATTGAAAGCATAGAACTTAGGGAGGAGATGGCCAAAGGTAAACAAAGGGTGGACGGGAGTGCACTATTATCTGTGGGTGTGGTGGATTTTGAGACTATGACAGTTTTGTCTCCCTGAATGCATAAGTATAGGTAATGTACAACCATCAATGAGACCCATATAGAGGCTGTGAGGGACACATGAGCCAGCATAACCACTGTGATCTAAATGTGGTGTTCCCAGAGCAGATCATTTCAGATGTTCTCTGTAAGGTTGTTAAGCTGACAGTGAGCTGAAGTGCCATCCAGTGGCGATGGTTTCCTTGGAGTGGAGTGGGGTTTCAGGTCCAAAGTAGGTACTTTTGAACCTTGCCATCCAAGTGGAATGTTAGTTGGGTAATGGCATGGAACGTTCTCCTTGGACGGAAGTTAAAAGGAGGGCCCATGCTGAAGTGTCGGGCTTACAGAAATAGGTGTATATGGCCACCATGGCCCAAACAGCCTGTAAGGAGAGTCAGGGGAGTCTGGAACCATGGCCCAAGTTCGAGCAGTCAAGAGAATGGGCAAGGGGCATAGGAAGAAAGCCCCAACAAACCCATGGCCCTAAAGGAGTTTGGTTTTGAGGAGGAAGACTTGGAGCCTAAGTGGAAAGATGCAACTGCTCTAGGAGGCCTGGGGTAGCAGTGGGAAAGTGGACCATCTCAGAAGGAGTTTTGCTGGGCACTAAGAGAGTGGTCAAATTTTGAAGGCCTGGGGTACCAGGGTAAGATGCTGGGGAAAGAGGTTACCATTGGGACCGCAGATTCTATCTGGTAGGATAGTCTTTGGGGCAGCTAGGAGGATGATAGTCCCTAACCTACATGGCCTTCCTCCTGGTCTTGGCTCATGACATCCTTATAACTTGACATCAGGGTAAGGTGAAAAGATGGGTGACATTAGTTAACCACTTTTAGCATGAAGAACATATTTTGCTTTTGTACAACCTGCCAAGCCAAAGTTAAAGGCCCTATTAATTACCCTGTCAGTGGTGAAGACACCTTTTAAAAGGGCAGGGATTGACATTGTCCCCTATGAATAATATTATTGGATCATATCACTAAATACCCTGAAACTGTGCTGCTGAAGAAAGTGACTGTGCCTACTGTTGCCAGGGCCCATATTGATATTTGCACTAGAGTAGGCTTCTCCAATGAGGTCCTTCCAGACACATTCTCAAACTCCATGTATGGATACTTGGAGGATATGTGGTGTGAGTGTGGAGTGACTTATAAGTTCACAATGCCTAGTCACCCCCAAACTAATGGGCTTGTTAAGTGTTAAGCAACAGGTGCTGAACGGCATGATCATGTGGTTGAATGTGAAACTCAGATGGTAGTGGTACATTTTACTGCCATTACTTTTGTCTGAGTATAGGACGGTACCACAAAAGGGAATGGACTTCAGCCCTTCAGAACTTGTGTATGGCCACACCGTGGGAAGCCCATTGAGTCTTGTCAGAGAGAGTGGGAGCAACCTCCTAAGGAACCCAAGCAGGACACAGTGGACTATGCATTTAGCCTAAGATCTAAGATTGCCAAGTATATGAAGAAAGCTTTTCACAATCTAAGGGCAAGTCAAGGGTTGATCAAACAATGTTGTGATCAGAAAGCAATATTTGTGGAGTATCAATCTGGAAAAATGGTGGTGGAGCCAGTAGCCGGCAGGGGTCTCTAAGACAATTTATCTTGGTCCGAGCTGGAGAAGGGGGTGCGATTACTTATATGGTAGACCAGGCCACACCCAGACACCCCCACTGAGTAACTTATGTTAACTGCCTGTAATGCCACTTTGCCGGGGTGTACATGACTATGTTGATGGTGACTGATGGGAGGAGGAAGAAAAAAGTGAACCCCTTCATGTCCTCCTGTCCCACAATGTGAAAATGGCTCAGTGCGGGACCTGTACACTTTCTTACCCTGAACCAACAGCTGCAAAGTCTGGCACCAGTAGTTGGGCAAGTTTACTGGTTTACTGACCCTAACACCTAGATTGACCCAGTGATTGTTCATGACATTGACACTGGTGACAGTTTACCGATATAAACAAAATGTACCTGCTGTCAAATAAAGTGAGGGCCATCATCTAGAAGGGTGTCACTCAGATGTTGTTTGTGGGTGTCATTGAGCCATCCACTAACCCAACATCCAGTCATGTGGCATTGGTACCTAAGGTCACCCCTCAAATGGGGACCACAGAGCTCAGGTTCTGTGTGAAATAAAGGAGTTTAACGTGGTCACCAAAAGTGACACTGATCCCATCCAAAGATGAGTGCATAGGCATATTAGAGACTGCCAGGAACCTGAGTATCTTTGTTTTGACCTCAGTGCACAGTCATCTTGCTCTGACTTGGAGATCTAAGGAGATGTCTGCATTTTCAACCCCTTTTGAATTTAAGGTAATGCTCTTTGGGCTGATGAATGCCCCTGCCACCTTCCATAGGCTGGTCAACAGGATCTGACTGGGGTGGAGGCTTTTAGTGCAGCGTATCCTAATGGTATTTTTGTCTTTAGCTCCACCTGGCATGACCATTTGACTCATCTCAGGGAGATGCTTCGGGTCCAACAGCAAGCAGGCATGAGTATGAAAGTCAGCACTTGCCAGATATGGCAGGGATCTGTTGTTTACCTGAACCACATTTGTGGGGGCTTGTACAGTCTCTCCATCCAAAGGGTCATATGATTGTGGCCTGGAAGCCCCAAATACCCAGACTCATGAGAGGGATTTATTATGTCTAACTGGACATTTTCAGAGATATGTTAAATGGCATTGCACCAAAGCGACCCCCTGACAGAGACACTTTCCAAGAGGCAGCCCAAGAAAGTGATCTGGACAGAGGAATGCCAGAACACTTTTGGCACCCTGAAGGAGTCACTATGCAAGCCCTCAAGGAATCTGGCTTTAGCAAAGTGTTTGTTGTTCAGATAGATGCTTCAAAACATGGGATAGGGGCAGTACTGTCACAGCTAAATGACTGTTAGTCGGCTTAATTGTCTAAAAAGCAGTGTTAAAGTGACATTGATAGGGAGGCCTTTGCTGTGGTTTGAAACTGTGGCCCTACCTGTTTGGGACTCATTTCAGCTTTCAGACTGACCACTGATCTCTCATATAGCTGCTGCAGGTGAAAGGTGAAAACCCCAAACTGTCCAGGTGGTCTATTTCCCTTCATGGACTGGACTATATAGTGGGGCACAGACCTGGAACTGACCATGCCAAAGCAGATGGCCTCTCCAGTTTCCTCTGCATAGATCTTCCAAGGGAATAATTAAGTTAATCTGAGCTTTTCATCTACAGGGTCAGTGAGAGAAAGCGTCTCCTTCTACATGGCCACACCCATATTCGTGGACTGGTGTTGCTAATTTTTTAACTCTACACACTGGGGTACTGAAGTCTATACCCAGTGCCTGTGCTCTTAACTCTAAAACATGGTACAATTGTGAAATCACCATTTGGCATACTTAACTTTCCAGTAAGGCCACAATATATGGTGGAATAAAATACATCAATATCCCGAAAGTTAAATGTCACCTGAAGACTTCCTATTGTGATATTCGCAGGCTGACAAAATAAACATGGCTTGAAGCCTACATGTAGCCTGATGCCTGGTGCTTTTAAACCTACAGGAAGACCTATCAAAGTATATGTTTTAACAGGAGGGAAGCCCTAAGTGACTGCTGAACAAATCTAGTGGCCCACAAGGTAGAATACTTGGTATCTAAAAGTAGAACATGTAAGATTTTAGGGGGCACATTTATTTACATTTTACATGATAGATGTGCCACCTTTTTGGCGCAGACACCACGCAAAAAGTGATTTCTGATTTATAAACTAACGCAAATCAGATGTGTGTGGCTTTGCTTAGGATTTTTGCTAAAAAGTAAAGGAAGGCAGAATTATGCACTGCCTTGTGATACTTACAATATTTTGTGTTAAAGAGGCTTTCCATGGGTGGAGCATAGCATTCCTGTGCATTGACTCATAGATTTTGGGGCACTCTCAGATTTACAAAGACTTGTAAACCTGGGAAAGGCTCAAAATGCTACACAACCCATAACCGGCTAAATATCTTTATTTCTCCTCATTACTTCCTCTTTATGCAGCATGCATAGAAAGAGGAAAATGCCTTTAATGAATGGTTTTGTACAGAAAGGTATCCCTTTATTCACAAAACCCAGCCTGCCTTCAACGCTGGCATCCTTGCACCATAGTGCACCAGCTCACAGAACAGTACAACAACTTAGCTACGGAAACTACAGAAATAATTCCTTAAATGTTTTTCTTTTTTAGGTCAAGGCTACCGTTGCACTGCGAAGCAGTGGGCGGAGCCGAAGATTTTATGACTTCTACAGTGGGGCTTTAACCCGCCTCTCTCTTCCATTTGGCTAGCTTCGTAAATGGAGGCTAGCCATTGGAAGAGATGTGTGTCACTCGGGGCTGGAGCAGATTCGTGGGCGTTTCTTGCTTTTATTTAAGCCCCACCCCTTTTTAGCTGTTGTTCGGAGGTGGGCGTTGACTTTTTTTTTTTTGGGCGTCGCCGGAAGAAGTCGTCCTCAGGTGAGTGCTTGCTGTTCTGCCCCCTCGTTGTTCGTGCTTGCTGTCTTGCCCCCCCCTGTTCGTGCTTGCTGTCCTGCCCTCTCCCCCCGCGCCGTACTTGACTGGCAGGGCTTGGCAGATGTAGCATTAGAAATCGTAATAGTGCTCAGGTTAATACAACAGAAAACCCGCTACGAAGGGAGGTGAAACGTGGTGCTGTTTCCGGATCTGCTCGCCTCCCATCCCTTCTGCTTTCAGGAGCTGCTCGGCTCCGCTCGCCTCCCCGTCTTCCCTCTGCCCTCTGCCGCGCTCTCGCCTCCCCCCTCCCTCTGCCGCAGCTCTCCTCGGTCGCGCTATGTGGTCCTCCGTGCCGCTCACCCTTCCCTCCCATGCTGCCTCGGCTTGTTTACAAATCTGCGCTGGTCCCGTTTAGAACCCGAGCTGGGAGCAAAAAATCTGCCTGAGGCGGTCACTTCCTAGCGGCTGTTTCGAGAGTTGGGGAGAGGAAATACCTCTTCGGTAGCGCAGTGTCAAATGACCATTCCATGTTTGAACAAAAAACAACATTAGGAAACAAGCAGGCAGAGTGGTTAGGACTGTGAACACTAATATTGCAGGCGGCACTCGTAGAAAGGCAGCAATGATTGACGGCTTGATGTAGAAATTAATGCCAAGCGATGTACCATGTTAGCGCTGTAGTTCTTCCTTACATTACATTTCACAGGTTTTTTCCGGGGTGATGTTTTTCTGGTTTGTTTTGCGAGCACATGTGCTGTTGTATAGCGCCTACCGAGCGGATGCCGCGCATTATTCAGGATGTAGGAGCCACTTCAGAAGGCGGTGCTTTAAATGCTGGGAGCAGCATGACTCTCCTCAATTAAGGATTATAAGTAGAGAGAAATAAGTCTAAACGTTATGATTCAAATATTGGAAAACAGCAACCGAAGTCACACTTCAAAAAGCATAACATGGGGGTTTGAGGGGCGGACAGAAATAATAAGAAAAATATATAAAATCGTTGACTGATTGTGAGAATGTGTATTGTGGGACATTCAATGGCAAAATGTTCTGGGTGGGAGTTGTCCGGGTAACAGAGCAGATTTAATTCTGGACTTTTAAGTCAAGGTCATGTAAGTCAACAGGGTCCCGTAGACTTCATTTGGAGAAGTAAATCCTTCAATGGTGCCACATTTTTCATTGTAACAGACAAACCCTGAGTCGGGTCATGTGACCTGAAAATAACACTTTTCATTGGTTCAGGACAGTTTTCTTTTCCTAATGATGAGAGCCCCCACCTTTTTTCCTTATTCTGACTTTGTCCTTTGACTGAGGAAGACCTGTTTGGAGATATAAGAGAAATATTTTGTACTTTAAAATGGCTACAGTAGCAGCAGCAGCTGGAGCATCTGCACCACCACCACCACCACCACCAAGAGGACCACCACAACATCACATTGGTGGTCAAGAAGAAGAGGAGGAGGAGGAGGAGGAGGAGGAGGGGAGAAGGTGGCTGCCAGAAGACAATACCCCATACAGGCCAAGGCAGCACATTGTATGGGAGTTTTTTCTATCCCAGAGGGCAAGAAGAAAGTCAATGCGCCCAAGGTGACTTGCCAAATCTGTGGCATTGAACTTTCAAGGGGGAACCCTAACAAAAAATATTCATTTGGTAATAATCCCATGATTAGGCACATGCAGCGTAAGCATCCGAACAACTATGCTGCCGCAGAGGTGAGAAAACTGGCCAGTAACCCTCCCCAATCTTCAACCAGCACCTCCAAAAGAAAGCAACTCACTCCATCGGGACCAGAGACAAGGGAGACGATCACTTGCATACAACCACGGTTTGGTGAATTCAGGATCACATGTATTTTTGTGGTAAAACCATCTCCTATGGTGAGCAGAGCATAAAGCTCATCCTCCTTGCTGGTGACAACCACAATTGCCCCCAAAAACCCTAATTTTTTCCTAATTTTTTTTTGCTCCAGTTGAGCCATTTTCAATTCCCTGTTTTTTGTTTCTCCCCATAAAAATAACAAAAAAAATATAAAATAGTTCATAAAAGCCAAAAAAAGTACAAAATGTTCAAAAAACAACAAAAAGAAGAAAAAAACAGTTCTTTTTAGAACTACCCCCAATTTATAAAAAAAGGCTAAATTTTTTTAAAACTCTATCATAATTTTTTTCCCCATGGAACGCTTCCCGGTACGCTCCACGGTGCGCGTACCGGGCGCTCCCCCCGCGCAAATTAAAAAAAGGGTTTTTTTTGACCCGCGGGCCCTTTTATAGCCCCCACATCAATCCTAGGGGGTCAAGGGGGGTCTACTCTGCCCCCTTATGGTCATTTACCCCTTTGTTTTTGCCACCTCTTGTGTCTCGATCCTACCAAGACACAAGATGGCGTCCGCTCCAGACTGATTGAAATGTTGACAGACACCCGAGAGCCAATCAGCTTTCCGCGCGCGAACTCGCGTAGCGCGCTGGTTAGCGCCCCGGTGCGCGTACCGGGGAGCGCTTATAGATATATATATTTTTTTGAACCTAAATTACTCAAAATCCACTGGAGCACACATCTTGAGACGTAGCAAAGGCACATCGGGCTACCAGTCCCTACAATTTTGCCAAGTTTGGTGGAAATCCACTCAGCCGTTCGGGCTAAAAGTGAGGTTGACCGCCCTATGGAACTTAACATGGGGAAAACACGTTTTGGGACCCCCTTTTATCTCGGCCCCCGCTTGACAAATCCCCCCCTAACTTTCAGAGACGGACCGGGGCGCCACGAGGCAAATTTGAGGAAATTTTCAGGCAGATTCCTCAACCGGCGCCAAAGTTATTTACAATAGAATGTTGAGATTTTGTAGTGAAAATAATCCTAACTATAACTACCTACTGGCGACCGCCAGTAGGTAATATATACATATATATATATATATATATATATATATATATATATATATATATATATATATATATATATATATATATATATATATATATATATATATATATATTCACTGAAAACCATAGGTTTGACACCAGTTAGAGTTAGCTGGAAATTTTACTGACATAAAACCATTGAAATTCCCACGTTATAGTTAGTTGTACTCACTATAACTTGCGCGCCTGCAATGCACTGCTGATGGCGTCACATATTACATCACTCATGACATGGTCAGTAACATCACTCATGACATCACTGATGACACCATCCAGTGAATGTGTGTCTTTCTGAAAAATAAATATGTTTTATATAAGTATATGTAAAGGTCGATGGAAGAATACATGTTTAAATAAGTGTCTTAATGGATGTTTTTTTTTTAAATAAAATCAATTGGTTAACTGGCTTATTAAGTGTATCTTAGTGAATACATATATTAGCGAGTATTGTTTAAATATTTAAATGTTTGTATCAGTGTTTCACTTTGTGTATAAGTGGCTGCATGGGTTGGTGAGTAGCTACATGTGTGTCTGTGTATGGGCTATTAGATGTTTTTTTTAGTATCAGTATAAGTGTCTGTATGGTTTGGTGGGGGTATTACTTAGCACATAGATGCATCAATCAACTCACTGTTTGTATGTGCTTTCAAGACAGCATATGTGCAGGACTGTATGGGTGGATGAGTGTGTATATGTGTGTGTTATTGAGTGAATGACTGTTTCACTAGTGTCTTTATGAGTAACTACATATGTTTTAATCTAGTATATGTGAGTATTGATGTATATAAGTGAGTATATGTGAGAGTGAGAAATGGAAAGAATTCCTGTTTAAATAAGTATGTGTTTCTATAAGTGATAGTTTTAGAGAGTAAGTATGTGTAAGCTTCCTTAGAAGTAATGTGCTAATGTGTGTATAGCTGTATATGCAAATAAATGGATGTTCAATAGTTTATTTGCATGTGTGAGTATGTGTGTGAATAACTTTTGGATGACTGTCAGTGTGTAACAGGATGTATATGTGTATCACTACACATGATGAGTGAGTATATGTATGAGTGACCATATAGAACTGTTGCTGAATGAGTGGAAGTGTATATAGATGGTGGAATTACTGAATTGGTTGTTGTAACTGGTATGGGTATGTCCATTTTTTTGAAAATGTTAGTTTCTATTTTTCAATATGTGTTTCAAGGGTTACATTACACTGAAAGGAGGTCTGTCACTCTGTCACAAGGATGGTATCATCAGTGATGTCATGAGTGATGTCACTGACCATGTCATGAGTGATATAATATGTGATGTCATCAGCAGTGCATTGCAGGCGCACAAGTTATAGTGAGTCCAACTAACTATAACGTGGGAATTTCAATGGTTTTATGTCAGTAAAATGTCCAGCTAACTATAACTGGTGTCAAACCTATGTTTTTTTCAGTGAATTTAATAGGTTTTTTAAATGCTACTTCCTAACTATAACTGGTGTAAAACCTATGTTTTTTTCAGTGAATTTCATAGGTTTTGTAAATGCTAATTCCTAACTATATATAGGGCCTCAAACCTATGTTTTTTTCAGTGAATTTCAAAGTTTTTTTAATAGCAAATTTCTATTGCTATCAAATATAATATTTTTTATAATGAATCCTACATTGTATATTTATGTAATACTATTTTTGATATGTATATTTTTGGGGGTTTTTTTTTGCCTTTGAGCGCTCCCGGTGCGCGTACCGGCGGCGCACGGTAAGCACAGTCTTGCGGCGCGTCCCGGTGCGCGTCCCGGTGGGCGTACCGGTGAGCGTCCCGTTAGCGCTATTGCCGCGAACGAAAACATCATTGTGACGTATCCCGTAGCCGCGTTCGCGTCATACGCTCGGCGTAAGCGCACCCAGAAGCACCCGAGCGCATACGATCGCGCTACGTAAGCGCCCCAGGCGCATAGCGTAAGCGCTTCGGGTCATGTGACCTAAAAATAACTCTTTTTATTGGTTCAGGACAGTTTTTGTTTCCAAATGTTGAAATCCCTGGTCATGTGACCTGAAAATAACACTTTTCATTGGTTCAGGACAGTTTTGTTTTCCTAATGATGAAAGCCCCCACCTTTTTTCCTCATTCTCACTTTGTACTTTGAGTGAGGAAGACCTGTTTTCAGACCTCTTTGTACTCATTTGTACTGAAAAATGGCTACAGTAGCAGCAGCAGCAGGAGCATCTCAGCCACCACCACCACCACCACAAGGATCACCACAACACCACAGTGGTTGAGATGAAGAAGAGGAGGAGAAAGAGGAGGAGGAGGAGGAGGAGGGGAGGCGCTACCTGCCAAAAGATACTACCCCCTACAAGCCAAAGGAGCACATTGTGTGGGAATTTTTTTAAATACCAAGGGGCCTCAAGAAAGTAAATGCGCCAAAGGTTACTTGTCTGATCTGTGGCACTGTACTTTCCAGGGGGAACCCTGCCAAAAAATATTCTGTTGGCAACAACACCATGATTCGCCACATGCAACGCCGGCACCCTAACAACTATAGTGCGGCAGAGGTCAGAGAACTGATCAGAAACCCTCCCCATTCTTCTCCCAGCACCTCCCAAAGTACCCAACCCACTCCATCGGGACCAGAGACAAGGGAGATGGTCCCAAACATCCAAACCCAGTTTGGAAATTTCAAAATTGTTTGCAAATTTTGTGGGCGTACAATTTGCTATGGTGAGCAAAGTGTTAAACTCATCAACCGTGCTGGTGACAACCACAAGTGCCCAAAGAAACCTTAATTTTTTCCTGAATTTTTTTGCTCCAGTTGAGCCGTTTACAATTCCCTGGTTTTTGTTTGTCCCCATAAAAATTCCCCAAAAAATACAAAATTGTTCATAAAAGCCAAATAAAGTACAAAATGTTCAAAAAAACAATAACAAAAATATAAAACAACAAAAAGAATTAAAAAAACAGTTCTTTTTAGAACTACCTCCAATTTATAAAAAATGCTACATTTTAAAAAAAATCTGTCATTCTTTTTTCCCCATGGTACGCTCCCCGGTACGCTCCCCGGTGCGCGTACCGGGCGCTCCCCCCGCGCAAATCGAAAAAAATATATAATTTTGTTTTGCACCGCGGGGCGCTTTTATGGCCCCCACATCAAACCTAGCTGTCAGGGGGGGGGTTTACCCTGCCCCCTTTTGATCATTTCCCCCTTTGTTTTTGCCACCTCTTGTGTCTCGATCCTACCGAGACACAAGATGGCGGCCGCTCCAGATTGTTTGGAATGTTGACAGACACCAAAGAGCCAATCAGTTTTCCGCTCGCAAACTCGCGTAGCGCGCTGGAGCTCGCCCCGGTGTGCGTACCCGGGCACGCTTATAAATATATATATTTTTTTTAACCTAAATTACTCAAAATCCACTGGAGCACATATCTTGAGACATAGCAAAGGCACATCGGGCTACCAGTCCCTACAATTTTGCCACGTTTCGTGAAAATCCATTCAGCCGTTCGGTCTAAAAGTGAGTCCAACCGCCCTATAGAAATTAACATGGGGAAAACACGTTTTGGGACCCCCTTTTATCTCGGCTCCCGAATGACGAATCCCCCTCAAACTTTCAGGGAAGGAGCGGAGCGCAGCGAGGCAAATATCAGGAAATTTTGAGGCAGATTCCTCAACCAGCGCCAAAGTTATTCCCAATAGAATGTTGTGGATTCCCTATGGAAAACCATCCTAACTATAACTACCTACTGGCGACCGCCAGTAGGTAATATATATATATATATATATATATATATATATCAATACCAATAATAAAGCATGTTTACATATACATAAATGCACACATAAGTGCATGTTATGTACCTGAAAATTTTAAAAACGCTAAGTGCATGTATGTACCTGAAAATGTTAAAAACACTAATAAAAGAAAAACTAAAAAGACACCTAATTACAAACAGATTTGCTTAAACTTTACTAAAGACATCACCAAAAACAATAAGTCTCACATTTGCGAGAGATTACGCTATTATATTGTAAATGACAATGCCATTTATTTATCTGTTTTCAAAAACAACACATAAATAAAAAGTTTGTCATTTATAATGCCAATAGCTCTACCTTTTGCAAAGGCGAGACCGTTGCATTGTAAATGCTTGTTCTTTTTATCCAATTAAATGGTGTATGTTTGATAAATATACAGTAAAATCAACTTTTTAAAAGTTATGCTTTCGCTGCCTGTAGTCCCTACAGACAAATTAGCATCAATCTGTTTGCAGCGGACCTGTCAGTGCCACTTTTATAAGATGTAAAATACTGTTCTCAGAGCGGAGGCAATGGCTTTGGCTCGACAGTATGGCTGGGAAAGAATATGACCAAGCTTACCCCAAGCACAGCAGTTTAGAGGTGTCCAGAAACCTTTCTAAATGAAAAGGTTACAGGGGAAGACCTGTACTTTTAAAGTCTAATGATAAGGAAAGGCTGAAAAATAGAGAACTTTTGGGATTTGTGGTCATTACACTGTAGGATGAACACTGAAGCAGTCTGTACTCTGGATGCCAGTGTTTTTCCCATACTGATTGGGTTTTTTGTGGAGGGTGTCCCTGCTCTAATACAAAGTCCATTAGCCAAAGTGTATAGTCTATAGATGGTTTATTTAAGCTTAGTTACAAGATAGATTCCAGGTAAGTAGGTTGATTATAACAGATAGCCCCACCAGGAGCAGCCTCCCTGCTGCTCAGCCTGCACTCTCCAACTGACACTCAGCACATAACCAGGTACCCATGCATTAGATGACAACACCAAGCATTCAACATTCCATTCCTCACCAAGCACATATTCACTCATCCTAGCTAAGCAGTTGGGAGAATGTAGCTAAGGAAAAGGAATGGCAACAGTTAAGTCACAACAGTCACCCGTGCCTCCCCTACCCTCCCCAATCTGCCCACAGGCATTTCACCACCCACAACTGCAGTGATGATTAATTAGGCGCTGCAGTGCAGACAGTGACATGTCTGTTGACATAATTAACATGGCATTAAGTCTGCATACTGACGTTTGATACCAAATACATATTTTAGTGTCCTGGCTTTCGTTTCTGTGGAGGAGGGAACTGTTCCTAGAACCAGCTTAGAGTGGTTTAATAGGAGGGTTCGGTTCATTATTTAAACACAACCTCAGGTGTTCCACAAGCTCTATCAAGGGCATTGCCTACTTAAAATGGTGCACTGTTGGAACGTTTAAAGTGAGGCAAACAAGATGTGCTACTAAATGTGGGACAGTTTTCCCTGGCAACCTTGTGCCCATTGGCAGGGGAGTGTCCAGGAATCACCTCTACTCAAGGCTAGTGAAATGAAGAAAGTAGCACCTCACCTACAGCTCCCCAAAACACATCTGGAACTGGGGAATAAAAGAAAATGAATGGACCTTGTGACGGTGATATGTGTGGAGACATGAAGGACTGAACCTACTTCACCTTGTAACCAGGACTAAGGAGAGGACTCCTAGGGACATTTGGCTGACCTCCTGTGTGGCTACATGAACATAACAAACTGTAAGAGGAATTCTTCCTGGTAGACTAGTTACAACTGGAACTAGACCATGCTTGTGTCCTTTGCTGAAGAGTGTATTGGCTCCAAGTTGTGTGTGTCCCTGTGGTCCCCGCATCCTTAGAATGGGTAAGAGGAACAATTGCAAAAAACCTGACAAGTTGGGACTTTGGCAAATTTAGTAAGTATGGGCGGAAAATCCGTTCCGCTCGCGGATTTTGCGGATTTTCGGTAAATTCGCAATCCGCGAGATTCGCAAATTTCCCGCAAAATCCACAAATCCGCGAGCAGCGGATTTTATGGCTTGCTCGCACTGTTCGCGTGAGTTCGCGGCTTCCCAGTTCAACTTCGCGCCCCGCGAATAAGCGCTAAATTGCAGAAATACAATCTTAGCAAAACTGAAACTACTTACCAGGTTCAAAAGTTCAAGCTCATCATTAGTAGCCATTTCCTGTAGTGCTTCCTGAGGGGCCCCTCCAGAGTTCAGTTGCCTACTTGCAACTATTATGTGACCCTGCTCTGACCCTCAGAATAGTTACACATATGCCACAAAGGTCCTGAATTACAGCTAAGGGAGACAAGCAGGAGCCAGGCTGGAAGTTCAAATCCAGTGACACATTAATCAGCCCCTAATTCATTATTGTCAGTTGGGGCAGGGCAGGTGTTGTAACTAATTTTGCAACAATGAAAGCACTTAGCAAGTGCAAAAGATCACTAATCAGGAAGCACTAAGGAAGCAGGTGCCAGCTAAAAAAATATTCTGTGACACATTAATCAGCCCCAAATTAATTCAGGTCACTTGAGGCAGGGAAGGTGTGCTTTGCTTTGCCACAATAATGTACACTGGACAACCAGAGGGTGCTGTGATGAAACAGAGGGTGGCATGGGTGGGCCAGAAGGTGGCATGAGTAGTCAGAGAGTGGCAGTGGTGACAGAGGGTGGCAGTGATGAAGAAGAGTGTCCCAAACAGGCTGGACACGTAGAAACAACAAGTTTGCAAAACTTACGACCCGACAGGTAAGTTCGCGTTTGCGAAATTGTACAAAACCCTCGCGAACTGGCAGAAACCCGCGCGAACACAAAAAAAAAAATCCGCAAATTTGCGAGAATTCGCGGATTTTTGCGGATTGCGAGTTCGCAAATCCGCAAAATTCGCGAACGCGAGATTCGCAAAATTCACCCATGCTTAAAATTTAGGAAGAGCTGAAGACGGATCACTTTAATGAAAACTGCTACAATAACAATCCACTTTTGCTCCTAGATCCCAGCTATCCCTCGATTCACTTGTTGACTGTATTTTTGCCTTTGTCTCTGTACAACACTATTCTCTCTTTGTAGGTTTGCACTAGACATACACCACATAATACATAAATACATACATACAAACATGCCTGAACCACTTTTAACCTGATGCTATTGTTTGGTTCAGCTGTGCTAAGACATAACAGGATAGCATGGTAAAACAATATATAAAAAAAAACATAGTGGCGATTTTAGGACCTTGGCGAGCGAAACAAAACTGTAAGAGAAGTGATGTATGTTCATTAATTAAATTGTGCACACATAGGTGGCTGCTATGGAAACATAGTAAAGAAAGCTAACCATTATCATAAAAAGGTGATTATAAAAAGCGGCTACTTGTAAATCCGTATGAAAGGGTATTACTCATGTAACCACAAGGTTCCCTTTTGAGACGTCAGTGAGGGTTAGAGAAATGGATAGAGTGTTTTCTATGAATACAAGAGCTTTGGGCTAGGTAATTTAAAAGTCCTTGCTGACACAATGTTATGTATGGAGCAAACCTGAAAGAAGATTCGAAGGAAAGAGGTGTGTTATGATGACACCAGAGCAATACAAGGTTACTTATTGCTCTTGAGGGCTTTTCTTAGTCAGTTCGCCTTTTACTGGTTTCTTGAAGCTTTTGTAATTTTAATGAGCGAAGCTGTTGATGATCTGATGATGACCCCAGAGGCCCACACTATGGGTTCCTCCGATTTTATAGAAATCGCTTACCTGGAGTTGATTTGCTTTGAGATAGGCACCGCACTTTTGCAATCCAGGGTTTCAGCTTTCAGCCATTCCAGGCTGGTTGTCTGTAAGTGCATGCTGCAGGCTCTACAGTAGAGCAGGACCTCTTGTGCCTTGAGACTGAAGAGTGTAGCTAGGAGGGATAGCATCAATTACAAAGCCTTATTTCAGGAATGATTCATGCAGAAATCAAGACAGCTCTCATAATTCCACTTGGGCCGCAGAAGGAGCAAGTGTCTTCTTTTTCCGAAATTAGTACAAAGTGAAAGTTGGATACGGCTTTCTTGACGTTTTTCCAAACTATTATTCATTAATTCATTTTTTATAATTGAAATGTGCTCAGTTTTATAACTGTGGCATATGTATTGCTCTAAACGTGACAGGTGCTTCTTTTTCATAGATAGCACACTCCTAGTTTGACTTATTGCTTTCTAAATAATGACATGTTCATAGCTATTGTATTTTGATAGGCTCATCTCAATAAATGTGTAAAGCACATTGGTGCACAGTGCTATGCAAATGCCATGCAATAAACGACACCCTGGAGAGGGTGTTCAGCGTCTATTTAAAAATATGGGGGTCGGGCTACACATGCTGAAACAATTTTACATTAGAGACTGTTTGTTTTGTAGTATGTAAATAACTACTCCTCTAATACAACTGTACATACTATTATATGCCTTTGTGTATTGGCATCAAAATATACAAAATTGGATTAGAGTGAGAATATTCTTATACAATTAGTACAAATAGAAAGCACTTCACAAAGGCATAGAAGCTTATATAAAAGAGTGCCCCTGTATTGCTTATAACTGTAGTCATAAATACATTTGTGAATAGGTAATGTAGTGTAAGGAGATTCCTAATTATAACATTTTCGAATTTATTATGGCTGAGATACCCGCCACCCCCTCTCAACACGATCCCAAAAGAAGGGAAACCGGAAACAGTTCTTCAAAGTTTTTGGATGTGGGAGGGAGTGACCCTCCCGCGGCCGTATTTATTAAAACAAAAAATTAAACATTAAACATTTCATATTATGTACAATTTCATTATCACATTTGCGATGTTTGGCTAATCTTAACATATTCTCTAATACAGAGGTTCTCCTAGCCGAACTAGCATCCTACAGAAACATTCTCTATAAACACTGAAATTGTACATCCTAACGTTTAAGGGCCAACGGCAAGGTCATAACCGGTGTCAAGATCCCTAACCAGACTTACCCCTCCCACTTGGGAAGGGCGACCGCACAGAGGCTTACCTCAAGTGCAACTACTAACAATTTCCCTTGACTTGTCGGGGGCACTTAAGACTCGACGCCATTTAAAGGTCGTTCGAATACTTGTGTGTGGTATCTAGAAGGTATCGTGGACCTCCCCCCACCCCACACAACTTACCGCATCTGCCGTCGCAGATGACCCTGGCCCCGGGAAATTCCTCAGGAGGGGGCTGTAACCCCTCCTACACAGGAAGGGGCCTTGACCGCCTTTCCTTAACTTCCGGCGACCCGCCCTTAGACGGGACCGCCTCCCCATTGAGGGGCCAATGGCCACCTCCCCCGAGCGCTCCCATCCGTGTTGGGTGACGCCCACTCATAGGGATCTACCAATTAGTGCTCACCGATCATGACCTTACCGCCTACCAAAAAATAAATACGACAATTCGAACTTATGAAAACATTGGTCGCTACGACCGAAAGAGCATGCTCAAAAAGCAAGACTACATCAAGTCCTTTTAATCGAAACAACCTAGATGATATTCACCATACTTTATTATGAAAAACAACAAAACTGATACTTTCACAACCTGCAAACGAAAAAGGAAGAACATACTTAGAAAATCCACTTTATTGCACAACAACCTGCTGTCCTCAGGGGCTGGTGGGTGGGTCAAAATTGGCTCTTTGTTCTGTCCCGAGCTCACGTGTAGCGAGGAGGTGCAGCTTCGGAGCACAAGAACAAGAGGACGTCTTCTGGCCTTGCGTCTCCTTTTATCCGTCTTCAGGGCGGGCGTAAACCCGCCCCTGCCCGTCCCGAGGGCGTGGCTGGCTGCGTCAGTGTCTAGGCCAGCCCACTCTAGGGCGGGAACAGGCGTGCCCCGGCTACGCCGCTTCGGGCATACCAGCCGAGACGCGCCTCCCGCCCAAAAATGGCTTCCCGGGGGGATCGAGGCACTCCGCCATACGTTCGGGGGGACCGAGTGGTCGCCCCTTTCCAGAAACCAAATTATAGTTTGTATAATGCATGTATGTAGCACTTGATGAGAGTCCAAAGAGCATAGGAGTACAGGTAACAGTCTACACCATATGGAATTCTTGGGTAAACACTTTTGAATTGCATTGTGATCTAAGTTGGACCACAACGGTGAGGCTTTTATCCTGACAGTGGTCACTTCAGTTAAGTGAGTAGTATAGAGAAGATTTGGGAACAAGGGGAGTCTCCTTCACATGGGTGGAGGAGCGTCACCCCACTACTTTCTCGCAGTGCGAGAAGCAGAAACATGAAATGGTATTAAGAATGCCATTTTATGCTTCTGCTTCTCGCTCTGTGAGAAAGCAGAATGCAGGGTTTGGTTGGGGGCGGGTGTTACTGCTCCAGGTAGGGGCGGAGTGACATGCCCACTTTTGTTGGTGCTGACAGTTTGGTCTGCCCCACGACTGATCAAACCTGTCACGCACACTCTGAATTTTCTCTATGTAGGCTGCAGCCTACAGAGAGAAAATAGATTCCCCATAGATTCCTGTGCGGTCGGCATCCCCGCATATCCCAACACTGCCATTGCAGCCTTGTGATTGACTTAGGTGAGATAAGGGAGGCTGCCCTCTTCCTGTAAGGCATAGAGAGAGGAGACGCGACACGATGCTAGACTGAAGGTGAAGGTAAGTTTACATTTTTTAATTAACCCACCTCTCCCCGCGCGACATCCTTCCTGTGTGACACCCACAGCGAGTCATTCCGGCCACAAATGGTTGGAGATGAAATGCATTAGCTCTATTTAAGTTTTTGGTTCTGTCTGTATGGAACAATGTCTGTTATGAGCGACAGCTATATGGGAAATGTTTAAGTGCCATGCATGATTAGTGATGGATTGACTTCCAATGTCACAGTTATTGTGTAGCTATAGTTCAACTTATGCAAAAAAAGTCCTTGTTGTTAATTACACATCATCTCAATTTTCAATGGACCCCACAACTTCTATTCTACTGGGGAAGAGTCTAATGTCTACTTATGAACTCTCTCATATGCATGTGTAAAAATAAATGCAGGTCCTATGCTCAAGAGTGCGATATGAATACGAAGTTGCTCACGAAAGCAACAACCAAGGAGCGATTGGCAGGTTCCTGCCAACTTGCTCAATATCTCATCATCCAAAAAAGAAACAAAAACCAAAGCTCATAAGTAAAAAAAGAATATGTGTGTGTACCCTAAAAAAAGATTTAAGTGCACATCTAAACAAATATGTTCCTTATAGATCCCCATCTGAAGAGGAGAAGAGTCTTGCTTATAAACATATTAAAAATGAGATACGGAAAAGCACACTTCACTCATCTTTAATTTGTAGTGCCGTTACTCATAGTAAAAACACCATACCAGGTTTAGACCATTTTAAACGGAACAGCTGACATTTTTCATTGCTACTTTCCTTTTGGCAAATTCATCAGGGCACCCCTTTCTACCTGTGAGATGCAATGGACCAGTAGATTAAAAAAAACAAAAAAAAAAGGGGGCAGCATATAGCAAAGAGCATCCAACGCGTAAAGCCATAAGTGAGCTCATATTAGCAGAGAATGGAATAATATCACCCAGCAAATAGATCCATTTAGTATGTAGTGTAGTTAGCATGTGGCTACCAGGTGGATTCCTCCCAGCATACCACATGCAGAAGCATATGGAGAGGTTTCCACTCAATTGCCCATAAAAATGAATGTGAAGGACATATTTAAATCTTAGTGGTCTATGCTCAGCATTAGGAGATTAAGGGGCAGATGTATCAAGGGAATTTTTAGTAGCAAACGCTGCGATTCGCAAAAAAGCAGCGTTTGCGACAAAAAATCCGCTAAATTGAATATATGAAGAAAAATGTATAACACAATAAAGGAATCGCAAAATTTGCGATTCCTTAATTTTGCGTAAGCGTTTATGGAATCGCAAATTGAGATTCCTTAAATGCTATGCATCAAGCATTTCAATTTAGCGTTTTTCCGTAAAAAATCGCAAATTACCACCAACTTCAAGTTGGTGGTAATATGCGAATTCTTACACTAATGCACTTTTTTGCATTTGTGAAGGTGCCATGTGGCGCACATACATGCCCTTAGGGCATGTATGTGCGCCATATGCTCAAACATGTGAATTTCAGGGGTGCAGCAGGGTGTCCTTAGGACACCCTTGAACCCTTGAAATTATTCTCAATTTAACATTCTCAAATTGCGAATTGCAAATTGAGAATAACTTCCCATTCATTCCTATGGGCCTCCTGGCCCATAGAAATTAATGGGAAATTATTCCTTAATTGCGAATTCGCAATTTGCTATTCGCAATTAAGGAATATTAAGAAATCGATAAAAAATTGCGATTTTTTAGATACATACAATTTTGCAATTCTCAAATAGCGATTCTCAAAAAATCGCTATTTGAGAATCGCAAATAGGTATTTTGATACATCTGCCCCTTAGTCAAAATGTGGTAGGCAAAATACAAAGGTATTTTTTGTGCATATCAAATCATGTCTTGGCATAGTACCCCCATCCATTCTGTATTTATTATCTGGGCCATGGAGCACACTCAATATTTCAGCCAAGAGTATCAAGCCAAACTTTAATGGTTTTCTAAATGCCAACCACTATACACATCCATCAAATGCTAATCACAGCTTTTATGCAAATTGGTTGTTGTAATGGACCATCTTTTTGGGAAGAACAGTATCTACTCATCTATGATGATACATATGCTCAACCTGCCTGACATAGACTACTGATTGTCACTAGTATGGCTACACACACACATTCCTTTTTCCCTTATTGGTGCTAGTTTTCGTTCCTTTTCAGGAAAGTGTAGGTGATGAGAAATTGAGCAAATTGGTGAGAACCTGCCAATCACTCCTTGGTGGTTGAGTACGTGAGGCACTTCCTAATCACATATTTTTTACTTATTTCTCAACGTATGTGAGACAAACCTCTTGAGCATAGGACCTGCATTTATTTTTACATACACATATGGGAGGATTTATAGGTAAACAGTAGACTCTTCCCCACTAGAATAGAGGTTGTGGGGCCCATGAAATATTGGCATGATGTGTAATGAGCAACAAAGGTGTTTTTGTATAAGGTATAGTTTAGTGGAGGATGCCCTTTTTTGCTTATATTTCCTTCTAATGATCGTTTTTGATTATAAATGGCTACATTTTATGCTTGAAGTGGAATGTAGTTGAATGTGGGGGGAGGCAAGCAGCCCACCTCTCATTTCTTAAAAACCACTTTGGCCCTTGGAGGTGGCAGTGGCCATGGGAGGTGGCAGTCTCTGGGCTCCAAGGGTCCGTGAGGACCCCCAGTATCAACAATTAAAAGCCCCCGGGAGGTGGTAGTCCCCGGGGCTGGGGAGGTCCACAAGACCACCCATTACATGTGCCCCAGGCAGGTGCCAGTCCCTGGGGTTGTGGGGGAGGCCATATAACCTCCCCAGCTAAAATCTATTAAATAGCCCCGGGAGGTGGCACTCCCAAGAACTGCAGGCAGGCAGTGCGGGCCCCTGCATGTTTATTGTTTGCTCCAAGGAGGTGGCAGTCTCTGGGCAAGGGTGTGCTGCAAGGGCACCCCGCATATTTTTATAAACATGCCACCAAGATAAGACCCACCCAGGAGGTTTGTCTAAAAGACACACAGGAGCCAGTCCATCTTTTAAAAAAAAACATTCCTGTGGATCAATTTGCGAAATAATGGCAAAATGTAAAAGTACTTTTTTTAACCCCCGGTAGGGTCCCTATGGGACTCCTCTCCCCACTGTATCTGGGGTGCATGGTATTCCTACCCATCCCCCTTTTCTTAATTTTTTACTTTTTTGTGGGACACATCTTGGTTGAAGTGTTGGCAGATAATCAAATTTCAGTAGGATCAGCAAGACTACTGCAAGGACTTGCATCACCACATATCTATATTTTTTTTACTTAAATATTTCTTAAACTACTGAAAGAACTTACACCGAATCATAAAGAGTGCCCTTTCTGGACCAGCATCTAGCTTGATACCAAATATGGGGTAATTTTGTTCAGCGGTTTGAACTGTTGTCCTATTCAAAATATGAAAAATCCCCATGGACAAAACATGGGGAAAATGTGTTTTGGGGCCCCTCTTTTTTGCCGGATCCTGCTTGACGGATCATCCCGAAACTTTCAACACAGCAGCCAAACCAAACCAAAATGGGGAAGTTTTATATAGGTCATAAGATAAATAACATAATAGTATTTGACTACATACTCATGGATCTCTATTTATTACAACCACTCATGTCAAAACATATGATTACACAGCAAGTATGTGTCAATGTTAACTATTTGATTTACTTATTACTCAAAACATTATTATTCCATAAATCTAAATAGTTCAATAGTAAAAGCACATGATAATAATTAATGACAAAACTAATAAAAATGAATATGGGTATTTAAATAGCTATGTCATACTTACTAGAGGATTACGAATTAATAAATAAATATATTTAAATATCCATAAAAAATAAGAAATATTATATATACATACATAAATCTGTAACCTTATCACTATATCCATATATAAGTAGATGAATACATTGATAACATCTAAGAGGATGCTAATGGGTTTACTTTCATATTCAAACATATATCTGTCACTATGTATACATATGATGATAGTAAATGTATTCAGTGCTTTACTACTGAAATATTTGGAAAAACAATGATTACATATATTACCTACTGGCGATTGCCAGTAGGTAGTTAGAGTTAGGACCAAAGGTTCCATAGGAAAGGTGTTTTTTTGTTTTGCCAATAACTCTGGTGCCGCTAGAAGAAACTTCAAACAGTTTTCAAAACTCCTCCCCTTTTTGGTTCAGCTGCCATGTTGAAAGTTGCAGGGTGATCCATCAAGCAGGGATGAGAAAAAAGGCGGCTCTCAAAACGCATTTCCCCTATGTTGTCTATGGACATTTTCCATTTTTTGAACATGACTACAGACCTAACCGCTGAGGGGAATTGCACAAAATGTTGTAGAAATCTAGATGTGGGTCAGGAAGGCATGCTTTTTCTTTTTAATTTGCTCTAAATCTGTTCAGTAGTTTTAGAGAGATTTATGTTTAAAAAATATAGATATCTGATAGCCCAAAAACCTACTGAAATGCTACTGAAATTTGAATGACTGCCTACACTTTAACCAGGATGTGTTGGCAGCCATCGTGTGACCAATATACATGATAGCACCCCATTAAAATGCATTTTAGTGAACAGCACATTTTAAGGGTCACAAAAAGGAGAAAGTATAACAGTGATTAGAGATTTTAGTTACAAATATGATAAGAGTGATAAGAGATTTTAGTTACAAATATGTCATTTGTTGATGGTACCATACTAATTTAAGGAATAGCGGCGTGTTCTAAGGTGATTTTAAATTTTAGGGAAGCATTCTGCTGATATTTTATAACTCATGTTTGAGAGAAAACTGTTTTATTATGGTTTTTCCATAGTGTTTAAAGAAGGTGCTCCAGAAGCTAAAATGCAAAGCATATTTTCTGTAAATTCACACTATCTTTTTCAGCCATATGAAAATGAAGTCTGACACTCTCAGTAAATCATGTACTTCCAACAGGAGAAGCCTGTCAGTTGATTGCCTTGCACCTACTGCAGCCTCTCAGAGTGTTCTAAAGAACAACTAAAGCCCAAACGGTGTTACTTATGACAAAACTATGGCACATTTGAAGCCATGTTGATTGAATCAGACTGGTAGAACTTAAGATCTTAATTTTAATAAAGAACAAAATGAGGGGGTTCAGTTTGTCGTAGAAATGATGGTTCGTTTTGTAGAAAGAAAAATTAGGACACATTTTAAGTGAATTTTCAAATATCTTCTTCTTCTATTTCATTAAAACATTCTGACATGCATACTGAAACATGCACTTTCAAAACCAGTTGCAGATTGCCAGTTAACTCCCTGGTGATCAACAGCTTTACTAGAGTGATCTAATGAGGAACTAGAGTGCTAACATTCAGAATGTATGCCAAAGGTATGGCACATCTGAACGCCATCTTGATAAAATGGATGTATAAAATGGAAATCATTTTCTACTGACAATGTGTAGCAATGAAAAGTACACCAGTAGATCCTTGTAGTTAGGTTCTTTAGTAAAACCCCCAGCACAGAGGAATAAGTCATACAGCTATCAAGACACAGAACTTCTCTAATAACAGCTCTCTAAGAATGCATATACACTTATAAACAATTCTGGAACATACTCAATGTTCCACACAATACACAGATCTTAAAGTGATATACTTACACAGATCTTAAAGTGATATACTACACAATCCCCCTTCTTAAAAAAACCAAAAAAAAACAAAACAAAACACAAAAATAATAATATTAAGTACAATCAAACAACTCCAAACCTTTAGGTTTTTTAACAATTCTTCCACTTGAAGTTTTGATGACAGATTCATTAGGCACAAAGTTAGGTACATCCGATGACACTTGTGAACCTTCCTTAACCTGAGAACTATCCCCAGATATAGGAAAACACTCATGAATGTCAACACCAGAAGGTGAATTATCACAAGAGATATCACCATCCTGAGACTCATCCACCATAATGTCCTACCACCAACATGACGAATTTTTGCACATCTCTTTATCTTTGTTACTTTGAACATCACCACAGGATACAGGTGCAAGACGACTAAAATGCCATACCTCACCATTTTGTAATAAGGCAGTATTGTTCATAACTTTAACAACCATTCTGGGTTCACTGTACTTACTCTCACCTTTTGTGGTCTTCCTGGCACTCTTAACTCGAACCCATTGACCTTTGCATAAACTGGCCTCTTTAGATCCATGTTTGGAATCATAATAGATTGTATTCTTTGTCTGTGAATCCATAATGCTCTTTCTAACTTTAGTTAAATCACAATTAGTCATGCCACTTTTATCCATCCAATCTGAGAATGTGGAATTCTATCTCTCAATAATGAAAAGGCACTTTGATTTGTTGACCCATGAATGGTACTCCTATAAGCCCACAGCAATTTCTTCAATTCAACATCCCATGATAAGTTACCCTTATTTTCCAACTGCAATACTCCTTTAATACTACTGTTGGCTCTTTCCACAGTACCGTTCCCGCTAGGATGGTAAAGAGCAGTAATCCTTTGTTGTATACCTGAAGCTAATAAATAGTTTTTTATCTCCATTGATTTAAATTGCACACCATTGTCTGATAAAATATACTTAGGAAAGCCTTCCCTTAAGAAAATCTCATCTAGAAAAGTAATGACAGTTTTAGTATTAATCACATTTGTCAGGTTCTTCGATTTCTGACTTCGTCCTGTATTCAGCCACCATTTTGTATCTCGTCGCCATTTTGTGTTGCCCTCACTCAGGTAGCACGGCGAACGAAGTGTTTTTGTTTTTCACAGCTGCTGCGTGTCCTTTCTATTAAAGAGTAACTCCTTTACCCTTGTTTACGAAACCGATGCCAGGGTCTGGCTGAGTTCATTAATCCATGTTTGGGTTGATTGATCACCGTCTCGACTGACTATTTGCCTTTTCCTATTCTCTCCTCACATTATCTTATCCGACTGGCCTTCACTATTCTCTCCTTGTATTCTCCTGTTACACAACTATCCTTGGAGGCACACAAATACGTCCTGCCACCTGCAAATTAGATTGTTGGTACTAGTATTGATTAATTTGTTGGGAGGGATAACACACAGGGTCTGAGAGAGGGGCGTATTTGAGATACCTGATAGCTTGTTTTCCAACTTTTCTTATTGGTTCGTTTTCTGTGTATAAGGAGTAAACTTTGTGAATGTGTTTCCTAGAAAAGATTGTGCGCCACGGATTGAAGTGGCAGTCTCCTCAGAACCCACCTTGTGTGTAACTTCTGGGATAACTGTGCTTGGATGCAGCTAATAAACCTGGTTTTCCACGCTCAACAGAGTGTCTCATGTCTCTGTTCGACAAGGCAGGTGAACTCGGGGATTTAAGGCGTGCCCTGAGCCGCCAGGCCCATAGGGCCCGGTTTTCCATTTACTACACTGATCTCTAACCATCTTGAAAATGTGTCAATTAAGACTAGGATGTACTTCTGAACTCCATCTTGCCAAGTGACAGGACCCATAAAATCAATAGCTACAACCTCCCAAGGAAATTTAGGACAATCAGGAGGAGCTAATGGTGGATTAAAAGTTTTAAAGGTTTTATCAGAGACTTCACACTGTACACATGATCTCACACATCTTTCAACCTCTACATCCATCTTAGGCCACCAATAAAGTTCTTTAATACGAAGTTTTGTGCGAGTAATCCCTGAATGTCCTTCATGACAAAGATCAATGATTTTTTTTCTTAAGTCCTTAGGTGGAATGATTCTATCACCTCGTACAGCTAATATATTGGACATACTAAGTTCATCTCGAACTTCCCAAAAACATCTTAAATCATCATTGATGATTTTCTTGTCCATGCCATTCCAACCTTTGACAATCAATTGTATCAAAACAAGTAAAACTTGGTCATTGTTTTCCGCTTCGAGCCATTCTTCTGGCGTAAAACTACCTTGAGTTTTATTGAAAGTAATATGTGCAATAGAACAATCATTCCACTGATTTTTATCTAACTCAATTAGCGGTAATGACATACAGCTTAAAAAATCAGCAGTGAAGTTTCTTGTGCCTGGCACGTATTGTACCTCATACATAAAGTCTTGCAGCCTCATGGACAACCTTGCTATCCTTGCTGTGGCATTGGTAAGACCATCCGTTGTAAGTAACTTTGTTAGTGGTTTATGGTCACAGCGAACAATAAACTTCCTTCCCCACAAAAACTTCCTGAAATGCTCTAAAGCCCTCACCACAGCAAGGGTCTCCCTTTCAACAACTGAATAACGTTCTTCTGTGGGAGAAAGGGACCGAGAAGCAAACGCTATGATGACCTCTTTGTTGTTCTCATTGATTTGGGTAAGGACACTACCCAACCCCTTGCTACTGGCATCAGTTGTGACTATAGTATCAGCATTATGATCAAAACATTGCAAACTAGGAGCCTGTGAAATCGCCTTTTTAATTTCATCAAACGATCTCTGGCACAGTTCACACCAATTAAATTGTACCTTGTTCTTAAGTAGAGACCTCATAATATGTTTTTTTTCTGAAAATCTATCTACAAAATTTGCCTAAAACTCAGCAGATTTAGATTTAGGTGCAGGAGCATCTCTAATTGCACTCACCAAACTAGACTTTGGCCTTATACCAGATGAGCTAACTTCATGCCCCAGGTAAGTAACACTCTTCTCCGCAAACTTACACTTGGAAGGTTCTGCTGTAACTCCCTTATTATGCAAAATACCCATTACCTTCCTCAAACGCTCATCATGTATCTTCTTGTTTAGGCCCATAATAAGGATGTCGTCCTGAAAAAATACTACTCCTTGCATATCACCAAATAACTCATGCATAAGCCTTTGAAAAACGGCCACAGCGGACGCTAACCCAAACGGCATGCGGCAAAATTGAAAACACCCAAAAGGAGTGCAAAAGGAAGTAAGGTGTTTACTCATAGGCTGCAAGGAAATTTGATGATACGCACAAGAAAAATCAATAGTTGAAAACCATTTAGCCCCTTTGGTCAAGGTAAGCATCTCATAGATCCTAGGAAGAGGAAAGCGATCAACAATTATATTATCATTCAAATACCTTAAATCTATGCACATGCAGATTTTGCCATTTGGGTGTCTGGCGATAACGATCAGAGAAATCCAATCAGACGCCTCTACAGGTTCAATTATTCCAGCATCTAACAATTTATCAATCTCTCTCTTTACTTCATCATGAACGATGAGTGGAATGTGAAGAACCTTATGTACCTTTGGAATAGCGCTAGGTTTGAGTCTAATTTTGTGTGAAAAGCCTTGGAGATTCCCAATACTTCCATTGAAGACTTCTGGAAATTCTTTCAAAACCCAATTCTTTGTGCTTTCAGATTCACACATGACTAACACCTGTTCTGGGCTATTAGGATTAAGAATTATGTCATGTGAGCGTTGATCCTTCCAACCCAAATAAGGTGGTCCATCTTTAGCTACATACAGTTTACATACAGCTCGTCTACCTTTAAATTCAAACATTAAGGATCTAAATCCTAACATTTCATTTTTTTTGTCCAGTGAAACTAGCAGGAATTACATCTGTAGGTTGAAGTTGCGGCTCAATTTCCCTTGTAAATTTCTTATCCCAAGTAGATTTGGGTATTATAGTAAACGGAGATCCAGAATCCGCTGCCACTTTTAGATCTATACCACCAAAGGAGACTATACATAAAGGTTTGTTGCTATCATCACCAGTAATATTTACAACTACATGTCTCGCTTTGTTGCTTGAAGGATCGAACTCCTCATCACGATAATCCTCATCATTATCTGATAAGTCAGAGTCATCATTAGTTACACAAGTTACTCTTGTGTACTTTTGAAATTTTCTTCTACATTGTTTAGTGAAATGACTAATTAAGCCACAAACCGCACACTTTGTAGACTTAGCAGGGCATTTATCAAACCTGGCAGTATGTGATGTGCTACCACATCTGTAACAAGCGAAAAATTGAGTAGAGTTATCTTCTTTCTTGAAACTAGGATTTTGGTGTGGTTTCCAATTTTGATAATTTTGATATTGTTTGGACTGTCTCACATTTGTATTCTTGTCTCTCCTTGTGTCATTGATCTTATTAACAGTTACTGGCTCATTGGAAGAAGAGGCTGCTTTGGCACATCTATCTGAAAGTTCTGCTTTTTTAACTAATGTGATAATGTCTTTGAGACATGCATCCCCTTCTATCCACAACTTGTCTTGGACATTCTTATTCTTACTACACATCACAACTTGATCCCTAATCATATCATCATGCAGGGGTCGAAACTTGCACTTGAGGGCCAAATTCTTTAGAACAGAGATATAATCCTCAATGGTCTCATTTGTATTTTGTTTAGGCTTATAGAGGGCGCGTCTACAAATTGGGGAATAATGTCATCAAGATCAGCTATAGCACACTTAAATACATCTAGATCTCCACTTCTTTCAATCTTTTGCATCTGTAAATACACTCTGAGACCTTCAGGTCCTAAACAATGCATTAAAAGTCTTTTTTTCTTTCTGGAGACATAATACTGCCATTATCCTCTAGAATGGCAATATAATTCAAAAAATATTCTTTCCAATCCAACCCTTTGATATTAGGTTCACCTGGATTAACTAAAAATTCTTTTGGATCACTCAAGGTAATACTCATGTTACTCTGTGAAGAAGAAGCTGTCATAATACTTGTGGAAGCTGTTCTTGACGCTCCATCCATTTCTTTTTTTTTAACACAAGAACAAATGCATTCTAAAAACTTGTAATCTTACTGTATAAGAACGATAAAGTCTGGGAAAGCACAGGTTAATTCCTTAAAACTGCTGTTGTTATCGTGTGTAAGAACGGTAAATTATACGTTTTTAAAAGTACAGGTTAACTGCTCGATTTCCTGTTGTTCGCGCTGAATGAAGAAGAAGAAAAAAAAGTGATAAAAATGGCCGACACGTTGTGTGCCCCTTGCGTGACCTGTGACGTCAATCAGTTGAATATCTGGTGAAGACAACAACGCGCGCTGGTTGTTACACACGCGCCGGTTGTTTGAAGGGAAACACTCTGTAACGATGGCAGTAAGCTAGCGCTCCACGCTTCTGATTCACAGGCTGCTCCCCGCCCAGATTTTGAAGGTAAACAACGCGCTTCCACGATGCTGGCTAACACTTGAGATCACGGAAACTTAGAAATAAACACAGCTGGATTGCATTTGTCATCCGCATTAAATTTTAAGATAAAGAAGATTGCTAAAAGGCTGGTCGCTCATTAATTTTGACTGCTTTTAAACGAAGTAATATTGAAATACATAGCAGTATTAAAAGTCAGAATAAAGAACAACTCACTGATAGAAGGATGTCAGGAGTATTTTTCTTCCATGTAGAGTTGAATAAGCCAGTGCAATTTCTTGAATTTTCCCAGTAGTTCGTTCTTTTGTTGAAAATACAAAGTTCATTTAAGTTCCTTATGAAGCTTGCACTGAGGGTTCCTGGTCTGTGTCGCCAAATCAGTGTAGCAATGAAAAGTACACCTGTAGATTCTTTTAGTTAGGTTCTTTATTTAAAAACCCAGCAGAGAGGAATAAGTCATACAGCTATCAAGACACAGAGCTTCTCTAATAACAGCTCTCTAAGAATGCATATACACATATAAACAATTCTGAAACATACTCAATGTTCTTAAAGTGATATACTTACACAGATCTTAAAGTGATATACTACACAAAAAAAGAGCCAAACTCCAGCACAAATGTCACCCAACTATAGCCCAATGTCCGAAGTGTGCAAAAAACATATTTTTTGGGGGGTTGGGGTTGCAGTATTATATAGCGCAGACTTGACCTGAAGGTATTGGAGTGTATTACATGAGCATCATTACTTAAGGACACATTAATTTTGTTTTTAGGCAAGGCAAGATTGAGTGATTTGCACAGAATAGAAGGCTGTGGAGTTGATAGTGTAACTCGAACCTGGTTCCCCAGTTGCGAAGTCTGCATCTCTGGCCGTAACGTCACATCCTCTCACTTTAGTGTAACAAATTATCAAGTTATCAACTATATAAAAATAAACATAAAGACAGAAAATTATTTAAAGGTGCTTTGTCGCTATTTTAGAACTCTGAAAATATGTCCTTATTTTAGTTGTTTATAGCACTAACTATAATTTCTCTGGGAACAAGAACCTCTCATGGAGGATGGTGCTGAGGCAATAAGTTGACCATGCTGGGCAGGCAGGAGGGGCAGTGACAGCACAACCGACCATACAGGGCAGAGGAATGGGAGGATGGGCAGCAAGCCAACCATGCAGTACAAGCAAAATAGGTTGTGGCAACTTGAAAGACCATTGAGGGTAGAAGGACGAGGCAGTGATATTACAACCATTGATCAGGCATGAGAATTCCGGTGTTCTTAAGGCCAAAAGGGCTTTATTTTATCTGACTCCTGCCTAAAAATTCCTCTTTTTCAATGTGAGTCAATGGGGAAAATCAATTCCCCAGGTATTCGTTTTCAAAATCTACCTCTTACAAAGTTCAAAATGTTGGCAAATGAGCTACATTGGATCACAGAGGAAAGGGGTATGGATTTGTACTCGGATTAGAGAGGACAGGAGGAAAATGGGCAGGGACACCAAACTGAGCTTAAAGAGCTTGCATCAGAGGTTCTAGCAGCACAATAGACCACACAGGGCAAGTGGGATGGCAGTGAAGCACAACCAACCATGGAAAGCAATAGAAGGGGACTGGGCCATGCACATTGATAACAGAGAGCAGAGGGGAAAGAGACAAGGGCAGCAAGCTGATGATACCGGGCAGACAGGAGGGACAGTTTCAGCATAAGGGGCCATGAAGAGCAGAAAGGGGGGGTTAGGGGTATGATAAAGGGCAAGACCAGGGAGGAGGGAGGGGGTAGGGTCTGCACATAGAAAGCGAGGTCATGGGGGAAGGGCAAGAGCAGCAATCTGACCATGGAGGGCATGAGGGATCTGCACTGGAAGCCCAACACACCATGGAGGACGATCATAAGACTATAATGGCATATACAGAGATATTGGAGGAAAGGTGGGGGGTCAGGGGAAGCAAACTGACTATATAGGGCAAGTGGGAGGGGATGTGGCAGGAAAGAAGATCATGCATGGCAAGCAGGAGGGTAAGTGGCAGAACAGCGGCCCTGGTGGGAAAGAGAGAGGGGACAGGGGCATGCACAAAGGACCATGAAAAACAGAAGGGAGAGGTAGGGTCTGGACAAACACAAAAGAGGGCAGAGGAATGAGACTTCACAACAGACCATGCAGGGCAGCCAGGAGCATGGAGGGCAGAAGGGAGTGGCAGCAAAATGGACCGTAGAGGACAGGGAAGAGGGGATGGGGCATGGAACATGTATAGGGGTATTTGTAAGGACTAAACTAAACATTACCTATTACGCACCACAGGCACCCATATGGGACTCACCAGGCCTCCCAGCCTGCCTTAATGATCAACTGTCACTACCTTTGAAACAGGCAGGGCTGCAGAGGTGGGGAGATCTGCAGGGAGATGGCCAACTCTTAAGCTGGGAAGCATTGTCCAATCTAACTAGGGGGGCCCTGACGCGGTTTAAATACTACCAATTGTCAGGCTGGTGGTCAACGAGATCTGGGACACCTAATGATAATAACCCCCCTAACCATAAATTTGATGCGGTAGCTAGAAGGGGTAAGTGGAAAAGCCAAATATCTTTTTGGTATTCGGCAATGTTAGAAGGGGAGGATGTGACGGAGGTTGAAATCAGTAAATTATGGTGTAACGCCCTCACCCCGACTAATGGGCCTCTTTTGGATTCTTGGCGCGACTCCTTCAGGGTGTTGAATGCCGTAATTAAGCCGGCTGCGTTGAAAAGGAATCACCTATACACTATGTATAGGGTCTATATAACTCCGAAGAAATTGGCAAAATTCTCAAATATGGACTACAATTGCCCAAGGTGTGGCCTCTTGAAGGCTGACGATGTTCATATGTTTATGGATTGTCCTGATTTAGCGGAATATTGGGGGAAGATAAAGGAATTTCTGGAAGAAGTCCTCTTAATGCCTATAGCACTCCCAAGGTTCACAGTCATGTTTGGGCTTGTGATGAACTATCAAGTTAATGACTTTTCCACCAAATTTGTATTTTTTATCATCCTCTTAGCAAGGCGCGAGATTTGCAGGGCATGGAAAGATCCAACTCCCCCAACCTTTGCTAATTGCCTGAGGCAGATTATGTTAACTTGTAAATCAGATGTGGCATGCGATCCCAGAAGCTTGACGAATGTGTGGGCAGCCTTGGTGGCATGGCAAGCTCGATGATTGGTTTTCCAATGATTTGTCTGGAGCCCTGCTGGTTCCCCGTACTCCTAAGTAGCAAAGGGCGCACACGGATCGGTGAAAGAAAAGGAGTTTGGAGGGGAAGGTAGTGGCTACTTGAGGGTGCGGGCAAACCAACTTGCATCAGGCCAAAACCAACGAGGGTCAGTGCAGAACGGCCAGCAGTGCATGGAGGAGCCAGTGTCCCATCAAGAGTTCCATCTGTGATATATGAGGATTACCAAAAAAAAAAAAAAAAAAAAAAAAAAGGAACATGTATAGGGAGTGTGGAGGTGACAGGGGCCGCCATCTGACCATGCTAGGCAGATGGAAGGGGCAGTGGCAGCTCAATAGAATACTCAGAGTAGTTAGGAGTGTGGCAGGCAGAAAGAAGTGTGATAGGCAGAAAGGAGGGAGTGGGGCGTGCACACAGACATCGGAGGGCAAGTGGAAGGAGAGTAGGGGCAGCATGCTAAGCACAGGGGGCAATGATGAAACAGAATTGGGCAATGGATGACAGGAGCTGAGATGCCCCCCGGTTATTCGTGCGCTATACAAGCAAGAATAACATAACATAACATAACAGGAGGAATAGGCAGCGACATCAAGCTTAATGGAGGACAAAGGCAGCACATCAGACCATGCAGGGCTGGAGGAAGGGGGCTCGTGCATGGCCTTGGACAACAGAGGGTAGGGATGAGGTGGATGGGTTAGCAAGCTAATTGTTGAGGGCAGGCAGTAAGGGCAGTGGCAGAACAATAACCACAAGTGGCTGTAACGAGGAAGCAAGGTCATGGACTTCGACACTAAATTGAAAGGAGGAGGGGGGCAGGAGCAGCAAATTTGGGTGGGGGCAGCACAATGCCAAACCAGACTCTGTGTTTAAGCCCCAGCTGTACATTGCGATGGACATCTTACTCAATGTTAAAAAAAAACTTAGAGATTTACTGAAAAAATCCAAGGGTACAGGGTCATTATACTTAGGAAGTAGAAGTTTAAAAAACCTAACTGAAAACACCAAAGGTTAAAGGAATTTTATAGTTAGTCTCAGACTTCACTCGTACAAAACCAGTGAAATTCAGCAGTTATAGTTACCTGCGCTAACTAAAATGTATGTGTTGTGACTTAACTGTTGCCTCTCCATTTCCTTATCTACTTCTTCCCTACTGCTCAGCCAGGATGAGTGCTGGAGTACTTGGTGTTGAGTGGAATGCTGGATGCATGGTGATGTCATAGAGGACATGGGTGCCTCGTGATGTGGTGAGTTTATTAAGTTCTGTTACAGATAATAAAGATGATAAGTAATATGGTAGATAGCCCCACCAGGAGCAGCCTTTCTGCTGCTCAGCCTGCACATTCCAACTGACACTCACCACATCACCAGGAATCCATGCACTCTATAACATCACCATGCATCCAGCATTCGAATCAACAGCAGGCACTCCAGCACTCATCCTGGCTGAGCAGCAGGGAAGAAGAAGTTAAGGAAATGAGAGGCAACAGTTAAATCACAACATTATGCTCCCACAATGCACTGCTCTTAAACTCACATATTAGATCACTCATGATATGGTCAGTGACATTACTCATGTCATCACTGATGGCATCTCAAATTACATCACTGATGACATCATCTAGTGATTGTTAGTGTTTTTTAAAAGTTTGAATTTTAAACATATATACTAAGGTACTACAAATGTACCTCCTACACCCAGATATATAAATGTGGCTTCTTATATTATCTCAAAAAATTCCATTGCCACCCAAAAACTCATAATTACTCTAAACTGTAAAATAAATCCCTTACCACCCAAATACCTACACCCTCCTGAAACCCCAAAAAGCAGGCTTTCTGTGATTTGGTGTAAATCCGTTCTGCAGTTGCTGAGATATTTAGGGTAAAAATATATTGATATCTGTCACCCCAAAAACCTACTGAAATGCTACTGAAATTTGATTGGCTGCCAACACTTCAACAAGGAAGTGTTGGCAGCCATCTTAGGGCTCGGTTGAACCAAGACCCAAACAAAATATAAAAAAAGAGAAAAAGGGGCAGGGTAGAAACACCCTGACCCCCTATGCCTCTCGGAGTGGTCCCACTGGGACACCTAGGGCCAATAATAGTTTTTTTTTACTTTTCAGCATGATCAGCAGAACCAGACTTTTTTAAAATCGAAATGAAGCATGGGCTCCTGTGCTTTGTTCGATATCAGCCCCAGGTGGGCCAGGTCATAGGATCATTTGTTTTTATAATGAAGGGGGTGCACTGGCCCTCCCTCCTGGGATTCAATATTGCCCCAGGGACCACCGCCACCCTGTGTCTTCTTTCAAGAAAAGATTTAAGCTGTACGGGTCTCCACTGATGTCCCGGAGACTACCGTCTCCCTGTGGCTAATAGTTGTATAAATGGGGGGCTCCTAGACCCCCCTAAGCCACTGGGACTGCTACCCCCCTGGTGCTTCGTCTATAAACAAAGTGGTGGGCCACTCAGATCCCCTCTCATACCTGCGGACTACCACCTACCCAGGACTTTCAGTTTACATAATACGGGGGCTGCATGGACCCCCAAACCCCAGAGACCACCACCTCCCTGAGGCTTCCTCTATAAACAAAGCAAGGGGACGGGTGGACACCCCCACAGCCCTGGGGGTTGCCATCTCCCCTGGGGCCTTCAATGTACATACTGCAGGGGAGGACAAAGACACCCCACAGCCCCAGGGACTGCCACCTCATCAGGACTAAATCACACAATGGAGGGACATGACCTCAGAAGACCTCTAAGCAACCATGCTTTCTGGGACTTAATAGAGGTCATAGGATGTGTTGTTGGCCCCCAAGGATGTCCTTGTGGGCCAGCTACTCCTCCTGTTACCTTCAGTAAGTCCCACAATGTGAGATTAATGAGAATTCATTGTGGCCGGCCTCCTTTCTCTACTACTCTGCAAACATGCCTCCTGGCACACTACTAGGGTAGGCAGGAAGTCCCCTTGGCTGCTGAGGGTCCTTGGGGGCAAATAACCCCTACGGTTATCTCAAGTAATTCACACACATCAGGATAGCTAGGAGGTTTTCAGAGGCCACGCCCCTTTCTCCTCCACTCTGCAAACGGGTCTCCTGGTGCACTACTTATTGGAGAATGAAGTACTGTGGTATGCTGAGGTACAGTGTGGGCCAAGAAGCCCTCCTGGTACTTTCTGTAAGTCCTACACAGCGGGATTCCTGCAAATTGAACAGAGACCCACCACATATCTTAACTACTCTGCAAACGCCATTACTTCTAAAAAAAAAATAGAAATTTACTGAGAAACAAAAGGTTACAGGGACATTATAGTTATGAATTAGTACTTAAAAACCTTGAAAATTCACAAAGAAACCAAAGGTTACATGGGCAGTATAGTTAGGAAATGGAATACAAAAACGCAGAAATTCACAGAAAAAAACAAAGGTTATAGGGATTAATACATTAGTAACTCCGGGGAGTTGGTGTTTTGCTAGTCTGCAGGGAAGGCCATACGGGCCTCCCCGCATTCATTTTAATCAATAGCACCGGCGAGGCAGCGATTCCCGGGGCGCAGGAGGTGCAGCATGGGCATCCCCACATTACTATAAAAACTGCCCTTGGGACCTGGCCAGGCTAATTATTAATGAAGCACAGGAGACCATGCATTGTTTTTTTAACTTTCAGTGAGAGTCACGGATCTAGCATTACTCCTGCCGAAAATGTGAAAAAAAGTTTTTGGGTGCCCGAGTGGGGGTGTCTATGTGGAACCCCCCCCCTCTCAAGAGGCCTAGGGGGTCAGGGAGTTTCTACCCTGCCCCCTTTTCTTTTTTTAAATCTTTTTTTGTGACTCAGGATGGCTTCCAAGTACTTCCTGGTTTGAAGTGTTAGCCACCAATTAGATCTCAGCAGGAGATCTGGAGGGGTCACAGATCCACTGTGCCCCTATATATACAATTGGGACTTTCTTTAAATGACACCAAAACTACTGAATGGATTTACAACAAAAAAAGGCACATCCCTGCATAAACATCTACCTTAGTGGCAAATTTGGAGTCATTCTGCCAGATTCATGTAGGAATCGCAAATTAAAATGCGATTCCTACACATTCCTTATTTGCGATTAGCAAATTGCTAATCGCAAATAAGGAATAACTCCCCATTCATTCCTATGGGCTGGCCCATAGGAATGAATGGGGAGTTATTCCTTATTTGCGATTAGCAATTTGCTAATCGCAAATAAGGATGCGATTTCAAGGGTGCTAGGGGTGTCCAAAGGACACCCTGTAGCACCCCTGAAATGTAATCTACATTGGTGTTGTGCACACACATGTCCAAAGGACATGTGTTTGTGCAACATGCAACTTAGAAAAATGCATTTAAAAGCATTTATCTAAGTTTTCGCTATTTACCACGAGGTTTGACCTCGCGGTAAATAGCGGCCCGAAATTGTGAATTCGCAATTTGTAATTGGTTAATGAATTGCATTTAAGGAATCTCAAATAGAGATTCCTTAAATGTAATTCCTCGCAATTTAGCGAAATCGCATTTACCGATTTTTGCATTTGGGATGATGAATCCCAAATGCAAAAATTGCGCTCGCACAGGGCCAGATTCTCAGAATCTGGCCCTTTGCGAGCGCAATTAAGCTTCATGAATATGGCTGATTGTGTTCAGCAGTATGGGCTGGAGCTGTGGCTAAATGTCCAATCGGAATTAACATGGGGAAAACAAGCTTTTAAGCACCCCCTGGTTTCTGGCCCCTGCTTGACAGATCACCCCACAACCTTCAAGACAGCAGCTGAAGTGGCCCTCATATCAGTTTTGAAATTTTCATGAAGATTTGGCAAACAGCACCAAAGTTATTGGTGAATGGATAAACAATCTTCCTATGGAAACTAGGCTGTAACTGTAACTACTTACTTGCAGCAGCCAGTAGGTAATATATATAGAACTATAACTATTACTTATGAATGTCTGTAGTTTTTAGAGTTTAAAACGTTATGTTGTTACTGAACATTTTCCCATATTATTTAACTATAACAATACTTTAACCTTTGTTTTTTTCAGTGAATATATATATGTGCTAGAGACAAGAGCTTCACTGCAAGGTTATGTGACCTCTATGAACTGCATTATACTCATGCACTTTATTTCGGCAATATGTGATTTATGGTGTATACATTCTGTGTTATATATATTTTTTCACACACCATTAAGTGAGGAATTGAATGTATTTAATGGAAGGGGTGTTTTCATTGCACTTTAGCATTGTAGTATTTTGTCAGCTTCTAGCCTCTTTCAGTATTTAATGGCATTTTCAACATGGCGCCCCTTAGATTGATAAAGGCAGGGTCCTGCCGAAACGCTTTTCTCATCTGTGCGAAGCTGCGGTAACCCATGGCATAAAAGATTTGATTCAGATTTTACCTACCTCAAGTGCGTACCCTTCTTCTTGTTCTCGACATGAAGTTGGATGGATGGAATATTGTTGCATCGTTGCGATGACGCTGCTAGCGAGCAACACCAGTTGTTTTGAGCCTCTGTGTTTTCACCTTGAAAAAGGAGTTGTAGGCTGGAGGCCATACCAGAGGCCCCCCTGAGTGCACCAAAGGAAGAGTAATATGGTGGCGTGATTTGTGGAGGAGGAGGTGTCATCGGTGCGGGGATATGCCTGGATTTTCAGCGCGGTATGAGCACCCTTCTGAGTGGATCAACGACCCCCAATCAGTAGTCCTGGAGTATTCAGGTGACTGGGCAAGGTAGGAGTAGTCACTCCATACGGTGAGGTGGGCGGACATAATTCATGTTTTTCAAGCAGATAGGTCACCTCGAACTTTGCACAATTCAGCTAATTATTGTACTGTTATTGGTGGCTCCTGAACCCATTATAGCTCGCTTGATGCATGCTGGTCTTGGTAGTCTTGGTCAGCAAGGTCATGTGCCCTCTATGAACTGCATTCTATTAATGCGCTTTATTTCGGCAATATGTGATTTATGTTGTATGCATTCTGTGTTATATATATTTTTTCACACAGCACTGAGTGAGGAATTGAATGTATTTAATGGAAGGGGCATTTTCATTGCGCTTTTGAATTGTAGTATTTCATCAGCGTCTAGCCTCTTTCAGTATTTAATGGCATTTTAAACATAGCGTCCCTTAGATTGATAAAGGCAGGTTCCCTGCCGAAACGCGTCTCTTATCTATGTGAAGCTGCAGTGACCCATGGCATTAAAGATTTGATTCAGATTTTACCTATCTCGAGTGTGTTCCCCTTCTTGTTCTTGACATGAGGTTGGATGGATGGAATATATATATATATATATATATACATATATTCACTGAAAAAAAGAAATGTGAAAGTACCTTTATAGTTAAGTAGGATGGTAAAATGTTCAGTAACAACGTAATGATTTAAACTCTAAAAACTACAGCAATTCATATGTAATAGTTATAGTTATACAAAGTAATCATAACTCATACCCAAGGATAACTATAACTCGTTCCCTCACAATGCACTATAGATAGATAGATAGATAGATAGATAGATAGATAGATAGATAGATAGATAGATAGATAGACAGACAGACAGACAGATAGATAGATAGTTATCTTCTAACAAAATACTGTTTAAAGTTTTCCCCAGAATATGTAATAGAGAAGCTGGTAGACTTCAAACGCTGCTATTCTCCCCCAAGCTATGTCTGCCCCACTTATTTTCGTCCAGTCCCGTTTAGGCGAGAACAAAACATTTTCATACACATAAATTAGACACATACATTAAAAGGTGTAACAAATAAACAGATGCAGCCCTGAGGAAAGTAATTTATTATTAAAGCAGAAAGTAAACAAACGGCTACTCTTTCACCTTTTGTCTCCCCACAGAAAATGTGTTTTGGATTTCCATACTTTTAGATTTTAACTGCTTGCATCTTTACTTTTCGATATACATTTTAAAAGTTGTTTCTCCTTTAGATTAAGTCTTAGGGTTGTGTGACTTGTTAGAAGGCAAGCTTCAACAGAAATTGATAAGAAATGTTCTGCTTCAAAAGATTTCTGAGCAATGTCAAAAGTAAGAGCCAGCATTTTTGCAGCTACAGAACGATATTGTCTATTCTTTGTTCCCGATCAAAACCCCGGCGCTTTATAGAAAAACTAATATTTACATAGATGCTAACATTAGTGAGGTTCAATAGTGCACTAAACTGGCCACATGTTAACCTAAGCTAGAATACATTAATGATGAAGAATGATCCGACAGTATCATATGAAAGCCTCTCAAATTTATTTTCAGTCTATCATCATACATGTTACTGCAGGGTGAACTGACAGGTTAATTATGCGCTATCTGAGTTGAGCTGGTGCAGAGGACATTGCAATCTCGAAGAGCAAAGACATACAGTAATTCCACTGCATCTGAACACAAGCCAGAACAACCTTGATGAAGGTCAATATGTATTTCACTTAGCTACCCTGATGTCAGAAAGGTTTAAAGCAGGGGAAGCTCAGATGGCTAATCCACCTCGATATATGGCAGATGTCAGGCAGGAGTAACATACTGGCAGCATGACATGTCTTCCAAAGATGACATATTGTCCCACTGGACATGACGGTTCTGAATATTTTAAACATGATTTACGATCTATAGTATGAAACGTTATAGTCACAGATGTTATGCGATTCAATACACTTTCCCTATTTAGATGCAAGGCATTTTTGGTAATTACTAATTGAGGGGCATATTATCAAGGGGGTTTATCTCCGCTTTTTTTGCTTTAAAAGCCAAGAAAGCGGAGATAAAATTATCTCCCTATTACCTAGCTGTCGCTAACATCAGTTAGCGACAGCTAGTAGGAGATAGCGACCATCTTGGGCCCCACTTTGCATGTCAGTGATATTTATCACTAATGACATGCAAAGTGGGCGTGCCAAGATGTTAGCGACTGAAAACAGTCGCTAACATCGCTATCCCAACTTTTGGAGATATTCGCGCTAAGCGCGAATATCTCCAAAAGCTAACACCTGCCCTGAGCAGTTCTTAGCCATGTTATCCAATGGGAGGTGGATAACATGGCTAAGAGCATTAGCTCGGTAATGCATGAATATCGCTGACTTTTCAGCGATATTCATGCTTTGTGGCGATTTTTATCGCATTTGCGTTAAACCTTGGTAATACCAAGGTTTATTTGCGGTAAAAATCGCTGCAGCTCAGCGGTAAATTTTTGTCTCTAACCAAGCAATAGCGATAATTATCGCTATTGCTTGGTAATATGCCCCTCAGTTTTTTATAGCCGTGCTCACTCTGGTTAAGTGGTACTTGCGAACTAATAATTTTGGGAGATCCTAGGAGAGATGGGATTTCCTAGTGGACTTCTGAGTCTAATCGTAAAGCTCCACGAGGGGAACTATGCGAGGGTCAGATGGGGATCCCAGGGACAGTTAACGGATAGGGTCCCTGTGAGGAGAGGAGTACGCCAGGGCTGTGTCATGGCCCCGACTCTTTTCTCCCTATTTGTGAACGGAGTGGTGGACCATCTGAAAGGGGAAGAGTCGGATGCCCCATCCCTGGCGGGGGAAAGAATCCCCACTTTACTCTTCGCCGACGACACCTTATTGATCTCCAAATCCCCAGTGGGTCTGCAAAAACTCTTGAACCGATTTAGTTCCTTCTGTACTAATAGAGGCTTAATTATCAACACCTCGAAAACTAAACTGATGGCATTTTCCCCCTCCAAAAGATTTAAAAATAACTTTTTGCTTAATGGGGCTCCCCTGGAGATGGTCGATTCATTTGACTAGTTCGGATTAATAGTCGAATGACCTGGAAGGACCATCTGGCCAAAATGTTACTCAGTCACCAAAGAGTATCTGGGGTGACTCTGAGGGAACTCAGCGAGTCATGTAGTAAACCTGTCTCCCCGGCCATGGCAATTTATGAGGGTCAGATTCTCCCGGCGGCATTATATGGCTCCGAGCTCTGGGGGTTCGAAAATGTGTCAGATCTTTCCACAGCAGAAAATAGCTTTTTGAGGAAGGTGGTGGCTCTTCCTGCTTCCACCCCATTGATCCCCCTGAGACTAGATTTGGGCAGAAGAGCCCTTAAGGATCTGGTGAGACTACGCCTATTGCTCTTCTGGACCCGTTTAAGAAGGACTGAGGAGCTTGCTAAATATGCTGAAGGGCTGGATGATCTTCTTCTGCTTGACACTGGAAAAAAAATAGGATGGCTGAATAATGTGAGAAACCTGGTTCTCAAATTAGGACTAAGTGATGCTTGGGAGTCCTAAACGCCGCCGCCCAAGGAAGTGATTAAAAAGCTATATTGGGACTGGGTACAGAGCGAGGCACTGAGTGGTTTGGATGGAGGTTCACTCACGGATCGATTCTTGCAAATTAAATGGGTGAAAAAACTGGAACCCTTCCTCGACCTGATAACCAAACCACTAGATAGAGCGCTATATCTAAAACTGAGGTATGGGACGCTCCCGGTGTATGACTTCACGGCGAGGTGGTCCAACTCTGGTGCCCCACTGCGTTCGTGTCCAGGCTGCGCAGCACCAAACGAGACTGTGGCCCACCTATTCTTTACCTGCCCTGCCTACAAAGTGGCCCGGAAAATCTGGCTGAAACCTGTATGTAGGGAGCTGGGGTTGAGGTGTCATAGTCAGGCACTACGTGTACTTTCTTCAGATTCATCATCCACCATCATGATATGCGGGGTGGCAAAATTTCTGGGCAGTGCGTGGGTGACGCGCTCCCGGTTACTGAAATTGCATTCTAGGGTACTAACGGTCTGATGCTTGTAACCGCAATACTCCCATTTTATTGTATGGGGCGCAGTTGTCAGGCCTATGAATCTTTGAAGGCTGACAAATAAAGGTGGGATTATGTGGTTGAGCTGGATGCCACAGGACAGCAGAGGTTTTTTTTGTGGGGCTGCTGCAGGTTTCATTTCTGTTGCATGATGCTCAGAGAGACTACCCTTGAATTTGTAGTCTCCAAAGTCGTATGGTCACCAGGCACATGTTTGTGACTATTTTCACTGAATAATGTCGACCTTCCAAACTTTTCTGTAGATTGAAATTCATCAGGAGGACAAGTCAGGATATTATCCAGGGAGGGCTCCATAAGGTCAGACACTATGACTCAGATTTACGGAACTTTCACACAATGCAGTACACCCCACAAAATCACTGCACTGCATTGCGTGAGAGTGAGACAGCCGAATAGGGCATTACCTACTAACTTGTAGACCTGCAACACCAGGCCACAAAACAACTCTTAGCTTCCCTGAGTAAACAAGTACTATTGTATTGTTCTTTTATCTTTTCTCTATTGTGTTTTATAGACATCTTCAAACTAAATCTACAATCCTAACATTTAGAAGTTTAGACTACCTAACTTTGCAGCAAATCACAGAAAAGCAATAGCAAAAGTACAGTGACTAGTCCATAATGAATCACAGTACAACCCCAATAAAAAGACTCCACAGGGACATGCCGGCCACAGTGCGAGTGGATCCAAAATACCCACTGCAATGGACCACGGATGCTGTACGCTATCTAGGGGTAGGACTGCATACAGATTAAGCAGTGGTGCAGAGGGAAAACTACGGGGTTGCCATCTCCAAACTGAAAGTTGAAAGGTGGATTTGCCTACCACTGTCGCTGATGGGGAGGTTGTCCCTCATGAAAATGATTGTATTGCCACGTCTCCTCTTCCTATTCACTAATATCCGAATGGTTCTGTCCAAAACATTTTTCGAACAACTGCACTCGTTGATGATTCGCCTGGCCTGGCTGGCAAGCACCCTCGGGTGGCCTGGAAAATACTTACCTGGCCATACAACATGGGAGGTTTGGGTGCCCCTGACCTGGAACTTTATTATAGGGTGGCACAAAGATCCCATGCATATCATTGGATACATGGGCCTGCAGAGGTTCCACACATTCGCATAGAAACCATTGACCCTACGCCTTTATCAGCGCTATTGTTGTTACCCCAAGATCGGCGCACTGGCAACTACATTCGTTAAATTTGGTTATGCATGCGTGGCATTACATGCTGGACGCCCAGGCTGGCAACTTGCTGTATGCCCCCCTAGCCCCCCCAGTTGGTGCTATTGGCTTGCCCCATGCAAGGATAAAGGGATGTTAGCAGCGCTGAGAATGCTGAAAATACATAATATGGGGGACCTCTTCGCTAATGGCACTGCACGCAACTGGGATGATGTGGCAGAGGTGGAAGTGTCGTACTCGCTGATGTCGCGTTTCTAGTTTCATAGGGTGCGGCATGCAGTCAAGGGCCTATTGGGAGAGGATATGGAGGAACCCCTGAGGTTATTGCGTTAACTGCCACTATTAAAGCTAAGTCACCCGCCAAAATGGTTTCCAGGCTGTACCGCATAGACCTCTCGGAGAGGGACACAGAATACTCTAAACAGCAAATGGAATGGCAGAAGGACCTCTGGGTGGGTACGGCGGATGACAAGTGGCTGTACTGTTGCTCGAGCACTAAACGAATATCGCTCAACGGACTACACAGATTGATCCATTTCCAATTTCTGAATAGAGTGTACTATATACCTGAACGACTACATAGATTTGGTCTTAGAGAGAGCCCACAATATGAGAGATGTGGGGCGATGATCACCGATTTTCTCCATGTAGCGTGGGACTGTCCGGGGATTGCCAACTTCTTGGGCAGGATATATGAAGAGGTGAACCGCATCACTGAACTGACATTGACTCCAGATCCACTTCTGGCTATTTTAGTTTATTCCAAACCTTTCCCTATGGATCTTAGACGTCTGGTAGATATGGCCTTTCTCCTAGCCAGGAGATGTGAGGCCCTCTCCTGGCTGTGAGGCCCAACACTGACACTAGTGCAGTGGACTAAAGAAATGCTCTATTGCAGTACCCAAACAGAGCTATATAGTGAATTACTGCCCCCGCTCAACAGACCTAAGAACTTTTGGTCCCTCTTTCTGACCCGGGGTCCCATGCACAAGACGACAGATGGGGAGGATGCAGCCACAACGACCGGGGAGGATTGCCCTGTAACTAACATATAAATACCCTATTATATGCCCTTAGCCCTGCGACAGACACACCTGCTTGGCAGACAGTATTCCGGGGACACAGAGGGATAAGTAATAGAATTGGTTACCCTGACGACTGGAGAGCGGGAAGTACCGGGGGGGGGGTGGACCACTGCCACTAGCCTGACTATTTTGGGGTGACGGGGGGGGACCACTGCCACAAGCCTAACTATTTTGGGGTGACACATTTACACTGCTTGGGTTTAGTCTTTAAGTGTACTAATGGATATGTGTCATTTACAATCATTTGCCTTTGATTTTGCACTATGTATGTATAGGCTGATGCCTTGAACTGCTGTTCCTGATTTTGAAATGCCAATAAATAATTTTTTTTTAAAAAGACTCCACAGGGACAAGACATAGAATTAAACAAAGTAAATTGTACATCTAGATGTTTCTACGTCCAAGGTTGGCAGAGTAAAAGAAACTGAAAAGAAAATGAGATGAAAAAATGAAGGTAACAGTATACTGAAAACATAAAGAAGAAGAGAATTTCAAGAGGCAACTTATCTGTGAGACAAGGAGGGAGTGGACACACTCAGAATAATGGGAGACCAAATGCTCTCAAAAACATGCATTTGATCCAACAGGCGATAAATAATCTGTTCTTCCATCCATAGCCATATCTTGCATCCAGTCTGTATGAGAAGGGGGTATTGCCTGCTTCCAGTGGTGAAGGATAGCCATTGTAGCCACTTCAAGCACTGTATCTTTCCAACTCTTCGTGTGGTTGACAACGTCCACCACTTGCAGCTCGACTGTAGAAAGCTACCTCTCTAAGTAGTGTACTAAAAACAAGTACACTGTGCAGAGAGTCCAGAGACTCCCCAAATGGTACACAGAGGTAAAAGAAGATTATTGTAATGCACGTTTTGTGGTATTCTGGGCGAGCAGTTAGGATTATCTGAGGATAGCGCTAAGCTTTGGTTATACTCACAAAAGCAATCAATGAGGCCCCCAAGATCAATTTGTAAAAATAAAGTACATGTTTATGTTTCTTTTAAGAAGACCAAGGACACAGTTCTAAGTAAATGCTTTTGGAGCTACAATTTTTCAAAGTTTGGAAAGTATATCATATTCTGTGCAATTACTCATCATAGGAATCAATAGGGAAAAAGAGAAAACATATATATCAAATCAGGCAATACTTGCATGAAGAATACCTTTCTGATTTTAGTCTGATATCAGGACCAGGTCCAGCAGGAGAAATTTGGGAGTGTCCCGGATCGATTGGTAGCAGAGTGCTGAGGGTCTTGGAAACTGATGCACAAAGATAAAGGGGGCCACTTGAAACTGCACAGGTGGACTTACAGGTAAATCTGGTGGGTCTCCTTAGAGGGAGATGGTCGCAAGGGACTGGGGACCACAGGAGCAGGGCATGTTAGTCAGCACTGGGGCTTTTGGGGCCAGGTGCAGAGCGAACGGGTCAGCCGGGAGTTGTGCGCCTTTAAGGTCCTTTCGGTCAGGAGCAGGCAAATTGGAGAGGCGATCTTGGGACAGCTGGGCCACTGAGGAAGTGGGCCTTAGGTGTCTTATTATCCTTTGACGGGTGCTTAGTTCAGGTACTTTTAATATTCATTAGGTAGGTCTCGGTTTACGACTCATTGGGAATCGCAAAAATTACAGGGATGCTGGCCTGCTGGGGGTCAGCAGACCACCATGTCTATGATTGCTTTTGAATGAAGCAATTCTTTTTTTCATGTAACCCAAGTCCCTTAAAGGAAAACTAGATGCTTTAAAAAAAAGAATCGTTTTCTTTTCATTTTTTAAGGGCAGGCAGTGGTCCATGGGACCACTGCCTGCTCTTAAAAACTTTATTACAAAAATTCCCACATACCACTGTGAGTCGCTATTATGAAGGGATGCCCTTAACATGCCCCTTAGTGACACTAAATCGCAAACCCAATTCGTGAATTGGTTATAGGTTACCAATCGCAAAGTCAGACTTTGAACATAGCAAAATGCTTTTTTCACTCGCAAACAAATCAGGCCTTTAGCAACCTAATAAAAGCATCGTAAATCTGTCCCATAGTTGCTTGACTTGTCTTTTTGCTTCTGAACTATTCTTTATCACTTTTCTGCAAGTACATCTGACCTCATACAAATCAGTGTAAGAGATTTTCAAAATGATATTAAAAGGCAGGGGCCGCTTGCATTAATGGTCGAAATGGGTGCTGCCCTCCCACTTTGTAGGATAAAGAAGATAAGGATGAAAAATAAATAACACTGGGCAGCTTAAAATAAAATGTAAGTTTGCATTTCACCATTTTATTTGATTCATTCATTGTTTTTCTGAGGGCGGGGTGAGGGTCCGAACGAATGTCCTGTGACCAGACAATCCTGCACTTTGTCTGGGGCCAGGGCGAGGTTTTGCTCGACCTGCGAGCATAAGCTTGAAATGTGACGTCAATAGTGGTGGGAGTAGCGATTGTTCATTGCGAGATGCAGATACCCATTTGGGCAGTCTTCGCAATGGCCCAGGGCGTGTCTGGAGCAGTGCCATTAAAGTTAATGGGCAGGGGCGTGGTAGGTCTATGGAGATAACGAAAGGCTGGGAGTGTCACTGGCCTCTGAAACTCCTGTTGCTCATTTTGCTTGGCAGGCTGGGGCCTAAAGAACAACCACGTCGCAGCAGCATGTATTGTGCTTTTACTGTTGTGTGAGTGTTGTTTGAAATCGAAGAAAAAAGAACCAAGCAGCAGCGGGATTTTACTGATGGCTCACCCTGAATTAAGCATTTTGCTACCCGGGCGTTTCAAGCTCTCTGTCTGTCAGCCTCGAACTGAAGTGCTGACCGGAGCTGCTCTGCCACAGGAGCTACCACAGATTAGAGAGTAACGGACTGGCCCTTCCGAATTCAACAAGAGGAGCCAGTGCCGTTAAAACGCACCTCTAGCCGACCCCTCCAAATCATCCTGCAAATTAAAGGTTAAGGTACATTTTATTACAATTACGTTTATTCAATTTATTGTGCTATGCATTTTTTTTTAATAAAGGAGTGTGCGCATGAAATGAAAGTTAATATGTTCATGTTCGCCGGGAGTGTGAAAATTCAATGTGAATAAATGCAATGGGGGCTTGTAGTTCTAAAACATGTAACCAATTAAAAGAGAAATTGTGATTAAAGGGGCAGGGCTAGTGATGCCAGCAATAGTTGGTTTAACTGTAGTGACATTACTGTTGTGTCCTAGCAGACACAGTCTAGTTACTGAAAGTGTAATGAAACACTTAACACCCACCCACCACTAATGTTACAACATCACGTGACACAGTCAATAAAGAGAGACGAGCGCACGTGCTCGAGGCACATTGATTGATTGATTGTGGGTTTGAAATGCGCTAGAATCGACTCCCGAAGGAGTATCTCTGCGCAGTAGACCGCTGGGGAACCCGTCCTGGCCTTCCCTGTGAGATGGTCCCTACTGGGTATCTCCAAGGTGAAACCAGGCATCCCCGGCATATGTGGGTGGCCGTTGTGGAGATGAGGCAAGCTAATGCCCAGAGTTGCCGAGTGTGATCCCTGGTTAGAGTAGGCACCGAGGTGAGAATTATTGAGTCCGCTGACCCTCGTCCACGACCCTGCCGCGTCAGGAATTGAACCCTGGTCCCGGGCCATCCTCTGCTCTCGGGTCTGCCGCCTCTAACCAGTGAGCCACACCACTCCACATTAATCACCAGCTATCCGAGTGTGTGTCCAGTTCTTACCGTCATGTGGGCCCCGGGCCCACGACGCAACAATGGCGACGAGGGATGGAGCTGAGCCCCGGTGTGCTAGCCACTGCTGAGAGGGGGGAGCGAAGGGCACCCACAGAGGAAGCAGCGCCAGCCGCCGAGTGCCCACGGGGCGCGTACCGTGCCCTGGGCCTAGCCTTTGATAAGGAGGTGATCGGGAGCCCACCCCGCACCTCTCTAGCCCTGCCGTGTGCAGCCGGCCCGCCGGAGGGTCCACAGATAAGAAGCGGACCGTGCGGTCCCCACCCGCAACGGCTGCGACTGACCCCGGCGAGGGGAGGCCGGGCGGAGCCCACCCGCGACAGCCGTGACGCCAGCCAGACTTGAGGTGAGCCCATAGGCTACCCGGAATTATCAGGGGCTGACCGGAGGTCCGCGGGAGTCCATCCCGCCTCCGTGACTGTAAGAACAATGAAGGGGAAGGAGCGGAGTAGCTAACCGCCTCCCGACCCCCGTCGCAACGTGAGGAAGTCGACCGGCAAGCAGAGCCCACCCGCAAGTGCAGCGACGCCTTGCCCGACCTTCATTGATAAAGCGGAGCCCACCCGCATAGTACCGAACACACTACAAACTTTAAATAAAGCAGTGCCAGCGGAGCCCAACCGCAGCCTGCCCGAAGCGTTCCCAGTCCCCCGCCGTGCAGCGTGTATGCAGTGAGGCTGCAGAGGCGGGGGTGAAGAAACTGAGGAACAGAGCGAGCGCCTGCAGCATGTGAAGAGCTGCTAAGAGCTTTAAAGTGAAAGCGGAGCCTACCCGCCGACTCCCCACATCGGACCATGCCCCCAGCTCTTCCCTGCCCGTGCAGCCACTCACCTGCCTGAGAGCAGCCCGGAAAGCAGCCGACATCCTCCCCCGCCGCGCCGCGTGTGGCAAGTGGAGCTGCGGCGGCGAAGGGCAGGGAGGGAGTGAAAGAAGGCTAAGTCGTCCGCTGTGGGGAAAGAGGCCACGAGTGACTGCAGCCACAAGGAAAAGTGCCGGGAAGAGGAAAAGAAAGAAGCCAGCGGGTGCTCACCCCGCATGAGCTGAATATGGCCCCAGCTCCCCCCCTACCCGCGCGAGGACTGTGAGGCATAAGGGCAGGGAGGGCGAAACAAGTACAGAGCAAGGCCGCCGAAAATCTCCTCCTACCCCCTGGGTCCCCAGCAGAAGAACGAGGGGTCTGCAAGCAGCCAGCAAAAAAAAAGAAAAGGGACTTACCTGGTCAGCAGAGACTCCAGCCCCCTCCTTTCCTGCACACTTCATGGCAACAACAGGTCCTGCAAGCCCATGACTCCAAGCACCAACCACAGGAAAGAAGGAGTCCCCAAGAAGAGGAGGCTGCTGCTGGAGGGAACCCAAATCCTACACTGCCATCTAGTGGACGATGGAGAGTGCACCAAAAAAACAAGCCACAAGAAGCAAACAAGCATTGGACAAAGACTGAGACCCATCATCACTGCTGAGGTGACGCCCTGTGGCCACAGGTGCTCACCGCAACCGCAGGAGAGCAAAGAACCTCACGCTGGACGGCGAGGGAGAGTCAAGGCGTCTACCGCGAGCAGCAAGATTCGAGGATGACCTACTGGAAGCGTGCAAGTATACCCCAGACGCGGACGGTAAAAGACAGCCCCTGAAATTAAGGAAGCCACACCCAAAGCACCAGAAGACGTGCGAGGCAAGTACCCAAGTGTGAAGGAAAGTGCGATACGCATGTGAAGAAGAGCGACAACGCCAGAGTAGCTAAAGAAGCGCAATGAACAAAGCTACACTGAAGATGTACCGCGGCCAGTACGAAGTTAAGCGAGAACTTGTAACCGCAATGCACACTGACGTGCAATGGAAGAGTGATGCAAAGTACCCCGCAGCCAAAAGGAGGCGAAGAAACCGCGCACGGTTAACGCCCCACGAAGTTAAAGAGTCTCACCGGCAGCGCGCACGAGAAGTGAGCCCACCGGAGAAGATTCCAGGAGAGGTGGCGTAACCCTCCGGAACCTGAAGAGCAACGACAAAGGCACGCCAACGCAAAAGCCGATCAACAAGATGGACGCCCGGAAGGAGAAAGAGACAGCCGACTTGCCAACAGGTCGCCGAAATGCTGACCCGCCAGAAAGGCGCAGTGAATGTGTCCTGCCAAGAAGTCAAGGATGAAGATGTCCTACCAGAAGACGTCCGTGAACTGAGAAATCAGGAGAATGTCCGGAAGAAGACCCGGAGAGACGGACGCACTATCCACAAGAAAAGAAGTAATCGGAGGCAAGAGAGAAGATCGTAATGACCGGTCCAGTCACCGAAGAGTGGAGAGAAGACCGTGTCTTAAAGACAGGACAAGACCAGATGAAACCAGGCGGAGTGCACGCTGCTTGAAGAAGCCTGGTCAGCAAGACAAAGGAAGAAAGGTGACCACACCGTGTCGCGAAAAGGAGAAGGGAGAAAAGAATGAAGAAAGAAGTCATGTGGCACGACGCCAAGAACAACATCTGGAAAAGGTGAAGATGAAGGTGAAGAGAGGTGACACACCACAACATCGTGTACAGTGAACCACACGTCCAGGAGAAGACTGATGGCACCAGGAACAGATCAGGCATCTAGTCACAAGACCCCGACGACCCGTCGACTACAGGAGAGCACAGGTCGGCCCATTGGCAACACCCACCTTTGGGATCGAGCGGAAATCTGGATGCGGAGGGAGCTCAGATGGCCTGAATAAGGAGAACTGACCATTCCACTCCAGCCCCTGGAGATCCAAGGGGCAAAGGCCTCAGGGAGACCGGTGGCAGAGGGTCCCGACACGAGAGATGGACCCATCGCCGTCTAACCTGCACATCCCAGGAAGAAGAGGAACTTGTGCGCAAAGGCAGGAGTCAACAACTACCCTTCAGGTGGAGTTACGGACTTTGTGAGGTAGTACCCTCATTGTCTCCTCCATTCACATGCAGACTGTGGAGTTGGAGCAACGCTGTGGAAGAATACCCGGCCCAGTGGAAACCTGATGAAAAGGGCCTCCGGGACATCTCGTGGCAGGAGGACACCCGAGAGAGAGGCGTCCTAGTGAGAAGGATGTTTTTCTATCACTCCATCCTTTGCAATGTGAAGCCAAGCTGCCCTCAGTGAAGAAACCGACGGACCAGCAGAAGACAACATCATCCAAGTTTAACATCTGGTCATCCTGTTTGGCGTCATCCTCAAAAACAAGATCTCAGTGGACTGACCGACACACTTCCACGCGCAAGTCCAGAAGCGCACGCCCACCGAGAACCAGGACGTCAAGCCAAGAAGAACTAAAGTTTCAGCAGCAATTTCCACCGTTGTCATCAAGCAAGCAGCTGAAGAGACTCAATGTAAATTTGTAATTAGTGTATATTTATGTACTTCCTCCCACAGATTCGGACTTTTGTCTTTCCTTAATTTTTATAAAATTTTGGGAGGAATGTTGTGCCCTAGCAGACACAGTCTAGTTGCTGAAAGTGTAATGAAACACTTAACACCCACCAACCACTGATGTCACAACATCACGTGACACAGTCAATAAAGAGAGCCAAGCGCACGTGCTCGAGGCTCATTAACCCACCAGCTATCCGAGTGTGTGTCCAGTTCTTACCCGCATGTGGGCCCCAGGCCCAAGACACAACAATTACCACCAGGTGCAGTTTGACAATCATTATTTTCCCTTTGCCGCACATCGTTGTCATATAGTCCAATTAATACATGTCAACAGAGGCCAGCGCTGCACCATGACTAATCATTGTATGTCTTTAGCATGATGAAACCATGCTGTGATTGGCCATTTCTGCTCTTACCCCGCTTCTCACTTCACTTCGTGCACATTGGCACCATTAGCGGTTTTGCACATGAGGGAGGCTAGACCCCTCCTTCTATCACCTCATGAGTCCCCTCGCCACCGGACATGTCCCGGGCCGGCCGAAATTACAAGCACGTTCCAAGTCACAGAAGCGGCGGGCCCCAAAGTAAAATAAAAGGTAAACTCTGTTTTGTTGATTTTCTATGTTTAAGTGTTTCAATGGTATGCCAATGCCGCCGTCACCAGTGTTCGAAAATGCAGCTGTAGGCTAGTGCTGTTTAAAGGGTGCTGCTAATAATAAATTGTGTTTGTGTCTATTTATAAATTACAAGCAGGGGAACCAAGCTTGAGTCTTGGCGTCCGCTCAACCTCCTGTGATCCTGGACAAATCACAATCTGAACCTCCTCGTGTCTAAAAATAAATGAATGTCTCTTTGTGTAAAGTAAGTGGTGCTTATGTAAAGCACTCTAGTCCCATCTTACATCCTGATATGAAAAATTACTTTTGTTTTTCTTGCTACCAGGCAGTAGGGCACGCATTGCTGGCTGTGACACACTGTAGACACTATTTAGATTTCAATGAATGTCTGGCCTTTCCCTTGGATGAAGTGTGACTGAATTTATTTAATTTTTTTCAATGGAGCGAACAGTAAAAAAGTGTGCTTTGTTCGCCCTTGTGAAGAGCAGGGAATCTTGCCTCGCTATAAATCAAAGTGTACTGTAAACTTCAGTGTTTTCAAGGTTCTGTGGTTATGAGGCCTTATCAACTCTCTTTTGTCTTTATTGTCATTTTACATATGCTCTATAATTTGGGTAAGTGCAGGCCCTTATCTTGAGAGAGATGATAGTGTGCTGATGTGTCAAAAGTCTCAGACTTACACGAATTTTGACTTTATTTATGGAAAGGCCAAGGGAGTCTCCTGTTAACAAGCTGCAGCTACAAACTTGCCTGCATGTGTCGCTTTTTTGCTAGACGTATGAAGGAGCTAGCGTTGATCTCCCCCATTCACGAAATAGATATGGTAAACAGTGCACTTTTGCTGATAAAATTAAAATACCTTTGCCTGGCCCCTACATGAGTAACTCCGTTCTGTCAATCAGCCTGAGAACTAATATAATTCCATAAAAAAATGGGCAGTAAATCGCCACGGACTTCCATAAAAATGTTGTGCCCCCTCTCAGTTCACCACTCTCAGACTTCACCAACCACCACTGACACTTAGTAACAAGGCACTGCTGCCATCGCAGCATCAGATGTAAGATTCTTCACTAGCCTATTCAGAGGTGTTACCGCAAAGTCTGTTATGAAGTTATGTGGATATACTGGATAAACAGCTACCTATGTCATTATCATATGACATGTTTTAATAGATTTATGAACCAACTTGCTTTCTCAAATTTGCCACTCTTTTTTTCAAAATGTTCTCAGGGGTATATTCCCTGAGCCCCTCTTTTGGCAGTCAGTCTCTCTTGCCACCGGTAACTCACGCACAACCTTTACACCTCACCTTTTTCAAAAGTCACCAGCCGCTACTGCAGGGGAGGACAAAAAACAATAAAATCTGACAGAGATGCATATTAAAACAGCACCTCCGGAGACCTGACAATAATTGGGAACTGAGGGGCATATTACCAAGCAATAGCGATAATTATCGCTATTGCTTGGTTAGAGACAAAAATTTACCGCTGAGCTGCGGCGATTTTTACCGCAAATAAACCTTGGTATTACCAAGGTTTATCGCAAATGCGATAAAAATCGCCGCAATGCATGAATGTCGCTGAAAAGTCAGCGATATTCATGCATTACCGAGCTAATGCTCTTAGCCATGTTATCCACCTCCCATTGGATAACATGGCTAAGAACTGCTCAGGGCAGGTGTTAGCTTTTGGAGATATTAGCGCTTAGAGCGAATATCTCCAAAAGTTGGTAATAGGAGATAGCTATGTTAGCGACTGTTTACAGTTGCTAACATCTTGGCATGCCTACTTTGCATGTCATTAGTGATAAATATCACTGACATGCAAAGTGGGGCCCAAGATGGTCGCTATCTCCTACTAGCTGTCGCTAACTGGTGTTAGCGACAGCTAGGTAATAGGGAGATAATTTTATCTCCGCTTTCTTGGCTTTTAAAGCCAAAAAAGCAGAGATAAACCCCCTTGATAATATGCCCCTGAGTAACGTCTAGATAAACACTTCGGTTGAGTCGTCCATTCCGATGGAATCAGTTCTACTGCCATCTGCTTCCTATAGGACAAAAACACTACTTGTGTACTTGCACCTGCTTTTAGAATAGCATTCATCTGAAAAAAACTGCATAAAATATATTTTTTTCTTCTGCTGAACCAATGGAATTGCGAAGTGATGGCTCAGCAACTAAAAATGAATTTGCTTATTGCAGTGTCAACAAACTGAAATTGCAAGCATTTCGCATAGGACATGCACCTGCCAAATAGCCAATTACAAATCCAGTGAGAAAAAATAAACATGCCACGCTAATGAGTCAAGAAAAAAGGACAAACCTGGAATATATTCACTGAATACCTTGGAGAAAATAAACTGCGATAACTTACCTCAGGTTCACAAGATGAGCAAATGCTCAAGCTTATCAAATGCTACAAATGAATTTAAAAGCTCAAGAGAAAAAATGTAATAAGTGTAACTAGAAAGAATAAATTCAAAGTGCATCTTGGAATGGATCCAATTGGTTGCCTTGTTTCATAAAATATAAAGGGCCTCATTTACAAGAGGCCTGTGCCGCTAGTGCATCACTTTTAATGTTGCCCCAGTGGCGCAGGCCTCTCATATCTTTGAGGCCTAGAAAAGCCAGCCTGTGTGGCTTTTCCTGGCCTTGTAGATATGGTGTGAGGCAACACAACACAAGTCAATGTCTTGCCTCACACTTTGATAGGGAGGCGAGCCATCAGCTTTATGGTAGATGTTCCCACTTAACACCCATGGCATATGAAAAATGTCCAGATTTGCAACATGCTGCAGACCTGGGAATGCGTCAAAAGCATACGCTTTCCCAGGGAAGGGAGTAATGGTTGCTTGTGTGCAGGAAGGTGTCACTTCCTGCATGAAAACAACCTGATTTCAATGCAGGCACCCTTGCACCATGGTGCAAGGGTGCCTGCATTGGTGTTAGGCTGTCATGTCTGCCCTAGGGCAGTAGAAGAGGACAGTAATGCATCATATCTCAGAGATATGGAGCATTCCAACCCTTTTCTTTTGACTTAGGTCAGTGAAGTAGGTAGACTTACTGTGCTGCCCTATGCCAAAAATAAGGAAATGTGGCCCAAAATGGGCACAATTACCATTGTGATGCCTCTGTCGATTTGCCAGACCTAAGTGAAGAAACAATTTCAGCAGACATCAACATTTTCAGAGATGCGTCAACTGTGATTGGGGAGCGGTGCCAGGCAGTATGTCACTTTGTACTTACTGAAACTTTTTGATAACATTTTCTATAGCATAACTGACAAAAGAAGGGGATCAGTCACCCAAATTTCTTCAACAGCAATTTTAAATTGATTCACTATTCTCCGAAATCACACCTTGATTGTACACATATTTCAAGGTGAAGCACAATTTGTCTACTTTTCTACGGCATAATAAGAAGTTTAGCTTTATCCATGGACGGGATGGTACATCGCCCAACAGCAGTAATTATCAGATATTTGCAGTAGCGGCTGCCACTAGGGGGTATCAGGAAGTAAACACACCACCTCCCTCCACCTCCATTGCTTGACATACTACATTTTTTTATATGAAAACAGACGATTTCACAGGTCATTTGTTTGAATGTTAAAGCTGTAATATTACCTTGCCGCAGAAAAGGACTCCACTAGCTGTATTGCGCCTGTTTCAGGCACAAGCTGTTACAGCCCAGACTCAAACATATGCAATGTATATCTGACATGCTGCACTAGCATTACACAGTGTAACATGTCAACCAATTGTGCCTGAAGGCATCCCAATCACACGCCATTTTGCTTTATCTGAAGCTGAAACAGAGAAAAAAGATCTATCTCAAAACCTTCAATCCTGTTCCATCTTCTGATTAGAGGAAAGCTCATGGGTCTGCCTCAGGTTGCTGGAGACAAATGGGTGAGTTAGAAAACGAGAGCCTGCCCCAGGTACGTTTTTGTGTTTACAATTGAGTGTGTGTGTGTCTGTGTGCTGGGGAGTGCATGAATATATGTGTAAATATATTTATGTGCGTGCCTGCAACTGTGTGTATGTGCATGTCTGCTAGTGTGTACTGGATTGTGCTTCTGGACTCCCACTTCAAAAATCCACCAGTCGCCACTGACTAGTTGTCAAAACTAGTGATGTGAAAGAGGTGAATTTCATTCATGAAATTTAAAAAAAATGCTATAATCTCAGTGAATTTTCCCAAAGTTCATTTGCCACTATATTGCATTAAATTTGAGAGAACCAAACAAAGAATGCCGACAGAGGACTGGGGGGAAGATAACATTTCTCCTGCAAGAGATTTTCCTCTCTAACAATACCCCCAAGTTTTGCACAGTTTGCAAATTGCAGAGTCATAAATAGGGCTTGCAGCAGCCTACTCTCGACGTAGATATGAAATATCATAAAACAACCTTGCAATGAGTACTGTATTTTATAAGTCTATTCATGTTTGCAATGTTAATTGGCCTCATGTGCAAAGTGTTATAAAAGTTGAAAACCCTCAGAATTAGCACATCTGAGGGTTTTCCTCTGCTAAACAATTTTTGAAACATACTAAACCTAATTAACAATTCAGAAAAGGTTTTCCAAATCATTCACTGGGTTCATTAGCAATAGATTATTTGGAAGGGGCGTTATTTTCAAGTACTGTTTCCTTTTAGTATGCATTAATAATTTGCAAGCGAAATCCAATTGCAAAACATCAATATTTTCCCAACAACTCAAAGGAGGTGGAGAGTGGGAGCACTGCCTACTCCAAAAAAGGTTGGTGTTACTGTTCTTGTTTTTAACACACCCCAGTTTCCTGCAGCAGCATTAAATAAATAAGATTGCTTTGGTGCGCTGGCCCCCTGAAGTCCACTATTTCTGTGATTGTGCGCAATGATTGTGGGGCAAAATTTGCAACCCACCTCATGAATATAGATAAGTTTGATTGCAACCCACTACAAATGTGGGGCCATATTATCAAGAACGATGATAACATTATCACCGCTTTAGCTGCAGGAAACTGCCGCTAAAGTGGCTATAAGGGGCTTGATAATATGCCCTTGTGAATTCATATTAAAGCCCAGGTTATGGTGGGAACCTGGGCTTCTTTGGGAATTCACAAGGGCATATTATCAAGCCCCTTATTGCCACTTTAGCGGCAGTTTCCTGCCGCTAAAGTGGCTGAAGTGGCATGGGGGTACCTTAGGTAACCCAGGGGTTACCTAAGGCACCCCCATGTAAAACCCTGCACTGTGTGGCAGGCACCATACGGTGCCTGTGACAGGGTGCAGGGTTTTACACACACAACCCATTTCACCATAGGAGCCTGTGTTACGGCTGGTTCTCTGGCGTAGCATGAGCTCTCATAGGAAACAATGGAATCCGACTGACCAGTGTTCAGTCGCATCGTAATCTGGCAGCTGGAACCGCTGACTGCAATTCGGTTGGTCTTGAGACGTGTCGGGCAGAGGACATCATAATGAACCCCATATGTGGTATCCCACAAGGCTCATCCATCAGTCCTACCCTCTTCAATATCTACATGATGCTGATAGCAGACATCCTTAGAACTCATGACACCAACATCATCTACTACCCCGATGATACCAAGCTCGTCCTCTCACTCTCAGTAGAACCCACTACAATGAAATCCTACTTTCACAACTGCATGGCGAATGTTTCAGCCTGTATGAAAGACAACTGCCTGAAGACCAACATGGACAAAACCAATGTGCTGATTTTCGGCAGCCTTACCTCCCTCTGGATGGACTCCTGGTAGCCATCAGAACTCAGACCCACCTCCACCCCCCGAAATATCGCACCTGCAACCTTGGCATCAACCTCGATAGTGAACGCTCCCTGAAACAACAGGTCAACTCCATCTCCTCAGCCTGTTTCCACATGCTCCGCTGAATCTTCAAGTGGCTACCCACCAGCACTAGAAAAAAGGTGACACAGGCACTCATCACCAGCCGTATCGACTATGAGAATGCATTTTATGCATGCACCACGGGTGAACTCAAGAGAAGACTCCAGACAATCCACGACCGAGCAGCCAGACTGATCTTCAACATACCCAAATTACCCACATCTCCCAGAACCTGAGAGCCCTCTACTGGCTCTAAATCCAGAAGAGATGCTACTTCAAGCTCCTGACCCACACCTACAAACCCTTCCATGACCAAGGACCAGCATACATGAACCACTGCCTGAACTTCACCAACCACCCAGAAACTTCTACTCCACTCCTCCTGCATAGACATTGCAGATCTGCCACTGCCGCACCAGAGGATGATCCTTCTCACACCTCACCCCAAAAAACCTGGGACACCCTTCCCCTCCAACTTGGAACAGCACCTTCAGTGGCAGACTTTAGAAAGTCCTTAAAGACCAGGCTCTTCGACTGAGACCAAAAGAAAAAAGTACCTTGACCAAATATCACATACACATTAGTTCTAAATATCCAACATTGAACATATTCACAAACATTTTGTTACAAATTACATTTATTAAAAAGATAAAACGTTTTTGTTCATAATCTATTCACCAAAATATAAAGTTACATAAAAATTAGCACATAGTACATATTAAAACCAATACTTTCTCCTTTCGAGACACATACATAAACAATATGTAATAAAAAATAACCAATTGATAAACAAATTTTCAATTATGACCAGCATAAAAGAGAGACAGACAATTCGACTGAGACCCACAGCCCAGCACCTGGATATCCTCAAAGGTGATACACTGTGCTTTATAAGTACAGTTCGATTGACTGATTGAAAAAAATACAGTAATATCCCCCCACTCCCACTTACAGGCAGTTCCACCTGAGGCTTCCATTTTATTAGCTGACCTGAATCTATATCCCGGCCATGGTTGTTTGTCTCCTTCCTGCTTTCAAACCATTCTCATTCCACCACAACAGAACATCCATCCATCTCCCCCTTGGTGTGCAAAACCACCAAAGTTCAGTACACCTAGTCACTTGGCTTAATCCTTGTAGCAACACCAAAAGATGATGAACGGAAAGCTGAACATTGTCAAACATTCACCCCCAGTCACAGATCTAGGTTAAATCCATCACTTTTTTGCTCACCATGTCACCTCAGTTTAGACCTAATCATATGAAAATCATTCTTTACCCTGCTCCCCATGGGAACAGTCGAGCCTGAACTGCCAAGACAGATCCTCCCTGCACTGGAAACAAGTATCCTGGGACTGATTTCAGAGTATCAACCCTCATCAGCCTGGCCATCTTGAATCCAGTGGCACAGTGAGCACAGGACACACGTCTGGGCATACCCATTCCACTTAGGGTGACTACAGCAAAACAAAAAGATGATCGACAGAATGCTGAAAATTGCAAAAAACTTACTTCAGTCACAAATCTAGGTTAAATCCATTGTGTTTTTGCTTTCCATGCCACCTTAGTTTGGACCCATCCATATGCAAATCTGTCTAGACCCTGCACCCCATGGGAATATTCCAGGCTGAACTGCCCAGCTAGGTCCTCCCTGGACCAGAAACCTGATTTATGGGACCGGTTTCATCCATCACCAGGCAGGCTAGCTTGATTCCAATGACACAGTGAGCTCTGGGACCACGTCTGGGCATACCCAACCCTTTTTGGATGACTATAGGAACACAAAAATATGATGGACAGAATGCTGCACATTGTCAAAAATTCACCGGTCTCAATCCATTGTTTTTTTGTTTACCATGCCACCCCACTTGGACCCAGCCATATGCAAAACTGTCTTGACCCAGCTACCCATGGGAGAAGTTCAGCCTGAACAGCTAAGCCAGGTTCTACCTGGACCGGAAACATACATCCTGGGACCGGTGTTGAGGTATTACCCCTCATCAGCAAGGCTAGCTTGAATCCAATGGCACAGTGAGCACAGGACTCACGTCTGGGCATACCCTTCCCACTTAAGGCTATAGCACCACATATAAATGATGGACGGCATGCTGAACATTGTAAAGCATTTACCCCAGTCACTGTTCTGGGCTAGTACAGAGATCTGGGCCTAAATCCATCATTTTTTTGCTCACCGTGCTACCCCAGTTTGGACCCAGCCAAATGCAAATCAGTCTTGACCCTACTCCCAAGGAAACAGTCAAGTCCAAACTGTGTAGCTGGGTCCTCTCAAGACAAGAAATAAGCATCCTGGGACCGAATTCAGGGTATCACCCCATATCAGCCAGGCTAGCTTGAGCACCAGGTCTGGGCATACCCTTCCCACTAAGGGCGATGATAGCAATGCATAAAGATGATGAAAGCAATGATGAACATTTTCAAACATTCACTCCCAGTCACAGATCTGGTTTAATTCCATTGCTTTGTTGCTCACCATGCCACACCAGTTTGGACCCAGCCATATGCTCCCCATGTGAACAGTTCAGCATGAACTGTCAGTCTAGGCCTTCCCTGGACTGAAAAGAAGCATCATGGGACTGGTTTTGGGGTATCACCCCTCATCAGCCAGGCAGCTTTCAATCCAGTGGCACAGTGAGCACAGACCCACGTCTGGGCATACCCTTCATACTTAGTGCTTCTATAGGAACACTGAAAGATGATGAAAGGAATGCTAAACATTATCAAATATTCACCCCCAGTCACAGATCTCAGTTAAATCACACCCCGAGTCACAGATCTTGGTTAGATCCATTGCTTTGTTGATCACCATGCCACACCAGTATGGACCCAGCCATATGTAAACCAGTCTTAACACTGCTTCCGATGTGAACAGTCCAGTTGGAACTGTCAAGCCTGATCCTCCCAGGACAGGAACCAAGCATCCTGGGACCGGTTTCTAGGTATCACCGATAATCATGAGCCTGGCTAGCTTGATTCCATTGGCACAATGAAAACATGACCCACGCCTGAGCATATCCTTCCACTAAGGGCAACTATAGCAACACAAAAAGATGATGGAAAAAATGCTGGCCATTGTCAAACGTTCCACCTGTCTCAAATCTCACTTAAATCTGTCATGATTTTGCTCACTGTGCTATTCCAGTTTGGACCCAGCCACATGCAAATCAGTCTTCACCATGCTCCCCATGGGAACAGTCTAGCCCGAACTGCCAAACCAGGTCCTCCCAGGAATGAAAACAAGCTTCCTGAGACAGGTTTTTGGGCATCATCATCTATCTTCAGTCAGGCTAACTTGAATCCAGTGGCACAGTGAGCATGGGACACATGTCTGGGCATACCATTCCCACTTACGGCAACAATAGTAACACAGAATGCTAAACATTGTCATACATTCACCCCAATCACAGATCTAGGTTAAACCCATCATTTTTTGCTCACATGTTACATGAGTTTGGGTCCAGCCATATATAAATCAGTCTGGTTCTTGCTCCTCATGGGAATAGTCCAGCCTGAACTGCCTAGTCAGATCCTCCCTGGACCCAAAATTTGCATCCTGGGACCAGTTTTGGGATATCACCTCTCATCAGTCAGACTAGTTTGAATTCAGAACAGGGGACCCTAGTAATTAAGGATCACATAAATGATAGACATATACTAAATAGTGTATATGACCTCTGCCCAGCCGGACAAGTTTTTTATATTTTTCAATTTTTAGTGTTGTTCCATATATATAACAATTATACAAAAGTGGGCACAGCCTGTGACCCACAGAGGACAAGACAGAACAAGTGACAAAACAATTATGTAAAAACGCACAAAAGCGGTCTGTACTTATTCTTTGGTTATACAGACTAGATTACAATCATAGCAACCCATTGCTGTTCAGTATTTATGAGGTCAAACCAACATATGGTGCAGTGAGGTCGACGACGTTTCGATGCAGTTACAAAATACTTGCATCATCATCAGGACAGAAATTAATATGTCATGTTTGTCTTGAGAGTCTATTTAAATCACAGAACCTCTCGCAATTACTTAGATTGGGTTCCTTTGCAGTTCGAAGTTCCACGCAGCAATAAACAGATGACTACGTTGTTCACGGGGGCTGGCGGAGAAATCATTTTAGTAGTTCCATGTGAGTGCTCTTGGAGGTCGGATAATCCATCTAAGGGTTATATTAATGCAGCATGATGGCTGGACGTGGGGATCACCGCCAGAATCCCCACGTCCAGCCATCATACTGCATTAATATAACCCTTAGATGGATTATCCGACCTCCAAGAGCACTCACATGGAAAAAATTGAAAAATAAAAAAAACCTGTCCGGCTGGGCAGAGGTCATATACACTATTTAGTATATGTCTATCATTTATGTGATCCTTAATTACTAGGGTCCCCTGTTCTGTACAATAGACTACTGCCCAAGGACCCTAGTGTGATTCCTTCATGAATCACACTTCTGAATTCAGAGGCACAGTGAACATGGGACCCACGTCTGGGCATAATCTTTCCACCTAGGGTGATTATAGCATCACAAAAAGATGATGGGCGGAATGCTGCATATTGTTAAACATTCACCGCAGTCACAGATCTAGGTTAAATCCATCTCTTTATTGCTCACCATGCCACACCAGTTTTACTCAGCCATATGGAAATCAACCTTGACCCTGCATCACAACTACCTGAGCTTCCAAGCCAGATCCTCCCTGGAACAGAAGCAAGTATCCTGGGCCGGGTTTCGGTTACCACCTATAATCAGCCGAGCTAGATTGAATCCATTGGCACAGTGAGTACGGGACCCATGACTGAGCATAAACTTCCCAACTTCCCACTAAGGGCTACTGTAGCAACACAAATTGTTGATTAACAGAATGCCATACATTGAAAAACATTCACCCCCAGGCACAGATCTCGGCTGAATCCATTGTTGTTTTGCTTACAATGCCATTCCAGATTCGACCCAGCCATATGCAAGTCAGTTTTAACCCTGTTCCCCTAGGGAACAGTCAAGCCCAAACTGCCAAGCCAGGTCCTCCCTGGAACGAAAACAAGTATGATGGGACTGGTTTCAGGATATCACCCATCATCAGCCAGGCTAGCTTGAATTCAGTGGCACAGTAAGCACATGACCCACGACTGGGCATACTCTTCCCACTAGCAACACAAAAAGATGGTGGATGCAATGCGGCACATTGTCAAACTTTCAGACCCACTCACGGATCTGGATTATATCAATGTTTTTTCTTACCATTCCACACTAATTTGGACCCAGCCATATGCAAATCAGTCTTAACCGTGCTCCCCATGGTAACAGTCCTGCCAGAATTACCAAGCCATGTTCTCCCTGGACTGGAAAAAAACATCCTAGTGAGGTTCCGTGACAATTGTAAGTGGTGTTTTCGACTCGCACGAATATGGTCGAGTCTGGTATCTATGAACCGCAAATGATGAGTTTAGTGGGTGTACGCGTCTTCGCTGTGCTAGCCTAAACCGTTCGTTTGTTTCGTGGGTTTCTTCATCTGAACCCGGGTTCCATCTTAGATACGGCATCCATTTTGTTTCTTGCCCTCAAGTAGCCAGCGAACGGACGCTGTCCGCTTCGCGACCCTGGGATTCCCAAACTCTTGCGGAAGACACGTTTCCTTTGAAGGTGTCTTTATGATGAGGGGGATGACACTGTGAGGCAGATGGCCCCGCTCGAGGCTCATCTTGCCGTGCGGCTCTATTGTCTCAGTTGTGCATACATTAGGCACGTCCCCTTTGATGCCTGCAACTCGTGTTTCTTGATGCCACCCCTTTTACACCCCTTTCGATCTGTTAACTGTTCTCGTCTTCCTCTGCACCTGTTTCTGTCTCTTCCTCGATTCGTTTACTGCTGATTGGAATGTACTAATGGTGGGAAGATGTACTTTTACAGTTGGGAACCGCCAAATGTTACTGTAATTATGTTCCGGGCCCTGAATACATGAAAGCGACCCCTTATGATCTTTACGATGGGAACCAAGTTGTAAACCTTTGTGCACCATGTTATCCTATGCTTCAAAACTGTATAAGAAGAGCGATCCACAGATACAATTTGAAGCAGTCTCCGTGAACTTACATGCTATGTACTTCTCATGACTTCTGTGTTCCCTGCAGTAATAAACCTCGAATCTTTGACGCCGAAGGAAGTGTCCCGTGTCTCTGTCATTTGTACGCCGGAACAGGTTACCCACGAAGGTTTTAGGTGTTATCCCTGGCACCGCTGGGTCTTAGAGAAAACCCGGTCCTTCAGTTGGCGCCCAACGTTGGGCTACATCAGTGGTACCGGTCCAAAGCCCGACGATCGTGAGGAACTTCGTGTGAAATCTCCGAGGGAAGGTGCACCCCGCTTCATCGATCCTGTTGTCGAAACAAGTGGCCGACGACTTTTCCCGCGAAGATCCCCGCCTCCTGACGGCTGCGACGGACTGCTGCCCTGACTGTAGACCTGTTTTGGCGCCTGGCGTAGACCTTGGTACAGCGAGACGATTGACGGGCCTTCCTGGTGACGCCATTGATCTTTGAGTTAAGTATTTGTGGGTCGCTCCCAGAGTCCTTTGTTGTGGGTGCTTAGTTGTTGCATGGTTCCATTGCATTTGTGGTTCTTGGTACTTTGTTCTTTGTTGTGATATTTGACGTCTGCAGTCGCCAAAAACCGAGGGTTTTTGCTCTTTGCAGGGACATTGTACTCCTGTAACCCTTGACGTTTCTGAAGCTCGGTTAGTGTGCACGATGCCTGGCCGTAGTACTTTGTTCAGTTGCTTTAGAAGTTGTGGTGCGGATTCCCGACTGGAGGACTCGTGTCCGATACCTCCGGTTGGAACTCCAACTTACGAGTTGTATAGCCGACACGGGTTAGGTCCAATTACATTCAATGAGTGTTGGGTTCGATATACTAAGAAAGACGGTGTCCTTAGTTGGCCACCTCATGGTAGTTTTGAGGCTCCGATTTTAGATAATCTTGAAGCTAAATTGTTCCAAAGAAATGCAAGGCCGGCCATGTTTGATTCCTTTCGGTTGTGGCGTAAAGAAGCCAAGCAGAAAGAAATCAAGCAAATAAACGTAATAAGAGAGAAGGAATTGTTACTACGGTAAGAAACGCAGAGCAGTTCCAGCGAGATAAGGAGGAAAAGGAAAAGGAAGTTTTCGATAGATTGCAGCACATGTCTATAGATAAGTGCTACCCCGCTTTACCGTCGGGTATGGATAAGAAGGAGGAAGTAGTAGAGGACCCCTTGTTGTCTTATCTCTTGAAGTCACCACCTCCATATGCACAGGGTACCGCAGTTCCTGTGGTTCCCCCTGTCCCCGTTCCTCCACCTGCTCCTGTTCCTGTTCCCCAACCTGTTCCTGCTCCTCTACTTGCTCCCGTCCCTACTGCTCCCCCGCTTGTACTTCCTCATACTCCAGCTCCCGCTGCTTCTACTGTTCTGGTTACTCCTGCTGTTCCCTCTGTTCCTGACACTTCTCTTGTTACCCCGTTGTGTTACCCTAATACCCCATCTGCTGGACGTCGTGTCCCTTCTGTTGCTGCTAACTTTTTCAATTCTCTTGGACCGATTCTTGAGTCCGCTGGTTCTGATGGTCCCCAAAGACAAAGTCAGCTTCCTGGTAGTAGGGAACGTGACTCGCTATATAATATGGCGATGGCTTGGATGAGATACCCCCTTAGGACTCCTCCTCGTGTGGTGCTTGATACGTTCTCTCAATTCAACGTACCGACACAGAGGTTCGTGTTTGAGGAGATGTGCAAGCTTTTGCGTGATCAAATATCGGTTGATGCGTCTGATGACGTATTGACTGCTCTAACTAATCTTCAGCTTCAGTTTGCGAGCGGAATGATAGTGGGTAGCAATGTTCGACGTGCTGTCGAGCAGTTGCTATCTTTCCGTCCTTGTATAATGCCTCGGGCATTGTTTTTAGAAGACATTGAGGAACCACTAACAGCGCCTGGTCAGTATCCCATGCGCGAAGTTCCACCAGTGTGGATGCCAGGTGATGCTACTGTTAATCCTGCTATTTTGCCACATTTCCAGAGAGTGTGGATACATCTTCCGTGGAAACGGTCAGAAGTTTTGCAGGTTAAGCAATCTTTGCCTGACCCTCGCAAAAATCCTGCAAGGTACTATAAAGAATTGTCGCAGCTCGTGGATGCTACGATAATGAATCTTGCCGACATTGATATGTTGTTTGGCAATGTCGTACCGCAACCGGTATGGGCAAAGATTCGTCAGGAAGATCATGCAGCAGAATTAGGCGGTGAATGGGCTGCACTTCTTGCTGCGGATGCCTTGCACGGTGGTGGGGCTAAGCCCGAACAGCTGATTGCTAATCTCCCACAGAGAATAATAACTCTCATGAAAACACTTATGCCAGCTATGAAGGTGAATTGGGACAAGTTGTCCGCTTGTAAGCAAAAGAAGGATGAGAGTGTCTCTGATTTCTTTACAAAATTTGAGGAGGCATTCATTGATCATAGTGGTCAGGACATGGGCACTGAAGGAGGTCAGAGATTGTTTGTGGACAAGTTTGTATCAAATTTGTTGCCGGACTTAAGCAACAAATTAAGGAATTCAGAAAGTGCGTGGGCTGTTTCCACTTCTGCTCAGATATTGGCTACGGCCCAATATTATGAGAATAGAGAGAAAGAGGAGAACGATCGTGCCGATAAAAAGACGAAAGAGCTCAAATCTAAAGTGTTGTTTCAACAAGCGTATCCTCCACTTTCGAATCAGAATGATTCGCAACAGCGGAATCGATGGCAGTCTCAGTCGAATAGGTCGCAAACACGAAATGACTCCTCTTCGCAGAGATCTACGTTGGGGTACAATCAGTGTGCCTATTGTAGGAACGAGGGTCATTTGAAATTCGATTGTCCAGTCTTGAGTGAACGAAATAGTGGTAATTCATCTAGAGGAGGTCGTAGTGGTCCTCAACAAGCATCACGTGGTAGAGGTCGCGGTGCTCAAAATGATGGTTCCAATAATTCTTCCGATTCTAATAATTGTTTCGATCAGCGTGGGTCGTCGCAAGGCAGATCCGCACAGTACAATGTGGACGATTATTACGTCGATCAGAACACTGACGACGGTAATTACTAGGACAGCCATAGACAAGGAGAGGGAGTAGTATCAGTTCCGGTTGATCAGAGAGGGCCTTACATCGCAGTTGCCACCTCGGGCGTCGTTGAGCCTTTTCTGTTGGACACTGGTGCAGCGAAAAGTTCCATCATGCATTCGAAACTCCCTGGCGCACCTTTGTCTGGCTTAACAAATGTTTCCGTTGGATTCTCTTGCGCCCCTGTTAGCAATCCGGTTTTGCGCCCTTTGCCCCTTGCAATTGGGCCTCGTGAGCTGAAAGCTCCTTTGATTTTGACTACTGGTTGTGGTGAAAATCTCTTGGGCCTGGATTTGCTGAAACGCCTGTATGCGACTTTGTATTGTTCTCCTGCGGGAGTAAAGCTTACATTGGGTGAGAAAGTTATCTCTCCTATGTATTTGTCCATCGACAAGCTCCCACCGGAATTGAGTTCTCTTCCTGCATCTTTGTGGGCAACGGGTCCCAATACGTGGGCCTGCTTGATATCCCCCCTTATGTTGTTCATCTGAAATCTAATGTGCGTTTGCCACGTAGTCCCCAGTATCGTATCTCTCTTGATGGTGAGCGAGCTTTGTTAGAAATCATCTACGATTTGATTGAGAAAGATGTTATCGAGGAGACTCGGGGAAACGTGTGCAATAGCCCTGTGCTGCCCATTCTGAAGCGCACTGATCCATCGAAGCCCCCTGTTTATCGTTTTGTTATCGATTTACGGGAGGTGAATAAAATTGTGATTCCTCAGTTCCCTGTGGTGCCTGACATCACGGCTCTACTGACTCTGATTCCAGCCTCTGCATCTTGGTTCTCAGTGATCGATCTGAAGAATGCTTTCTTCAGCATTCCGATTGCTGAGGAGAGTAGGGACCTTTTCGGTTTCTCTCTTGGTGGCTGCAGCTTTAGGTTTAAACGCGCTCCTCAGGGCTACTGTGAGAGTCCATCGATATACAGCCAAGCCTTGAAGAGCCAACTTGATGCGCTTGCGTTGCCGGCTGGTGCGGCCTTGATCCAATATGTCGATGACTTATTGGTGGCTGCGGATACTCAGGACATTTGCAGAATTGCCACAGTGTCGTTGTTGCAGCATCTCTGTGACTTACATCACAAGGTGTCACCTTCTAAACTGCAATATTGTTGCCAAGAAGTAACCTATCTAGGTCACTTATTGTCAAAGGAGGGAAGAAGGTAGACCCCAGAGAGAATTGCAGTGATTGCTCGAATGACTGTGCCAACAACTCAGAGAGATGTGCGTGCCTTTTTAGGTATCACGTCATACTGCAGGCAATGGATTCCAAATTTTTCATTGCTAGCGAAACCATTGGTGGCTCTTACGTGCAAGGATGTTCCAACTCCTTTACCATGGACGGAAGAATGTCAGAAAAGTTTTTCTGAACTGCGTGACGCGTTGTGTTCGGCCCCTGTGTTAGGTACCCCTGACTACAGTAAGCCGTTTACACTATACGTTCACGAGAGGGAAGGTTGTGCGTTGAGTGTCCTAATGCAACAATTTGGTGGTAAGCAGCGTCCATGTGCATATTTTTCCTCGACCTTGGACCCAGTAGCTAGAGCATTGCCGAGTTGTTTGAGAGCAACAGCGGCAGCTGCGGTGTCCATCCGACAATCTGCAGGATTGGTCATGGATAATATGCTTACGGTGATGGTTCCGCATGCAGTTGACACTCTCTTGAATCGTACGAAAACCCAACACCTGACGAGTGCAAGGTTGTCTGGGTATGAGTTGACGCTTTTTGCAAGTCACATTCAAATAAAGCGCTGTAATGTCCTGAACCCGGCGACTTTGTTGCCAATCAGTATGGAATCAGATGAAGTGGCATCTCATGACTGCTACTTACGAACTGAGGAAGAAACAAAAGGTCGAGTTGATTTGAAAAATACTCCATTGGAAGATCCCGATGGGACCCTGTATGTGGATGGGTCGTGTTTTAAGTTGCCGAATGGTGATGTGACAACTGCGTATGCTGTGGTGACGTTGAGTACGGTTGTGGAGACTGCGAGATTGAATCAGAATTCTGCACAGGCGGCAGAGCTGATTGCCTTGACTAGAGCGTGTGTGTTGTCGAAAGGGAAACGGGTGAATGTGTTTACGGACAGCCAGTATGCGTTTGGTGTTGCGCACAGTTTTGGACGTTTGTGGAGAGAGAGAGGTTTTATGACATCGCATGGTACGAAGATTCAGCATGGACAGCTTGTGAATGATCTTTTGGATGCACTTACATTGCCTAAGCAGGTGGCGATTATTAAATGTAGTGCACACCGTAAAGTGACAGATGATGTTGGTCGTGGCAATGCGTTTGCGGATGAGATTGCTAAGGAGACTGCCCGGAACCTTAGCACTAGAATGTATGTGACGAGTTCGGTAAGGTGGCCTGCAGAAACTGGTATGTGTGAGGACACTATCGAGAGTGTGAAAGCGATTCAGAACGAGGCCACCGAGACTGAAAAGACGAAGTGGAAAGAGAGTACGGGAAAGTTGAATGCGAATGGCTGCTGGATTGATTTATCGGAACATAAGAGGTGGATGTTGCCGGATGCGTATGTGCTAGCTGTTGTGACGATGGCACACGGTTTGGCACATATTAGTGCGAAAGGTATCTGCAAGTTGTTGTCCCCTGTATGGAAAAATGATGGTATTACTAAGTGTGCTGAGAGATTGGTTAAGAATTGTATGATATGTATGATGTACAATCCTGGTAAGGGAACTCCTACACCCCCTGGCCATTTTGCTCCCCCTTCATGTCCCTTTGAGGTGATTCAGCTAGACTTCATCCATATGGAGCGATGCAATAACCTGAAGTACGTGTTAGTGGTGGTTTGCGCATTCTCCCGATGGATCGAAGCCTATGCTCTCAAAGACAACACTGCTCTGTCCACTGCAAAAATCCTACTGAAGGAATACTTTCCTCGGTATGGAATGCCACGAATTGTATGGTCTGATAACGGAAGTGAGTTTGTGGGGAGTGTGATGAAGAATGTATGTAAGGGCCTTGGAATTCCACAGAAATTCCACAGTGCCAATCATCCCCAGTCAGCAGGTTTGGTTGAAGGGTATAATGGCACCCTTAAATTGAAACTAGCGAAGATTCAGGCTACGACTGGTCTCTCGTGGCCTGACGCTTTGCCCTTAGCTCTTCTGTCAACAAAGGCGACTGTACACTCCCGAGTAGGGCTCAGCCCCTATGAGATTGTGTTCGGCCGCCCTGCCAATGTTTGGGGGTCCCTAGATCCAGTGTGTTCTCTGATCTTGAGTACCCAATGTTGATCGATTATCTTCATGATCTGACTGCTAAACTGAGGTTAATTCACCAACAGGTCTTTGAAGCACTGCCGACGCAGACGGAGGGTCCAGGCCACCAGCTCCAGCCTGGAGACTGGGTGGTGACGAGGAATTTTGGTCGGAAGCACAACCTTGAGCCTCGTTTTACCGGACCCTACCAAGTGCTCCTTGCCACGAGGACTGCTGTTCGTTTGGAAGGTCGTAAGAACTGGGTGCATGCCACCCATACCAAAAAGGTACCTATACCTTTACCAGGAGACTCGTGGGTGAGGAAGGGCATCGCCTCGTCTGAAGCCGAAACTGTGCCGAACTTTGTCCCTTTCAGCGACGGTCAGCCTGTCGGAGATACCTCAGTGCAGCAGAACGATATTAGTGAACATTTGTCATCACAGAACTCAAGATCTGAACAATTGACTGGTCAACAGAACTCTGTCTCATCATCGGATCAATTGTTTGACGAACAGACACGTCCTGGGAGAAGCCGATATTTTCTCCGTTCCAACACCAGAGACTAACAAATATCTTTGCTTTCTCCCCTGACATCCACGTTACCCCATTGTCACTATCCAGTCTGAACACACTTGCATAATTGTAATTTTGTAAAATGTGAGTCTTTTTCCTACGTATGTGTTTTTGCTTCCACAGCTAGCAGATTTTGTATATATTGTTGATTAAGGATACCTTACATCCGGGTGAACCGTAGGGCCGCGCGGGTACTTCCTTCTGGTTAGTAGGTCTTGACACTAGGTCAGAGACCGTCGATTCCTAGGAACTCCTGGGGATTGACTACTGCTACACAGAACGAAGTGCGTCAAGAACGTAGCGGACGGTTTTAGAGGATGGCTTTCTCGAAGCTGTCGGAAAGGGAAAAGGCTCAGGCCCAAAGATTCGAGTTGCGCAGAATTGCACACACAAAATGCTTCATGTTTCAGGTGTTCCTTCTGTTCTTAACTGTTTCCTCGTTATTCGTGGGTGGGGTGTATTACATGATACAGTCATTGTTGCCTTCTGCCTCACCTACCCCTTCTTCTGAACCTAAACTTACCTCCACTGTCTCTCCTCATTCCTTCCACATCTTACCCCAACACGAGCAGGCCAGACGTGCGGAATTTATGAATAATTCCTTCATTCAGCTCCTTCATCAGCATCAATTGGTGATGAACACTACCAATTGTTGGGTGTGTGGGTTAATGCCACATACCACCGATAAGGGAATTCCGTACTTGGTCCTTCCTTATAGTTCCCAGGGTTCAGCTCGAGCATTCCAAACAATGTTTCGAAGTGCACTAGATTCTTACCCGAATCGAGAGCCACGTTCTCCACACTTTGGTCCCGGTCCGTACCATAAGCCTTTGGCAATAGCGATTGCTGATTTAGATAGGGATATCTATGAGCCGTCGCTCATCCCAGCGGAAGAGGTGCGAGCCTATAGGGATCTCAGTGAGGTTGAGTATAGTGTGCTCGTGGGCGAAAGACAGCTTAGGAGCTCGTCTCCGATATGGGTCGTACCCCACCTTGGTAATTTCTGTCTAAAAGGTCGTGGCCGAAGCCCGAGAGCTCACCTTGGAGAGAGTGCTTGCTCTGAGACGTATGTCTTACCAATGCTCTCTTCCCCTGTTCTCCTGACTGCCAAGGGTACGTACTTTGTCTGTGACGACCGTGCATATACATGGTTGCCCCTTGACTTTGCGGGCACCTGTTATATTGCAAACTTGTTGCCACCGACTTTTACAGTCGCCTCCGATTACCACAAGACCAGAGTTGTGAGGGGCGTGATTAGCAAAGAGGACACTGCCGGTCAAGAGGCAGGAGACTTTTTCAAGGGTTTCTTGCCGTTTTGGGGGCCTATGATCAATAGTAGGAACCTGAGACAGTTGACTCGAGTGGTGGAATCGACAGCTAACATCACTGCCAGTGCCCTTGGTAATATTACAGCAGAGCTTCAGGCGGATAGACTGATGACGTTACAAAATCGTACGGTTTTAGACGTTGTCTTAGCAGATCGAGGTGGAGTATGTAAGGTGATCCATTCGAGTTGTTGTATTTTCATTCCAGACAACGCTCCGACTGCCTATCAAGCCATCTCGAAGTTGCATAAGATCTCTGAGTCCATACACGTGGACGTAGGGGATTGGACGCTACTCGGGTGGTTTTGGGGCCTGATGTCGACTTGGGTTTGGAAGATTCTGATGATCATCGGGGTTGTTGTAGCATTCCTGTTCACGTGTTGCCTTTGCGTGCAGTGTGGTCCTGCTTTATGTGGCCTCTGTGCTACGACGTGTATAAGGCAGCCGCCTGTTACCAAAGGAACTCTGCTGGATAAAGCTATGTTGCAGCAGCATCTAGATGGTCTGATGAATATCGAGATCGATTTTGATTCCGACTAGTGCTTGCCTACATGAGGGCAAAAGGAGCGTCTGAGGTTCCGTGACAATTGTAAGTGGTGTTTTTGACTCGCACGAATATGGTCGAGTCTGGTATCTATGAACCGCAAATGATGAGTTTAGTGGGTGTACGCGTCTTCGCTGTGCTAGCCTAAACCGTTTGTTTGTTTCGTGGGTTTCTTCATCTGAACCCACGGGTTCCATCTTAGATACGGCATCCATTTTGTTTCTTGCCCTCAAGTAGCCAGCGAACGGACGCTGTCCGCTTTGCAACCCTGGGATTCCCAAACTCTTGCGGAAGACACGTTTCCTTTGAAGGTGTCTTTATGATGAGGGGGATGACACTGTAAGGAAGATGGCCCCGCTCGAGGCTCATCTTGCCATGCCGCTCTATTGTCTCAGTTGTGCATACATTAGGCACGTCCCCTTTGATGCCTGCAACTCGTGTTTCTTGATGCCACCCCTTTTACACCCCTTTCGATCTGTTCACTGTTCTCGTCTTCCTCTGCACCTGTTTCTGTCTCTTCCTCGATTTGTTTACTGCTGATTGGAATGTACTAATGGTGGGAAGATGTACTTTTACAGTTGGGAACCGCCAAATGTTACTGTAATTATGTTCCGGGCCCTGAATACATGAAAGCGACCCGTTATGATCTTTACGATGGGAACCAAGTTGTAAACCTTTGTGCACCATGTTATCCTATGCTTCAAAACTGTATAAGAAAAGCGATCCACAGATACAATTTGAAGCAGTCTCCGTGAACTTACATGCTATGTACTTCTCGTGACTTCTGTGTTCCCTGCAGTAATAAACCTCGAATCTTTGACGCCGAAGGAAGTGTCCCGTGTCTCTGTCATTTGTACGCCGGAACAGGTTACCCACAAAGGTTTTAGGTGTTATCCCTGGCACCGCTGAGTCTTAGAGGAAACCCGGTCCTTCACTAGGACAGATTTTGGTGTTTCACCCCTCATCAGCCAGGGTAGGTTCAATGGAGTGGCATAGTGAGTAAAAAAAATGATGGCTCTAACCCAGTTCTGTAACTAGGGGTGAATGCTTGACAATGTTCAGCATTCTGTCCATCATCTCCCTGTGTTTGCTTTGTTCACCCTAAGTTGGCAGGGTATGCTCAGATGTGGGTCCCGTGCTCACTGTGCCACTGGATTCACGATAGTCTGGCTGATGAGGGGCGATATCGGATACTGGTCCCAGAATGTGCTGAAACTTTTCAGACACTCACCCCAGTCACAGATCTGGGTTGAAGCCATCACCAGTCTTTAGATAATTTCGCCACCTCAGTTCAGACTTAGCTATATGCAAATCAGTCTTGACCCTGTGCCTCATGGGAATAATCCAGCCCGAACTGCCAAGCAAATCTTCTCTGAACCGGAATATAATATAGCTACAGATATTTTTAAATAAACAAATTCCATGTTTATTACAATGTTTTAAACATATCATTGATTACATTAATACCAATATTATTTTAATCAAAATGCCAAACTATATTTTCAAAATTATAGCCATCAATACATACAATGTTATTTATCATGAAATGTTGGCAACACAATAAACGCATACAATAATAAATTACATAATTCATTTTTTTACTATTTTTAAATTTCTTATTACTGAAATAACGTTCTTCTCTTTACCTCCTGAAACTACAGCACACACCTAAAATATATTTTTACATTTATAATATTGACACATTTTACATAATATCTATTAACATATTAATAACAATTAGCTAATAATAAAGTACATCACCCTTTATCGGTAATATATAAATCTAAAAGTCTTAGTAGCTACATTTGCATAATTAATCATTAATCAAACAATTATTATTAATAATTAACTAATAATACATTAATTATTCAATCAACTTCCCATCCTTTACCCCAGAAATGCAGCAACTCACACCTAATATATACCTTTACCAATTTCTATCATACACATTTTGCATTATTATTAATCATTAAAATAATTATTATAAACTAACATTATTAATTCATTATTATAATGGAATTCTTGCATGCCCATTATCCATACAAAACAACAGCACACACCAAATTAAAAAATAAATAAATGTAATAAAAATGTACACGATTAATTATCAATTAAGTCATTCATATTAATTAAACAATAATTATGAATTCATTATAATTACTTTTCTTCCTACCCTATGACACTACAAAACCCACAGCCCACACCTGAAATGTAATTTAGCAAAAAATGAATTATACAAATAACATAACTAATTATAAATCAAATAATGAATATTAATTAATTTACTTCTCACCCTACACCCCCACAAAACCCACAATCCACACCTGAAACATGTCTCTAAGAAATAATTATAAAATTAAGTTAAATAATTATCAATTAAATATTTATTGATCATTAAAAACAGATATTAATTAAATATAATAATTTACTTCCCACCATATACCATTTATAACATTTAAAATAAATATTTTTGTAAACGATTTTAATTAATTTAACATTGTTAAATTCTATATTACTTACCTTAAAATTGATATTCTTGACAACTATATTCTTACACAATATTTATGCATGATGATATTTAAAACTCAATATTTACGTCCAATGACATTTTAAGTCCAACATTTTGTCTGAATACCGAAGAATCACTCTTTTATAAGGTTTTGAATTCAAATGCTTTATTGATAATCTGCATATTGTGCTATGAACATTTACCATTATAATAATGCTTATGACTGGTCATGTTATCTTTGATTTGTATGGTGTTTTAAAGTTTAAACGTGACACGTAGCTGCCTTTATCAATGTGGTGACACTCTGACAAAGCTAGTAAGCCTGCTTTTGATATACTGAACAATGTGTTACCTTGACAAAGTGTACATATGGTTGTTATTCGTAATATGGTGATCCCTGACAAAGCCAAGAGGCTTGATTTATTTAACAATTACACCACCTTATATGGTATTGTTGCATCTTGTATAGGTAGGGGTATTGTGCTTATGAGGGTAAGTAAAGACTCATTAGAAAGGTGATGTGATATGAGGGTGCCATCAAAGCTATTTCTATTTGCCTAAATGTGCATATTTTTAATTAATGCATATTTAGTAGTGTTTATGTGCATATTTTTAATTAATGCATATTAAGTAGTGTTTGTGTGTATATTTTTAATTAATGTATATATAGTAGTGTTTGTGTAATAAAAGCACTTTTTCTTTTTAAAAGAAAAATTATTTACTTATTTTTTTCATTGAATGTTGTTGCTTGCCACCAAATTGAGATTGCTAGCACACACCCAACTCCCCTGTCTGTGTGGGCCATACACTTCTCTGCCTCACTGGCCAGAGAGAGTCAAGTGTTACAGTGAGGTACTTGGTTCCAGTAGTAAGACAATTCTGGACCTATTGCTTGTGAAGCACTTCAATCCTTCACAACTAATAACCCCATTTCTTACACTTATGCTCTGCCTGACATTAAAAATTGAGCATTGTGAGTTTTACCTGGAACAGCTTTGAGATGCGGATTGATGTCACTTTCTCATTTATGCTTTCGTAGGTGACTCATCTGCAAAATTGTGTGATTTAAGACATGCTGTTTGTAGAGGAAAAATAAACATTTAAATTAATGCTGGAAGAAATGACACATAATGACGCATCCTATTGCAAGTGCCAATTTGTGATGACGCAGTCCCAAAAGCAAGAACGCGCAGTGCTACAGTGGCTCTGCCCAGATGGATAGCAAGAAATCTGACACTTCCATCACTTGGCGAATTAAAAATGTACCATTCGTACAAAACGTTGTCGCTCCATTGTAAATAATTCAATAACATTTTTAATAATTTTGTTGTTTTTATTGTTTCAACTTCCATATCCCACCATTTCCTTGTACCGCCACCACATGTATACGGTTCTTGCTATTAAGGACATAACATATTCTTTCTCAGCTGTAAACTCCTGAAAGAAAATCTAAATTAAACTTTAATTGTGGAGCTCATTATTTGGTTTCATTACTATTCATAAGACCTTGGTTTTTGAGCAGGTTGACATCTAATTTAAAACCGATCAACAGTTTGTCACAAACAAAATATTATGAAAAATATGCGATTCCCTCATTATCCATCATTGATTCCCAGCCACCCTCCAGCTCCTAGAGTTGGCATGGTTTATTTATATGACTCCTCTGAGAGCTAGCCTAATGGAAAGCCTTTTAACGCATGGCATATTTTCCTTGAAAACAAAAACGAGTGAAACATTGTTAATTTCCAAAATAAAAACAAGTTTAATAATTGTCGGTGTTGGAATAGTTTGGTGCATATTTTATTAACTACCTTTCGGTTTATTTGCCTGCGTCTGGAGAGATAAGAGCTATTCCAATGGTAAATTTTCTGCACATGTTTGCAGCAGCAGCCGCTACATAAATAAAGTGGTTGGGTGTGGGGAGACGGTGTGAGGGGGCACGGGAAGGGGAGCACAGGAGTGAGTGAGTTTGAAAATGAATAAACCGTTAAACCTACCTGCTGCCGACGGCGTCACGCCTCTGTGCTGGTTCTTACTGGTGCCCGCAGGCACTAGGACCATGTCACAGACTCCTAGTCCAATCCCCACACTGCTCTCCTGCTAGGAGAGCAGTGCGGGATTGGCCTGGGTGAGCTGGAAAGATGCTCCGCTCAGGTCAGGGAGTCTGTGGAGGTTTCTCCAACCCGGCTGTTCAATGAAGTCTGGTTAAATAAACCTAAGTGCCCATGTGTGTTTTGGTCAGCCTGAGACGGGCAGACAAACACACAGGCTCACTCAAAGAGTGCACATAGCACTCCTCCTGTCCCCTCTCATGCCCCAGCCCCACCCCTCCCTACATACGTTGGCTAAGCCATCTGCTTAAAAATAAAATAGTAATGAAATATCGTTTAATTTTTTAGCTGCTGGCTCAGTCCAGTGGGGGGAAGCTCCTCGTCCTTTGCGGAGAAGCCGCCCCTTTTTGTTTGTGGGAGGTGCAGTGTTTCTAACCATTCATAGGGGCATATTTCTGAGGGGGTTTGCGTCGCTCTTGCACCACGCAACGTGGTGCATGCGTGACAGAAGACCAAAATATGATTTATGAAGCCACGCATGGCTACCTTGCGTGGCCCTGATAGGCATCATAAATCCAGAGTAATGCCAGGCAGTGGGTGAGGTTAGAGTTTCACCTAAGACGACTGCAAATCCTACTGAAACCCCCACAGATGCGGGTTCATGTGTTGCTGCGAAGGTGGTTTCCGGGACTTCCGAGTCTTTGGTATCAGCATCTCAAGTGAATAGGAAAGATGTCCTTAACAGCAGGATAAAGACATAGGAATGGTCCCTGTTAATGATGGAGAGTCAGCTGGTTCTGGGGGGCAATTCTACTCTATGTCAGATGTATCTCTTATGTCAGAGAATGAGAATGAAAATGACAGATTGAGTTTCTCAGGTGATTGGGAGAGGATGGTAATTTATCGCCTGAAGAGGACATTGTAAGTCTAGACTCTGTCACAAACCATGAGGATCACGGTACAGTCCGTAAGGCACGTTAGCCATTGCAATTGCTTGCAACCGCGCTAGACCCAGCATGGTTGAACAACCCCAATTGGACACTACGCCTGGTACGCAAGTGGACCAAGGAGAAGTAGCTGACAAAGCTGAGTTAGAAGGCGAGATTACACTTATAACAATCTACAAAATCATTATGGCTCACAGAGAGGAAACTAAAGCAGAAGGGCTGCGGACCCAGGGGGCGGTACGTAAGCTGCAGAACACTGTATGTCGCATTGCCAAGTTATGCACAGAAGTCACTACCAGAGTACATGAAGCAGTAGAGCGGATCTCCTCTGTCGAGGATCAATTATCCATGCAAAAATCTTCTACAACCACATTACAGAAAACCGGTCAGGATGTTGATTGGAAACTTACTGACTTGGAAAATCGTACACGAAGAAATATTTTACGTGTCCTAGGCATACCGGAAGGCAGTGAGGGAAAGTTGTGGAACTTTTTACAACTGCCTTCCCAGATCTAAAGGATTGGAATTAGGACAAGGAGATCATAAGAGTTCATAGGTTCCCGTTTGTGCAGAGACGAAACGCAGGAGGTGAGGTCGAGAAACCAAGAGCAATTCTTATTTGTCTTCATAATTATCTCCTTCGTGAAATTCTGTATGATTTGGCTAGGCCAGCACGGCCTAGGAAAGGCAATGGTTGGGACTTTCTTTTGCGTCCGGACTTTTTTCAGGTGACTGTACAGCAGCGGTGGCGTTTAAGGCAATTGATACCACCCATCCAAGCAAAAGGGGGACAGGTGTTTTTATTAAACCCTGCTAAACTTAAGGTTATTTATAAATGGAAAACAATGTATTTTCTTTCTGAAATTAAGGCACAGGAATTTTTGGATATGATGTGATGTGTATTTTGCAATTTGGTTGGGCTACTTTTCCTGTGCTATTAGAATTGCCATTAGTTTTGTTCTCTTTCGTGAAGATTGATGATATGGCTTAAAGAAAATAAGTATATGAGATAGGGTAACTATAGGCGGGGTGATTGGTTATAGATAGGAATTAGGACACAGGGCTCAGGTTGGGACACGGTGGAACGCAATCACTACACGATCACTCACCATCACTGTGGACACAGTCTTTATGCCTCTGTTGGGTGGGCTCACTGAGGGTGGGGGGAGGCGGGGAGGGGAAGGGGGGGAGGGCAGGAAGGGGTTTGGTGTTGGGGGCAAGGAAAAACAGTAAAAGAATGTTTTGTGCAAATCAAGTTTAAGAGTTCATAATTTTTGCATTATCTCTACGATGTAGGTATTTCTGTAGTGAGCATTGCCTGTTTTATTTTTTTTGGTGTACTTTTATTTAGATTTAAAAATGGGTAAACGTACAATTTGTTTGTGGAATATTTGCGGCCTCAATGATAAAAGAAAAAGGGGTATAATGGCTCAAATACTGAAAACTATGAGAATTGATGTCTTGTGTATCCAAAAAACCCATATACCCTGGAAGAACAGAAGTTGGTTTAAAGAACTGGGATTAAAATTAGTAGGTTGTTCTTGCCAAGGCTCTACTACAAGAGGAGTTGCTGTACTAAAGCGGTATGGGCTGGGGCAACATAGACGAGCTAAAGAAGATCTGTTGGATCGCTTGGTGATCATGGACTTACGACTGGAGGGTACATTGTTGACCATATGTTCTGTTTACGGGTCTAATGCTGACGATCCAGCTGTGTTGAACCAATTGAGTATTGAGTTAGCATAATGGCCCTCTATGCTAGTTTTATGTGGGGATTGTAATCTACATCTGGATGGGACATATGACATATCTAGTAATTGTCTATATGTAGGCAGGAGGAAACATTTGTTTAAAGCCACTAAAGGTATTATTGATGAATTTGGATTAGTGGACGTAGGGTAAGTAAAGGGTGGGGGTACTCCTGGGAGCACTTTTTTCTCTGCTCCACATCAGAAGCATTTTCGGCAAGACTATTTTTTTGCCTCGGCTGGACTCATCAATACTGCTGAGAACCTAAGATTTAAAATTATCCCTAAACTGATCTCCGACCATAAACCTATTACCCTTAGTGTAGATATTCATTTTAGACAATCTCTGAAGCCTTGGTCCTTTGAGCAGAAGCTTCTCTTCGACCCCCTTTATATTGAATATATGGGCAAGTGGATGCCCGAGTTTTTAAGAATAATAGAGGCTCAGCTTCAATTGGGATTATATGGGATGCATTTAAATCTGGGGTTCGAGGAGAAACTTTAAGCTATTCAATTAATAAGCTGAGGGAAACTAGGAAGGCGGATGAAGGAGAGATGACCAAGCTGCAAGATATTGATATTAAATTAATGATGGCATATAGTAGAGGGACTTGTATTTAGAAAATTTCAAGGGACTTAGCGGTACAGAAAGCCAGGATTCATTAGGGTTTCGCTACAAAACTGGCTCAACAAATAGCAGCATACAGATCGGAGTTGTATGAAGTGGGGGAAAATTCAGGTAAGCTTTTAGCCAAAAGACTTAGACAGAAGGCGGTATCTGCTAATATAGATAAGATCATGGATGACTCAGGGAAGCTACATGATAACCTAGCAGATATATTGGTTTTTTTTCGCGAATTGTATTGTTTCTAGAGACATTGAAGGAAAGGTAACTGACTTCATTAATTCTCTACCTAATCCCACCTTATCATTTGAAGAGGCAGAACAATTGGATTCACCCATTACCTGGGAAGAAATAGAACTGTCCCTAATGTCACTAGCTTCTAGTAAAGCTGTTGGACCCGATGCTATTCCTTTTGAGTTCTTTAGGTTTTTTCGCTATATTTTAAAACAAGAGTTAATTATATTGTTTACAGCGGCCCAAAAAGGAACAACTCCACCATCTTTGCAAGAATCAATAATTACTCTTTCTCAAAAAGGACAAATCTCCTTTGTCTCCATCCTCATTTCGCCCTATTTCACTGATCAACGCAGACAGTACATTTTATTCTAAGATTTTAGCCTTACGACTCTCTAGTATCATCACGCCACTTGTGTCGAAATATCATCATGGTTTTATTCCTGCACGTGACACAGCGGACCATATCCGTCATCTGATCACTTTCCTGGATTGGGCTCAGGCAACCCGCTCTAATATTGGTGTAACCCTTTTGGATGCTGAAAGAGCATTCGACAGGGTGGCCTGGGCATATATGTGGGACATTTTATCTAGAAAGGGACTGAGTCCGGGTATCCTAACTTCTTTAAGGACTATGTATTGTGCCCCTACTGCATCTATTCGTCTGAATGCTCAAACTTCAGTCCCATTCTCAATTATCCGTGGTACGCGACAAGGGTGTCCGTGCTCTCCATTACTTTTTGCGTTAATATCGATCCTTTTGTTAATCACTTAAATTTGGAAGAAAAAAAAATAAAAAATTATTTACTCCATACAAATTATCGAGCTTTAGCCTATGCTGACGTTATTGTGGTTGTTACAACAGATATTGAAACTGCGTTGCCAGCTTTTAATGACCTAGTTGTACAGTTTGGGTCCTTCTTTGGGTATACACTGAATCTTTCAAAAACTCAGATTTTATATACCGGGGATAATCCGCCTATTAATATTCCACTATTACCAGAAGTTACTTATTTGGGATTCAAGATCTCACTCCCAGTCTCAAATGTCCCCGAATTGAATATTAATCCTGCAGTGGCTAAAATCAATGTTTTATTAGAAAGGTTAGATCACCCTCATTTATCACTACATGGGAGAGCTAATGTATTAAAAATGCTAATCTTACCTACATTTTTGTATATGTTTCGTATAATACCCATTGAATTTCCCCCTGCTTGTTTTAAAAATCTAGAAAGGACAACCTCGAGATTTCTGTGGGGTTATGAACGACAGCGCAAAGCTTATAAAAAAATGATTCTTCCTAAAGAGTGTGGTGGGTGGAATATCCCTTATTTCTTTTTCCAATATATTGCTGCAACTCTTCAATCTATTAGCCCACTTATAATTGGGGATAAAGCTTGCATCTCTTTTTGCAACACTCCATTTATTTATAAGTTAGTTATGGGCGAAGAGATGAAAGTGTGCTTCTTGAAGGTAATTGAACCTAGTTATTTCAAGAAGACTAGATTTAAGATTTTAAAAGCAGCCTATGGCGTTTGGCAAACTGTCCGGCGACATCTGGGTGTTACAAAATTGAACACATATACACCTTTTACAGCACCTGGCTTATTACCCATATCTTTTGTGATTTAGTAGCTATTAGATGGGGCACTAAAGGAATATGTTATTTAGGGAATTTGTTTATAGAAGGTCATTTAGCTACCTTTTTATGAGCTACAAATTAAGTTTGTTTTAACAAAAAATAATTTTTTTAAGTACTTACAAATTTGTAGCTTTTTACAGAATGCAGGGCTCTCATTAGTCCCTCGAATGAGTAAAATCCCCTTTATTGAGCATTTGGCAAAAAAGACATCAATTGGTATACTGTACTCGTGTTTGATCCAGGAATTCCCTGATTATTTGGAAAATTGCCAAGTAAAATGGGTAAATAAGCTGGTAATACCTGAAATTGATATTTTTGAATCAGTCATGTTGGCCAATCGAATTCTTATAATTGGGATGATGAAATCGCAATACTTTATGTGCATACATGATTTATATTACACCCCTAGTAAGATTTCTAAATGGAGCATGACAACGGGGACTAAATGTAACAGATGTGGTTTGCTTGCCGCTGACGCAGTACATATGTTTTTTCAGTGCCCTAAGCTTGCTGAATTTTTCCAGCAAATTGAACTTTTTCTGGTGGTAATTTTGAAAAGCACTATTAGCATAACTGCTGAGATGGTATTGATTGGCTGTAGTTCAGGAATTGTGGGTCAACCAAGACCAAAAGCTACAATCTGTTTTCTTTTTATTTGTATGGCTGTTATACGAGCTTGTATTACAAGAGACTGGATTATTCCCGATCCCCCTTCTTTTTTCAGCTGGCGTGAAAGATTACTGTCAATGTATAATATAGAACTGGCTATTTATAAAACTAAAGGGCTGAAAAGGAGGGGTATCGGAGTAAAGATATGGGCACCCATCACTGAATGGATTTAGGTTTTGGCAACGCTCCTGATAGGATCTGTTCTTTTTTTTAATGATTTATAGTATGATAATTGTGTCTGACGAACTCATGCATCTGATTGGATCATTGTGTAATATTTGATTTGTATTTTCTGTTTTTCCTTGCATACAAAAAAATTATATAAAAAAATAATAATAATATTAATAAATCCAGAGTAATGCAACGCAGTGCAAATCTCTGCATTTCATTACTCTGCGCCAGGGAGGCATTCCGAGTGACTTATTTAAAAGCCCATTGCATTGCTAGTGCATCTCTTTTTTCCATACTAAAAGTGACTCAAGCGTCTTGTAAATAAGCCCCCATAGGTGTTGTGTGGGTTTTGACGCATTGCCAGATTTACTATAAGTGGTAGACCTGGGAATGCGGCAAAATGCTGCACTTCCCAGGTGAGGTGCGACGAGGAGAAATATTTGTATTTCTCCTAGTTTTTTCCTCTTTCTATATGTGCTGTATTCTAAAGCACACATAGAAATAGGGAAATGCCTCAGGAGGAAGGGGCACCTTCCTGTACTAAAACAATCTTACTTCCATTGTCAGTAGGCAGCCTAAATAGCACCAGAGCAACAGCAAAGGCAGGAATAGACTATATTCTTTCAAATACAGTGCATTCGTGCTCATTCCCTGCCATGCAGCACAGGAAGGTAACTTGCTGCACGACTTTGCCATAAATATGGCCTTTAAAGTTACGGTGGAAGAGATGCAGAGGGTGTGGAAACAGCCAATTTTTACTGAAATGGATAATGTGGAGTCCACATTGTCTAAATTTAATAACCCGCTTAAAGAAGCAATTGATTCACTAGCCCCTCTAAAACTACACAAACAATACCCCTCCTCTAAGCAAGAAATATGGTACACTGAAGCACTAAGAATAGAGAAACAGGGATGTAGAAGGGTAGAAAAAATATGGAGGAAAGCCCGAACAGAGGAAAATAAGAAAACATATCAGGACGCCCAAACTAAATATTATAAAAACATAAAGCTGGCCAGGAAGAACAGCCTTACGCAGCAAATTGCAGAGGCAGGCAACTCCTCCAAGGAACCATACAAAATTTTACAGGCTTTCACTAAACCAGCGGCCTGCGAAAGCCCAGATGATTTTTCCCAGTCCTTATGCGATGACATTTCTTTGTTTTTTGAAAACAAGATCAACATGATTTATGATAAAATAATGAAGGCCCCCAGTCAAGGGAACAACATCTTAACTCCCTCCTTTTTGCCCACATGTGGAGACAATTCACTTATAACTTTCCCGGCAGTTAGTGATTTAGACCTTCCTCTCCTCATTAGCCACATAAAATCGGGTTCCGCTGATGATTTTCTCCCTGCTAAAATGGTTGCCTCCCTGAGCGCTCTGCTTGGGCCTCAAATTCAATTAGTCATAAACCTTTCTTTAAAGGAGGACAGGTGCCTATGGAGTGGAAGAAAGCGGTGGTGAACCCCATTCGTAAGAACGCAGCACTTCCATGGACTGATCTTTCAATCCTCCGACCCATCTCGCTCCTGCCATACCTTAGCAAAATGACTGAGAGGCACGTAAACACCCACTTGTCTAACTACATCGAGACAGTGTCAAGGTCTAGACCACTCTCAATCTGAGTTTAGACCCAATCACAGCACAGACTCTGCCCTCCTTTCAGTGACCGATAACATCAGGATGTTGCTGGATGGAGGGGGTTCCATGATTCTGGTGCTGTTAGATTTATCCGCTGCCTTCGACACGGTGTCACATGAGATACTTCTCAGACGTTTGAGAGAGGTGGGTATAGGAGGCATGGCTCTGTCCATTTGGAGAGTTTTCTCTCAGGTCGCCTGCAAGGAGTCAGATTGGGCTCCCACTATTCCATCTCAAGGGAGCTCACCAAGGGAGTGCCACAGGGCTCATGCCTAAGCCCGACACTATTCAATGTGTACGTGGCCCCCTTGGCAGACATTGTAAGAGCACACGGGTTCACCCCGATTTCATATGCTGACGACACCCAACTTCTGTTCCCTTTTCAGACCCTCACACCCACATTACAAAAATCTTTTGCGGACGGCATGAGGGCAGTGTCGGACTGGATGGCCTCAAATTGCCTCCAGTGCAATGTAGGCAAGACTGAGGTCATGCGGTGCGGAGAGGCCACTCTCCTGTGGTCTCCAGAATGGTGGCCCTTGGACCTTGGACCTGCACCTACCCCAAAACAGTCTGTAAAAAACCTCGGAGTGAGGTTAGATCAGGCACTATTGCTGAATGAACACACAAGCCAAGTTGCTGGATCCTGTTTCCGTGTTATCGGACTCTTACGCCGAGTTTTTCCATTCCTGCCTGATAATTACAGGAAGACACTTGTTCAGACCCTAGTGATCAGTAGACTTGACTACTGTAATGGCCTGTACATCTCGGCCAATGAGGAACAACTAAATAGACTACAAGTGGTCCAGAATACAGTGGCGAGACTTGTTCTCAATGCCCAGCCTAGGACTCCATCACGTCCCCTCTTGGCCAAACTTCACTGGCTGCCGGTTAGGCAACGTGTCAAATTTAAAATCTGTTGCACCATACATAGGTGTTTGTTTGGTACCGGCCCCAAATATTTGATCGAAAAATTCAACCTCTACCGCCCAGGACGCTCCTTGCGTTTCAGTACTCACCAGCTACTCCAGGTTCCTAGAGTCAGGAGAGCTAGACAAGGAGGTGGAGCTCTCTTTTATAAAGGCCCCATTCTTTGGAACTCACTCCCTCCCACTTTGAAACAAATCACTAATTTTCAGTCTTTCAGGAAGTTTCTAAAAACCCATTTTTTTTCTACATCCTAAAATATCAGCCACTCTACAGCGTAAACATTTTGATTGGGCTATTCTGGTAGAAGCACAAGCGCGGAGATACCCCGACAGGGGTCGATCCTGCGCTATATAAGAATATAAATAAATTAAATAAATAAATGTTTTGAGCACCACAAGGTACAGAAATTTCACCAAGCTAAAAAGGAACAAAAACAAAATCAAAATAGGCTCCACACAGTTCTTCCTAAGCAGGGCCGGACTGGGAACATAAACCGGCCCTGGCAAACTGCTCAGCTGACCCGCCCCTGGGGTGAAGGGGAGTGCAGCTGAGCAGTTTGCGAGCGCCGGTTTCGACCGATTTTGTTACAGGGGGCCGATATTGCCGACCCCCGGTACCAAAAACTGCACCACTGGGGCCCAAAACCGGCCCCCACCCTAGTGGCCTACCGGGGAAATACCCTGTGCCCACTATGGCCAATCCGGCCCTGATCCTAAGACTTTCAACACTGCCAGCCCATGTAAAATAATTCCCTTTTCATTCAATTAGTTTCCACTTCATTTTTCCTTTTCGAAATTAAAGAGATTTAGACTTCCTCCTTTTTTATGCGACCAGAGCTCGGGCTGCTGGGAACCAAAGACAAATATGTTTTTGCTTTTGCCTACCTAAATTTCAAGCTTCGTTTAAGAAATTGCTAAAATCATGCATAAATCAGTGGGAGCAACTTTATCAACAATGCAACTTACACTCTTTAAGGCATCTCTTCAAAATCCTTCAACAGACTCACAGCTTAAAACCACGTGACAAGGCAAAGGATATATTTTCAGAATGCACATTTACCCCTATGGAGGTCTCTTGCCAATACTGGACAAGTAATAACCTATGACACTCCTATAACAAGAGAGAGGGCCTTTAACGGAAGCTATAGCCCTAGGCAGATGGTCTGGAACACTGTTAGAGCTGTCCAACCACGGAGGGCAGAGTATTCTAAATTTAACAACAGGGTGAAACAGGAAGACAGTAATGCAATTTTGGAGCAGAATGTCCAGACCAGACATTATTGGCCCTCTGCTACTCCATTGTCTACAAATGCGCTCCCTACATTTTAATGTTCTTTTTTTAGGAATATATCCACATTTTGTTGGCCTGATGAATATTTGTCTCTAGAATCGCATAATGATTATTAGTACACTAAAGTTTACAATAGGCAGTAGCAATCTTGCTTGCTATTCGTACATCAATCTAAGCCCCCTTCCCACAGTTTGGCTTATATTTTTCTTATCTTATCCAATATATGGCTGATATATTTTATACACCCTAAACAAGCAAAACTCTGTTAGCAATTCAGTTATCAATGGATGTAAATGTTCCCTCTGCCTGTAAACCTTAATCCCTGCCAAGAAATCTGAGTAAAAGTTAATTTTATTCTTGCCATTCCATACAGACGTTTAAGCAGGGCGTGCGTAGAAAGGAAGGAAAAAGATGGGTTATTATTATCTGATCAGGTACTGGCAAACCTTCCCAACCAGACGCAGCGACCTAGGCTGTGCAGACTACTCGCCTCATTGTATCAAACCTTGTTGAGCTGACTAATAGCTTTTAAAGCGGTTTTCCGCATTCTCTGCATTTGCGTCGTGTGCTTTTAAACTGTGACTGTAATTTTATCACGCTTTTGTGCTTTATTATTCTCGCGCTTAGCGAGTGTTGCCTACCTGCCTCATCACGCTCCAGACCCCGGTCCGCCTCGGCTGAGTGCCGCTTGTGCGGAGGGTCGCCTGCAGAGCGCCATTGACCCGCCTCCTTTCCCCACTTCCGCCCTGCCTTACACAGTGCAGGTCAGCGTGCTAGTGGTTGTTGACTGCCCTGCATAAATTCTTGTGCTCCGTGGGTCACCATTGACAGACGCAGCGACCCAGGCTGTGCAGACTACTCAAAGTCTGGGTGAGGAAAAACGGGTGGACCCAAATGGTGTCCAATGATGCATTCAGATCACTCAGTTGATCTTTAACAGAAGACACTATTATGTCAGAAAGGTGAAATAGAGAAGATACAAAGTCTGTGAGACTAGAAAACAGTACCCATCGGCCCACTCAAAAGCGGAGTCTCGTCATCTGGGTAGTTGGAGAAAAGGTGTCCTCTAGGCTTATCCTCAGCAAAAGTCTAAGGTTGCCTAATCATGGACCCTTAAGTCGAGCATCCAATCCACAGAAGACAGTGTGTGAGCAGACAGGGCAAAAGAAGGGTTGCAGTGCAGAAAATGAAGACAAGGAAAGAAAAATAATCCTAGTGGTTAAAAATGCCTACTTTGATGACATAAGGAAACTTTATTAGATCTGACCATCAAATTGGCATCATTAAAAGCAGTATGCTGATAGCATGGAAGAAATTGCTATCTATCATGCGTGTTACTTGGTCGACATGTTTCAGCCTTTAACGGCTTTCTTCAGGACCTATGATAAGCTACCGCAACACATACTTATCGTGAATAATGACCCATCTCCCATGGATTCAAAGGATAAAGGTGTATCTTCTCCCTAAATGTAGGGAGAGAAAGCCTCACCTCGCCTGGCAACTGCTCAGGTAGGAAGAAGGCCACGCACTCTCCGTCGTTGCCTCGGGTCCGGAGACTGAGCCTCCTCCCCCTCGGCTCAGTCTCCGGCATTTTTAACCACTAGGATTATTTTTCTTTCCTTGTCTTCATTTTCTGCACTGCAACCCTTCTTTTGCCCTGTCTGCTCACACACTGTCTTCTGTGGATTGGATGCTCGACTTAAGGGTCCATGATTAGGCAACCTTAGACTTTTGCTGAGGATAAGCCTAGAGGACACCTTTTCTCCAACTACCCAGATGACGAGACTCCGCTTTTGAGTGGGCCGATGGGTACTGTTTTCTAGTCTCACAGACTTTGTATCTTCTCTATTTCACCTTTCTGACATAATAGTGTCTTCTGTTAAAGATCAACTGAGTGATCTGAATGCATCATTGGACACCATTTGGGTCCACCCGTTTTTCCTCACCCAGACTTTGAGTACCTCTTGTGTTTTTTCGCTGTACAAGTTGGGGGACAAGGTACCTTCTCTGTCTATAAACTATTTCCCCTAGGACCCTCCAAATACTCTGTATATTGTTGGTTGTGCAGACTACTCGCCTCATTGTATCAAACCTTGTTGAGCTGACTAATAGCTTTTAAAGCGGTTTTCCGCATTCTCTGCATTTGCGTCGTGTGCTTTTAAACTGTGACTGTAATTTTATCACGCTTTTGTGCTTTATTATTCTCGCGCTTAGCGAGTGTTGCCTACCTGCCTCATCACGCTCCAGACCCCGGTCCGCCTCGGCTGAGTGCCGCTTGTGCGGAGGGTCGCCTGCAGAGCGCCATTGACCCGCCTCCTTTCCCCACTTCCGCCCTGCCTTACACAGTGCAGGTCAGCGTGCTAGTGGTTGTTGACTGCCCTGCATAAATTCTTGTGCTCCGTGGGTCACCATTGACAGACGCAGCGACCCAGGCTGTGCAGACTACTCAAAGTCTGGGTGAGGAAAAACGGGTGGACCCAAATGGTGTCCAATGATGCATTCAGATCACTCAGTTGATCTTTAACAGAAGACACTATTATGTCAGAAAGGTGAAATAGAGAAGATACAAAGTCTGTGAGACTAGAAAACAGTACCCATCGGCCCACTCAAAAGCGGAGTCTCGTCATCTGGGTAGTTGGAGAAAAGGTGTCCTCTAGGCTTATCCTCAGCAAAAGTCTAAGGTTGCCTAATCATGGACCCTTAAGTCGAGCATCCAATCCACAGAAGACAGTGTGTGAGCAGACAGGGCAAAAGAAGGGTTGCAGTGCAGAAAATGAAGACAAGGAAAGAAAAATAATCCTAGTGGTCAAAAATGCCTACTTTGATGACATAAGGAAACTTTATTAGATCTGACCATCAAATTGGCATCATTAAAAGCAGTATGCTGATAGCATGGAAGAAATTGCTATCTATCATGCGTGTTACTTGGTCGACATGTTTCAGCCTTTAACGGCTTTCTTCAGGACCTATGATAAGCTACCGCAACACATACTTATCGTGAATAATGACCCATCTCCCATGGATTCAAAGGATAAAGGTGTATCTTCTCCCTAAATGTAGGGAGAGAAAGCCTCACCTCGCCTGGCAACTGCTCAGGTAGGAAGAAGGCCACGCACTCTCCGTCGTTGCCTCGGGTCCGGAGACTGAGCCTCCTTCCCCTCGGCTCAGTCTCCGGCATTTTTAACCACTAGGATTATTTTTCTTTCCTTGTCTTCATTTTCTGCACTGCAACCCTTCTTTTGCCCTGTCTGCTCACACACTGTCTTCTGTGGATTGGATGCTCGACTTAAGGGTCCATGATTAGGCAACCTTAGACTTTTGCTGAGGATAAGCCTAGAGGACACCTTTTCTCCAACTACCCAGATGACGAGACTCCGCTTTTGAGTGGGCCGATGGGTACTGTTTTCTAGTCTCACAGACTTTGTATCTTCTCTATTTCACCTTTCTGACATAATAGTGTCTTCTGTTAAAGATCAACTGAGTGATCTGAATGCATCATTGGACACCATTTGGGTCCACCCGTTTTTCCTCACCCAGACTTTGAGTACCTCTTGTGTTTTTTCGCTGTACAAGTTGGGGGACAAGGTACCTTCTCTGTCTATAAACTATTTCCCCTAGGACCCTCCAAATACTCTGTATATTGTTGGTTGTGCAGACTACTCGCCTCATTGTATCAAACCTTGTTGAGCTGACTAATAGCTTTTAAAGCGGTTTTCCGCATTCTCTGCATTTGCGTCGTGTGCTTTTAAACTGTGACTGTAATTTTATCACGCTTTTGTGCTTTATTATTCTCGCGCTTAGCGAGTGTTGCCTACCTGCCTCATCACGCTCCAGACCCCGGTCCGCCTCGGCTGAGTGCCGCTTGTGCGGAGGGTCGCCTGCAGAGCGCCATTGACCCGCCTCCTTTCCCCACTTCCGCCCTGCCTTACACAGTGCAGGTCAGCGTGCTAGTGGTTGTTGACTGCCCTGCATAAATTCTTGTGCTCCGTGGGTCACCATTGACAGACGCAGCGACCCAGGCTGTGCAGACTACTCAAAGTCTGGGTGAGGAAAAACGGGTGGACCCAAATGGTGTCCAATGATGCATTCAGATCACTCAGTTGATCTTTAACAGAAGACACTATTATGTCAGAAAGGTGAAATAGAGAAGATACAAAGTCTGTGAGACTAGAAAACAGTACCCATCGGCCCACTCAAAAGCGGAGTCTCGTCATCTGGGTAGTTGGAGAAAAGGTGTCCTCTAGGCTTATCCTCAGCAAAAGTCTAAGGTTGCCTAATCATGGACCCTTAAGTCGAGCATCCAATCCACAGAAGACAGTGTGTGAGCAGACAGGGCAAAAGAAGGGTTGCAGTGCAGAAAATGAAGACAAGGAAAGAAAAATAATCCTAGTGGTTAAAAATGCCTACTTTGATGACATAAGGAAACTTTATTAGATCTGACCATCAAATTGGCATCATTAAAAGCAGTATGCTGATAGCATGGAAGAAATTGCTATCTATCATGCGTGTTACTTGGTCGACATGTTTCAGCCTTTAACGGCTTTCTTCAGGACCTATGATAAGCTACCGCAACACATACTTATCGTGAATAATGACCCATCTCCCATGGATTCAAAGGATAAAGGTGTATCTTCTCCCTAAATGTAGGGAGAGAAAGCCTCACCTCGCCTGGCAACTGCTCAGGTAGGAAGAAGGCCACGCACTCTCCGTCGTTGCCTCGGGTCCGGAGACTGAGCCTCCTTCCCCTCGGCTCAGTCTCCGGCATTTTTAACCACTAGGATTATTTTTCTTTCCTTGTCTTCATTTTCTGCACTGCAACCCTTCTTTTGCCCTGTCTGCTCACACACTGTCTTCTGTGGATTGGATGCTCGACTTAAGGGTCCATGATTAGGCAACCTTAGACTTTTGCTGAGGATAAGCCTAGAGGACACCTTTTCTCCAACTACCCAGATGACGAGACTCCGCTTTTGAGTGGGCCGATGGGTACTGTTTTCTAGTCTCACAGACTTTGTATCTTCTCTATTTCACCTTTCTGACATAATAGTGTCTTCTGTTAAAGATCAACTGAGTGATCTGAATGCATCATTGGACACCATTTGGGTCCACCCGTTTTTCCTCACCCAGACTTTGAGTACCTCTTGTGTTTTTTCGCTGTACAAGTTGGGGGACAAGGTACCTTCTCTGTCTATAAACTATTTCCCCTAGGACCCTCCAAATACTCTGTATATTGTTGGTTGTGCAGACTACTCGCCTCATTGTATCAAACCTTGTTGAGCTGACTAATAGCTTTTAAAGCGGTTTTCCGCATTCTCTGCATTTGCGTCGTGTGCTTTTAAACTGTGACTGTAATTTTATCACGCTTTTGTGCTTTATTATTCTCGCGCTTAGCGAGTGTTGCCTACCTGCCTCATCACGCTCCAGACCCCGGTCCGCCTCGGCTGAGTGCCGCTTGTGCGGAGGGTCGCCTGCAGAGCGCCATTGACCCGCCTCCTTTCCCCACTTCCGCCCTGCCTTACACAGTGCAGGTCAGCGTGCTAGTGGTTGTTGACTGCCCTGCATAAATTCTTGTGCTCCGTGGGTCACCATTGACAGACGCAGCGACCCAGGCTGTGCAGACTACTCAAAGTCTGGGTGAGGAAAAACGGGTGGACCCAAATGGTGTCCAATGATGCATTCAGATCACTCAGTTGATCTTTAACAGAAGACACTATTATGTCAGAAAGGTGAAATAGAGAAGATACAAAGTCTGTGAGACTAGAAAACAGTACCCATCGGCCCACTCAAAAGCGGAGTCTCGTCATCTGGGTAGTTGGAGAAAAGGTGTCCTCTAGGCTTATCCTCAGCAAAAGTCTAAGGTTGCCTAATCATGGACCCTTAAGTCGAGCATCCAATCCACAGAAGACAGTGTGTGAGCAGACAGGGCAAAAGAAGGGTTGCAGTGCAGAAAATGAAGACAAGGAAAGAAAAATAATCCTAGTGGTTAAAAATGCCTACTTTGATGACATAAGGAAACTTTATTAGATCTGACCATCAAATTGGCATCATTAAAAGCAGTATGCTGATAGCATGGAAGAAATTGCTATCTATCATGCGTGTTACTTGGTCGACATGTTTCAGCCTTTAACGGCTTTCTTCAGGACCTATGATAAGCTACCGCAACACATACTTATCGTGAATAATGACCCATCTCCCATGGATTCAAAGGATAAAGGTGTATCTTCTCCCTAAATGTAGGGAGAGAAAGCCTCACCTCGCCTGGCAACTGCTCAGGTAGGAAGAAGGCCACGCACTCTCCGTCGTTGCCTCGGGTCCGGAGACTGAGCCTCCTTCCCCTCGGCTCAGTCTCCGGCATTTTTAACCACTAGGATTATTTTTCTTTCCTTGTCTTCATTTTCTGCACTGCAACCCTTCTTTTGCCCTGTCTGCTCACACACTGTCTTCTGTGGATTGGATGCTCGACTTAAGGGTCCATGATTAGGCAACCTTAGACTTTTGCTGAGGATAAGCCTAGAGGACACCTTTTCTCCAACTACCCAGATGACGAGACTCCGCTTTTGAGTGGGCCGATGGGTACTGTTTTCTAGTCTCACAGACTTTGTATCTTCTCTATTTCACCTTTCTGACATAATAGTGTCTTCTGTTAAAGATCAACTGAGTGATCTGAATGCATCATTGGACACCATTTGGGTCCACCCGTTTTTCCTCACCCAGACTTTGAGTACCTCTTGTGTTTTTTCGCTGTACAAGTTGGGGGACAAGGTACCTTCTCTGTCTATAAACTATTTCCCCTAGGACCCTCCAAATACTCTGTATATTGTTGGTTGTGCAGACTACTCGCCTCATTGTATCAAACCTTGTTGAGCTGACTAATAGCTTTTAAAGCGGTTTTCCGCATTCTCTGCATTTGCGTCGTGTGCTTTTAAACTGTGACTGTAATTTTATCACGCTTTTGTGCTTTATTATTCTCGCGCTTAGCGAGTGTTGCCTACCTGCCTCATCACGCTCCAGACCCCGGTCCGCCTCGGCTGAGTGCCGCTTGTGCGGAGGGTCGCCTGCAGAGCGCCATTGACCCGCCTCCTTTCCCCACTTCCGCCCTGCCTTACACAGTGCAGGTCAGCGTGCTAGTGGTTGTTGACTGCCCTGCATAAATTCTTGTGCTCCGTGGGTCACCATTGACAGACGCAGCGACCCAGGCTGTGCAGACTACTCAAAGTCTGGGTGAGGAAAAACGGGTGGACCCAAATGGTGTCCAATGATGCATTCAGATCACTCAGTTGATCTTTAACAGAAGACACTATTATGTCAGAAAGGTGAAATAGAGAAGATACAAAGTCTGTGAGACTAGAAAACAGTACCCATCGGCCCACTCAAAAGCGGAGTCTCGTCATCTGGGTAGTTGGAGAAAAGGTGTCCTCTAGGCTTATCCTCAGCAAAAGTCTAAGGTTGCCTAATCATGGACCCTTAAGTCGAGCATCCAATCCACAGAAGACAGTGTGTGAGCAGACAGGGCAAAAGAAGGGTTGCAGTGCAGAAAATGAAGACAAGGAAAGAAAAATAATCCTAGTGGTTAAAAATGCCTACTTTGATGACATAAGGAAACTTTATTAGATCTGACCATCAAATTGGCATCATTAAAAGCAGTATGCTGATAGCATGGAAGAAATTGCTATCTATCATGCGTGTTACTTGGTCGACATGTTTCAGCCTTTAACGGCTTTCTTCAGGACCTATGATAAGCTACCGCAACACATACTTATCGTGAATAATGACCCATCTCCCATGGATTCAAAGGATAAAGGTGTATCTTCTCCCTAAATGTAGGGAGAGAAAGCCTCACCTCGCCTGGCAACTGCTCAGGTAGGAAGAAGGCCACGCACTCTCCGTCGTTGCCTCGGGTCCGGAGACTGAGCCTCCTCCCCCTCGGCTCAGTCTCCGGCATTTTTAACCACTAGGATTATTTTTCTTTCCTTGTCTTCATTTTCTGCACTGCAACCCTTCTTTTGCCCTGTCTGCTCACACACTGTCTTCTGTGGATTGGATGCTCGACTTAAGGGTCCATGATTAGGCAACCTTAGACTTTTGCTGAGGATAAGCCTAGAGGACACCTTTTCTCCAACTACCCAGATGACGAGACTCCGCTTTTGAGTGGGCCGATGGGTACTGTTTTCTAGTCTCACAGACTTTGTATCTTCTCTATTTCACCTTTCTGACATAATAGTGTCTTCTGTTAAAGATCAACTGAGTGATCTGAATGCATCATTGGACACCATTTGGGTCCACCCGTTTTTCCTCACCCAGACTTTGAGTACCTCTTGTGTTTTTTCGCTGTACAAGTTGGGGGACAAGGTACCTTCTCTGTCTATAAACTATTTCCCCTAGGACCCTCCAAATACTCTGTATATTGTTGGTTGTGCAGACTACTCGCCTCATTGTATCAAACCTTGTTGAGCTGACTAATAGCTTTTAAAGCGGTTTTCCGCATTCTCTGCATTTGCGTCGTGTGCTTTTAAACTGTGACTGTAATTTTATCACGCTTTTGTGCTTTATTATTCTCGCGCTTAGCGAGTGTTGCCTACCTGCCTCATCACGCTCCAGACCCCGGTCCGCCTCGGCTGAGTGCCGCTTGTGCGGAGGGTCGCCTGCAGAGCGCCATTGACCCGCCTCCTTTCCCCACTTCCGCCCTGCCTTACACAGTGCAGGTCAGCGTGCTAGTGGTTAAACGCCCCCTACACATAAAATGGCGGAATGGCGGAAGCGCAGCGGACGAGCGCAGCGGGAGCGCCGACGTCGCGCCGAAGTCAAGCCAAAGTCCTGCCCGTCCGCGCCGGGCCGTGCCCAGCGGTCGCCCACCCTGCCCCCACGCTCCGCTACTCTTCAGCGGACCTATGCTCTCTACAACACCCTGTTCCGCTGCCCCCTGAGGCCGTCAGGAGGGCTCAGGATTGCGGTATTTCCAACTTCCCTTGCACGGCGCTCCCTTCCTCGCTTGACCCTGTTCCTTCTCCCGTCCCCTCTGACTCCCCTTCCCCCACTCCCACTATCGCTACACTTAAGATCCTTTACCTCAATACGCGCTCCATGGTGAGACATCAACTCGAGATCTTCCACCTATTAGATGACACTAATGCAGACATTCTCTTCCTGTCAGAGACCTGGCTGACGGAAGACTCTGTACCCGATATCCTAGCCGCTCTTCCCAACGGCTACTATATCCTGCATGTTAATCGGCCCGGAGGGCAAGTTGGCGGCGGGGTCGCAGCCATTATCCGCAAAGAACACGCCTTTTCCATGCTAGATTGCACCCCTATCCCTCACTCTCAAACCCTTGCCATTCTGCTTCACTCACCCTCCACTTCCCTTGTCTGTGTTCTCATGTACAGACCCCCCACCTATATGCCCTCCTTTGCTCTTTCAGTCGGGGAACTCCTTTCCCAGCTTCTTATAAATCACTCCAGAATTCTTTTTCTGGGTGATTTTAATTATTGGCCTTCTGATCCCCAAGAGAGCCGATTGTCAGAACTGTTTACGGAAACTCTTACCAGCCTGAATTATCAGCAGTTGATCTCCACTCCCACTCACTGTAAGGGCCATATACTTGACCAGGTCTGGCTGGCTAATCTTGACTCTTCGCCCCCTCTGATCACTCCTTGTACCTGGTCCGACCATTATCTTGTTTCCTTTTCTGTTAACCTGCCCAGTTTTCACCGTCCTCCGCGCCCTGCTGGCATTATGGCCCGTAACTGGAAAAACGCCAATATGACTACTTTCCATTCGCTCCTGGCAGCCTCAACCCCTCCTGCTCTTGAATCTGTTTCCCTCCAAGCCTCCACTCTTGAGCTCTGGTTGAAGGCAGCTGCCGATGTTGTAGCCCCTCTAAAGTCCATCAAAATCTCTCGCCCCCATGACGCTCAGCGATGGTTCTCGGACCAGCTTAAACTCGATAAGCTGGCCCTTCGCCAGGCTGAACGTCGCTGGCGCCAGAAGTACGACCCTGTACTCAAGACTGAATTTACTACTCTACTAAGTAAATACAAATCTTCTATTCTTGAGGCTAAGACTTCTTACTTTTCATGCAGGATCCTGGAGTCGGCTTCAAAAGCTAAGGACATCTTTTCTATCGTCAATGAGCTCTCCCTCCCTGACCGTATCACCCTCCCGCCTGCTCCCAGCCAGGCTCTGTGTGATGAGCTCAACTCCTTTTTCCAAGACAAGATTTCCACAATCAAAAACAACATTTCCCCGCCCTCTCCCTCCAATTCTTTCCCTCTCCCTTCTGAAAATGCCCAGAACTTCCACACCTTCCCTCCTATTTCTATCACGGAATTTCACAGCCTCCTCCATAAAGTTAGCTCTGGCTCCCCTAGGGACTGCTGCCCTCCTCACATCTTCAAAGAAATCTTTAGGCTCTGCCCTGATCCTGCCCTGGCCCTTCTCAACTCTTTGTTGACATCAGGGGTTGTTCCTGAGGCTTTTAAGCAGGCCATTGTGTTACCTATCCTGAAGAAGCCTAGCGCAGACCCTCTTGTGATGAGTAATTACCGACCCATCTCTCTCCTCCCCTTTTTGGGAAAGATCTTGGAGACATATGTAACCAAGTGCCTCAGCTCCTTTATGGAAACTTCCTCTTTCTTGGACCCTCATCAGGCTGGCTTTCGCCCACTACATTCCACAGAGATGGTGATTGCTGCAGTGATGGACACTCTTAGAACCGGCGCCGACAATAACATCCCCCAGGCTCTTGTCTTGTTAGATCTGTCGGCGGCTTTTGACACGGTCGATCACACCATCTTGATCGACCGTGTCAACAACGCCGGGATCCGTGGGATCGCCCTTGAGTGGGTTCGATCCTTCTTACAAGGCCGCTCTCAGGCTGTCCACCTCTCCACTTTCTCCCCCCTCACCTGTGGTGTTCCCCAAGGTTCAGCCCTTTCCCCGCTCCTCTTCAATTTATATATGCAACCACTCCTGGCATCCCTTCGTCACTCCCCAGCCACCATATACAACTATGCAGATGATCTGCAACTGATTTTTCCCCTGGATACTTCCCCTACCTCCCGTCTTAACATCCAAACCACAATGCTACGTATTTCTGACTGGATGGCTCATAGCCAACTCAAGTTGAATCCGTCCAAAACGGAACTCGTCCTGGTGGGCGGCCCCACCAACCCTTGGGATGACAACTTCTGGCCATCTTCCCTTGGCGCCCCCCCTCGTCCAGTCAGTACCGTGAAAAGTCTAGGAGTGATCATCTCGGAGGATCTATCTATGAAATCTCAGATCTCTGCAGTCACATCATCCTGCTTTTTCCAGCTGCGCAGGATTCGCAAGATCTGCAGATTCTTAACCAGAGAGGCACTCATTCTTACCATCTTGGCCTTGGTCATTTCCAGGGTTGACTTTTCTAACATCTTGTATGCGGGGATTCCCGCCTACCAGCTTCAAAAACTCCAGCTAATTCAGAACCAGGCGGCCCGCCTGGTGTTTCGTCAACCCAAACATCAGCATGTCTCCCCTCTCCTGAAGAGCCTTCATTGGCTCCCTGTGGCCAAACGGTGCTCCTTTAAACTCGGTTGCACCGTATTCAAGTCCCTTCACAACCACGCTCCCGAGTTCATTTCCTCCAAACTCAGGCGATATCTCCCATCCCGCAACCTTCGATCCTCTGCCGACAATCTTCTCTGCATTCCACCGATTCGTCGAAAAAAACACGGTGGCATCAGGTTTTCCTTTCTAGGTCCCACTTTTTGGAATTCCCTCCCTGTTTCCTTTCGTCACTGCCCTACCTATAATTTGTTCCGAAAAACCCTGAAAACTCACCTTTTTAAGTTGGCCTTTGAGTAATGCTCCCTGCCTCAGTTTGTTATGTCTGTTATGAGCGCCAAGAAACCGTCTCGGTATACGTGCGCGGTACACATTTTTTAACATAACATAACATAACATAACATAACATATATATCATTGTGCGAACATGAGGTGACAGTTAAATTCCCAGCAACCTGTCCAGCTCTAAAGAGAGCACACTGTAAATCAAGACAGTGCTCTTACCTTACCTGTTGACTTGTCAATCACAGATCTCCAGTGTTATCTAGGTCATTCGTGACTCCGTGCAGGCCACCTCCTTACCAGCTTATCATAAGTCGTCATAAGTCATCTGAAAACTGTAGTTCATCAACTACCACAAAAAATGTGAATATTCATAATAAAGTTCCCATTTATACGTTCCAGATTTTTTGCACAATCAGCAACATCCTATCCTAGTAATATGTGAACCCAAAAAGCCTCCAGACTCCTAAGAAGGAGACAGAAGGAAAACCACGTTCAAACCAGCAAGGAGCATTACAATAATGTCAACAAATCTATGGATTCAAGAACCGTTAAATGTGCAGACGTTCTTATGACATCCCTTGTCAATTACAAATAACTTCTTGAAACCTGGCTAAATAACTATCCACAGGTGACCCTTGATATCCTGACACTCCAAAGGTACTCTATCATCAGCTCAGATAGAGGCAACAGTTTTGGAGTAAAACATTATACTACTCGGACGCAGCTGTCATAACCTGAAAAAACTTTAAAAACTCCTTCTTTTGATTCCTTAATATTTACTTTGTCACTGCTGAGACAACCGAACTACACACCATCCACCATTCCTCTCAAACTTAATGAAACGTCATTGACGAAATGTATCACTACATTACAGAGTCTTCTCATGGGATGTTTTACCATTAGCTGTGGAACGCCACGAACCATCGAGTATTTATTTAAGCAATTTGTAGAGCGCAACAAATACCCGTGGGTGTCTCGGCGCTGAGGACGTGAATAAAGGTATTGAGGCAGATTGCCGATTATTGAGTGAATAACCAGGTCTTTAGTAGCTTCCTAAACGAGAGTAACGTAGGGCATGCTTTGATTTGTGGGGGAAGGGAATTCCATAGTTTTGCTGTGGCTACAGTGAATCTTTTGTCTCCCCAGGAGACCTTGTATGTACGGGGGACATTCAGGTTATTGGCAGAAGAAGATCGTAGATTTCTGCAAGGTGTGTGGGTGGACAGGGCTCTCTTCAGATAGATAGGACCTAATTGATGGACTGCTTTGTAGGCTATGCATAGTGCCTTGAATTTAAAGCGGTTGGGGATTGTCAGCCAGTGTAGCTTTTTCACCACTGCAGAGATGGGTTGGTGCTTGGGGGTGCCTGTGATGATCCTGGCAGCAGCATTTTGTATCAGCTGTAGTTTGCTTATGACCTTTTTCTGTGCGTTCAGGAGTACACCGTTGCAGTAGTCTATTTTGGTCATTACCAGGTAGCTTACCAAAGTTTTTCTTGTATTGGAGGGGAGGTATGAAAGTAGTTTTTTTATTACTTTTAGTGTATAGAAAGCAGAGGAGGTGATGGCATTTGCGTGGGCTGATGAAGAGAGTTTGTCATCGAAGATGACGCCAAGGTTTCTTACTTTCTGTACAGGAGGTGGGGGGGCCTAGTTCAGTCAGCCACCAGGAAGGTGACCATTTGGGGTGTAGGTTGTCGAAGATCATGACCTCCGTCTTGTCCGAGTTTAATTTTAAGCAGTTTTTTGCCATCCAAGAGCTGATGGCGATCATGCCTGCTTGGAAGCTAGCTGCTATTTCTCCTCCGTTAGTTGTTGATAGCTAGCACCAGTTGTGTGTCGTCGGCATAGGTGGTTAGCCCCATCCCATGGGTTTGATGGTTTTGGCCAGGTCCAAAACATAGATAATAAATAGTGTCGGACTGAGGGAAGATCCCTGTGGCACCCCACATTGGAGTGTGAAGGAGGGGAAGTTCAACTTTCCGAGGCTCACGAGCTGGGAGCGGTTTGCCAAGAAGGAGGCCAGTAATTCTTTGGCCTTGTGTGTGATGCCCATCTCCGCAACACGGCCGATCAAGGTGGCATGATCGACTGTGTCGAAAGCGGCCACAGGTCCAGCAAGACTAAGACTGCTGTCCCACCTAGGTCTTTTGTGGGTCTAATCTCATCTGCGGCTTTTATGAGTGCCGTTTCGGTGCCATGGCCAGTCCTAAACCCAAATTGTGATTCGTCGAGGAGGTTGTTTTCCTCAATGATATAGACCAGTTGTGTGTTAAATAATTTTTTGGCTGGGAAGGGGAGGGCATAGATCGGCCTATAATTTTTGGTGTCTAAAGGATCTAGGTGCTGTTTTTTAAGGAGGGGTTTAATGATTGCCCTTTTCCAGGTTTCTGGGTAGATACCTATATTGAACATGGCATTGCATATATCTGTGAGTTTGAATGCCAGAAGGTCTGGGAGGAGTTTGGATACCGAGGTGAGGCAGGGGTCGTTGGGGAAGCCTGACCTGTGAAATGGCAACTTGGTTAAACTGAGTGAGGGCGGGAGTTGTGATTTCATTAACAACCGAGGTAAGCGAGGTGAGCTTTGGTTGTGATGCGAAATTGTCGTATATTGAGCTGACCTTGGTTAGAAAGGCCCTGGCTAGAGAGTTGCACAGTTCTTGGGAGGGGGCAGGTGGGGTGTTGACTCTTGAACCTGAGAGTCTGGTGACTACTTGGAAGAGGAGTTTGGTAGAGTATTGGGTCTTTTCTATTTGATTGTTATAGTATTTACATTTTTCTGATATGATGAGCAGTTTGTATTGGGACAATGCAGATTTTATAGCAGGCTTTATCATTTGGGAGATAGTTTCTGTGCCATTGTCTCTCGATGTTTCTGCATTGTTGCTTTTCTAGCCTTAGGGAGTCAGAAAACCAGGGGGCTGATGCAGTAGTTCCATTTTCGGAGAAATCTTTTATGGGTACCGAAGAGTCTAATGCATTGCTTAACCAGTCTATGTAGTTAGCGGAGGCTAGTGATGGATCTTTGGAACTTTGGAGAAAGTGCTAGAATAAAATAGCTTTAAATAGCTTTCTATTCATTCCACACACATTACGGGCAAACAATTAGACCTAGCTGTCACGAAGTTTCTACATACTGAACGTCACAAACGTCCTGATTTTGAGTGATTCCACTTTACTGTGTCATTCAATATTCAGGTGCACAAAAATCGAAATACAAATCAATCTGTAAAAAAAACGCTTGCTAAATAGAGCTATTTGCTACTTTCCGGGTGGCACTCAACTCAAAACAGTTGACACGGGCATATAAAAATCGACTCGAATTAACAATGAGGGAAGAACTTGCTGGCTATCGCGACAGAAATCAGGGGGACACACACATATATTTCCCAACATCCAGAAACATTCTAGTGTGCCTATTTGACGTAACAGCACCCCCCCCCCTCCCTCGAGTAGCAGCAACTGAGCTGTGGCCGAGGTTGCGGTGCTCTTCTGTCAATCTCAGTGAATATCCAGGGAATAAGGCCAAATCCAATAAGCCGCCTCTTGGGAGCTGGACAAGACCTGCTCGGTGAAGAAGTGATACAGCAATGCACGGATTGGTCTGGGGATTGGTCTCAGAAGTCGGCGGCTTCTCTATATGGCTGTGTCCTTGAACAGTGAAAAGTGGAGGGCTGCAGGGAAACAGAGGATACTGGTTAGCAGAAGCTACTACCTTGTTGAGTGGAGAAGCTGCAGTATGGACTGCGGCTCTCTCTATGGATGTATGTCTGAAAACGGTATCCTCAAAGACTTTCAGAACTACACTCCAGTTCATGAAGTATGTAGGTTGCAGTTTTCAGTGCTGATCCTCATGGTGGTAGCCCCTTCCCACTCCTTCCTCCATTTTTGAGTTACTGGGCTGCCAAAAGCAGTGGATGTTTGTCGGCACTATCTAAGGCCTGGGTGGATCGGGATGGGCAGCTTAATCAACATATTCGCACTGGGGTCATTTATGAGCTGCTCAGGCACGGGAGTGACCCACATAGGGTTATTCAGAGTGCTGGACGTTGGTGTAATCCTGGTGCTCCACCTATTAGTTCATTATTGGTGCCCCTGTGTGCCTACAGTGGATTCATCTTTGGCCCCCTTGTTCCCTGTGGAATTCCAAAAATAGGGTGCATTAAAGCAACTAAGTCCGACCCAAGGGTCCCAGAACCTGATGACACTGGGCATCAGAAATTAAATGAGGATGTCCCTAAACACGGAGACGAGCTAGATGATATCCTTAAGGCCATACGAGACTCAAGGGAGGTTCTGGATCACAAAATAGATGCACTTGCCATGAACTTAATGCTATTACAAGCATATCAGGCAAAGAAAGTAGAGCGGGTGACAGCCAATGAACTATTTTTGGCTGACACACTGCCAATCACCCAAGAACTGCAGACAGACATGGAAGCCCTGCGGATGCGAGTGATGGAACTGGAGGACCATATGGAGGACGTGGATTCCCTCTCACACCGCAACAAAGTCCTGATGATGCACGATTATTTAAGAATGACTTTGATTGGTCAAATCCTGCTCATCGCGTGAATTACTAAAACATACTTAAAAGAAAAACATGACTAACATTGTGCCTCGTTGAAACACTAAGAGTTTTTAAAACTGCATCGTAAAAGCATGCAGAATGATTTCTAACTGGTGCAGCTGAAAGATTTCGAGATAAAGAGAGACAATTACTAATGTGTTATGAAAATAATGTAAAAATAATGCAGTGTTTAATTTCTAGTAGAATATGATTCAAAAAGATTTCTCTATAAGAAACAGTGTTTTGCTACGTTTTTCTCAAATGTAAATCTGAAACTGCAAAGATAAACTGTTTGTTTATTAATTGAATATGATTAGACTATGCTTATGAGAATAGTGTAATGGTAGTTATATTAGATTTTTATGCATTTACGTTTTCTTCAAGTGTTTTAACTTTAACACCATTTTATTTTCCATGTAGGGCTCAAAATGTATTATGTCTTTCCAATGCAGGCCTTAGTGAATTTTTTGTACTTCATTATTTCCTTAGAAATAGAATAAAATGCTGATTTAATTTGCTTTAGTTACAAGTATAACCATAGAAGTTTTCTTCTGCAGTCTGAATATCCTCTCTCTATGAGTAATTTTGTCACTGTTGCTCCAAGCCAACTAGGAAACGAGAGTGTGGACATGTTAAGTTGCAAATGTGCTTCCTATTTCCAATGTGAAATTAGTTATTGTACATTCTTAGAAAACTGAAAGACAGAGAACAAATGTATTAAATGTAGGTTTCCGGATTATTTGGGCTAAAGAATGATCATACCATGATCACACCATGGATCCCAACCAATAGAATTATGAAAATTGTGCAAGAAGCTACATTTGTGGGCTGGGGTTGTAAACATTTCGGGTGATAAAAACTTCATGGGGAAAGTATGTGTGGGGCTATTTTGCTTGCAATTCTTGGGCGTGACATGCTGTTGGTTCAAACTCTGACTACTGACTATCCTCACCTAAACATTCCTGATTTTCCCTGAACTTCCTTCGTTGGTAAAGTTAAGCAGGCTGCACCTTTCAGCTGAAGGGTTAATTATTCCAGACTGGTGCAGGCTGTGCATTAGTTCATCTTGCATCTCAGTCCAGATAATCTACAACAGATTTTTGGTTCGTACTGTTCCTGGAATTGCATACCAAATTAGAAAAGCGTTATTATATTTTCTATTTCTCTCTCTCCTTACATCAGTAATTTGATTTATGATGTATTTTGCTTGAAACAGTGATTGTATTGTGATTTACCTGTATTCTAAATTAAAACTAAGTACTAAACATGCTATTGTGTTTTTTTTTCTATTGACCATTCATATTGATAGTTAGATATAAGTGCCTTGGTAAATATACTGAGTTTATTTACTTATTGATGAATATTATTGACAAGTTATAGTTATTGATTTATTGTTGTTAGATAGGCATTTCTTCAGTACAGGTCCTCATGAATGAATGGCCTCCGTCTCAAACTATCTGAGTCCCTATTGCTCTTACAAAGGTCTATTGGGGGACCTCATAGTTTGTAACAGGTTGTAGAGTTTCTATCGGCCCAAACTCTGTGTTGTTGTGAATTATATTACTGAGATTACAGTTTATGGTGTGGTGGGTGACTTGCGCTTGTGCCCACAAAAAATTTACAAGGCCTCTGCTAGATTGGCCCACATCGTAGACATGTATAAGAATGTGGAAAGGTACTGCCGTGGCAGGGTTCTTGGCAAATTGTTTGACGGATGATGTAGCATCTAATGATCTTTCACAGCACTACATTGCAGAATGGGTACTCAGGGGACCAACGTGTGCACAGATGCCTGGAAGGCCCCTAAGGCCCATAGCAGCCTTCCATATGAATTACAAGGATAGGGATGTTCTTCTCAAAGGTCCTGGAGAGGATGCCCTGGTATTGGTGGGGAGTCATAAAGTATCTTTGTTTGACTACACCACTGCTGTTCAGAATCAGAGGTGCTCATCTCTGGAGGCTAAATAGGGGCTGAGGTAGTTTGATGTGCAATGCTCACTACTATTTGCTGCTACACTAAAGGTTATTGTCGAAGGTAAGGCACAATTCTTAACATATCTGGATGATTCTTGGGACTGGTGGTATAACTATTCTGCCACTAATAGGAAAACTCTATATCTACCTAGACTCCAGAGAAGTCAACAAACATGATAAAGTAAATCAACCAAACATCAGGGAGTCGGGCCATGAAGATGAGGTTATTACTGTCTCTGGAATGGCTGCAACACTGGTGATTCCATTGACTGCAAATAAAATAATTTCCTAGCTGGCTGCAATTTTGCGAAAGATAAAAGCAAGCATCAGATGAACCTGAACAGCGAAGTCCATGCCTAACGGTAGAAGTAGCACAGATGAGAGATTGCCATGGCTGTCTAGTAATTAAAGATCAACAGGTGTTGCTTGGACATATGTTAATGAATGAGGTATAGATGTGGGATTAAGATGTTTCATACTACCGGGCTGTCACTCTGATTGCCTAGGCAGTACACTGAAATTCTTCAGAGATGTCTTAAAATATTGGTACTGAAGAGAAAAACAATATTTTGATTATTTCTGAAGTTAACTGTAATGGGCACAGAAGTTTGGGTGCTAAGTCCAGTCCAAGGATAAGTCATGGGGGCTTGCATGCCAAAGGTTGTGTTTACTCAGTGTTGTCTTGAAGGGCTGGCATAGTATGTAACATGGATATGCAGTCTCTATAATGGTTTTGGAAGGGGTCATGTGGTTGCTGAGCTGCTGTGACAATATCCTGCTGAAAATAGGGGCTTCAGGTAGCCGGATGTACAATTGCGCATTTGATGGTGGAAGGGCACTTTGATGGACAGTCAGTGTGACTGGTCAATGTCTATGTACCTTATTCTCAGCAGGTGAAGCTCTTGGGTTCTGTTCTGTCAAACGATTTGGGGCATCATGATATTTTACCGTTTCACATGGGGACTTCAATTGTGTAGCAGATTTGATTATGGACGGGCTTTTGCCACTGAAGAAAGGTGCAGCAGCAACACAGGCAGTAAACATAGTAAAGACGCGACTGGGGAATCAGACATGAATTGACTGATGGAGGGGCAAATACACTCTTACCAGAGAGGATTCTGTCTTCTTGCATATTCACGACTTCCACACTAGAATTGTGTTATTTTTTAGAACAAGTGGAGAAGCACGTAAGGCCGACACAAGAGGGACCTGTATTGGAATGACACATGGAGTAAGAGTGGTTGCTGATAAGGCAGAAAGGCTGAAGGAATTGCAGCTGGAGGTTGTGAGGCATTTAGGAACGTGACATCAGCTGGTGCAAGCCAGATCGGAATGCGATACAAAAGGGGATGATGGACGGAGCTGTTGAGCAAATAAAACACTCACCCCCAGTCAACTGATCTAGGTTTAATCCATCACCATTCTATAGCTCACTCCGCCACCCCAGTTCAGACATGGCCATATGCAAATCAGTCTGACCCTGTGTCTCATGGGAACAGTGAAGCCCGAACCGCCAAGCTATGTCTTCCCTGGAACGGAAACAAGCATCCTGGGACCGGTTTCGGGTTCATAACCCTCATCAGCCAGGCTATCTTGAATCCAGTGACAAAGTGAGCAAGGGACTCACGTCTGAGCATACCCTGCCAACTTAGGGCGAACAAAGCGATACAAAAGGGGATGATAGATGGAGCGTTTGAGCAAATCAAACACTCACCCCCCAGTCAACCGATCTGGGTTTAATCCATCAACATTCTTTAGCTCACTCCGCCACCCCAGTTCAGACATGGCCATATGCAAATCAGTCTGACCCTGGGCATCATGGGAACAGTCCAGCCCGAATCGCCAAGCCATGTCTTCCCTGGACCGGAAACAAGCATCCTGGGACCGGTTTCGGGTTCATAACCCTCATCAGTCAGGCTATCTTGAATCCAGTGGCAAAGTGAGCAAGGGACTCACGTCTGAGCATATCCTGCCAACTTAGGGCGAACAAAGCGATACAAAAGGAAATGATGGACGGAGCGTTTGAGCAAATCAAACAATCACCCCCAGTCAACTGATCTGGGTTTAATCCATCACCATTCTTTAGCTCACTCCGCCACCCCAGTTCAGACCTGGCCATATGCAAATCAGTCTGACCCTGTGCCTCAAAAACTAGTGTGAGTCTGGGTAAACACCACTATGAGGCATATATAACCAAAAAGCACATTGAGTGAGTCAAGGCAGGATTGTTCCTAGCATGGCTGGTAACAGACAGAACCAGGCCTGGGGTTATAACTGCCAAACACACATCATATGGTAGTACTATGCACATACATACAGGAATAAACCAAGCATTTATGAATTACTATAAGATGTTGTAGTGTAGTTCCTATATTCCCAATAGGCGCTGCGCATTGGAATAATATATACTGTAGTTTAGACGTAGGACTGAGGTCTACTAGGTCTCTACCGAATATATTAAACTTAATAGTGAGAGCCAGCTAGCTCAGAGGTCACTTGAAACTTTCTCGAATTCATAAGAAGGGATTAGTTGCTGACAACCGCATAAACATGACAACTTTGTTTCCCAATAATAAGAAATCAAATCTCTAGAGTCACGGAAACAATAGATAACTATTTTACTCAGTCAATCGTGCATGCTTCGTTTCACCAGAAATGCAGAGAAATAGAGAGACAAGCGTTTTCAATAAAAGTATTTATTGAACAGTCTTCTTTCTCAAGCATTGGAAATGAACTGCTACAATCGTAATACTGCTTATAAAGTACAAGGCATATAATACAAACACTAATATAAAGTAGTACTGTAAAAGCATGATATGGTTTCTAAGCCATAAAAGTGCATAAAATGTATAAAATACATACAGTAATAAATAATGAATAAAAGTACTCAACTGGTGCTTCTAAAATACTCCTACCCCGGTGTACCTAACCTAGTACTAGGGAGGAAGTAAGTGAGGAGTAGCCTAAGTTTAGTAGTTCTCTGCCAGGAATCTATTCCAAGAATTCTCTAAGAGGTCTAATGAGCTCCGTACCTTGGTTTTAGAATGAAGGAGGTCCTATATCTCTCTCTCTGGACTCGATTTCCCAGATACCAGCAAGGGTAAGCCAGAAACACTGGAGTTGGATTTCTCAGCAAGAGAAAAGACAGCGTCTCTCAAAGTGCGTCAGCTGGAGGGTTGGCTTCCTTCGGCACTAGCAGCTGCAGGGCGTCGGCAAGTAGATAGTCGATCTGCTCCAAACCACCATGTGTTTGACTAGGTACCTGGGCATATTTATACTTTGAAGGTGCAGAGTTTGATGCATGTTTGGACTTAATATCGTCATTCGTCACTCAAAGGCTAGTTCTTGGAAAACACCAGGAGTTCTTGGAGAACTTAATATTCAAGCAGGGGAAAGTTCATAGCTGCTGAAGGCAGGTTTTTCAAAGAAATCGTTGTTAATTCTCGGAACCTAGTGGAAGTAGCCATGCCATATTTGGGATGTATGGCTTAGACCAAATAGGGTAGTGATTTCTATGCCTATATAAGGATATGATAAAGTCTACCTATATCAGGGCATGAATCTGGAAAATTACACTAGGGGCCTAGATTCGAATACAACACCCACTCCATGATCGTAAGTTCAATTAAGCTAACCTAATAAGCACTGAACATATCTAAAGCTAGTGTTTACAATCCCACCCCAAAATACAAAAAATGCACTTTGAAATGGTTGTACATGAGAAAATATTGAGCATTTCTACAGTATGCTTTTGTAAGAAAGTGATGACATTCTAAGCATATAGTATGGTATCTAAATATGCAAACTGAATGAATCATTAATTTACATTCATGAAAAATGGCTTTTAAATACATAAAGAAAAGTCGAGACCATTTCATAACATAACATATCAAGTCAATGGTTATATGAGGACAAGGCCAAATATTTTTTCTAGGCAGTGTTCAAAAAGAAAAATAATTTCTTGTTCTGTAGGAATAGTTCTACTTTAAGCAGATTAGTCTGTGCCCCAAAAAAAGTTCAATGTTTTTGGAGAGTAAAATAAAAACATTCAATGGTTGCGAAAAAAAGTCTCAAAGTTAGACTTCTTTGTTTTGAAAAATTGAAGGCCCAATTTCAGAATTCAGGGAACACTGTGTGCATGAATCAAAAGTGATTCTCGGTGTCAGGAGAAAACATCAGATCATCAAGGCTGGCAAAGAAATCGTCTACCACAGTAGGTGAAAGTGGTACCGCATTGGCAGTGTTCAAATTAGATAGTACCTGTGTGCCTGTTGATACTCGTATCTCACCCTCAGTTAGACTTACTGGTGAGACCTCAATAAATGCCGTCATCAGGATTGGTAGCCGTTGGGGACAACACGATGCATGAGCCGTTACAGGACCTAGCAAGACTTCGACATCCGATGGCAGGACTGTTGGAAGTGTAAGACAGATGTCCAACACGTATTCTTTTCCACAAAGCAGGCATCGTAGAACAGGTAAGATGCAATCTTGCCAGATTGGTCTGAACGATAGAAACCAGGTTGTGTTCAGATCTCTTAAAAGAACCAAGCCAAGAATCTGTGAAATCCTCTCACGATACCTCATGGCAAGGAGGGCCCCTTCCATGTTGGTCTGGGTATCGTTGATTGCCAGACTTGCCATATCGGAGCAGAAGGAATAAAAATAGAATTCCTGCTACGAGTACCAAGATGAGAGGCAGGCCGCGGAACACAGAGTGCACGAAGTTTGGAAAAATGCTGAGGACTGCTTTGAATGGAGTTAACAGTCCTGAAAAAATCATCTTAAATACATGTGCGATACCACTGGTATCGAACATATTTAAGATTTGACTTAACATTTCTGCGAAATGTACTTGGCAGTTTGTTGATAATAATGCATGTATCTCTGCAGATGTCCTCACAACTTGCAGATCATAAGTTTTTTTAGATGAGGTCAGTGGCACATATTTTTGCAAAAGAATGGCTTTTATTCTGCTTAAAGTATCAATTCGTATAGCAGAGATATTCAGTGAAGGCCATAATGCCATCCCAATGTCTGTCTTGTGAGTTGGACACAATACTTGCATACAACAAGTGACCATGGACGACACACTAACGAGATAAACTTTTCCTGGCATCATGCCACAGCAGCTGTGATCATTCAACATAACGTAACTGCCATTGGATAGTTGCCTGAAAATGGGCTCTGTCACGTTGGAGGGAGTACCGTACATGTGGCAAGAGGGGTATTTTGCAGAACCGTCGCAGGCTCCGGGTAAATCAATACCTTTGCACAAAAGTGTACCACTTAGTGAGTTTTTACAATTTATTCCACTAAGAAATACCTCTTTTCCCTTGCTCCAACATGTGTGTGTGTAAGGTAAAGTCCATGTTGACTTAATGCATTCTTTACCCAACCTTTCATAGAGGCCCGCTGGCATATGCTGTAGACAATACTGAAATTGGAAAATCGTCACTGGCATCATGACGGTGCCATGAATTATCCATTGAATGACAAGCTTCTCAGAAACTGTCAATGGTAATCTTTCCAGTTTTTCAATGCTCAGCAATGTATAGTCTGCTCCTCTGTGTGCCAAAGAGATTTGTTTATCTGTAAGGTTAAATACAGCAAACAATGACGTTGTGTTGATTAGACGCCATGGCACGTAGCCTGAACGAAGATTTTGCAATGTCCAGCCTAACTGCATTATAGAACGTAATTGAGAATGGCCATGTTGTAACATTAGCAAGTCCTGTTCCATTATGTCAATTGCAGAGGATACAATGCTGTCCAAAGAATATATTCTGGAGGACAGAGTCGTTAACCCAATGTCCACTACAGAGAGAGCTTTCTCTAAATTAATACGATCAATTTCTTGTATTCTTTCTGCAGTTTCCACTTGCGTTATTTTCCAAGCTTCGTTGTACGCAGCGTATATACAGGCGTATATGAAATGTTTTTGACTTGGTTTGCGAGGCCTCATTAAGAAATCTCCCAAATCATTGCTCAATCAAGTAAAAATAAGTGTTGTTTGATTTCAGGAAGTGTGGATGTCTTTAGCCACTCAAGGCATAGTTTCTCTACACTATATGTTGTTACTATCCCTGGATGTTGTCTCTGGGAGTATCTTGGATCTGGCCTGTTCAGTTTTAACCCATGTGCTTTGTTCAGGAATCTATCATGACAGTTATTGGTGTCTGTGGGCCAGATTAACCATTTTTTCCAATCAGGATTAGTTCTGTTTTAGGGGGGCGAGGCTTGGAGCCCGAGGAACATGGCGGCTTCTGGTTAAGCACTTCGCCACAGCCGCTCGAACCCGAATCTATTCGGTGAGCCTCGCCGTTTCCAACATCGGATTCTGCTATCAGAAGGTGGTGAGCATTCTTCTGACTTCCTTCCGACAATTTTGAGGCTCTTTATCACATCGTTTCTGCGGAATCAACTCCGGTTGTGGCTCTCCAACAGCCGCGACCGCCATTTTTTTTTTTTTTTTACGAGGAGACACGATGCATTGATGCCTTTCTCCTCTCCATGCCTACATCTTCTTGCATGATGCCCGGAATGTTTTCACTGCATTTTTTCCTTTCCTGGGCATTTTTCTCGGCATTTTGTCCATCATAGTGATACTGAATGCCTATTTACAAGCACAGCATTCTTGTCACGAATGTTTAGCGGCCATTTTAGTTCTCCTCAAAATTTTCCTGATTTTCTTCATCAACTGCCTCTGGACTATGCCTCATGATTACTGAGGAGGGCATTTCTTCACAATTAGCCTTTAACAATTTTCCAGCATTTTTCTACAGTTCTGTGGATCACAGTACTTTTCCTTGTCTCACGACCTGCCGTTTTCAACCCTTTTTCATCTTGCCTTCTAGCCTTTGTTCTTTCTGCTCTATTATTTTTATCCCCTTTTGTGGGCAGAATTAGGCTGCATCTAGTTTCCACTACGCCAAAGCGCGTTCTGCTTAAAAACTCTACGATATTTTCACAGTTTGCTAAATTTAAGGCTTCCCTATTGTCTCCTCTCCAGGACGTTAATCCCACAATGGAGTCTGCTACACCAGCCCGAGGCAAAGCCACCTCTAAACGACTAAAAAAGGATCCCCCCTCTGCGCCTAAGCCCTTATCCTCTGTTTCTGTGGAACTATTGCTAGTGGAGATTACGGCTCTTCGCCCATTCATGGAGGATACCAATGCCAAATTACAACTGCTCACAGATAACTAGTCGCAAATGGAGGCAAGGGTCAGCTCAGTGGAGCAAAGTGTTTCTTCACTACAAGAATCCTCCGCAAAAACTTTGCACTTATCTTCACAGGTCTCGTCCCTTCAAAGACAGGTGGAGGAGCTTGAAAATTGTAATCGGTGCAATAATCTGTGTATATACGGCTAACGGAAGGTTGCTAGGGGAACGATCCCATCACTTTTTTCAAGTGTTTTCTACCAAAGCTATTGCATTTGCCAGAAGGTACTTCGCTTAATATCCAGCATGCGCATAGACTTGGCAGACCTCCGACTTCTTCTTCACCTACTTCACGACCGAGGGGAGTCATTATGTATTTTTTAGAATACACAGACCTTTTGAAGGTTCTTTCTGCAGCTAAAGCCTCTCCTCGGCTCACCTGGTCTGGTTCTTCCTTAGTTTTTGTGCACGACTACGCCAAAGCCACAGCAGCTCGACGCAAGGGTTTTCTGGACATGAGACCTGCTCTTCGATCCATTGGGGCCAGATACGGTCTCTTTCACCCGTGCCTTTTTAAGGTCACATATAATAACAAAACAATGACCTACGAGGATCCAGTTCGCCTTCGCAGCTTTCTGAATTCTTGCAGAGCAACTGCTATGGATCTTTCTGAACCCTCTTCCTCCTTTCCTCCCTGAATCTTCTGTTTTTACTTCTCTTTTCTATTTCCACTTTCACTCCTGCATTCCCCTTGCCTGATTCTTATACATGCTGATGTTTCTATAGTTTTTGTTGTTACTTCTTGATGGTATACTTGGTTTACACTTTGTTGATTTTTCTCTTTTTACTGGTTGACATTCTAACGCATTTTTCTCCTCATGTTTTCTGCAGACCTAACACCTTTTTCTGTGGATTCCCCCGGTTGTGCGTCACGTTGACCTTGGAGGTCATGCCTGTTCGATGTGGTTCCACCCTTCCTTCCCTTCATCCCAAGTCCTGTTCCTGGTCCTTTTCTTATGCCTACTCCTGTAGGTATGTTCTTTTTTTCATTGATCTTCACCTTTCTTTCATTGTTTGTCATCGCTCCTTCATTTTCTTCTCTTCATTTCTTTTTCTTATCAGGTGTCATCCTCTGTTTTTTTCCTCTTGCCTTCCCAATGTTTTCTCTACTTAGTCACTTACTTTTTATTCTATTCATGTTGCTCCCACCTTCTCTCATGTTATCTTATAATTCTGACATCTCTTCTTTTCTTTTTCTTTGAATTTCTCATTTTATCTCTCAATTTGCAGTGTGCTTTTTTGCATGTTTCCTTCTTCTTGTATTGTTGCTTCACTATCTATTTTCTCGATTCTGGTTTTCGTCCTCTTTATGCTCTTCCCATTTGGTCTTTTTGTTGGTGTTTGCTCTATACTTAATTATGCTTAATGTCTGTTAAGGTTGTTTCTTGGAACGTTAAAGGTCTTCACTCTCCTATTAAGAGACAAAGAATTTTAACACATCTTGCTAAATTGAATGTGGATTTTGCTTTTTTACAGGAAACCCATTTGTCTCAGGTTGAATCTCTGAAACTTAAAAGAGGTTGGGTGGGTGAGACTTCTTATGCTCCGGGAGATGGTAAACAAAATGGTGTTGTAATTTTGGGCCGCAAGTCCCTTTCTTTCTCCCTAGTTTATACAGAATCAGACCCTGATGGTAGATGGGTATATGCCAAACTCTCTTTAAGGGGTGTTCCAAACTCCCTTTTTAATGTATACGCTCCCACAGGAGGTGATCCCACTTTTTGGCATAGGATGGCCTCCTCTATCTCCAGGTACTTGGATGATAATTTCATCATGGCTGGTGACTGTAATCAGTCTATTGACCTCTTTATGCACAGGTTATCCAAAGTTCCTTTTGATCCTAACAAACTGCATAAGCTTTTTGCCCAGGCGATTTCACAGCATAAGCTCATTGACGCCTGGCGTTTGTGTAATCCGGTTACTAAGGAGTTCACTTTTTACTCACCATTCACAATCCCAGATTGATTATATTTTTGTTTCTCATCACATTTCCCAAACCCTCACTAACGCGGAAATTAGGCCTATTTTGTTATCTGACCACGCTCCCGTCTTGATTAATATTGATATTGTACCAAAATCTGGTGGACCCAAGAGATGGCGGTTTAATAATTCCCTTCTCTTGGATCCGAAATTTAACGCCTCTTTCTCCACTTTTCTCACCAAATTTTTTGAGATTAATGATAGACCTGATCTCCCCAAACACACCATTTAGGATGCCTTTAATGCTACGGCAAGGGATTTAATATTAAGCTATGTGGCTAAGAAACGGAAACTTGCTTGCAAATACACTGGGGATCTTCTTCAAAATATTAAGAGATTGGAACACTCCTACTATACTTCTCACTCACGAGAAAGTTTGACAGCTCTTGTTGATGCTAAACTGAAATTTAATAAGCAATCTACGTATGACTCTTCTCTATATTCATTGAAATAAGTGCACATTTTTTTGGGGGTAAAAATAAAGCAGGGAAAATTTTGGCTATTTACCTAAAAGTTAAACATAATAAGTTAAACATTGAAGCTGTTTTCGATAATAACTCTGTTCTCCAACATAAGGATGATGACATTTTGACTGAATTTTCTCGTTTCTATGCTAATCTTTATTCCTCCGACACCCACCCTACTGCCCAATCCCTGTCCAATTTTTTTATGACATGCACACGCCTCACAATTTTCCTCTGGATTTGACCTCTTTAGAATCCGATATTTTTCAACGTGAACTGCTGAGACCAGACGGTTTCACAGTTGAATTTTACTTTCAATTCTCTAGCCTCTTTTTGCCTAAACTACACTCCCTCATAGACTCCTTTGTCACCATAGGTAGCTCGTCTGTTACTTTTTCTGATGCTTATGTATGCCTTATACCTAAGGAAGGGAAGGATACAAGACACTGCAAAGACTATAGACTCATATTGTTGGTTAACATAGACTATAAGTTATTCGCTAAGGCAATCGCTGCGAGATTAGACCTCCTTCTGCCAGATCTATTAGGCCCAGAACAATCCGGTTTTGTCAGAGGACGTTTTATATCTGATAACACTAGACTTTTCTTTTATGTCTTATCCAAATCCTCACACCGTCAACATCCTCTGGCAGCAATTGCACTAGACGCTGAAAAAGCATTTGATAGGGTTGAATGGCCTTACCTGTTTTACACCCTCAAATGGTTTGGTTTTGGCCCTAATTTTATTTCATTAATCTCCTTCCTTCATTCCAACCCGCAGGCTGCAGTTTGCGCTAACGGTTTAATCTTCTCCTTTTTCAATCTGGGCAGGGGAGTTCGTCAAGGTTGTCCTCTTTCCCCGTTTCTTTTCAACTTAGCTTTAGAACCGTTTCTTTCCAAACTTCGTCAAAACCCGAACATATCTGGCTTCCAGACTCCTCACTGTCATGTCAAACTTGCTGCGTATGCAGATGACATCTTACTTTTCCTGTCTAATCCCACTGATTCCGTACCTGCTTTCCTTCAGGAGGTCCACAATTACTCTTTAATCTCTGGCTATAAATTGAACAATGATAAATGCGAAATTTTACCCTTAACAAAATTCAATTTTAAACCTAATTTTGATGCTTCTCACTTTACCTGGAGTCCTTCTCACATCAAATACTTGGGTTTGCATTTTACCCCCATAGTTGCAGATACAGTTTCACTTTGCCTTAATAAATGTATTCAAAAACTCACTGATTTAACCACTAGGTGGCATCCCCTTTATTTGTCCTGGTGGGGTCACCTCAATACCATCAAGATGAGGTTGTCCCCCACAGTACTTTATACAATTTCTAACATTATTGTTCCCATCCCTCCGAAATTTTTAAAGAAAATCACTTCAATTCTCTCTACCTTTCTCTGGAGTGGAAAGAAACCCAGGATGTCCACCCTTAGATTAATTTGTCCCAAATCAGAAGGGGGTGTGAACTTCCCAGACTTTCCTACTAATCATAAAACTTTCCTATTACGACAAGCTTCTATTTGGTTACGAGACCCTGACGACATCTCTCCTTTATGGGTGGTGCTTGAACGTCTATCCCTCTTCCCTTTCTCCTTTGCTGAATACCTATCTTTTTCATGCAAACCACTAACACTATCTACCCCCATACATAAATTCACTACCAGATTGCTTTTATCTTCTACGCTGCGCCTTTTACCACCATCACTGATTTTCTTAATTCCACTATCTGGCACAATAAATCCTTGTTAATCAACAACAAACCCTTTTATTGGAAATCCTGGCGGATGAGAGGTTTAATTTGGATCTCTCAGCTTTTCTCCAATTCCACTTTCCTAGCCTTCTTGACTCTTAGTCATTCTTTCAATCTTCCTGCGTCTTTTACTCACAAATACATTTTTACGTCGATTTGCGATTGTGTGTGTGGTGTGATAATTAATTTGTCCTGAGCCGGAAAGCCGGGACCAGTCAGAGTGTAATTGTTGTAAATTTAATCGCCGGATTTTAACTCACCCTGAATACGAATCTGTATTTTTACTTCACTTTTGTCACTCACCCGCCTAATTACCGCCGCACCTTAGCGGTGTATCCTCCTCTCCAAATTAATCGGTGCCATAAATTATCGGGCTCATTCAGCCGGTAACCTTCCCCGGATCTTACCCACTACAGCAGATCAAAGGCTGCCTGGGGGACCGCCATCTTAGGTGAGGGTGGACAAAAATATTTACAACAAGGGGTGGTGAGGGACAGAGTCTCTGAATTAAGCAGAAAACTCTCACCCAGTCAAGAGATCAGGGCTAGATCCAACACCGTTTTTTAGCTCACTGCACCATCCCCCTTTTCTGAATCGTTTTTGGCCACTATAGGTGTGGCAGGGTATACTCAGACATGAGTCCCTTTCTCACTGCTCCATCAGGATTCAAGCAAGCCGGGCCGAAGACGGCTGAAATGCCAGAAACCGGTCCCCGGTAGCTTGTCTCCTTTCTGGTGAAGAATTGGCTTGGTAGTTTAGTCTGCCCTGTTCCCATGATGCACTGGGCCAGGGACAGACTGATTTGCATATAGCCAGGTTCTGAGCTGGGATGGGGCAGTGAGATAAATAACGGTGATGGATCAAGCCCTGATCTTTTGACTGGGTAAGAGTGGTCTGCTCAATTCAGACACTCTGTTCATCACCACCCCCTTTTCTGAATCGTTTTTGGCCACTATAGGTGTGGCAGGGTATACTCAGACATGAGTCCCTTTCTCACTGCTCCATCAGGATTCAAGCAAGCCGGGCCGAAGACGGCTGAAATGCCAGAAACCGGTCCCCGGTAGCTTGTCTCCTTTCTGGTGAAGAATTGGCTTGGTAGTTTAGTCTGCCCTGTTCCCATGATGCACTGGGCCAGGGACAGACTGATTTGCATATAGCCAGGTTCTGAGCTGGGATGGGGCAGTGAGATAAATAACGGTGATGGATCAAGCCCTGATCTTTTGACTGGGTAAGAGTGGTCTGCTCAATTCAGACACTCTGTTCATCACCACCCCCTTTTGTGAATCGTTTTTGGCCACTATAGGTGTGGCAGGGTATACTCAGACATGAGTCCCTTTCTCACTGCTCCATCAGGATTCAAGCAAGCCGGGCCGAAGACGGCTGAAATGCCAGAAACCGGTCCCCGGTAGCTTGTCTCCTTTCTGGTGAAGAATTGGCTTGGTAGTTTAGTCTGCCCTGTTCCCATGATGCACTGGGCCAGGGACAGACTGATTTGCATATAGCCAGGTTCTGAGCTGGGATGGGGCAGTGAGATAAATAACGGTGATGGATCAAGCCCTGATCTTTTGACTGGGTAAGAGTGGTCTGCTCAATTCAGACACTCTGTTCATCACCACCCCCTTTTCTGAATCGTTTTTGGCCACTATAGGTGTGGCAGGGTATACTCAGACATGAGTCCCTTTCTCACTGCTCCATCAGGATTCAAGCAAGCCGGGCCGAAGACGGCTGAAATGCCAGAAACCGGTCCCCGGTAGCTTGTCTCCTTTCTGGTGAAGAATTGGCTTGGTAGTTTAGTCTGCCCTGTTCCCATGATGCACTGGGCCAGGGACAGACTGATTTGCATATAGCCAGGTTCTGAGCTGGGATGGGGCAGTGAGATAAATAACGGTGATGGATAAAGCCCTGATCTTTTGACTGGGTAAGAGTGGTCTGCTCAATTCAGACACTCTGTTCATCACCACCCCCTTTTCTGAATCGTTTTTGGCCACTATAGGTGTGGCAGGGTATACTCAGACATGAGTCCCTTTCTCACTGCTCCATCAGGATTCAAGCAAGCCGGGCCGAAGACGGCTGAAATGCCAGAAACCGGTCCCCGGTAGCTTGTCTCCTTTCTGGTGAAGAATTGGCTTGGTAGTTTAGTCTGCCCTGTTCCCATGATGCACTGGGCCAGGGACAGACTGATTTGCATATAGCCAGGTTCTAAGCTGGGATGGGGCAGTGAGATAAATAACGGTGATGGATCAAGCCCTGATCTTTTGACTGGGTAAGAGTGGTCTGCTCAATTCAGATACTCTGTTCATCACCACCCCCTTTTCTGAATCGTTTTTGGCCACTATAGGTGTGGCAGGGTATACTCAGACATGAGTCCCTTTCTCACTGCTCCATCAGGATTCAAGCAAGCCGGGCCGAAGACGGCTGAAATGCCAGAAACCGGTCCCCGGTAGCTTGTCTCCTTTCTGGTGAAGAATTGGCTTGGTAGTTTAGTCTGCCCTGTTCCCATGATGCACTGGGCCAGGGACAGACTGATTTGCATATAGCCAGGTTCTGAGCTGGGATGGGGCAGTGAGATAAATAACGGTGATGGATCAAGCCCTTATCTTTTGACTGGGTAAGAGTGGTCTGCTCAATTCAGACACTCTGTTCATCACCACCCCCTTTTGTGAATCGTTTTTGGCCACTATAGGTGTGGCAGGGTATACTCAGACATGAGTCCCTTTCTCACTGCTCCATCAGGATTCAAGCAAGCCGGGCCGAAGACGGCTGAAATGCCAGAAACCGGTCCCCGGTAGCTTGTCTCCTTTCTGGTGAAGAATTGGCTTGGTAGTTTAGTCTGCCCTGTTCCCATGATGCACTGGGCCAGGGACAGACTGATTTGCATATAGCCAGGTTCTGAGCTGGGATGGGGCAGCAAGATAAATAACGGTGATGGATCAAGCCCTGATCTTTTGACTGGGTAAGAGTGGTCTGCTCAATTCAGACACTCTGTTCATCACCACCCCCTTTTCTGAATCGTTTTTGGCCACTATAGGTGTGGCAGGGTATACTCAGACATGAGTCCCTTTCTCACTGCTCCATCAGGATTCAAGCAAGCTGGGCCGAAGACGGCTGAAATGCCAGAAACGGGTCCCCGGTAGCTTGTCTCCTTTCTGGTGAAGAATTGGCTTGGTAGTTTAGTCTGCCCTGTTCCCATGATGCACTGGGCCAGGGACAGACTGATTTGCATATAGCCAGGTTCTGAGCTGGGATGGGGCAGTGAGATAAATAACAGTGATGGATCAAGCCCTGATCTTTTGACTGGGTAAGAGTGGTCTGCTCAATTCAGACACTCTGTTCATCACCACCCCCTTTTCTGAATCGTTTTTGGCCACTATAGGTGTGGCAGGGTATACTCAGACATGAGTCCCTTTCTCACTGCTCCATCAGGATTCAAGCAAGCCGGGCCGAAGACGGCTGAAATGCCAGAAACCGGTCCCCGGTAGCTTGTCTCCTTTCTGGTGAAGAATTGGCTTGGTAGTTTAGTCTGCCCTGTTCCCATGATGCACTGGGCCAGGGACAGACTGATTTGCATATAGCCAGGTTCTGAGCTGGGATGGGGCAGTGAGATAAATAACGGTGATGGATCAAGCCCTGATCTTTTGACTGGGTGAGAGTGGTCTGCTCAATTCAGACACTCTGTTCATCACCACCCCCTTTTCTGAATCGTTTTTGGCCACTATAGGTGTGGCAGGGTATACTCAGACATGAGTCCCTTTCTCACTGCTCCATCAGGATTCAAGCAAGCCGGGCCGAAGACGGCTGAAATGCCAGAAACCGGTCCCCGGTAGCTTGTCTCCTTTCTGGTGAAGAATTGGCTTGGTAGTTTAGTCTGCCCTGTTCCCATGATGCACTGGGCCAGGGACAGACTGATTTGCATATAGCCAGGTTCTGAGCTGGGATGGGGCAGTGAGATAAATAACGGTGATGGATCAAGCCCTGATCTTTTGACTGGGTAAGAGTGGTCTGCTCAATTCAGACACTCTGTTCATCACCACCCCCTTTTCTGAATCGTTTTTGGCCACTATAGGTGTGGCAGGGTATACTCAGACATGAGTCCCTTTCTCACTGCTCCATCAGGATTCAAGCAAGCCGGGCCGAAGACGGCTGAAATGCCAGAAACCGGTCCCCGGTAGCTTGTCTCCTTTCTGGTGAAGAATTGGCTTGGTAGTTTAGTCTGCCCTGTTCCCATGATGCACTGGGCCAGGGACAGACTGATTTGCATATAGCCAGGTTCTGAGCTGGGATGGGGCAGTGAGATAAATATTGGTGATGGATCAAGCCCTGATCTTTTGACTGGGTAAGAGTGGTCTGCTCAATTCAGACACTCTGTTCATCACCACCCCCTTTTCTGAATCGTTTTTTGGCCACTATAGGTGTGGCAGGGTATACTCAGACATGAGTCCCTTTCTCACTGCTCCATCAGGATTCAAGCAAGCCGGGCCGAAGACGGCTGAAATGCCAGAAACCGGTCCCCGGTAGCTTGTCTCCTTTCTGGTGAAGAATTGGCTTGGTAGTTTAGTCTGCCCTGTTCCCATGATGCACTGGGCCAGGGACAGACTGATTTGCATATAGCCAGGTTCTGAGCTGGGATGGGGCAGTGAGATAAATAACGGTGATGGATCAAGCCCTGATCTTTTGACTGGGTAAGAGTGGACTGCTCAATTCAGACACTCTGTTCATCACCACCCCCTTTTCTGAATCGTTTTTGGCCACTATAGGTGTGGCAGGGTATACTCAGACATGAGTCCCTTTCTCACTGCTCCATCAGGATTCAAGCAAGCCGGGCCGAAGACGGCTGAAATGCCAGAAACCGGTCCCCGGTAGCTTGTCTCCTTTCTGGTGAAGAATTGGCTTGGTAGTTTAGTCTGCCCTGTTCCCATGATGCACTGGGCCAGGGACAGACTGATTTGCATATAGCCAGGTTCTGAGCTGGGATGGGGCAGTGAGATAAATAACGGTGATGGATCAAGCCCTGATCTTTTGACTGGGTAAGAGTGGTCTGCTCAATTCAGACACTCTGTTCATCACCACCCCCTTTTCTTAATCGTTTTTGGCCACTATAGGTGTGGCAGGGTATACTCAGACATGAGTCCCTTTCTCACTGCTCCATCAGGATTCAAGCAAGCCGGGCCGAAGACGGCTGAAATGCCAGAAACCGGTCCCCGGTAGCTTGTCTCCTTTCTGGTGAAGAATTGGCTTGGTAGTTTAGTCTGCACTGTTCCCATGATGCACTGGGCCAGGGACAGACTGATTTGCATATAGCCAGGTTCTGAGCTGGGATGGGGCAGTGAGATAAATAACGGTGATGGATCAAGCCCTGATCTTTTGACTGGGTAAGAGTGGTCTGCTCAATTCAGACACTCTGTTCATCACCACCCCCTTTTCTGAATCGTTTTTGGCCACTATAGGTGTGGCAGGGTATACTCAGACATGAGTCCCTTTCTCACTGCTCCATCAGGATTCAAGCAAGCCGGGCCGAAGACGGCTGAAATGCCAGAAACCGGTCCCCGGTAGCTTGTCTCCTTTCTGGTGAAGAATTGGCTTGGTAGTTTAGTCTGCCCTGTTCCCATGATGCACTGGGCCAGGGACAGACTGATTTGCATATAGCCAGGTTCTGAGCTGGGATGGGGCAGTGAGATAAATAACGGTGATGGATAAAGCCCTGATCTTTTGACTGGGTAAGAGTGGTCTGCTCAATTCAGACACTCTGTTCATCACCACCCCCTTTTCTGAATCGCTTTTTGGCCACTATAGGTGTGGCAGGGTATACTCAGACATGAGTCCCTTTCTCACTGCTCCATCAGGATTCAAGCAAGCCGGGCCGAAGACGGCTGAAATGCCAGAAACCGGTCCCCGGTAGCTTGTCTCCTTTCTGGTGAAGAATTGGCTTGGTAGTTTAGTCTGCCCTGTTCCCATGATGCACTGGGCCAGGGACAGACTGATTTGCATATAGCCAGGTTCTGAGCTGGGATGGGGCAGTGAGATAAATAACGGTGATGGATCAAGCCCTGATCTTTTGACTGGGTAAGAGTGGTCTGCTCAATTCAGACACTCTGTTCATCACCACCCCCTTTTCTGAATCGTTTTTGGCCACTATAGGTGTGGCAGGGTATACTCAGACATGAGTCCCTTTCTCACTGCTCCATCAGGATTCAAGCAAGCCGGGCCGAAGACGGCTGAAATGCCAGAAACCGGTCCCCGGTAGCTTGTCTCCTTTCTGGTGAAGAATTGGCTTGGTAGTTTAGTCTGCCCTGTTCCCATGATGCACTGGGCCAGTGACAGACTGATTTGCATATAGCCAGGTTCTGAGCTGGGATGGGGCAGTGAGATAAATAACGGTGATGGATCAAGCCCTGATCTTTTGACTGGGTAAGAGTGGTCTGCTCAATTCAGACACTCTGTTCATCACCACCCCCTTTTCTGAATCGTTTTTGGCCACTATAGGTGTGGCAGGGTATACTCAGACATGAGTCCCTTTCTCACTGCTCCATCAGGATTCAAGCAAGCCGGGCCGAAGACGGCTGAAATGCCAGAAACCGGTCCCCGGTAGCTTGTCTCCTTTCTGGTGAAGAATTGGCTTGGTAGTTTAGTCTGCCCTGTTCCCATGATGCACTGGGCCAGGGACAGACTGATTTGCATATAGCCAGGTTCTGAGCCGGGATGGGGCAGTGAGATAAATAACGGTGATGGATCAAGCCCTGATCTTTTGACTGGGTAAGAGTGGTCTGCTCAATTCAGACACCCTGTTCATCACCACCCCCCTTTTCTGAATCATCTTAGGTGAGGAGCAGAAGCAGGGAGAGCAGTCTCATGCTTGGACCCTCCCGCCCTACCGCCCTCGTTCACTATAGAAAATCTCTCAACCTCACTCCAATGATTGCGATTGTGTGTGTGGTGTGATAAATAATTCGTCCTGAGGCGGAAAGCCGGGACCAGTCAGAGTGTAATTGTTGTAGTTTTAATCGCCGGATTTTAACTCACCCTGAATATGAATCTGTATTTTTACTTCACTTTTGTCACTCACCCGCCTAATTACCGCCGGACCTTAGCGGTGTATCCTCCTCTCCAAATTAATCGGTGCCACTAATTATCGGGCTCATTCAGCCGGTAACCTTCCCCGGATCTTACCCACTGCAGCAGATCAAAGGCTGCCTCCGGGACCGCCATCTTAGGTGAGGAGCAGGAGCAGGGAGAGCAGTCTAGTGCTTGGACCCTTCCGTCCTCCCGCCCTCGTTCACTATAAAATGAAACCTTTACCTCGGAGGCGCAGCGGGCGCGCCAGTCCGGGCACAGGGGCCAGGAACCTTGGTCAACTTATCACCTATCCAGCAGAGGAACTTAGAGAGTTGCAGTCCTCAGACCCTTCATTACCGCCAGGCACGCTTGAGCGTATTGTACACCTGGAGATCTCTCAAAATTTACTGAGCCCATGTATCCGGAGTGATCATGGAGCTACCCGCTCTCACCCAAAAATATCCCCACAGGTATTAAGCAATGACACACAGCTTCGGGTGCTCTATCTTAATACTCGCTCCATGGTGAAACACCAGCTAGACCTATTTATCCTGCTCACCACGGATAAACCAGATGTCTTGCTACTAACTGAGACATGGCTTACCCCGGACTCCCACCCGGATGTCCTAGCGGCCCTCCCTCCGGATTATTATATCCTTAACGTAAATCAACCATTGAGCCATTAAGGGGTAGCGGCCATCATACACAAACATTTAAAATTTCTTACCACTGAGTCGCTAACTTTGCCTGGGGTAGATAATATAGTCATCAGTTTGGAAACTGACGGTGGTGCCCTCGCCTTTGTATTACTTTATCGCCCACCCCAGTCGATGCCCTCGTTTCCCTTCTCTCTGAGTGAACAAGTAGCTGGCCTTCTCACTCATCACACTAGAATCGCCGTATTTGGTGATTTTAACTACTGGTTTGACGATGACCAAGCTGGGCCTCATGCTACTGAACTATTCGAAATTCTGACTAGTCCTAATCTGACTCAACACATAACTTCACCCACCCATACTAAGGGTCATATCCTTGACCATGTCTGGACTCATAACCTCGTCCTGTCTTGTCCAATTATTTCCCCTTGTCTCTGGTCGGGCCATCAATTGATAGAGGTCACTATCACAATTTAAGGGAGGATCAAGGCCCCTACCCTTCCTGGTGGATTGTGCCGCAAATGGAATTCCTATGACTCCCAGGGGTTCCTTGACTTTGTGGCCAACACCTGCCCCACTATTGACTGTGAATCAGGCATTGACTCTATGGAGGGCGGGATAGCCGCCTGGCTGCAATCAGCTAGTGACAGGTTTGCCCCTCTTACTAAATTTGCACATACCAGACACGGCAATTCCCATCGATGGTTCTCTGAGGAACTCAAAGCACTAAAATTGAAGCTACGCCAATTAGAACACAATTGGAGGCGTGGTTACTCTAATGCGGACCGCCTAGTGTTCGTGAGGGCCCGCAAAGAATACAAAAACGCAATCACAAAAGCAAAGGCCTCACATATCTCTGAAAGAATTGACTAAGCCCGCAACAAATCTAAAGAAGTCTTCAAAATTATGAATGACTTCTCATCAGATCACAGAGTGCTCCCCACTCAGGCCCCAACTCAAGAAACCTGTAATGCGCTCAACACCTTTTTTATCCAGAAAGTTGCAGATATTAAGAATGCTATCTCTTGCCCCATCCCCGCCAGCCCACTAGACTCCCTCTCTCTCAATCCCTGCTCCCTCACCCAGTTCCCAGCCATTACCCCCAGTATTCTATCAGAACTTACTACCCGCATCAAATAAGGATCTCATAAGGACTGCTGTCCTCCCCCAGTCCTCAGAGCGGTCTTCTCATCTTTACCTGATAGTATTCTTCCCCTCCTGAACGCCTCCTTGAGCACTGGTACGGTTCCCAGCGCGTTCAAGGAGGCCATACTTGTCTCTCTCTTGAAAAAAATGGGTGCCGACCCCACTAACCCTGCTAACTACCGGCCCATCTCCCTTCTGCCCTACACCTCTAAACTCCTGGAGGCTCATATGACCACATGCCTGTCGGCATTTATAGAGAGTTCTGGTTTCCTGGAACCTAACCAAGCCGGCTTCAGGCCAGCGCACTCCACTGAAGCAGTCATCCTGAAAGTCCTTGATACTCTCCGGGAGAATGCTGACAGGGGGTCCCCACAGGCACTGGTTCTCCTGGATCTATTGGCCACGTTCAACACAGTGGATCATGACATCCTTCTCCACCGTGTCGGACAGGTGGGCATCCAGGGCCCCGCCCGGGAATGGATTAAGTCCTTCCTCTTGGGCAGAGTGCAAACAGTCCACGTGGGCCCCTTCACAGCAACTCAGGTGCCCACTACTTGTGGAGTACCACAGGGATCCTCCCTTTCACCATTATTGTTTAATTTATACCTCCGGCCGTTAATCCAATCATTGAGAAACTGGAAATGCACTGTCCTCAATTATGCAGATGACATGCAGATCATCTTCCCCTTAGACACCCCTGATGCCGCATCTGATTTTCAGGCAGTGATGCTCCACATCCAACAATGGATGATTTCTAACCAGCTCAAATTAAATCTGGAAAAAACGGAACTCATCTTGCCTGGTATCAGCGCGGCACATTGGGGCCCACAGTTCTGGCCAAAAGAGCTAGGTACGCCTCCCAGCCCGTCGAGCTCGGTAAAAAGCTTGGGCGTCACCATTGATACCGACCTTTCTCTTAAAACCCATGTCGGAGCCATCATCTCGGCCAGCATGTTCCAGTTACGAAAAATTCGGAAAATCTCTCACCTACTCTCGCATGATGCATTGGTGCAAATTGTCATTCCCCTTGTTCTCTCCAGTCTTAACTTTTCCAACTCTCTTCACTGGGGCCTACCCAAGTCCCTGCTTCATCGTCTCCAGATGGTGCAGAACCAGGCAGCAAGGCTCATTTATAAAGTCCCAAAATGGCAGTCAGCAAGACCCCTTCTGTCCAAATTGCACTGGCTGCCTATTGAACAAAGGGCCGCTTTCAAGATCGGCTGCCTAATTTACAAGGCCCCGCAGTGCAAGTGTCTTACCTTTCTGAAATCTCCTATCACCTCGCAGTGTCCGGCCCGTAATCTTCGATCAGCCCATCTTCACCTCCTAACCACCCCAGTGGTTAAACTAAAGAAACTGGGTGGCCGCAGATTCAGCTATCTGGCACCCAAACTGTGGAACTCCCTCCCCCTAGGAATCAAGACCTCTGACATCCTGCTGAGCTTCAGGAAGAGCTTAAAAACCTGGCTCTTCTCGAATTCCAACTAGCCCTCTGCCATCACCCACAATCATCATCTCAGCGCCAGGAAACCTACTGTGTCAGTGCGCTTTACAAGTGTAGCTTAACATTAACATTAACATTAACGTCACAAGGCGGTAATGACACAATATTCCCTTCTCACACAATCTCCAGCTCACCCTCCTCATATCACTCCCACCTCACAGCTTCATTCTTTTTTGCGCACCACTTCTAAAGCATCTGCCATTTATAAGTACCTCCATGCCGTAGATTCTATTAGACCAAAATCCAAGGTGGAAGAACAATGGGAATCTGATTTTGCCACTTCCTGGCCCATTTCTTTATGGGATAAACTATGGACTAAACTTCGCAAATCATTTAGAGCAGCTACCATAACTCAAACTCTTTTCTTTATATACAATAGATTGCTCTTTACCCCACACACTCTAAGCAAGCAGTTTTCTGCTGTTACAGACCTTTGTTGGTCCTGTTCCTCCCCACAAGCTACTTTATTTCATATGTTGTTTTCTTGTGAGATTGTCCATGCTTTTTGGAAGAGCATTTGGTCTCAAATCAATGCAATCTTTCATACTCACATTCCTTTCTCTTATACCCATATTTTTCTGGGGAGTCTTTCCCCATGCTGGGATGATACTGATCTCAATGTTAAGATTGTTGATTTATTACTAGCTGTTGCTTTCCAACAGATCACAGCCAATTTGAGGAATTTTTCTAACATTTCTTTCAGAGCATGGTGGTATAATGTGTGCCATAATCGCAGACTGGATTCAGCTTTTGTACTTCCTATTCATTTGGCAACTAAACGTTTAGACTTATGACTTTCTATTACTTTATACCTTGATGTGTGTGCTAAACGTTCATTCCAGCTGTGTCCAACTCAACAAGAAGTCGCTAAACCCCCTTGATTGCCTCACACGTTCCTTTTCTTCATTTATCACTGTAATATATTGCTGCTGTTATTTGTTACTTTTGAACTGTTATAACCCATTTGTTTTTCTGGATTTGCTCTTATCTCCTATGTTTTGCACTGCTTTATTGTTTTTTATTATTTTTCTTCTGTATTGCTTTTTTCCATTGTACTGACCCCTTTTATCTGATTAATAAACTTTCTTTATGAATTGGATTAGTTCTGTTTTGTGTTAAAATATATGGTACGTCTACCTCCTTTTCTGTAGTGTCAATACTCTCAGAAGTGGGTTTAGGTAAAGACGGTTTATTCAAATCTTTTATCTTAGCCAGGCCAAGACAAGAAGTCTGTTGAACAGTATCGTTTAAAAACATTATTTGTTCTGGTATAATGCAGGCTCTGAACAAGGCCTCTAAACCTTGTACCTGCCATTCTTTCGTGCCCAAGACCGTTTTTGTCTCAATGTTGTCTTTCCAAAAGTCAAAACCTAATGTAGACAGCTGAGCATAAATGTTTGCAGAATAAACTTGTTTAGTGTTGGTCAACATTGTTTTCATTCCTGTCTTGTTTACATTTTTAAAATAAAAAGTTTCTGGATTTGTAACATTAAACCCTGAGAAGTATGAAAACATTTCATGAAATGTTTTTGAGATGCCTTTTGGTGGTGTGGGACAATGTTCCCATTGATTATATGTAGGAACATTCCTAGCACTTGCAGATTTGTGCAAAAAATGGTGACCATAGTGATTAAAACAATACATTTGTTCATAGTCTGATGACCCTTCTAAATAGTCATGTTCAGTAAATTGTGCAGACATTTCTGAATCTGACATCATATTATTAACAGTCTCAAAGTCCCAATCATCAGGAAATGTGCTGGGTGATACAAAGTCACTTAAAGAAACCTTAAACTGGTGAGGAATCTTTAGCAGCTCCACCGGGCCATAGATGTCATAGTCAGTTTTATCCCATGCTATACCACCAGGTATGGGAACGGCTGGATGTTCTCTGACGACAAGTCTCTTTTTTCGCGATGGGATGATTTGTGAGGTTTTAGGACCAAGTTGATTTTCTGACTTGCTGCGTCCATTGTACTGTATTTTCCATCTCTCATTTGTCCCAAGCTTAAAACTAATATCAGCCAGAGTAGGAAAAAAAATACACCCAAAGCAATCCAAAATTCAATCCATGGTGAAACCAGATATATTTTCTCCAGTTGATGAAACAGTTCTGTTGTTTTTCTTTGAGAGTTTTCTTTGCTTGCCTTTCTTCTGGTTCACTGGGATCCTCAGAAAATGTATCAAAGTAGACGAAATAGACAGAGGCAGTTCTGTCAATTGTTGGAATTGCATCTGGATTGCTATTATTCTTTGGAGTTGCTTCTTCCTTTGTCATATTGGTATAATCAGAGGCTACATCATTGTAGACAGGTGTTTCTTGACAAACTGTTATTTGGGTCTCAAGAGGCACGAGTTCCATGGCTTTGTTGCATAGTCCTTCTTCTCTTACTGCAGGTTTATCAAAGGTGATAAGTCTTTCAGTTTGAACCTCTTGGATAGTTGCACGATTTGGTCTTCTGCTGCATCTTGGGAGTCCACTGGGCCTTCTACTTATTATTGGCCACATGTTGTTGTTTGACCAGGTCAATGGATACAACTCTGTTCTCCCTTTTACCAGCAAGGGGCGGTAGTACTACAGATCTTGTTCCTTGGATTGCCAAGACAGGTACTGCTTTTCTGTAAGAAGGCCCACATTCCTTCTTCACCGCTATCTTTTCCCTGACTAGATCCCCAATCTTTGGAATCTAGACAGGTCTTGCTGGGACAGGTGGTTTTTCTTCAGTGGCTGTTGGCTTTTGTGTTGTGATACTCAGACTTCTTTTTGTTTCATTTAAGTCCTGTAAAACAGCCAAACAATCTTTGACATCAAAGAGTTTTTGTTCTACCACTGAAGTTTGACGATTGAGGTCTTCGATTATCATTCTAGTACCAAACAGTAATTCATAAGGAGTGATTCCCCCCTGTCAGAGCTAGGGTGGCTTGTGGTCTAGGGCCCGCCCCACTCAGCATTCGGGGTTCTCCATGTGGGAAAATGCATCAGTCTTCCTTGGGAGGGCGTTGGTGGTTGTTGTGCTTTAGGCCAGCATGTATGTTTCATCTTTAGCTGTTGTTTGCTGCTGTTCCGCCTAATGCGTGAGATTTGGCATGTCACGCTTAATGCGTGAGGTTTGGCATGTTACGCCTAATGCGTGAGCTTTGGTTGTCGGGTCGCATGCGTGAGCTCCGGAGGCACGCTGACTTACGCGACCACGCCCTGTCTTCAGCGCTCACTATTCTGGACGATTCCTAGGGAGTGGCTGTGTTCTCTCTCTGCTCCCTTTCCTGTTTCCTGCAGATCCAGCGCCTCGCATTGGGATTTCACCGGAGGCTTTCGGTGCTCGTAGTAGGGGGCGTGGCAGTTCCTCAGCTTGCTCAGTTTCCAGCGTTCCAGTGCTGAAGAACCGTTTTGGAGATTCCAGGAAGCTGTCTTGGTCCTCAAAGTAGTAGAGTAGGTCGTACTCTACAGGTAGGGAATAAGAGATCCTAGTTTTTTGCGTAAGCTGTTTAAAAGAAGCTTTATTGTTTCTAAAGTGATAATTAAAGTTGCAAATTCATTTTAGATAATTTCAAACACAGAAATATGTGAATCTTTCCATGCTTTATTCTTCAGATGCGAGAATTGCAATCCATTGCTGGCAAGGGTTGTTGAAGGCATTTCAGGGGAGCGCTAAACTTATCTGTAACCACGTAATTTCTGTTTCTATTGCACTTTGTCTAGGCGCAATCCTTTCCTTGTAAATTCAGGCGATGTGGCCTAGTGGTTATTTTTGCAGATGATGTTTATGTGATAGTTATTTAGGTTACCTTCCAAAACTTTGGTAAAGGAGTTTATTTACTGAAGTGTGATGTTATTTATTTGATGGAGAATCTGTCGCAATTCACAAGGAAATAGAAAATTAGCAGTATAATGAATAAAGAGTCTGGTTCTTGAAAATAACTGTGCAAGAAGCTTATCGGATGCTTAGAGAGTTGTTGTAAAGGCTAGTGTTTGGAATACCCTCAGTCTTGATACAAAGGTCAAAGTCAATTTAGAATTGCAGAATATTTTGTCACTAACTTTTCCCTTTCAGATCTCCTTCCCCGCAGTTCCCTTCCCAATTCCCTTTTCCCCTCGCTTGATCACTCCAAGATTCTGTGTAATAATTACATTCGGAATTGGAGGTATCGAGAGGTGGGCCCTTATAACTTCACGACAGACCCTGAGGAAGACGTCGCCTGACAGAATAGTGAGCACACGAATTATTTTCCTCCTGGTCTGTACGTGAAGTCATAATGACTACCATCAATGACATAATGTCAGCGATCATGCGAATGCAAGCTGACTTAAAGGAAACTATGAATGCAACTGCTTTGTTAGCAGCTAAGGTAGACAATATTCAATTGCAGAATACTCCTCTTCCTGAAGAGTTTCAAGAAACCGGGGCTAGTAGGGGTTCTACGAACATAGCCGTTACAGTGCCCCCTCAGATTCCTTTGGCAGCCCCTGAACGTTTTTCTGGGGACTCCTCCAAGGTGCAAATCTTTTTGACCCAGATCGAATTGCATTTTGCTTGTAGACCAGCGGCCTTTCCAACCCCACAGTCAAGAATTGCATTTTTAATTTCTTATTTGACCGGAGATGCCGCAAACTGGGCCGTTCCTTTGGTCAGACAAGATGACACTCTGTTATATAACTGGAAAAGATTTGTGGAAGAATTCGAAAAAGTTTTCGATCGACGAACTGTAACTTTATCTGCAGATCGAGAACTACTTCAGCTAAGACAAGGTAGTAGAGACCTGGTTTCATATTTGTCTCACTTTAATAGATTGATTGCCGAAACTTCTTGGCCAGAGGAAAAAAGAGCAGCTCTCTTTTATCAAGGATTAAAAGATGATCTAAAGGATGTTTTGGCGCAAATTGATCCTCAACCAACTATTTGTTCTGAACTAATTAACCTAACTCTGCGTTTAGATCACAGACTCTCTGAACGAAGATCTGATAAAAAGAGAACAGACAAACCTAATTGGAAATCTGAAGGCAAATCTAGACCTCAATTTGGAAACTTTGAAACTAGTACAGAACCAATGGAAATTGGAACTTTAAGGCAACCTTTGTCAAAAGAGGAAAAAGACAATCGTAGAAAGAATGGGCAATGCCTTTATTGTGGTCGAAAAGGCCATTTTGTGAGGGACTGTTTGACTAAGCCAAAAGGAAGGTTTCCTAATTCTAGTAAGTCAGCGGCTCTGGAAAAAGCAGACCAAAAGACGGAAAACTAATTGGCCCAAGATGTTTGAAGGGAGATCTCTTGGGAACCATTGCCTTCCCTTCTGTGAATTCATGTGTCTCTAACTACAAAGCACATTTCAGATTAGCCGTGCAAATCAGGTTAATTCGTGAAACATGTCAGATGGAGGTTTTAGTAGATTCTGGAGCCACGGGTAACTTTGTAGATTTAGAGACTGCCCAACGCCTGGGAATCATCTGTGAACAAAAGGAAATTCCAGAAATTGTCCAAGCAGTGGATGGCAAAGTACTAGCTGGTGGACCAGTAACCATGCAAACTTCTAAGGTTGTTATGTTCTGTGAAGATGCTAAGCAACAAATACATAGGGAAGAGCTTCAATTTGACGTTATCCAAGCACCTCAATATGGTTTTATTCTGGGAATGCCTTGGCTTTGTTTACATAACCCAACCATAGATTGGCGGAAGAGAGAACTGATTTTCCTGTCTGACTTTTGCCATGTTTCCTGTTTAAACATTCCAAAACCAACTCTAAGTCAATTGGCCACAGCAGAAGAAAAGGAAACACTTTTGCCAGAAAAATACAAGGATTACACAGAAGTTTTCAGTGAGGTTAAGGCGGCACTCCTTCCACCCCATCGAAGCTATGACTGTCAAATTGATCTAGTACCAGGTTCTAGTGTTCCTAATTGCCGTATCTATGCTTTGTCTGAAAAAGAGAACCAGCATTTAAGAGAGTATCTTGACCAATATTTAGAGAATGGATTCATCCGTCCCTCCAAGTCACCAGCAGCTTCTCCGTTGTTCTTCATTCCGAAAGCAAATGGGGAATTAAGGACTTGCATCGACTATAGGGCATTGAATAAAATCACTGTCAAAAATAAATATCCATTGCCTCTCATCCCTGTTCTGTTGGACCAAGTCAAAAAGGCTAAAATTTACACTAAATTGGACCTTAGAGGGGCCTATCATTTGGTTCGTATTAGGCAAGGAGATGAATGGAAGACTGCTTTCAAAACTAGATATGGACTATTTGAGTATTTGGTCATGCCATTCGGGCTGTGCAATGCACCAGCAGCTTTTCAGTTTTTTTTGAATGACGCCTTGAAGGAATTTTTGGATCTCTTTGTCATTGTCTACATAGACGATATTTTGATCTATTCCGATTCCGAAGTTGAACATGAAGGCCATGTCAAAAAGGTTTTGAGCACTCTTCAGTCTCATAACTTGTATTGTAAACTATCTAAATGCGATTTTCATGTCCGAGAGGTTGAATTTTTGGGAGTTCTCCTCACTCCAACTGGAATGAAAATGACTGACAGGAAGATTAAAGCTGTTGCAGATTGGCCTACTCCAACATCAGTTCGAGACATTCAATGTTTTTTGGGCTTTGCGAATTTTTACCGCCGCTTCATTGATCACTTTTCTGCTGTGGTAGCTCCCATCACACGTTTGCTGAGAAAGAAGGTAAAATTTGAATGGTCCTCAGACGCTGAAAATGCATTCCAGAAACTAAAAAAGGCATTTACTGAAGCACCTGTTCTCATGCATCCCAACGTAGAAAAACCTTTTATCATCGAAGCTGACGCCTCAGATGTAGCCATTGCAGCCATCCTTTCTCAAAGACATCATACTACTGGTCAAATGCATCCGGTTGCCTATATGTCCCGAAAACTAAATCCTGCAGAACAAAACTATGTTATAGCTGAGAAAGAACTACTAGCTATACTGGAAGCTTTCAAAGAATGGAGACATTACATTATGGGAGCAAAATTTACAGTAACAGTTTACACTGATCATAGAAATCTCCAGTTCATGAGTTCAGCCAGAATGTTAACACCGCGACAACTCAGGTGGATGATGTTCTTTGCTGAATATGATTTTGTAATAACTTTTCGTCCAGGTCAAGACAACAAGAAAGCTGATGCTTTATCCAGAAAAGACTCTTCTTTGATTCGCTTTGAAGGTACCCCTCAACCTATTATCGATCCTGGCAAGGTAATCAGTGTACTCTCGGCGGATCAATTCTTGGAGAATATTCATGAAAGTTTTCCTTTGTCTCAGTGGAAATCATGGCTGAAACCCAACATTGACCAAACTATCAAAGAAGGGATACCTTTTCACGGAAAGCAAGTGTATCTGCCCTCTTTGCAATTACAGGAAACTGTGTTCAACTGGTTACATTCACATCCTATGGCTGGACATCCCGGTCCAAAAAAAACTGTGGAGAAAATACAAAGAATGTTTTGGTGGCCAACGCTACAAAGAGATGTAATGAAGATGGCTAATAATTGTGAAGTCTGCGCAAGATGTAAATCTGATCACACTAAACCAAAAGGATATCTACAGGTTCTACCAACTCCAACTGAACCATGGAAGCACATCTCATTGGACTTCATTACTGACTTGCCATCAATCAATCAGTATACTGTGATTCTAGTGGTTGTGGACAGTTTAACCAAATATGCACATTTCATTGCCTGCAAACAGTTACCTTCTGCTGGTCAATTAGCTCAATTATTCTTGCAAAATGTGGTTCGCCTACATGGACTGCCTTCAGTTTTGCTCTCAGATCGTGGTTCTCAGTTCTCCTCCAAGTTCTGGCAACAATGGTGTAAAAATCTACAGATCATTTCCAATATGTCCACCAGTTATCACCCTCAAACTGATGGACAAACTGAGAGATTGAATCAGACTTTGAAACAATATTTAAGGTGTTATGTTACAGACTCTAAGAAATCTTGGTTAGATTTGCTTTGGATTGCTGAGTTTGCATACAATACATCGCCTCATTCATCAACCGGATCATCTCCCTTTGAGGCGCTTTATGGTTACGTGCCGAACACCATTCCACTAACTCTGCCCAATAATGGGGATGGTGTGCCAGCAGTTAGAGACTCTGTGCAGCTTATGCAAAATATCCATCGACGTATTCAAGGTCGCTTGTTACAGAGCAAGCAGAAATATAAAGAGCAGTATGATAAAAAACATCGTTCTGGTCCAGAGTACGCCCCTGGGGACAAAGTTTGGCTGTCGACAAAGAACTTGAACTTTAAACACAAGAGTATGTTTCATCCTAAGTTCATTGGTCCTTACCCAGTTCTACGTCAGGTGAACCCTGTGACATTCAAACTGTTGTTACCCAAGTCTCTACGCATTCATCCAGTGTTTCATACTTCCCTTCTTAAACCTGCTGATCAGACCCTGGCCCCTCGTCCAGCACCAGTTTTGGTTCATGGTAGTTGGGAATATGAAGTGCAGAACATCTTGGATTCTAAACGTCGGGGCTCAAAGTTGTGGTATCTTGTTTCTTGGAAGGGGTATGGTGCTGAAAATGACTCCTGGGAGCCAGCTGATAATGTCCATGCCCCTCGCTTGCTGCGCCGCTTCCACCTCCTTCACCCTCTAAAGCCGGGCCCTAGACCACTCTTGGGAGGGGGGAGTACTGTCAGAGCTAGGGTGGCTTGTGGTCTAGGGCCCGCCCCACTCAGCATTCGGGGTTCTCCATGTGGGAAAATGCATCAGTCTTCCTTGGGAGGGCGTTGGTGGTTGTTGTGCTTTAGGCCAGCATGTATGTTTCATCTTTAGCTGTTGTTTGCTGCTGTTCCGCCTAATGCGTGAGATTTGGCATGTCACGCTTAATGCGTGAGGTTTGGCATGTTACGCCTAATGCGTGAGCTTTGGTTGTCGGGTCGCATGCGTGAGCTCCGGAGGCACGCTGACTTACGCGACCACGCCCTGTCTTCAGCGCTCACTATTCTGGACGATTCCTAGGGAGTGGCTGTGTTCTCTCTCTGCTCCCTTTCCTGTTTCCTGCAGATCCAGCGCCTCGCATTGGGATTTCACCGGAGGCTTTCGGTGCTCGTAGTAGGGGGCGTGGCAGTTCCTCAGCTTGCTCAGTTTCCAGCGTTCCAGTGCTGAAGAACCGTTTTGGAGATTCCAGGAAGCTGTCTTGGTCCTCAAAGTAGTAGAGTAGGTCGTACTCTACAGGTAGGGAATAAGAGATCCTAGTTTTTTGCGTAAGCTGTTTAAAAGAAGCTTTATTGTTTCTAAAGTGATAATTAAAGTTGCAAATTCATTTTAGATAATTTCAAACACAGAAATATGTGAATCTTTCCATGCTTTATTCTTCAGATGCGAGAATTGCAATCCATTGCTGGCAAGGGTTGTTGAAGGCATTTCAGGGGAGCGCTAAACTTATCTGTAACCACGTAATTTCTGTTTCTATTGCACTTTGTCTAGGCGCAATCCTTTCCTTGTAAATTCAGGCGATGTGGCCTAGTGGTTATTTTTGCAGATGATGTTTATGTGATAGTTATTTAGGTTACCTTCCAAAACTTTGGTAAAGGAGTTTATTTACTGAAGTGTGATGTTATTTATTTGATGGAGAATCTGTCGCAATTCACAAGGAAATAGAAAATTAGCAGTATAATGAATAAAGAGTCTGGTTCTTGAAAATAACTGTGCAAGAAGCTTATCGGATGCTTAGAGAGTTGTTGTAAAGGCTAGTGTTTGGAATACCCTCAGTCTTGATACAAAGGTCAAAGTCAATTTAGAATTGCAGAATATTTTGTCACTAACTTTTCCCTTTCAGATCTCCTTCCCCGCAGTTCCCTTCCCAATTCCCTTTTCCCCTCGCTTGATCACTCCAAGATTCTGTGTAATAATTACATTCGGAATTGGAGGTATCGAGAGGTGGGCCCTTATAACTTCACGACAGACCCTGAGGAAGACGTCGCCTGACACCCCCAGAGAATTTCTTGGCAGATTGTTAAGACTACGTTGGACACTTATTAAATGTTTGACCCACCCATCACCTGAACCTAATACCTTAGCTGTTATGGATTGCTTTATGTCACAGTTTTTTCTTTCCACTACCGCATTACCCTCAGGGTGGAAAGGACTAGAATACCGCAATGCAACGCTTAAGCTAACCATAGCCTCCTTGTAAGCTCGAGAGCTATACACTGGACCATGGTCAGAATGTAGCGTGCGGATTGCGTATGTGCCGATAAAGACTTGCAAATCCTTTGTAACAGTTCTGACGTCAGCCGAGCGCTGGGGCCATAACCAAATAAATCTTGTCCTAGTAGTTGTGGGATTACATCTGTCTGTAGGGACGTCTGCGTGTAGATAGCCGAATGCTGTCTAACAGTGGTATGTGAACTGGGCTGGCTACACTGTAGTCAGGTATCTGGTGGTTGTCAAAGCTATGATATCTGTAACAGGTATCACAGTTTATTCCAAATTCGTAAACTTGGATGCTCATTCCTGGCCACCAGTACATCTCTTCTAACTCTATAAGAGATTTCAAGCTCCCTTGATGTGTCAGACCCTCTCCCATATGTGCTTCTTGAACCAAGTAAGCTCTCCGCTTCCTGTTTGGAAATACTCTGTCCCCCACTCCAGGGATTCGAGCAAAAGGAACGGAATTTGCATCAATTATGTATGTATAAGTGAGTGGATAGTTTAGAGGTAATGCTGCATGATTGCCATCTATTGAGGCTTTTACTGCTAATAGTGTTTCACCACCTATTACTCTTTTTAAGCGAGCAATTGTAGCTACGGAAGCCGTTTGCATAGCTGGCTTCGCTGCTTCATCAGCCAATGAATTCCCTGCAACATGAACGCCATCACACTGATGACTGAGTGTATGTATCCCGTGAGTCTTTTGTAGTTCTTTCTGTAAAAGAACTACTTGTTCCCAAAGCTTTTTATACTTAATTGTGCCACCTTATGAATTTTGGAACCCGTTTTTAACTGAGTTCTGCAAATTTTTGTTGCAAGATTCAACACAGAAATATGAATCGCACACTATTAGTGTGGGGAATTCGCGATCGGTATGTTCAAGCGCCATCTTGAAAGCCTGTAGTTCAGCTCGCTGAGCTGTACAGTCTCCGAGTGATTGAGTTTTAGTGACCATAGGTCTAAATTTGCCTTCGCGCCAGCGACCTTTAACAATTGCGCACGCAGCACTATAGGCTTGTTTACCGCCAATTGCGGGCTTTGCTGATCGTCTGTATATATTATACATCCGTAATGTTGAAGAGGCCGAATGGTCGGCAGAGGACACTCTTGTTCGTATTGGAGAAATTCTTGTGTTTTCAAGCTGGGGTCAAATCTGTATTCAACGTCTGTTGCAGCAAGAGAGTTAACCCATTGTATCCATCTTGGATGTAAAGCTTTTGCTTTTGGAATGCTTGCTTTTGTCACTGCCTCTAAGGCAGGTACAGGTGTAACGATCATTATGCGTTTACCCTGTGCTAGAGCTCTATCTTTTGCTACTGCAGTTTGAACAGCAGTCAGGATTTTCTCAGTAGAAGTTAACTTCATTTCAGCTTGTGTGTACAAGTGTGATTTGTATGCTATTGGTACCGTTTCTCCCTCATTAAAGGTCAGGTACGTGAATCCGCATCTCCCTGGGAGGACTCGGATCACAAGGTTGTGAACGTTTTCGGGTGTCTGTAATTGTGCTTTTGCTAACATGTCTGTTTGGACTGAAAGCAGAGTTTCTGTGTGTGTTTGAGTCCAATTAATTGGTTTGAAATCAGATTTGATTAGTTCGTAGAGAGGTTTAACCCTTTCTGCGTAATTTAGAACGTAAGTTCTTCCAAAATTCAGGAAACCTAGAATGGACTGTAAGTTTTTCAGCGTTCTTGGAGCTTGGAGCAGCGAACATTTTTCTAGAAAGTTTGCTGCCAGGCTTTTGCCTTCACTTGATAACTCGTATCCTAGAAATAGGACGTTGAGGTAGGCAATTTGTGATTTTTTAAAATTTAATTTATACCCTTCAGAGGCGAACCCAAGTATTATGGTGTTCACTCTTTTCAAGTGTATGTCCGAGTCGTCATCTGTCAGATAGATTTCATCAACATAACATAATGCCTCATCATCTTACATTTGTAGTAACTCTGTTACCCTGACTGAAAATAACCCTGGACTGTTCTTGAATCCTTGGGGGAGATTCAAAATTGTCGCTGCGTCCCCATAATTGAGAAAGCGGTCAGATGCCTGCTTTCAGGTGCAATGTTTTGACAGAAAAACCCATTCGATATATCTAATGTGGTTTTATATTTTTTTCGCACAATGTTATTCATCAGTGCTGAACTATGTGCATTTTGTACTGCAAAGGTTTTGCAACAAGAGTTTAAGTGTCTGTAATCCAATACTAGACGATATGAATTGTCTGGTTTGGAGACAGGAAACAAAGGATTGTTCATTGACGAGGTGCATGTTTCAATCACCCCTTGGTATTCAAGTTGATTTAAAATCTCCCTGACTTGTTTTTTAGCTTCTTGCTTAACTGGGTACTGCCTTTGTGCAGCAGGTTGATTTTTCAACTGGATTTTATGGTGAGGAGATCCTCATCCCATCCTACATGATTTTTATTTAATGCTGGAGCCTGAGTTATTGCCCATTTTTTGGCATAAGTGTATTTTTTATGAATTGGAATATGATTTGAAAAGGCCGGCATAATTATCTCTTCACCATGTTGGCACTCCCTGACAAATTCAGGTGGCCAGTCTTGTTCAGCTAGAAGTATGTCATAGCCCTTAGAGAGTTTTTCCCAATAGAGTGCTCTTATTTTTCTAGTTATGTCCCCCTCCATCTGGAGTGTTACTTCATATAACTTGTGGGGTACACTAACCCTGGTGTAGACAGTTTCAGCTTGAATGGATTCATTCAAGTCCACTGTCTCCAGATGATCCCTCAGGATCCTGCAAACTATGGTGACTTCTGTTGCACTGTCTAGAATTGTTTGAGCCCACTCCCCGTTCTTGAGTTGTGTCCTCAAGATCCTCGGCATGTCTGATTTTTATGCTTTTTTACTTTGGTGAACTGGTTCTTTGTCTTTGGACTGGACGCGTTCTTCCTTGTGTTCTACCATCCTTTCTTTCCGATTTCTGCAAGGAAGTCTGAAAAGATCGGGGGGAGACGTATCATTATCTTGATATCTGTCAGGTTTTTTCAAATTATCCCTATTCCTTATACCTTTTTTAAGAGGGCTCCCGTTGGGGAGACCTACCTCCCCGTTGCGGATATTTTCCTCTGGACTGAAAACTTTTTTCGCTCTGAAGAGTCTGTTTAGTGTTTTCCCACTTCTTTTTAGGAGTAGTGAGATTACTTTTAATAAATACCTTTTCAGGATTTTCTGTTAATTCAGGTTTTACTGGTTTCCCTCCCAAACTATCTCTTCCTAATTCTTCATATGATTTTTCAATAATTCTAGCAAGCTCATATGGTTGATCTGTTACATCTGTTTCTTTTAACTTTTGGCGGATTGCCAAGGATGCTGCTTCACCTTTAATGTTAGCTAATAATATAGCTGAGACCTGTTTGAAATCTTTCAATAATGTCATACCTAGATTTAAGGCCAGTTCTGGACCGTATTCAGAATGTCTGGTATTACCGCCATAGATGGTACACCATGTGTTTTAGTGTAGATTGAAGCAAAGACTATACCCCAAGTGTCACAGTCCTCCACATGTGGTGAGATCCCCATTGGTAGACAGATTGTCAGAATTCTGTGTTTATAGACTTTCAAGATAAATCGTGCACAGCGTAACTTCTTTACGATTAATAATTTTCTGCTGTGCTCCTGGGAATCACTCCCCACCAGGAGTATGGATGTGAATGCTTAGGTTGCAGTTCTACTGCATGTAGACTGTCTCCCTAGGCACTAGTTGATTGCTGCTCAATTTCGATCAATCAAAAAAAGTTTCTTCACTTAAATTTCTTGAAATCAATTAAGTCTTTATTTACTTATTTCATCCTTGATGTTGTATTCATATCTGATTTAATTCAATCATTTGAATTTCTTATGACTTTAATCATCAATATTCATGTTGCATATCACAATTGTACCCAATGCATTTCAATATTCATGTTGCATATCACAATTGCACCCAATGCATTTTGGCATGCAACGCCTTCATCAGGGGATTATCTAAAAAACAAGCAATACACATTGTTTACTTCATGTGGTAATCCGTGTTTGCATACCTATACCAATGCTAACATTTTTCACAATGCCTAAAAAATGCTTATCTTTGTGTGTACGCCTGTGTTATCTCTCACCTATGGAGTCGTCTTAATCCTCCGTTCAAATTATCTCTTTAGATAGCCAACTTATTGTGTTTCTCTCTTAGTAGTTCATATCAATAAATTACTAGATTGGCCCGTGGTGTAGACATAACTCAATGCACTATCCCATTTCTTTCGTTTAGATTGTGTGTGTAGTCAGCTTCTAATTCGATAAGTCACTCCTGACCTATGTGCGATGTTGTTACCTTTCGCATTGTAAGCGTTGTTGTGTAAAAAGCTTGTCACTTTAACGGTCTTTCGTGTTACGATGTTCATGACATTACAAACCCTCGCACGTGAGTTAACGGTATTTTACACATTCGCTGTTAACTGAATTTTAATGCTCGCTGTTGCAAGTCCCTTTCAAGTCCCTCTCAACGCAGGTTTCACTCACCTATCCGTGATTCTGCATGGTAATCTTTCTCGTTCTTCCTAGCTTGGTGTTTGCGTGCGGGTCAAACGACTGAATCTTTGAATCACGTCTTGCGCTGCTGCTTCTGAATCTATATTGCGTGCATGCGCGATGCTATTCTCTCAATGTGAATGGGATAGTGTTCTATTAAGCGCTCAAATGCAAAAAATAAACTTTATTGTTCTCACAGTGTAAGGGGATGTGAAGTTTTACATTTTGATTATCTCACAATTTCAAACAGATTTCGTTATGATTTGGAATCTTTGAGCTTAGCAAAGATTGGAAATTAGTAAAAAAAAAAAAAACTATTGTGCACATAGTAGGATTCATGAGAAAACTGAAAAAGCATTTTGTGCAGATATGGGTGTCACCAGGCAAAGTGGGGCACTAGGAATTGGACAATGTTATTGAACGGAAACAAAATTTACCAATGCCACAAAGTGTTAAAGTCAGAATTTTTATCAAACTTTTCCACTGGCATTTAATGTATGTCAAAATTGTTAAAACGTTCATGGTGTGAGAAAGTCATATTTTTTGCCCTGATTACCTCCATATTTTGATTGATACTGGTGGTAAATGACTCTGAATGTGCCGGTGACTCTGGTAACCATGGCCAGTGCTCTGGTAAAGTATATCGTGGTAATTAGGTGTAATTACAATTGGTGTGACAACCTAGATGCCCAACAGATTTAATGTACTTCCCTTCAATGTGCTCTGCTGTGTTGCTTGCTGTCATTTTAAAGGAAGCCCTGCACTGCAGGCTGCTTTTAAAAGTAAATTAAATGGAAATTCGACTTTGGATTTAAAGGTACTTCCAAAATCTTCAACTACATTAGTGTTACATATACCTCACCCTAAGGTTTCCTCTAGGCACCCAGGGGGAGGGTGCCTTGTAACTATAAGTAGGGACATTAAAAAAGATGTTTTATATGCCCTGGAAAGGGAAAAGCTGCCACTTTTGTTTTTCACCATTGTAGCACATTGGCTCCTTAATATAACATGGGAATACTTGAATAAAGTATAACTATTAGTAGAAGTGAGCAAACACATACTTCAAAGTATAATAAAAATGATAGTTAAAATACATTCAACAACTTGCCAAGTATAGATTTATTTTTACTAGCATGGAAGAATAGCTATAGAGCTTTCTTTCTGGTGAACTAAAATCCAATCGTCCAGCAGCCTCCCCTGATTGGCCAGCCTTTGCCAGGCTGAGCCAAATTGATATGATGAGATGTGAAGTGGCCTGCTTAGAGACAAATGACATCTAGTGGGAGAAGATCTGCAGGCACAGAGCAAAAGGTGGGAAGGGAGCTCAGTAGCCAAACTGGTCTTCAAAGAAGGAAAGATAGGGCAGGGCACAGGCTCATCTCCACTTCCTAAACCCCCATTTTGACAGGAGCCCCAGTAATTGAATTGGCAGAGGGGCTGGAAGGGGAGTTTTATCGAAACTTAGCCACACCAGTTGGTTGGCTTAGCCAGACCCTAACCTCCAGGAGAGAGTTTCTCCATTCAGGATTTTAAAGGAATAGTGCATTCCGAGACAATAATTTACCACACTTTGGAAGAAGGTGTCATACTTCTGGGTGTCACCCTGTACCCCATTGATCAGGGGTGCCCTCCCTACTGGTCTCCCAAGAACACTGGATAAATGTGGGAGAGCTGCCCAGCAACCCAGATACCTGCCTGAAACTAAAAGAAGAAGAAGGACTACCCTGCTTAAACTCTGGCCTGCCTTAGGAGGACTGCACTCTGAATGACTGCACCTGCTGCAATACTTTGGAAACTAGAGCCCTAAGGACTTTGCCTTGCTTTATAAAGTGAATGAGTGGACTTCCTGGAAGCAACAGGTTAATAGAGCTCCACCTGCATCATCTCCAGCAAGAAAACTCCAGCTGACCACCTTCATCTGGTCTTTAAAGGATTTGGCCAGGTGCATTGTTGGAGACGTAGTCAATACATCCCTAGGAGAAAGTGAGAGCTTCTGGAACCTTGGATTGGTGTTGTGAATACTTTGGAACCCCAATAAGACCTTCTGTAAGAAGATCCAATAGTTTGGAGAAGTTTGGATAATTTTGGTCAAAAAGGTCCAGAAGATTACTGACACATCGACAAGAGGCGATCTGGTGATATTGAACTGCTACCCGGCCTGAGTTTCAAGTTTGCCCCGCTTATTGATGAGAATTCTAGGGGTTAACCGAGGCATTACACTGAGGCAATCCACCGCCGTCGACTAAAAATCCGGCCAGATGAGGAGCCACGCTCAACGTCGAGAGATAAATCTCCAAAAAAGTGACTAGGTCAGAGGACTTTATTGGGCCCTACCTCTGAGTGTATTCGAACACTGCTCCATCCTGGTCTGCCTGAAACTTTGACTTTGTCCAAGTCAAGCAGGACCAGATATCCCAAAGTGGCGCTTTCGGTATTTAGGGACTAGAAAGTTTGGTTGCTTTGTCATCATTTTAATCATTAAATTATTTCCTATTGTTATAAATTGGTGTTGGATTTTAATTGTCTGTTGTATCTTCTTTAATGTATCAGTGTTTCTAAATGCTTTACACACCTGTCTCCTAAGTTGGACCTCCCTGCTCACAGCCAGCTACCAAGGGTTGAGCACAATAATAATTTATTGAGACCTTGATTGGGCCTTATATTGTGATTGTGACCTTATTACTTGTGGTAAGTACCTACTTACCTTTAATAATAAACCACATTACAACACATGGTAAACACAGCATATTTTTGTAGGGTACAGAGGGAGGTAGAAGGCAAAACGTTTCCTATGAGTTAACTAACACCAGAATGGCGGGCACTGATTAAAACTTTATATTCTGCTTCCATGAACAAGAAAATAGGCTTACTCTTGGAAATTCATAAGCAAATCACTCATAAAAAAAAGATTATAGTAAGACATACCCACTAATTTCTTTAGGAACCTCAACTGGAGCAGTCCCTCAATGTTCATTGAAGAATGAGTCTCAGTCTTAAAAGACAACAGGGATAATATGATAATTACTTGTGTGCAATGAAACAAGCAAAAGTACACTGGATCTCGTTATTTATGTTTACAATTAAGGCCAATGCCACCACCAGCTTCTCAGGTGCACTTATATATTGCCCCTACTCTCTCAGAGCCAAGAACCAATTTTAGCAATAATATATTCTCAATGTAGTACCTTTCTTTTAATTTAGAGTTCTAATAATTATATATTGGCATACCTCAGTTTTTATTATGAAAACCAAATTAGTTCACCAAATGTATTAGAATCCTTTAGTGACTTGGGAGTTACGAAATTATTTGAACACGCAATCCACCAAGCATGAAACTTATTGGACATATGTTTTAGCAACCACAACCTTACTCCTGTTGGACTACCTCTCCCTCTTATCTGGTCTGGCCATTGAGCTATTCTGCTGACTTTTAAAACAACTGAACATATAATTTTGAGTAGCTCCCTCAACACAATTTATGCTACTCAAGCTTGGGCTAAAATAAAAAAGGAGCTCAGCAATATCCTTCACAGAGATAGCTACACCACCAGTACTGATATCAATAAGGCAGCTACAATCCTTAATCAGTGGACATCTGATGCAGTAGACTTCATTGCAACGAAACATATCAGAACTTCATGAAGCCAAAATGAATTGTAAAAAAACTGGAACATACCTGTCAAATAGCAGATGAAGAACAGACAAATCCACCTACGAAGCATCCAATACTATTACACGTAGTTGATAATAAAATGCAACAAGAGCGTATTGTATGACTTGTATTTCGAACACAAAAAATCCCACTTGTGAACTATTTAAGATCGTCAATATTCTAAAACAACCTGTGGCTAGAACATTTCATCCCCATACTTGGAAAATGTATCCAATGCAGTGCTTTTCAAAATTCCCATATTTTGTAGAACCACAACCCACTTTTTAGAACGGCAAACTTATACCACACAACTAGCTTTAATGAACATTAGGTAGGCGATTTTTAATGTAACTAAAGTGCCATGTGATAGAGGGTCAATATTTACAGACAGCACTTTATGCATTGAAATGACCACTAAATTAGCACAGACATACAGTTTTAGTGATAAAACTATATTGCACGCAAATGGTAATGTGTGGAAATCAGGTTTCAGTGAATAGTTATCATTTGTGCTCTACCAATTTTGATCCTAATAAAATCTTTTGTTTCCATTTCATTATCAGAGTTGCAAAAATTTGCTTCATTTTTGCTTTCATAACTGCTGAATATGCACAGTTCAGTCACAGGTATTGAAATGTTGTTGTGTGTTATAAAAATAAAGCTCAAAAGCTGTTCCTTTCACACTTCCTTTAGCCCAGCAAGATTGTCACACAATTCATTTTACTTTACTTTCGCTGACTACAAAGTGAAAGTTTGTAAACACAAATTCTCATGTTTTAAAAAGCAGCATTTTTTTCAGAAGACGTAGTCTGACATTTCACCTCTGTCTCTGAAGTGCAGCAAATGTGACAACATAAATACTGAATTTTAAGGCTTCTTGAAGACATATCTATTTATTGATTGGATGTTTATGACCCACCGAAAATCAACACAATTTGGGAAAACTGATCTAATTGGTAAATTTCTTTAAAGAAAAGATTAAGAAAGTCTATCTTATTTTTGACATTCTAGAAACATTTAAGGTGGATATAGGCAGGTAATGAGGAGAATGTTCTCTGTTTTGAATTGATTTGAACGGCACATTGTACAAGAGTACTTTAAGTGCTACTTTGGATATAATACTGCATATTCTGCACTATTTTTGGCATGCCTGTTTCTAGCACACTTCGTAGAATGTGTTGCTTTTGAATGTGGTACCAGTGTTGGAATTGATGAAGCACAACCGGCTCCCCTGGAAGGGACGTCTAATAGGGATATATATATTAAATATGGTATTTCTTCTATAATGTACAGCACGTTATGGAATAAATATACTCGTAAGGATCCGGAGTTGCGTTGGCCTATGCATGGGTCATTTGATTTGCTAAAGATTCTGTATGTGGAACAACAAATGTTTAAGCAAAAGGGTAGGCAAGACATGTTTGACTGTGTACGAATGTGGGAGAAAGAAGTGGGTGAACGAATGAAGCGTGAGCAAGCCTTGATTGAAAAGGAACAGCGTAAGAGCATTCATGCAAAAGCATTAGAAATGAAAAATAAAGAAATGAAAGAGAGAGAAGATAGGGATTCAACAACAAAGAGGAGAGGGGGAGAGTGGGGATCGTTGTGATCCAGAGGGCTAAGATTACCACTCAAAGGGGGAGTGGAAGGTCCAGCCACAGTTGGTGCCCTCGACAATGAGGCAAGCAAAAGGGGACTGGGCTGTTCCTGGAAAGTCAAAAGGTCTCTAAAGTGTAGGGGGGAGTGCTCAGTGGAGAACTACCCCAGGGTATCCATTATGTTGAATATAATGGCCTCACACACCCTTGCAGGTGTCATGCTTCATCATAGGCAATGCTTCTCGTTGGGTAGGCGGTGCAATTGCCAACGGGCAACACCTCATAGAGGGGCTCTTTGGCGGAGATCTTTTTATCCAACTGCCTATGGGTGAAGTGGGGGTGTGGGGCCAGGACAGTGAAGACGGTGTAAGTGAGGGTAAAATGAAGCAAGAGTACCGGAAAACAAATTTATTCAGGTGGTCCTTTGCCTCAACTAAAAACAAGATTAGTCTGTATTTTCTGGAACTTTCCACGACGAGACAGTACTAAGGTGTAAGAAATATGTTCAACATGTTTCTCGCTAAACGTTCATTGACATGCGATTATTCAGGACCTAAAATGAAGCAGAACTACTGTCTACAAAACATGACCTACATAAGTGTCAGTTTACCAAGGCACAGAAATTGCACTACCTGTATAACACCTGCTCTTGCCTAATAGTCAGAGTTTATATGTGTGAACAGTGCCCAGCGAGTCAGACATCAGGGGTGAAGCCAATGTAGCTTAGGTCCATCCGCCTGTGTCCGTTCCTTGTTGCCTACCCCTCACCTCCGGGCATCTCAGATCAGCATGGCAGGAGCTTCTACTCCCGGAACAGATAAGACTATGATAGTTCATGCAAAACCTATGCGGGAAGCCGCACCTTTGTATGTTCCTCCTACGGGGGAGAGAACATGTGATTATAAGGATTCCGCTGATGCAAAGGGTCATTTTGTTTATAATTGGGTTTACACTCCTTGGAATAGAGTGGATGTAATGGCTCTTAAAACTGCATTACCTGATCCATGGAAGAATCCAGCAGCCTTTTATGAGGAAATTGAGGGTGCTATTAGCTCTTGTACTATGACTTTGGCTGATATTGACCTGTTTTTTGAATTGATATTACCCCCTGATATGTGGAGAACTGTTCGTAAAGTTAATGATCGTACAGCTTTTGGTGCGGAATGTAAAGATTTCGAATGAATGGATAAAGAAAGGGAACCCACACAGAAACCGTGTCAGTTCATTTTAGATCTCCCCGCAGCTATTATAGTAAAATTAAAAACAATTATTCCTACTACAAAGATAGACTGGACATTATTAGCATTTTGTAAGCACCTTCTAGAGGCAATGATAGAGGTGGACGTGGATCTTATGGTACGTCCTTCCCTTCTTACACTCGATCGAATTTGTCTGTTGACCAGTGTGTCTACTGCAGGAAATTTGGACATTGGGCTTCCGATTGTCCGGCACTGCATGCTCAGCAGTATCCAAGTGGACTGGGTCAAACTCAAAATTGGTCAGGATATCCAGGGCCTAGAGGGAGCATGGGTGATCGTGCTAGGTTTGATTCTAATATGTGTGGACAGGATGGGTTTAACAGACAAAATCAATATCAAATGTCTGATTATATGCCGTCCGATTTCAAAGATTCAGTTTATGCATAGGATTGTCTAGGATGGGGTAAGGAATCAGTTGAAGTTCCAGTAGATCAGAAGGGTCCCTATGTTAAAGCACATGTTTTGGGTTCTACTGATCAGTTTCTGGTTGATAAAGGAGCTACTCGTAGCGCCTTATCTAAACACTTGCTTCCAAAGTCTCCCCTATCTGGCTTCACTATTACATCGATAGGTTTCGATGGAACACCTTCCCTTAGCCCATTTTCCACAACTGCTTGCATTTCATGTTGACAAGTTTACTGCTCCATGTCCATTTTTGCTTTTTCCAAACAGACCAGACAATATTGTGGGTCTTGATATGCTCAAATATTTCAGGGCTACGATACGATGTTCTCTGGAAGGAGTATGTGTCATTTTAAATGACAACTACCCCGTGATTGAGAGGTCCTGTATTGTTAAAGAGGACATTGCATTAGCTTCAATCCCTAGTACTTTGTGGGCTACTTCAGATACCGATGTAGGGCAAATCGTTATTCTGCCAGTACATATTAGTGTCAAGGATGGCGCTTTATTGCCACGATTGCCTCAATACAAAATTTCTCAAGAAGGCGAAGAAGCACTTATAGGCATTGACCAGGATTTGATTAAGGTGGGGGTTTTGGAAGAAGTTCCTTATAATGTTTGCAACAGTCCTATTCTTCCCATTTTGAAAAAAGATACTGACACTAGGATTTACAGATTCATTCTTGATTTACGAGAAGTCAACAAGATTGTAGTACCGTAATACACTGTGGTTTCTGACATAACAAAACACTTACCTTAATTCCTCCAACAGCAACTACATTTTATGTAATAGATCTGAAGAATGCTTTCTTCTTGATTCCTATTCATCCTGATAGCCAATATTTGTTTGGTTTCACTTTGAATAATAGATCGTACAGATTTTGTAGAATTTCTCAAGAGTCCCGACCATTTACAGTCAAGCACTGAAACGACAACTTGATTATTTTACTTTGCCTGAAGGAGTGGCTCTCATGCAATATGTTGATGACATCTTGTTGTTAGCCGATCACCTGTGCAGTGAAAAAATTTACTTTGCCTCTACTTTCTTTTCTTGCTACACACCACCATAAAGTGTCACAGAAGAAATTGCAATATTGTAGACCGAAGGTTACCGACTTAGGTCACCTTCTGTCTAAGGAGGGGCGTTCAATTACACCAGATCGCATACAAGCAATTTTAGACACACCAGGGCCTTCTACTCAGAAAGATGTCCGTGCATTCATTGGTTTGACTTCGTTCTGCAGGCAATGGATATTATGTTTTTCACACATTGTTAAACCCTTGCTAGCGCTTTTGACTAAAGACACTCCAATGCCCCTTCCATGGACAGCTGAATGCCAGGATGCTTTTTGTCAGCGATGACGAGCTCTTTGTTCTGCACCAGTGTTAGGCACTCCAGATTACGCGAAGGCATTTACACTCTATGTACACGAGAAAGATGGGTGTGCATTGACAGTTTTAATACAGACACATAGTGACAAGCAGCGTCCCTGTGCGTATTTTTCAGCTGTTCTTGACCCTGTTGCTCGTGCATTGCCTGGGTGCTTCCATTCAGTTGCAGCAACAGCTGTGTCCATACGTCAGAGTGAAGGGATCCTTTTGTCACATAAATTGTTGGTGCTAGTACCCCATGCAATTGATGCCCTTTTGAATCAGACCAAAACTCAACATTTAACTAGTGCTCGCTTGACAGGAAATGAATTGACATTGTTGGCCCCGCACATTACACCGAAGAGATGTGCGACACTGAACCCAGCTACATTGTTGCCATGTCCAGCGACTCAGACTCAGTCACAGGAATCTCATGATTGTATCTTCCTTACTGAGGAACAAACAAAGGGTTGCGTCGATTTGCAAGATATCCCCCTTTTAGATGTAAATGGGGAACTGTGGGTTGATTGGTCCTGTTTGAAGTTACCAGATGGCACGACTTCAGCTGCATATGCAATTACCACACTTGAGACAGTAGTTGAGTTAATAGCATTAACACGAGCGTGTGAACTTAGCACTGATTTGTGCGTCAACATCTGTACAGATAGCTGCTATGCTTTTGGAGTGGCCCATCATTTTGGCCTACTCTGGAAGGAGAGAGGCTTTCTTAGATCCCACGGGATGCAGATAATGCATGGAGAATTAGTGCATAATCTTTTGACTGCACTGACATAGCCGAAGAAAATAGCTCTTATTAAGTGTTGCGCGCACAAGAAAGTGATTGATGAGTCAGGATAAGGCAACACCTTTGCAGACCACGTAGATCGTGAGACTGCGATGCAATGAAGTACTATATCCATGTACGTAGTGAAATGACAAACGGACCGTTGGCATGATGCTAGAGTAGAAGTATTAGATATACAGAGATCTGCCTCTGTGAAAGAACTTGAGCAATGGTCTAAAGAAGGAATGTTAGACGATGAGGGCTGTTGGCGCAACAAAGAGATGAATAAGTGGAAATTGCCTGCTGCTTATTTACAGGCTATGGTTCAAATGGCACATGAGCCTGCACATGTTGGAGCTCTAGCAATAACGAAATTGCTTACGCAAGTTTGGGAGCATTCAGAGATTGCCGCTACAGCTAAAAGGATAGTACCATCCTGTTTGATCTGTTGGCAGTATAATCCTGGAAAAGTGACACGAACTCCTACAGGAGAGTTTGCTACACCAACTGCACCTTTTGAAGTTTTGCAAATGGATTACATCCAACTTGAACGTTGCTGAACTTGAAGTATGTTCTATTGGTGGTATGTGCCTTCAGTAAATGGATAGAGGTGTACCCTACAAAGGATAATACAGCACTTACTACAGCAAAGGTGCTTTTAAAAGAGTTTTTCCCTAGATATGGTGTTTGCAAACTTTTATTGAGTGACAACGGACCTCATTTTATTGGGAAAGTTGTTGAGCATGTCCTGAAAGGATTAGGGATCAAACAGAAATTCCATGCAGTTTTCCACCCACAATCAGTAGGATTGGTGGAGAGGTATACCACTACGTTGAAATTGAAGTTAGCGAAAATACTTGCTTCCACGTCCTTGAAATGGCCAGATGCACTACCCTTGGCATTGTTGTCCATAGGATCAGTGCCACATTCACGATCTGGGCTTACTCCATATGAAGTGGTATTTGGAAGACCGATGAATATTTGGGGAGTTCCAAAGCCACGCCCCGTACATCATGTACCATGTGTTCTGAAGAATGAATATTTGGCACAATTGACTGATAATTTGATCTCATTCATCAACAGGTTTGAGAAGCTCTTCCTGACAGATCCACAGGTGAGGCCCACGAACTCCGACCTGGAGACCATGTGATTATCAAAGCCTTCGAGAGATCGAACAGTTCGGAACCGAGGTGGTGAGGACTCCTAGCGATGAGGACAGCGGTTCGGGTACATAACATTCACTGTAAGCGAGTGTTGCCTGCCTTGGTGGAACCTGCTGTGTTTACCGATCATCAAGAGATCTTGGAAACGGAGTAGGGCCATTCTATCTCACCTGAAAAATCTGAGGGAGTCTTCCCAGACCACACGATCCCTGGAGTATCGCGATACCAACTGGGAACGAGGAAAGAATCTGCTTTGCTGAAAAAGACTGGTTGAGCTGCCATCCTGGGTTGGTGAAACGGAGCGCCGATGTGGCAAGGGAGGGGGTCAGTCCTGTGTAGTGACACCCGTCTGGACCCTTGGTGAAGAAATCAACGGCTGCCCAGGTCTTTAGAGCTCAAATGATTGCCTTTAACAATGGACAAATCATGTCTGCAGAGAGATCAACTGTTGCTGTTGCTAAAATGAATAACAAAAGGATCATTTGTGCTGTAGGATTTGTTGTTGCTATGGTGGCTATAACAGTAATAACTTGTTTCATAGAGAAAGTGGCTCCTGCTCGACAATTGCTGATTGCCACTACTCCTGTACCAGTTGAGCCTCATTACTTTACGCTTCCCTACCATGAGCAGAAGCATCGAAAATTCTACCTGAACAACACTTTTATTTAGATGTTGCATCATATGCATAATGCCACAAATACCACCAACTGTTGGGTGTGTGGGATGATACCTGCTCACCAAAGGAAAGGGGGGTACACCTTTTATTCCTCGTCCTTTCTCACACAATGGTTGTTGTCAAGCTTGGTTTGCACTTCTGATTGCTACAAAGAAAGCAACAGTTGGAAGGATTAACTATAATCTTAATAAAGTTTGTTACCCTGAAGAAGAGGGTTACCCTCAAGCTAAAGGAACTAAATGGGAATGGGAAGAGTATCTACTGGACAATATTTCTGTACCATCTGTTTTCACGAACACAAGAACTATAAAGAACACTGGACCATTTGTAATTTCTGAGAGCAGGGCTAAAGCAGATTTATGTATAGAAAGTGTCGGGAAAATTCCAGTGGGAAGGAGTGAGTCTACTGTGACAAAATAACTATTGAAGGTGACAATATTACATATTTTGTATGTGGTTATAAGGGATTTTATCAACTCTCAATTTGATTGTCTGGAATATGTTATCTATCCTTTCTGTTATCCCCTGTGTTCCTGGCCCCTCCATCGTATCACAGTGACTTCAAACTATACAATGATATCCCTAAGAACAGATACAAAAGAACAATAAGTACAGATGAGGTTGATCAGACTGACACCACTTTGCAACAATATGTCGACTTTAATTTGGACTTGTTTTTCTTTGTGGGTGCTGCATTGAAAAGTAGAAAGATAAGGTGATTGACTTGTGTTGTAGAAGCTGTTACCAATCAGACAGCTATGGCACTTGGGAACATTACAGAAGAGCTGCAAGTTGCAAGAATTGTGGCACTCCAAAATCGTATGGTTCTTGACGTGGTTCTAGCTGATCGATATGGTGCATGTCGCATCATCGGCAGCAGTTGTGTTTACATTCCGGATCACTCACCTTCAGTATATGATGTAATATCCAAACTGCATATAATTGCTGCAGAGATTCACCCAGAGACTGGTACATGGACTTTTTCGAGCTGGTTCTGGACACTATTTGTCACTTGGGGCTGGAAGCTACTGACTACTTTATGTATATAGCTGGTGATACTATTTACATGCTGTGTCTGAATACAATGTGGTCCCATGCTTTGCTCTATGTGCATTACTACTTGTACACCCACAAAGCGAAATTGTGCAGAGATAAAAGCCTAACAAATGCTGAATAAAGAAATTACTAAAATTATGCAAATTAATATACAGGATGCATATTTAGATTACCCCAAATGAATGAATATCTTCAGCAAATGCAAAAAGGGTCATCTGTTGTAATTTGGCAGCGATCGGGGTTAGCATCTAGCTGAAGCCATCTTGGATTTGGCAGCCATTTTGTATGCCATGTGCTACCACGTGCTCACCATGTGCTCTGTATTACCTTTCTGTCGGCTCCTCTTGTACTCTGCCTAGTGACAAGTTATATTTAGCATCTTCTGCTTTGCACATGCTCAGTTGAGCTTGCAGCTGTCTATGCAGGATGTAATTACTAGAATTAGCAACTGTTAGCTCCTCCCACTTGTTGATTGTGCATTTTCTGTATGACCTTATATGTACCTAAAACCTTCTTTCTGTTCTAATACCGCCTTCTTTTGAGCCCCTGTGCGGGTATAAAAGGTCCATGTTCCTACTGTTTGAGGTGCTACTTCATACACAACCGAAGGGTGTTGTGTGAATGTAGTTCCACCTCTTGAGGTTAATAAAGCGCATTGTTTTGTATTGCAGTTTCCGTGCCAACTTTTCCTATTGGTCTAACGACTTTGTGCAGGAAAGGGTGGACCCCTAGCACTGACAGACCTAGCTGAGGCTCACCACAATATCACCTTACCGGAAACATTGTTGGTAAAATATAGTCTCTTTAATGTAAAGTTAGGCATCCCTCACATCCTGCAACTGGCCTTTGATAAAGTCTTACCCACCCTCACTAATCTAAGTAATATCTTCTTATTGACAGCTATGGTCATTGAATTCTGGAAGATGGCCATGATATGGCTGCTGTTGTAAAAGCTGTCTCTTGACCTTACTCTTCTCGAGATTATAGAACAATCTCAGTGCTTCCGCAGCCAACATAATTGAGAATGCAGTCAATGTCCATCCTTCTAACTAACTTTGGGAAACCAGTTATTAGATGAATCCCAATCCAGATTCAGGTAGGATAAAGCACAGAAACCACACTGGTAGCCATATCAGATGACCTAAGAAGGATCCTAGACAGAAGCAGATTGCAACCCTTGTCCTAATTAACATCTCCACTGCCTTTAATTTGGTCTGACATTCGACTTTACTCTTGAGACTCATAAATCGGGGACTATATAAACCACAATTCAGCTGGATAGTTTATTTGCTGAAAAACAGTAGGCTAACCCTTACCTCACACTTTTTCAATCCCTTTTCAATCTGTTGCTGCATGCCTTAGGGCTCCTTTGAGGCCCCAGGTAATCAAATTCTATATGTTCCCACTGGAAGACATAGCGAGATCCTATGGATTCAAAATTCTATCCTATGTTGATAATACGCAGATCAATTTATCAATAGCAGACAAGTCTGAGACCACCAGAGTGTCCTATATGGAATGAATGTCTACACTTGCAAGGCGGTTGTAATGTAATTGCTTATAGCCAAACAGAGAAAAAACTGAGATCCATTTCTTCAGGAAACAAGCCCTAGATGGCTCACCAGATCACTGACCTACTCAGCTTGGTAACAAGGAACTGCCCTATTGTCCTGAGACTGGCGATATAAAGAGCAGTGGCAATGATATAAATGAGCAAGGGAAGCAGCTAAAACCCCTAAATTGTGTCCATGATATCCTGCTGCTGAGGAACAAGGTGAGAGTTGTAGGCGTAAGTTTCAGCCAAATGTCTATAATGAGAGACAGGGCCTTTATCAACTGGTATAGATCATGGTAGTGGGCTGTAATGCTATTAAACATAACAACCATTACAAGCAGTATGTTCTAAAATAATCAGATAGAAGTAGAAAGGCAAACATTGCAATTTTGGAAGAGAAGATGTAAGCCATTATCGACCCAGAAACACTCCATTGTCTTCAAGGGAGCTCCAAACATTTCAATAGTATAATATAATTATTACACTTGTATAGTGCAGTTTGCCACTTTTTTTATGTCAAGGTGCTGGTGACGTGCATTATTAGCCAACTCAATAGTTTCATTTGGCTCCATGCTTTTCAGATTTGCAGATAGGATCGTTTGTACCTCAGAAACAGAGAGCCAGCTCTACTCAGCTTCATGTAGCAAGAAGGTGAAACAGTTGTTGAGAAGTTTTTTATTCCATAATACACTAAATGCTGTTCTGCAAACCATGACAGAACAACAGTCGCTGTTCTGTTTTCGTCTAGCAATGGTACAAACCTGCACCTGCTTCGGGGAGTTGGGAATCATTTGATTTTATTACTGCATATTGCGAATAACACCTTTGCTTGGATATTCTTTTTATATTTATGTCTAGCACAATGGTCTCAAAGGCTTCTGAGTAAAGCTATGAGGAATATTCTGTTTTGTAGACCAGATGTTTTGAATAACAAACTTGCAGTAATTTCCTGAGGCCTGCTGTAGTGCTTTATTTCAGAATGTACTTTATGAAAAGTTATTCTTATAGGAACTTCGTTGAATTGGGAAATGCAAGACTTCTCCAAAGGCAGTGTGGCCGCCAGGAGGTGGAACATTAGAACAGACAGGGTCTTGAAAATAAAAAGGTTCATTTCTCAAGGCATTGTTGACGAGCCTCGTGACCTTCCGCCGCTTCCTCAAATGGAGCAAGAAGCAATGAACCATATCTACTAAAATATGGGGCATTCCTGCTCTCTATCTGCACTGGCGCACTGAGTCCAGCCTAGTGCTAACAGCAGACACCCTTGCACCATGGTGCAAGGTGGCTGCGATGCAGGTAGGATTGTTTTTGTACAGGAAGGGACACCTTTGTGAACAAAAACAATCTTCAGATGCTTTTTCCTCTTTCTATGTGTGCCGCAGAACGCGGCACACTTGGAAAGAGGAAAAACCGCTGAAAAATAAACATATTTTTTCTATTTACACATCCCTTGTAAAGGTATAGCATTTTGACGCCTTCCCAGGTATAATAGTGTGCATTGGCGACACGATCCCTTAGTACAACTAGGCCTGGGCTTCATTTCAAGCGGGTTACCAGCTTGTCAAGATATACAAACTAATTTCCATACTTTTGGACTATATTATAACTGCTATTTGCTTTTTTTGTCCTCATGTTACAATGTTATTGCTCAAACACAGATCGTTAGCTGCCTATTAATTTTACCTAATTTATTTTTCCTTCTGTATAGTCAATATCTTTTTTAATGTTCTCGCCTACATTTATATATTGTAGAAAAATGGTAGTAATTTTTTCACATGTATGTACTTTGCAAAAGGGGTGGCATACTGCTGCCTCTTGGGACTTCCGCCTCAAAATCCATACTTGGCATGCATCATAACACTGACAAAGGCACACTTTGGGTAATTAAAAAGTTAATAAAAAGAAACAGAAATAACCTCAACCTATGAGTTTTTCTATGAGGGGAGGGATATTGCTGAAAAATAACGTTTGTCTCCTTTCAAGTGATACCTCTCTCAACTAAATTAGTGCTCAGGGAGCAGAGCTATGCCCCTGAGCACTGATGCATTGAAAATAAAATGAGTGGATTTTAACTTTTGATATAATGACATCAGAACACCATGCAGCTCATTTTACATTCACTTTTGTAGTAATGATACCAGCGTGCCTTGCAAGTGGATCGTCATTTCCAAAAAATAAAGATAACCTTGGGATGCAAAGGAAGATCTTCTACAGCAGACCAAACTGAAGAAAAAAGCACCCAAGGGATCCCCCCCCTTGGCAGATGGATCTGACCTCCATGTCAATAACGCCCAGTTGTAAGCACTATGGACGAGGAGGTCATGTCCATTGCTCTTGCCCAAAGGGTTAAAAGCTGCAGGAGTCAGGCTATACATGTAAGCAAGTCATTCCCGCACCAGAAAGGGAATATGATCTTTCAGCCCCCTACGCTCGGGATCTCTTTGCCTAATTTTTTCTGCAGCTTCTTTCTCTGAATATTTGTTCTGTTCGTTATAAATGGCGTATACTCCTGTCACTTACAAACGTTTATTTCTAAGGGGTTCTGGTCCCAAAAGGAAATCAGAAAAACTATGGGCTGATTAGGATTGCGGTTTTTCCGCATCCTCCGGGCCGGCGGACTGGCTGGGGGGGTCAGGAAGACTGTCTGCCGATTTTCCGCCGCAGTCGCCTTACGACCGCAGTGGAAAAGCTCTAATATGGAGGTGGTGTCTAACAGACACCGCCAGCCATATTAGGATGGGGCAGAACAAATGCCTTTCCGCGACGGCTTCTCCGCCGTGGAACGGCATACAGTGTTTTCTTTGGGGGCCCGTTGCAGGCCCTCAGGGTGACAGGGGGGGTGCACATGGGGGGTAGCTATGGTACCCTCCTTCATTTGCATGCACAAAGCGTCATACACCGCGTGGTGCCTGCCGCTTTGTGCATGCAAATGCGAAGCATGCATATTTAACCTTGCGGCAGGTGCTGCTTTAAGCAGCACCCGCGGCAATGTTAAATATTGAGGATGTGACCGCCAGGGTGGCGGTCACATCCTAATTGCAGTGGAGGGAACAACGCAGCCCCTGCGGACGTTCCCTCCACCTCAGGGGTCGCGGAAGGACGCAGGTCCGTCCGCGATCCTAATTGGCCTCTATGTTTGCATTGCTTGAGGATATATGCTCTTTCACAGCCAAAAGACTGGAATGTGCTAACCAGAGCTGGCACAGGTTGCCTACACTGTAAGAATTAAGTACTATGGGTGTTTGTTTGTTATATGGTGGATCAAGGTGATTGGCATTATGACAAAGGGTATTGGAAAGAAAACTACGCATGCAGGTATTGGAATCTTAGGTAAATAAGGCAAAACCTTCAGTGGGGAACTGAGTGGAGTTAAATGTTCTATTCAGGATCATTCCCTTTATAAAGAAATCTGAAACATTAATTTTTAATTACCAGTTAAACAAGGTAACATTAACTTTCGGTATGGAAGGTTTTTTAAAGTATTTCATATTACCAAATCGAAGACATGCATTCTGCTGCATGGTATTGTTCCAGAAACTAATTTCTTTATGTATAATGAATACTCGAAATAAGGTCTCCTTGCCTTGACTAAGCAAAAATGTTGCTCCCCAAATGCTTTATCATCTACATTTTCTTTATTAAAAAAAAAGGATTTATTGTTTTATGAAGGCATAAACAAAGTTCCTCATGAATAGGAGGATATAACAAAATTAAAACACTATGCAATAGTGCAAATAGTAGCAGGCTACTTCTGGAATGGGCTCTAGGAGATTTGGAGTACTGATAAATATGCATCAGCACAGTTCATTATTTATGTCCGATTTGGGTTATTGTAGGGTGAGAAAATGTACAGGGAGTCCTGGCTATAAGACAGTCTGCTCACTGTGCTAGAGATGATGCATAGTTCTTTGCAACAACAGAGCATACTTTGCAGCCAGTCAGAGCAGCCTCTCCAGGTCCAGTCTCAGTAATTCACCTCTGAGTCATTCCCGAAAGCAGCTTGATATAAACCTCACTAGTAGTTTTGCAGTAGATAATACTTTTCAGCCATGCATCAATAGTTGGATGGATTCCACTTCCCCAAGGCATGGAAATTTCCCACTTTGCCAACAACAAACCTGCAGACCCCTTTTGGAAGATCCTTTTTTTTTTTGTCCTTATTTGCCAAACCCTCGTTCCATGGAAAACGCCAACCACCTTGAGTGTCATTAGGCACAGGGCAAGAACATAATCTTTTCCCAAGCCTGAACAAAGATACCAGATGGGCGGAGGATACTTTCAGGAATTTTTACTCCATCAAGGCGTCTTTCAGCTTGTTGGACCTAGTTAGTTCTCTTAATCGGGCGAAGCCACAAACAGGACCGTGGAGTGTGTCGGCATAATCATCGGACCTGTGGGAAAAAAAAACACAAACAAAAACCCCTGGCGAACCTGACGATCAATCTAACTCCACTGAACCAACAGGTTCCAAAAGGTGAGGTTTAGTTTGCTACAGGACCTGGCCAGATCCACCTTTGATGTTTCGTACAGTGACGTTAGCCAACCTGCATGCAGTGGTGCCTTAGGATCAACCCACAATTTGCAGATCTGCCGTCTCGCGACGAGGATTGCATAAAACAAGAAGGTCCTTGCTAGCCCGATAATATTGTCATCCAAACCAAATATTATTAGAGACAGGGAGAGTGATAGTGATGTTTTAAGGATCGCGGTGGCCTTAACTTCATCCCAGAAAGCTTTTATGAGGGGACATTCCAAAAACATATGGACGTCGGAGGCTGCAGGGAGGTGAAACTTGTTACACTTTCCTGGCTGAAATTTGGATAGCATTAGGGGGGAAAGGTAGGCTCGATGTACCGTAAACAAGTGGTTGCGCCTCAACCAAGCTGGCTTAACTACTTTATACAGGAGAGTGAAAGATATTGTCCATAAGTCCTCACACTGAGCTCCCAAGTCCCCTCCCCACAATTCTGCTGGGAAAGTAAACTCCCCATCTGCCTCCTCCAAAATAGTCCAGTACCAAAAGGCTATCTCTTTGCTCCCCGCTTGCCTAGACCAACCCTCTTGCATAGCTCCTCCCATTTTACCAATGATCCTTCTGCTAGCAACTCTCCCCATGTTAGAATCCCTGCCTCTTTTATGGGCACTGCAAGACTGTCTTTTAGGCAAAGCGGAAGCCCTGGGGAATCCCAGATTGGGGCAAAATTTGAATAATAGGCTAACCCTACTCTGCTTTTTATTTGCGCCCAAGCCTTCGCTAATCGTTGTAAGATCTTCAACCTCACCTTCTTGAAAAACCTCTGATGTCCGAATTTAAATAGGAATCCGACAGGTGGCAGGTTCACCCCAGTTAACATGGCCTTAAATATAATCCCCTTTGAAGAGCTTGATGCAGTTTTCAACAGCATCCTTGAGTGGGACAGCAGGAATGCCCAAGCATAGTCTGGTAATGCCAGCCCTCCCTTTTACCTCTTCCTCCTTAGTTTCTTCCATGCCAGCCTGGTTGCCTTGTAACACCAAATGAAGGAATTAATTTCCTGCTGACATTTATGCAGTTGTTTTGAGTCAAAGGCTAATGGGATGTAGTTGAAAATAAACGTAAATTTAGGGAGAATGGACATTTTTACTAAGCTTATTTTCCCGAGAACAGTCAAAGGGAGAAAAGACCAAGATTTTAACAGCACTCTCATTTCTCGAAAGACTCGATCCAGATTAGTCTGTGCCATAGAACTAATGTCCTGGGTAATCCTTATTCCCAGGTAGCACATGGAAGGGGTCACTACAAGCTGTGAGTTGTCGATATTCTAGGTCATGATCTCGGTTTTCCCCGCGTTGATTTCATACCCCAAGATCCGCCCAAATTCCTCTGCCCTTTTTACGACTATGGGAAAAGCTTGAACTGGATCAATTGTATAGATAAGGATGTCATCCGCATAAAGTCCTACCCGCTTCACCCAGCCTCCGAATTCAAAAAGGGGAATGCATATGTTCCTCTCTCAAGATTTGCATGAAAGGTTCAATATATAAATTGAATAAGAGGGGGGAAAGCGGGCAGCCCTGCCTCGTACCCCTCATAACTTGGAAGGGCTCAGTGAAGGCACAGTTGACCAGCAAACTGGCCCTAGGGTCCCTGTATAGAAGATTGATGACTCGACAAAACTTGGCCCCAAACTGAAATTTTCTCGATACCACAGCCAGATAGGGCCAATTGACCCTATTGAATGCTTTGGTAGCATCCAAGGTCAAGGTGGCCTTATAATCGTCATTTAGGAGCGAAATCGGTCAATAGAACCTGCAGTCAGTCGGGTCCTTGCCAGGTTTGGGGATCAAGACGATAGTTGCCTCATTCCACGACTCAGGTGGCGCAACGCCATTTACGTAAATGTCGTTAAAGAGGGCAGTCAAAGTTGGAATAATGACGAGACCCAATACTCGGTAGAGTTCCCCAGGCAGGCCATCTGGCCCGGCTGCCTTCCCCTGCTTTAGTTTACTGATAGCCTTTCTGACTTCTGCCTCTGATATTGCCTTATCCAAACGATCGCTCTGCTCTAATGAGAGGGTAGGCAGTCTGACCTTATCCAGCCACAAGTCCCTAGCCATTTGATTTTCCATAATCTCCTCCTTGTAGATGTTCTGGAAGAATTCCTGTAAGGCGCTCCCAATTCCTGGGTCTGAAGTCCTAGTTGTAGCTTCCCCTTCCACTTTTATTTCCCAAATGTATTTTTTGGCCTGGTCTGATTTAACTTTCCAGCCCAATACCTTACCTGCTGCCTCTCCATACTCGAAGTGTGAGAGCTTACTCGCCTCCCACTTCTTAGCCACCCTTTCTTGGAGTAAGTTTTCCAGGTTTTTTTTAAAATTCCGCCCGCATTTCTTGATCAGCTGAAGTTCCAGTGGTGGAGCTGCCCTTCTGATCTAAGAGAGACAGTTCCCTCTCTATATTTGTGATTGCTTCTCTATAGACCTTCCCTCTATATGAAGCACGGTTGGTTATACACCCTCTTAGATAGGTTTGAATGCTTCCCACACAGTCACTATTGAGGCAGAATTTACATTAATTTCCAAAAATGAGGTGGACTCCGCTATGAGAAAGCCTGTCTCCTCTTCCTCCAGCAGAATCGTCCAGTCAAAAGACCAAGAGGAATATCTAGGCTGCTGAGAGAGAGTTAAGGTGAAGAGGATAGCTGAATGGTCACACAGGTGGGGAGGGGAGATAAACCAACTCCTTCAGTGCGTCTTTGTGACTATAACTGAAGAGGGCGTAATAGATTCTCGATTTATGTTTGTATTTGAAATTATGAAAAGAGACCCCCAGATCATTGCCCGCTCTCTCCCTCCATAGATCCGCTAATCCCAAAGTTGTCATTATTGATGTTAGGGCTTGCCTGGATTTGGAGTGCGTCAATGCTTTGGAGTTCGGGGACTTGTCCAACTTGGGATTTAGAACGAGGTTGAAGTCTCCAACCCATATTACTGGGCCTTGGGAGGAGATCAAATAGTTCTCAATCTTATTCAGGTAGGATGGGTCATCATGGTTCGGGACATAATAGCCGACTAGAGTGTATGGTCTACCATCTAGCCGTATTCTTGAAAAGAGCTATCTACCACTGAGGTACTCCTTATACTCCACGGTCTGAGCCTTAGTCTGCTTTTTAAAGATAATGAGGATCCCACGTATGTTGGCATTATGGTCCGTACATAGAAATTTGTCTACCCTCTTCAACCTTTTCACCATGTCGTTGACCTCAGTTTTGAGTAAATGTGTCTCCTGGATGACAATAACCTGCGCGGGGGAGTCTCTCAGATATTGTAGGATTCTATGTCTCCTACTCCTCACACGCAGGCCATGGACATTCCAGGATAGAAACTGCAACCCCATCATTCCCTTGTCCAACTCCATTCCACCCGCCCACCTCTAGAACTACCCTCTCTTATGTACTTAAAGCGCCATCTATTGCCCTGGCTTACCCTATTTGTGGGGTGTTTAAAGAAATTAGAGATCAAAACAATTGGTGCGAGGACAGGCTTATGAGGACTTTTTAGCTTCCCCCTTAAAACCCACCCTTGCTTACACTGGCCAGATGAATAGCCAGGTTTGCGTCTGTGGACAGACCCTCTCCTCTTGCCCTGCCAACCCTGGGTACGAATAGGGGCCGTGTTAGAACCGGCTGTCTCTAGTTGGCAGAGGTATGCACTTCTGACAAATAGGGACACTCCTTTTCTAGTCAGGGCAAGGGGATCACACCCTTCGATAACCCCTGCTCACCCCCTTGGTAGCTTGGCAGAGCAGAACAGGCTTATCTCAGAGGCTGTGCGTTAAGCAATTATGACCACATACAGTAACACAGTGAATACACTACAAATGGACACGACACCGTAGTATTATAAAAATAAGTATTTTTATATAAGGCTTAGCAGAAGAACAAATAACGGCAAAACTGTACACAATCGGAATAAATACGTTCAGGAAGGAAAAAGGATAGTTCAAAGGTAGTTTCTTCTTTAGCACAAAAGTCTTTAATATCAAGCAAATTTTCTTCTTGGAAACACAGTTTTTAGCAACAGGGTAACCCACACGGGAGTTACACAACGTCGAGGCAAAGATAATCCACAGGTGTGGCGTCGACCGCGAGGAGCGCTACGTCGGGCCTGGAGTCACACGGACCCCCAACAACACAGTACCTTAGGAAAATGAAGCACACGATGATCCACGGCGTAGAGCGATCCGGCGTCGCGTCTTCGGTGTCGATCAGGCCTCAGCAGGCGTCGTCGATGATGCAGTTGCACAGAGTGGTCAGCGCTCACGGCGTCGAAGGGGCCCACAGGTGATGCGATCAGCAGCGGTGCAGACACGAGGTCCTCTGGAGCTAGAGCCGTACTCCCACTCACTGGCGTTGCTGCTGGCGTCGGTCGGGCCCAGCGTCCGGTCGTCGTGATTGCTGGTTCTTTCAGAGGTGCTGGATTCACACTTCCAGCCAATAGCACTTTTAGCAGATGTAGTCTTTTAGCCCTGTGACTTCAGCAGGAGACTGGCACTCTTCCAGTCCTTGGAGATTTTCTTAGCAAGCGTGAGAGTACACACACAGTTCCTCTCTCCTGGTTCCTTTGCAAAAATAAAGAAGCACTGCAGGATTCCCCCAACAACAGCACACTTGGCAGAAGGGGTAGGCAGTCCCTTAGATCAGCAGGCCTCTTGTCCTTGGTTACAGGGTTCCTTGTCAGAAGTGATCTGATTTCCTAGTTCAGGGGTCCTTCTCTTATACCCCTTTTCGTCTTTGATCCCTTTGTCTATGCCGGGGATTTCCCAACATCCTGGGTCTGTGGTGGGTGGAGCTAGGCAGTAGCACCTGGCCTATTCATTGAGCCGGGCTGAGTCCTCAGACGCCCCGCAGGAGGTGGAGCCAGCATTGATACTGGCAGGAGCAGAGCTATCGCCCTCCTGGCAGGAGGTGGGGCTAGGATCGTCCATGGCAGGCACAGAGCCATCAGTCGCTTAGCAGGAGGTGGAGCCAGCATTGTATCAGGCAAGGCAGGCTATCAACAACTACTCTCCCCCTACTCTCAACGTAAATGTCCCACTCATCCCATACTGACTCATCCAGACCTGTGGAGCCACCCAGCTCCTGTCACACACACGCAAGACCAGCAGAAACCAGATATGGTTAGGCAAGAAAATAGACACTTTCTAAAAATGCTATTTTCGAACCCAGAGTCAAAAAACCATCCACACCAACGGACGCGTAATTGAACCCCGAGTTCAGGGATACCAAACTCGACATTGCACCGTGCTCTCCGAGCCAGCTAGGATCATAGCATTAATAATCCCGGCGGCCCATTCTAAGCAATGGAGAGCAGGCTACCTCGCAATAGTGAAGCACGAAGATGGCGGTACTTCACTATTAGGACAGGCCAACTTGGTCAGGCGTGTCCTACCTTACGCTTACAATGCACCCGGCCCGCGGGCCTACCATAGGGGTGACTAACATGAAGTTAAGGGAAGGTTGGAGGGGCTGGCAAGTAGATATACTTGCGCAGCCTGCGTGACAGTACAAGACTGCACGTGGGTCTCGCAATGACCGACCCGTAGACATTCTTTTACGAAGCCGCTCCTGTGGGTGGCACAACACGTGCTGCAAGCCCACGAGCGGCATTTGTATTTACAAGCCCCGGCACTCCTGGTGCACTAGACTAGGGACTGACAGTAAACCAAATAAGCCAAACATGGATACAATAGACACATCAATTTAACATCGGGAGCACTTGCGCTATGGCACTGATCAGCAGTGACACGGCGCCCAAAGCATATACCAGCAAAACATCGTAAAACAGTAGAGGCAAACAGAAAAAATGGAGGAGAGACTCAAGCCAATGATGTCAGGTCTAACACGTGTCCCCTCCAGCTGAAATGTGGGGAGAACTACCCTTAACCTAGGGAGTCCTCATCACTAAGGCGGAAAAATCTGGACAGACCATCAGCATTGGCGTGATCTGTACCAGGGCGGTGTTCCACCGTAAAGTCCATCCCCTGTAGAGAAATGGACCACCTCAACAGTTTCGGATTCTCACCCCTCATTTGCATCAACCATCTGAGGGGCCTGTGGTCTGTCTGAACCCGGAAGTGAGTCCCAAACAGGTAGGGTCTTAGCTTCTTCAGCGCCCAGACCACAGCAAATGCTTCTCTCTCTATCGCACTCCACCTTGTTTCCCTGGGAAGTAACCTCCTACTGATGAAGGCTACAGGCAAGTCTCGGCCCTCTTCATTCACCTGAGCTAGAACAGCCCCCACGCCATGCTCTGAAGTGTCCGTCTGAACAATGAATTCTTTCGAAAAGTCGGGTGCTTGGAGTATAGGTGCTGTGCACATTGCAGTTTTCAGGGTGTCAAAGGCCGTTTGACAGGCATCAGTCCAGATCACGTTTCGTGGCTGCTTCCTGGAAGTCAGCGAAGTCAAGGGGTGTACAATGTTGCCGTAATCCTTGACAAACCTCCTGTAGTAACCCGTGAGTCCTAAGAAGGCTCTCACCTGCGTTTGGGTTTTGGGCGGCGCCCAAGCCAGGATGGTATCAATCTTGGGTTGCAGGGGGGCAACCTTACCGCTCCCTACTTGGTGCCCCAAGTACACCACAGAACCCTGCCCAATCTGGCACTTACTGGCTTTGATTGTGAGGCCTGCTCCGCGCAGGGCCAACAACACTTCCTGGAGGTGGCGCAAGTGTTCCTCCCAGCTGGCGCTGAACACTGCGATGTCGTCCAGGTAGGCGGCACTGAAATCCTCCAGTCCAGCCAAGACCTGGTTGACCAACCTCTGGAAGGTGGCAGGGGCATTCTTCATCCCAAAGGGCATCACCCGGAACTGGTATAGCCCATCTGGTGTGGAGAATGCTGACCTCTCCTTTGCCCCATCAGTCAAGGCGATCTGCCAGTACCCAGACGTTAAATCGAACGTACTAAGGTACCGGGCAGCCCCCAACCGATCGATGAGCTCATCAGCTCTGGGGATGGGGTGCGCGTCAGTCTTCGTGACTGAATTGAGCCCTCGGTAGTCCACGCAGAACCGGAGTTCCGGTGAAGCACCAGGCGCTGCAGCCTTCGGGACCAAGACCACGGGGCTGGCCCAAGGACTGCTAGAGGACTCAATCACCCCTAACGCGAACATTTTGGAGACCTCCTCCTTAATGTACGCTCTGACCTTGTCAGTCACCCTGTAAGCCTTGTGCTTCACAGGAGGGCTGTCTCCGGTGTCAACGTCATGGACACACCAATGTGTGACACCCGGAACCAAGGAAAACAGATCCGGGAATTGTCCCAACAGTTGGTGACAATCCTGTTTCTGTTCAAGGGTCAGTGTGTCAGAGAGGACCACACCATCCACTGACCCGTCTTGCTCTTTAGCACACAGGAGGTCAGGAAGAGGTTCACTCTCCTCCTCCATTCCATCATCTGTAGCTAGGAGCATGCCCACTTCGGACCTTTCTAAGTGGGGCTTCAAACGGTTGACATGCAGGACCCGCAAGGGGTTCCTGGGAGATTTCAAGTCCACCAAGTAGGTGACATCGCTCTTCTTCTCCACAACCTTAAACGGTCCAGTCCACCTGTCCTTGAGCGCACAAGGTTCCACAGGGGACATGACCCACACTTCCTGACCAGGCTGAAGCTCTACCAGAGTGGCATTCCGGTCGTACCAACGCTTCATCTCCTCCTGGCTGGCCTCCAGATTTGCCTGAGCAAGTTCTCTGAAGCGCCGAGTCTGGTTCCGAAAGGCAGCATGTAGCTGTATACATCCTGGGGAGGTTTCCTGGGAGATTGCTCCCAGCCTTCTTTGACCAGACTCAAAGGTCCTCTTACCGGGTGACCGTATAAGAGCTCAAAGGGGCTGAACCCTAGAGACTTCTGCGGCACCTCACGGTAAGCAAACAACAGGCATGGCAAGAGGACGTCCCATTTCCGCCTCATTGGTTCTTCAAGACCCATAATCATGCCTTTCAGGGTCCGGTTGAATCTCTCAACCAGCCCATTTCCTTGTGGGTGGTAAGGAGTGGTGAACTTGTAGGTTACCCCACACTCCTTCCATAGAGACTTCATATAGTTCGAAATGAAGTTGGTGCCTCGGTCGGACACCACCTCTCTGGGGAACCCCATCCGGGAGAAAACACCCATCAGTGCCCGTCCCACCACGGGGGCCGTCACTGTTCTGAGAGGGATGGCTTCCGGGTACCTCATGGCATGGTCCACCAAGACCAGGATGAACCTGTTGCCCAGGGCTGTCTTGGGGTCCAGGGGCCCAACAATGTCAATACCCACCCGGTCAAAGGGGGTGCTGACCACTGGAAAAGGTTGGAGGGGAGCCTTCTGCTTCCTTCCGCTTTTCCCACTTGCCTGGCAAGTGCGACAAGTCTTGCAATGGATGTCTACATCCCTACGCATCTGAGGCCAATAAAAATGGGTGACAAGCCTGTCATAGGTCTTGTCCTGCCCCAGATGTCCAGCTAACGGTACGTCATGAGCCAAACCCAGTAGGAAGGCTCTGAAGCGCTGGGGTACCACCAGCACACGGGCTGACCCAGGCTCAGCAGCCTTAGGCTCGCTATACAGGAGGTCGTTCTCCCAGTACACAAAATGTGACCCTGACTGATCACCTGAGGATTGGGCTGAGGCCTGCTGCCTCATGCCCACAAGAGAAGGGCACACCTTCTGTTCCGCACAGAATTCCTCCCTGGAGGGACCACCATCCTGCTGCCAGTGGGTCAGCTCGGGCAGATCTCCCAGTTCAGCAATTTGTTCCCCTGTGGGCTCCAGGGCATCCCCCTCAGGGTCTACCTCCTCCTGGACCACGGGAACTACGGGGCCGGTTTCCCGCACCTCCTGCCTCTTCTCTTCACAGCTGGGTCCTGGGCCATACTTTCAGGCTCCGGGACCCCATCAACACCCTTACTCGCTGTCATCGAACGAGTGGTTGCACACACCCACTCTGGCACACCCAACATTTTCAAGTGCGCCGCTCTCTCCACCTTAGCCCAAGGGGAGTCTTCTAAATCATTGCCCAGGAGACAATCGACAGGCATGGCGGGCCTCACAGCAACCTGAAGAGTACCTGAAACTTCCCCCCATTCAAAGGAAACCTGAGCTACCTCACACTCTTTCTGGGAGTTGTCGGCAGCTATCACGGGGTAGAATGCGTGGGGAACCACCTGCTCTCTGGACACTAAGTGACACCTGACAGCTGTCACACTCGCTCCGGTGTCTCTGAGAGCTTCCACTCTATGGCCATTAATGGTCACCCACTGCCTATATTTACTAGTGTTACTAGGCAGAGGGGGTGGAGGGACCATTTGCATGTCTCCTAGCGAGACCAGGGACATCTCTGCGGGACCCCTCCCACCATGGACAACCATCTCCTCCCCTCCCAAGGCTACACTCGCCAACTGACGAGGGGGTGCACGCGGCGGTGCATTCGAATCCTTTTTGGGACACTGGGGGTCATAAAACTGGTGTCCCACCTGCCCACAACCGTAGCAGGTTAGGGGGCCCCTATGAACAGGTTTACCCGTCGGGGCCCCTGGCTTCTTCTCAGGGGGAGGCTGGGAACCTTTCCCTTGGTTCCCTTGGGGATTACTTTGGGGCCCTTTCTGAGACTACTTCTGTTTTCCCTTGTCCCCCCCACTCTTCTGCTGGGGACCCTGCCCACCTTTGGCTGAGTCTCCCACTGGACCCTTGTGGACCCTGGTACTGACCCAGCGGTCCGCCTCCTCAGCAAGTTTTCTAGGGTTAGATATCTTGCTATCAATCAGGTGCTGGCGCAGCTCTGGAAAACAGTTATTAGACAAGTGCTCCCAAGCAAACAAATCATAAAGAGCTTCATAACTTTCCACTTTGCTGCCCTTTACCCAACCATCCATGGCTCTGCAAAAATAAGACACATATTCAATCCACGTCGTACCAGGCAACTTCTTACATTCTCTAAAAGCTTGTCTGTACTTCTCGGGGGTTAAGCCATATCGCGACATTAAAGCATCTTTCATATGAGCATACGACATCCTATCCGCAACAGGCATGTCTAACAGGGTATCTCTTCCCTCATTCACAAAGCGACCCCACAACCCCGCTCCCCAATTCTTCTCAGGGACCTGGTGGGCCAACAATGCTAACTCATATGCTTTAAACCATTGACCAATATCTTCATTCTTATTGTAATCTTTGATCACATCTTTCGGGAAGTAAAACTTACTTTCTGCAGGCTCGGATGGAATGCTGCCACCAGAGGGATTCAACTCTAACTTTTTAGCTTGGATATCCAGTTCCCTCAACCTGGCTTCACGCTCCAAAGCTAACTTCTCTCGTTCAAACTCCAACTTTTTGATCTCTAAATCAGCTTCCCTTCTACCTCTTGCATTTTCTAACTCCAACTGCCCATTTATTTTTAGCCTTGCCATCTCCATGTTGTAAGCTCGCTCTTTCGCCCTTTCTTCCCTTTCTTCAGGGGAAAGACCTTTGGAGGAAACACTGCTTCCGGGAGAGGGCATAGGTCCATTCACTGGCACCTCCTCATCCCCTTCCTCTGTGGGTACCACCACCACATCAGAGGGATTTCTGGACTCCCACCAGGCCTGTAATGCTTTATAAAAATCATCTTTTCTCGAGAGGCCGGTGGTAGGAACTTTAAACTGGTCGCAAAAGTGTTTCAGCTCATCTTTCTTGTATTTCTTTAGCTTACTCCTCTCGAACTCCTCCACAACAACGATAGCAGGGGCAGTGACTCCGTTGTCACTCATGGTTAAAACTGGCAGTGTTAAAAAAAAATCAAGCTTCAGGAAAGCGGAGAACAAAAAAAATAGGATCCTTCCGAATCAGATTGTGACTGCGCTATGGTCTGCTTTCACTATGTAGCGCACACTAATCACTGTACATGGGTCATAAATGCAAAGTCCAAATCCTCACCGCTGACCCACCAATGTTAGAACCGGCTGTCTCTAGTTGGCAGAGGTATGCACTTCTGACAAATAGGGACACTCCTTTTCTAGTCAGGGCAAGGGGATCACACCCTTCGATAACCCCTGCTCACCCCCTTGGTAGCTTGGCAGAGCAGAACAGGCTTATCTCAGAGGCTGTGCGTTAAGCAATTATGACCACATACAGTAACACAGTGAATACACTACAAATGGACACGACACCGTAGTATTATAAAAATAAGTATTTTTATATAAGGCTTAGCACAAGACCAAATAACGGCAAAACTGTACACAATCGGAATAAATACGTTCAGGAAGGAAAAGGGATAGTTCAAAGGTAGTTTCTTCTTTAGCACAAAAGTCTTTAGTATCAAGCAAATTTTCTTCTTGGAAACACAGTTCTTAGCAACAGGGTAACCCACACGGGAGTTACACAACGTCGAGGCAAAGATAATCCACAGGTGTGGCGTCGACCGCGAGGAGCGCTACGTCGGGCCTGGAGTCACACGGACCCCCAACAACACAGTACCTTAGGAAAATGAAGCACACGATGATCCACGGCGTCGAGCGATCCGGCGTCGCGTCTTCGGTGTCGATCAGGCCTCAGCAGGCGTCGTCGATGATGCAGTTGCACAGAGTGAGCAGCGCTCACGGCGTCAAAGGGGCCCACAGGTGATGCGATCAGCAGCGGTGCAGACACGAGGTCCTCTGGAGCTAGAGCCGTACTCCCACTCACTGGCGTTGCTGCTGGCGTCGGTCGGGCCCAGCGTCCGGTCGTCGTGATTGCTGGTTCTTTCAGAGGTGCTGGATTCACACTTCCAGCCAATAGCACTTTTAGCAGATGAAGTCTTTTAGCCCTGTGACTTCAGCAGGAGACTGGCACTCTTCCAGTCCTTGGAGATTTTCTTAGCAAGCGTGAGAGTACACACACAGTTCCTCTCTCCTGGTTCCTTGGCAAAAATAAAGAAGCACTGCAGGATTCCCCCAACAACAGCACACTTGGCAGAAGGGGTAGGCAGTCCCTTAGATCAGCAGGCCTCTTGTCCTTGGTTACAGGGTTCCTTGTCAGAAGTGATCTGATTTCCTAGTTCAGGGGTCCTTCTCTTATACCCCTTTTCGTCTTTGATCCCTTTGTCTATGCCGGGGATTTCCCAACATCCTGGGTCTGTGGTGGGTGGAGCTAGGCAGTAGCACCTGGCCTATTCATTGAGCCGGGCTGAGTCCTCATACGCCCCGCAGGAGGTGGAGCCAGCATTGATACTGGCAGGAGCAGAGCTATCGCCCTCCTGGCAGGAGGTGGGGCTAGGATCGTCCATGGCAGGCACAGAGCCATCAGTCGCTTAGCAGGAGGTGGAGCCAGCATTGTATCAGGCAAGGCAGGCTATCAACAACTACTCTTCCCCTACTCTCAACGTAAATGTCCCACTCATCCCATACTGACTCATCCAGACCTGTGGAGCCACCCAGCTCCTGTCACACACACGCAAGACCAGCAGAAACCAGATATGGTTAGGCAAGAAAATAGACACTTTCTAAAAGTGCTATTTTCGAACCCAGAGTCCAAAAACCATCCATACCAACGGACGCGTAATTGAACCCCGAGTTCAGGGATACCAAACTCGACATTGCACCGTGCTCTCCGAGCCAGCTAGGATCATAGCATTAATAATCCCGGCGGCCCATTCTAAGCAATGGAGAGCAGGCTACCTCGCAATAGTGAAGCACGAAGATGGCGGTTCTTCACTATAAGGACAGGCCAACTTGGTCAGGCGTGTCCTACCTTACGCTTACAATGCACCTGGCCCGCGGGCCTACCATAGGGGTGACTAACATGAAGTTAAGGGAAGGTTGGAGGGGCTGGCAAGTAGATATACTTGCGCAGCCTGCGTGACAGTACAAGACTGCACGTGGGTCTCGCAATGACCGACCCGTAGACATTCTTTTACGAAGCCGCTCCTGTGGGTGGCACAACACGTGCTGCAAGCCCACGAGCGGCATTTGTATTTACAAGCCCCGGCACTCCTGGTGCACTAGACTAGGGACTGACAGTAAACCAAATAAGCCAAACATGGATACAATAGACACATCAATTTAACATCGGGAGCACTTGCGCTATGGCACTGATCAGCAGTGACACGGCGCCCAAAGCATATACCAGCAAAACATCGTAAAACAGTAGAGGCAAACAGAAAAAATGGAGGAGAGACTCAAGCCAATGATGTCAGGTCTAACAGGCCGGCTAAACACAAGCGTTCATAACTGGATAACTATTAAGCAGGCGTGAGCTTCACATGATGGGGAGTCCCGCCACCCCCCGTTTGTGGCAAAATTTGAATCAATAGTGGAGACATATATGTTTTTCTTTTTATTTTTTCTTACTTACTCGAGTGCATTACTTTTCTCTTTTCCTTCCCGCTTTTTCTTCCTTTTTTCCCCCTTAAGCGTGGCATTCAGTTGCTTGTTATAACTGTTGTTGAAGATGTCCCTTCTCGTTATTAACTTTTTACATCTTCTTTTTACCTATTTCCTCCCCTTCTGTTCTCTTACCTTTATCCCCCAGTGTTTTTATTCAGTATATTGTTTTTTCCTAATTTCTTCTTTCTCTGTTTGAGGTTTTTAAAACGAGCCCATAACATTAAAGCTCTCTACCTGGGGATTTAAACTAGAAGCAGAAGGACCTTAGTGACCCCCCCTTGAGTGGTCGCTAATAGATGCTAATAGGTCGTCAGCCTCTAAAGGGGAGCGGATGTTGTGCATTTTGCTATTTTACATCAACCTCAGGAAGGCGGGGAACCTCATCTGCACAGTAGCCCCCAAGGCCCTAAAGTTCTCCATTTTTTGGCCCAGTTCCCACTGTCTATCTAATGTAGTTTTTGACAGGTCGGACCGGACTTCGAAGGAAAAATCTGGGGCTTTTAGCGACTTTGCTTTTAATGCGAGGTTCAGGATTTTTTCTTTTATGGCATAAGTGAGAAAATTCACTAAGATTTTCCTCGGCTTCACTCTCCCTGGGTTGAGGCGGAAGGGGTCTCTGTGAATCCTCTGGATGTCTTTCTCCAGATCTTCCGTTTTTTCGTCCAGGTTGAGGGCGTTCTTCAATAATGACACCACATATGCCTTAATTTCACCACCCTCTTTCCCCTCTGGGATCTTTAAAAGTCTAAGGTTGTTCCTTCTTGAGTAATTTTCCAAGGACTCAACCCTGTCCTTCATTACCTCCCCTTCTCTCCGAAGGCCTTGGATCTTAATCTCTGCAGACTCCAAGCTGGCTTTTAACTTCCCCACTGACCCTTCCAGGCTCCCTGTTCTCTCAAAGAGACCATCCACCTTCTTTTCCAGAGTTTCGCATGCTGCCCTAATATCGGTCTGGTTCTTATTGGATTCTGCAAAGCCGCTTTTGATCTCCTCCCTCATTGCGGTCAGGAGTGCTTCCAACGGGCCGCCCCCACTTTCTGATGTAACGGTGGGATCACCTCCGCCACCCTCCATTGAAAAGACGGGCACCCCAAGATCTACTGCTGGCATTGACTCGGGGGCCTATACTGCGTATTAATGTCACTCATGCTTCTTTTGTGGGGGCCACAAACCACCTCCGTGCTTTGTATAATGTCAAGAACTTGGAGCAATACAATAAAGAAGGAACGCAGAGACAGCGTAATTCGTGTTACACTCCTGCGTCCCCCCTTGGTTTTGTTTTTACCCCTCAACTAGGTGCCAGAACTAGTGATAGTGCTTGCTTTGAGATGGATAGAACCCTCTCTTGTAATAGCCCTTTGAGTCCTACCAGGGGTGGCCAAATCCAGATCCACAACCCCTGCAGCCTCAGCCTCAGGTACACCTGCCCCCTCTGTCCCCGCTTCGCGCTCTCCCTCAGGACCACGATCAGGTGTGCAGTTTGAAGTTACTTTTCTGCCTCCTCCAGACCCATCCACAGATACACCGCCCGCGGAGTCTTCCTCGTCTTTTTCCCTTCCCCCCTCGCTTTCCAAGAGTGCTACTGGTGGATTTGATGCACTTCGTGTCAGGCGCTGACTCGGCCCAACAGTATTCAGAGCGCCTACCTAGTTTTAGTAGTGGCACTCGGGACTACATCTCCCAGAATGCCTGTAGGGGAGGAGCATCGTCTATATTAGACAGCAACGCCAGGGCTGTGGTTCCCGTAATCTGACATTGTTCCTGTTTTCCGTGTCCCTGGTCTCACGCGAGTTGTGTGGAGACTCCCTCCTGTGTATTCAGCGGGCTGTGACCTTCGCTGGGGTTTTCTTAACGCGCTGCCTCAGCGCGACTCCATCTGAAGAACTCTGCCTTCGGTGGCCGTGCTGAACATTGCTAAAGACTAGAGGAAAGTTCATTTTGTTTTCTTTTTGCCTTTTGGAATTATTCCCCCTGAATTTATTCCTGACTTCGCGCTGATGGAAGCTCTTTTCAAATACTACTTTCCTGCTCGGGACTCGCGTTGAAGTAAACGCGCCCAAGCGGAGAAGTGTGGCTCAGGGGTTAGAGGCGGCAGACCCGGAAGCTGAGATCGGTCGTGGACCAGGGTTCAATTCCCCGCCACGGCGGGTCTTGGGCTCAATATTCCACGGACTCGATAATTCTCGTTCCGGTGCCTACTCGACTCACGGGTTCACACTCTGCGACTCTTGCTTAACCTCCACTACGGCCCCTCGCGGCGGGATGCCTGGCTTTCACCTTGTGGATGCCCTGCTGGGGTTATCTCACAGGGGAATACCAGGACGGGTTCCAAGGCAAGCGCCTTGATGCTTCGGGTGATACGTGCGCTATATAAATCGCAATACATTTACATTTACAAGCTCGCTCTTTGTTTGTTTACTTGGGGCCACTTTACTTCGCGCTATCGGAAGCGCTCGTACTCTTGCCCCAGACTATGTGATCCTTCATTAAGTGGCAAGGAGCAGTGGATGTTCGTGTCTGGTGAATCAAAAATTTGCTAGCATTCGCGCCAAGAATTTTCAATTCTATTAAGGACACGGAGGCGAGGATTATGCTTCTCAAACTTTACTGCATCCACACAGCAGCCAATGAAAATATATTATTTTTGCAACAAACAATAAATTACTACATTTCCCATGAACACCATGGTTATAGGCACGCCCCCATAGTCCATAAGAACCCTCTGCGTGCCTTACACATCCTCTTTCTTTGAGGCGAAAGTCCATTGCATGAACCAACACGAACTCCAACATGGAAATATAACTTCAGCTCAACAGCTTGACGGCCATCGTCTCTTAATCCGACTTTTTCTCAGCTCCTGGAAAAAAGGATAACACCACCGTAATCACTGAAATACAGGGTGGGCAAGCGTATGCTATACAGACATTAAGCCGGGTGGGATAATCCTCGCCTCTGTGTCCTTAATAGAATTGAAAATTCTTGGCGCGAATGCTAGCAAATTTTTGATTCTATTACAGGACCGGAGGCTTCAGATTATGCTTGGTTTAACGCTTGATTAAATACAACAGAAGTAAAAACTCCCACCGGCTTATAGTAAAACGTTTTAAAAGTCGATTCAGACGACCAGTCTGCACAACGCATGATATCTTGGATACTCGACCCCAACCCAAACGATTTAGACGCCATTGCGCCTCTCACAGAATGAGCACCAAATATTCTAGTATCTACACCAGCTTCGGTCATCACATAACGAAGCCATCTAGCAATCGTGGCCGCAGCCACAGGTTTGAAGGGTTTCTGAATGGCAATCAACAATTGTTTACAACCCTGCGGCCGCAAAGCCTTAGTACATTCCTCGTAAGCTTTCAAGCAATGAACCACACACAATTTGTCATTTGAAGGAAAAGCATTATATGAAATGTGACGTGACAAAGTTTTAGTACGACCTGTACTATGAAAGGAAACCCCTTCCGGGGTGAACACTCTACCTGTTACGTCGAGTGCTCTCACATCCGAAGTCTGTCTGCAAGACGATAAACACAATAACATAGCCAGTTTTGCCGATAGCTGCTTTCTGGACAGAAGAGCGTCACTCGGCCATGTATTGAATAAAGAAAGCACTAAGGATACATCCCACAAACCTGTATACTTGGGGCGGGTGGCTTGGCAGCCCTGATGCCCTTTAACAGCTTGCATACCATTGGGTGCATGCCCACCGTTTTCCCGTCTATCTGGGCATGCCCCGCTGAAATTGCCGACCGAAAATTATTAACCGACCGGTATGCCAAACCTGATCCGGCCTTCTCCATCAGGAAATTCAGAACCTGGGACAACTCCGCCCCCACGGGATCCACACGTCGTCCCATGCACCAATCCACCCAGTTTTTCCAGGCTGAGGAATAACGTTTCCTGGTGGAAGGCGCCCATGCCTGTCTGATAAACTCAGCAGTTTCGTCCGAAATTCCCGGCAACTGCCACTGTTCCTGGAAAGCCTCCATGCCATCAGCGATAGCTTGCCCTCCAGAAGCAACAGGTGCGGTTCCCGCTGAGGGCCCTGCAGCAACCATTTCGAGTCCGGAAGCATCCGTGGGCAATCGCAGCTCCACTGCAAGAGCTTGGGGAACCAAGCCTGAGACGTCCACCACGGGGTCACCGTGACTATCTCCGCTTTCTGTCTGATTACCTGTGTCATCACCCTGGAAATCATGAGGAAAGGAGGAAACGCATACTGCATCCCCTGAGACCAGTCCTGGAGAAAGGCGTCCGTCGCCGCCGCCATTGGATCCGGTCTCCAGCTGAAGAACCGGTGAATCTGAAACGAGAGCCTGGAGGCAAACAGGTCCGTCTGAAACGGACCCCATGTGGCCTGAAGCCACCGAAAGACACGCGGGAGCAGCTTCCACTCGCTGTAATCCCTGAGATGTCTGGAATTCCAATCCGCTACCTGATTGGCCTGGCCCGGAATATATTCCGCCACCACCGAAATCTGGTTCTGGAGACAATAATGCCAAAAATCTTTGGCTATTTGAACAAGCATCGACGACCTCGTGCCGCCCAACTCGTTGATATACCTCACCGCCGACACATTGTCCAAGCGGAGGAGGATGCAACAAGACGTCTGTTTCGGGGACAAAGAGCGAATCGCAAACGACCCCGCTAACAGTTCCAGACAATTTATGTGCATCTCCAGTTCCTGAGCCGGCCATCTGCCGCCTGTAGAAACTTCTCCACAGCGCGCGCCCCAGCCCCATCTGCTGGCGTCGGACTCGATCACCACCTCCGGTTGTGACCCGAAAATCGCCCTGCCATTCCAGGCGTCCACGTGACTTAACCACCACTGTAATTCCGTCCGTACTTCCTCCGAGAGAGGTACCGAGTCCGTGTAGGAGAGGCCCTTCCGTAGATGTTGTATCTTGAGTCTTTGAAGGGCTCTGTAATGTAAGGGCCCTGGAAAGATCGCTTGAATGGACGATGCCAGAATGCCTACAACTCTGGCCAGCGTCCTGAGAGTCACTACCTGACTGTCCAGCAACTTCCGTATCTCTGATTTCAAATCCCGCAATTTGGCCTGCGGAAGGAATAGTTGAGCCGACAGAGAATCTATCGTGAAACCCAGAAAATCCACCGACTGCGTCGGAACTAGTACTGATTTCTTTGAGTTGACTACAAAACCCAAGTTTTGGAGTAAAGACATGGTCATGTGCAGATGCCGCAGGAGACAAGTTCGATCCTGTGCCATAATTAATATATCATCTAGATAGATGATCAGTCTTACCCCTCTTTCCCTGAGGAAGGAGACCACCGGTTTCATCACTTTTGTTAAGCACCATGGAGCCGAGGAGAGACCGAAGGGAAGTGCCAAGTATTCGTAACACTGGTCGCCCCAAATGAACTGCAGAAACCTGCGATGCGGTGGGAAAATCGGAATAGACAGATAAGCGTCCTTGAGGTCCAGGCGGACAAACCAATCACTTTCCTGCAGCAAATCTGCCAGGAGGTGGATCCCCTCCATTTTGAAATGGTTGTAGTTAAGGTATTGGTTGAAATCCCTGAGATTTAGAACCAACCTGTTGCCGCCTCCTTTCTTTTGGACAAGGAAGACGTTGCTGAAGAAGGACCGAGGGCCCCTCTGAACCCTTGCACCTCTTTGTTTATAAAATTGTGATCTTGTAGGGAAAAATGGAGAGGCGGAGGGGGAGAACCCTGCTCTGGGTGGGAATAAAATTCCAGGTGAAAACCCTGAATCGTCTGCAGCACCCATGCATCCTGTGTCAAAGCTCGCCACTGCGCCATGCAATGCTGCGTTCGTCCCCCCCAACGGAAGAAAAGAAAGATCTAGAACACTCACCGGAGTTCTGGCTGGACTTGAAGTTGGCCCTGGTGTTTCCCGACTGGAAACGGCCTTTCGAGAATCTTCGCTTGGAAGGGTAGAAAGTCCCACCGCGGGTGGAGTCCCACTCTCCACGGCCACGGCCAAAGTCTCCACGCTGGGAGCCTTGCTGGAATCCTCGGCATGACGAGCGGCCCCCGCCTCGTCCGGCCCTGTTGAAAACCCCTTGGCTTAGGGCTCGCTTGATACCGCTCTGGGCTTTGTCAAGGGCGGTGAAGGTGCCGACATATTTAGTAATGTCCTTTACGAACTTGTCGCCAAAGAGGAACCCCCCCGCCAGGGGCCCGGGTTCCGCTTCCGCAAGCTCGGTGAGGTTGCTGTCCATCCGAAGGAGTAGGGATTTCCGCCTCTCGGAAGAGATGGCGCAGTTCGCGTTGCCCACGAGGCAAATGGCGCACTGGGCCCAGCCCGCCAGAATGTCCGGGTCCACTTCGTCCGGACCCTCCTTGGCCTTTAGTGCCATTTTTAGAATCTTCGCTAGGGCCCCACGACATCCAACATCTTATCCTGGCAGCCTCGCCAGGCCCTATCCAACCCCCTCTTCGGGTCCTTGGAGAATTTACGCAAGAACGTGAGCATGCTCGTGTCTATCTCCGGAGTGTCCGCTACGCCATCTTGAATCTCAGGTCGGGGACACTCCGTCCTTAAACGGTTCCGGACCTCCCTGCTGAAAGGCTTGCGGAGGTTCTAGTGCAGATATTCAGCGACCGCCGGGGGAGGGACCCAGTCCGAGGACCGGGGGTGGATGATATCCGCCGGGTCAAAATTGAATGTCCCGATCTCCTCCTCCGCCGGATTCGGTTCGGTTCTGGCCTTCTTAAAGGGAGGAGGGCGCTCCTCCGAGGTGTCGGTGCCGGCACCCGTGTCCGTATTCGTGTCATCCGTGTCCGTATCCACAGGTATCGGGCGTTTGGACTTGGCCTTTCCGCCCACGTTGTATTGGTCCGATGGCCCTTTCGCCGGCAGGGAAGCCAGAGACTGAGCATGCGGCCACTGCTGACCCGCTGAGCACGTCTCGGAAGAAGTGGCTGCGTGTTTTGATTTCTGTTTCTTCTTCTTCCCATAGCCATGTCGTTTGGCAAAACCCTCGAGCTGTTTCCGAATAGGGCGCAGAGCCTCTGCTAGCGCCTGATGCACCGTCTGGGGGACTTGCGTCTCCATAGCTTTCGAAACCGAAGCCTGGACCGAGGCATCCAGTGCTTCCACGATATTGTCCTCTAGAACAGCTTCCCACTGTCCATCCACAATCTCCTCCTCATCCTGATGTTCCTCATCTGGATAGCGAACCCAGCCTTCCATCGTGAAGGAACGTCGGCCTACTGCCGGCACAAGGGGGGGTAACGGGGGGGTCAGCACGGGCACACTTGACATGTTCAACGGTAACGTTTCCCAAACCCCCTCAGCAGAGCTGTAGTCAAAGGTCAAAGACCTGGGCCCTTGATTCTGGGAGCGTGTGCGCACTCTGGGCCTCGCAGATTTTCCAACCAACAGGCTCAAGAGCGCTGGCGATCACACAAGGGGACCCGCCGGTGTGTGGAACGCGTGTGCAATGCGTTCGCAGAAAGCCGAGGGACCAGAACGAGGCGCGCCGCCCAAACGCTACCAAAACCACCCAATTAGCCCAAATTGGTAAGCGTGAAGGTAGCGCGCGTCGGCCGAGAGCCACCCGGAGAAGCGTCAGGGCGTACGAGGGAAGCCTCTGCGCGCCTTGCGGCTGCCGGTATCGGGCTCGTATGCGTTAGCGCGGCGGCCCCCTTGCCGGCCAAAGACCGTTGTCCTGAGCGCTAGAAGCGCGAGGACCGAAAGACTGACGTCCAAAGTCAACGGCTCTGAAGTGGTTCGTAAACTGACAGAGAAGTGCAACAACAATTTCAACAGAAATAACCAATAATTCAATACGGAGCTAAAGCTCAATCATACAACACATATTAAAGCAATACAAATGAACCCCAAAGGAACAACCCAAACACAAGCAGAGTGAGGGGACCCAGGGGAGTGCACTTAACTCTGGCTTGAGCAGCAAAGAAAGAGGATGTGTAACGCACGCAGAGGGTTCTTATGGACTATGGGGGCGTGCCTATAACCATGGTGTTCATGGGAAATGTAGTAATTTATTGTTTGTTGCGAAAATAATATATTTTCATTGGCTGCTGTGTGGATGCAGTAAAGTTTGAGAAGCATAATCTGAAGCCTCCGGTCCTGTAATAGAATTAGTTTGGAACTGTCCCCCATTTGCCTCGCGCTGAAGGAAGCGCCTATGTACAATTTAGTGTTTTTCCTTACACTAAGGATTATTGATACGTACTTTGGACCCTGAGTTTATTATTTTTGTTTTAAAATCTATGGTTGGAGATTCTGCCTGACATCAGTGCCTTATTCTTTCCTGGGGTTCATTTTACCATCCTGGGTCAGAAAGGAAGGAAACCCCTTTTCTTTTGAGCTGTGTTCTGTTACTCTTGGATGAATGTTTGCAGGGTATGTATGTTTATATATCTTTTCCCCGTTCTTTGGAAAGAGTATGAATGTCGAGTGTTTTATGTAACACTGTGGTTTGTCATCGTAGGAAGGCTTTGAAGTCAGAAGCTGAAGGCTCACATGTTTTATGTAAAGGCACAGAATCCCTCGGCCAGTGGACAGGTACTAGCGAGCTCTAGTGAGAATATATGAGAGTAGTAAGATTTATAGGATCTGTATTAAAACTGTCTTCTTTTGTTTAAGAACTCCCACTTTCCGAGGGTGCTTCCCTCATGCATTTTTTCCCTCGCCTGACTACCTTACTACTCTGTGCTACTATTATCCAGAGTTGGGGGAGTCTGGAGGTGGACCCCTTTTTGGCATCACGCGTAACCAGAGGAGTGACCTTGACGCTGACACTTTGGGCACTCACCTCCTCCATGTGCCCCCTCCTTACTTTCAGGTACCTTATCACCTGGCGCTGGGGGAGATCCGCGGGCTGCCGTCGCTGAGATTTCCGACTCTGTCCCTGGCTCCTTAAGCTCCTTGTGGTGAGTACTCCAAGAATTCAAATGCTTTTTAGTTTTCCCTGCCTCGCTCTCTCCTCGCGAACCACAAATGCTCCTTCTAAGGAGTCCGCGCGCTGCCGCCCTGCGGCCCAGTTCCACAGCTGCTTTCCTCCACCACCGGAGAGAGGCGGGGTCTGTGTCGGGCTCATGCACATCGACGATGGGCTAATCTTGGGCTGATTCGAGCCGTTCTCAAATGCCGTACTCAAATGCCGCTCACAGATGCAGCCGAGAGAAGAGCCCCGGGAGGATGTATTTGCCTTCAGACCACCGGGTGCTAAGCTGTGGTAAACGCCGGTGAGAAGCCGATTGTCACGCAATTACCTCCGGGGTCGAGGAGAGGTGCGTTAGAGACGCGCGCACCGCCCTAACCAGCGACCGCCATGTTTTCCCGTTGTTTTTTTTTGGGAACATTCTTAACGTATCCCAGTAGCACTACAAGGGGATCAGGGTCGTTACTCAATTGTGACTGATAGTAGATGTTACACCTACAAGGGGATCGAGAGTAAGTGTAACATCTACTATCAGTGACAATTGAGTAACGACCCCAGTACAATACCCCCAATATGCCTACATGTCCATGTCCAATGTGCAAAATATGCCTTGTCTACATGACACTTAGGGCATTGAGATGATCTCCCAGGGCCAGGCACTAGTTGTAGTGTATGCCCCTTGTAAAAACTGTATAATGGAGGAGCTAATGGGAAAGACCAATTTTGTCTGGGTACAGCAATAAAATCACATTTTATCAAGTTGGGGCAGCTGAGGTCATGCTCCCACAATGCACTAACCCTCCTATCATGTGCCAGAATGAAGTCATTGTAGAGTCTACAGACAAGTCCCCTGGCATCTGCACCAAGTATCATGAGCGTCAATGGTGTGAATTTGTTTGGTGGTGGGGGTAGGTAGGTGTCTGCCGTCCCATGATGAAATAATCGATGTATAAAGCTTGTATAAAAGGGGCATCATCAGCATGGGATAGGACCTGTCCACCTAGGAAAAGGTCCCAAAACGTAGTTTAATCATGCCACAATAGAGTAAATTGGACCAGAGTTTCCTGAATGCCTCAGCTTGTTAGCCAGTGAAAAAGCAGGTGAATAAAGAAGGCCAACACCAATAGCAAGTGTAGCTTTCGCCACGCCCAGGTAGTAGTTGAGAGAGTTTGAATGTCAGTGGAGTCCAAATGGACAACCATTAGAAGTATGAGCTGCAAAGGTATAACTTTGGCTTGATCACATTCAGGCATAACTTAAGGGAGAAGAGCGTCCGGGTGATACCAGTGGTATGCAAAGTGACATTGGGAGGCGAGCTAGTGGAGTTGAACGTAGGCACACCGAAGCCACCGCGATCATTCTGGAGAAACAGTGTGCTCCACTTTATCCAAGGCTAACGGCTAGCCCAGATGAGCCTCAGTAGGAGGCTTCTAAGGGTGGCAAAGAAAGAATTGATAAGGGAGATGGATAGGTTTAAAAAGTTATAAAGTTACCAGGATAGCACCACCATTTTTATTCCAGGGTATTTATTAGATTCATCACATCAAGTTAGAGGGTATTTCTCAAATATAGGTGAAGTAGTGGCAGTGAGAATAAACAGCTCCGACTTGCCGCAAATAATGATCAGGCCAGAGAAAACACTGAATCGGATAATTTCCCATACAAGGGCTGGTGGGTAAATAACAAAATATAATCCGTGCAAAGTGAAAGTATTAAGGGCTCCAGGTGAAAGTGCAGGTCATGATGGAAATGTCCCTCCCTTAGATGGTGAACCAGGGGATCCATTACTATGATAAAAAAGAGTGGTGATAAGCGGACAATCCTGCTGTGTCCCTCTGGTGATCTCAAAGGGATCTGAGAGTATGCCATTGATCAGCAAACAAGTCACTGGGTTGGAGTATAGTAACATAATAAGTGGTATGAACTTGCGATTCAGTCCAAACGTATGTAAGGTCACATGCAAAAAGGGCCACTCAAATGCTTTCTCTGCATCGAACAACACCACAGCTGCCCGCACGTATGGGGATATCCTCTTTAACACCACAAAGAAAGTGCGCAGGTTCAGAGACGTTAATTGATGGGGAACAAAATCAGTTTGTATTGGTGAAATAATCTTGTCTATCAACAATTACAACCTTGTTGTGAATACCTTTGGCTAATTCTTTATTGTCGAAGTTAAGGACTGATAATGAATGATAGGAGTGACTTAGTTGTAGGTCTTTCCAAGGTTTCAATAAGAAAATAATCACTGCTTCTTTCAGCAAAGGTGGGGGTATCCCTGCCTCAAAAGCCTCAGCATACATCTCAAGGAGGTGCACAGCAAGAAAGTGCTTGTTGGCTTTTTAAGAGGCTCTGGTGAATCCATCCAGGCTTGGGGCCTTGGACCTATTCAAGCAATCTATTGCTTGTATGATCTACTTACACTCAAGAACTGTTGCTGAGCATCCGTCAGCCAGATTAGTGCAGGTACTCCTCCTGTGCAATGGTGCCTTCTGCTGCATATAATTGCTTATAATATCAAAAATGCTCATGAATAGTACCTTGATTGACAGTCATTTCATCCCCATCAACCAGTTGCAGCTCAGGTATACAGCCACTGCCACGGTTTGGACCCAATAGTCTTGCTAGTGTGCAACTCGTGCGATCCCCCTCCCCGCATTATCAGGCTTTCTCATGTTATCATGGTATCCCAAATACGCCATTTCTCTCTCAGCAAAGTCCTGAAATTAGTTTACCAATGTCACCCAAAGGTTCAGTTTCGGTCCGCGATGCAGTTGAGATGCTGACCGATCGATATTGCTTAGTTCATTTTCTATACGTGTTAGCTGGCTATATATATTACCCAGCACATGTGCTTGGAAATTTATTTCCCTAAAATGTCTGCCTTCAAGGGCTCCTACAGCATAGCCTACTAGGCTACAGAGTCAGCATTGAGTGAGAAATAGTCAACTATGGAATTTCGAAGTATGAAGCGACACACCTCATCAAGCAGGACTCCGCCATATGGCAGTTAGAGACCAATCCATACCATAGAATGATCAGATAATATATGTGGGAGATCTTGCACATCCACCAACCACTGGGTAGGCGTCGCAGAGAGCAGCCAATAATCTATACAAGTCCATATCCTGTGCGGCACAAAGTAAATAGTGTATCCCAGAGTATCAGTATGCTTCAAGTGCCATGCATCTCTCAAAGCATAGGTGGTGCTGAGATCCAGAAGGACTGAAACCAACTAAGGTTTACAGCTCGGGCTTTACCAGTGGAATCTAATGTAGGAGATATGGTCAAATGAGGGTCACTCCAAAAATGAGAAGATCAGCAACAGCTCTCCCCAGCAGGTCCGAGAGTTCCGGAAAGAACTCAGGGGAGTCCATGTTTGGGCATATACGCTAATCAGAAGGATGCTGCATCCCACAACTATTGCATATCTCCCATTATCATCAGGGAAACGGATGGTGTGATGGAAAAGAATGCTCTTATATATGTGGATGTAGACCCCCTCATGAGTATGTGCGGTAGCCAAAAAAGTACCTTTGGGCACCCATAGGGCAGTCCTAAGGTGGAAGATGCATCTCCTGTAGGAAAGCTAGTTTAATGACATGTTGTGCAATATAGGACAACACCTGTTTTCCCTTGCAAAGATAAACTATAATAACCAGAAATAACAGAAACTTGTGTTAACTCTGCCTCCTCCCGCCACCCACACTATGCAGTAAACTAGCCAGTGAATCCAATAACTGCAAGGTAACAGAACAAAAACCCAAATAGGGTCCAACGAGGTATACACCTTGGGAGGTGGGCAACATTACAGCAGGTAGGGCCCATTAAACAAGGATTAACTTCAGGTGAAACCATGCTTATAGGCTGCAAGGGAGAACGTATATAACATCATACTGGGAAGAGCGATTCTGGGAGGGTCTACAGGGTAGGTCCAAAGGTGACTCTGACAAGTCTGACAAGGGTAATATAGGAAGTGTGACATCATCAACATTCAGTCTGAGGGAAGAGGTTTGGATCGCCGAGACATGTAGATCAGGAGGTGATCGTTCGGGTGTAGCGGGCAGATGTGGTGATTTCTCTTTGCTTAGTTGTTTACAGAAGACCATCTGGTGGAGTTTCTAAGAAGCCGGCTTTTTCATTGATTTCAACTTGGAGGCAAGCTAGATAAAGCATGCTGTATATCAGACCATGTTTATGCAGCAGGCTCTTTGTGTATGAAAATTTTCGTCTTGCCTCATGGATGGCCATTATGAAATCCGGTAATAAGGAGAATGGAGAAGCACTGAAATCACATGCAGGAGCACATAGGGTTGCACAGACTTTTTAAGAGAAAGGGAAAGACCAGGCATCTCCACTAATACCTAGCAGACTATCCAAGGGGTACATACTGATAGAGCGCGCAGGTCACCCGACTAAGATTACCATACTCACCTGGGCCCATAAACAACATATGATGAGATTTAATCAGGTAACCTGTGCACTTACTCTAATCAGTGATTTATAAATTTCATTTAGGACCTATACCATTGTCTTACCAATCTTCGTCATCGGTACCTAAAGTCCCAAGGGATCAAAGGTGTTAGAATAATAGGTAGAATAAGAACATTTGCACTCATAAAATAACCACAACTATGAAAAGGTTTAAACTCTTTATCTAAAATCTTCAAATGTCATAATCCAAGCAATGAACAATAGAAAATTCTCTATTAGGAAAATAACGATTAGAATAAAAATATGCAGAGTTTTTATAAAGCAGTCTTTACACATTTGACATTAGGGGGAGAAGAGAGAAGTAAACAATATAATGACATACCCACATTGAATATTTACCTAGAATGGTGTGAAGAACTAACCATGGCCACAGGTCAGTTTAAAGGACAGAGCCCCGAAAGTGCAGGCACCATAAAGGCAAGCAGGTCCAGATCAGAATCAGGACAGGTAAAGCCAAATTGGATCAGGACAGGACCACCACAGGTTAAGACCGGCACCCGCAGTTAAAGTTGCAACTAACAGTCAGAACCCGGTAAGAAATATCAATCTCTCTGACAATGTGTTTCCCCAGCACTTCAGCTCTCAAACCCCGATCTGGGTTTTGAACCTTCTGACAGAGGGCTCCGCCAGCTCCTCTGCTCCCGATCACCTACTGATTGCATTGGGTCAGTGACAGGTCAGCTATTCGGACAAGTCGGACAAATTAACTAGCTAAGCCTTCTCTAGTTATACTATTTTCCAGGTCAGTGTACCACCCCCAATGTTGCAAGTGTAAGGATCCCCAAATTTGATTGGCCAAAAGAATGAGGAGAGGTGATCACAACATACAAAAATTAAACATTTAGAATGAATATTAATGTTTGGGTTCCTGCCCATCAATTTATTTTCTTATGTATGTTTTCTTCCACCCAGCAATGAATGTTCCAAATATTGGTTACATTTTAGTCCATTTGAGAAGTATGCTTCCTCCGTAAGGGTCAGGAGGTAAGATTTCTACAGGCATCTTATAGTTGGCTCTTTGGCAGCATTTCAAAGGTCATTCTGCTTCATTGACTTTGTGTTTTGTGTGCAGTCGCAATTTCTCCAAGATGGAGTTCAGCAATAGGCGTCAGGCCCAAATTGATTTACATGTAAGAATAGAAAAGAAACAGTTTGAGAACACAGAATAAATGAATGCACTGTATACACTTTATCGCTACTCTATTCCCATTACTTTATATTTAACTATTGCGTTTGAGTTAAGCAGAACAAACAGCTTAGCAAAAGCAGCAGTGCAAGCTTTATGCATGTTGCAACACCGAGCAGCCATCTTAGTTCTAGTGCCCAGAAGCAAAACTTTCCCTCCACAGGAGAAAGTACGTCATGTCACGTGAGTGTGACAGACGCATGCGCGGTAAGAAATACCACGTAGCAGCGGCCATATTAAAGCAAGCAGATTATTGTTAGTAAAAGCACATATGCAAGCTTCACTTAGATGTCATGTAATGCAATATTAATAGGACAAAACATGTTGATTAGTACATTAACGTTATGTTTAGAGGACTGAATACAAGCAAGTCGCATTACGTGTGAATCCTTGCTCCATCAGTACCACAGAACTCCCTCTAAAAATGGCACTCAAAAGTGCTCTGTCACCAGTATACCCAGGAACCACATGTAACATATGGTGCAGGGGGATCCACCATTTGAGGTTGCTTTGCTGAGCTCTCTTGGCCGCAGGAATGAGGATGGCACCAGCAGCACTAGTTTTACATCAAGCTGGCAGAGGTATGCTGTGATTGCCTTACTCTGACTGCTGAGGGTAGAGATGGCGGGATATGAGCTCATCTCCGGTGCTGCACCAATGTGCCACACAGCGCCAGTCTGGCCTGTGCAGGAGTAATCTGGTGCTTCTTTGGGGCCCGCTAGGCCGCACATCAGGTTTGGGTCTCCTATGATGATCATAGCTCCCTGGCAGCAGCAAAACCCCACTTGTAGTCATGGAGGTGTAAGCATGGAGTTGTAGCGTGGGAGGGCAGGCAGCCCAAAGAGGCTCGGCATCTTTGGGCCTCAAGCTCACCCAAAGCAGGTGCTAGGCCTTTGCCCATCCACCCCAGATATTTGTTCTCCCAACCTTAAATTAGCCACATACAGCATCAATCCATGCTGCTCATGCCGGTGCATGAGCAGCATGGTCTAGAGCCAGAGGTTTCAGCCCGATATCGATATAATAGTGCCCATTTGAACCAGAGCTTCAAAGCCAGGCAGCCATCTTGGTTGCTGGTGTAGCCATGCCCCTATCTACATTTTCTTTCTGAATATCCTGATATCCTCGGATAGACAAACTCTGACTACATTTGTTTTGACTAAATCAGCTTGTTAGTGGTGATTAGATCCTTCTGAAGTTGTTGTGGGCTTTGTGAAAAATAGAGAGCTGAGGGATGTGATCTGTCCTAACTCTGGTATTAAGGGCATTTTTTCAAGAAGTTTGGGTGACTATTTGGATGTGGAGCTTCGCAATTCTCCCATTGTGTACAGTTGTACATCGCTCTAGGGTAGGCAGTGCTATGTATGTAATAGTGTGCATACAGATGATAACACTATTTTTCGTTTTAATTTACCACATTCAAATACTGATCTTCATTGTTCAAAGTAGCATATGCCTGTAAATCAGACATTATTTGCTTCATAGTCTCTGTATCCAGTCATCTGAAACAGAATCAGGAATGACAATATCATTCATTGAAACTTTAAAAACATAAGGTAGCTGCAATGTCTCAGTAGGTCCCTTAATTTGATAAGGAACCTTCTACCAAGCTATGCCTTGGGGTACAGGATAAGCTGTGATGTGTGCATAGTAGAAATGTCTTCAAGCTTTGTGAGATGAAAGATGCGGTTGCAGTTCACTAACTACAAGTTGTGCAATTGTTCTTTAAAGGATGGAGGGCCTGGTTTATATCTTGGTGGAGGTAAATACTCTATCACAAATGTGATGGATATCCCAACCACTGTATTAAGATCCCATTATATCCTATAGAGATTGCAATATGGCGGACGGGATATCTGTCACACTTGTGACAGAATATTTCATCCACAAGAACAAAAGTGATCAAAAGTCTATAGTTTTATGTGAAGTAACTGTATCCAGAGTGTCCCAGTGGTGGATTGTACTTAGTACTCAATCCCCAACTTCTATCTATTCTTTGTATAATTAGGGGAAAATTTGTCGTGACCATGATAAGCCGGCTAGTAAGTGGTGACTTCAACCGTAAGAACTTTCTGTGATGGAATTTGCGAGGAGACTTCAAGAGTTTATAGTTGTAATTTGAACTACAACCTTGAAAAAGTCCAAGAGGATGAAACACAGGTCGGCTGCGGTATGTTTTGGATTTTACTGTTTGTGTTTCTGACTCTGAAGCAAAAGAAGAATTGAACTTCTGTGGATTGGATCTGTTCATTTCCAACTGCACATCCCTTAATAAGAGATTGACTCTCACTTAATGTACTATTGTGTGCTTCATGTTGTTTTTCTCTTTGGACACTGTAACTGCACCTCACGTTGTGGTATGTGGTCGACTAGCTCTTAATGTGACTCGGTGCATAGCACAATCTGAGCATTTTGATTATGAGCATTGTGTTGAGACCATGATTTCTGATAGATGTGCAGTTATTTAGGCTTAGTCACCAATGTTTGCTGTATATCATTGTATTCCCTTAATAGTGGACAGGGCTTGCTCTAGCAATTCTAATGTGTTCTTCTAGGGGGTAGTGTAATGTAAATGTATTTGAGCTTATATAGCGCACAGCTACCCACAGTGGGTTTCCCGGCGCTTGCTTAGGGAACCAGTCCTGGTATTCCCCTGTGAGATAACCCCAGCAGGGTATCCACAAGGTGAAAGCCAGGCATCCCGTCGCGAGGGGCTGTTGTGGAGATTAAGCAAGCTACTGCCCAGAGTCGCGGAGTGTGAGCCCGTGAGTCGAGAAGGCACCGGAGCAAGAATTATCGAGTCCGTGGAATTTTTAGCCCAAGACCCGCCGAGGCGGGGAATTGAACCCTGGTCCAGGGCCGATCTCAGCTTCCGGGTCTGCCGCCTCTAACCCCTGAGCCACACTTCTCTAGTGTAGTCAAGCAGCCTTAGGTTTATCAGAGAGGAGTGTTAGACATTTGTGGCACACACACGGCCAATAAATGACACACACGACTCAATAAGGAGCATTTTCTCTTTATATAATTAGATGCCAAGATCATCAACATCAGCAAAGTACTTTTTAATATAGCAGGTTTGAAGTAAATACGTCTTTGGTACTTTAATTCTGAATTGAAGCACTTTGCGGCAATGTTAGCTTAGAAAGACAACATCCAGCCACTTAACAATGACTTGCAGGACCCTCTTAAGGTAAGAATGGTGCAAGGTCCCAGGCAAACCCAACAGGTCACTTCGAGAAGCACTGGGGCGTACGGATGCAGAGGTGTGTTTTTCGGTGTTGGTGCAAACTTGTATTACATTTGGCGCTGAACAGTGACTTAAGGGACCAATCTTCTAGTCTTAAGGGTGAGTATGGAAGTAGGTCCAAGGCAGCACCAACAGTTCAATTTGGCAGCACTGGGGTGGCCTGGTGCAAAGGTGCCTTACAGTGTTGGGTGCTTTATTCAAGTATATGGAGGTCGATCTATCAGAAAAGAGGCTACGGGTTCGGACTGGGGGACCTGCCAGGCTGAACCAACAAAGGGGTTCAACTCTTGCAATGCGAGGGGACATGGGGATGCCTTTGGTTCTCTTCTCCAGGGGCCATGGGTCCAGAGGTGTCTTTAGGCATCAGATTTTAATTCCATGGAGCAGTCGTGGTAGAGGGAGCCTGCAAACAGAGAGACTGTATGTGGCATCGGGAAGTCCACAGTGGGCAAGTCCCAGATGGACTTTGTCTCTGGTGGCCTGGGGGACCATGCTGACACTGTTGGCCTAATTCAGCGTAGGCTAGGAAGCGCTGGTGCAGTGGTGTCTTGCGGCATCAGGTTTGTGCAGTTCTGGAGTGTCATTGTATTATTTGGGGTGCCTGCAGGATACAGGGAAGCTGCTCAGCTGCTCCACTGGAGTTCCAGAGTCTTTGAAGGAGTGCTGGCAGTCCTTCCAGGTTTTTATGGATCAGCAGTTTGCAGGGTGAGATGACTTTGGTGCATTTGCTGAGGGTAGGGGAATAGGCCGGCAGGGCAGGTGCCAGTTCAGTCGCTTCTTCTGCAGTTCTTGCTTTCACGGCTCTTTGGTCCTTCTTCTTCTGTTGGTTGGCAGGATCTGATTTCTCAGGTCTTCCATAAATACTGAATTTAGAAGTGCTAGGGAAGTATAGAGTAGTAGCCAATGGACTAGTTACCCATTGGGTCACTACACCCCCTATAAGACCACTTCCTTGGGTAAGTGGGCATAACCCTGTCCCAGAATTCCTACGTTTGCCATCACCAAGATGGTTACTTCTGAAAAGTCGTAGCCACTTCAGGTAGCCCAGTTCAGGGGTGGCATTCACCTGATGGTGAACATACCTGTCTTGCCTGGCTAATTTTCCCTCCTGTCCAAGTGCCATTGGGCTCGGGACAGAGGGAGTTGGTTTCCTCTCCTGTGGGAGAAGCCAGATTCACATAACAAAGACAGTGGGCCGCTTTGAAGCTCCCCGGCCTTGTAATGCTAATTTATTTATTTATTTATTTATTCATGCAATTTGTATAGCGCGCAAATACCCGGAGGCGTCTCGGTGCTGAAAAACAGTATCACAGAGCAGACAGAGAAAGCATTTACTGGTTGAAAAGTCACGTTTTTACTAGCCTCCTAAAGATGAGAAGAGAAGGGCTGGAACTGATGTGGGTGGGCAGTGTGTTCCACAATTTTGCAGTGGCGATTGGAAAGCATCTGTCCCCCTAAGAGGATTTCTTTGTCCGGGTAATGGTAAGAAGGCCAGCTGAGGAGGAGCGCAGAAGTCTACTCGGAGTGTAACGTCCTAGTGACCTTCTTAGGAAATTGGGTTCTGAATTGTTAACCGCTCTATATGCAATACAGAGAGCTTTAAATTTAATTTGATTCCTGACTGGCAGCCAGTGGAGCTCGCGTATTGCCAGGGAAATTGATTTGAACTTGGGTGAGCCTGATAGGATTCTAGCTGCTGAATTTTGAATTAACTGCAATTTGTTCAGTACTTTTCCTGAGCATTTAAAAAAAGGCCATTACAATAGTCTATCTTAGGTAAGATCAAGTGGCACATCAGAGTTTTTCCTGCATTCGGTAGGAGAAAAGACAGGATTTTTCTGATCTTTTTGAGAGTGAAAAACGAGGCGGACGCAAGGGCATTGGCATGATGTATAAACAAGAGCCTTTCATCGAACAACACTCCCAAATTCCTGACCTTTGATACAGGAACCCAATACAGTTGGCCACCAGGTTGGGGACCAGCTGGGACTAAGTTACCAAAGGTCATTACCTCCAATTTTTCCGAGTTTAATTTCAGGCAGTTGCAAGACATCCATAGACTGATGTCACGCATTCCTTCCTGAAATTTGGCTGCCACTTCTACTCCGTCATTATGGATGACAAGCACAAGTTGGGTGTCGTCGGCGTAGGAGGTCAACCCATCCAATGGGTCTTAATGATGGTAGCCAGATCCGACACAGGAAGATCCCTGAGGCACCCCACATGGGAGGGAGAAGACCAGAGATTGGAAGTCACCCAGCTTGACAGATTGTGTCCGACTATCAAGAAAGGAAATGAGTAAGGATCTGGCTCTTTGGCTGATGCCAATGGCAGAGACACGGTCGATCAGGATGGTATGATCGACTGTGTCAAATGCAGCGGACAGATCCTGTAGGATAAGAACCGCTGCTCCACCCTTATCCAGAATCATCCTGATGTTGTTGGAGGCCTTAATAAGAGCTGTTTCTGTACCATGCTCCTTCCTAAACCCAAATTGTGTATCATCAAGCAGGTCATTAGTGTCAATATAATGGGTAAGTTGTGTATTTATAATTTTTTCTATGATTTTTGATGGAAGAGGGAGACATGCTATTGGGCGGTAATTTTTAGGATCCAGCCGGTCCGAGTTGGATTTCTTGAGTAAAGGTTTGATAATGGCCTTTTTCTAGATTTTAGGATAGACCACAGTGTTAAGCATAGAGTTAAAAATGTCACTGTTGAGAATGGTAGCAGTGGGATCAGGAATTCATTTAAGAATTGAAGGTGGCGAAGGGTCTAGCGGGGAACCGGATTGATTTGAGAGGAGGAGTTCACGTACCTGCTCCGGGGTGACCTGAGTGAATTCTGAAAACTCAGCCGTAGCAGATGTATTTGAACCTTTTTTGAGTGGTGGCTGGTCTAAACTAGACTGAGTAGCAAAATCGGAGTGGATGCAGGTCACCTTGTCCTTAAAAAATGTTGCCAGTGAGTTACATAAGTCTTGGGACGGTTGAAGCGTAGTCCCTGTAGGGGGAGTGGAGAGTTTTATTTATAACTTGGAAGAGTTCCTTCGAATGAATATTTGGCAGATTCAATTTGAGAACAATAATAGGTGCTTTTGTGAAGGGTGATCAAATGTTTGTATTTTTTCATTGCCTCTTTATATAACGTTTTAGCCTTGTGACTGTAATCTTTACGCCAATGTCTCTCTAGGTTCCTACTGTGTTGTCCCTCGAGTCTGAGTTCCTCTGAGAACCAAGGAGCAGAGCGAACTTTACGATTGGTAGAGATTTTTTTATATGGTAGTGATTGGGCAAAGATATCATGTAGCCAGTCAGAGTAATTATTGGAGGCTGTTTCTGAGGGAATGTAATGAGAAGTGGACATGGATTTTTGCAAGAGTTGGGCGTCAGTTGTGTTCCATGCCCAGATTTGTCTTGGTCTTTGGCGGTTGGTCTCGCTGGACTTGGATATCTTAATTTTGATATTGAAAATTATTACAGAGTGATCTGTCCAGATCAGAGGGGTAACTGCATTTAGGGAGATGCTACTATTGTTAGTGAATAGGCCATCTATTGTATGTCCTTCCTTATGAGTAGGTAGGGAGACCAGCTTATGTAAGCTAATCTGCATATCATCCTGTGGGCGGTGGGAACAAAGCACCCTCTGTCCAAGCAGTATTGGTTTATAGCCCCCAGAGAGCAAAGACCCTCACCACTGGGCTCTGAACTCCGTCTCTAGTCTGCAAGCTGGTGAAAAACAATCAGCCAGCATACAAGTACCTGGTCAATTTTCAGGTGGTTCCTTTAAGGTGTCCTCTGGGTGCATGCAATAGTAAATCTGACACTGGCATCATTGTAGGGTTATTAATACAAGGTGTTTTATACAAAACATCCCTTTTTCAGTGAAGCCATCATGGTGGCTGGGGAACTTGTTTTTACCAGTGTCCAGCACATGCTGTTAAAATGTTTTCCCTGATCACTCGTACTGGCAGTAATGGAACTGACCAGTACGAGGGCATATTTGTTCATGAAGTTATGCCCTCACATGGTGTTAAGGCCTGCTGTAGGGGTGACTTACTTATACTGTGCAGTGTCAGCAGGCGGGGCACACAGGCTGTGTGCCATGTCATGTTTTCACTTTCTTCTACACTAAGACATGCAGTCTGCAGCGGCAGTTTGATTGAGCTTGGTGAGGGGTCCCCTAGGGTGGCACAATTTGCACTGCAGACCTTGGGGAGCCTCTTTAGAATTCAGACCCTAGGTACCAGGTGTACCATTTACTAGGTACTTACATACAGCACTACAGGTATCGCCAATTGGAGAAGCAGTTTTGGGGAAGAGATCTGGCACTGGAGGCCTGCTTAGCAGGCAGCCAGTGCACTTCCAGTTGAAATCACATCAAATACCAGGCAAAAAGTGTGGGGTGAACATGTCAAAATGGGGCACTTTCCTACAACAGATTTTTGTAGAAGCTCACTCAACACATAGATGAAGTGTGGTCAATGCTTTTGGGTTAATAACCATCCGTAAACACTCTAGAAATGAACAGTGATGCAGAGGAACAGATAGACCAAAAACTATATATGGGAAAAATTATATTAGTCCCTATCCATGAGTCCTAAATCTCTACAATTTTTATTTCTTTTGTTATCAATTCAATACCGACTCCAAAAATGGTTGTCAAAAACATATATTTTATCTAGTTTTTACCACAAGACACATAAACAGAAAAATACAAAAATACTTACATATATGAATTTGCATACAGATGCAACAGAAATGTAATTCAATAAAGGCAATCCGTAACAGAAAGAGGTAGTCATATACACATTTGTGGGGATACATCCACCCTCCACTTAGTTTAAGGAATGTGTACACAATAATCTTTTAAGCATTAATTAAAATCTGACGGACTCCTCCCTGTTGCAGAGTCAGCGCATTTCGGCCCATTCGTTCCGGCCTCATCAGGATGGGGGAGGCAAGAAATGGGGATGCCTACAAACAATTATTGTAACAAATCAATACTGGTTGTTTTTAAACAGTACAAACAAGATAAACAATACTAAAGCGAGCATGACAGAGGCATAGCTAAACTATGCCTTAAAAAACCTTATAACCTCGGGTGTAAGACAAGGAAACATCATCAAGGATATATTGTATAAATAAAAGGTTAATGAAAAGCCAAAGAAACCAAGTAATCATACAAAACTATAACACTGTATAACATCACCAGTGCACAGTATAAAGGATAGAATGTGTCAACTAAACTACTGACCAAGGCAAATATATAACAAACTGTCCCTGGAATCCCCAAGACTTCCAAAGTGCCAAAAATGTCGGAGGGAGTGGCTCCACTTAGGATCCTCATGAAGGTCAGTGTAGCTGTATGACTGGACAAAAAACCAAAGGGGTGTAAGTGACTCACGAAAACTCGGGAACACAGAGAGAGACAAAACAAACCAAACTAACCTTAGACCACAACCGTAAACAAAGCCTGCAAACCTATTAGAAATGGTACTCTTCTAATGGTCAAAAGTCCAGTATGTGAAGGCTGCACGGGGAAAGCAGAAAACACGAATAACCCAAATGCTGAACAAAAGTTCACCAAGTAATGTGAAGTGTATAAAGATAACCTACTTACTTGTGCACGCAAAGAAATATCAAAACTTCGCTCGTGTTGCTCCGCGTAATCATTTAGTTACTTCCGCTGTGCCACGGGAGACTTACTTATAATGTATGCATTGTCAGCAGGCGGGGGACACAGGCTGTGTGCCATGACTTGTTTTCACTTTTGTCTGCACTAAGACATGCAGTCTAGAGTGACAGTTTGATTGAGCTTGGTGAGGGGTGCCTTATGGTGGCACAATTTGTACTGCAGACCTTGGGGATCTTCTTTAGAACTCATGCCCTGTGTACAGAGGGTACCATTTACTATGGACTTAAATAGGGCACTAAAGGTATCGCCAATTGGAGGCACTGGAGGCCTGGTTAGCAGGAACCTAAGTCCAAAAGAATTTCCCTTTGGACACACACACACAATCATGAATCCATACATACAAAAGGAACCTTATATCACCAATATGTGAACAGTGAAAAATATGAACCAAAAAATCAGGAACTCAAATGGGCAATACAAATGTATTAGGTACAATGTAAAAATATGTGAAATCACGTATATAAAAACACAATACTCATCAAGATTGATCATATGACACCAATAAAAAACATAACCACTTGTACAATAGATAAAAGACACAATCCATCAAATTGACAAAATCACAAGAAAACAATATACAAATTTTCATAGCAGCAATAAAAGGATTGGGAGAACAAGCAGGTTCATAGAAAGATAAGTGTCAAAGGCAGACATGATGATTCTGCAAAAATATAGAACGTTGAGCCTCTGCCTGTTCAAAATGGAGTCAGGCCTTATGCCTTCATCAAGCATGGGAGGAGTTCACAAAGCAGTGCTACACAGGGTTCCGCAAGTGGGTTGAGTTGCTTGTCCTGCCCGTTTCTTTGATACACGTTTCAATATCTGGCATCTAAGAAATGTATAATGCTTTTTTTTCTAGCCGCACAAACCACTAGTGCCGGGGCCAGCAGTGATAGTGCCAGGCAATCGGAAGCAGTAGGGGGTGAGCCAGCGGCAGTGATAGACGGTGGTAAGTAATTTTGCTTGCTTATTGACAATTAATGATATACTCACTGTAAGGGTTTAGTGTTGACTTGTGAACAACAGGTGAACACAGCAGGAGTTGAGCTGTTCAACTAATGGCTGCTTCTATCTTTCAACTCAGCAAAGAAAGATTCATGAACAAAACCTTTAACTATGGGCTGATGGAAAAGGGAACGAAGGATGGTAGGAGAAAGGTCGGGTGAAATTTCATATATATCTATATGACTGAAAGAGAAGGATGCATGGGTGAAATATACTATAAGTGGCTGATAGCTAGGATGCATGGGTGGGTGAAGGATGGATGAAAGGTATACGGGTGGGAAGCCTGCCTGGGTAGGTGAAAGTGTATGTGTGAAAGTATGCCTGCCTGGGTGGATGTTTGGAATGGAATCCTTGGGTGGCTTCTTTTGATTAAAAGGATGCATCGGTGGGTAAATGACAAATGCATGTTGCTGAAGGATTTGTTAAGAGTGAGATAGAGAGCCATGTTTGGATGGATGGATGGCTTCAATGGTGAAGACGGGATTGAGAGAATGTAAAACTTAAATGGTGGTGAGTAGCAAAGCCAAGGGTGAAGAATATAAAATAAAATACTAGAAAAACAATGCAATGACGAATGGTAAAATCCTTGGGGAAAATAATAAAGAAGGGACTAGGGTGCTCCTCTATAGTGGTGTTCTTCTCACCTTTACTTGCTTGGAATGTTTTTTCAAGGTTTTTTGATTCAAAGGATTGAGGTGGTATTTCAGACTCCTCCCTGGACTCAGAGTAGTTTTCAAGTGCAACATATTATGTATCCTTCCTACTAGCCCGTCACAAATCATCTCCCTCCTTCCCTATCCATGACATAATTGTATGTGTTTTGTTACAAGCATTGTTTACAATGAGTAGTTTTTCTTTCTTGATATATAGCTACTCCGATTTGAGCACCGCATCATGCTGAGGCTGGCAAATATTGAAGTCAGGCAGGAACCGATAGCCATTAGTACCCTGTTCAGCCCCTTTTTTAATCTTTTTTTGAGTGGGTGGGACTTTTTGTGGGAATAAGGTAGGAATGTGGTTGTTGGGGCTTTTTGGGGATTTTACTTATGGTCAATATCATTTTTGGACTTAGACACTACTTGGGGCATTGGTTGAAGTTAGGGAGAGGGATGTGCCAGTTGTGGCTTTGGTAGTTTAGATTTGTTCAGGGAATACATTTTTCATAGTTTTACATTATGAATGATTTAAAAAAAATTGTGGGGTTATTGTTTTACTTCACACTATTACATTTTCCAGAGCCAGGTTTTAAAATCTGCTGATAGTGTAAACAACAAAATAGGTATGTGGTACCCTCCCATGTACTACTACTCTCTCCTCCTAGTCTCTGCGGTCTGCTACTATAGCCCCCTAAGGACTAGGAGGTGGTAGGAAGTGAATTTCCATTGTATAGAATGATTGCCATTCAACAATCAACCACAGTTAACTTTTCTTACCTGATTAGATGAAGCGAGGGCTGCATGGGTTCTCAAGGTGCCATAGTGGTGATAGTAGCAACATACATTACTAGCATTTTAACATTGAAGGCAAAGTCATCAGTACTGAAGCGAGGTCCCACTCCCTCCTAGGCGAACTCGAATTATAGTATAAGGAGACTGTTGATTGCAGGGAAGTTAACAAATTGAAATAAAAAGATTAATGCCAATATTATATGTGAGCTTACAAAAAATTACTAGACTACTAGAAAAGTCTCTGATACAAGCAGGGAGACAATAGAAATATGATAAGTCATGTCAAAATGGGATTAATTAGAACAATATTAACCTAGTAAAAGTTTCAAAATGAAGTTGACTGGAGCTGCAAAGTGGACAAGCTTAACCTTAACTAATTCAGTGCCTGAATGATGATGCTGTCTATGAGATGTTCCTCAGAAAATAAATCATACACTGTGCAGGGGAGGTTAATATAATATATTATCAGTGTAGATTATATGACCTAAATAATAGGATCGTCCTCACCCTGCAGTGGATTGGTGATGCTTTCACCACAAATAGTCCCTCAAAGTGTGTGATCAATTAATGGTGTAAGTTGTTAAGCCACACCTCAATAAATCAAATAGCCTGGGGAAGAGGGTTAGGGGTTGTATTGTAGTTCCTATATCCCTAATAGGATCTGCACATTGGAAAAATATACACTATAGTTTTGACATAGGACTGAGGTCAGTATGTCTCTATCGAGTACATTAAACTTAATTACTTGTGTGTGCCAGCTAACTCAGAGGCCACTAGAAACTTCTTGAATGAACAAGAAGGGATTAGTTTCTGACAACCGCATAAACATGACAACTTTGTTTCCCTTAGAATCAAAACAATCTCAGAATTGTGGAAACAATTGATAACCGTTTCACTCAGTCAATCGTGCATGCTTTGTTTCTACAGAGTTACACAGAAATAGATAGATGGGCGTTTCAATAAAAAGGGTTTATTGAACAGTCTTATTTCTCGTGCAAGAGATATGAACTGCTATAATCGTAAGACAGAATGTGAAGTATAATATGTACAGCGTTAGCAGTAAGATGAAATTTAACTGCAATAGCATGGCTTGTAGCTATGACATTTATTCATAAAAATACATACATAAATAACACAGGCTAAAATACTCATCTGGTGCTTCTAAAATAATCCTACCTCACTGTACCTAACCTAAGTGTAGTATGAGGGAAGATGTAGGTGCTGTTTAGCTATAGTCTAGTTTGGCTATATCTGCCAAGGTTTGCCAAAAGTCCCTCTAGGTTCTAGTCCGCTCCATACCTTAGAATGAGTGAGGTTAGAATCTCTTTCCGGGTCTCGATCCCCAACCCCCCGTTAGGGGAGTCAGAAACACTGGAGCTGGATTCTCTGCGAGGAAGATGGCAGCCTCTGGGCAGTGCATCAGTTGGGGACTTGACTTCCTTCCAAACTTGCAGTGGCGAGCCGCGTCGTGCAAGTAGGCAGCCGAACTGTGGACCGTTTGACGCCATGGCAAGTGAAGGTATATTTATACCTTGAAGGTGTCTAGGAATGCCAGTATTGACGTAAAAGTTGGGCATAAGAACATCATGAATGAACCCCTAAGGAATAGATGTTCATGCATAATAAATGAGTTCTTGGAGAAATTAATATCCAAGTAAGGGGAAGTCCTAAAGGCTTAAGAACTCGCTGTGACGTAGATGAACGGATGTAGGTTGCCAGGCCTGTATTTGGTTAGCATAAATAAGGGCCCGGATTTCGATGCCTAAATGAGGGCAATGTGAATTGTACCTATATAAGGCCATAAATCGGGAAATCTATATACTGAATCTATATTAACACACAACACCCACTATACTAAATCCTAAACATGTTAGATATATCTAAAAATAGAGCATCACATGATTTGCTAAAAAAATGTCCAAAAATATATTTCTAAAAAATGCGTTTAAGTGTTGCTGTACGCATTAAAGCAATGCTTTATTCTAAGCATATGTAGACGTTTAAATGCTACATGAATGAATCATAAATATATATACATGATGCAATGGCTCGTAAAAACAGAAGAAAAAAGGCCGGAAACCATTTCATGTCAAGTTACATAAAACAATTGTTATTGACAAGGTGCCATATTGTCTCTGAAAGTGTTTCAAAGAATTCTGTTCTCTATGAATAGTTCTACAATAAGCAGATTACTTTGCCCAAAAAATAAAAATACAAATTTGGAGAAAAAAAATCAATCATAGGAAAAAGTTCCAAGTTTAGTCTTTGTTTTGAAAAAATGAAGGCCAAATTCAGAGTCTCTCCCGATCTCTGTGTGCCTGAATCAAAAGTCAGTGCTTGGGGATGGAGAAAACATGAAATCCTCTATTCCTGTAGACAAAATGTTGTCTACTGTTTTAGGTGAAAGTTGGATTACCTCGCTTAGAAGACTAACCACACATAGATGAGAAGCATTGCCGTCAGCATTGGTCGCATTAGCAATGTTCGTATCGGATTTTACCTGCGCACCTGTTGCTTCCCCTCGTACCTCAGCAGTAGCAATTTGCGTCTGTGAGATCTCAATGAATGCCGTCATCAGGATTGGGAGCCGCTGGGGACAACACAGTGCATGGGCGGTTACTGGGTCCAGCAGAGTATCGATATCCGTAGGCATTACTGATGGGAGTGTTAGACAGATGTCTAGCACGCATTCTTCACCGCAAAGCAGGAAGCGTAGAACAGGTAAGATGCAATCTTGCCAGATTGGTCAGAATGACAGAAACCATGTGGTATTTAATTCTCGTAGACGAGGTAAACCTAAAATTTGGGCGATGTGCTCATGACACTTCATCTCCAATAGAGCTCTCTCTTTGGTACTTGGAGTGACGCTGGTAATTTGGCTTGCCATATCGCAGCAGTAGGAGTAAAAATAGGATCCCTGCAACAAGTCCAAAAAGTAGTGGCAGTCCGCCAAACACAGAGTGCATGAAGATGGGAAATATTCCGAGGACTGTTTGAAAAGTGCTAACAGTCCTGAACACACAGGCTTAAATACATGTACAATACCACTCATATCAGACATGTTTAAGATACGTTCCAACATTTCTGAGAAATGTATAGGGCAATTTGTATTCAAAAGGGCATGTATCTCGGCAGAAGTCCTTGCGACTTGTAGATCATAGGTTTCTTTGGCTGAGGTCAGTGGCACAGTTTGTTGTAAAATAATGGCTTTCATTCTGCTTAGAGTATCAATTTGCATAAAAGAGATGTTCAGTGAAGGCCATAAAGGTGACTCCCTGGCTGTCTTGGTTTGTGGAAACAATACTTGCATACAGCAAGGGACCCTGAATGAAACAGTCACTAGATATGGGATACCTGGCAACATGCTACAGCAGCTGTGATCATTCAACATTAGGTAACTTCCATTAGAAAGTAGTTCAAAAATTGGCATAATCACTGCAGCTGGTGAACCTGGCAAGTGATAGGATAAGTTTGTAGTGGAACCATTGCAGGCCCCCTGTAAATGAATACCTGTCAGAATTCAAAGGATACACTTGAGCGGCCCCCTCAGGAACAGAAGCTCTTACCCCAAATCCTCCTTAGGGATAACACCACGGACAACCTAGAATTCGCTGTCCATAGAATCAACCCCGCGGGGGAAAGGGGAAGTGGAAGACAAACAAAGAGAGACTTGCTTCGGACACTGGCTCCAACCTGGTCTGGAACTGCGCTGCAAAGCAAAATTCTTATTAATTTCCTGACACACTAAGCAATGTATTAATTTTGTTTTCTATTCTTTTTAAAACTTTGAGGAAATTCTTACCAGTGTCTAATTAGAAGCTAGCTCCTCCCTAAACATGTTTGTCTGAATGATGCATGATCTGATTCACTGAAAGAACAGGCTGACACCTTAATGGAAACTGATCACCATAGAAGTCTCCACCAAGGTTGCAAGCTATACAAGCAGTCTCTGCAATTTCCTTGATGGGAAGCTGACAAGAGGACAGTCAAACGGCCAAGTTCATTACTCTGAAGTCTCTGCAGTATTTAGTCTCACTACTCTCTGAGATTAACCAGTCTCATTAGGCTCAATGATCCTCTATCACTTCTGAACTCTTGTGGTCCGAAGATTACATCACCTCAGTCTTTGCCTCGAGACTTGTGACAAAATCGAATAACTACTCTTGCTTGAAATTCGAGGTCTTCTCTTGACTGAAGACTCTCCCAAGAAACCTGCTCCACAGCTCCAAAACGAACGCTCCACACAAGCGTCTCCAATACTCTGCTGCACGAATTCTCTGAGGAGAAAGAGTTAATTACTAGACGCTTGAAACTTGAGCCAAACAGTCAATTCCTTCTTCCCAAATTAATTGAGGAAAGAAGGCAGAAACGAATTTCTTCAGAAACACTTCTTTTCAGTCAGAAATGACAGCGAGCGTAGAAGGCTCCTGTCGGACGAAGGATGACGGTTGAAGTGCGCAGAGCGAGGCGCGCGCATGCGCATTACCTACAACTCTCGCCACTGCACAAATAACTAGACTGCTACATGGTGCTTTGTTCGGTGGGACCGGACACTGCCTTCCCAACATGGCGGAGCACTGCAGCACATCAGCAAACACCGCAAAGACGTTTTCCAACATGGACTTCTTTTTGCAAGTTTCTTCTTGTGAGGCATGTGGAACCTGACAATACCCTGACAAAGGAGATCCGCTTAGTGCGTTTTCACAGTTAGAACCGCTTAGACACACTTCACGCCCCCCACACCAACATCTGCGTGTGTATGGTAAATCCCAGGATGTCTTGATGTATTCTATACCCAACCTTTCATATTTGCCTGCTGGTATATTTTGTAGGCAATACTTAAAATGGAAAATTGTAACAGGCAGAGTAATTTTACCATGTATGATCCACTCAGTAGCTGGTTTTCCTGCCACTGTGAATGGTAATTTTCCAGTTTTTCAATGCCCAGCACCGTATAGTCTGCTCCCCTTTGTACCAGTTTGATCTGTTTATCAGTGAGATTGAATTCTGAAAACAGTGATGTGGTGTTGAATAAACGCCAAGGCACATAGCCTGCACACAGGTTTTGTAGCATCCAGCCTAGTAGCATGATAGAAAGTAATTGAGACAGACCATGTTGCAACATGTCCAAGTCTTGTTCCATCATGTCTATGGCAGTAGACACAATGCTGTCCAATGAATATATCCTGGACAACAGAGTTGTTAACCCATTGTCTACCACTAAATTAATACGATCAATTTCTCGTATTCGTTCTGCAGTCTCTGCTTGGGTAATCTTTCATATTTCATTATAAGCAGCATAGACAGCGGCATATATGAAACGTTTTTGACACGGTTTTCTTGGTCCTAGAAAGAATTCCCTAAGGTCTGGGCCATCTTTAAGGAAAGATCAGTGTTGTTTTACATCCTTAAGTGTAGATTTCTGTAGCCAATCAAGGCATGGTTTCCATATACTGTATGTTATTACTACCCCAGGATGCTGTCTTTGAACATATCTTGGGACTGGCCCACTGATAGGGAAACCCTGTGTTTTGTTCAGGAATTGATTTTGACAGTTGTTTGTGTCTGTGGGCCAGAGCAACCATTTTTTCCAATCTGGATCTGATCTCTTGTGATGCAAAATTTTAAGTACGTCGACCTCCCCATGTGTAGTGCTATTACTCGAAGGTATAGGTATGGTGTGTTCATGTCTTTGATCTTGCCTAACCCAAGGCGAGACGTTTGTTGGACAGTGTCATTCAAAATAATTTGCTCAGGGATGATACAGGCTCTAAACAAAGCTTCTACCCCCTGCGCTTGCCAATCTATTGTATCCCAGACAGTTTTTGTCTCAATGTTGTCTTTCCAAAATTAAAATCCTTGTCTAGACAGTTGAGCTATAAAGGCTGCAGAATAAATATGTTTCGTATTTGTTAGCATATTTTTCGTTCCTAATCTTAAAATAAAATGATTCAGCATTGGATACATTGAACCCTGAAAAATATGGAAATTTCATTGCAAACGTGTTTGAGCTACCCTTTGTAGGTGTAGGACAATATTCCCATTGGTTATACATATATATATTTCTAGGCATAGCAGATTTGTTCAAAAAATGATGACCATAATGGTTATAGCAATACATTTGTTCATAGTCTGATGAACCCTCTAAATATTCATGATTTGAGAATACTGCAGACATCTATAGATCAGACATCATATTATTAATAGTCTCAAAGTCACAATCATCAGAAAAGGTACTAAGGTAATAAAGTCACTTAATGAAATCTTGAATAAGTGTGGAATCTTTAAAAGCTCCAAACGGCCAAAAATGTCATAATCAGTGCTGTCCCAAACTATACCATCTGGTATAGGAACGGCTGCGATGTTCACTGCTGACAAGTCTCTTTGTCCACAATGGGATTATTTGTGTGGCTGAAGAAGTAAGTTCACTTTTTTACTTGCTGTGTCCATTTGAATACATCTTCCATTTATCAGCATACGCAGAGTTATTACGAGAGCTAACCAAAGTAGAAAGAAGAATAGTCCCAAAACAATCCATTGTTTAATCCATGGTGAAACCAGATAAGTCTTTTTACGAGATGAAAAAAGTCTGTTGCTTGTTCCTTGAAAGTTCTTTGTGCTGGCGTCATTTCAGGTTCGCTGGGATCCACAGAAATCATATCAAAGTTAATGAAATAGCCAGAGGCAGTTCTGTCAATGGTTGGAATTGCATCCGGACTTGTTGAAATTGCTGGAACCACTTGATCACTTGTTACTTCGTTGTAGACAGGTGCATTAGGACAAGCTGTTATTTGAGTTTCAAAAGGAACTAGTTCCATAGCTTTGTTGCTTAGCCCTTCTTTTCTCACTGTAGAATCTTCAAAGGTGATGAGTCTCTCAGTTTGAACATCTTGGATTGTAGCTAGAGGAGTGAGCCTGCTACATTGTCGGAGTCCATTTGACCTACTGCTTAGTATCGCTTACATAGTGTGGTTTGATCAAGTCGATGGACACAAATCTTTTCTCCTTTTTACCAGCAAGGGGCGGCAGTAGAACTGTTCTTGATCCGTGGATTGCTAGGACAGGTACCGGTTGTCTGTAAGAAGGTCCAAATTCCTTCTTGTTCATGATCTTTTCTCTGATTTGATCACCAAGCTTTGGGATCCAGACAGGCTTTGCTGGGACGGTCGGTTTTTACCCAGTGGTGGTTGGCTTCAGGAGCACTCTGCTTTGTTTCGATCTTAGTTCATTTAAGTCTTGTAAAACAGCCAAACGATCTTTGATATCAAATTTCTTATTTTCCACCACGGTTCCATGACAATGAAGGTCTGGAACCAACATTCTAGTCCCAAATAGTACCTCCTATGGAGTGACACCCCCTAGAGAACTTCTTGGCAAATAGTTTCATGCATGTTGGACTCCATAAAGATGTTTGACCACCCATCACCCAAACCTAATACCCTAGCTGTTATAGACTGCTTTATGTCCTGGTTTTTTCTTTCCACAACAGAATTTCCCTCAGGATGGAATGGAGAAGAATACCACAATGCTACGCCCAAACTGGCCATGGCTTTTTTGTAAGCTCGAGAGACAAACTCATCAATCAACAACCGGGGGGAAGATGGCTGCCGGCTAGGAAGCTAGGTCGGGATCTCTGTGGTGACTGCCCCTGTAGGACGCCAGACTGACAGCAGAAAGTGCCTAGCAATCGGGTCTTGCTTGCCTTTAAACCGACTATCTCTCCAAATGCATTGACGGAAAGCTACGGACCATATACAATTTTTTTTTTGTTTTTTGCTGAACTTACATGCCGACACTGGAGGAAGTGGGCTTGGCTGCGATGCCCCACCGAGTGAGAGCTGGCTTGGGAGATTCATACTGCCTCCAGATTCCGATTCGGATTCCTTGCCCCCCCACACCCGGAAAAGCGGAGACTCTCCTTCGGTCCGTGAACGAGGGTGTGGGCTGCAGCGCACAGGGCTCACAGCACTTACCAGAGAGCCGTGAGCAGAATCCCCTTCCTGTCTCGGGGGAGTAAGGGCGAAGGAGGCAGCTTCAGAACACTGCCGGGAGCCAGAGGCGAACTGGAGACGAGGAACTCCAGACCTACACGGACAACGGAGGCGGCGGACGAGACTTAAAGATACGGAGGGAGGAACGCGGGAAGGAAGACACAAAGGTTAGTGTTGGCAGCCAAACTAGGGGAGCGAAGAGCGAGAGATGCTCATGGAGAGGGCAGGGGGATGATGAAATAAAAGGATCTGACTCGAGTAAAGTGGAAAAAGAGGAAGGGGCCCCAGCACTCGCCTGCATGCATGGAGGGGAAAACACTGACACATGGGGAGTAAAGTGGACTGTCGCCCTTACTGAAGCAGAGCAGCAGATGAAAAAATCTAGTGGTACAGGCAAGGGTTCAGGCTGTACTGAGGGGATTAAAAAGAATGAGAATGGCTGGGTGAGTGGTGCGAGAACAAAGGAGGACAGAGGAGCATTCCTGCCAGCGCAAAGCAAGGAGGCACAAAGCGAAGGTTCAACAGCAAAAACAACATCAAGAGAAGAGGAGAAAGGGAGATCAAGTTACTGCTTAAGGAATAGGCAATTCCTCAAGCTCACCACTCCATCTTCAACTTCCATTAAACAAGTTATTGCTACACGTCGCACCAGAAAAAATCGCAGGAAACCATCAAAGGCTGACCCAGAAAGCTTTTACACCAAGAGGAAAACCCCAAAAGAAACAGGGAGGATAGCAAGCACAGTGGATCCCCCCCACAAGTAACTCCATCTCTCAGATCCTACTTTAAACTTCAGGAGCAAAATCAGGTGACTACAACTAGAGAGGGACAAGCAAAAAAAGCAACCACCACCTTTGTAGCGTCTCCATCTGCAGAGAAAGGTGTCCCCCCGGCTGACAACTCAAGAATTACTCAGCCATACCAACAATAATCTCTAATAGGATCCCCTATAGCGGGCGGTGCAAAAATAGAACTCATTCAAAGTAAGGTCATGGCCTCTACGTCACAAGTGCAGGTCCTGCCATCTCCTGAAGATGTAATTGTCCCGCAACTCCTCCAGTAGATCAATCAATCCTATCTTCCAATGACACTCCCACAAAGAGCCAATCTCAATCTTCTGCACCTCTGCTTAACAGAACAAACCAGTTCCTGGAAAAGATACTGGAAGAAATGAGGGCAAAATTTGCGGTATCAGAGCTAAACCAAAGTAAAATTTGTGAGGTCTGCGAAGCGTTAGACACCAAGATGATTGCTCTCAATGACCGGGTCACAGAAATTGAATTGGTAGTCGAGGGGCTCACCAAGAAGGTGGATAAAAATGAAAAAGATATATGAGTGAAGTAGTGTGGCTCACTGGTTAGAGGCGGCAGACCCGAGAGCAGAGGACGGCCCGGGACCAGGGTTCGATTCCCGGCGCAGCAGGTTTCTGGACCAGGGTCAGCGGACTCGATAATTCTCTCGCCTCGGTGCCCACTCTGATCAGCGATCACACTCGGCAACTCTGGGCATTAGCTTGCCTCATCTTCACTAACGGTCCCACCAGACCGCCGGGGATGTCTGGTCTCACCCTGGAGATACCCATTAAGGGACCATCTCTCAGGGAAGCCAGGAAGGGTTTCGCAGCGGTCGAAGCGCCTTGGGACCCTACGGGTAAGTAGTGCGCTATATAAATGCCAATACATTTACATTACATTTACATTTACAAAGAGAGCGATAAGAGTACAAATGAGAAATTGGAATCTTTAGAAAATCAGGCTAGAAAAAAAACCTGAGAGTTCTGAATGTCCCTGAAGGGAAAAAAGGTGCAGATGTTAAAAAATTTGTAGTACAACTTCTTGAGGAACACTTCCCGTGGGCAAAGGATATAGGCCTAGAGGGTGATATCCAAATAGTACATCGAGATCCCTTTGGCAAGAGGAAGGAAAGAAAAAACCAAAGGAAAATCTTGATAAACTTTAAAACGTACACGATAAAAGAGAGAATCCTGAGTGAGGCATTAAAAAATGTCCCCCACACTAGAGAGGATTGGACATTCAGGATTTGGTCAGACATCTCCAAAGCCACCCAGGACAGACAATGGGAATTAGGCCAGTATATGCAGGAAATAAAAAGTCTAGGGACCACAGTACAAATGAGCCCTCATTCTTAGCCCTCTTTGAGCTCTGTGACTGCCCACTTTTTATGCACATGCATTAATAAAAAATGTAGTAAAGAAATAAAATTAAGTAAATATTTATTAGTTACATTTGATAAAAAAATAATATACTTACCTAGACTTACGTTGTAATGGCATGCGTTGTAATAGCATCTGCTATGTAATGTCATGCATTGTAAAGGCTTCCGTTGGAAAGGATCCTGCGTTGTAAAAATTGCGTTGTAATGGTGTGCGTTGAAAAAGTTTGCGATGTAACGTCATACATCCAGAAAAAACATCCTCAAAATGCAAAAATGAAAAAAGGAGATATCAGGGCTCGTCTCATACAGTAATGGAAAAATACGGGAAGGCGTGAGTAAAAGAAAAGGGAATAGATGGGGAAAAAGGTAAATATTTTATCTTGGAATGTAAATGGGCTTAGAATACCAAGTAGAAGGCGAAGAATCTCGGAATATCTGAGGGTGGCAGACAGTGTGATCATTATTTTACAAGAAACTCACGTTTTAAAGAAGGAATGGGAAGGAATCATAAAAAAACTGCACTGGGTGGATAGCTATGTATGCACAGATCAGGAGTGTGTGGTAAAGGAAATCGCCATACTTTTTAAGAAATCGGTAAAAGCCAAAATTGAGTAGATAGAACTGGATAAAAAAGGTAGATGGGCCATCACCAGGGTAAGGATCCATAATTCCCTATATACTATAGCAGGCTACTACAGGCCCAATTTGGATGACCCTATCCCCCTACAAAACCTGTTTACTCAGTTGTTGTCATTCGCCTCCCCAGTGATACTAGGGGGGATTTCAATCTAATACCGGACCCGAAGATAGACCGCCGGCCCCCAATGAAACAAGTAAACTTACTTAAAATGAGGCAGTGGCTGGGAATCTATAAAAGAGATCTGGGCTTAATGGATATCTGGAAGGAGAAAGGGGACAAAAGATACCCATTCACCTTAAAGAATAAAAGACTGGCTATACAATCCAGAATCAACTTCTTTCTGACCGATAAAATACTAGTTGATAAGGTACACAAAGTTGAACATCTGCCAGCCATGTTGTCGGATCACTCCTCCGTCTCACTTATAATTCACCTGGGTGAGGGACTATCCGTGGGGAGATGGACAGTGGATCGGACTATTTTTATTGACATGTTAATCATGGATCAACTTAAAACAGAGTTGGTTGAGTATTTTTAGAATAATAAAGAGGGAACATCACAGCAAGTCAGATGGGATGCGTACAAAGCGGTAATAAGGGGGAAAGTACTCAGTCTAGCGACACACAAAACAAGAGCAACAAAATAAGAAATAGGTACGTTATAAACCAATATCAAAAACTTGGAATTCTTAATACAAGCTGAGTGTGACCCCGAAAAAAAAAGGAAGTGGGTAGAAGATAAGGGAATCCAAGAAGAAAGGCTAACGGGTGCTTTAGAGAACAAAGTAAGAGAGAGATGGGAAGCAAGCAAACTAGCTAATTATGAGTATGGAGAGGGGTGCAGCAAGCTCCTAGCGTGGAAAACAAAGGCGGACGCTAGCAGAAATAAGATACTTAAAGTCTACCGCAAGATGCCTCAAGCCCAAGCTCAGAAGAACCTGTAATAAGGAAAGAATTTGCTGATTTCTTCTCATCTCTGCACACGGAAGTTATATCTACCTCAAGTGGGGACCTTAATAAGTACTTTGAAAACTTGGAACACCCGGAAGCAAAAAACCTGGAAAAAGACGAATTGATTGCCCCGATTACTAAAGAGGAGGTAATAGAAGCAATGAAAGGTTCCAAGAGAGGCAAAGCAGAGGCGCCAGACGCTCTTCCTAATGAAATATACATCAAATTAAGTGACAATCTAGCTACACCACTCACAAACCTGCTAAATAAAATCTATATAGGGAAGGAGAAACTTCCAGACTCATGGAATGAAGCAACGATAAACATCTTGTTAAAACCCGGCAAGAACCCTGTAAAATGTGAATCCTACCTCCCCATAAGCCTACTTAATTGTGATTACAAGATCTTCACGCAGATTCTTGCAAAAAAGGTTAGGGAAAATTGCAGGAAATCTGATAAAAGATGACCAGAAAGGGTTCATAAAGGGCAGGCATCTGCAAGATCTAACTCAAGAACTTATCAGGTCAATAGACATAGCGACAGCCGAAAAAATTCCACTGACTATAATAACCTTAGATTCGGCTAAAGCGTTTGATAGAGTGAACTGGGCATTTTTGAACGCAATATTAAAGAAATATAATCTGGGAGAAAACTTTCAAAGAACAATTAAAAACCTCTATTGAGCACCCAAAGCCAAGGTCCTAGTAAATGGGAACTTAACAGAGAATGTATCAATACATAGAGGGACCCGACAGGGAGGCCCCTTATCCCCATTCTTATTCAACTTATATATCGAAAAACTGGCAAACAAGCTCAGAGCTCACACTGAAATAAACCCGTTTAATTACCGCGGATGGGAAAAAAAAATAGCCTTGTATGCAGACGACTTGATAATCTTTACAGACAACTATGCAGGTTCCATCAAATCGTGGAAACCCTAAAAGACTTTGGGAAGGTATCAGACTATCAAACAAACCAAGACAAAACAGAGATCATGAGCTGGAATACCCAGGTAAATAGTAACTGCTCCAGAGAAAAAATCAGATACTTAGGAAACGAGCTGGTTAAAAACCTAGATAAGATAACCAAGACAAACCTAGATAGAGTAACAGCAGAGGTGAGAAAGCTATTAAAAACATAGGGAGGACTCCCCTTGACTTTCCTTGGTAGATCTAATCTAATTAAAATGTCTATTCTAACCAAATTTACATTCCTGTTTAGTGCTTTACCCTCAGAGTTTAAGAAGGAAACCCTGAATAAAATACAAGGAGAGCTAGCGAGTTTTATTTGGGCTTCCAAAAGTACATGAATAGCCAGGGCAAAACTGCGAAGACGTAAAGTAGAAGGTGGAATTGCCAGTCCAGACCTATTAGAATATTATAGGGCCTTTCAATTTAAACATATGAGAATTCTGCTGGGTAATTATGATCTATATCCGGAACATCTAAAAGCAATGACCAAAAACACTGGTCACTTCCTATTCAAATATGGTCACCATAAGTACTTTAAGAAAGTGAAACTAAAGACATTAAGCTCAGCGGCAAAACTCTGCTACCAGATAAGGTGCACTTGGAAAATACCCTATTATAGTGAGTATGCACCAATATGGGACTCTCCAGGAACCCCAGAGTGCCTCAAGGATAAGCTAGCTACACCTTTGAAAACATCAGGCTTTCAAGTTTGGGGCCGGTTAATATTGGATAACAACATAATAGATTGGGAAACTCTGTTGGAAAATACAAACGCATCCCTCTCAAAATTCAAATTTTACCAGCTCACTGGGTGGGCAAAAACAATAAAAGAGAAAAATGCCGGAAACAAGTCCATAGAAATAAACATGACAATGTGTGCACCGCTGAATAAAGAAATAGCGTTATGGTACTGGGCCCTTATTGAAGCTGGGGAAGAGAAATTCTTAATACCAGAAGCAACCTGTGGGAAAAAACTGCCGTCCCTGATGTTGGTCCATTGCGAAATCTGCTACTCTAAGGAGAAACCACCTCTTTACTATTCACAGAGCCTACTGGACGCCAAAGCGACTATCCAAATTCAGTGGACCAACTATGAAAGTGTGTCCCAAATGTGGCTTGTCAGGGGCGGATGATGTGCATATGTTCTGGCAGTTCCCCCAGATTGATGGTTTCTGGCGAGAAGTGAGTAAAATCATAGATGCAAGCCTGAGAAGACCAATTAATGGAAGTATGGATCTTGTTATCATTGGGGTTAGCAGGCATGTGGGGTTACATTTCTTAACACCTAAAGAAGAGAACCTTGTATTTATGTTGATTTTACTAGCTCGTAGGGAACTTTGTATTAAGTGGATAAAACTGGTTGCCCCTACACATTTGGAATGGGTGGCCTCTATAAACAGAATAAATAAATGGGATAGAAAAGGAAAACCCAGCAGGAAGCTTAACTATTGGGAGATTTGGGAAGAATCGCAGTTTGTGAATTAACCGGTTACTAGTAGCATTATCACGCTATGGCCTATATATTCCAATGATTATGCAATGGCAATAAAAAACACAAACAACATGCTTGTGTGAGGGCCAGGATGGCCAGCTCCCCCAATTAGAGATTGAAAGTGTTAAGGACATAAGGGGACCTCACTCTGAAAACACGAATAGTGAACACCTCAGAATCCATGGGCCGTGATGGAACAGAAAACAAAGAAGTGGGTCCCTGATAACTCCAATTACACTCTATTGCAAAATGAGGAAAAAAAAGTTTAAAAAAAAAAAAGCTCGAGAGCTAAATGCATGGCCCTGGTCAGAATGTAGTATGCCAATTGCCTATGTGCCGATAAAGAATCACAAATCTTTTATAACAGTTCGAGCGTCAGCCAAGCGCTGAGGCCACATCCAAAGGAATCTTTATTAAGTGTTTGTGGGACTTCATTTGTCCATAAGGACTCCTGCATGTAGATACTCTAATGCTGTCTTACAATAGTGTCTGTACTGGGCTGGCTGCCTTGTAGACAGGTGCCAGATGGCGTCTGTACTGCAATCTCCAGTGCAGTCTAAGCAGTTATTGATGAAAATGTGAATCAGTGTATTCATTCCTGGCCACCAGTACATCTATTTTAATGTTAATATTGTTTTAGAGATTCCGTGATGAGTCAGACCCTCTCCCAGATGTGCTTCGTAAATCATAGCTGCTCTTTGTACCATGTTTGGTATTACCCTATCCCCCACTCCAGGGATTCAAGCAAATCGAACATTGTTCACATCAATTATATATGAGTATTTGAGTGGAAACTTTTTATGTAATGCTGCACCGCTGCCTTTGCTTGAAGCATTGAAAGGCAGTATTATTTCACTGTCTTTTTTTGTTTGTAAACAAGTAATTGCAGCTACGGAAGCCGTTTGCACAGCCCCCTTCACGGCTTTATCAGCCAATGACTTCCCTTCAACGTTAACGCCATCACGTTGATGACTCAGCGTGTGTATCACGTGAGTGTTTTGTAGTCCGTTTCGCAACTGAACTACTTGTTCCAAAATCGTTTTATACTTGATTGTGCCACCTTTTGCATCTTTTAAACCATTTTCAAGCCAATTCTGTAAATATTCATTGTATGATTGAATACAATAAAAAGAATTGCACACTATGAGTGTAGGGAATTTGCGACCCGTATTTTCAAGTGCCATTTTGAATGCTTGTAGTTCAGCTCGCTGAGCTGTACAATCTCCTTGTGATTGTGTTTTTGTGACCATAGCTCTGAAAGTGCCTTCGGTCATACGACCTTTAACGAGTGCGCATGCTGCACTATTTGCTTGCTTACCCCCCGTAGCCGGTTGTGCAGTTCCGTCAGTATAAATTATACATTCATACTGGTCTAGAGGTAGAATTTCTATAGGCAGAGGGCATTTGTGTTCGTTTTGCAGGAATGCTTGTGTTTTCAAATAAGGATCAAAAACATATTCAACATCAGTTGCAGCAAGATAATCAACCCATTGTATCCATCTTGGATGTAAAGCTTTTGCATTCGGAATGCTAACTTTTGTAACTGCCTCTAAGGCTGGTACAGGAGTTACAACCATAATGCGTTTCCCCTGTGCTAGGGCTCTTTCTTTTGCTACAGCGGTTTGAACTGCTGTCAGAATTTTTTCTCTTGATGTAAATTTCATTTCTGCTTGCATGTACAAATGTGATTAGTATGCAATTTGACCTTTTTCACCTTCGTTAAAAGTTAAGTAGGTGAATCCGCATTGACGCGGAATGCTTTGGATCTCTAAGTTGCGTATGTTTAAGCATGTTTGTAAATGTTTTGTTGCTAACATGTCTGTTTGAAGTGAACACAAAATTTCTGTGTGTTCTTTTGTCCAATGGGTGATTTTAAAATCTGATTTGATTATTTTGTAGAGAGGTTTAACCCTTTCTGCGTAGTTTAGAATGTAAGTTCTTACAAAATTCAGGAAACCTAAAATTGACTGTAAGTTGTTCAGCGTTTTTGGAGGTTGGTGCAGAGCACACTTTTCTAAAAAGTTGTCTGCCAGGCTTTTGCCTTCACTTCCTAGAAAAAGGACGTTGAGATGGGCAATTCTTGATTTTTTAAAATTGAATTTATAACCCTCAGAAGCGAAGCCCAGTTTAATGGTGTTCACCCTTTCAAGTGCCTGTTCAGGTCATCATCTGTCAGATAGATAACATCAACATATGACAATGCCTCGTCATCATAAGTTTGTAGTAACTCTGTTACCCTTGCTGAGAATAACTCCGGGCTATTCTTGAACCCTTGACGGAGACGACGGAATTGACGCTGGGTCCCCAATATTGAGAAAGCGGTCAAATACCTATTTTCAGGTGCAACGTACTCTGTGCATTTTGCATTGCAAATGTTTTACATTTAGAGTTTAGATGTCTGTAATCAAAAACTAGATGATATGTATTGTCTGGTTTAGAAACAGGAAACAAAGGATTGTGCATTGATGAGGTGCATGTTTCAATCACCCCTTGATATTCAAGTTAATCTAAGATCTCCCTGACCTGTTTTTTAGCTTCTTGCTTCATTGGATACTGCCTTTGTGCAGTTGGTTGATTTTTTGTGTGGTGAGGTGATTCCTCATCCCATCCTACATGATTTTTGTATAATGCTGGGGTTTGGGGGACTGCCCATTTCCTGGCATAAGTATATTTAAAATCTACTGGAACATGGTTGGAGAAGGTTGGCATAATGATGTCTTCGCCATGTGGGCACTCCCTGACAAATTCTGGTGGCCAGTCCCGTTCTGCTAGAAGTATATCATAACCCTTTGAAAGTCACTCCCAAAAGAGTGATTTTACTTTTTTTGGTATTTCTCTCTCCATTCGGAGTGTTATTTCACATAACTTTGCGGAGAACTAACCCTGGTGTCTGGAGTCTCAACTTGAATTTACTTCAAGTCTGCTGTCTCCTGAACTTCCTTTAGGTTCTGGCGAGCTATTGTTACTTCTGCTGCACCATTCCAACATAGTCTGAGCCCATTCTCCGTTCTTGAGTTGTGTTCTCAGAATCTTCGGCATGTCTGATCTTCAGACCTGCTACCTTCTTCTTAGAGAATGGAGGTTTCGGTTTGTTTTCCTGAACATGTTGATCGTCTTTGGACTTCATGCGCTCTTCTTTTTGAACTGAACGTCCTTTTCTTTCGGATGTCTGTGACGATTTCTGAAAGGTATAAGAGGAACATGTATCAGTATCTTGATAGCAAGGGCAGTCAGAAACACTGGAGCTGGATTCCCTGCGAGGAGGATGGCAGCGTCTGGTCAGTGCATCAGTTGGGGACTTGACTTCCTTCCGAACTTGCCGTGGTGAGCCGCGTCGTGCAAGTAGGCAGCCGATCCATGGACAGTGATTCGCCATGGCAAGTGAAGGTATATTTATACCTTGAAGGTGTCAAGGAATGCCAGTATTTTTTTTTTTTTTTTTTTTTTTGGTGTAAGAACTTTCTTGCACTTTTTTATCACATACCATACAAATCGATATTCACCCATGGTGCGATCGCCTACAACCGCAACGGGCCGGCACCCTGCATCCATGGTAACGAGCAATTGTTCCAGAACTACACAGCCCATCAGCCGACATCCAGCGGACCGGCGGCGCAGTATTAGATAGAAATCCGTCGCGCGTCAGTGCTATGGCCGCTGCCGTATACATCAATAATCTTACTTTTTCTCAGTTTTTGTACATTAAACTTGAAACGTAATTGTACTTAACAGTCCCCAACTTGTGTTTAACCTCTGTAATCCTCCCTCTGCATCACAGCATCCTCCCTCCCAAGAGCTAGCACAGAACACATGTATGTCTTATGTCATCATCTACATGCGTTCATTCATACAACGTCTGCTTCCGTTTCTGCCGTGCCATGCACAAGTAAGTAGTCACGTAAGTATCCCCAGTAATCTCTGGGCCTAGAGCCGATTGGCAGTTCCTCCTCATATGTGTTAAGCGTGTCACGGCAGTACACCATGTCTTCAATCCAGCGTTTCACCACCGGTGTTCTCTTACTATTCCAGTGAATAGACACCCTCCGTTTAGCCAACAGGAGTGCAACCGCACAGAACTTGCGTTTCAGTGCTCTCAGGTGCGGAGTGATACCCAATAAGCAGATCTTTGCATCACAGGACATGGTAACCCCCAACATCTCGTTCAGAACCTGTACAACTTGCTCCCAATAGCCCGCCACCTTTATACAGTGCCACGCTAGGTGCATGAAGTCGGCCCCTTCCTGGTTACACCTGCAGAAGTTAGAGTCCTCCCGCAGGCCGTGTTTGTGTAGCCTCTGTGGGGTGTGATAGACCTGATGCAGATACTTGTAGTGTATTATTTTCAAGTTCCCGTTAGGGGTCAGCATACCCGTAAGCATGCACGCTGTGTCCCATTCTGCTTCCGTCAGAGGCTCTGCCAGCCCACCGCTCCACCTGTCCCTGGCCTTGAGTGTGGAGCGTCCCACTGCCCCCTGCATACTTGCATAAAGTTTGGATACCATGTGAGACGCCTTGGGTGTTGTCAGGAGTAGTTGTAAGGGTGCAAGGGTGGGTGGTTCTACCGGATGCGACGGGTAGTGTTCACGTATTGCTCTACTTAGCCTGTAGTAGTTGAAAGTAAACAGTTGAGATGGGTTTGTGATGTATTGTAGTTTATCGAGTGTTTGAAATTCCCCATCTTTGTACAGGTCCCCCAATGTGTCTATACCGGCACGCCGGAACAGATCCATTCCCACCTTTTCCTGCGTCACCGATAGGGCTGGGTGGTGTGCTAGTGGGAGTGTAGGTGCGTATAGCGGAAGACAGTTCGCCTCTTTACCCATTAGTCTCCATGCCTCAATGGTCGCATCGACCGTGTTAATGTCCCGTTCATGGAGCTTGGTGCGTTTGTGTGTGAGCATGTGAGCCAAAGGGATTGGGTCAGCATCGCCCGCCTCTACCGCCACGTGTGTCAGAAAGGGAACTTCATGATACCAGAAATGTGCGTATTGTGCCTGCGCACATAAGTAATAAAGGTAAAAGTCTGGCACCTTGAACCCTCCCCTAGCGTAGGGCAATTGCATAGTGCGCAGGTCCATCCTCGCTTGTTTACCCGCCCATAGCAAATTCAGTACAAGTGTCCGAATGTTCCGGAAGACAGCAGCGGGGGGTTTTATAGGGATGTTGTTGAATAGATAAAGAAATTTTGGTAATAGCACCATTTTTACTATCGCTGCCCTGTCTGCCAATGAGAGTGGAAGTCTGTTCCATTTTTTAATTTTATCTTCCAGGGCAGCAATCGTCCGCCCATAGTTGGTCCTGACGACTATTTCAGGGTCTCGGTGAAACCATACACCCAGGTATTTTGTGGGGTCCTCCTGCCATTCCAACGGATAGTCTAGTTTAAATGGTTTCGTGCTGTCTGTTAGTGCCAGCACCAGGGATTTATCCCAGTTTATTTGCAAGCCGGCTTGGTGGCCAAACTTGATATATTCCCTCAGGAGAGGATTTAAGTGTTGTTCCGGGTTTTTGACATATAGCACCATGTCGTCCGCATACAGTGATATGTGTATGGGACGGGAGGGCATCTGGATTGCTGAGTGATGGTAGTGTTGACGGATTTTGCAGGCCAGTGGTTCCAGCACCAGAGCAAATAGCATTGGAGAGAGCGGGCATCCCTGTCTAGTGCCTCTGTTGATAGATATGGGTTCCGATATGTATCTGTTTACTCTGATTCGCGCCGACAAATTCGTGTAGAGCATCGCTATCCATCCCTGAAATATCCATGGGAATCCCATGCGCACTAGTACCGCGCGGATAAACTGCCAACCAATAGTATCGAACGCCTTGGCGGCGTCTAACAGTACTGCCACTGCCTTTGTTTCCGGCGCTAGGTAGTGTGCTAACGCGAACAGTGTTCGGGTGTTGTGTGTGGTGGCCCTGTCTGGGATGAAACCCGATTGATCAGGTTGGATTAACATTGGCATGAGAGGTTTTAATCTGTCTGCCAGCAGACTAGCTATTATTTTGGTGTCTACATTTAACAGGGACAGTGGACGGTAGGAGTCACATTTGTCTGCGTCCTTTCCGGGCTTCAGCAATGTGATGAGTAGGGCTTCCCTCAGTGACGCCGGCAGAGTCTGAGCCTCATGTGCAGCCCCATACATCTGCACTAAGTGCGGTGCAAGTGTGTCGGCGTACGCCTTGTAAAATTCAGCCACAAAGCCGTCCGGCCCTGGGGCTTTGTTGTTAGGTAGGCGTCTAATGGTGTCCGTGACCTCCTCTATAGTGATGGGGCGTTCTAGGTACTTTCTATGCCCATCCGCCAACCATGCCATCTCTATGTCCTCCATATATTTCAGTAATTCCGCCTGCGACGGTGAGGGGTGTGCCTCATATAACGTGCCGTATGTGTGCATAAATTCTTTTAGTATGCCCTTAGTGTCAGTGATCTCAATCCCGGCGCTGGTGGTTATGGTTGTGACATTTTGCGGTGTTCTGCCTGCGCAGATTTTTGCCGCCAGCTCCCTGCCTGGCCTGCCCCCTTCTCCATACCTCCTCGCAGTTGCTCGTTTAGTCACATAATTTAGTTCATCAGCCGCAAATGTAGCATGTTCCGTTAATAGCAATTGGATATCCCCCAATAGTTTAGTGTCACCAGTCTGTGTGTATATCTGTTCTAGGTTTTGAATGGCTTGCTCGCGCGTGCTTATCTGATGCCTGATATCTTTGAGGATGCCCGACGCTGTACTGAGGCAGACTCCCCGGATGGTAGCCTTGAAGGCTTCCCATAACAAGCCAGGGTCTTCTGTTGTTGGGCCGTTAATGGCGAAGTATTCCTGTATCGCCTTATGTATGGTGTCAACGTACACTGGGTCTCTCAGTGCGGTCGCCTGAAAACGCCAAGTGAAGGGGGGTGGGTCGTAGTTAGGGATGTCTACCTCTAATAGTACTGGATTGTGGTCTGATAGCGTGCGTGGCAAGTGCTGAACATCCAACACCCACGTGTGTATATTTTGTGTGCCCAGCCAGTAATCTATTCTGGACCAGCTGTTGTTCGCTGCATTTATGTGAGTCGCCGCTGTCACCCCGGGGTTACGTACCCTCCAGAGTTCCACCAAATTCAGGTCCTCCATAGCCTCCCTCAGCATTTTCCTAGCATTTCCATGTTGTTCTGAGGTGTGTGTAGCTCTATCCAGTGAGTCCTGCAGTGTGACATTGAAATCTCTTCCCCATAGCACCTGGGGTGTAGCCATATTTGCGATGTAGTGCCATACTTTGCTAAAGAACCCCGGGTCATCTACGTTAGGACCATAAGTGTTTACCAGTAGGATCTGCTGCCGCCGAAGCCTACCAGCCAGCAGCACGCATCGCCCAGCAGTGTCTCTTTGTATGTCAGTAACTTCAAGGCCCGTACCCTTTCTGATCAATATGCTCACGCCTCTGGAGTATGTCGAGTAGCTAGAGTGAACCACTGTTTCAGCCCAACGTGCCCCCAGTGTCGAGGTGCCATCCCGATCTAAGTGCGTTTCTTGTAAAAAAACAATGTCAATGTGCAGTCTATCAAAATAGGCAAATAGCCGCCTGATCTTCTTCGGGTTGCCTAGCCCCCTCACATTCCAAGTGATCAACCTTAGCGTGTTCCTACGTGACATATGTATGTTTTAGGTGATATGTAAACCACAGCAGGTACCCAGTCCGCTTGTTGTAGTGTGTGCATAAGACGCCATACCGTACAGCTTTTTGAATAGACAATAACATTCGGCGTAAATGAACAGTATTCGCATTACTGTGCGTCCCCAAGGAGTTCGCCATGCTTCTCAGACACAGAGGTTTCAAACAGTTACTTTCCGGTAGTCTCATGTTCCCCCCACCCACTTTAGCGCCCAAACTTTGCCAAAGCCATCCCTGATGTAACTTCAACTTTAACAGTAACTTCTCCATCCAACATAGTTCGGGGTACACCCTCCTGGGGGTGTCACCAGGGTCACACATCTCCATCCACAGAGCGGATGTGGACGGTCACATACGCGCTTTACCAGTAAAGACCTGGTGTGCGATTCCTTCCAACCCCCTATCTCCCATCCAAAACAACCGGTATCTCTAAAATGTCAATTCTCCAATATGCAGGTCTACCCTTTGTCTCTAGTCCCTGCTCAAAACCCGGGGTGGCGCTAAGCAATGCATGCAGTGTCTCTCGCTCAGCTAGTAGTCAACTAATAAGGCTGGTCAGGGTCGTGGTCATCCTCCCACCGCCACTCGGACAGGTAGCCGGCCCTCCCCGCCTGCAACTGCTTTGCGCATACTCACATCTGGATCATCACCCCCGTGCCATCACAGACCTGCAGACAACATTAGCGGCAAGTTTGTAAGCGCTTGTCCGGTCTCGATATCGCCGCCCATGTTGCCAGCATGATCCGTGTGATTGTTCGCGGGCGTCGGTGCATGAAGATAGCCGTGTCGTGTAGTTGTAGTACAAACATGTCGTCGGCTTGATACCAGTTCTATATATTCATTCCACATCACTCGTCTGGTCATTTCGGTCTTGCTGTTTCCTCCGCTTTCCCTGCTGCTTTATGAATTCTTGAGCCGCCTGTACCGTTGGGAGTATGATTGGTTTCCCGCCAGTGAGGACTTTGAGCTTCGCTGGATATAGCATGGCGTACTCCATGCCCAGGTCTCTCAACTTTTGTTTGACAGGAGCGAATTCTTTTCGAGCCTGTTGCACCGCCATGGTGTGGTCCGGGTAAAACTCTAGAGTGTTCCCTTGATGTGTGATTTTCCCCAGCTCTCTCGCCCTTCTCAGGACCGTGTCTCTGTCCCTGTAATTAAGCAGGCGTGCGATGATCATCCGCGGGGTGGCTCCAGGTTTTGGTACAGGGGCCAGTGAACGGTGCGCACGCTCCACCAGGAATACTGGAGATAGATTTTCAGCTCCAAAGAGTTCTTTCAGCAGGGTTTCTATGTATGTCTCCATTTCCCCCGTGTTCGTGGACTCCGGCAGGCCCGAAATCCGAACGTTGTTCCGCCTGGACCTGGCTTCCTGGTCCTCCACCCTGGCTCGCAGGATCTCCACTGTTTTCTCCAGAGCACCGCAAGTCTTGTTTGTGGTGTTTTGGGCATCCTCCAGCCTCGAAATTCGCTGTTCTGTTTCCGTGAGGCGCCCTTCGTGCTGTTCAATTTTCGCCGCCATGTTGTCGACCCTCTGCACCACGTTATCAAGCTTACCGTTCATCTCTTGTAAACTTTGCTGTATCGCTCTTAGGACTGATTCCATGCCCGTGCCCTCCGGTGTCTCTTGGCCTCCTTCCACCTCCGTTTCCGCTGTATTATTCCTGCCTTGATTCCGCCTCTCAAATTGGAGCTTGGGTTGGTTCCGGTCGGGCTTCCCCATTGCAGTGCACCGTTCCCACAGGCGTCGATCCGCTGTGTGGCAGTCCCCGCCCGGCGACGTACTCGTCGTGGAACCGGCACTAGTCGCTGTCGCCGCCGTTCCACCTCTCCCAGTGCGAGTGTTTAAACGTGGGTGCTCTTAGTTGCTATCAGGCCCCCAGTGAGGTTCCAGCCGTTAGGAGCGGCAGGTATCGCTATGTGCTGGTCGTAGGTGGTACCGTGTGGGCAGAGATGCACACCTCAACTCCCCGTTGCCCGGAGGGGTCGCCCTCATGCAGTCGTTGTGGTCGGCTTAAATGCGTGTGTTCATGTGGCGTCTTAACTCGCTATAATACACTCCTGCATACCCTCAGCAGTGGTGCGCTCGTTTTCGGCTTCGCTGTCACGCGGGGGGGTCCCACTGGCCGGGCGCTCTGCATCCGCCAATGTTGTAGAAGCATGGACTGTGGCAGGAACCATGCATCAATGCCGTACCCTTGCGGGAGAAGCGCCGCCGGTCTATGGAGGGGTTTGACCGGTTGGAGCGTCCGCTGTAGCCGCCAGTCTCGTGCGTTCCACGGGCGCCGCCATCTTGCCCTCAGTGGAACGCACGCCGATATGCTGCGGGTCCGGGCCCCGGGGTCTCGCGGGGGCCTGCCGAGTCCTCGACAGAGGCAAATGGTCACTCACCAGCCCGCGCCGGGTGGCGGCAGATGTCCTGACCCGCTAGTCGTCGCTGAAGGCTCCGGGTCGCCGAGCCCTCACTGCGGCCATTTTGCGCGGCGTCTTCGCGGTCTCTGGACTTGTGGCTGAATCATCAGACCTCCGCACAGCTGATCGCGGTTCCGTGGAGGGAGAGGTCGGCTTTAAGTTCCGACGTCCATATCTGCAAATTCCGCTGAGTTTGGCGGGGTTGTAGGGGTTCAAATGCCGTTAAGTGCGTGACCGTCCGGCGGAGCTGACTCACTAGCCAGCAATACCGCAGTGCGCCCTCTAGCGCCCCCCAAGGAATGCCAGTATTGACGTAAAAGTCGGGCATAAGAACATCATGAATGAACCCCTAAGGAATAGATGTTCATGCATAATAAATTAGTTCTTGGAGAAAGCAATATCCAAGCAAGGGGAAGTCCTAAAGTCTTAAGAGTCTGGAAATCGTTGTGACGTAGATGAAAGGATGTAGGTAGCCATGCCTGTATTTGGTTAGCATGGAGAATGCTTAAATAAGGGCTGGATTTCCATGCCTAAATAAGGGCAATGTGAATTGTACCTATATAAGGGCATAAATCGGAAAATCTATATAAGGAATCTAAATTGACAAACAACAGGGTTTGATGCATAGATGGGATTTGGGGAAAGGTTAGACAAACACAAACACTACACAAGGCAATATTCTTCTTGGCAATGAGCAGCTGACTATTATAACTCTGTTATTGAAGAAAAAGGAAACGAAGGAATGAATGAGTACAGCTAAACCAAACCAAATTGTCCATCTTCCCCAGAGAGACCAAGTTACATTATTATGATGTCTTACCGAGCTTTGAAAGATATTGAATATATTACAAATTTAAATTTATGTAGAATTCAAGTAAACAACACCAACACATGCAGTTAAAATGAGAACTGAAAGAAAAAATTATACTATTTTGCTTAATTGGGACTGTGAGTTGCATCTGCATTGATTACTCTTGTACGGTCCGTCAGTCTTGGGTGCCTGCCTGGCATATGTGGTCTGGTAAGGTAATAGTTGGTTTTCTAGTTTGGCGCCGGAGAAGAGGGCCTATAAATTGGAAAACAAAAATGATATTGAAGAATCAATGAGAAAGAACAATGGTAAACTAAAGACTAGGAGTGCACTGTGAAGACTCAGAGGAAGCACAAGAGAAGGAAAGAATAGTTTTTACTAACCCTGGTTTAAGTACTTCGCTACGCCCACGGAGTGGGCATAGTGTTGCCTACTTCGCCCTTTGCGAAGTAGGCGTAGCAGGCAACACTACGCCCACTCCGTGGGTGCAGCGAAGTTGCCCGCCACCCGCCTCCCTTCGGCCCTCCCTAAATACTTAAATTACCATTAAAAATGAATTAATAACTACTTACCTTGTCTGCTGCGTCCCCGGGATTCCCTCTTGTAATTGCGCCCCCATCTCAGATACTAATGCGCATGCGTGGCCGCCCGTGCATGTGGATTTCTCGCCAGAAATGCGCATGCACGGGCGACCGTGCATGCTAATTAGTATCCAAGACGGCGGCGCGATTACGAGAGGGAGCCCCGGGGGGCGCAGTGCACAAGGTAAGTGGTTTTTAATTCATTTTTAAAGGTAATTTAAGTATTTCAGGAGGGAGGCGGGTGGCCTGTAATGGGGCTACGCGAAGCTTGTAGGTGGGCGTAGTTTCTCGCCCACTTCACGTAGCTTCCCATAGCCCCACTACGCCTACTACGCCCAGGGTTAGTTTTTACATTATTTCAATTTTTGCCTGGTGTGTGAACAAATTGGTGAGGCCAATTTTACAACAACCAAAAATGGCACAAAAAACTGCTGCAAGTAATGTAACTATCAGCATTAATTTGATCAAACTGTCTTGATTGTCATTTCATAGTCACGTAATATAGAAAGAAATATATAGCTGAACAGTAGCACATGCACAATGTGATTATGTATCCTTTATACTAAATATCAGTTTGCAGCTACCTTCAACAACAGGCCTTCCACCTAACCACCACTTTGCTTCAAATTTGAGCTAGAGAGCAGTGAGCTACACACATACCCCCAGCAACATAGTATTGTCCCAATCAAGTAAAACAACAATGCACCGCTGTCAGTCACTCCACTCACCACCACTACACAGATGTGTGTAGGTTTGGTGTATTGTTTATTTTTAGGCTTCTTCAAAGTCATCATCATCCAAATCGGTTGGTTTCAGTGATTTTGAAAATGTCCATCTTCTTCTGGTGCCAGTTCTCAAATCATTTATGCTGACGCCCACACCCTGAGCCATTTTATCATCTCAGACCCTCCTTTTTCTGACTCTGAGTATGGTGTCCAGCTCCGTACCAACCGACGTAGATTTGCGACTCAAAAATGCAATAGATCGGCTTGTAGTAGTAAAATGTTGTTATTGAACAATAAGGAGGGAAAGATTGAGCCACTTTTTGTGTAGCCTAGATGTGTTTGTAAACATTGCATTATTTAAGGGACTGGTTGGGTCTGAGTCTTTGAGGAGTAGAAGCATAAAGAAATAAAAAACAAAGCAGTGTGGACTGTGTGGAGTGGACCCAGTGAAGAAATCGCGCCATCCTATCTCTCAAAGGGGAAGGAAAAAAAATACCCTTCCGGCACCAATTATTGATCAGCCGTCAGTACTTAGGCCGAACAAAGCAAAACCAATGGGGATGATGGACGGAGAGTTGAACATTGCAAGCACTGACCCCCAGTCAATTGATCTGGGTTTAATCCATCATCATTCTTTAGCTCACTCTGCCACCCCAGTTCAGACATGGCCATATACAAATCAGTCTGACCTTGTGCCTCATGGGAACAGTCCAGCCTGAACTGCCTAGTCATGTCTTCCCTGGACCGGAAACAAGCATCCTGGGACCGGTTTCTGGCTAATCAGCCATCATCAGCCGGGCTAGATTGAATCCAGTGGCAAAGTGAGCAAGGGACCCACGTCTGGGCATACCCTGCCAACTTAGGGTGAACAAAGCAAAACCAAAGGGGATGACGGACTGAGTGTTGAACATTGCAAGCACTCACCCCCAGTCAACTGAGGCCACAAACATGGTGAATCTCAAATCTCAATCAGCACTAACATATTAAGTGTAACAAACAAACACCCAGTCTCACACTGCCTGCCACCACATGAATCATCTCTTTTCATCTCAACAAATATGATGATGACATATCATCACAAGTTCACATCACAAAAAAACAATCACTCAGCATGCAATGCATGCCAGCATTTACCTGTTTATCCGGTGTGCTCACCGTGATCAATTGGTGGTATGTTGTAGAATGCAGATCCTCCATTTGTTCGCGCTGCAGAGATTTTACAGTTACAATTTAATTATAATAATGTCACAAGTGGGGCAGTCCCTCTAGGGTAGGAAAGGATAGATAGCTACAGCCCAGGGTTGGAAGCAGGCACATATTTGTTTGTATTTTCTGCCCAATGTCTTGCTTTAGGAAAATGGCTTTGAAGGGTGAGTCGAGAGTTCTTTGTTGTGGATGGTTGCTAATCTGCCCCCAATCGGGTAATAAAATGTGTCTAAGAGTAAGATGGTGGGGATGAATTAGTCACCCACAAATAATAAAGTAAATAATGTTCCCTAGCTATATCTAAAGCCTAGTAGTCGGGGTAGTAGAGCTCTTCCTCAAACCTTGGTGGTTTACCCAGAAGTAGGTCATCTAACACACTATTTCCATGAGCTGAGTCTCCATCATCTTCTTCCTGTGGTACTGCAGATAAGGTGCAATCCAGAGGAATAAAGTGCTTCTTCATTTTGATCATGGTTATTCTCGCCACGTTTAGGGGGAGAGACTGGTCCTTTTCACTGTTACACTGGCACCATCAGCACTGAAAACACACTCAGCAGAGACACTGGCTATAGGGCAAGCCAGCTAGTTTATTGCCAGAATGCTGAGCACTGGCCACTGGCACCTCTTCCCATACCAAGACCCCAATTGATTTTGATCAAAGCAGACCTCTGTTGCATCATCCACATAGGCCTGGAACATTAGCTTAATGTTCATTGCGTAGATTGCTGACACCTAATTTAGCTGTTCATATAGCATGTGCAACAATGGGATAGCTTGGCCCTAAGCATGGGCGAATTTTGCGAATCTCGCGTTCGCGAATTTTGCGGATTTGCGAACTCGCAATCCGCAAAATCCGCGAATTCTCGCGAATTTGCGGATTTTTTTTTTTTGTGTTTGCGCGGGTTTCTGCCAGTTCGCGAGGGTTTTTTACAATGTCGCAAATTGCGAACTTACCTGTCGGGTCGCAAGTTTCGCGAACTTGTTGTTTCTACGTGTCCAGCCTGTTTGGGACACTCTTCTTCATCACTGCCACTCTCTGTCACCACTGCCACTCTCTGACTACTCATGCCACCCTCTGGCCCACCCATGCCACCCTCTGTTTGATCACAGCACCCTCTGGTTGTCCAGTCAGTGTACATTATTGTGGCAACGCAAGCACACCTTCCCTGCCTCAAGTGACCTGAATTAATTTGGGGCTGATTAATGTGTCACAGAATATTTTTTTAGCTGGCACCTGCTTCCTTAGTGCTTCCTGATTAGTGATCTTTTGCACTTGCTAAGTGCTTTCATTGTTGCAAAATTAGTTACAACACCTGCCCTGCCCCAACTGACAATAATGCATTAGGGGCTGATTAATGGATTTGAACTTCCAGCCTGGCTCCTGCTTGTCTCCCTTAGCTGTAATTCAGGACCTTTGTGGCATATGTGTAACTATTCTGAGGTTCAGAGCAGGGTCACATAATAGTTTCAACTGGCAACTGAACTCTGGAGGGGCCCCTCAGGAAGCACTACAGGAAATGGCTACTAATGATGAGCCTGAACTTTTGAACCTGGTAAGTAGTTACTTTCAGTTTTGCTAAGATCGTATTTCTGCAATTTTGCACTTATTCGCGGGGCGCAAACTCACGCGAACAGTGCGAACAGTGCGAGCAAAATCCGCTGCTCGCGGATTTGCGGATTTTGCGGGAGATTGCGAATCTCGCGGATTGTGAATTTACCGAAAATCCGCAAAATCCGCGAGCGAAACGGATTTTCCGCCCATGGTTACTTGGCCCATGGTACTGTGCTCTTTGGTGATTTACTGTGTGAACACCTCAAAATGAATCAACATCTCTTCAAGCATTTGACTAGACACCATTGCCCCATCGCAGTGATCATGCCTTTTACAGTTGCATCTCCTCTTTGCATTAAATAATAATTGATAGGTCTGTACTGCCCAAACAGGCATTCCAGCATGTAATATGTGGAGTTCCAGAGTGTTGCACTACTATCTCGATACTATTACAGTACTCGTAAAGTACAAAAACACAACCTGCAATTACAATACTAACACATATACCATCAAATAAAGAAATAGACACCAAACCCTGGATCCATATTTTGAATCAAAATCATTTTATGGTGTTTACCATTTTCCAGAAGTACTGCAGCGAGGAACCATTATTGAATGCACAATGATGATACAGATGATGTTGACGTTCCTAATGAACATGAACTACTTGGAAAGTACTGCTGTGCCCCAAAAACTTTACAAAAAAATACCATAATAGACAACATTAAATGATCATAAAGAAATTTTGGGGAAAAAATAGAAGCATACAAATTCAAAGAAAAAAAAGTTTTCAGATTAGTTATTAGTTATGATAAAGGTAATTTATAATTTGTATACAAAAACAATGTTAACCACACAAACCTAACAAATTAAAATGTTAGAATTATAACTGAGTTATATTTTCTGCACCACCTAAATCTTTTTAGAACTTGCTCACCTCCATACTGAATGTTGTGAACTCGCTAGGCACCCTAAATCAACTATAACTCGTGTCATCACCATGCACTGCTGATACTCCTTGATTATTACATCAGTTCTAACATGTTCAATCATAAAATTCATAAGTAGACACATGCCATCTCAAATACTATCATTTATAACAACACTGTCCATGGTGGGAGAGTGATTTATAGTTGATTTAGTCTGCCTAGCAAGTTCACAACACTCTGTATGGCGGTGCGCAACTTATAGACAGTTTTGGGTGGTGCGATGTGATGCATCCCACAAAGTTATACATTTTTTAAATCATCACTTACCTGTTGCAGTCATTTTAAGACTGAGCACATCAAGCAGGTCCTACTTTCAGTCAATGATGTCAGCCCAGCAGTGTGCAATTTGTAGAAGGATGCAGGGGATGCAGATGTGATGGGCACATACGGCACCACACTGACTATACAAGAGTGTACAATCCACAAGTACACACCACTAGCATGGCCGGTTACTGCCAACTTGACGTAGAGGTGGTGCCACACATACATTACAAATGGTGCCACATCCTCAGAAAAAAATATTGCACTGAGTAATGCACACGCGTTGTAATGGGAGCTGAAGGACAGGGACACTCAGTCACTGCTATGCTATGACTGAGAGGTCTGCTGGTTGGAAAATATTATCAATCAGACAGGCAAAGAAAAAGATAAAAAATGACTGTACAGGGAAAAATAAATAAAGAAGACAATAGAAATAAAAGAATGGGACAGGTGGGAAGGAAAGCTATTTTGGACCTGGAAATGTATGGAAACAGGCAGACAAGAGCAGAATGGAGCTTGAAGTTGCACACTCTAGCAAAAATGGCTGTTCATGAGAGACCCGTCAAGCAAATTTTAGCACAAAATGCAACCTTAGTCATGAAGTGTGAGGATGGCGTTTTGTGCTATAACATGCAATTTAATATTAACCTTGCTGATATTTCACATAGTTTCAGCAGAATAAATGATGCCATTTTTAGGTCTCGCCTAGCATTGCAGCGCAAATGTGCTGCCATCGCTTTGCGAGGCATGCAGTATACACTATAGCTGGAAGCTTCGTGGAAGTTCTGCCCACTCTCCACCCATCTTTTTCATTGGCTTTTCTCTTAAATTCTGCCTTCCAATTTGTTGAAGGCTTGTTAGTCCCGCCTTATGATGAGCCTGTTGTCATTTGTGTCCTTCCATGGTTATTGGCCCCTTTACTGACAGCACTATTTTCATCTTGTGCCTCCTCCCCCTCCCCCAGTCCGTGCCTTCTCCCCTCCCCCTGCACTCCCGCTTGTGCCTTCTTGCTGCCGCACTCCCGTTTTCAATGCAATAGGTCTCACATGAATGTGCGTCCTATTGCATTGCAAATGCTTGTGTTCTGTTCCTGTACATCCAATTGAAATGAGTGTTGCGTGTTTCAGAGTAGCTTGGTGCCGTGGTAGATTTAGTTAAGGCTGGGAGAGGAGCTGCCGTCAGTTCACCAAGGGGAAGCGGTCTTGTGATATGCAAGTTGATGTAGCAGGCGTTCCCGCAGAGACAGTGAATGGGTTAAGGGGTCAGGCGGAAATGGGAGGCGCCTGTTCTGCTTCAGCTGCAGGCATAAAAAGTTTGGAAAGCTTCTGGACTGGGGTACTGTTGACATTGCAGCCAGAGCTAGGGATGCTCTTGCCATGCAAGTGCACCTCATCCGGTATTGCTCCCCCAGGTACCCCCGTTATTGGAATAACATCTTACATAACAAAATCGTCTTGGGAATCATTTCTTGAAGAACATTTCAATCATCAGGACGGCAAAACAAGCGAGCCCCATAATCTTCTGGAGAGCCGATATCCTCTAACACGCTCACCAAGTGAAGACAAAACTATGGTACTCTCTGTGGCCCAAATCAGGAAACTAATTTCTAAAGGTAGGAAAGATGGCGCAGCTGGACCTAACGGTATTCCGCCGGCACTTTTCAAACTCGAACCGGAATACTGGGCCGATATGTTGATCCCCCTCTACTCATCCGTCAACAACTCTGGACTCCTCCCTGCCTTATGGAGGGGCTCAACCATCTCACCAATTTACAAGGCAGGGGACAGACTCCTTCCAAAAAACTATCGCCTGATTGCACTCCTTGATATTGAGGCCAAATACTTCGCCGACCTCCTAGTTTCGAGAATGGGCTACAAACCAAAGCTTAATACCATCTAGCCAAACGGGTTTTTGCAAAGACATGGGAACAACAACTAACCTGGTGGCCATCTCGTTACTCATCGATAAGGGTAGGGTGACCAAGCAGGCTCTCCACCTCTGCTTTGTGGACTTCAAGGCGGCCTTTGACAATGTCAACCGGGAAATTCTCTGGCGAAAAGTGGCCGCCTGGGGGATTCCCTCACCTTTATTAAGCCTTTTGATTGAATTGCAAACGAACACGTGGGTTCAGGTAAAGCTTGGGAACGGCTCGCACCTCTCTAGGCGTATTCCAACCACAAAGGGCCTAAAACAGAGGTGCATGCTAGCTCCAACTCTTTTTAATCTATTTACAGCTGACCTGCCACCCGCCCTTGAGGCTTGTAACTCCCACGCCCCCCGGTTAGGGGGCAAAGGGTTGCCCAGCATTTCCTATGCAGATGACGTGGTCCCGGTCAGCCACACGAAAGAAAGTTGGCCTACAAAACCTTATTAACACGCTTTATGGTTACGCCTCTGAAAACCTACTAGAAGTGAACAACAGTAAGACAAAAGTTCTGTCCATAACAGGGAACAAAAAGTCGCACACCTGGTCGCTTGGCACAAAAGAAATTTCAAATTGTTCCGAATACAAATACCTGGGGATCCGAGTCGACAAAGGTGGCCACTATCTAAACCAACAAGCTGCCATCAAGAGGAAAGGCATGTTAATAGCCACGACACTGAAACAGCTAAAACCCAACTTGAGATGCGAAACTCTATTGCCACTACTTCGAGTAGCTAAAATCAAAATAGAGTCTTCAATTACGTATGGAAGTGAGGCTTTAAGTGGAACTGACACAAAACTTCTGGATATAACCATTTTCAAGGCCTATAGACTTCTCTTTAACCTGCCATCGTATACTTCGCAAGCCCATTTTCGGTTGAAATTTGGGCTGACGAGCCAAATTCTTGCACAAAGAGGGTCTTACATCAAATGCTGACACAAATTAAAGAACTCTCCAGATAATACCCTGAATCAACAGCTCTGGCAAGACATTAATAGCTCATCCAGAATGCCGGCAAAAAAATACTTAGAGGAGTCCTTGACCGTAACAGGACTGAAAGAGTTATGGGAGTCTCCTTTATCACATGCGGAATTCAAGCTCACAGTGAACAAGAGCTTAAAGAGACACTTGCATGTGGAGGATAAAGCCACGTTTTCTCACAGACACCATGCCTGGATGACCCTGTGTACTCCAAGCATATTTTGGTCTGGGGTATGGCTGGAAAACTAAGGAAGCCTTTTTAAAACACAGGCTAGGGATCCTACCCGCCATTCCTCACTTACCACCGTGGTTGAGACAGACCTATGGGACTAATTGCCGGCTTTGCGGAACGGGGACTGAAGACCTAGAACATCTTCTATGCACATGCTCGAGGCTGAACGAGGAAAGGGCAGCTCTGTTGAAAACAGCCTTTAACGAACTAGGAGTCCGCTCACGCAGACAAGCCGTCCACGCCTGCTTCGACCCTGGTCTCTCGCCACTGAATGGGAAGCTGGTGAAATTTTTGAAACTAACGGAACGGAAACAAACAACCCAGGCAGTTGGCTAAGAGGAAATTTTGGGCCAGGGTCATGTTGCCACGAACAATATATCCTACCTGCACTTTTTACTGTCTTTTATCTCTGTCTTTTATTCCAAACTCTTGTTTTTAAAGGTCTCTTTTAATTTCTCTTGTGAGACTTGTTTTTTAATGTATTCTTCTTTTTGTAATGGTTTTTATTAACCTAAAAACAATAAATTACTTACCCTTCATTTTATATAAAAGATATAATTGGTCGCTCTAATGATTAGTGTGTGTGTGTGTATATATGTATATATATAGATGTAGATATATATATATATATATATATATATATATATATATATATATATATATATATATATATATATATATATATATATATATATATATATATATCTACATCTATAAATCGTTTTTTCCGGACACTGGTGCAATTTTGTAAGCCGAAACCCATAACCATTTATATTTTAACCAATCATTGTGCTAAACAGACACCAATATAATAAAACAGCTTTTATTGAGTTACAGCCCAGTTTGTCACACATTGTTGCCAGTATATGCTTGTTTGAGAAATGCCTTGTTTTTTTAAATAGTCTAAATTGTGACACTTTTTTTGACCATCCGTGTATGACATCATGCATGTGACCTTCAGGTGTATGATATCATGCAAGTGACCTTCAGGCGTTTAAGCTGTGCCGAAATTAGGAAAATGCATGCTAATCCTATCATTTCTTATGAAAGTGCGTATTACGGGTCTCATGACTCATTGTAATTGAGATAAAATTCAGAAACAAACAAGCATTTGATTTTGTGGTCTTAAGTGACCACAATACATGAATATTTTCATCAGAAGAACATAATCTTTTTCACATTTAATTAAATACTGTTTTCTCCTCCCTGCATTCACCAACTCACCCTTTCTTATTGCACTCCTCATCTCCTTTAAATTCACCCTTCCATCCATGCACTCCCTCCCTTCTCTCTCCATTCCATTCATTCATCCCCTCCCTGCTCTCTCCCTTCCGTCCATGCACTCCCTCCCTGCTCTCTCCCTTCCATCCATGCACTACCTCCTTACTCTCGCCCTTCCATCCATGCACTCCCTCCCTGCTCTCTCCCTCCCATCCATGCACTCCCTCCCTGCTCTCACCCTTCCATCCATGCACTCCCTCCCTGCTCTCTCCATTCCATTAATTCATCCCCTCCCTGCTCTCTCCCTTCCATCCATGCACTCCCTCCCTGCTCTCTCCCTTCCACCCATGCACTACCTCCTTACTCTCGCCCTACCATCCATGCACTCCCTCCCTGCTCTCTCTCTCCCGTCCATGCACTCCCTCCCTGCTCTCTCCCTTTCATCCATGCACTCCCTCCCTGCTCTCTCCCTTCCATCCATGCACTCCCTCCCTGCTCTCTCTCTTCCGTCCATGCACTCCCTCCTTACCCTCGCCCTTCCATCCATGCACTCCCTTCCTGCTCTCTCTCTTCCGTCCATGCACTCCCTCCCTGCTCTCTCTTCCATACCTGCACTCCCTCCCTGCTCTCTCCCTCCCATCCATTCACTCCCTCCCTGCTCTCTCTCTTCCGTCCATGCATTCCCTCTCTGCTCTCTCCCTTCCATCCATGCACTCCCTCCCTGCTCTCGCCCTTCCATCCATGCACTCCCTCCTTACTCTCGCCCTTCCATCCATGCACTCCCTCCCTGCTCTCGCCCTTCCATCCATGCACTCCCTCCTTACTCTCGCCCTTCCATCCATGCACTCCCTCCTTACTCTCGCCCTTCCATCCATGCACTCCCTCCCTGCTCTCTCCCTCCCATCCATACACTCCCTCCCTGCTCTCTCTCTACCATCCATGCACTCCATCCCTGCTCTCTCCCTCCCATCCATGCACTCCCTCCCTGCTCTCTCTCTTCCGTCCATGCACTCCCTCCCTGCTCTCTCTTCCATCCATGCACTCCCTCCCTGCTCTCTCCCTTCCATCCATGCACTCCCTCCCTACTTGCTCCCTTCCGCCCATGCACTCCCTCCCTGCTCTCTCCCTGTTGTCTCTTTCTGCTCCTCATTTCCTAATGGCGTGAGATGGTACACAATAAATGCCACTGGCGAGAGATGCTTTCTTGGGACAAGTATATAGTAAGTAAGTTGTCTAGAACCATTACAATGATAACTCCTCCTACCATTAATCCCCCACACACACATAACGTCACGTTCCCCAATTGTATATGGTTATCTTCAGGCTCAGCCTCACCTCTACATCCCTGTAATCTTTACCCCCTCCTTTTTCCTGTCCTATTTTCTCCTCAATGTAATTTTCCCTCCCAATTCATTCACTCTTTGGTTCCCTTCCCCCTCCAGCCTTTCTTGACCACTCTCCTTCACCAGCTACATTCCACCGATCTTTGTCCTTATTATCCCCTCTGTGTTTTTCGTTAATATCTACTCTCTCAATTCTTTTTCTCTTCTCTTTTACCCTCCAGCGATTTCCGAGCCCCTCCATTCACGTGCTAACTCTTTCATTCCTCCTTTAGTTTCTTCTCCTCTCTTGCTGATTGTTTCTATCTCTGTGCTTCGTCTTTTCTCACCAATCTTACCCCTCCTCCCCATCTCACTATCATCCCTCAACTTCCGTCTCCCAGCCGCAGTCCTTGCTTGAGCGTCAAGTCCGCAACACCCCAGGAGCAGATATGCGTTTTTATGGCATATCATGTCCCTGCCCGTCCACGCATATCCTCGTGCTCCTCAGATGCACCGTGTCATTGGACATCAACAAGGCTTTACTGCAGGTGTAAATCATATATGCATTTTGTTCCGGAACCTCTCCTGTCCCTCAAGAGGTAACCCAGCCATGCATTAGTGATCAAATCTTCATTGGAAATCTCTGCACTGCTCTGTATTTTGCTCATCTCTTTGTACGGTTGGGTGCAGTGGAAGGTAAGCAAATATTGTTCCTTTGTTTGGTTTGTTTAAAACATTGCATTACAGGCATAATTCCACAGCCAACAGGACATTTCCCAAAGCACTTGCGATGTAGTTTTGTCTGTGGCAAAATGAAGTCATTAATGCATTGTTTAATGAAGGATTGTAATCAATAGAGTTATGTATACATTCCAAAATGCAACCTTGAGACGACAGTGAAAAAAGGATCAATATACGAAGAAAAAAACCCTAAATAAAGTTAGGCAAAATGCTCACAAAGTGGCCAAATTAGATTTAATCACAATCACACACATTAGTGACACTTTACAGACTTTGCCAGAGCGACACTTTAAATACTTTGCCAGTGAAGCGCTACTTTCATGTTCTCGTAATTCTTTGAAGAACATTTATCTCCACAGGTTGGGGAAGAGCACCATTCCTGGAGGTACTACAATACCTGGGTGATGCATAGAAAGGAAACGTTTGATGCAATCCTCATCAGCTGGTTTCCTGATTTTAATTTATAATATGTGTCTGTGAGCAGGGATGTGGTCTTTTTCAATTATACTTATTACGATGTGCTGCATCGCTGAATACTTATAAGGTGCCAAAGGCGAGACCGATTGCATTGCAAATGCTTGTTATTGTCACTTCTCACAAGAATCCTTGGCCTCACTGAATCAGGCTATGAGGCTTTTGTTTATTAACCTCCTTTTGCTTTAGCAAAAGGACCCGAGTTTATTAAATTACATCCCTGCCCTCGTGTTAGCAGGACATTAACTCATTTACAAGTCTTTCAACAGTCATGTTCTGAGATAAGGTAATTGCAATTACACCGTCTTATCGGGGCCCAAGCATATTTGTTTGAACTAACTAACGCTGTAGAGGGTTTGTTTACCTTTCTAGTTTGCTTTGGGCTAGCCCTGATTAAACAGGAGCACTTAGGGGCATATTACCAACAACTAGCCATAATTTTTGTCTCTAACTTGTTTAGAGACAAAAATTATCGCCGCACATCGGCGATTTTTATCGCAGATAAACCTTGCTATTAACAAGGTTTATCGCAAATGCGATAAAAAACGGCCGAAATGCATGAATATCGCTGAAAAGTCAGCGATATTCATGCACTATCGAGCAAATGCTCTTAGCCATGTTATCCACCTCCCATTGGATAACATGGCTAAGAACTGCTCAGGGCAGGTGTTAGCTTTTGGAGATATTCCCGCTTAGCGCGAATATCTCCAAAAGTTGGTAATAGAAGATAGCGATGCTAGCGACTGTTTTCAGTCTCTAACATCTTGGCACGCCCACTTTGCATCTCATTAGTGATAAATATCACTGAAATGTAAAGTGGGGCCCAAGATGGTCGCTATCTCCTACTAGCTGTCGCTAACTGGTGTTAGCGACAGCTTGGTAATAGGGAGATAATTTTATCTCCGCTTTCTTGGCTTTTAAAGCCAAAAAAGTGGAGATAAACCCCCTTGATAATATGCCCCTTACTCTTTTTCAAAATGGTTTCCTGGCAAATTTTCTTTGAGAAATACTCAAGAACTATTTTGAAAATCTAGATATAGTAGGTTCTTACAAAAATATATTAAAGGGTTCATCTTTTTAAAATGAAGACTTGCAAAACAGTGTCTCCTTGTGGCACCAACTTCTGCCACGTGCTTGCGGGCACGTGTGCGCAAGCATAAAACGGAGGGCCATAATATCAAGATTGACGATAAGATTATCGCCGCTTTAGCGGCAGGAAACTGCTGCTAAAGGGGGCGATAAGGGGGTTGATAATATGCCCTCGTGAATTCCCATAGAAGCTCAGGATCACTCCAGAACCTGGGCTTCTATGGGAATTCTCAAGGGCATATTATCAAGCCCCTTATCGCTGCTTTAGCGGGAGTTTCCTGCCGCTAAAGAAGCGATAATGTTATCGCCGTTGTTGATAATATGCCCCAAAGTTTGTTTTCCTTTGAAATGGTTGATACTAATAAATAGCAGTTAAAGCACTACTTGTGGCCTAGCAGTAGATCTTTTAGACTTGCATCTTGCATGTTGAGGGTTAAAGCCCCATGTGTCTATGGTAAAGGGTATGCTGGAAGCCTTGTTCCACGATGTCTCATACAGATGGCGAGCTTTCAGTTTTACTCTCTCCATGAGGGCTTGGAGCGGAGCAGTCACCAGAAGGAAGAGTTACTAATAAATAAGAGGCTTGGTCCCAGATTTATAAACATTTTGCGCTGACGCAAACCAGCACAAAATGTTTGTTTTTAATTATCATGTTTTACGCTGGAAAGTTGCTTAAAAGTTAACACAAAGCAGCGTGAAGCTCTGCTTGTGGTATTCTACGTCAAGTGGGCATTACATTGGTGGTACATGGGCATTCCCATGCAACCACCCATGCTTTTTTATTCAAAACCCTATCTACTAACAATAGTAGACAGGGTTTTGTGCCAAAAAATATCGCCTACTTGGAGCAAACAATAACAAGGAGAAATGCTGGGGCATATTATCAAGGGGGTTTATCTCCGCTTTTTTGGCATTAAAAGCCAAGAAAGCGGAGATAAAATTATCTCCCTATTACCTAGCTGTCGCTAACACCAGTTAGCGACAGCTAGTAGGAGATAGCGACCACCTTGGGCCCGACTTTGCATGTCAGTGATATTTATCACTAATGACATGCAAAGTGGGCGTGCCAAGATGTTAGCGACTGGAAACAGTTGCTAACATCGCTATCTCCTATTACCAACATTTGGAAATATTCGCGCTAAGCGCGAATATCTCCAAAAGCTAACACGTGCCCTGAGCAGTTCTTAGCCATGTTATCGAATGGGAGGTGGATAACATGGCTAAGAGCATTAGCTCGGTAATGCCTGAATATCGCGGACTTTTCAGCGATATTCATGCATTGCAGCGATTTTTATCGCATTTGCGATAAACCTTGGTAATACCAAGGTTTATTTGCGGTAAAAATCGCCGCATCTCAGCGGTAAATTTTTGTCTCTAACCAAGCAATAGCGATAATTATCGCTATTGCTTGGTAATATGCCCCGCTGTTATTTCTCCTAACGCTTCCCTCTTTGCATGTGTGCTGTACTCTGCAGCACACATCCAACATGGGAAACGTTTTAAGGTTAGTCCAAGCATAGTACAAAACCTATGTTAGACTCAGGCACACACCCTTGCACTATGACACAATAGTGTGTGCATGGTGCTCAGCAGGCTTATCGTGCACTGGCGCTAGGGAGAGGGCAGGAGAGTTCTATATCTCTGCAGATATGTTGCTGTCTTTCTCTCTGTCTCATTTTTGGGTGCTGTGCCGAGTTGTGTGAAAGTTTTGTAAATGTAGGCCTTGATGTAAAGGTGAAGAGTCCTTTTCTTTGCTGTGGTTGCTGTAGTTGTTTTACTGCTGTGGTCATTCAGCTACAGGGCATACATCTAATACAGTAGAAAATGAGGATGATGAACAAGACCCTTTACCTAAAGACAATTATGTCCAAGGCGGCCAGTTACAAGAAGTTATGGCACATATCAGGGAAATATTGGGCTCCAAGGACATAAACTTGAATTATTAGCCTGTCTTTGGATAATTAAGGGCCTCTTATTAAGATTGTAAAGACTTTGCTAAGACAGGGTATCCAATATACCTCGATAAATGACATGTCGATGGATTTTAAAGAAGAATTCTTCTAGGAAATTTCACTATACTAGCTAGTATGACATTCTCTTCATCAGTAATAGTTTCAACAATGGCTCCTCGGGTACAACCAAAATTGCTTTAAATTATATAGTTATCTTTAACTACCATGTAAGCATAACATTTCTACTTATTATGCCGCCTCTATTAGGCCATGAAGTGCAAAAACCAAACACTGAAAAAAAGGGTCAGTACAACATTTTAATCATTAAATCATTTCTCATTCATGATTTTCTCTTTTTTCTTTTTTCTTATCGACTGACAATTTTCAATATGCAATAAAATTTACAAAAACGGCGCAACAATTCAGTTTGGTGAGCAAAGTGACATAATGTGAGATAAATGTGACATCGTGACATCAAGTGATCTATATACATGTGAGTGAAAAGGTCTATAGTAGGGGAAGAATAAATTAGAGAGGCCAATTCTCTTTAAGCTGATACTCAAGACCAACAAATTATATTCAATGGATGTATTATGTTGGACATGGTTGACTGGTCCTTTTTGTAAGTATGTCGAAGTTTCGACCCTGGGACACCTTAGTTATGGGTCTCTAGCGGGTCTTCTTCAGGACGGGGGCAGATAGGAGTGGTTGCGCCAGTTCTTCAAGAGTTATATGCGGAAGTAAAATCTACCGCCGGGCAGCGCTCGTTTTTCAGAGACAGAAGCCGCCCAGCAGAGCAGACGCACGTTAGAAATCGGCTCTGCATTTTGTCAATCCTTCGTGATGACTCAATAAATCACCGGATGTTACACGAGCAGCCACATAGGAATTACCAACTTATCGTGGCTTAAATTATTATAACGGAGACATCACCAGAGCTATTATTGGATATTGGAAACTAACATAAATGGATCCCAACAATTAATAACAAACTGCCAGTGAATAGGATTGTACAAAGACTAATGCCTTCCTAAATAGATATTCAGCCAATATATAAGAAGACCAACTGATGGAATAGAACATCAGGATGTCTAACTCTTGAAGAACTGGCGCAACCACTCCTATCTGCCCCCGTCCTGAAGAAGACCCGCTAGAGACCCATAACTAAGGTGTCCCAGGGTCGAAACGTCGACATACTTACAAAAAGGACCAGTCAACCATGTCCAACATAATACATCCATTGAATATAATTTGTTGGTCTTGAGTATCAGCTTAAAGAGAATTGGCCTCTCTAATTTATTCTTCCCCTACTATAGACCTTTTCACTCACATGTATATAGATCACTTGATGTCACGATGTCACATTTATCTCACATTATGTCACTTTGCTCACCAAACTGAATTGTTGCGCCGTTTTTGTAAATTTTATTGCATATTGAAAATTGTCAGTCGATAAGAAAAAAGAAAAAAGAGAAAATCATGAATGAGAAATGATTTAATGATTAAAATGTTGTACTGACCCTTTTTTTCAGTGTTTGGTTTTTGCACTTCATGGCCTAATAGAGGCGGCATAATAAGTAGAAATGTTATGCTTACATGGTAGTTAAAGATAACTATATAATTTAAAGCAATTTTGGTTGTACCCGAGGAGCCATTGTTGAAACTATTACTGTATTGCCCAGGTTCTGAGGGATACTGGGTTACCCCATAAGGAATTCTCCTATTCTCTTCATCAGTGGCATCAGAAGAGAAGTCATTACCGGATGTAAAGGACTGAAAGATTAAAGACAAATAAAGCTAGATGACTAAATACACTTTATAACAAGGAGTAGATTACTCTTATTCATTGGGATTCATAGAACTACTGGCAAATTTTTTATCTGACATTAATTTGAGCCTATTATGATATTCAGCTGTAGCAGGGGCCTCTTTTTTTATTTTTTAAACACGTTATTTTTCTTTTTTCAACAATTACAGACAAAGAAGACAATAATTAACAATCACAATAAAGGAAAAAAGCGATTTACAGGTGGTACAACCGGTAACCCCAAAGAGAGGTTAAATAAAACATCAGAAGTGAAAAGACACAGGCAAATCAAAATGTACACAGGATCAAAACTTGTCACACGATACAGGAGCATAACAACAAATGACAGAAGACTTATAAGAAATTCATTGATGCATCATTAGCGGAGTCAGCTATAATTCCACTGTGGTTTCCAAATATCTTTGGGCTTTGATGAAATTGGTTGCACAGAAGTCTATAACTCAGAAGTAGTGACACAGAAGATACGTCTTTCAGCCAGGCTGCCACCGTAGGGGGGTGGGGGGGGGGGGGATACATGCACTCCAATGTAATGAAATGTGCAGCTTGGGTAAAAGCAAAGCAACAGTAGTGAAACGATGCAGCCCCAGTGGCAGTGGTTTATTATACCCCAACAAAGCCAGAAGAGGGTTAGCTAAATTTGGTTGCATAACCGTAATGGATAGATTGGAAAAAATATCTCTCCAGAAGGCTGGAATTATCCCACATCTCCACGTCAAATGAGAAAAGTCTGCAGAGTCAACCGTACATTTCGGGCATTGATGTGACTTAGCAGGGTCAACGTTTGCCAGTGCAGCGGGGGTGTTGTAAGCTCTATGCAAATATTTATAAAGCAGCAACATATGTCTATGATTCACTGACACAAGTTTAGTCTGTGCCCAGCTAATATAAAATCTTGTCTGGCAAAGGGGAGCACAGATCCAGCTCCCAGGCCACCTGGCCCTTGTCCAGCCCGATAGGCTTTAAGTTAATGGAGGTATGATATAGCTTAGAAACCAGATGACTACTATCCGGTGACATGATCAGTAAAGTAAGTGGCGTAAAATATTTGGGGTCAGTTAGATAGGTGGTCAGTACTGCCGATAATGTGCTATTTAATAGAGTGTAAGTCTATCTATAACCGACAAGCGATCTGCGTTAGCCATCATGGTGCTGGGCTTAAGCACTCCCCCTGACAAAGATCGCTCATGATGTGCAACTCATGCATGTTAAGCGTACGCTGTACCCAATCCCCAAGAGTGAACAGGAGACAAGGATTGCCTTGGAGTGGACTGTGAGGGAAATTTTCCACCGAGATATCAAAGAAGTTTGGACCAGGCCCAACAAGTAATAGCTAGGGTTTGAACTGTATGAGGTTCAGGCGGAAGAGCGTGCAGCAGTAAAATGTTGAGGGGAGATCTGGTAGCTGCGCACACTCGGTTTTAAGGAATGTCAAGCAAGCATTGGGTTAATATGAAAAGTAAGGATAGTTCATGTGTGCTATATAAAAATTTTGGGCCCAATTATGATGGTGGTCGGACTTTGTCCGCCTGCCACCGTAACGGAAAACGGGACCAACTGCCAGAGGTGCGGCGGTCCCGCAGGGCCAATGAGGATGCGACCACCACCCTGGGGTTTGCATCCTGCATCTTTTACATTGCTGCAGGCGGTGCTGTAAGCAGCACCCACCGCAATGTAAAAGCTGCATGTAGTGCATTGACATACACAATGTGACAGACACTGCGCAGTGCCAGCCACCTTGTGCATGCCAATGAAGGGGATACCATGGGTACTCCCCAAGTGCACCTCCTACCCCACCCAACACCTCAGGGACCTGCAACGGGCTCCCAAAGACTGCCTGCCTTTCCATGGCCCAGGTCCGCACGGCAGGTCCGCACGCCCGACAGCAATTGTCACAATTGCCTTCCTGCAGACAAGTGGTGGACAGTCATTCAGTCCACTGCTGTACCCCCGCCATTGTAATATGGCGGGCGTAAATGGTAGGCAGGTTAGGATAGATGGAGGGCGGATCGCCACAGCCGGTCAGGCAGTGGCGACCCACCCAACATCATAATGACCCCCTAAATTGGAGGTCAGGATCTCTAAAGCCACCACACTCATAAGGGAGTGTGAGGACCTCCCAGCGAATACAAAGCAGAGTACCAGCCCATATTATTTGAATAAGCTGTCCTCACAGGAGGCAAAAAATCTACTAGTAAGAACAACAGGAATATTTTTAAAAAGTTATAGAAAATTGATTGGTTCTATAATTGTAATAATTGCAGTGGAAGATTAATCTACCTGTGCCTTGAGTTTCGCTAGCTCAGGACCACAGTTTCAGCGGAGACTGAGTGGTCTGTGTGAATATGAATGTCCAGATATTTGACAGAGTCGGTTCACCATTGCAGAGGAAAGTCAAGATTGCATGGTACTGTAGCATCTGTGAGTGGAAACAACTTGGACTTGCTTCAGTTAATTCCCAATCAAGGAAAGACCCCGAACTGCTGCACCTCACGCACCAGCGGGGCAAGTTGGCCTCCGGGTCACAAATGAACAATAATATATCATCTGCATGAATGGAAACGAACAATGTCCCATGAGAGAATGTAAGGCTCATATGGATATGCCTTTCCTGGAGATGGCAAACCAGTGGATCCCTGGCAATAGTGAATAAGAGGGGGAAAAGTGTGTAACCTTGTTGGGTGCCACTTGTCAAAGGGAAAGTATCTCCTGCTCCGTTTAAATGCAACAGCATCACTGGGTCTTGATATAGCAGATGAATCACTTTACAAAATCCTCTAGGTATGCCTAACTTTGCCAACATCATCTATAAAAAGGCCACTCAAGGGAGTTGAATGATTTTTCTGCATCTAATATTGCGACAACTGAGGAGAATGTTGGAGAGATTTGATTGAGTATGGCAAAGAGGGTGCAAAGCTATATTTTGGTGGAATGATGGGGTATGAAGCCGGACTGTATGGGAGAAGTAATGCAGTTCATTAAGAGAGAGAGGCAGGTGGCCAGGACTTTGGCCAATATGTTAGTATAAAAATTAAGAAGAGACAATGACTGACATGAAGAGCTGTAATGAGAGGGCTTGTTTGTTTTGAGCAATATCTCACGCAGGATGGGAGGTAAATTTCTACACTCGCACATTCGACATACATTGCCAATAGATGTGGAATCAATAATTGCTTATGCACCTTATAAAAGTCGCCTGTGAACCCATCTAAACTAGACGCCTTAGACCCACTCAAGTATCAATGGCCTGCAGAATATCCTCGCATGTGATTGGGGTGGCAAAAAAAATTGCTGCTGGCCAGTTTCAAGGCACACCATGGCAATTTGAGACAGGTAGTTTGCCAACGCATCTTCCCCGGTACTTGGACAAGATGTATAGAGTGACTTATAATAATCAGTAATGTCTGCTAGAATAATAGCGGCATCCGTAACTTCTGTACCTTCCAGTTATGTAAACGTGTTAAGTAGGCAGCATGATATGGTAGTAGTTTGCCTTTCCCCAAATATGTAACCTTGCTTTAAGCTGAAACATGGAATTCATGCATAGTTTCATTCTGCTGTCGAGTTGAGAATCAGGGTTGCATTTGTATCAGCTGAATCCAGCAGTCAAAGCTCATTCCTTACCCTAGTGAGGTTGGCACGAATAATACGAAAGACTTCTGCATCAGAGGGATCAGTATTTGACACATAAACATTAAGGAACAATACTGTGTGGCCTGCCAACTAGCCCAACACGCATAAGTATCGAGCAACAACTTCTGCATCGGTCTGCAATAAGTGAAAGGGAACACTGTTATGTATAAAAATATACACCCCTCATGAATAGGAGTTATGATGAGAAAAATATTGATGTGTGCCCCACGTGGCTGCATACTTACAACCCACACCTTGAGCCAGGTATCTCTCCTGAAGGAAGACAACCTGGATCCAATGTCTACGTGGGTAAGTAGGGACTTGTTTGCTCGAGGACTTGTCAAACCTGTGATATTCCAGGACACACGGGAGAGTGTGAAAGCTTTGTCTGCATTATTATTTAAAGACATGATGCCACATACCACAATATCGACTTGTAAATATCGATGTCAAAAATATCGACATCCTATATTTATATTGGTAAGTACAACAATATAGAAAAAAGAATATCATGTCATAAATATAGTTGTACAAAATATAGTGTTATATATATATATATATATTAATTAAATAATTTAGTATTAATATACATTTTAACAAATATACCAAATAAACTGAATTTAAAAACGTTAAAAACACATATATAATAATATATATGTATATACATATATATATATATATATGTTCATATATATATTCACTGAAAAAACCATAGGTTATAGACCATATATAGTTAGGAATTCGCATTTACAAAACCTTATTTTACTCACACAAAACCATTGAAATTCCATATATAGTTAGTTGCACTAACTATATATCGCGCACCCGCAATCCACTGCTGATGATGTCACATATTACATCATTCATGACATGGTCAGTGACATCACTGATGACATCACTGATGACATCTCAAATGACATCACTGATGACATCACTGATGACAGCATCCAGTGACTGTATGTTTCTGTAAAGTTAAAATATGTCTTACATATTGAAGAATGAGTGGATGTATAAGTGTCTGGATGAAGGATTTAGTAGGTGCATGACTGACTGTATGAGTGAGTGATTAAATGTGTCTCACTGAGTGCATGGGTTAGTGACTAAACTGTCTTAATTTGTGCATCATTATGTCTGTTGTTCTGTAAACTGTTGCATGTGTTGATAAGTAGCTATATGAGTAACTATATGGGTTATTGATTGGTTGCCCAAGTATTTGTATGGGAAACTGAATGTGTGTGTGGGTGGCTGGGAGGTGTATGACTCTGTGCATAGATGTGTGAGCAGTTGATTCACTAGATGTATGGTTTCAAAAGTGCATGTGGAAACAGCGGTATGGGCGGTTGACTGTGTGCATGAGTGTATTGGTGAGTGAATGGATATCTCAGTGCTACATGTCAAAGTAAGTACATATGTAAAACACAGTACATGTGAGAGTTGACATATATAAATAACTGTGCATAAGAGCCAGTGAATGTGTGAGTGGCTGTATGGATCATTGTGAACTTGTATCAGGGATTGTATAAGAGAGTAAATATGTGTTAGTATATGTTTGAATAAGTAAAGTTTGTATAACTGTATAGTTGAGGAAATGGAGGTGTGATTGATTCTTTGCATGACTGACTAGGTGTGTGAGTAACTCCATGGATGAGTGACAGTCTGTGAGTGTCTGTTTACACTGATTGTCTCTAAGGTTATATTAGAGTCTGAAGAGGTTCATCGTATTATCACATGAATGATATCATCAGTGATGTGATCAGTAATGTCAAATGAGATGTCATCCGTGATGTCATCAGTGATGTCATTTGAGATGTCATCAGTGATGTCATTTGAGATGTAATCAGTGATGTCACTGACCATGTCATGAATGATGTAATATGTGACATCATCAGCAGTGGATTGCGGGTGCGCGATATATAGTTAGTGCAACTAACTATATATGGAATTTCAATGGTTTTGTGTGAGTAAAATAAGGTTTTGTAAATGCGAATTCCTAACTATATATGGTCTATAACCTATGGTTTTTTCAGTGAATTTTCAAGGTTTTGTAAATGCTAATTCCTAACTATATATGGTCTATAACCTATGGTTTTTTCAGTGAATTTTCAAGGTTTTGTAAATGCTAATTCCTAACTATATATGGTCTATAGCCTATGGTTTTTTCAGTGAATATATATATATACATACATATATAAACATATATCATCTGAATATCTATATAAATACAAACATAAATGCATGCATACATATACTTATATGCATACAGATGCATGTTATTTACATGAAAGTTGAAAAAACACTAATAAAAGCAAAGCTAAAAAGCCACCTCATTACAAACAGAATGGCTTTAACTTAAACGAGGGCGAGATCTATTGCATTTTCAATGCTTGTTTACTTTGGTTCCATCAAGAAGGCATTCAGATGTGTCACACATTTGCCATAAATTCTGAATGTTAGCACTCTAGTTGCACATTAGATCACTGTAGTAAAGCTACTGCTCACCAGGGACGTCTGCTGCTGGTATTCAAAGTGCATGTTTGTCTGCATGTCAGAATTTTTTTAATGAAATAGAAGAGGATTTGAGAAGTCATTCAAAATGATCCCTAATTTTTCTTTCTTAAGCACTAATCATACTTTCTATGGCAAAATTAACCCCCTCATGTTGTTCCTTTTTAAATTGAGTGTTTTCAGACTTACCATTTCATTCCAAGCAAGATGGCTTCTGGTGTGCCATACTTTTGTCATAAGTAAGACTGTTAGCGCTCTAGTTGTTCTTTAGAACACTCTGGGACATTCTGTCATTGGGCTATACTTGAGGTACATCTGGGTGATATTTGGGCTACATTTAGGCTCTTTTGTCTCTGGTGGCCATCTTGGGAGACTGTATGTCAGAATTTTTTAATGAAATTGAAGAGGGTTTGAGAAGTCACTCAAAATGTGCCCTAATTTTTCTTTCTGCAGCACTAATCATAATTCATATGGCAAAATATACCCCCTCATTTTGTTCCTTTTTAAATTAAATGTTTTAAGAGTTACCACTTTATTCCAATCAAAATAGCTTCAGGTGTGCCATACCTTTGTAATAAGTAGGACTGTTAGCGCTCTAGTTGTTCTTTAGAACACTCTGGGACATTCTGTCATTGGGCTATACTTGGGCTACATCTGGGTGATATTTGGGCTACATTTGGGCTCTTTTGTCTCTGGTGGCCATTTTGGGAGACTGCATGTCAGAATTTTTTAATGAAATAGAAGAGGATTTGAAAAGTCACTCAAAATGTGCCCTAATTTTTCTTTCTGCAGCACTAATAATACCTTCTATTGCATAATATACCCCCTCATTTTGTTCCTTTTTAAATTAATTGTTTTAAGAGTTACCACTTTATTCCCATCACGATGGCTCCAGGTGTGCTATACCTTTGTAATAAGTAGGACTGTTAGCGCTCTAGTTGTTCTTTAGAACACTCTGGGACATTCTGTCATTGGGCTATACTTGGGCTACATCTGGGTGATATTTGGGCTACATTTGGGCTCTTTTGTCTCTGGTGGCCATTTTGGGAGACTGCATGTCAGAATGTTTTAATGAAATAGAAAAGGATTTGAGAAGTCACTCAAAATGTGCCCTAATTTTTCATTCTGCAGCACTAATCATACTTTCTATGGCAAAATATACCCCCTCATGTTGTTTCTTTTTAAATTAAATGTTTTAAGAGTTACCGCTTTATTCCAATCAAGATGGCTTCAGGTGTGCCATACCTTTGTAATAAGTAGGACTGTTAGCGCTCTAGTTGTTCTTTAGAACACTCTAGGAGGCTGCAGTAGAACACAAAGGAATCAACTGACAGTCTCTGTCCTTGTTGGATGTACATGTTTTACTGAGAATGTCAGACTTCATTTTCACATGACTGAGAAAGATAATGTGAATTTACAGAAAATATGCTTTCAGTTTAGCTTATAGATCCCCTTCCAAACCACTGTGGGAAAATCATGAGATATTAGTTTTCTTTCAAACAATATTCATGATATCACAGCAGAAGGTTTTTTCACATGGTAAAATCACCTTAGAACCCACCACAATTCCTAAAACGAGTATGGTACCATCAACAAATGATTTATAATGTAACTAAAGTCCTAAAACCCTCTATTAACTACAATGCTTTTTAATGAGGTGCTATCATGTATATTGGTCCCAAGATGGCTGCCAACACTTCTTGGATGAAGTGCTGACAGCCAATCAGATCAGATGTGTGGTTAGGCTCCGCCCAGATATATATCTTTTTTTGAACCTAAATTACTCAAAATCCACTGGAGCACATATATTGAGACCTAGCAAAGGCACATCAGGCTAACAGTCCCTACAATTTTGCCAAGTTTCGTGCAAATCCATTCAGCCGTTCGAGCTAAAAGTGAGGCCAACCGCCCTATGGAAATTAACATGGGAAAAACGCGTTTTGGGACCGCCCTTTTTTCTCGGCCCCCCCTTGATGAAACCCCCCCAAATTGTCAGGGGCTGCTCAGAAACAAAATGTTCCATTTTCCTGAAAATGTCAGCCAATTCCGTCCACAAACGCTAAGTTATTAGACATAGAATTTTCAAAAATCCCATAGAGAAAAAATCCTAACTATATATACCTACTGGCGACCGCCAGTAGGTAATAATATACATGTATATACACACATATATATATATATATATATATATATATATATATATATATATATATATATATATATATATATGTGCAGCTTGCCGGCGCCATTCTAAGTGGGGCTGAGGGCAGAAGGGCACAAAAGTGGGACTGAGGGCAGAAGGGGACAAAAATTAGTGGGGCAGAGGACAGAAGGGCACTGAAACGAGTGGTACAGAGGGCAGATGGGCATAAAAGATGAGAGGGTGGCAGTGATTAAGCAGGAAAAAAAAAAACAGCGAAATTGCAAAGCGCCTCACGAATACCCGCAAATATGCAAAGCGCCTCTCGAACACTAGCGAACATGCAAAAATAAAAAAATCCGCAAATTCGCGCAAATTTGCGAATTTTGCGGATTGCGAATTCGCAAATCCGCAAATTTGCGAATTGCGAATTCACAAAATTTGCCCATGCCTGCCCCTTAGTTAGTATTTAACTAACTATAAAGTAAAATTATTTACTCTCCAACCTTTACCCCTATAACCCTAAAACCCACACACTAAAAAAATAAACAATTCCCCTAATTCATTATCAATTAATTATTTCATATCAATTATCAACAAATTATTAATTCATTTAAAATAAATTACTTCCCAACCTTACCCTTAAACATTCCACAACCCATAAATTAAATTAATTACACACTTTCCATATTTAATTGTCAATTAATTAATTAATATTCATCACCAACTAATTATTAATTAATTTAAAACATATAACTTCCCCCTTTGATTTTTTTATAAACCCCACAACCCTCACCTAAAATTAATTACACAATTGCCATAATTATTTCTCAATCAATTCATTAAGATTAATTAACAACTAATTAACACTCAATTAAAAATAAATTACTTACCACTCTATTCCCCCTATAAACCCCAAAACCCATACATAAAATATTCCCCAAAAAATGTAAAACACAATAAAATTGTAAAATCTTAATTGAATAAATATTAAAAATAAACATATTCATTAATTTATTATAATTAACTTAATCCCCACCCCATTCCAATATAAACCCACAACTAGCTACGGAAGTAAAAAACCAAAATGTAAATAAAATAAAATAAAATGAATAACTACTAAAAATGTATCACATATATTAAAACACATAAACAATACTTATATGCATCACATACATTTAAAATATATAACACTAAAAAAAGAAACGATATTTTAAACAACTATATTTTTCCAAATAATATTATTTGACTTCTATATTTTTAAATCAATATTTCTTACCTTAAATTCGATATTCTTGCTGTCGATATTTCTTTCACGATATTTAAAACTCAATATTTGCGTAAGTCGACATTTTCAACTAAATATTTTGACTGAATACCCCAGGGAATAGTGTACTCTACAAATCTACATAACATAACTTAAGAAAGCATAACCTAACATAACAATCCACCTGTTCAGATTATATTTCCTCAATATGTACCATAATACCAATATACTGACATGTCTATTCTGTTGTGTTTATCGTAGTCACTGAATATGATATCGCATTTTGCAGTTGCTACATTAAAAAGCTCTGATTTGCTTCCAAGTGACCGATCACTATAGAAAACTTAAAAGTAAATAAATAATGAAGCAAATAAACATGTGAATATTCTTGTGTATGTTTCCCATTCTGGTGCAATGTGGGGTGCCCTCAAGTCGCAGTGCAGGCATAGGCATAGGCTTGGTGAGGGTCGTCAAGCGAAGTCCGTGAGACCAGGGCTGCGGTGTGGAGTGAGGCGATGTTTGTGGCTGTGCTAACAGGCCACGGTGCAAGCGACAGCGCTGATTGATGGGTTATAGTGCCGGTCGGCCAAGACTGCGGCGTGGGACGGGGCGGTGCATCGTGTAACTCACGAGCGGTCCCCACAAACTACAGTGCAGTCAAGGGTGCAACTGTCAGCAGGCAGTGACGTCATCAGTGAGACCAGGGCGGCAGAGTGAAGTGAGGCAGCGCAGAGTGCGGGCCCCACAGGTTGGCGTGCAAGCAGAGGCTCAGTGGCGGCATGGACGTTGTCATCGGTGAGACCAGGGTTGCAGTGCAAAGTGCTGAGGTGCCCTTTGCAGTGCCTTTAGAACGCGGAGCCTGCAGTGGTGTCATGATGGTATTGGCTGCTTCCCCCCACTGTGGCAATTGAAACTCACGGTTCTAGAGATAGTACCCAGAGGTAAGTGAAGTCTTTGCTGACCCTGAGACTTCAAGAACAGGAGGCATGCTCTATTTCAAGCCCTTGGAGATAGTCATTGACAAGTGAAGAAAGTCCAGCCGAGTCATTTCACTGCCCAATGCTGGAGCCGCAACTGCAGGCCAACCCAACAAAGCAACAACACAGCAACGGGGCAGTACTCCTCCTAGCAGTTCATTCAGCTGTTCTTCTTGGCAGGTTCCTTGATCCAAGCGAGTTCTCTGAAGTGTTTTATCTCTCTGAGACTTCCAACACCCTACCTCAAGCCCTTGGAGAAAACTCTAACAGCAGGGTGATGAAAGTACAATCCAGTCATTTCCCTGCCCAAGACAGAAGAAGCAAGCTGCAGCCCAACACAGCAGAGCACACAGCAGAGTGGCAGTTCCTCCTGACAGCTTTTCCTGCTATTCTTCTAGGTATGTTCCTTAGTTCAGCAGTAATCTGAATTTATGGGGCCTGGGCCCCAATATTTATTCTCAGTTTCTCTTTGTTCTTTTGGGCAGGGAGTTTCTATGCTCAGCCCAAACTAGTTCTGTCCTCTCTGGCGGAGCTACCCGGAAGGAGGTGGAGACAATATTGTCCAAGGCAGATCATGCTCATTCAGGTGCAAGGGAAATCTCCCACCACTCTAAATGCAGACCAGGCCTTTTCAGGTGCTCAGAAAATCTCCTCACCCCACTTTAAATGCCGACCAGGCCTATTCAGGTGCTAGTGAAACTCCTCCCACTACTCTGAATGCAGCCCAGATCCATTCAGCCCTACCCCGACTCATCTAGAAAAGGCAGGACACACCTCGACCCCCCCAGTGGCTGTCTACAGTGAATGCACACCCCCAACCTCTGTCACTCCAATGCCAGACACTCAATCCACAACCCAGCAGAGGCACACAGGATGGCTAAGCAAAAAACATACCCACTTTCTAAAAGTGGTATTTTCAAACACACAACATACTTTACTAAAAGATGCATTTTTACATTCTGAGTTCAGGCATACTAAACTACATTTTTCTATCTCGTACCAATGGGAATTTATACTTGTAAGATGTCACCAAGTACCTCCTATTCCATCCTATTGGACAGATAGCCTTTCAATAGTGAAAAACAAAATACACTGTATTTCATTGTCAAAGCATGTCACACACTAGTACATGTCCTCCCTTTCACATACACTGCACCCTGCCCAAAGGGGTACCTTGGGCCTACCTTAGGTGTGACTCACATGGAATAAAAGGGAAGGTTAGGTCCTGGCAAGTGGGTGCATTTGCCAGGTAAACATGGCAATAAAGACTGTGTGCACACACTGCAGTGGCAGGTCTGAGAAACATTTGATTTCCAGGCCCTGGCACACCTGGTGCACCTTACTACAGACTTAACAGCAAATCAAATAAGCCAATTATGGAAACACCAATCCATAACATAATTTAAATGGACAGCATACGTACTTTAGCACTGATTAGCAGTGTTAAAGTGCCCAGATTTCTAAAACCAACATGAACATAGTCAAAAATAGGAGGCCAAAAAGCAAAAAGTCTGGGGATAAACCAGCGGAAAAAGACAAGTCTAACAGGATTATTTTATATCATTGGGTTTTCACTGAATACATTCTATTTTACCACTGCTGATGTTGGGAACTATTTTCCTTTTGAATGCTTATCTAGAATATGATATTTACCACAACATGGACATGTTTGATCCTTAATCATTCCCCTCCTGTGCCACCTTTTCTAGCTCTACCTCTAGATAGGTCTTGTTTTGGTCCCTACATTTCTTCCTCTTTCCCTGCCTTCCTTACTGCAACTACACTCAACCTCCCTTACTATGCTCACTTGTTCTGAAACCTCAAACTATCATTCGACCTTCATTGTTTCCCTTCTCAGTCTCTCTAGCCAAGACTTCCCTCATTCTACCCACTGATATTGGAATCTTCTGTCTTGCACACTCAAGGAAGCAGCTAAAGATTGTTGCCTACGCCACACTTCATGTATAGGCGGAGTAGGCAGCACCCCACACACTCTGCGGCGGAGCGGAGTTGACACCAGTTCCACCTCCAAGCCGCCTAATTTCTCGTGAGAAATGCGCATGCTCGAGCACTCGTGCATGCGCAGTTGTCATCAAGAAGTCACAGAGGAAGAGGAAAGCCCGGGGACACCGCAGCTCACGTAAGGCGTTTTTATTAAATACTTTATATTGTTTTTTAAGCTTCTATAATAATTGGTAATAGGGTGGGTGGGAGTCAGGTGGCACGTAGAGGAGCAAATCGGAGTGTGCGGGGATTGTTTTAACCTCCAAGGTGCTCTGCGTAGCCAGGCTATGCCCACTACGCCCATGGTTACTAAAGATGTGTTCCACAAGAGCAAAAAGACATCTATTTTTCATTGTACAACTAATTGGTACTTTGTATTAATATTCGGGTGACTTCTTCCAAAGGATAAAAGAACTGCAGTAAGAGCCTCAATAATTACTTTACTCATCATAACCAACAAGGTATTGATATGTGCATTTAAGTGAAAGAAAACAAGCTTAAGTCACAACATATGCTAAAATGAATTTGCTGATTTATACAATGAATCTGTACCTTTTCAATAAGCAGCTTGTTAGACTTATCATCCTTAGGGTGGTCTTCCTTCAAAACTGTTGCTGTTTTCATCCATGTTTTTCTGGCATTATGACTTTGAGCACTTTACCACTGCTGACCAGTGCTAATGTGCATTTGCTTCTTCCCTAACCATGTGTGTAATTGGTGTAAACCTGATTGGCATATTTAATTTACCTATAAGTCCCTTGCAAAGTGGCATACCTTATACCCAGTGCCTGTAAATGTGATTGTGCCGCCCACATAAGTAGCCCTTTAAAACTGTTGCAGGTCTGCCACTAGGTGCCTGTGTGTACAGTTTACTGCCACTCCAACTTGGCATTTAAAACTACTTGGCAAGCGTTAAACTCCCCTTTTTTTAAACATAGGCCACCCCAAAGGTAGGCCCTAGGCATTCCAAAGAGAAGGGTGCTGTGTGAATGAAAGGTAGGACATGTACTTTTATGATTTGCATGTCCTGGTAATGAAAAGCAGCTAAATCTGTTTTTCACTACTGTGAGGTCTACCCCTGTCATAGGTCAACATTGGGAATTCCTTAATACACTTTTAGGCTGTAATTTCTGATCAGAGAGGAGTAGCCAGAACATGTTTTATATCTTTGGGATGGTAATGATAAATCCTCCTTACTGGTGAAGTTGGATTTAACACTACTGTTTTAAAAATGCAATTTTTAGAAAATGGAAATTTCTCTGCACTCACAGCTTTGTGTTCCATGCAGCATGCCTCAAATACACATCTGGGGTCAGCTACACTTTGTGCATTCCCTCTGGACAGCCACAAACAAAGGAAGGATAGGTGTGTCTGAGTATCCATCTACATATATCTGTATTCTGATAGCCCTGCCTGTGCAGGATGGACGGAAGGAGCTAACACTTCACTTAATAAGTAGTGTCTTGTCCCCACATAAAGGACTTATTTATCTCCCATAGATAGCCTGCAGACAGGGGTAGATTTGAAAGGATACTTATGCACTTCAAAAACCACTCTTTGAAGTCACCTACACTGTAGAGATCACTGAGGGTGTCACGGGGAAATAAAGTACAATTAAACTTACCTTTCCACCTGTTCCTGTGCCTTCTCTGCTCCTGCTCTCCTGCCTCCGACAGGAACAGGAAGCAGGCAGACAGGCTCCTTCTGCGTAACCAATCCCAATGCTGCATGTCAGCGTTGTGATTGGTTGGAACGGCACTAGTGGGGTGGGCATGTTTTCCATTCAGGCTGCAATACGGCCTGCATGGAGAAAGGCAGAGTGTGCATGACTAGTTTGGGCAGCCCGAGAGGGCCGACCAATCAGTCTATTTGCACTCAGGAGGGGGCAAGCCACTCCTCCCCTGCCCTGCTCAAAGAGCAGAGCATCCCCGCCCACTCGCAATGCGCAAAGCAAACATAAAATGGTAAAAACTAAAAGTTATTACCATTTTATGTTTTGGCTTTCAATCAATGTAAGAAAGAAAGGGTGATGCTCTTCTGCCCTAGTGGAGGAGCCTCCCCTGCATGTTTCAAACTTTGAACTTCGAACTGCATTGCTCTTGCTTCTTTCTGTACCCCTCTTGCCTCTTTCTGCACCTCTCTTTTCTCTTTCGGCACCTCTCTTGCCTCTTTTTAAACCCTGTTTCCTCTTTCTGTATCCTTCCTGCCTATTTCTGCACCTATTTTGCCTCTTGCTGTACCTCTTTTTTTTTCTGTACTTCTATTGCTCTTTCTGCACCCTCTACGCCCCTATCAGCAACTCTGTTGCTTCTTTCTGTAATTCTCTTCCTCCTTTCTGCATCCCTCCTACCTCTTTCTGCACTTCCCTTGCCTCTTTCTGCACCTTCGACTTAGAGGTACTTTTAATCCCCCTGCCCTATCATGTACTTGGGCCTTACGGGTAAGGTCATGCCAATCACAGGGGTGCCACAACCCATAGTGTACTCTAGTATATATAGGTGTTTTCACTGTATTCTAAGTGTCTTTCAGCATAGCACTGGCTCTGGGTCTGGTTAGCCAGAGTCAGTTACCACCAGTATATGTCAGCAAAAAGTTGGGGGCACAGGATAACTTTGCAACAATGCCTCTTTCTGCCCCTCTGTTGGTTCTTACTCCATATCTTTTGCTTCTTTCTGCACCTTTCTTCGTCTTTCTGGACTTCTGTTGCCTCTTTCTGCATTTCTCTTGCTCCTTTCTGCACTTTTCATCCTCTTTCTGCACATGTCCTACTTTTGCACTTCACTGAAAAAACAAAGGTTTCAGGGACATATAGTTAGGACATATAGTTAGGAATTAGCATTTAAACAACCTTAGAAATTTACTGAAAAACCAAAGGTTTGAGATACATTGTAGTTAGAAATTAGCATTTATAAAACCTTTGAAATTCACTGAAAAAAACTGGTTTCAGAGACGTTATAGTTAGAAATTAGCATTTAAAAAAAACTTTGAAATTCACAGAAAAAACAATAGGTTTAAGGGACGCTCTAGTTAGAAGTTAGCATTTAAAACACCTTAGAAATTTACCGAAAAAAGCCACATGTTCCAGGGACGTTATATTTGTTCACGCATTCAAAACCAGAGAAATGTATCCGTTATAGTTAGTGGAGTTAACTATAACTCACCCCCGCAATGCACTGCTGGTGATGTCACATATTACATTATTCATGACATGGTCAGTGACATCACTGATGGCATCCCTGTGTCTAGGTATATTTTACTTTGGGATGCAACTAAGATCTTACATGTATTGCAGAGCTGGGGACATAGTGAATCTCTAACTTTATGAGCATTAAATTAGTAACCGACAAAACTTTCATATTGCAGGGTTTCAGGCATAAGAGCATTGAACAGCACTTGTAGGGTGTACAAACCTCATTGTGTGTGTTTTTATTTGGAGAGGAAAAAATAAATCAACATCAGTGACTATTTCAATCCGGCTTTAGATGGCAACTATGAGAAATGAGGCTGCTGGCTGAGTGGGGTGTAACCCCTTGTCAAACAACAGCCACAATCCATGTCAGGGTGAACCACAAAAGTCCCCAAATTAACCCATGTTTAACTCTATGGTGGCCTTGCAAAAAGCAGTATGTCTTACCTTAGCAGCAATATGTAAAGTATTTATGCATTACACAACCATTAATGGAGTAGAAACAGAACACAAGAAAAATCCCACACCAATTTAGAAAAATCGAGTAGATTTTAGTAAATCATTCGACACCCAAATGACAAAATCCAATCAATAGAACCAGAATTATGACTTTTTGAAGTTTTAAGTAAAAATTAGCACCTAAACAATCAAAGTGAGACCGGGTCAAATAAAAATATATGGCTAACAGCAATGGTGCGTGAGTTGGATACAAGAACTGGATTGGTCCTGGTCAACGCTGAACTTCAGACTTTGAAGAAATGTTGAAAAAAATATTTCAGAAGGTAAAATTCAGCTGTGCATGCAGCAAGCGGCATCCAGAGAGAAGGCGTTGTTGGCAGGAGCTGCTGGACAAAATTGTGGTGAAGATTACTACGTGTAGACTTAGTCTCATTTTGGAAGCTGAAATTCTCAAGTGGGAGGAGGCAGGAGGCGGCAGCCGACAAGAGTTCCAGATGGCAGGATATCACTTCGGCAAAGAACCTCTCAACAGGATTTTCTGCTGAGGAGAAGAAAGTGGTGGGAGCTACTGCAAAGTCAGGCCGACTAGTTATGCACCTTGGATAAATAGACGAGAAGGTTGATCAAGGTCTACACTCGGTTCTCAGAGGAGTATTTAGCCTAATTCCCAAGCTTTGGACTTTTGCTATACCGGCACCCGTAGCACCACCACCAAGGGTCCATGACTGGAGAGGTAGCACTTTGGGTGTTCGAACTAACTCAGGCTGTGTTCAGGTGCATGTTCAAGATGGTTGGAGGCTTTTCTGTCCCTGAGGCTCTGGTCAGGAGGCCAGAAAAGTAGCCCTCGGAATCACTCTGGTAGTTCTGGGCTCAAGTGTTGAAACATGGCTCAAGCTGCAGGGCTGGCTTTTCAGGGTTCAAGGCAGGCTCCATGCAGCAAAGCAATCTCTTGTGGAGTAAACTGTCCTAACTCATGTAAAGCGCCCTGATACCTTCAAGTCTAGCCAGCGCTATATAAAACTTATAAACAAAACAAATAAACAAATAAATAAGATAAAATGCCAGGTGCCTTCCTTTAGGTAGGAGAAGGTTTGAGAAGATTCCCTTTGAAGTGCTTAAAGTTTCCCCCTTCCCCTGCCCTACCTCCAAGCTGCCTTCATAAGCAATGCAGGGGTGACAAGTCATTTTTGTGAATGCAGAGCACAGCCTATTTAGTTGCAAGTGGGTCTATGTACAGCTCCACCCTCCCCATCATGTCAGTTGACGGCCTATAAAGGCACACCCAAACCCTCTATTGTGGGGTTGTCTGGAGGATAAAAGCAAAGTCCAACTGCCAGCTCCAACCGCTCATGTGACCCAAAAGCAGGCTGCAGGCACCAAATTGTTAGGTTATGAAAATGCCAACTTTCTACAAGTGGCATTTTGAAAATTGTAACTCAAAATATAAAAAAATATTTTAAATTATAATTTCTCAGATACTTGACGTTAAATGTTTGCCTGTTTCCAATCAAAGGTTAGCACTTATTAAGTGTAATATGGCAACCCTTTCTGCACTTTTCATCCTCTTTCTGCACATGTCCTACTTTTGCATTTCACTGAAAAAACAAAGGTTTCAGGGACATATAGTTAGGAATTAGCATTTAAACAACCTTAGAAATTTACTGAAAAACCAAAGGTTTGAGATACATTGTAGTTAGAAATTAGCATTTATAAAACCTTTGAAATTCACTGAAAAAAACTGGTTTCAGAGACGCTATAGTTAGAAATTAGCATTTAAAAAAAACTTTGAAATTCACAGAAAAAACAATAGGTATAAGGGACGCTCTAGTTAGAAGTTAGCATTTAAAACACCTTGGAAATTTACTGAAAAAAGCCACATGTTCCAGGGACGTTATATTTGTTCACGCATTCAAAACCAGAGAAATTTATCCGTTATAGTTAGTGGAGTTAACTATAACTCACCCCCGCAATGCACTGCTGGTGATGTCACATATTACATTATTCATGACATGGTCAGTGACATCACTGATGGCATCCCTGTGTCTAGGTATATTTTACTTTGGGATGCAACTAAGATCTAACATGTATTGCAGAGCTGGGGACATAATGAATCTCTAACTTTATGAGCATTAAATTAGTAACCGACAAAACTTTCATATTGCAGGGTTTCAGGCATAAGAGCATTGAACAGCACTTGTAGGGTGTACATACCTCATTGTGTGTGTTTTTATTTGCAGAGGAAAAAATAAATCAACGTCAGTGACTATTTCAATCCTGCTTTAGATGGCAACTATGAGAAATGAGGCTGCTGGCTGAGTGGGGTGTAACCCCTTGTCAAACAACAGCCACAATCCATGTCAGGGTGAACCACAAAAGTCCCCAAATTAACCCATGTTTAACTCTATGGTGGCCTTGCAAAAAGCAGTATGTCTTACCTTAGCAGCAATATGTAAAGTATTTATGCATTACACAACCATTAATGGAGTAGAAACAGAACACAAGAAAAATCCCACACCAATTTAGAAAAATCGAGTAGATTTTAGTAAATCATTCGACACCTAAATGACAAAATCCAATCAATAGAACCAGAATTATGACTTTTTGAAGTTTTAAGTAAAAATTAGCACCTAAACAATCAAAGTGAGACCGGGTCAAATAAAAATATATGGCTAACAGCAATGGTGCGTGAGTTGGATACAAGAACTGGATTGGTCCTGGTCAACGCTGAACTTCAGACTTTGAAGAAATGTTGAAAAAAATATTTCAGAAGGTAAAATTCAGCTGTGCATGCAGCAAGCGGCATCCAGAGAGAAGGCGTTGTTGGCAGGAGCTGCTGGACAAAATTGTGGTGAAGATTACTACGTGTAGACTTAGTCTCATTTTGGAAGCTGAAATTCTCAAGTGGGAGGAGGCAGGAGGCGGCAGCCGACAAGAGTTCCAGATGGCAGGATATCACTTCGGCAAAGAACCTCTCAACAGGATTTTCTGCTGAGGAGAAGAAAGTGGTGGGAGCTACTGCAAAGTCAGGCCGACTAGTTATGCACCTTGGATAAATAGACGAGAAGGTTGATCAAGGTCTACACTCGGTTCTCAGAGGAGTATTTAGCCTAATTCCCAAGCTTTGGACTTTTGCTATACCGGCACCCGTAGCACCACCACCAAGGGTCCATGACTGGAGAGGTAGCACTTTGGGTGTTCGAACTAACTCAGGCTGTGTTCAGGTGCATGTTCAAGATGGTTGGATGCTTTTCTGTCCCTGAGGCTCTGGTCAGGAGGCCTGAAAAGTAGCCCTCGGAATCACTCTGGTAGTTCTGGGCTCAAGTGTTGAAACATGGCTCAAGCTGCAGGGCTGGCTTTTCAGGGTTCAAGGCAGGCTCCATGCAGCAAAGCAATCTCTTGTGGAGTAAACCGTCCTAACTCATGTAAAGCGCTCTGATACCTTCAAGTCTAGCCAGCGCTATATAAAACTTATAAACAAAACAAATAAACAAATAAATAAAATAAAATGCCAGGTGCCTTCCTTTAGGTAGGAGAAGGTTTGAGAAGATTCCCTTTGAAGTGCTTAAAGTTTCCCCCTTCCCCTGCCCTACCTCCAAGCTGCCTTCATAAGCAATGCAGGGGTGACAAGTCATTTTTGTGAATGCAGAGCACAGCCTATTTAGTTGCAAGTGGGTCTATGTACAGCTCCACCCTCCCCATCATGTCAGTTGACGGCCTATAAAGGCACACCCAAACACTCTATTGTGGGGTTGTCTGGAGGATAAAAGCAAAGTCCAACTGCCAGCTCCACCCGCTCATGTGACCCAAAAGCAGGCTGCAGGCACCAAATTGTTAGGTTATGAAAATGCCAACTTTCTACAAGTGGCATTTTGAAAATTGTAACTCAAAATATAAAAAAATATTTTAAATTATAATTTCTCAGATACTTGACGTTAAATGTTTGCCTGTTTCCAATCAAAGGTTAGCACTTATTAAGTGTAATATGGCAACCCGATGCTATCCTATGGGAGATGTAGACCTCAAACTAGTGAAAAATTTAAAAAGTACATGTCCAACATTTAATTACAAAAACCCCTGTCCTAAGGGCTACTTAAGGACTACATTTGGGCTGACCCATAAACTAGAAAAGGAGAGTTCAATGCTTGGCAAGGCGGTTATATTGGCAAGTCTAATTGGTGGTTTAAAACTGCACTCAGGCTGCACTGGCAGGCTTCGGAGAGGTTTGTGTGGATTGGGTGGATTCATAAGTGCTGCAGGCCCACTAGTAGCATTTAACTTAAATATCTGAATACCAAAAAACGAGAGGCAACAGAAATAGTTATAGATGAGCACAGAGAGTATAAACAGATGATCGTGGGTCTTGAATATTGAAGCAGTATTTCTCTTTATTATATATTTCCAAGATAACACAGTCAATGAGTTTCACCTTACAAAGGCTTCATCATGGCTGCAAATACGAAGAATATATGTGTGTCATGAATTGGTACATGCACAGGCTAGTGATTAGAATACTGGTAATTATTAAAATAACATACACACAAACTCTACAGTTACATTACAGACCATCAACCCAAGATGCTGTGTCCTGTTTACGCAAACCAAAGAGACATAAGTAATAAACACTCAATCCTTGACATCACAAGAGTCAGAAAGTAAAAAAATCTCTGTATATACCATTCTAATATCAATATTTGTCTTTTGAAAGTTGAGCACCTTGGACATGTTTGAGTGAAAGGCCAAATGGTTTGAAACACCAGAAAGCATAAACCTATGAATACAGATGGAACGGAAAATGTGAGAAATGGTTCAGTATTAAAAGCACGTGCTGCCCAAGTCAAATTTAGTGGTCTAAAAGTTGAGAAGGTTTGGAGAGAATCAGTGGGTTTAAAATACACCTAGACAGCTCCTCATGCTATGGCCCATGCAATATAAACTATTACTTAGATATATAGACCACTGGAGATGCCAGAATCTTCTAGGTAAGAAATAAGCTGTATCAACATTCTAAAAGGACCAAAAATTAATTTGAATTGATATTTCATGTATTTTTGTTAAATTCAATTCAGTGCTAAGCCAGCATGAAGCAAGAAATGCCATGCTATTCTGAATTACCATTTGATTTGGAAAAGTTTTTTTTATATCTCATTCAGGGACCACTGTGTACATCTCATGAATAAAGCGTGTGTGGCATGCATCCAAGTAGATAAATCATATCACAATCCAGTGGTTCTCAAAAACACAATCTCTTCTAAGTGGAATAGAGAGACAATCAATAAGCAAATTGATCTTGAAGTAATGATCAAAGAGATCTATTTTAAAATGTTAGCTCCCTAGGCGTTGGCAGATATCTTTTTGCATAGAATCCCCTTAGATAAGTCAAATTCATTACATGATGCACTATGTACACTTTGGTACTGTAGTGGAATCTGAACTTCTTCCAAAATATGCCCAGAGATCTGATAGATATGTGTTAAGTCTTTAAAAAGCCCAGAAGTTTGATTGGAAACTTGTCAAGATATAGAGCGAGTGTAGAACTAAAAACTTCCCTATGAGCAGACCGTATTTATGATATGTTAAAGCAAATCAAATTCCCACCCAAACCTGAGGTCATTATAAGGTAATTGTTACCTAGGAAATCGTGTCCAATGCGTATTCCTGTGAGGCAGTATTCACACAAGGAACAGCAGTAGGCACCTCAAATTCCAAGGCTCCTTGCAATTCCGTTATAGCTGCATTTATGCCAACTGAAAAATTAATTGAGTCAAGCATCTCAATACAATCAAAATGTGTAAACCCTACTCTTCAACATACACAGATTAGATCATGCTCATACTTCTGATGTGAAGGTGTATTTATTAATTCAAGTAAAACAACAAAGTATGCTCATAATAGTGACTGAGGCATCATGTAGGTTAAGCTTAAAATCCACCCCATGACAGGAAATAGATTCCAAACATAGTGATACTTGATGTTTGAACCTGTGTCAGCATATCGAGAGCCTGTAATGATTTCACATACTTGTACATACATGCTGTATACAATCATTAGGCTTGGTGAAATAGCCAGTTCATTTAATCCCAAGATGATTAGTCTGCATTTATTATAGCACAGGCATTATCCATACCAATATTAGTCCAATGTTTACGGCCCTCCATTCCCACAACTGTAATGTAACAAATTCCCATTTAGTACTTCACCAAAAATGTATTTTTAAACCATCAGCAAAGTAAGCTTGGCTCTAAACAGGGAGTACAAATAAGCAATCACACTCCACATAGGGTCACAAAGGCTTACCCATGTACGACGTTACATATTCATGTCATGTCTTCCGTGATGTTGGGCGGTCAAAAAGAAAGTGCGTGATTCCACCTCTTAAATATATGGAGCCCCACCTTTTACACCACAAGACCAGTGGTGGGGTGTATTGCTGCCTGTAGGACTGACTCAAACAGAGGAATTGTACACCACGACCTCTGGTGTCATGCTTTCCTTTTCACAAATACTAGACCACAAACTACCAGAAGTGTGGTTGAACAACGGCTCTGTCCTTTGCCACAACTAGGCATGAGCGTAGTATATGAGATAATCAAACACGTTTGTTAAGTCATGCACTGTGTTCCCAGATGTAACTCCAGTAGGGTGAAGACCAATCACATCCAACCACATCAAATTCAAGGTACTCAAAAAAGCAAACGGATGGTCTACAGGAACGAATAGTGAAAGAAAGAGTGAGTAATAAAGATAGAAGAAGTCTCTACAAGATGTTGAGAGATGCAATATGGTTCATAGAACAGACATTTCTATGGCAGTTGACATCAATTACATGTTAACTTTTTATGAACTGTGCACATCATCCTTCAAATGTTGGTCCATTTGTGTCATTAATTGTTGTATCACACACAAGAGGGTTAACAGAAGAACTAAGCTACAAAATAGAAAACATATATCCTATATGGCTTCCATAGTCATAATTCCCATACAAAATATAGGGTAGCATTACAAATTAATGTATCACAAACTCAGAGAAAAATGTGTACAAAAATGAAAAGAAAAGAGAAGGGAGCATGGGTCACAACCCAGTTTGGGACGAAAAATCTCACTCACCCGAGGGTGACATGCTTCATCATTGGGTTCCTCCAACACACAGGGACCGCAAGGTACCCAGTGTGGGCTACAACTTTACCCCTAAGGGGAAGGAGCAGGAATGTAAAGCAAGTGTTGGTTCTACCAACTTGGTTTTGTAAGGAAGGGCATAGTGCAAATGAATAATTGTAAATAGTGAAACAGTGTGTTAAAAAACTACCTACTTAGTGGCAACAACTTTATTCTTCCTTCCTAAGTGGTAGTAGGTTAAAACGCAAGTGAATATAGGGTAATAGATACATACCCTATCTAATGATCAACATGTTTCTGCCATGGTGGCTATTCTGTTTAGGGCATTAACAGGATAAAAAACACGTCACTCTGCTAGTATGGAGTGTATAAAAGGTGTAAATCATAATGTGATACTTAGGCCTCGATTTCTTGACCATCACACGTATATGTAGATCAATGTGATCAGTCAGAAGGCTCTAAAAGACAATGATAAAAAACATATTTTAACAATAACCTTTCACCAGTATGTGCCAGACCCCCTTCCCAGCGCCAAAGAGATAAGAAATAAACTCTTACCTCAGTGTAGTATGCATGTGTAAACTCTACCTTCTACCGAGTCTCCCACCATGTCAGTTTTCTGGTAGAGGATAAAGAGATCAAAAATATAACCACATAAAATCATTGGTTACCCTGTGTAGAAACCACCACATTCAAACTAAAAACCCAAACAATAACCATTTCTTAAGCCCTACAGGACTATAGAATATGTATGTATGAGAAGGTCAAGATATGATGTCACCTCTTCCTATATTGCACCTACTGCTGGCGTGCAATAATATAGTGTAGTTCATTATCCAAGTTTAGACCTCTTTAAATTTTCATACACTGGGTACATAGCATACCACTCTGCAAGGGATTTATAAGTAAATTAATTATCCTAATCAGGTGTAAACCAATTTTGCCATGTTTTAGGGAGTGAACACAAGCACTTTAGCACTGGTCAGAAGTGGTAAAGTACACAAAGTCCAAAGGCCAACAACTCATTTCAGCAAAAAGCCCAGGGTGAAAGCAAAACGTTTGGGGGAAGACCACCATAGGGCTGACATGTCTAGCAACAACTTTAGACTTTGTGTAGTTCATTGTCTAAAGGCATATGAGAGAAGGAATTTAACACTGAGAAATGCAGGCTTGCCTCAGGTGTTTGTCTAATTCAAATGTACACATAAATCAGTTTGTCCATAAACTCTCATGAGATGGGTTAAGAGCTAAAATAAAGGAATAGATTTAATTTTTTTATGGGGATCATTCTGTCTGGGGAGCTTCTGCTTTGAATGATTTTTAATTGGGAGGAGGACTCCAGAATATCCTTAAGTCATCACATTGGATAGTGAGTCTGTGTTCCAGAGTTATTACTTTAAAACTGTGGAGTGCGCTATTAATTGTGTGATTGCAAAGCTTTCAACTTGCATATTGTTAGCCTTCTTGAGACACCATAAGATTTTCCATAGCCCCCTAGGCGAAAAATGTTGAATATATAAGAGACGCAAAGACTATGATTGGCTACTCACTGCACTCTTGGTGGCAACGTGGAAAAAGCGAACTCCTGACCTGGGCATTGCGAAGGGGCATCTTCGTTGAGGTCGCGGTTCCCGCTCCTCGGCTGCCGCTGGGACCAATCCGACTCCGCCCAACCCCGCCCACACCGCTGCGGGGACTGCGAGGGTGTGCAACACCTGAAGCCTCTTCCCGCAGCGGCACCGCCCCCCGCCTGGCTGACTGGATAAATTTCGCAGCACCCGCTTCGCGGGTGCTACTCACTGCACTCTTGGTGGCAACGTGGAAAAAGCGAACTCCTGACCTGGGCATTGTGAAGGGGTATCTCCGTTGAGGTCGCGGCTCCCGCTCCTCGGCTGCCGCTGGGACCAATCCGACTCCGCCCATCCCCGTCCACACCGCTGCGGGACTGCAAGGCTGTGCAACACCTGAAGCCTCTTCCCGCAGCGGCACCGCCCCCCGCCTGGCTGACTGGATAAATTTCGCAGCACCCCCTTCCCGGGTGCTACTCACTGCACTCTTGGTGGCAACGTGGATAAAGCGAACTCCTGACCTGGGCATTGCGAAGGGGCATCTCCGTTGAGGTCGCGGCTCCCGCTCCTCGGCTGCCGCTGGGACCAATCCGACTCCGCCCATCCCCGCCCACAGGGCTGCGGGGCTGCGGGACTGCGAGGCTGTGCAACACCTGAAGCCTCTTCCCGCAGCTGCACCGCCCCCCGCCTGGCTGACTGGATAAATTTCGCAGCACTCTTGGTGGCAACGTGGAAAAAGCGAACTCCTGACCTGGGCATTGCGAAGGGGCATCTCCTTTGAGGTTGCGGCTCCCGCTCCTCGGCTCCCGCTGGGACCAATCCGACTCCGCCCATCCCCGCCCACACCGCTGCGAGACTGCGAGGCTGTGCAACACCTGAAGCCTCTTCCCGCAGCGGCACCGCCCCCACGCCTGGAGGATAGATAAGGTATATTCTTAACGTGCAGCGGGACGCGCACAGGACGAAGCTCGGGGCGAAGACCGGGCAAAGAGCGGGCCCGTTTAAGCCCGTTCAAGACCGGGCAGGACTGGACTGGGCAACCCCCCTTACAATTGGTTTTATGTGTTTACGTAACTATTTATTAATTTTATTCATACGCAAACTTAAAATTAACATAGGTGCCCGTTACTCGATTGTCCTTTCCCTATCAATTATTAGGTATTGCATTATTTTACTGCTAATTGCCTGTGATTGATTATGTCACCCAGAAGTATGAGGAGTGCTGTTAAAAAACAGGCACAAACTGCAGGCCAGGCTATAGGCCCCATTGATAAATTTATAGCCAAGGCCAACGACGCAATTACTCAGGGTATCACTCTGCTGGAGCGCCGAGTCTCGCAGGACCTTGCAGTCGCTATACGCTCTTCATTGGGCCTGATAGTGGCAGCAACAACCCCACACCGCCCCTTAGAACCTGCCCCATTGCTGACCGTAGCAGCAGAAGTCCACAGCGTTCCAGGTATTGTGGACCTGTCGGCTTCCCTAAACCTTACTGATTCTAACTTGTCATTAGAGAAGTCACCTGTAATGTTTACCTCCCAACTTAGCACTGCTCCCAGTCCGTCTGTAAGTAGGGGGTTAAAAGAGGGTGCAATCCCTAAGACAAGGAAAAAGGGCAGTAACAAAGGGAATAATCCCCGTAAAACCACCTCTTCCCTGACTTGCCTTAACCCTGAATCCCTGCACACATTGCCCCCAACTGCGCAGCCTGTAGGCTTGGGTCTATTGTCGCAGGAGGGAGCTACTGACCCACCTGCACAAATTGTAACCTCTACGCTCATGGACAACACGAATCAAAATGTGAGTAGTTGCGACACTAGTATAGATGGGGAATGTAAATCATGTAGTAATAATGACCTCCTCTTGGTAAAAATCTGGGATTTAATTAGAACTCACTTAAAACCATTGGAGCAGTCCCTCCAGAGGGTGGAAAAGCAGCTGGCGGAACTGACCCTAGCCTCAGCAAAAAGAGATGCTAGGGCCATACAAACTGTGCCTCCTAAAATAAATCCAAAAGCACCTAAGGAGGGTTTGCCTCCTCCACCCAAGAAACCCGGCGAGACCGGAGCAGTGCAACAGAAGAAACCGCCAATACAAACTGCTCTGGTTCTGCCACCCCCCAAAGCCCCCGCACAAACTGTCCTGGCCCCACCACCCCCTAAGGCCCCTGCGCCTCTCCAAATCCCTACCCTTGTAACAACTAAGGCACCTGTAGCCCCCAAATCAACCCTTAGAAATAGAAATAGGGGAGGGTTACCTGTTCATCTCCCCCCCCGAATCCACCCCATATGTGGTAATCATGACCGGTGTCCCTGAACTGGCGGAAGATGCCCACGAAACTCCCTGGTCGCTAAAAAATAAAGTGATTCATTGGCTATCCATGAACAGACCCCTCCCATCATTCGTGGACAGCAGAGTCACGTCAGTGAGAAGGGTAGCATGGTTGGGCGCTGTGCCCAAAAACATTCAGGGCGACTGCATTATTGTTAACTTTGGCGATCCTAACACGGTGGAGCACATTTGCTCGTGGGGTGACCATGCAACCATGGATGGGATAGGGACAAACAGGTTGTCTTATTATTATCCCCCAGCACCTCGATATAATACAGGCCCAGCCTGGGGGTGGACCCAAGTAGGGAACTGGGATAGACGCGGGGATCGGGGGGTGGTCTGGGAATGGGAACAGGAATTTGCCCCCCGCTCAATCACTGGGATGGTGTGGTCCACCACTAGCCAACAGGTACGAATGTCTAGATTGTGTGGACTGACCATTAGCATCCGTCACCATTATCGAACAAAGAAGTCCCCTATACATACCTATTACATCACTTGTCCCCTACCCTATAGTTACCTCCCCTCTGTATGGCGATGCATTGCGACACTTGCCTAGCCCTCAGATAGTTGGGGGGGAGGACTCAGAGCCCGCAGTGAAGGTAGCTAGCGACCACGCAAGGGTGGGGGAAGTGGCAGATCCCAAGCCTATTGTACATGCACCGGCCCTGCACCCTGATCGAGGCCGCACACGTGGGAAGGATCGAGCCAAAAAAGTTAATAGACGGGTAAACGTGGGGACGGGGCCTCTAAGGGAGGCGCGCCTAATAATAATAACGGTGTGTCAGTGGGGGTAATGGCGGCTAATCTGTCCACCAACACTGTACCCCTCAAACTAACACATCTGAGGCTAATCTGGTGGAATGTGGCCGGCCTAGCCAATAAGCTGGACACACAAGACTGGGTTACTTATATCGAGACTGGGGATGTTTGTATGTTCCAGGAGACCTGGGCAAGGGAAGAATATAACCAGCAGGGTTACCTGTCATTTCTCATCCTGGCCAGGTGGGAGGGCAAGGGCCACCCCTCTGGCGGACTTACAACTTGGGTGGCATCTCATCTTGGGTGCCAGGCTTCACGCATACCGGTGCCATCGGATGACATTTTAGTGGTCCTATTGGCATGGCCAAACCTAGCGAAACTTGCCTTGATAAACATCTACTCTAGGCCAGTGGGGGTTTCGCGAGAATCTCCCACCATAGACGAGCTTTCAGCTTATTTATGTGAAGTCCCAAGGGGCACCCCCTATGTAGTTGGAGGGGACTTAAATTCTCATTTTGAGCCACTGGCTGGCCTTCTAGAGGGACTTCCCATGGAAGAGGAGCTTAGGTGGTCAGTACCCTCTGTAGTAGCACCTCCCCCGAAGGCTTGGACACCTCTAGCACTCCAGATTACTGCCCTAACTTTAAAGCATGGAATCAGAGCCTGCAATGGGCGTATCAAGTCTGATATACCAAGCAAACCCACGTACAATAGAGTGGGAAGAGAGTCCCGCCTGGACTACGCCCTTGTACAGCTAGCGAACTGGTCATCCATTCTTGATTTTAGTGTTACCGAAAGACTAGATAGCGACCACAATGCCCTGGAACTAGATCTTATCCACCCTGGTATGGAAGCCTCTAACCCAAGTAAGGAGAAGAATGAACCTGAACTTCTACTGGGTAACAACAGGAGAAGAATCAGGTGGGAAAAATTAGTCACGAGCCAAGAGAAACTCGCGAGGCTCTATGCAGGATTAATTCCAATCTTGGAAAAAGTGGGAGATTTAGTCAATGATGTGGGCAATAAAGATTCCCATAATAAATTATATCAGGCCCATGAGGACCTTATAAAGGGAGCGGCAGGTGAGCTCTTCAGTAAGGTACAGAATTCTAGGAGGGGGCAACAACATAAATTCTCATGGTACAATGCAGCCTGCAGGAAGGCAAAGGGAGAACTCCTTAGAAGCATCAAGGAGGGATTAGGTGGAGAGAAGTTACGTGAAAATAGGCGGGCATACAAAAAATTAGTTGCTCATGCTAAAACTGAATGGGAGGAGGGCCAGTGGGAGGAGCTTACCAGCTCCCTCGCAACAAGGGACTACCGAATGTTTTGGCGGGTAGTAAATGGGGGATCGGGGAGCCTTCACTCGGCAATAAAGCCAAATATTGCAGCAGGGGTGTGGCAGGCATATTTCCAGTCACTTTATAGTTCAGAGCTGGGAGAAACCCCCATTACATCTAGTAATGGACTGGCTGAGTTTGGCGGGGACTTGATCACAGTAGGGGAGGCCAAGGCAGCAATTGCAGGACTGGCATCGGGCAAGGTGCCAGGATTGGACGGTCTCCCCGGGGACCTGTTCAAGCAGCTTGTACACTGTATTTGTGGACTTGCGGACCGCCTTCGATCTGGTGCCTAGAGGGAAACTCTGGAGTGTTCTGCCCGAGATTGGGGTCCCCCCGGACATACTGGCAATTTTACAGAGACTGCACCAAAACAACTAAGCCCGGGTTATGTGCGGGAAGCTTGGGGAACTAATGGACAGATTCCCCGTTGGCAGAGGGGTGAGGCAGGGTTGTGTACTGGCACCGACCCTGTTCTGCCTCTTTGTCAATGGGGTAATCGCTCATCTCAATGGCACTGAATATACTGATGCTCCTAAACTGAATGGCAGCAGGGTACCTGGAATTATGTTTGCAGATGATACCCTGCTGCTGTCCAAAACCCCCATGGGGATACAGAGGATCCTTGATTCTTTTGTGGTTTTCTGCACGGAAAGGGGGCTAGAGATCAATGCTATAAAAACTAAGTTCATGGTCTTAAACCCAACCCAAAGATCACGCCTGAACCCCTTGCTGGGATCATCACGTTTAGAGAGAGTCTCCACCTTTGAATACCTGGGTGTAACGTTGAATGAAACCATGTCCTGGGGAACACACCAGACTAGGGCCAATCTTAAACTAGTGCAGACCACTGGTGGCATTGCACGGATGATGAAAAGTTCTACATATCGACCACTGGGGCCTGTTATCCAAATCTACAAGGCCCAGGCCAGGGGTGCCATCACATACGGGGCGGAATTGTGGGGCCACACACCTGCCCACAAATTGTCTATAACTGAGAATAAATTCATTAGACAGATAGTTGCACTCCCGCCTAGTACACCGCTCCTCCCTTTGAGGATGGACTTGGGACTGAGACCCATAGCAGATGAACTGGGCCTCAGACCCATAGCTTTCTGGCGAAGGTTATGGAGCAGTGAGGAACTCTTTACCTACAGGGCAGAACTGAAGGAGTTTCTAACCCACTCCAAAGCCTTGCAGATTCCCTGGATAAAATATATAAAAATGTCCTGTGAGAGAATAGGGTACCCAGATCTATGGTCCGATCCAACGAATGCGTCACTTATGATCCCGTGAAGAGTCTTGGCCAAGGCTTATTATGAGCAGAAACTGGCTATTGTTTTAGATTGCCAGCGCGAGGGGTCATTAACATCTGCATTCATACAAAGCAAGGATTCCTACAGGCTGGAGAGGGTCCTGGATGGGATGACTCCTGTGCTGACCAGGAAGCTATTTCTCCAATGGAGATATGGCACACTGCCTTTGCGGTCATACACCAGCTCCTGGTCAACACCGCCCTCCACCAAGCAATGCCCGGCATGCACTTGTGTTGAGGAAAGCGACCTACATGTGGTCTTGTTCTGTCCAACTTATAAGGCCGCTAGGAAATATTGGCTTTTACCCCTTATCAGAAACTTTGGTTGTAGGCAATACCTCCCGATGTATAGAATTTTAAAAACTGATGTCTCGGGACCAACGGTGTTTGCACTAGCCAAATTCCTTACAAGTGTCTGGCATACCCGCACCCGTATTTTAAAGTCGCAGTTGATTACTTAAGTACAAGAATATGAATTTTAATGTATGACCTTTTATCTACTGTCACTTAAGAAGTACTCATTTTTCTTTATGGTGGAAAGGTTTTATATTGTATTACATGTGTTTTACTGAATATCTTTGATGGTCAAATTGGCCGAAATAAAGATTGAAATTGGATAAGAGACGCAAAGGCTATGATTACTCCATCCTTTGACCCACCCTGATTTTATGATCTGTCCTTCGGAGTAAAAACAGTTAATTTGGAAACAAGAACTTTAATAGGGAGAAGGAATATTCTTCCAAGTTCTAGTTTCATCTTCTGTTCATGTGGTTAAAAAGGAAGATGGCTGTCTCTCCCGTGTTTTTATTAAGTGTTAGAATTTTAATGAGTTCTACAGACTTTCGTTGCTGATGAGTGGGTAAAAAAGGATTGTATAATTTTAGCCTCTGAGTCTTTTGATAAAATCCACATTTCCTGTCAGCGGAAAATCGCTATTATCTTTCTAAAATGGACATTTAGGTATTTTTTAAATTAGCAATTATATTGCACTTATTGATAACTGTAGCGTGTTTCATGTAGGAACAGATAGATTAGGCGATTTGCCCATAATTGCACAATTTTCAGTAAAGTGACAAAATTGAGATTACAATGTCTGCAAATAGGAAAGTAGACCATATCTACTCCCCACGATGGCCACTTCGTGTGAAACACAAGTTCCATGAGCTAGCGAGCAGTTATTGCTCTGACATTTGATTATTACTCCATATATTTCCAACCAATCCCACCTTTAAAAAGGCTAGAAGAAGTAGAATCTTTTTTTTTCTTGTATACATTTTTATATAATTATTGTCATTCGAATGAAGGTATTAAGTATATCAAATATATGTTCATCTCATCCATTTACTTGTACTTGGAGGATTTGCTGGTTTTGTATATTGCGCTGGTCTATTCAAACAATAAATTATGATGACAAAAAGGATAATACAATTATTTGCTAGTAACAGCCGCCGTCCACGCAGGTAACCGCGGTGTGGGGGGGGGGGGGGGCATGGGGGGTGATTTTGAGGGACGATGACAAAGGAAATGTGTTTATTTATTTTCCCTCTGCATCGTCCCTCGAAATCCCCCCCACGCGGCCCCGCTGCCTCACCTCTGTTACCTGCACGGACCGCGGCTGGCTAGTGCTGTTGCTACTACTAATACTACGACTAATAGCAATAATAATATTGATAATAATAATAACAATAAAGACATAGAGTAATAATAGCACCTGCTAATATTCACATTAGTACTATAAATATAATTATTGAAAGTGGGAATGAGAATAATAATCTGATGTCATAGCCCGTTTGCGTACCTTATCGTGTTGTATCTTAAAAAGTCATTGCTTTTCCAACTCTAAATACTGCAAATCTCCTAGCAAGCTCAACATTTGATTTGCAGATTGTCACATTCGTTCACCCATTGCCTACGAAGAAGATATTACAGATGTCCAACCTCGCGCCCATTTTTTCTATTAACTGTTCAATGAAAGGCATAAATATAATTAATCTCCATATATTTCAAACAATTATTATCTTCAGCCGCAATCAATCAAATACGATTAGACACTCCAAGTTAATAAAGCATTCATTTTGCTTTCCTTTCGAAATTCATTGCTAATTGTACTGCACCTGGGCAGCATTTTATAACCACAGACCATAATAAATCCACGTGGCAGATCATGCCCTTGCGTTTCTTTCGCTCTATATTATCTCTGCGGCTACAGTCAAATATTACATCCATTAATTATAATTAGGAGTTGATGCAAAACTTCAGAAACATAATCAACAAATATGACCGCTCTCCTTATTCCTGAGGAATAGAACGCACGATTCATTTCTCATTATAATGCACAGCAGTGATAAAGAATCATATTCCTTCAGCATTAATGTGATTGATGGAATGTTATGCATAGAGAGGCTCTGTTAATTTAAAGTACTGCGGAGCTAGGTCGCTGGATGGCAATGCAGACAGTCGGATTCTTCAGAAAGTAATATAGAGTCAACACTGCTCAGGCACTTGTACCATTTCTGGCTCATCAGAGCTATGAGGAATCACTTCTGATTCATTTCCAGTTAATCCTCTTAATCATATTCTTCACTCTATTTTTGTGATACAGTAATAAAAAAAGTTTAAAAAAAGAAATCGGCATGCTGTATGAGCCCCTGAAGGTAGAGGCTATACTATTTGATGCATGCTGTACTGTTTATTAGGGGATAAGCATCTAGTCGGAGTATAGTTTTATCAAAATAGCAGATTGTCAAATAAAATTAAGAAATGTTATTAAAGGAATAATTCGAAGGCAATGCAAAAGGGATTTCACCCATGATTTCATGGCATTGTTATAAAATTATTCTTAATACTAATAATTATAATAAAAAAATAATATTGCTGCATCATCGGGTATAACATTAGAGTTAAAATACAGGGCTGTTCTGTCTCTATTTTTTTACAGCACTCAATTTGACATTTTTACATACAAACTAATGCTTTGCGATGCTTTCTGTATCCACCTTAGCATTACACATGCGCAACCTGAAGGCACAATATATGATGGATCAAGGTGGGACATACACTTGATTTGATCACTAGAATGAGCTATAAGCGATGAGGAATGATAGAAAACTAAAGGGCATACTCTCAAGCCCCTATCGCCACGGAAACGTCACTTTTTTTGACGTTCCCATGGCGATAGGGCCTGCGCCCTATTCTCAAGGCAGCGTTAACCCACTTAACATGGCCTAAAGCAACGTTAAGTGGCTTAATGCTGCCTTGAGAACAGGGCCCCTTTCACGCTAAACTTAGCGTGAAAGGGGACCTGCATTGGGTGTTGCGGTGGGAGTACCACCGCAACACCCATTGAATTCGACGCTGCCACCTATTATCAAGTGCGGCAATAACAGGTGGCAGTGATAGAGCGCGCAGTTCACCCGGGTCACCAATTTCTTACACGCACTGGGCCCCGGCGTGCATTCAATTTCAATTAGTGATTCCTGTGAACCGGGTGAGATCCTGTCACGCTTCTATGAGTAATAAATGGTTCAGGATAACCTCTGCTTACCATGTACCTGACTTACCACAGGCATAAACTTTCGACGGACCTGGAGCTAAAAGGGAAAATAGTAGACAGGAACCTAAAACATTTCTTTACGGCAGTACATACTTATTCACTTTCTGTAAAATGACCACAGACACCTGATGAAGTTTAACACTTTATATGAAGATTCAAAGAGAAGATGCCAAGACAATAAGCGATATGCAGAATAATATGTCAAACATCAATATCAACACCAATAGGTAACTTTGCACAAAAAAAATATGACCATTAGGATATATGGGAAGACTAGAGGTAGGTTTCTTAGAACAGAACTAATCACTGCAATTATATACTAAGACAAGAGTTATGGATGGACCTAAAAACATATACTTATCCTTATCACTTTAGACTATTCTTGCTAAGTTCACTGCAATCCACTAAAGGAAAGGGCAAAATGGGAACAAGCTATTACTTATAATAGAATCACTGAGCTCCTAAAGGAGGGGGGGAGAGAAGGAACCAACTAAATCAGACACATATACTTGATGTTTCAACGGCAATAGAGCAATATCACAAGTAAAAATGCTTTAATAGATTATACGAGGGAGAGAGAGAAAGAGAGAGAGAGATAGAGATACGCAAACCCACAATCAATATTTACCTAATTCAGATTGAAAACCAACCCTGGCCACGGGTCAGTTGGGAAGACGGGGACAGGGACCCTCGGAAAAGGAACACCAGATGCGAACAGGTACAACCCACGGACAGATCGGGACAGGATACCCCTCAGGTTCGGGTCAAAGGACTGGGCCTCCCAAGGTACGACCAACACCCACAGCTTCGGACAGCAACGCCTGCGTTACCCCCTTCTGCAAGTAATCCGCCAGAAACCCCGATTGGATTTTCGAATTTCCCAGCAAAGTGCTTCGCCAGCACTTAAGATTTTCCACCCCTTAGGAGTTTGTGGAAAGTATGGACAAAGTGCTCCGCAGCACTTTCAGATTGAGCACCTATTGAGATCGTAGGGTCAGTGACAGGTCTGCTACTCGGACAAGTCGGACAATTTTCCTAAGCTAAACTAGGGTAGTTATACAGTTTTGGGGTCCCTCAGACCACCCACTAATGTTGCAAGTGACAGCTTCTCATATTATGATTGGTCAAGAGAGGTGGTGCGATCATTACCACCTCCTAAAATTCAGCTTTCCCATATTTAATATTCAGGTTTGCATACCCGCCCCCCGGGTTCACGTTCCCAGGCATAGGAATACAGCATACAATGCACGAGTTCAGTATATAGCAACAGTGTAGGATAGTTCAAGGTACAATCTTGCATCTTCGGGATGGGTTCCCAGGCGCATCGAGCTTCAGGAGCCAGCTGGCTAGTTTTAGCTTCTGCGCAGTTAGGACTTTCCCTGGTCAGCTGACAGGGTTCAGAGGAGCCTCAAGATGGCGTTGCTCACGTATGCCCCAACCCACAAAGACGCGGTACATGAAAAGTAAGCGAGAACAAATTAAAATCACATCCAAAATGATTACACTGTATACCAGGATAGAACATTAACCAACCCTTACTTTATAATGACTATAGCATTATGGTTTAGTGCGAAAGGACAGATAGGCTGAAGCAGCGGTAGCAAGCAGAAAGCGTGGTGAGAGACAAGCGGCCATTTTTGCAACAGTGCGCATGAGCACAAAACTCCCTCCAGAATGCGAGTGCGTCACATCACATGGGTATGACCGACGCATGCGCAGACTGAATTTCAGCGAAGCAGCCATTTTCCTTAATGCAAGCTTCGTTAATATGAAAAAGACATACAAGCAAGCATCCGGGGACACCCGCGTGTTTGGGAAAACGTACAATAAACGACAAACAATGATTTTAGTAGTATTATACATTTGGCGAGGTTCTTGCACTGGGCAAGGCGCTTCACGTGCGAATCCTTGCTCCATCAATCCCCTCTTTGATGATATTTACTATCATCACTACATAAAGGAAACAGATGCCAACTTTTCTCATTCATCCATATCACTCATTTCAATTTCTACAAATTTATTGTTCAGCTTTCTTTCAGCTTCTCTATGAGAGTGGTGATTTTTCGCCTTTTTATAGATTGTATTCTTTAATTCTTCTAATTCCAGTTCATCAATATTTCTTTTCACCCCCCTCTGATTTACTGTGTATTTCTTTTTACACTTCTGGCATTTGCAGCAGATAAAAATAATCAATATAATTATACCTATCACAACTATTGGCATCAGTATTTTCCACAAAATATTTCTACCTAGGTTAGAAAACCAACTACCTATAGAGGAGAGACCTCCAGTCAGTCTCGTCCAGGCACTGTCAACCTCCAATGGTTTGAGTTCCTTTTCCAAATTAGTTATGTTCTTCACATATTGTTTTAATTCGATACTTTTGTCAGGAATGTAAGTGCAACAATGTTGCGCCTTCAGCATTCTACAGACTCCGCCCTCTTTTGCTAATAGGGTGTCAAGGGCAAGACGGTTTTGTAAAACCATTGATCTGATCGCAACCATTTCGGTATTGACCATCAGGAATCCTGCAGCAGTGTCCGTTGATAACCGGTCCACCACTGTAGACAATTTGCAGATTCTATGGGTGTTCAGAACTACCCCCATTCCAGGTATCAGTGCACTAAAGATATCACCTATAATTTCACCTACACTTTCACGTCTACTACGCACTAAGCCATTAGTATCTTCATCGCTTCCAGCTGCATTATTCACATGGTATATTTTCGGGAAAACAATGCCAAAGTAGCAGCTTCCATACCAGTGATCCGGCAATTTAAAATAAGCCTTGTTCCCACATATATAATATATTCCGGGAAACACAGGTTCTGACCCATTTTTGAAACCCCAACCTCCAATTACCTTGTAATTATGTTCACACTCGCTGGAACCGATGAATACATTGTTACAGTACTCTGTCTTTTCCCTATGGATACAAAGTTTCCCCTTTCGTTCAAAATCCAGCAACAAGGCAGGATTAGCTTCGCCTTGCGAGGTGTTATCCATGTGCTCAGCCCACCTAGGGACTCTATCCTTTTCGTCATTTGCTTTCTTTTGAAACTTTTCTCTCCTTCTGTCTGCCATCTTAATGAACATCTTTTCCTGCTCTTGCAGAGAACAGGTCAAATTAGATTCTCTAGCTTCATTTAAATCTATGTTACCTATAGTCAGAAAATATTCTCCCATATAACGGGTCACGTCACTTGTAGTATGTACACGGTTCAAGTGTCCTCTAACAGGCAGTTCAGAAAATACTACGTCATCATTTGAATAATAGTATTGCAAAGTGCTTCTATAGAACAAGCTAGCTAAAATACTGCAGGAAATTCCATAGGTTAACGGTAGATGATGGTATGTCACGCCTTCAGCCACTGAGGTAGGTAGCTTCATGCAGACATAACAGTCTTCTATTTCCATAGCTTCTACATAATGCACTAACAAGTTAGCAAAAACATTTAAATGTGTCCTGTTTCTCATTTTGTGAAAATGTAGTCCATCCTCATCTGATGCTTCTAAGTTAGGTCGTGTGTGTGTCAGACTCACTTGTTTGTCGCGTCTTTCTAAGTTTCGTGGTGTTTCTGCAGTCGGGTCAGCCCCTACGTCTACTGCTTCAGGTTCAGTAGGGGAAAAGTTAGGATTCTTACTTATCATAAACGGTAAGAAGATTGTTAGTCCTATCCACATTACTATTAGCATAGCTACGCTACATAAGCATATTTTACAGCAAGTTTTGAGACACCCACATCTGGATCTCCCAGAGACACTCGGATCAGACATTTTAGCTTACAGGAGGCTTTTGCTACCCCTCTTCGTTTCCTTGTACCAGAGGTTCACTTCTGGGCTCTCTCAAGGAGGGTCTTCGTCAGAGCTCCGATCAGCAATGGACTCTTCGTCACTGTTGCCACTGTGGTGGGGTTCGTCTATTTCTTCCAACACAAAGTAAGTCCACTCAGGGCTTCGATACCGTCGGTTCTGTTTCTTTATTCTGTCGCTCTTTCTCAGCGATTTGCCTTGGGCTGCATTTCTTTCACTTTGAGCCCTTTTTCGGTCTTTATCGTTTTCTCCGACTGTTTTCAGTCTGAGCCTTAGTCTCTTTACGTATCGAGGTGCACTTCTGCCTCCTTTCCTCCCAGTAGTTGAGGAAACTTGCCCTTCTTCGTGCACTCTTTTTACTTTTTGTTGTGGCACTTCTGTTTCCCTACCTGACTGACTAGTTCCAGGTCTTTCATCTATCTCTTCTGCCTGGTCCCTAGTCTGACCCTGCTCAGATTCAAATCGTACTTGCTTTTTCTGTTTAGTTGGTTTTATTTCTGGTGTCTGAGCACATTGATCTATTTCTATCTGTTCCTGTTCATGCTCTTCGATCTCTTCGTTTTCTTCTGCATGAACGTCAGCTCTAATTACTATCTGTCCCTTTCCGGACTCCGGAGTTCCAGGAGGAGTCTCGATGCCTTGATCTGACCCTACTTGGCCTACTTCCTGATCAGGTGTGATGTGATTCTCGTGGACCTGATCTGCTTCTTCTATTTCTAGCTCACCTGGACTATCCCACTCACTGTCTAAGTAGGAATATTTCCTGGTTCGTATTGGATCATGAACCGGGTCGTCGGCGGGGAACCATTCGATGTCTTGACTTGTGCTCGGCAGCTCGATGTCAGCTAGTTCCGGACTCTCCTCTTCGGAAGCCTCATCAGCTGCGCTGCCTTCAGCTTCAGTCGCGTCTTCTCCAGTTACCCGCTTGGTGTGGCTGACGTGGATCCACTTCGGTACACCAGCACACTTTACAGCAGTGGTAGTGACGAGGATCACTTGTCGTGGCTTTCCCCACCTGGGTTTCAGGCAACTGCTCCGGGTGTGTTTCTTTAACGCCACCCAATCTCCTGGCTGCAGTTTATGTGCTGGAGTCTTTGGCCACTCGTCTTCTGTCTCTCCAATCTGCTGAGAGAGAGAACGCACTTGGTCACCCAGCTGCTTGCAGTATTCTAGCACCATATCATCAGAAATGCTTAGCAGTTTGTGTCCGGGTACCCATGCCTGCCGCATCACTCTTCCCATCAACACTTCATGGGGACTCAGGCCAGTCTTTCGGTTAGGGATACTTCTCAAACTCATCAGCACAAGGGGTAAAGCCTCTATCCAGTTCATTTTTGTGGAATCACACATTTTTCCCAACCTGGACTTCAGGGTGCCGTTTATTTGTTCCACTACTCCAGAAGCCTCTGGATGGTAGGCACAATGTAGTCTTTGCTTTATTTTGAATGCTTTACAGAGTTCCAATAGGACATCGTTGGCAAAATGCCCACCTTGGTCCGTTTCGATAGTCTCTGGGATCCCATACCTAGGTATCAACTCCCTGAGCAATAGCTTAGCTGTAGTTAGGGCATCATTCTTCTTTGCTGGGTAAGCCTCCACCCACCTGGAGAACAGACAAACTATGACTAGGATATATCTATATCCTTTGCAATTTGGCATGGTTACAAAGTCTGCCTGCATTCTGACAAAGGGACCTACTGCCTTCCCAATGGTACTCTGTTCTACCACAGTCCTTTTTCCTGCATTAAATTGCTGACACACTAGGCACCTCTGGCAAAGCCTTTCCGCCTGGTTCCTGAATTTTGAGTTACAGAACACCTTGTCAAACACCCGACACATTGCGTCTCTTCCCATATGTGTTGGTTCATGTATCATTCTGATCATGGGGTCAATCAAGCTATCAGGCAGTACGGGCACACCAGTCGGGTTTACCACCACACCATCATCCCTCAATTTGCATCCTTCTGCTGCCCATTTTCCCTTCTCTTGTCTGTCTGTAGCCTGTTGCAACTCTTTCAATTCTTCCCACGTTGACACATTCTCAAACAACATAAGTTGGCAGCTGGTTCCACTCCACAAGGCAATTTGGAGTGACATATGGTGTCGGGCACAAAATTGTGCAATTTGGTCAGCGTATCTATTACCGGCGGTCACATCATCGTTTCCTGATCTGTGAGCCGCACACTTGACCACAGCCAATTCTTTGGGCAATTGGATAGCTTCCAGTAAGTTATGCACCACTTTTCCATTTCTGATGGGGGTGCCTGAGGAAGTCATGAATTCTCTTTGCAACCACAACTGGCCGAAGTCATGAACAACCCCGTAACAATACTGGCTGTCGGTGTACACAGTTATTCTTTTGTTCTTACCCCTCTTACAGGCTCTAGTTAACGCGATGAGCTCTGCCACCTGTGCAGATTTCACCTCGCTTAAGTATGATGCCTCTATGGTTTTCGTCAATGTGACCACAGCGTAGGCAGCACACAGACCTCCATTCTCATGCCTTAAACATGAGCCGTCCACAAACATTGTCTCATCCCCATCAAGTAATGCTATTTCACGGATGTCCGGACGGGGTTTAGTACTGTACTCAGTCAGATCAATGCAATTATGCTCCCCCTCCTCTTCTGGTTCTACATCCAGGGGGACAGGTAACAGTGTCGCTGGGTTTAGGACATTGCACCGGGAAATGGTGACGTTTTCAGCACCAATCAGGATTCTTTCATACTTAGTCAGCCGACTAGGTGTGAGGTACTGGGTCTTAGTTCTAGTTAGCAGGATTACAACAGAGTGAGGAACATATACAGTGACGTGATGTCCCATGACAATGTTCTCACTCTGTTCCAGACTGACACAAGTAGCAGCAACTGCCTTCAGACACCCCGGCAATCCAGCAGCCACCGGATCTAGGGTGGCCGAAAAATAGGCCACTGGGCGTCTAACTAATCCGTGCTCCTGGGTCAGAACTGAAAGAGCACAATTTTCTCTGGTGTCACAGAATAGTTCAAAAGATTTAGAGTAGTCCGGCATACCTAATGCAGGAGCTGTACATAGGCAATTTCTCAATGTTACCCAAGCGTTCATGCTTTCGTTGTCCCAACTGACGGGGTCTTCTACTCCTTTCTTGGTCATTTTTATCAGGGGCCTGGCCAGTGCAGCAAACCCTACAATCCATTGTCTACAGTAACCCACAACTCCTAGAAACATTCTCACTTCTTTCTGAGTTTTGGGCAGTTCCATTGCTCTAATTATTTTGATTCTTTCAGTAGTTACTTTCCTGATTCCTTTTTCTATCTGGTGCCCCAGATACTTCACTGAGTTCTTACAAAACTGCAATTTGTCAGGCGATACTTTATGTCCTCCCTTTCCTAGGTGATTCAGCAAGGCAATGGTGTCAGTGACACAGTCAGTTTGGGTTTTAGATGCCACTAACAGGTCATCTATGTACTGTACCAAAACAGACTCTCTTGGCAGCACTAGGGATTCAAGGCATTTTTTCAGTATCTGGTTGAAAATCGATGGACTTTCGGTGTACCCCTGGGGGACACGATTCCAGACATAGATATGGCTGTCGAATTCAAAACTGAAAAGGAATTTGCTTTCTGGATGTAATGGGATGGAAAAGAATGCGTGGCATAGATCGATGACAGTGAACCATTCTGCATTCCAGGGAATCTGATATAGTATTACTGCAGGGTTGGGTACAATAGGGCAGCAAGGTACAACAATTTGGTTTACCTTGCGCAAATCTTGCACTACCCGGTACTTCCCACTAGGCTTTTTGATCCCAATGATAGGCGAGTTACAGGGGCTGCTCATCACTTCTTCTATTATTTCTGCTTCGAGCAGCCGGGTAATTTCAGTCGCCACTCCTGCTTTCACTTCTGCACTCATTTTGTACTGTCTGGTTTTGGGGTATACAGCATTCGTTTTTATTGCTATTTTAACTGGGTCCACATTTGCCATCAGGCCTACATCTTTTCCTGTGAAATCCCACACTTCTGGTACTACTCTTAACTGGAGCTCTTCAGGTAAATCTTCAATTGTCAATGATTTTATATCAGCATCTTGTCTAACTAACATCAGTTTGTACAGGCCATCTTCATCGGGGGTCTGAATTTCGACACCATTTGGTGTGCAGTAAATGGTACAACGCATCTTGCACACCAAATCACGTCCTGGCAGGTTTACGGGACTGGAATCACAGACCACAAATCTGTGCATTTCCTTGAAATTTCCTATAGAAATTTCCATTGGTTCGGTTACTGGGGTACTTATTATTTGATTTGAGACTCCCACTACTTGGATTGCTTCTCCCGAGAGGGGTAGGTTAGGAACATCCACTGTTCTTACAGTAGATCTGGTAGCGCCAGTGTCCAACAGAAAGGTGACATCTTTTCCTTCAACCTTTCCTTCAATGTATGGTCCAGTCTGGTCTACCGGTAAGGAGGCGCCAAGCACGCACTCCTCATCCTCCCCCCTCAGGCCCCGTCAATCTTGATCTTCACAGAGGAAGGTATCATTTAACAAATACTGTGGAATGACTGCGTTTCTTTCATTCTCGACTTCCCATGCTTCCGCCCTTTCATTCTGCTGACCCTGATTCTTAAAATTCTGTCTAGGAGCGCGAGGTACTGGGGGTAATTTTACCTGTTGCTGGTTCTTCCTTGTCCCCTCTTTCTGCACCTGTGGATTTAAACCATTTACAGGGGCATTACCGGCCTGCAGGTGTGGACACTCGTCTCTCCAATGCCCTATCTGGCCGCACCCATGGCACGGGAATTTCTTCATGGCCTCTTCTCTACTCATTTTAGTTCGGGGTTTTCCTCCTCCTCCCCCACCAGTGGTATTCTGTGAGTTCTTATTAGAATTCAAATTACTTAACTGCTGTTCTTGTTGTTCAGCCAACTTCACCTGTGCCCACATTACCTTCTCCTTGAGGGCCTTCCTTTTGTTTTCGATCTCATCTTCGCAGTATTTTGCATATTTCAAGACATCATCTATTGGTTTTCCCTGCCAACTGATTTTATTGTCTCTAATCCATTGGGAAATTTCGGGCCTTAATCCTAGCACAAATCTGTAACTGAAATGTGTCATGTCTTTCATGTCCACATTGTCGATACCGCTGTATGTTTTAAACACTTGCAGTAGCCTTTCATAATAGGAGTGAACAGTTTCATCACGTTCTTGGGTGGTTCTATCTATTCGGGTCCAGTCTGTTTCCTTTGCGGGAACCTTTTTCTTGAGATATTGTATGACTTGTTCATACTTCCTCATTACTTCAGGTGCAGGCGCACCTGTTTTCTCATCTCTGGGAAATTCCTCACTGGGCCAATCAATTTCAATTTTACAGTCTGTCCACAGATCTACAGGGACCACAATGTCGAAAAACCCATCCAGGTCTTTCAGCAGACATTTCTGAACTTTTATGAAGCGTTCTACCTGCCTGTACCAATCAACAGGCTTCTCCCGTAATTTCGGGAAGTCATTTGTAAATGACACAATATCCTGTCGGGACCAAGGGACATGGACATATTTTCCTCCCGGGACCTCCCTCATGGGGCACAATTTCTCTGTTGGTGTTACTTCCTTTAATACGAATTCTGAAGTCACTGACCCAGCCCTGCTGCTTTCCTTTTTCTTTGCCCACCGGGTTCTCCACTTCCCCACCTCGCCCCACTTCTGCAGGAGTTTCAACAATTCTTTTACTTGGATCTGTTTTCCCATCACATTCAGGCTTTCTAAATCTTTGTCTGAGAAATCCACTCTGTAAGGTTTCTGAAGAATTTTGGAGCGACTAACATCAATTCCCATTTCTTCTGCTGTATCCATTATCTTTTCATGGAGCAACCTAGCGCTCCGGGTAAGATTTTTACTGATAAACAGTAACTCCTCTTCATTATACGAGCTTAGGCGCTCAACTCCTACATTCCCAGCCATCATTTCTTCTATTTCTATTCTCAATTTATATATTTCCAATGCTCTGGGTTGGGGAGTGACCTCTTTCTCTAGCTCCTTTGTCCATTTGTCCAATTCTTCTGGGGAAACCAAGGTGGCACTCTTAATCCCAGTTGCACTTTCAATCAACACTTCCTTTTGTCTGGGCTGACTTTTTGTCCCTATTATACTAGCCCTCGATTCTCTAATGGGCAGATCCATCAGAACCACAGATTCACACTCACTCTCTTGATCCTCATCTATGAATACCTCCTTCCTCGGGGTCGGGATGCTAGAAGTAGGCAGCATTGAGGTGACAACAGGAGGGTGGGGACTAGTCATGTCATTTCTATACAGGGGAATAGCTGGACCAATAGTTACTGGAATAGTCAAGGAATCAGGATGAGGATGCATCTGGGCAATGGTTCGAACTAACTCATCTCGCTGTTTAGACAGGGCCTCTCTCTCTTTTTCTCCTAATACCCTTCCGGCAGATTTGTCATGCAATACTTGAGGTACTAAGGACGGATAAATATTCGGAGCTGTCGGAGTGACCAATCGAGGTGGATCTTCTCCGAATGGCTGATAATTCGGGACTGTGGATTTAGGTCTGCAAAACCCGTCCCTTTCACTGGTTTTACTGTCTGTCCCTGTTCCATCCGTATTACTGTCTCCCCTACATCTGGGATAATTTGTAAAGGGATTTTGAGAGGGCACAGGTTCTGAGTCTGCATCATAGGGAGGTGGATTTTTCATTAGCAAATCTTCCAAGTGTTCATCATCTAAGTCCCCCATAGGTGCTAGGTGATGAGTCTTTTCTTTGCATTTTCCTTTCCTTTCTTCCAACACCCCCATCATAGGGAATAGTCCTTCAGTTAACATAGATTGCCTCCACTGTTTCATTTTCTGCTCTTTGGTTGGCGTTGGAAGCTTAGGATACCATTTACTCACTCCCTTATCCATCCGGGGTTTATCTCGCTCTGCAGCCTCAATCTCCCATTCCTTCAGAGCCTCGTACTGGGTCAACCTAGGTCTAGGGTGTAATTCATTCATACGGGTCCTTAAGTTAAACAGGATCCGACCATTAAAGGTACCTTCAACAGGGAATGCTAGAATTCCGTCATCTACAGTATATTTTGCCCAATTTTCTAACCAGACACAAGTGTGATACCCTTTATCAAACATCATGAAAGAAGCAGGAGTATTCGGCGGGGGAATGAGCACACCTTCCCTCGTCCTAATGGGCTTGTCGGGTTTGAAGAAATTCTTTACCTTGTCAGTAAATGACATTTTCCTCTTTATTCCATACATCATGTGTGGTCTACCTCGGCTAAGCTGATCCTTATAAAATCCTAGGTATTTGGGATGAGGTATAAAATCTGGATACCACATATAATCTTCGGGACTCTCTTCGAACTCGGCTTGATTAATTTTGTTTACCTTTGTACTTCCAATGCTAGCGCGATTTTTATTTCACAGTACCCAATCAGGTCTGTGAATACAGAAATTCTTAACCAATGGGTGCGCGGCCTTTCACGAGAACAAGTCTCACGCTCCGGCACTCACCCCTCCTTCACAAATTCAGCTTCACTACACACCCGCTGTCTTGACCAATACCAGCGCGGCACGGAGTGACGTCAGAGCAGCTCTCCGACTGACTCCCTCCTTCACAAGGTAAAGGAAACTCTTAACTTTTCCTAAAGTGCAAATGTAAAACTTAGTTACTAACACACAACGTCTGCCACTATGTCTGAGTGTTCTAAAGAGATAGAAAAACTTCCTTTCGCTGCAAGTAAACCACTTCTGTCTACTTCTCATTCACTCTGGGTAGACTTCTTTGCCTAACCTCACACTCGAGTAATATAGAACCCGTTATTCTTCCGACTCATCCACTTTCGTCAGGGATATGTACTGAGCCGGGATTTCACCAGTGAACTATTTTACTTACCAGTCAAGCCTCGGAGACCCTACTACTCCTTTCCGTATGCGACCCTTACTAGGTGATATCGCAATGAAAGTTTTATACCGGACTCGTAGCTATCAATTATTCAGATATAACAAAGATCCTAATTAGTGCTTCCAGTTATTCTTTTAACCCAACACTAATGATTCAGACCCTAGTGACTTCAACAGCTAACCGGATTCTGCTCACCGTTAGCTAAAATACTTCCCTGGGGATTCGGACTACACTGAACATTCACAAACAACTTTTCGGGTTAATATAACATTTATAGCAGCAATGTAAAAATCATATACATTTACATATAAATCCTTAAAACATTTCAAAAATATTTGAACCTAATACAGTAGCAAATCAGCAGCACATTTTATTTTTACGGTTTGTTTATGACTTATCCTGTCTACCTAATCTAACTAGTCCAAACCATCCTCTGGCTGCCAGAAAATTACTGATAGAGCGCGCAGTTCACCCGGGTCACCAATTTCTTACACGCACTGGGCCCCGGCGTGCATTCAATTTCAATTAGTGATTCCTGTGAACCGGGTGAGATCCTGTCACGCTTCTATGAGTAATAAATGGTTCAGGATAACCTCTGCTTACCATGTACCTGACTTACCACAGGCACAAACTTTCGACGGACCTGGAGCTAAAAGGGAAAATAGTAGACAGGAACCTAAAACATTTCTTTACGGCAGTACATACTTATTCACTTTCTGTAAAATGACCACAGACACCTGATGAAGTTTAACACTTTATATGAAGATTCAAAGAGAAGATGCCAAGACAATAAGCGATATGCAGAATAATATGTCAAACATCAATATCAACACCAATAGGTAACTTTGCACAAAAAAAATATGACCATTAGGATATATGGGAAGACTAGAGGTAGGTTTCTTAGAACAGAACTAATCACTGCAATTATATACTAAGACAAGAGTTATGGATGGACCTAAAAACATATACTTATCCTTATCACTTTAGACTATTCTTGCTAAGTTCACTGCAATCCACTAAAGGAAAGGGCAAAATGGGAACAAGCTATTACTTATAATAGAATCACTGAGCTCCTAAAGGAGGGGGGGAGAGAAGGAACCAACTAAATCAGACACATATACTTGATGTTTCAACGGCAATAGAGCAATATCACAAGTAAAAATGCTTTAATAGATTATACGAGGGAGAGAGAGAAAGAGAGAGAGAGATAGAGATACGCAAACCCACAATCAATATTTACCTAATTCAGATTGAAAACCAACCCTGGCCACGGGTCAGTTGGGAAGACGGGGACAGGGACCCTCGGAAAAGGAACACCAGATGCGAACAGGTACAACCCACGGACAGATCGGGACAGGATACCCCTCAGGTTCGGGTCAAAGGACTGGGCCTCCCAAGGTACGACCAACACCCACAGCTTCGGACAGCAACGCCTGCGTTACCCCCTTCTGCAAGTAATCCGCCAGAAACCCCGATTGGATTTTCGAATTTCCCAGCAAAGTGCTTCGCCAGCACTTAAGATTTTCCACCCCTTAGGAGTTTGTGGAAAGTATGGACAAAGTGCTCCGCAGCACTTTCAGATTGAGCACCTATTGAGATCGTAGGGTCAGTGACAGGTCTGCTACTCGGACAAGTCGGACAATTTTCCTAAGCTAAACTAGGGTAGTTATACAGTTTTGGGGTCCCTCAGACCACCCACTAATGTTGCAAGTGACAGCTTCTCATATTATGATTGGTCAAGAGAGGTGGTGCGATCATTACCACCTCCTAAAATTCAGCTTTCCCATATTTAATATTCAGGTTTGCATACCCGCCCCCCGGGTTCACGTTCCCAGGCATAGGAATACAGCATACAATGCACGAGTTCAGTATATAGCAACAGTGTAGGATAGTTCAAGGTACAATCTTGCATCTTCGGGATGGGTTCCCAGGCGCATCGAGCTTCAGGAGCCAGCTGGCTAGTTTTAGCTTCTGCGCAGTTAGGACTTTCCCTGGTCAGCTGACAGGGTTCAGAGGAGCCTCAAGATGGCGTTGCTCACGTATGCCCCAACCCACAAAGACGCGGTACATGAAAAGTAAGCGAGAACAAATTAAAATCACATCCAAAATGATTACACTGTATACCAGGATAGAACATTAACCAACCCTTACTTTATAATGACTATAGCATTATGGTTTAGTGCGAAAGGACAGATAGGCTGAAGCAGCGGTAGCAAGCAGAAAGCGTGGTAAGAGACAAGCGGCCATTTTTGCAACAGTGCGCATGAGCACAAAACTCCCTCCAGAATGAGAGTGCGTCACATCACATGGGTATGACCGACGCATGCGCAGACTGAATTTCAGCGAAGCAGCCATTTTCCTTAATGCAAGCTTCGTTAATATGAAAAAGACATACAAGCAAGCATCCGGGGACACCCGCGTGTTTGGGAAAACGTACAATAAACGACAAACAATGATTTTAGTAGTATTATACATTTGGCGAGGTTCTTGCACTGGGCAAGGCGCTTCACGTGCGAATCCTTGCTCCATCAGCAGCGCCGAACTTAAGACCAGAAAAATCCTGGTCTTAAGGTGACGAAATGAGGATAAATGCTTAACTCCTCGTTTTTGCTATTTCCATGTGTGCTGCCTTGTGCAGCACACATGGAAATAGCAAAATGCCATGGTTTGTTTATGTACAGGAAGGTGTCTCTTCCTGTACATAAACAACCCTTTTAAAAAATGCTCTTTTGTAACTTACATGTGTGCTGCATGAAGCAGCACACATGTAAGTTACTAAACGGCATTTTAGGTTTGTTGATGTGCAGGAAGGGACACCTTCCTGTACATAAACAAACCTCCCTGCTCGCAGACACCCTTGCACTCCGGTGCAAGGGTGCCTGTGTTGGCGTTAAGTCGTGAGACTTAGTGCCGTCGCAGGGGGAAATGCCAGACTGCACCGCATTCTTGAGAATAGGGTGCAGCCTGGCATTTGTGAAGTAGCGGTGAGAGTTGTTAAGCCATGGAAGCTAATGCCTCTTAGTGCCACTTCCTCGTGTATATACCCCCAAGTTGGACAAAGTTAACATAGTTCACCTCTCGACTCTGCCTCCCTTCACTTTGAATTTTCACCCTCCCACCTACCTCCCCTTGTTTATATCATGCATGGTACACGTAGGCACAACATTATTAGCACCAGAATGTAGTGTCATCCTTGTTGGACATGCTATGGAATGATAAATGCTTAAATTCACATAAAAATCAGACAATCGCTAAAAATAGGGCCGGCTTTTGGGCGGTGCAAGTGGTGCCACCACACAAGGTGTCAAGGTCAGGGAGGCGCCATTTGTAACCTGAAATCGGCACGAGTGCATCGCCCAAAAACCTGCAATGTTAAACTCTGTTGTCCCTCTTTCTTTTCTATGATTTTAACCTTCGTAGAAATGGAAGAGAAATAACCTTGTTTAGACAAATCAGGAGGCATGCTTTTGCCCGCCCGTGTGTTGCTGTAAAGTATTTTGCTTTGCTTAGGAGTCAGAGTAGGTCAACTTTTTAACTTGAGCAAAAATTGTCCTGTTAAAAATAATATAAATGATAATATGCAACTTTCTATTTAAAAAATGTGTTCAGACCTTGCCTGTTAATTTCTTTCGTCTTCTGTGTCCTGTACATGCTATTTTCTATCATGTATGTGGAACTTCAATTTGTGTTTTATTAACACTCGGTCAAAATAGTTATATATACCAAGCATTCACAAACCATCAGGATTTGTTTTTTTAAGTGGATTCACATAGAGACACAAATTGGTGCAACATGGTATAGTACACAGACCCAGCAAAAAACACCCACAAAGATAATGTTCTCCCAAGTACACCAGGTGAAAATGCACACAAATCACCAAACATACAGTTATTAAAAAGTGAAAATAGACTAACATTTATACAGAAACTTGTGCAACAGGTTGCATAGGGGGGTGTGCTTCAGTGGCACAAAGTAAGCTGCACAACAGAAAGCAGAGCGTGATGTGTATTAGTGAGGACAGGATGAAACGCAGCAGTAGAACACTCAGATTTGCATCATAGTGATGTACCTGTGGGGAGGAACAATGGGTAATAGGCATAAAAGTAGCACTAGTGACACAACTTAGGAGAGGATAAGGTGATCAGCCTCACCGGAAGACTTGTTGCTGTGCCTTATGAAAGCACTGAGTGCTGCAAATCAAAGGAGCACCAAGTGCTGTGTTGTAACAGCTGTTCCCCATCTAATCCTTATTTAATTTACATGATATTTGAGCATACATTTTATATACTCTAAAATGTATGGTGTATATATATTTAATATATGGTTGAGAAACCATACACCTCAATACCAAAAATAATGTTTGTTTGTGGGGGGAGGAGGGAGGGGCTCCAAAAAAGATTGTCGCACAGGGCGCCACAACCTCTAAAGCTAGCCCTTCCTAAAAATGTTATAGATACTGTCTATTCACTTCAGTTCAATTTAAAATATGAATGTGATTGTACTATATACTCTGTTGAAATGTGTCCATGTATAATGTATCTGTGTTTTTTCTCCTTTTCCTTCCCTTCGTTCAAACCAAAAATTCAATTAACAAATGTAAACAAAAATAAGGAGGTGCATAAAGTCCTCTGCAGTCAGTCTTGCATTGTTCTATGTGGAACTATATGACCTGATTCATAAACCCTGGACTTAGAGGCCCGGCGTATGGCAATCTTCCGGGGTAATTACTCTATGAACCGGATCCACCAAACCATGACATCAAGGAGTCTGGATACAGTCTCCACACCTTGAAACAGAGAAATATTTGCATGGTCAGATTCAATCAATCAATCAAAGCATTTGTAGAGCGCGCTACATACCCGTGAGAGTCTCAAGGCGCTGGGGGGGGGGGGGGGGGGGGGGGGGGGGGGGGATGCCGCTGATTGAAGAGCCAGGTCTTGAGAAGTCTTCTGAAGGCCAGCAGGTCCTGGGTCTGTCGTAGGCTGGTAGGGAGAGCGTTCCAGGTCTTGGCGGCGAGGTAGGAGAAGGATCTGCCGCCAGTGGTGGTTTTCCAGATACGGGAACTGTGGCGAGGGTGAGGGTGGCAGATCAGAGGTTGCGGGTGGAGGTGTGGAAGCTGAGTCGGGGTTTGAGGTATGTTGGTAGATTGGGATCACAAATCAGCCCTGGCACCCCTAAAATGTGGCCCACATTCCTGAATCATGCCTGTTCATGAAGCAACATTTGTCTAGACTAATTGGGCTTATTTTTCAAGAAATATTTATTATTAGAGCACCTGCGCACACTCCACTGGCTCCCCATCGAAGCTAGAGTCACCGTCAAGATGCTAACCCAAGCCCACAAGGCCCTCCACGACACTGGACCCGCATACCTGAACAGCCGACTCAAATTCCGCGCCCCCCCCAAATGACCCTATGATCAGCCCAACTCTCCTAAGCTGTGGTCCCCCACACCAGAAAGACCAGATCGGGAGGCTGCTCCTTCTCCTTTTGCGTGACCAGAGCCTGGAACAACCTTCTGCTCCACCTCAGACAGATAACATTGCTCCCTATCTTCGCAAGAAACCTCAAAACCTGGCTCTTCGACAGACCCCCTCCTTGATGGACTGGAACCTGTGACCCCCCAGCGCCTTGAAACCGTTACGGGTGAGTAGTCACACTTACCAAACACCTGATTGATTGATTGATTGATATAGCCAAGAGGATTGGTGAAAACTAGAAGCACTACATTTTGGCTGGGCAGGCAAGGTGAAATAAAATGGCCCAAAGGCCACTCTTCCTGATTTGTCTATGTTTGTCACCTGGTCATTTGTTTTAACCGGCATTACTGGTATTTTAATGTGCTTGTTGTACGAAAATATAGAAAAGCACCTAAAGCTGGTATTTGTTCCTCTGATTGATATGTACTTTGAAGTTTAAACAGTAAACATAAGGTGAAAGCAGTTTAAAATGTGGTCTGAGGATGTTTTAATGAGCCCTGAATGATATTTCAAACTAAAGAAAGGCAGAAAAGTAATGTTAAGAAGGAATATAGACGTTTTGATTAATTTATTAAGAATCCTCTTTCATTGCAGCCTTTCCAGACTCTTAAAACATGAGCAAACAGAAGTTTTTTTTATTGTAGTTTTATATAGCATGAACTCGCCCCAAGGGCAGCAATTATATGAACAGTCATCCCCTCGCCAATCCTCTCCACTCCAATCCACCCCACGATCTGCCCCACTCTAAACCGACCCGGTCCAATTCACTCCACTCCACTCCAATTCATCTCACCTCAAACAACCTACTCTCTCCCAATTCCCCCAGTCCAATCCACAACAATCCACCCTACTCTAATCCAATCCACCCCACACCAATCCTATACAGCTCAATACAGTCTACCCCACTCCACTCCACATCACCCAAGTCCAATCTACCACACTCCCTCCCCAATACACCCCACTCCAATCCAATCCATCACAAAGCATCCCACTCTAATCCAAAACAATCTGCCCTACTCCAATCTGCCACACACCAATAAGTTCCACATTAGTCCAAAATAATCTGCCACACTGCAGTCCAAAACAATGAGCCCCACTCCAATCCAAAACAATCTGCCTCACTCCAATCTACCCCACTCAAATATAAAACAATATGCCCTACTCCAATCTAAAACGGTCCCCACTCCAATCTAATCCACCTCACTTCACCCCAATCCAATCCACCCCACTCCAATCCAGTCCACCCAACACCAATCTAATTCACCCCAATATAGCCACATCCAATCTACCCCACTCCAGTCCACCCAACCTCAGCCCACCCCACTGCAATCCACCCCACACCACCCCAATCCAATCTACCTCGATCTAATCTACTCTAGCCCAATCAAGTTCACCCCAACCCAATCCAATCCACCTCAATCCAATCAACCCCAAACCATTCAACCCCACTTACCCCAATACACCTCACTCCAATCCAATCCACCCCACTGCAATCCAATCTACTCCAAACCAATTCAATCCCCCACTTCAGTTCAACCCACCCCATTCCAGGTCACCTCAATTCAGTCCGATATTTCAATCAACCCACCTATCCAATCCACCTCATTCCAAGCAAATCAATACCACGCCAATCCAATCTACTCCAATCCACCCTACCCCACACCAATCCAATCCACCCCACTCCAGTTCACCCCAATCTAGTCTACTCCAATCTGGTCCTCCCCAATCCAGTCCACCCCACTCCTGTCCACCCAACTCCAATCCAATCCACACCACCCAATACAGTCCACTCCACTCAATCCAGTCCACCACACTCTAATCTCTCACTCCACTCTGCCCCATTTAAGTCCACACCACCCCAATCCAATCATCCCTATTCCAATCTACCCCACTCCAATAGATTCCATCCCATCTCTTCCACCCCACTCCAATCAATCCCACTCTACTCCAATCCACCCCACTCTCCCCAATCCAATCCACCCGACCCAGTTCAGTCCAACCCACTCACATCTAATCCAATCCACCCCACTCCAGTCCAGTCCAATTCACCCCTCTCCATTTTACCCCTCTTCAAAATACCCTTCTCTAATCAAATCCACCCAACCCCAATCCATTCCACCCCTACCCAAACCAATCTAATATGCACCACTCCAATCTGACCCCATCCAATCAACCTCACCTCATTTCAATCCACCCCACTCAGTTCAATCCACCCCACTCCAGTCCACTCCACTCCACTCCACTCAATGCACCCACTCCACCCCAATTCAATCCACCCCAATACATTTGAATCCAATCCACCCCACTACCTCAATCCACTCCAACCCACTCCACCTACTTCACTGCATGCCACACCACTGCACTCTACACCACTACATTTTAAGACACTCCACTCTCTGACACTTCAGTCTACGACACTGCACTCTGACACTGCACTCTATGACACTTTCTGCCACTGAACCACTGAACTCTGCTTCCCCCTTCTCAACTCAAGGCCATTCTACTCCCCCTACTACAATCTAGGACACTCTACTCCAAGAATGTGTCCTTTTCACACAATACTTATACAAATATGTTTATCTGCAGGATTTCTTTGAAAGTGGCAACCATCCAGTGCCCTTTACAGGAGTGACTTATCGAATTTGTCTTGAAAAAGATGGTCTATCATAGTTAAAAGCCATCGAAACGGTCGACGCCCAGATCTACACAAACAAGGGACAGAGCCTATTCTGCAGACACAAAATTAAGTGTGTCCAGGATTAGCTTTTTTCAAAAATGGGGTTTTTCAATGAAATATAGATATAAATGTGGTGCTAATGTACATGTTTTAATGCAATTGTAATGTACTGTTTTTAGAATTTTAGAATTTGCAATACCTAGGATCTGTTTTTAACCAAAAAAGAAAAAGAAAATTATAGAATCTACTGATTGTGTACTATATTGTGCTAGAGATCACTTCTAATACATGGGCTAATGTTGGTGTAATTTGTACACTAATTGATTGGTTTGAGTGTTTCCACCAAGGGATTTCCTCCTTTTTTTACTGTTTGTTAGTACTCTAATCCCCTGGTGTGCTAAGGGGTCTCTCTCAAGCTATAACGTAATTTCTGAAGTACTCACAGATTCTTATGTGTGAACATCAATTGTATTCTGTTGCAGGTGTTTTCGGTAATCATTTCTTTCCAGGTGGGAGTTCGGGTACAGAATTGCGTGCAGAGTAAGTGTTTTATTGTTTTATTTTGTTGTAGCTGTTTTGTTTTCAGATTCAAGAAGGAGTTATTTGTATTGGAGAAGATGCAGAATGTTTCTAATCCACCACTTTTTGGGTTTGACCCAGGAGAACAGACAATGAAATTGGGCAAGAGGTAAAATGTTTTTGAAAGGTATTCCAGAGTCTGTAGTTCTTCACTTAGGGGCCAATTAGGATTGCGGTTTATCTGCATCCTCCGGGCCGGCGGAAGTGTCCGCCGGCCCGGAGGATTCGGAAAAACCGCTGCGAAGCCTTCAAAGACCCCCCACCAGATTAGGATGGCTGGGTGGTCAGGAAGACCGTCCGCCGCTTTTCCGCCGCGGTCGCCTTACGACCACGGCGAAAAAGCTCTAATATGGAGGCAGTGTCTAACAGACACCTCCAGACATATTAGGATGGGGCTCAACAAATGCCTTTCCACGGCGGCCTCTCCGCTGTGGAAAGGCATACGGTGATTTCTTTGGGGGCCCGTTGGGTCCCCAGGGTGACGGGGGGTGGATGGTGCACATGGGGGTACCTATGGTACCCCCCTGCATTTGCATGCACAAAGCGGCAGGCACTGCGCGGTGCCTGCCGCTTTGTGCATGCAAATTTGAAGCATGCATTTTTAACATTGCGGCGGGTGCTGCTTCCAGCAGCACTTGCCGCAATGTTAAACATACAGGATGTGACCGCCAGGGTGGCGGTCACATCCTGATTTGCACGGAGGGACCGCCGCTGCCCCTGCGGACGGTCCCTCCTCCTCTGGGGTGGCGGGCGGATGGATGCAGGTCCGTCCACCATCCTAGTAGGGCCCCTTTGTTTCTAAAAGAAGAAGTGTGTTTGTACTGCAATGTTTGGGTCCTGAAGGGCAAGACATCTTCCATAACCTTTCAGAAGTTTCTAATGAGGATGCAGTACATTTAAATTATTACGAGTTATGCAGAAGAATATCAGGCAAACACTATTTACCCAAAGTCAGCACCATTTGGAAAAGGTACAACTTTGGTATAATAGTCCATACAGAAGAAGAATCAGTAGACAACTAAATCACTGATTTAAGGAAGCACTCTTCTTCCTCTAAATTCTTTGGAACTGTTGAGGAAAGGATCAGGAACCAATTCATGTTGGATTGTAACTTTTGTTTGGGGGATTTATATAGTGCAAATTTGACCCGAAGATATCAGGTATCAGATCGCTTTACATGAGCACCAGTTTTGTTACAGATGGGCACATTATTTTTTTAGGCACGTGGAGATTGAGTGATTTACCTAGTATCACAGGATTTTGAGCAGCGTTGCTGAGACTTAAACCCAGTTTCCACAGCTTTGAGGTTGACTGCTCTAGCTGTAAGGCTACATGCTCTCCCCAACATTGATAAATTTCCAGATGAACTTTGGCAAAGAGATGACTTATCATTAGAGGAGATTTTAATTATTTCCAAGGAAATAGAACAGTCCATTGGATGTGTGGAGGGTGTAAGGAAAGATTCTCTAAAAGAGGAGAAAGTCAATGAAATCAAACAGAAAAATATTGTACAGGAGAGAAGGCAACGTTTTCAGAAAAAAACTTTTAATGGTGGAAGTTATAGTAATTTGGGCTGTAATTTGGGAGAGTCCTGCTTTTAAAGATCAGCGTTGATTGTGTGGAGAAAAAGGCAATTTTTAGAGTGAGTGTAGAAGCATGAAAATTAATGAGAAGGTTAAATAAATTGATGTACAGCAGGGTGAGTGTTCCTATGTGAAAGAATGCAACAAACTGTTTTACAGATTGAATGATGAGATAACGAAAAGTCCTATTGATGAAGTGTTGGTGGAGTGGGAACTGACAAGAGTTTTGCTTGATTCAGAAGCAAGGATAACATTAATATCCAAGTTATCCAAGAAGTAAATCTCTCAAAACCAGACATAAAACCTTGTTTATGGAGATGAAGCAATGAAACATGAAGGATATTTTGTGGGGCTCAATGAGTATAAGAGCTGATTTGTTTCTGGAAAAGTATGTTTCTTCACAAATCGCAAGGGGATAGTATTTTGAGTTGGGTCAATCAAAAAAGATATTGTACTTAGGTTGTATCCCAACAGTGATCCACCCATAATTTTGAGAGAAGCAAGTACTAGAATGCACATGCTTTAGAGTGACGAATCAGGTTAAACATTCTGTCAAAGTGTTTGTAAGAAATATCCATCTGTGTTTCGAAAAGATTTAAGATGTTTGAGAGATTGTATTCATTGAATTAATTTAAGGAAGGGTGTGCAAACAAAGTGCAGTAATGTTCGCAGTGTTCCAATGTCAGTATGTTAGTGGAGTTGAACAGGTTAAAATGTGAGGGCATCATAGAAGAGGTTGAAGGAACTGAGTGGCTAGCCTCTGTGATGGCTGCTAAGAAAGCTAGTGGGGATCTAAGGTTGTAAGTGGATTTAGGAAAACTTAATAAGAGTGTGTATGTTGAGAAATGCCATATTCCTAACATTGCAGATATGCTGACATCACAACCTGGGGCTAAAATATTGTCTTCAAATGATCATGCCTTAGCATACCACCAGATAGAACTGTGGATGATCAATCAAAAGATTTGACAGCCTTTATTAAACTATTTGATACCTTCAGCTATAAGAGAATGCCATTTGGTTTAGTATTGACAGCTTCGAATCTTGAGTGAGCAATGCAGAGAGCTTTGAAAGGATTAGATGGGATAAAAATCTATCAAGATGATGTTCGGATTTTTGGAAAACATATGGAGAAACATGATGAATGTGTCCATTGAATACTTGGAAAGTTGGAAGGACTAAATCTAACTATTAATAACTTGAAGTGCAAATTCAGGAGAAGTTGTGTTCAATACTTGGGTCATGAGATCTCCGAGAAATGGATTAAGCTTAAATCTGGACAAATTGTTACATTTCCTGGGTATGACAGAATATTAGAAAAAATGTATTCAAAACTTTGGTGAGAAAAGTGGACAAATGAAAAATCAGTTAAAAAGGGTGTAGAAATTGAGTGTAGTTAGGATTGTAAAATAGAGTTTACTGAGATTTGGCAACAGCACCTAAGTTCCAAAGTTTCCATCCATATCAAAGGTGCAAGTTAATCCCTGATGCCGGTCTCAAATGTTTGGGTGCAGAGTTGATGCAGGGTGAAGAGTAGTCTGAAAAGACCATGATGTTTGCCACACGTAGATTGATAGAAAGGAAAACCTTGGATATTTATTTTGCAGTGAGGAAGATAAAAATAAGGTGTACAATTAAAACTGATCATAAACTCCTTAGGTAGATTTGTTGCAATAAAGGTATTGATGCTTTTTCCAGTGGGTTCACAAAGTGGAGAATGGCATTGTCAGAATACAGACTTTAGGTGGAGTATATTCAAAGGGCTAAATATTTTATTACAGACTAGCTGTCAAGCTTAGTGCCTAAAGGAGTCAATGAGAGTACTGAGGATAATGAGGAAGAGGATGACCTGTGGGTAAGTGATGTAGGAGATGGTGTGATGTCGGAGGAGATGTTCAAAGCTGAAACAACAAATGATGAGGCCATAAAGAATGTGTTTAAACTTCTTAATGGAGGTCGGACAAATAGGGATGAAGTTGATGTGAAGTGTTGGAAGCACTGGAGTGTAAAGGATGACTTTTCTAACGATGAAAGATTGTTGTTTAGAGCATGAGGTTGGTGCCCCGTTTCTTTTAAGGGTTAAGCTGTTAAGACTAGCTTGTGAAGGTCACCAAGAAATTACAGAAACTAAGGAGAGATTGAGATTAGAATACTGGTATGAGATATGGCGCCGGAGTGAGAGGACGTGTCGGCAGTCCGCTCCGTGAGCCTGATCGGCATTTCTGGAAAAATCCTCCCAGCAATGTCGTAGCAGTGTCTGAATGACCGAAGATTCTGTATGCTAGCTGCCAATGGTGTTATGGTGTTATGATACTTATGATACTTAGTGACTAAAGGATAAAGGATTAAGGATTCAGGATTACGGAAGAAAAGAATAAAGGACTGGCACTGATATCAGCCCAGCATAGCACACGCAAGCATCAGTGCAGTGAAGTTTGTCAAGCTTGTCAAGCTTGCCGAGTGTTTTGGGGTGTGGGGGGAAAAGCTTTCCTCCTGGCTGTTCTCTGAACAATGAACGATGAACTATATAGAACTATTAGAGAGAAAGCTCTGAGAGGCACAGGAAGCGCTGAGGCAGAGAGGGACAGCAACGCGGCAGTTTGTGGAGCCATGGAGCCGTGGCTTAATCCCCTTGTGTTTGTGATTTTGGCTTGGATTTTGGCTTGGACCGAGTGTGGCTTGCCGGTCAGAAAACCAGGGAAAGCCAGAGAAACTGGAGAAGAGAAGAGAAGAAGAGATATTAAGCCGCCTGTGCATGTGGGATCTGGTACTGTCAAACAACCGTGAGTACTGCTGTGAGTACTGCCCAACTGCCGGGCATCTTTCAGCTCCGACCCTCTCCTCTCCCTGCCCCATCGACAGAAGTCTACAGAAGTCTACACGGGCCCACACGAGCCCACACAAATCCATACCAGCTCTTAAACCCGCCGCCCCCTGTTTCTGCCATGCTCCATGCTCCATGCTCCACCTCTTACCACCATTCACTACTTTGTGACCAGTGCCACATAGCTTCCGCTCTTCCCCGCACCCCCGTATCCCAAAAAAGAATCATACCTGACAAATAAAAAGTTGAGGGGGCACGGCGTATTCATCCATCACTCAGCAGTCACAGCCATAGCCGGTAAAGAGCCGGTGAAAAGAGCGAGTGAGGAGCTGCAAGCTACGGGCAGCGGGCTGCGTGCTGCGGCTTCACTGTGTGTGAAAAAAGCAGCCATTGGATCTGTTGCTCGATCTTCACGGCACCCTGCGCTGCCCATGTTCACACTGTACAAATCACTCAGACGTTTGAGAACAACCTAACTCTCTATATTCTCGACATCTGGTATGGCAAAAAATCACATGAGAATCAAACAGATCTGACATATCAAATTGACCCTTGGTATAATTCTAAAACACTTTAACCAAAAGTTAAGCACTGTGGCACCGTGGCACTGTGGCATTCAATGGCATTCAATGGCGGTGGTGGTGTTTGCGGACCCTAGACTATAGGGTGTGTGCGGGGGATAGCTGGAAGGCTGAGGCTGTGGCTGAGATTATACAATTTAACAGCCTGGCAACCGGTAGCCGGTCCTTGCTGTACCTCATAGGAGTAACATTAAAGTACCTTATTGGAGCAACAGTAGAGTAATAGTGGAGTACAACAACTACTACAGAGAAAGGCCTGGGTGCCAAAAAAAAAAACAACACAAAAAAAAGAAAGAAAAAAGTCCAGTAGCCGAACCCAAATCAATGGACAGTGAAGAGTAAAGAATGAAGAATAAGAATAAGAGTAAGAGTAAGACTGACAGTAACAGAGTACAGAGCGGAGAGCAAAGAGAATGGTTTTCTCCCCCCTCCCAGGGGGATGAATAATAATACTAATTCTAAATTTAATTCTAAGCTGCGATTTGTGGATTTGTGGATCGAATAATAATACTAAATCCAAATCTAAGTTGCGATTTGCGGATCGACTTGTGATTTGACTTATGAATCGACAAACCAAGGACAATCTACTGATAATCTACCGACATTCAACTAAAACAAACTAGCAGCAAGCAGTAAAACGACAAGCAGCAAGCAGGCCAGCAAGCAAACAGCTGCGTAGGAGTTTTTGGAGGAGGCTTGTGACAGGCAGGTCACAGGATGAAATCAAAAGCTGGGGGGGGCATCTTATGCACCGATAACAGGCGCTCATCTGTCTGTGAGGATTAAACCACAGTCAGCTCAAATTACTGTTCCTGTCAAATCCCACCTAGCCAGACCAGTACCGCGCTACCCCCGCTGCTGCTGCTACTGCTGGGGAGAGCCAAGCGATGGATTCACCACAACAAAGTGGGTTGCCCGGGATCTACCCTCATCCTCAAAAAATATCAAAGCTACATCAACGGCTTCAGCGACATCAGTTGCTTCTGTGGTGGTGGTTACAAAAGAATCAAACCTCCCTAAGCAGTCTAAACTATCTATTATAAATATTACAACTACTATATCACTTTCATCAAGAACGCAAGGAACGATAAGACGGTCTCATAAACAACCGAGCAGGAAGCTGAGTAGGCCAACTCCAGATCAAGATTCGATTAGGCTATAGGGCAACAGTCAGCATTACGACATGTCCGATGACATGTCCGATGACGCTAGGGCTGGGGCTGGGGCTGGGGTGGAGAGACAAGGATTTCAGTCACTACCTGAACAAGTACCTGAACATTTAACTGAAGAAACTGAACTAACTGAACTAGCTATCCATCTAAATGACCCTGAAGTACCCGAAAAACCTCTAAAAGCAAATTTAGAGACACAAAGGTCTAATAACGCCCAGATGGCAAAAAATGGACAGCAACGACCGGAAACTAGAGGTTCAAAGGTCAAAGAAAAGAAAAAGAAGCCGAGAGAAACAGCGGCAGCAGTTCAAATCTGGAGAAATCTAAGACCAAGGACAAAAACAAAAATGAAAAAAATACTGAAAAAGGCACAGACAAGGCCCCTGACAAGAAGACGGAGAGAAACTCTAAGAAAGACAAGGATAAAGACAAAGACAGAGATATGAATAGAAAGGAGAGTAATTAGATTACAAATCAGAATGACAGAGCAGTGGCCAGTGAAGAACGAATCAACGGCGATGATAACTCTGAATTAATGGCCAAAAAGGCAAGAAGATTACAGACTATTAAAATCCTGAAAGCGGCTGCTAAAACCACGATCAACAGACAGATTTGCAGCCCCGGATCTCTAATATATTCACCCCATTTTCCAAGGATGGGCAAGACAAACCAACAAAAAGCTTTAAGGTAAACAAGATGGAAAACACAACTTTTCCCACAACAGCAACAGCACAAGATAAGAGGGATCTTCTATCTGTACTTCGTATTGAAGCTTCGACACCCGAATACCTGGCACATACATCCTCCCCAGGTAGGAACCTATTCCTGGGGTCCAAAGTATCTATCGCGGAGTCTGACTCGGACATTTACGAGACAGAAGTATCAATCTCTAGCACAACAAGCGGCTCAAGTGAAGATGACCAAGGCGAAAGAAACTCCAGCCCTAAACTAGTAGGAACAACATTGGAGGTATCCGATAATACACTCCCAGGGAAATCAGGGGAATTTTCTCAAAATCCTACTCCAAAGAAAAAAGTGGAAAAAAAGAACAAGACACAGAAGGCACAGCAAAACATCTTTTGATGAAACCACAGATCCCGGGAGCAATGTGGAGTATGCTAAAGAAAGATCTAAGCATACACAAAATGACTTAACACTTCAAAATCCCAGAGATTCTGAATCACATGTGTGCGCTATGAGGGTTACAGAGGGGATGATCCCAGCACAAAAGGATGAATACAATAACAGACATGGAAATACAGAAGAGCCATCTTCGAGTGAAGTATTTAACTCCATTAAACTTTTTCATAAAGACGCCAAAATGGACAGCAATAGGAATCATGCGGCTATACAAAAACTGCAAGGTGCTGTTCATAAAATTGGTCAAACATGCACCAACATATCTAATCCAATGGCCTCTGTCGAAGCCCGAACAGAAAACTTAGAGTCTGATGTCACCAAACTTCAATCCAAGGAAAAAAAAACACAACAGCATTATCAAAGACTTGATGCAGAAGGTAGAAGATCTTGAGAACAGAGGCAGGAGAAACAACCTGCGCTTTCTCGGCATTCCCGAGGGTGCCGAGGGTAAAGATTCAAGGAGGTTTATGGCCGACCTCTAATATCATCCTTTCTCGAACTCCCAACATCTGAACAAAAAGATCCAACGCGCGCATCGATTCTCCTTGGCACACCCCAAACACACACATAAAACCCACAGTATCCGGGAGCTATATTGGTTTGCTTCGGGAACTTTATCTCAAGGGAAAAAAATCTACGATACTGCCAGACCATCAAATAAAAAAGAATACAATGTATTTACCTTTTTTACGCGCCCGGACTTCGCCCATGCCACAGTTGAGCGAAGATGGCGAATGAGACAACTGTTTGCCCCTTTTGAGCAATTGGGAGCAACCGTGTTCCTGCAAAACCTTGCTCATCTCAAAGTCATATATAAAAGCATAACCAAGATCTTCATAAGCGAAATACAAGCGGAATCCTACTTGAAAGAAATCACAGAGACAGCCAAACATAACACTGGAAAATAACCTAATGGCACAGATGAAAAGACTGGACATTACCAGTATATCAATAAAAGACTAAACAGAGGGGGGAAATATCTCACTTTCTATAGTTTGGGTTGTGATGATAACAAAGTGGAGTAACTTATTTTTATCCTATCAACCCTAAATGTATATATTGCTGATCAGGTCACGCTGCATGATGGGACGCACTGCCCACACCAGCACTTACACCTGGGTACCCATGACCCAGGACGTCTCGCAGGGAGGTGGGGGGGAAGGGCAGGTGAGGTTGGGGGAGGAAAGGGGGATGGGGGAGCATATAAAAAAACTAAAAAGCAGAATCAGAAATAAGACACAAACCACTTGTTATACTTTTTCAATACTACTCTCAGAGAACAAGGTAATCAAAAGTAAATTAAAGCAAACTTAACATCATTACCAGTTAAGGTCACAGAAATATTATGTGCCATGTAATATAGGATCATGGCGAAGCTAACTATTCGAACCTGGAATGTTTCAGGCCTCTTAGACAGAGATAAAAGCCAACGGCTGAGCGAGATAATATACCAAATCCCAGCAGATATTATCTGCCTTCAAGAGACACACCTGCCCTGGGATAAGAAGCACCGTCTTAAAATTAGGGGATATAACTTATTAGCATGTACTTCAAAAACATCTAATACTAGGGGGGTAGCGGTGCTCGCTAAAAACTTCCTGGGACCAGCTATCCATAAATTAGTAGACACTCAGGGTAGATAGGTTATTATTAAACTAGGCCTTGGCATTACTGTCTGTACTATTCACGGGTCTAACCAAGATGATCCAACTATATTTGAGCTACTTGAACTCAAACTAGCAGCTATAAAGGGCCCTCTTATACTATGAGACACACCTGCCCTGGGATAAGAGGCACCTTCTTAAAATTAGGGGATATAACTTATTAGCATGTACTTCAAAAACATCTAATACTAGGGGGGTAGCGGTGCTCGCTAAAAACTTCCTGGGACCAGCTATCCATAAATTAGTAGACACTCAGGGTAGATGGGTTATTAATAAACTAGGCCTTGGCATTACTGTCTGTTCTATTCATGGGTCTAACCAAGATGATCCGACTATATTTGAGCTACATGAACTCAAACTAGCAGCTATACAGGGCCCTCTTATACTATGTGGCGACCTGAACATTTAGCTAGGCCCTCAATTCAGTAACCATACACATCAGCACTATATTGGCCATATGCCACGAGTTTTTAAAGCTATCTCTAGACTCCACGACAGCTTTGGCTTAAAGGACATATGGGAGCTTAAAAATTACCCGGACCCAGGCTACACCTATTATGCCTGTCCCCATAGCAAATATGTTGGGATTGATTATCTATTTACCACACAAGATCTGGCGAACAATGCCGCAATCGTAAAGGAACCTAAAATTATCTCCGACCACAATGCTTTAACTCTCACAGTCAAGCTTACATCCATTGGGAGGGAACGCAGAAGCTGGACCTTTGACAGGAACCTGCTCGCAAACAAGGAGTATATCTCTCACATTACTAGCTGGGCTAAAGAGTTTTTCGATATGAACAGATATAGCGCATCTAGGATTATAGTGTGGGACTGTTCTAAAGCAGCTCTAAGAGGCGCAACAATAAGCTATCAAGCTAGAATACGGAAGCAAACTAGCACAGGGTATCAACAGAAAATGGCTGATCTGGCTAGAGCCGAGGAAAAACATACAGCGCAAAGAGCGCAAGGGGCAAATGGGAAATTAGCTATGTACCACCTGCAGGTGTTAAAAAATGAACTTCATTCAGGCTTGACTCAGAAAGCTGCCAAGACGTATGAAATACATCAGAAAGAAATATACGAGAATGGGGAAAAGGTCGGCAAACAACTTGAACTACATACACATCAGCAACTTATCAATTAGGAGGGCAGACGCTTACACAAACATCTGATATAATTAGCTCTTTTCATCAATATTATCAAACTCTCTATCAAGATGACAATATAACTAGTAAGGCAGACTCAGATCTATTTTTGATTAATTTTCTTGAACACATAGAGACAAATAAAATTTTAGACGATAACATTCGAAAAGATCTTGAGAAAGAAATTACGCTTATAGAAGTTCAATTTGCCTTGTCCTTGCTGGCCTCTGGGAAAGCGGCAGGTCCCGATAAAATCCCTCTTGAACTATATAAAATTCTTAGTCAAACCCTAGGCCCACTTCTTTATGATCTTTTTTGGGGGATTCAATGGAGCGGTATTTTACCTACTTCATGGAGAGAAACAAATATAATTATCTTTCCAAAAAGGGCAAGCCTCTGGATCAACTATCGTCCTACCGTCCAATTTCCCATATCAATTCTGACTCCAAACTATACGCCAAAATAATGGACATCCGGCTCGGTCGGGTCATTGAACAGTTGGTCTACCTTTTGCAGCATGGGTTCATCCCCGGCAAGGGCACGACTGAACACACCTGGAGAGTTATTTCCCTGTTTGATATAATGTCTGCAACGGGAGGTCAGATGTTGATGATTCTGTTGGATGCCGAGAAGGCCTTTGACCGGGTCACTTGGAATTTTCTATGGGCAACGCTGACTCGCCACAATTTCGGCCCCAAATTTGTCAAATCTATAATGGCTATGTATATTGAACCGACAGCTAAACTACAAATAATGGGCTCTGAATGAAGTATAATTAGAGTATCAAGAGGCACACGACAAGGCTGCTCTTGTTCCCCAATATTATTTGCCCTTTATAGTAACCCTATAATTTTGAAACTTCTAGAGAACCCTCTAATCATACCTATAGTGGTTAATCATTACGAAACGAAAGTATTGGCCTATGCCAATGACATTGCGGTTTTAACACCAAACCCCTCCGTGGCAATGTCTGAAATAGAGAGATTAACACAAATTTATGGATCTTATTCTGGGTATTCATTAAATAAAGAAAAAACAATTGTGATATGCACAGATAATATCATCTGCAATGATCGTAGGAAAACCGATAGTGCTACATACCTAGGTGTTAGCATAAGCCCCGATGCTACACAAATCCCCAGACTCAACTTTGAGCCCCTTCTGAATACTATCAAAAAAGATTTAGACCGGGTAAATTCTCTACAGCTATCTATAATCTACAGAGGAAAATTTCTGAAAATGAATATCCTTCCTAGGGTACTCTATTTGTTCCGAGCTTTTCCTTTGATTTCTGAGGAGAATGTCTTTAAATACTAGATTCTGTTATGTCTAAATTCATTTGGCATCAGGGTAAAATTAGAAGATCCTTGAAGTTCCTGTTGCTTCCTCAGAACAAAGGAGGATTAGTAGTTCCAAACATTCTATTCTACCTCTGAGCTTCATTTCTGCAACAGATGGCTCCGCTTCTTAATCTTAATTCCAATCTAGAGACTTTTGAGGTTGAACCTCTCCCATCTATCTATGAGCTATCCCTAGGGGAAAAAGCTAAAGGTCATTTTTTAAGGCAAGTGGAGAGAAGTTATTATAAAAAGAATAAATTCAAAGTTATCGCCAGTGCATGGAAAATATGGCTGAAAACAGCGCAATATATGCACATCTCAAAATATAATAGATATTCTCCCTTAGGGCATTCTAACCTATTTCCTGAGCTAGGGAACGATGCTATTCCAAAGAAATGGCAATCTATTGGCATTAATACAATCGGCGACATCTCTGGTGCGAACCAGGTTTCAACTTTTGCAGATCTGCAACAATAATTTCACATTCCAAATGGGAATTACATTAAATTTAAGTACAAGATGACTTAGAGCTTACGGAAAGGGTCTGGGCAGACAAACTTGACAATACAAAAGAAGACATTGACATGAGTCTGTACCTATCATCACGCCTCCTTTTGTCAGCTAGTTTAAAAGCCCAGACATATAAAACTATATGTAATTTGTATTATACCCCGGCAAAATTATTTGCCTGGGGCAAGAGAGACAATGACCATTGCCCTAGATGTCTTAAAGGCCCGCAACATTAATGCACATGTTTAGTGAGTGTGACCAATTAGCACCTATCAAAAAATGATCGGTGACTTCAGGGAAGAAGTGTTCGGCCACAAGATACCTGACTACCCCACTCTTTATCTACTAGATACTGACAACACACTTAGCCTAAATAAGGATGAAGAGGCCATGCTCTTTATCGGAGCGGCAGTTCTTAGGGTAATACTAGCAGCGCGGCGGAAAGACTCAGACCCGCCGAGCTTTCAAATGTGGCTGGCCCGATTTCTTGGTGTCTTTAACCAGGATAGCGCAATTTACTCCACCAGAGGGCTAAAATCGGCAATGCACGGCAAAGTGATTTGGCAACCAATTACTAACTGGAAGAGGGGGCTTTGCTCAGAGTGATAATAATTTAATATAATTTGTTCTTCACTTATGATTTATCTTCGCCCCTTTTCCTCTTTTTTTAATTTTTTTACTGACTTACTCTCTATGCCTATCATTATGAGAATGTATTATATACGAAAGTGTTTGTGCATTGTACATTATCTCTTTATTTGTACTCCTTTCATTGCTGGTTCCGACAAATAAAATAAATAAATAAATAATAACAAAAAAAAGAATACTGTTATCCAGGGAAGGAGATTGAAACTGGGAGGTTTGTAAGGGGCTGCGTCAAGTGTATGATGTGCAAAAAGGTTTGAAGTTTCACACTCAACCCATGACAGTGAGAAATGTGCCTTTGTGACCATGAGAGGAGGTAACTTAAGATGTTTTGGGCCCTGTTTAGAGTCAGGGGCTGCAACCTACATATTTGTTCTTCTGCATATGTTTTCATATGACCTGATGTAGCTTTGTCCAGTGGCATAGAGACTAAGCATGTGGTAGGGTTGTTGAGGGAACTAATATGGACAAAAGGCATGCCAGATGTTTTGCTTACGAAAAATGGTGTTTAGTTGGTGTCTGAGGAGATGGAGGAACTTCTTCAAGGATATGGCATCAAATATTAAAAGTGTGCTTTGTATCACACAGAAACCAGTCGGATGGTAGAAAGTTTTAATAACGTTTTGAAAGAGGCCATACAAATTACAAAGAGTAATGGTACAGATGATAAGAGGAAGTGAGGAAGAGAGTTGATGTGTACTGGTTGACACCACATTCCAGCACTGGTAAAGCACCGTTTGAATTGTAAAGGGGAAGAAAGTCAAATAGTTACATTTCGCCTGCATGGGTGAAGACTAAATGTTGACATGATGAGGCACAGGAAAAGTGAATTGGAGAGAGAGAGAGATGAGGAATGCCAATGAGAAGAAGGATATGTTTAATGTGAGAAAAGCAGGGAAAGTTACGTATGTGATTGTTGGTAACTGGGTGTAAATTTGAAAACCAGGAAATGTTCAGGGGAATCCATTCTCAATTCCCATTAGGGTGACCGAGTAGTTTAAGAATGGAATAAGGACATCAGATTGACACATTTGGAATCTCAATACAGTAGTGATGGTGAAACGAGGAGGAGAAAGGGGTTCTTCCTGGGAGGTTAAGTGTAATAGCAAAGTAAATAAAATATCAATTGTTATTAAGGAGAAGTCTGAAAATTGGTAAAATGCCAAGAATGTAGGAGATGTACCCTGGGGGTTTAATGGTTTTACTTCATTTTTTTAATATTGGATCTATTGTTGGGTATATGTTTTGTTAAAATATGTTTGTTTTAGGTATTTCTTTCATTCTGTTATCTTTTTTAGTTACTTATTGATTTTTCTTTTTTTTTCTATTTTTAGTGAAAGGGAGAGGTGTATTGTATTTGCTAATGTTAGAATATTGTTAGGTCAGAGGTTCAATGTGTGAATTTGAATTGTTGGAGCAGGAGTCAGGACTGCTAGACATTGCTCTTTTTAATCAATAAACATTTTGAAGACATCGTACAAATCTCCTTTGTTTATTATGAAGAGTGGCTCTCATATACCATGTCATGGGAGAACTGACTTTGTCACATCCTCTTTTTGACATTACAGGGGCAAAGACTGCTGGGATTACATATAACACATGGAACACACTTCAGAGGATGGAAACAGGATGCCAAAACAAATCTTTTGTATCCACTTACTGGTTGCTGGAAACCTTATTTTTTTTTCTAACAGACTTTCATCTCTGGATTTATTGTACTATGGTTGCTTCAAAATGGCTGTAAGTGTTGGATGTGGGAGGAGACTAAGATTACTGTAGTAACCAACCCATACACACCCCAGCTCTCAGAGCCTACGTTTAGACTAACAAAGGGTTTCATCATCTTGAAAATGCCCAAAGTGGGTAGGATTTGTCTATTGAACCTTTGTGTCATTGGTTAAGTCATCATTCCCACCCTTTAGCTTGTGCTAGGCATAGATGTGGCATTTCTAGGCACCCACTTCCAGACACTTCCAGGCCTGAGAAAGAGCAGAACAGGATGTACCTGCTATCTGTGACATGAGAAGATTCTCGAAAACTTGACCTGCTTTCCCTCTTGTACTGTGACAAAGAAGTGGAATCCAGTGATCATAGATCTGACCCCTTGTTACAGCTGAATTGACACTACAAGCTACAAGAGGCTTTTCCTGCAACTGCCCAGTTGACCAATGGCTACTGGCCTGGACTGAACTCTCCTGTTGTCTTCTGCCTGCCACCCTGTGAGTCTCTAAGTGTTTTCCTGAGGGTCTTGGCGGTCTTTTGAAGTGTACACCTGTGGTGAATTAAGACTCAAAGAACTGAAAATAAAAGGTCAAATAACTGTCCAGGATGAACCTGGTGGGTGTATCAGACCCATGCCCCGTCATTGCGCCTAGGTCCTTTTCTATCATTGACTATCAATGGTACTTTGTGCTTCTTGGTGGTATCTCTATTTAAATTCTTAAACATTGATATCTCTGGTTCCCTTATTGGATTTTGTTGTCATCTTGTTTAGTAAATGTTACTACATTTTAATAATTTTTGGGGGATTCTTATTGTTTCACATTTTTACTTTATTACTGTTTTAGAAGTGCATAAATAATTTACACATTGGCTCTCAGGTACGTCTGTCTGTTCTGTGCCTTAGCTGCCTGACGGTTGAGCTCAGGTTAATTTAGTATCTTCAGTGATTAATCCTAACAAGGATCGCAGTTATTACCTGAGGTAGGTACCTAGCCCCTCACCTAATTACCCAATTTCTTACAGCTAGTAGATTAGCTAAAACTAAGATTCACTACTCTTATGTCACAAGGACAGAAAATCTCTTGCTAATGTACAGTGTGAGGTAATATATGGAGATATAGACTACGTAATCTTACATAACTCTCTCATCTAGCAATCTGATGTTCAAAAGCAACAACTATATTCTGTTCATCCTACCTTTCACGTTCTTATGAATACTAATAGTTAAGACTAGAGAGATAGTTTCTAAGTCTTGCAAAAATACCTGGCAGCATGATTTACGGTGTCGAGATATGTGACAAGAATGACCTTATCTGGACTACCTGAATACCTAGTCAAAGCTACAAACATGCAAGACAGGTTTTACCTGACTAGGCTATGTCTGAATACCATCCATGAACTGTTGGCATTCTCCAAAAATGAAAAATGGCAGAAAATAATTTGCAGATGTCCATGCGATAGGAATACCACCCAGTCCATGATGCAGATATGCTGTTTTGTGGGTTATATTAGGCCAGAGGTCTTCAAACTTTTGTACGTTGAGCCCCCCCAAAGCGGATTTTTTTAAGACGTTGGGCCCCCCCCCCCTCCACCTGACAGAAATTTCTGGACTTGACCGCCACGCGCACATTCCAGGCATATTCACCGAATAACATTCAATACAATAGGAGTGTTTAGTAAACTGCGGGTTTGTGAGTGGGTGGGTGTGGTGAAGTGACAGAGGCTTATTACATAGCTCAAAACATCACTTTCCAAGATAAAATGTGTGAAAATTGTTGCATGTTTTTCATACAAATAGCATTACACTTTGCAGAGTAGAGGACTATTGTGTTTATTTTACATATTTAAATCGCCCTGCATTTCTTGAAGTATATAAAACAGAAGAGCTTTCCAAAATAACGGGTATTTCATGCTATACAAAATACTACAGAAAATAACAAACAAAGGAGTTATTTATTTTATTAAGGTGGAAAGGGCATATTTATTACATATGTAAAAAACATTGCCATTTACAATGCCAATTGCTCCAACTCCAACAAATGCAAGACATGTTGCATTTCCAATGCTTGTTCTGTCTTCTCCCCCTTCCATTTCTTTCACAATTCCACCTCCCAGAACTTGGGACTGGCTTGAATGAACCGAGTTGAGGGTGAATCAGGTGATGGGGAAGAGTGGGCGGTTGTGTATTCAGCCAGGCCTGCAGAATGAATATGAAAGCCCCCCAAAGTACCTCTGTTGTCACGTTTTACTCAGCAGCAGGGAAGATGATAAGGTAGGACATGACAGTAGGGAGCCAGGCAGGAAGATCTGAATTTGGAGCAGCTGAAGCTCATTATTTTCTAAACTTAAAAACGTTTTTCTCTTTCTGTTCAAATAATGTTAGCAAACTTAGTGTTACATATTTAGTGGTATTCAATTAAGTTTTAGTGATTCACTTTGCTTTCTGGTATTTGCATTTTTGTTTGTGCTCGCTATAAATGAGGTATCTAGAGCAACATGATGCAAAAAGAACATGTTTTTAAAAAGTAAAGTTGTAAATTGTTTGTAGTTTGTTCATCTTTTATATGAAGTTGTAGGCTACAGCTAGGACAAAGGCAGGGTGGGTTGGCGGGATTGGGAGGGGGGGTTGAAATGTGATTCCGCCCAGTTATAGGACTGAGCAAAGGCCAGCCCTGTTTGGGGGTGATGTACCCTTCAGCAGGTGGCGGTTGTGTGAGTCTGTGTTGCCTCCCCTCCCAACATGCCCCCCTCCGGTTCGAATTACCGGTTGCCAGAGCAGTAGCCCCTACTACAGAGCAGAGGGGCACTGGCCCTCTTGGGAGAGAACACACCTTACCAGTGGTGTAGGAAATCCAGGTAATCCACCACTTCAGCAGCCATAGTGGAAAAGCCACTGGGCCTGACACTGGCAACACAGAAGGCTGGGCTACAATGAAAGTATAATTAATGAATTAGGTCATCCCTTTCTGTCAGTTATTTATGCAGAACCACATATATAATATTTTACACTAATGCCATGAAGAAACTTGGTGGGGCGAGGGGGAGGGTTGCAATGGACCTACAGAGATGGGTACACGGAAATTATGAAAACTGTAGTGAAAGTAAGGAGAACGACAAAGAGTGTGGGGCATACATGAAAGGAACCAGAAAGCAAGAAGGTGAGAAAAAGAAATAAGAGGGCAGAAAGCGAAAAGGAAAGGTAGAAAACTGGAGAGTGAAGTAACCCTCTACCATGCGCAGTGTAGGTAAACCTCCGCACAGTATGTAGTGCTTTAAGGTCTCCGTTCTGGGAAGAGCTAACTCTCCCAGGAGGGGGTTAATTCATAGAGCTGAAATGCTTCAGCTGCAGTGGGAGGCGAGGGGTCTCCTCTGCTAAAACAGAAAGAGTGGCTGTTTGTTTGTTTGCTTTTCTGTTTTAACAGAGGAGACTCGTGCCTCCCACTGCAGCTGAAGCTGTCAGCTCTGTGAATTAACCCCCTCCTGGAAGAGTTAACATGACAAAAGAATGGGCACCTCCTGCCCCATCGATCTCCCCTCCCTCTCACTTCCACATACCAGACAAGACTTGTAAGGATGGACGACTGAGGGACTCAGGGAACAAAGGTCAGATTGAAGTGGAGTGCGACCCACCCTGGGAAGGTGTCACGCCCCCCCAGGGGGGCACGCCCCACAGATTGAAGAAAACTGTATTAGGCAAATATTTTTACGACCAAATTTTATAAGCATGCCATGAATTTTATATGTAAACTTGATAATGAAATAGTGTGTCGAGCTGCTGCAGGTTATATTACTTGGGCTGTAAATAGAAGGAAATCCCTTGTATACTTCGATAACCAGGTTTATGAAGACGATTGAAAGATGATTTTATGATGATAAGATTTTTAAACTTTGAGATAGTAAAAGGATTTTTACTGATGCATATTTACTTATTAATTAATTGATTGAGTTTTTAAATTATAACATATGGAAGCATATTTAATATGTTATTATACAATGTTTTTTTATGTACTTTTATGGATCGATAAAAAGACTTCGAATAAAGCTGTTTTGAATTTGAATTGGATTTACAGTCATACAGTGCTTAATTTGAGCACGTGGTTGCAGGTTGGGATACTGCCACTTATTTTTTTGAACCAGCATTCATCTTTTCCCAAAAAACTTTAATTCAGAGCAAGACAGAGAAAAGCACAAAAGGGGAAAGAAGTAGAAAAAAAAAGACAAAAAAAAACCTCAAAATGAGAAAGCAGGTATAAAAAAGAACCTACACAAGTGAGATAAGGAGATGTGAAGGCCAGATGATGACTAACCTGGCCTTCACACAACTTACTTGTTTCACAACAAGAATAGGTAGGAAAACTATGAGACAGACAACACGACCAATAAATTATGAGTGGCTTAATCTAATCTTAGGGGTCGATTCTTATTCGGTAAACAAATCCGTACAACGATTAGCATTCGTAGCCGTTTCCGTACAAATCGTACAGATCCGTCCGAATCACGTAGTACGATCCGTAGGTAAAAAATACGTCTGAATCTTTGCAAACCATACGAAACACGAGGAGAAATCTGTATGACATAGACCCTCACAGTGAACCGTACAAATCGTAAACATGCCGTACAACCCGACAAGTACGATCCGGACCGGTGATTGAGTATGCGATTCGTACAGAAAACGTTGCGTAGAAGCAATTTGTACAGAGAGCCACACATTCACATACGCACCGTACCCCTAAACTCAATGGGTGTACACCCGGGATGTATGCACCATACACCTTCGGCCTTGGGGTGTACGAACCTTACCCCTACGCACCGTACACCCACAATCATGGGGTGTACGCACGGGACATATGCACCATACCCCTGAAATCCAGGGGTGTACGCACCATACCCAGGGGGGGCAGTTTGGTACGCATTTCGAGTCAAAATCTGCTTTTCTGGACCTTCTCAACTCCTGTATCAAGAGTGTTGTCCAGACGATTCGTACTTGCTGGGTCGGAAAATGATGCTTTGATCCGTACGGACATCGTGTACTGCATGGTCTGAATGCGATCCGTATGGATTCTTGAGTTGTACGGTCCTTGGTACGATTCGTACAGGGAACTGCTTTGGGTGCACATCGAACTACATCATACGTATGGGGACGGTTCGGGATACGATTCGTACAGGAAAAATGCTCCATACGGCGATTCAGACAGGATTTTAACGAATCGGAATCGACCCCTAAGGAAGCATTATGTATTGAAAAAATGGGTCTTCCAACTGACTTTCTGTAGCCAAGAACTTAAAATGCACATGCACTTTGTTTACAGGGATTACCAACCAACTCACAAGAAGACTGCAGACCATCCACAACAAAGCAGCCAGACTAGTCTTCAACCTCCCATGCCAAGCCTACTTCACACCACACCTTAGGTAACTCCATTGAACCCCAATGCACCAGCACAAACACTTTGAACTCCTCACCCACACCTACAAAGGTCTCCAAAACACTGGCCGGGCCTACCTAAACAGTTGCATTCACTTCCATCCACCTTCCAGACACCTACCCTCTGCCGATCTCTCACTAGCACGCACCCCACTCATACCTGAAAGCTGAGCAGGGGCTGTTCTTTCTCACATCAGGCCATGAAGCTTGTAACAACGTCCCACCATATATCAGAGTGTTCGCCTCTCTTCTTGACATTTGTGAGAAGCTGAAGACCTGGCTTTTCGAGTAAGCCCCCTGGGCTGGCCCCACACGTCTTCTACAGAGTGCCTGGATACCCTCACAGGTGATTAGCGCACTATTGAACACCCATACAGAACGTAACATAGCATATACTGACACTAAGAGGCATATTTACTGGGATCACACAGCGCAGTGTAGCAGCCGCAAATACTGCGCTGCGTGAGAAGGAAGGAGAGAGCAGGAGAGTGCCATATTAACAGAAATATGGCATCCTTTTCCCCTTTCCCTAGTGCTGGTGCAGAAATATGCTGACATGTGCCACGGAAACATCTTTGGCTCATAGTGCAAGGGTGTCTCCATGATTCCAGCACATTTTTTGTACTGGCAGGGAAGCCTTCAAATACAAAATCACATGCTTAGACTAACTTGAAAATATTTGCAACTTTGAATGTGTGCTGAAAATATTTCTCCTTCATAGCACCAATTTGAAATCGGTGCTATGTTCTCACGCTAAATCCTTAAACCTATTTTAAGTAAATAGGGTTTAGCATCCGAAACCTAGGGTGGTTGTATGGGAACACCCATTCTCCACCCATGGTACACCCCCTTGGTGCTAAGTAATGCTCAGCAGCACAATGCAATGCTTTGAGTTACTTTCAAGTTATTTTTCAGTGTAAAACAAGTTATATGCTGGAAAGTAAATAGGTAAGTATAGCTTTAATGTCATTCTGTGCCACTTTTGTGACGTAACCACAGCATTAAATCTAGTATATAGTCCCTGAATTGTTTACGAATTTTGGAATGGACTAATATCTGATGTAATGCTTTTGAACCATTTGACATTTTCAATCTAAATCTCTATTTTTCTAAGTTTATGTATGTGTCGGTACCCTGTTGATTAATAATTGAGAAAGAAAAAGCAATATATTATACTTTTGAGGCCTTGTTTGTATAAGATGGCAAGCAATTCCACGATCGCTTGCTCTTATTGTCTTGACCAAAACGGGATGCTCTTTGGACCAAATGAGCTATGAATGTTACTAATTTACATCAAATGTGTGTAATAAAATGCATCTTTAAAACATGGCCAACCTCACAGTTTTAAAAAAAAACAGTATAAAAGTAAACCTTTGCACGGGGGGCATAAAGTGAACCTTCATAACATTTTGTTAGCTAAGACCAGTCCAGATAGTGCCTGAAAACCTCACTAGTCTTAAATAGATCTAAAAAATCAGACGTACCTTCGTAAAATTACCATGCCTGAATTGGAAGCAAATTGTGGAAATCAGCTGCTTGTTTTATTGGATTAATTTGCATCCTTTAAAACAAAAAAGGTTAAAAGAATTTCCTGGAATGTAGTAAATCAGGAGATCAGCAAAACAAATATTTTGGGTACAGGGTATTTTTGTTGTCCTAATTAGCCATTTTGAGTTAACATAATGGTTCACTCGCCTGCCCCGTTCTTTGTATTTCGGTCCAGACAATAGCATCAAAGTCCAGTAGAAGCTGACATCGAAGCACTGCAAATCCTTTAATTAGATTTGCCAGAGTTTTTTCATTTTCTCTTTATACACCCTTGAAATCTTGAGACAGAATGGAGGATGAGTGCACCGCGAATGGGATACCTCAGAGCCGGCGGAATATTCGTGAAATCTACACGGCCCAATTGATGTCGACTACGGTCAACTGACTATTAGAAATCGGGGCGGGGGGTGGAGACCTCAAGATCAGCTGCAATTACCGTTGTGCTCTGGAAATGGTCTGGAGTTAATTATTAAGATGCGAACATTTTAAGTGGATATATTAATATTTTAATGCCTAATTTTAATAATGCACGCAAGAGATGAGGTCGTGTAGTGCTCTGGGTTATGCACCCTGTACCCATTATAGAAATTATAATCATCCCTGCATGCTTAAGGAGATATAGTCAGCAAAGATACCGCATAATGTTTATCCAAATATTCATGATGTCATGTATATGTACATCAGGCCTAGCTGAAGTGCATATGAATTATACCTAAATTGAACTCTATTGTGGTGGAACGTGTTTTTTAAACACAGTCGGAAGCATACATGCATTGATGTGTTTCGTTTTCTTTTTAAATGACATTCCATTCGTAAAAACTGTCGCAAGCTAGCGTATAAATAAACGTGGACGGCTTGCCCTGTAACAGCATCTAGACATCAGCACTGGAATGTTAAATGGTCTTTTCCACACTGAAGGACTGTCATTTCCTCCGAGATTTATGTGCATTTGAACATAAAAATGTGACATGAACCTGGAGGAAAAGCAAAATTATGAATCTAGGTGTGGTTTTGCTTTCTGAGAACAACTGAGAAATCTGACTGAGATTGTTAAAACAAAGTTACTAATTAGGAATGTGAATCATTAGTTGACTATATACCGGACTAATTAATATGGAAAAAAGACTCATGTGTAGTACTGTGTGAGTTAGAAATAACAGAACCCTTGTGGCTCCTGGTGGACTCCGTAGAACTGTGATGTAAGCATTAGAGCAGATTGAAGTGAATGCAGGGTTAGAATGTTGAGTTTGCTGTTACATAAGAATAAAGATGTATTATACTAAGCTCTGAGTTTGGCATAGCCATTGGCAAGTACTCGGACTGGGGAGGATGCTATAACTGCCTACGAAATAGAGGATAAGTAACCTAAAAATCAGCAGTGCTCTCCCAGATAGTTTGCAATGGTCCAGCAGTCTGCTTGTGTGTGCCATGTATGCCTCAGTCGAATTGCAAAACCAAAGTTTGGCATATGTGGAGTCAAAGCACAACTGCAGTCTGTATAAAGTATTTGCAGATAACAAAAGCAAGGCTGCGAAGTCCACACATTGTTGGCCAAGAAGCTGCTGGTAATTCCGCAAAGAGAGGTACTGTGCTTCTACGCGACCTGAAGTTCTACATCATACTTAGTGATAAAGCTACTGGTGGATGCAACTAGGTTTAGAAAGAGCAGCAAATAGTGACAGCAAATTCGCAAGGTACCGCTGTGAAGAAAAGCCCCGGAAGGCAAAGATCAACGAGGTGTCAGACAGTACAAAGAGATACCTAAAGGCAAAGCGATTTAGACAAAAGAAACGGTTATTTGCTCACCAGAACTGAATAAAGAGAGTCATCATGCCACAGCACTGGGGGAAGGGACCCCAGAGGAAGCACTCTGGGTTGTGCTGGCGGAACCATCAATACTAGAAGCAGCACCAAAAGCTGCAGAGAGAGGCTCAGAACAACTTTAGAGGTCACCGAAATTAAAAAGCAGAGAGCGACGATCATGAAAGTTTGCTTTTTCAATGGAAGCCAGGAAACAGGTCACGTTTCCTGTGATTATCAAAGGTGACCCAGAGGCCAGCACATCGTAAGGCCTCAGAGAGAGTTTACATAAACAAGATCACCAAGCAGCATCAAAAAGAACACTGTTTTCAACACCAGTAAGTTCCAACAACAGTTACAATGCTGCTGCTTTCTTGAAACCACCACCCAAATCAATACTGCCCATTTCGTGATTTCATTGATCTAACAGAAGAAGTTGATGACAAGAAGATGATGAAATACCTCAAAAATCTTGCAGGTTAAGGTGCAAAAGAGGTCATAAAGTAAGTGCCGCAAGTTGACGAAATTACATGCTGCCAAATCAAACCAGCCCTGAATCTCAAGTTCAATCCAAAGCCAAATGTAGATTGCAAAAGATAAATTTTCAGTAAAAAATGACAAAAGGTTGGTAAAGCGTATCTGACAGAATGGATACGTTCATCAAACGCTGTGTAAGTTCAATGAATTTATTGATGAGGAATCCATACTCCTCAGAGTGATTGATGGATGCTTGTCAGATTCGTTCAGAGGACGAATGCTGAGAGAAACTCATAGTCTGGAGCATTTTCTCATGGCTGCCAGAGCTGACGAGCATGTTCATCACCAGCTGCTGGCAGGGAGGCTGTAGGTGCCACAAGTGAGTTGGTCATGCACATGAAAAATAAGCCAAAGCACATGGCAGAGGAACACAAAGGGATTTCTTCACAAAAAAAAGAAGTTGTGCTTCAGGTGTGTATTATTGTTTCCACATGAAAGTAAAATACCCACCATTCGACAGATCTGCAAAGTCTCTGGGAAGGAGAACTATTTTGTAACAGTTTCAAAGGTGAAGGAAAAGGTAACTTCATCATGGTGCGAAGACAAAATGTCCATCCAAACGTTCCAAAAGCTGCATTTGATGCATGCCCACAAGGGCAAGAGAGCACATCAGCTGAGGCAAATTGACACTAAACGAAGTTGATTGTCATCTAAATCATGTCAGACAGTTCTTCACTATCAATGTAAAGTGAAAGTGAAGAAGATGGTTGCGCCATGTTGATGCTTACCTCAGAGAAACATGTGCACGTTGGTCTGGCTGCATGTGAGAAAAAAAACTGTCCAAAAAAAGTTGACATGACAAAACACCAAAGCCATTCAAATATTGTCCGAAAATCACACTTAAGTCAACGGTTGTGTAATACCTTATGTTATCGATAGTGATGCATCGATAAACATAATACCTGAGGAGAAATACACTGAACTATCTTCATTGCCCTGGCTTACTCCATGAACAACTAAAGTGTATTCTAGGGTGCATCGAAACCTTTTTGAAAAGTCAAAGTTTATTTGTAGCATTGATGAAACACAAGAAAACAAAAGTACAACCATCCATTCATCTACCTCAAGGTACAGCGAATAGTGCCTGTTTACTCAGCGTGCAGCACAGCTGCTGATATTAGGCTGATATCAGTGAACTACAACATGAATCCTCATCATAAATAAGTTGGTCAGTTCCCTTTTTTTTCATGGGTTGGGAAAATTCAAGACTTTGTAACTACAATTACACATTCATTAGGACATCTGAGCTATTGCTCAAAGACACAGATGAATCATTGCATTTCATTTGCAGGAAGCTGTTGAAAAAGAACTTGAATTCTTACTCAAACATGATATAGAGCATGATATAGATCACTCCACTACTCCAATGCCATGTTTTTCCCTCATTGTGGCTCTACCCAAAAAAGCTGTACTCATCTGTGTGGATCTACATCAAGCGAACAAGGCAATTGAAAGAGAACAACATCCAGGTCCGCCGACATGATAACACAATTGAATGGCACGAAGGTATTCTTTCACCTTGATCTGAATAAGGGATATCATCAGTAAGAACTCGAGGAGAATTGCAGCTACATTACAAACTTTTCTACGCATATTGTTATGTTCCATCACAAAAGACTAAGTTTCATTGTGTCATCAGACACAGAGTCATTTCAAGATTCAAACAAAAAACGGGGAATGAGGCTTATATGCCCGCACCGGTGACCAAGTTCCTGATGTTTGTATAGTGTGGGTGCAGATGATCTGGGATACAGTCCCCTAGATCCCAAAAACATAAAACAAAAATCTTTTTGTTTTACACATCAAATTGCACAAGTTGACCCTGCACACCAAAACAGTTAGTGAACATAATATTAATGCTTAGTATGCATTTGTTCATAAAAGAAATCCAAATGTTCTCCCAAGAAAGTCCAAAGTCAAGTTTCTTCTTTATTCAATCCTTTTATTCAAAATTGTAGATAAAAACCAATAGCCAACGCGTTTCGCCCGAAAACCAGACTCCTTCAGGGCTTGATTCAAATATATCTTTATGGCACAGCTTCCAGTTGGTCTTGAGACTTGTATTTTCAGTAATGATTTTCAAGTGTAGAGGAAACAGATTATATGTTCAAGATATGCCAATAGTCCATTATTTCCAATCAAAAAAAGGATGAAGTGAATGCCATATATATGGTACCGGCGTCTCGTGATACATGCGGTCGTCTGGTCGTCTGGTGTGCCATACAAGTCTCAAGACCAACTGGAAGCTGTGCCATAAAGATATATTTGAATCAAGCCCTGAAGAAGTCCGGTTTTCGGACGAAACGCGTTGGCTATTGGTTTTTATCTACAATTTTGAATAAAATGATTGAATAAAGAAGAAACTTGACTTTGTACTTTCTTGGGAGAACATTTGGATTTCTTTTATGAACAAATGCATACTAATCATTAATATTGTGTTCACTAACTGTTTTGGTGTACAGAGTCATTTCAAGATGTCCTTCTGTGTATCATGAATGCTTTCAATTATAGTGACAACATATTGTTTTTTGGAGCTACACAGAGGAGCATGTTAATCTCTCGCATAAGTGTGTTGTTTGCTCACTGATGTGCTTTCACTTTGAATGCTGAGAAATGTGAGTTCCGTAAGATAAAGTTAAAATTCTTTGGCTGCATCTTTTCTGATGGGGGCATGGCACCTTATCCAGCTAAAGTGCAATCACCGCCAACTGCAAGTCCCCCATGAGATGTTTCAATTTTTTTTACAGACTTTTATATAGTGGGAGCTTGGCCTGAAAGTATCGGGTATCAGAGCGCTTTACACCAGCACCAGTTGAGTTTACATGAGGACACATTCATTTTTGTTAGGCACATGGAGATTGAGTGATTTGCCCAGAATCACAGGATGTTGCACGTCCTTGCTGAGACTCTAACCTGGTTCGCCAGATTTGCGGTCAACCGCCATAGCCATTAGGCCAACCCTCTCCATTCCTTTGGTTGGCCAGCTATTGCTGTAGATACACATGAGTCTTTTTCACTATCTGTGCGCCATTAAGAGATTTAGTGAAATATAATTTTTATTTTCACTGGTCACATGAATGCAAGCAAAGCTTCCAGAAAATCAAACAAACTATCAAAAATGCTAATGAAAAATGCATGCTTTGATCCAAAGCTTCATACTGAGGTTACAGTTGATGCTAACCCTTTCGGGTTAGCTGCCATACTTTTACAGTACAGCAGACTCCCGAATTCTCAAAGACGTATACTGGCATATGCAAGCAGAAGTTTGTCCTAAACTGAATATGCATTGTCACAACCTAAGAAAGGAAGTTAGCTGTGGTGTGGGCTTGTGAAGATTTCCATGTATTCTTTTTTGGGGAGCCTTTCATGCTTGTGAGAGATCATCAAGCATTGTTAACCATCTTTGGCAATCCCAAATGCAAAAAAATGCCTCCATGAATTGAACGTTGGGGTCTGTGATTACAAGAATACGACTACAACAGTGTGCATCATCCTGGGAAATATCAAAATCCTGCCAACTACTTCTCATGAGTGCCTCTATGGTACCCTGACACCCCTACCAAGATGGCTGAAACATATATACTTTTCATTGTAAAATGCAAAACCATCAGCTGCCTTTTCATTGGAACACATTGTCCCTGCCACACTCAAGATAGTTTTCTAAAAACTGAGGAGTGTGGCCCTATGGACTGAAGTGGGGTAGGGCCCAGAAATGCTTCACAAAAAGAGAGACCCACACTTCACGGTATTTCAAGAAGTCTTATTCTAGATGAAATGATAAACAAAACCTAATATGTTTATCTCGGCAATTAATTGCGCCTTTTATTCATACTTTTTTTAGAAAGAGAAATACTATTTTTAACAAGAGAAGACAATGTTCTTCACATACATGGCCAAACAATCTTGTTGTCTTAATTGTACAAAAACATTAATCAAACATACAAAAAAGTGAAAACATACAATTATTGCGAGTCATTACATTATACAAGACATTACATTCAAAATGAAAAGGGTGAGAGATGTCAAATTATTTCAAACAACATCATCAAAAATATTCAAGGATAAATACAATTCATTCCTAAATGCTAAAATATCATCAATAAATGTAGATACTTAGTATGGGAATAAATGCCAAGAGTGTTTTCAAAGAATAAGGCTTAATCCCCTTTGCCAAAAGCGTTTTCAAAGAATAGGACTTAATCCCCTTTGCCGACGCGTTTCGAGTGTGGGTTCCTTGTCCCCAGACTCTCATCAGGGCCAAATCAATCCTTTTCCCAACCTTTATCCTAATGATAAAAGACAAAACAAATTGTACAAGCTTATTAAAACTACTTCCCTCAACCTTCACAGGCTTTGTGTTTTGTACATACTTAGCAAAAAAGTGCCGTACCTCAAAAGTGTAGAGGTGAAGGTCACTTTCCCAACTTGTAAATGAAGCTGTGTGCACGCTTCTGGAACGAGAAATGTTGCGAGTTTGTTGGCTCAGAGAATTCCACATTCGTGTCTCTTAATATTGGTGAAAAACGGGACATTCATACCTACAGCTGGGTCTCACAAAAATCGGGTGCGTGGGCTGTTTCTCGCATCGATTTTAAAAACGGGAGCACTCGTGTTTTCAAGTGTACTTCTTTATGCAAAAAGAGTAACCAAGCCGCCCTGCTATGGCTATCTTTACATATTTCGTGGCTAATGAACATATGTTACCAAAGTACACAACCGCACTACTCACTGTGAACTTCCTCATGTTAGTCACGGTGTCTAGCACCAGTAGGGGCTTCCGCTGCCCGATCACTGTCTCTACGAATCTGCAATGTGAATTAAACCCGTTAGGGTAGCTCCGCCGATAGCAAGGAATCCAAGCGTTCGAATCCGAAACAAGGGGATCGACGCTTACCTCTATCTTTTACTGAAGTTCCTCTCAGGGCACTCCTCGGTTTGGTTCACCAGTCTTGGTCAAACAGGCAGCCGCCTGTTAGTAACTTCAAACTTTCTTGACCAATCAAAATCAAGTGTCACGATGAAACCACGGTAGTGCATTCTGGGGGTTGTAGTGGAATTGGGCAACTCGTGATAAAATCTCCTTAGAGTCTGTTCAATTCGCTCATAGAGTTGAGTCCTTTATTGATGCTGTCAAATCTCATTATTAGGTACGCTTCCTTGCGCAGCAGAGCTTGTTCCACATTTGGTGATCTATGTTTGGGATCTATACTCGCCAGTACAGTCCATGTGAACTCAGTTTCTTTGTCATTTAGAGCCACAAAATGGTCGACCATTGGTGCATTAGGTACTCTTTTCTTTAGTCTTGACCTATGTTGTGAAATTCGAATATTCACCTGCTGGCATGTTTTCCCGATGTATATTTTATTGCATGCACACAGCACTGCATAGATGACATTCTTACTTTTGCAATTTGTATGCATATCATCCCTCCATTTAATGCTGTTATGGCTGAATTCATTTCCCTCTACAGCACTACTGCAGGCTACACACATACCACATTTGTGGTGTCCAATGATGGGTTTAAGTTTCGACTTCAATATAAGATCACTTTTAGCTTTCGGAACATAACTGTCTACCCGAATGATTTGCTGACCAAAGCTGGGATTTTTCTTCATAGCGAAAATTGGTCTTTGCAAAGGGTGATCAAGTCCCTCTAGCAAATGCCAATTTCACAAGATAATCTGCCTGAACTTGTTAGTATGAACCCCATAGGTAGTTACACAGACCAGTTTGTTTAACTCCCTTTTCAGTTTAATTTTTAGAAGTTCCTCTCTAGGAGTGTATCTCGCTCTTTTCTTTGAATGCTTCAAAAGCTTTTTGGGATAACCTCTCATGTCCATTTCATCACAAAATGAATTTGCATGTGTGTCAAAGTCATTTATTTCTGAGCAGTTTCTTCTTATTCTCAGTAGTTGACCGTAAGGGAGATTTTGTTTCAGACACTGGGGGTGCGCACTTTTATAGTGTAATATGGTATTTTTGTCTGTGTCCTATTTGAATAGGGATGTTGTAAACCTGTCTCCTTCGATGCCAACTTCCACATCTAAGAAAGTCATACTTTTTTTACTTGAATCAATTGAAAATGTAATGTCTGGATGTCTGGCATTCAACCAGCCAAAAAATTGGTAAGTTCCACCTGGCTCTCTGCCACAGGAGCCAGATATCATCTATGTATCGTAGCCACTGTTTTATGTTGTCACTGTATGGGTTGTTCCTGTAAATGAATCTTTCCTCATACTGGGCCATGTACAATACCGCCATCTCCGGCGCATATGGACAGCCCATGGCCGTACCTTTGACTTGAATGAAAAGCTCATTTTCGAATTTAGAGTAATTGCTCCTCAAAGAGATTTCGGACAATGATATAATGAAGGCAGTGGGGATCCTATGAGGTCTCTCCCGTTGCTCCAGATATAGTTCCATGACTTGTAAGGCTTCATCCTGTGGGATCTGTGTGTACAACGAGTTGACATCCAACGTGGCCATCAATTGAGTTTCCACGTCAAATGTCATCTCTTGTGTCTTGTTAATAAAATCAATTGTATCTCTCAAGTATGATTTTACTTGTGGCAGAAAAGGTTTCAAAAAGAAAACAATATATTTGGAAACTGGTTCCAATGCTGAATCACATCCGGAGATGATCGGTCTTCCAGGTGGTGTTTGATGATTTTTATGAATTTTTGGCAAAAAATATAAAACTGGCGTTCTTGGTAATTTTTTGTTTAAAAACTCAAACGCTTTGGGACCCAGAAATCCTTCTTCCAGTCCTTCTTTGGTGATTTTAGCGATCTTATCTTGAATTTCAAACACCGGGTCTTCTTTGACTGGTCTATACCATTCCCTGTTATCTACATGTGCTCTGCCTTCTGATAGGTACATGGGTCGTGGCCAAATTACCACTGCACCTCCCTTATCCGCCTGCTTGATTATGATTGAGGTGTCTGCTTTAAGATCCCGGATGGCCGTCAATTGACCCTTACTGATGTTATGGTGAATAAAGCTTTTACTTTTTTCCAATTTTGTCAGTGATGATAGCACCGCCTGTTCAAAGGCATAAATCTGTTTTGGTATGTTCGTTGTAGGCAAGAATTTAGATTTGACCCTTAGTCCTGTGGTTTCACTACTTAAAGTGGGTTCGGCACCGGCGAAGAAGGTTTTCAATCTAATTTTACGACAAAAATCAATTGCCTCCAACTTGAGTTTGGTGAAGTCAGTTCTTCTACTGGGGACAAATTTTAATCCCAAACTTAAAATCATTTTTTCATCTGGGGTTAATGTTTTATCGGAAAGATTTACAATTGTAGAAGTGTCTAATTTTTGTAATATCTGTTTCTCGTGCGCATCTCCCATGGCTGTTTGAAACGGACCGTTTGCTGACCGCCCTTCCCTAAAAAAGGCTGATTGGAACCCTTTTTATTCTGACCACCCTGCCTAGACTCAGGTGAAGACCCCGATGACGAGGTAGATGAAAAGGTAGTAAACCTTGTTCTTGATCTTCCCTGGTAGGAATTTAAGGCCCTTCTTGACTCAGCCGTTGTGTAGTAGTCCTCTTTTAAGAACGGATACACTTGGTCTAGTTTGAATGACTTCGAATCCTTCTCAAACTGGGAAGTGTTTGTATTAATGGTGATGTCTTTAAAGGTTTGTATTTCTTTTTCAATCTTCTCTAATAGGGTTTTAGCCTCTATTTCTGTCTTATTGTCAGCTATGGCTTTTATTAAATCTGCAATCTCTTGTTCTTCCTGACTGCATAGGCGTTGGGCCGTCTCTATGGTATGAACTATAAGGTCTCTGCTACATTTTGTGTTAATATAACTGAAACCTTTTTTATATTCAGAACATTGTCTTCTCTTGCTAAAAATAGTATTTCTCTTTCTAAAAAAAGTATGAATAAAAGGCGCAATTAATTGCAGAGATAAACATATTAGGTTTCGTTTATCATTTCATCTAGAATAAGACTTCTTGAAATACCGTGAAGTGTGGGTCTCTCTTTTTGTAAAACACTCAAGATAGTGACATGTTGAAACTGAAACACATTATTGCACACTAGTCTTGGTATTATTCACCACCGTCGACCTATTACCAGTCACAGTGAATACCAGAAATTTAAAAATGTCAAAGTTGAACTGTCCATTGCTCAGGAAGGCATTATTCTAAGAGGTGTGAGCATAGTCATTTCAGAGTGTCTGTGACAACAGATAATTGAATTGGCCTATGAAGGACATCAGGGAATTCTTGCCAAAAAACAAGCTCTCTAAAACTGAGTTTTGCTTCCACATCTCAACGAGAGAGTTGAACGAGTATTGAAGGCCTGCCATCTCTGCAACTGCCTGTCATTGAATACCACTCAACACCACCTTAAACATGTCAGATTTGCCACAGTATGTATAAGAAAGTATTGCTATTGACTTCTTCAGTACTCTTGACAAAGGACATTGCCTGATGGTGATTGTTGGTGAGTCCTCAAAGTTTGCAGTGATTGAATATCTTTCATCTATTACTCAAGAAAGAGTAATTGAGAATTTAGACAGCATCTTTGCAATATGGGATATTCCAGCAATCTTAAAATCTGACATCTGCTCACCTTCCCACAGTTGAGAGTTCAGAGACTTTCTCAGTCATCATAATGTGAATCATCAGAAGAGCACACCTTTTTGGCCACAGTCCAATAGCTTTGTCGAGCGTTTCATGAGTACTCTTAAGAAATCTGTTCAGTGCGCTGCACTAGAAAAGCTCGACCTTAAGATTGTCTTAAATTTGCCTTTTCAAGCTTACCATTTGACCCCTCACTTGACCACAGGTGAAAGCCCTGTAACCTTAATGTTCGGGAGAGCCCTGATCACCAAGTTACCTCACTGAATCACCAGTCAATCAAGTACTGAGGAAGACATCCATCGCACAATGAAAAGAAGGCTTATGCAGACTAACGCCGACATGCAAAACACAATATTTTTTCAAGTCCTTTATTGTCAGTCTCGAAAATTAAAATCTGATGCTCCTTTTGATGCGGAGCCTTATCATATTTTGACCAGTAAAGGACACTTGGTGACCGCTCAACATCCTGGGAAGTCTTTTAATCAAGATTCCTCACATTTCGGACATGAGGTACTGTTGTTAATGTAGAGAATGGGTCTGAAAGGACAAATGAAAACGCCCTGGCTGCTGCTGTTCCTACATCGCCAATGCAGGTCATGGACACTTCTACTGGCTGTCCCCAGTTTCTGAAGAAACGGTCAGGCCGTGTGATCAAAATGCCACAACAACTCATTGAAGAGCTATGATTGTGTAAATATCTGTTAAAAAAAATATATTTTTAATAAACAGAGGAGGAGGTGTAGTATCATGTGAATTAGAAATGATGGAACTTTTGTGGCTCCTAATGGACTTCATAGAACTGTAACAAAACTGTTAGAGTGGGGTGAAGTGAAATGAAAGCAGGTTTAGAATGTTGAGTTCACTGTTACACACAGAAGAAACAATACATGTTACTAAGATTCATGTTTGGCCTAGTCACTGGTAAGTACCCAGGCTCGGGAGGATGCTACAATATGTATTTTGTAATTATACATACCTCATTCAACCTTTGATCTATAAGTCTTACCTACTCGCCTCCATGTGCTACTACATCATTCAGATGATTCAATCTATTTGGAAACTTCTCCCAGCTGAGCTGCGATCAATCTCCTTTCTACCTTTTTACAATTGCTCTCAAACTGCCCTTACTCAGCCTTGAGAACTTGAACAATACCCTGTCTACAAATCCTCAGTGCATATACAACCAATTTAATGTAAATATGCACATATTGTATGGGCTTTATGGTTAGTCCACCTTTTGTCTCACATTTCTCCAAAACATAATTTATATCCAGTTATTCCAGTAAGTTTCCACCAAAGCTGTTGATTGATAAGGTGTTCTGGGTGCTATGCATGGAGTTTCTTGTCACCATACTATCAATTGATGAAACAAGCAAATTCATAAATCAACGAAGAATAAAATAAGGATACTGTTTTAATCAAGCATATAATTTTGAACATTTTAAATTCAACCTCTTTTCTAAGTGAACCATTTTAGGTAGTAGATCATACTTCATCTCTCTACCTATATCCCCATTCCTAATTAATTTTTCTTTATCTGAATTACCGGAAGAAACTTTGAGTCTGGGGAGACCACTATGGTCCAGTACTGGAAGAGTAATTCACCAAAACATCTTTATGAGCTGTACAAATTGATTTGTAATACCCGTCAGCTACTTACTTGTGCTTGAGCTTTCTGCTAAGATTCTTGGGTAGGCCCCTGAGTTTCAATATTTCAGTGTAAAGCCTATAGATATTTGTCTCATTAGGTATAGGAGAGAGTTACCACAGTCATAAGGAGAGCAGTGCCTGTGCTTCACAAGGCTGAAACAATCTACCACTTGAGAGTCAAACTAGATTGCAGAATATTTGACTTGCCAATTCCAGCTTAGCACCCTGAGAAACTGCATGTGGTCCATGTGAAATATTTAAACATAACAATATTATAGTTTGATTTAAAGGTTCATACTAAGGGTCCGATTTAGAGTTCAGTGGACAGGGTAATTAATAAAAAATGTGTTGAAGTACCCTGTGTAACAAACCCTCGGTCCACCTGCTCTATTTATAGTCTTTCAGACTCGGATGCCCACACTGCCTCCGGCACTGAAAAGTTTACTCCAAAAGGATGAAGGAGCAGAGTCAATCCTATTCAGGACATCAGAATGGCCACCATATTTAAAGGAGACAGTCTGATGTTTTTCCGTTCCATCACCCCCAGTAACGCAGTATCTGAGAGAAAAAAAGGGAAAATGACTCCCTCGCTCTGGAAGAAACCTCTCAGGTAGTGGAATGTTAACCTCTTCGACGCTCATGACAAGGTCAGCTCGTCATGGGTGTTACCTGCGCTGTGCTTATGATGAGCTGACCTTGTCATGAACCTATAGTATTCTGAACTTTCAGCGCAGGAGGGGGAAAAGCCTTAGCACCCGAGGCGTTAAGTCACAACAGATGCTAACTTATCCTGTGCTCACCCTCTGTTACCTTGGCGCAGAGCAATCAGTCTAAAATCAAGAGGCAATGTGTAAATAACCCACGAAGGCTTAGAATATAAGTTCTGATGTTTTACATAAAACAAGACCAAAAGGACAGAAATCCAACAAGTAGAAGTTGAGACATGAATTTTCAAAATTTAAAAATGTAAAATGGTGCTTAGAAGCGGTCCGGTCCTCGGATGCTTGATTCCGTTCTGGGAAGGACATGGCTTTTGTAGTTCGGACTGGACTGTTCCCATGGGGCACAGGGTCAGAGCTGATTTGCATATCGCCATTGTCTAACCCAGGGTGGTGTGGAGTGCAAAAAAACGATGGATTAGGACCCAGATCTTTTGACTGGGTTGAATGTGTGACATTGATCCTCATTCGGTCCATCACCTGTTGTTTTTGCAAACTCGCTATAAGTGTACTGGGGATGCCCAGACGTGGGTCCCAGGCACTCCACACCACTGGAGTCAAGCTAGCCGGGCTGATGAGAGGTGTTACCTCAGAACCGGTCCGGTCCTCAGATGCTTGATTCCGTTCTGGGAAGGACATGGCTTTTGTAGTTTGGACTGGACTGTTCCCATGGGGCACAGGGTCAGAGCTGATTTGCATATCGCCATTGTCTAACCCAGGGTGGTGTGGAGTGCAAAAAAACGATGGATTAGGACCCAGATCTTTTGACTGGGTTGAATGTGTGACATTGATCCTCATTCGGTCCATCACCTGTTGTTTTTGCAAACTCGCTATAAGTGTACTGGGGATGCCCAGACGTGGGTCCCAGGCACTCCACACCACTGGAGTCAAGCTAGCCGGGCTGATGAGAGGTGTTACCTCGAAACCGGTCCGGTCCTCGGATGCTTGATTCCGTTCTGGGAAGGACATGGCTTTTGTAGTTCGGACTGGACTGTTCCCATGGGGCACAGGGTCAGAGCTGATTTGCATATCGCCATTGTCTAACCCAGGGTGGTGTGGAGTGCAAAAAAACGATGGATTAGGACCCAGATCTTTTGACTGGGTTGAATGTGTGACATTGATCCTCATTCGGTCCATCACCTGTTGTTTTTGCAAACGCGTAGAAGCAAAAATGGCTTAAATGGAATAGCTAGTAACTCTGGACCGGGGCAAAGTCCAAAGCTCAGGTCAACAGCAATGGAGCGTGGGACATCAACAGGGGCCCTGTAAGGCCCGCTGAACAACAGTACCTCCTTCCAAGATTGAGTCAATATCGAAGAAGATGCAAGGTGCAGTCAAAGTGATGCGTCGAGATTCTCCACGTAATGGCAGGGATGCATTGGCTCTGAGTGTGATACCATGATTCCGAATGCAATGCATGGTTACGGCAGCAGTGGATGAGTCAATTCCGAAGATGATGCACTGGTTCCTAGTGCAATGCTCTGGCTCTCATCCATACTTCAATGAGTATGCGGCAGTTCCGACCTATGCAAAGACAAAGAAATGCTGGTTCTGATGAGGATGCATGGGCTGGTTTGAGAGAGCACCTTAGACCTCACTTCCAAGGGTCCAGGACTGGGGTGGCATCATTTAGCAAGGCAGACTCACAGCTTGCAGAGTCCAGATGCAGCTGCAGGTGTGTCTTTTGTATCTCTGAGACTTCAATCAGGAGGGAAGCAAGCACGTCCTTGGAGTCACTCTGAGTTAAACTGATGCAGGTCAAGTCCTTCTTACGCAGGCAGGAGAAAAGCAGGCAGCAGTCAGCAAGGCAAGAGTCTAGCAAAGCAGCAGTCCAGAAGACTGTCAGTCCTTCCAGCAGCACAACAGTTGTTTCTGGGGGATTGATCAAAGGACCATAAGTGTATTAAAGTCATGGTGTCAGAGGTCCAGTACTTATACCCAGTTGTGGATTTGAAGGAGATACATCAAAGACAGCTTTGAAGTGCACAGATAACTCACTTTTTTCCTTCCCTGGTTCCAGACTCACTACAACCTTTTTGTGTGAGTAGGACACGGCCTATTCAGGTGTAAGTGTGAGGTTATGGTCAGCTCCCCCGCCCATATCCCAGGATGGCCCATCAAGACACTCCTAAGTTCCCTTTGTATGTGGCTGTCTACAGGGAATACACAAAGCACAGCTGTCACCCAACCCAGACTGAACAGAGAAAGGCAGCAGGCACCAAATAGCTAAAGAAGGTAAATGTCAACGATCTAAAAGTGGCATTTGCCAAACTGTAACTTAAAATCTGACTTCACCTTAAGTTGTGATTTTAAATTGTGAATCCAGCGACACTAAACTTGAAAAGTCTATCTCTTCACAATTGGGAATTACACTTAAAAGATGTCACATGGGAATCCCAATGTTATCCTATGGGAGAGATAGGCCTTGAAATAGGGAAAAACAAATGTGTGAGTTTTTCACTGCCACAACATGTAAAACCTAAAAGTACCTGTCCCTCCTTTCAAATACATTGAACCCTATCCTGTGTGTTAGACGTGGCTACACTTAGGGATGACTTATATGTATGAAATGGAAGGTTTAGACCTGGCAAGACGTTTATCTTGCCAGTGCGGAGTGTCAGTGCAAATTGCACATACAGACTCTCCAATGACAGGCTTTAGCCATGGTTCGAGGGATACTAAAGTCGATGGCACAATGAGTGATGTATGGACACTAGTAGCATTTCATTTACAGGCCCTGGGCACATGGATTGCACTTCACTCGGGACTTATAAGTAAATTAAATATGCCAATTGGGTATGAGCCAATGTTAGCATGTTTAAGGGAGAAATCACAGGCACTTTAACACTAGCAGGGCACTAAAATCAGCAACACAAGGTCATAAAATGGAGGAGAGGTATCTAACCGCTTAGGAGTTCTCTTAAATAAGTTGGAAGAATCTGGAGAGACCATCAGCATTGGGGTAGACTATCCGGGGGCGATGCTCCACAATAAAGTTCTTTCCTTGTATGGAGATGGACCACATCAATAGTTTGGGATTTTCACCCCTTATCTGCATGATGCATCTGAGTGGCGTGTGGTCTATCTGGATCAGAATGTGAGTCCCTAACAGGTACAGTCTCAACTTCTTCAGTGCCTAGACCACAGCAAAAGCTTCTCTTTAAATGAAACTCCACCTTTGTTCCTCTGCAAGTAACCTTATACTAATGAAGGCTACCCATTGGTCTTGGCCCTCCTTAATCAATTGTGCTAGGACTGCTCCAATTCTATGCTCTGAAGCGTCCATTTGCATAATTAGTTCCTTGGAGTAGTCAGGGGCTCTGAGCACAGGTGCCGTGCACATTGCTTCCTTGAGAGAGTCAAAGGCTTTCTGACATTCCTCTGTCCAGATCACAAACATGGGCTGCTTCCTAGAAGTCAGCTCAGTTTAGCGGGACAAAAATGATGCCCTAGCCCTTAACAAATGTGATAGCCAGTGAGGCACAGGAAGGCTCTCACTTCTGTTTGGGTTTACGTGGTTCCCAGGTCTTGACAGTTTCAATCTTGTGCTTGAGGGGCTGCACCTCACCTCCACCTCCACCTCCACCTGCCAGGTGTCCATGTACACCATGGAACCCTACCCAATCTGCCACATACAGGCCTTGATGGTCAGGTCAGCCTGTTGCTGGGCCTACAGCACCTCGTGGAGATGATGCATATGCTCCTCCCAGTTTGAACTGTAGACAGCGATATTATCTAAGAGGCGGCACAGAAAGCCTCCTTATCAGCCAGGAACCTGTTGACCAACCGTTAGAAGATAGCAGGGGCATTTTGCAATCCAAAGGGCATCACCTAGAATTTATAAGGACCCACTGGGGATGAAAATACTGACGTCTCTTTGGCTTCCTCAGTCAGAGCGATCTGCCAGTACCCTGATGACAAATCAATGGCACTGAGGAATTTGGAATTGCCCAGTCTGTCAATGATCTTATCAGCTCTGGGGATAGGGTGGGCATCAGTCCTGGCAATGGAACTGAGACCTCTGTAGTTCGCGCAGAACTAGAGTTCTGGTGTGGCACTCAGTGGGGCAGCCTTTGGTACCAACACCACAGGGCTGAACCAGAGACTAGTAGAGGGCTCAATCACCCCAAAGGCTAACATCTTGGAGACTTCCTCCTTTATGCTGGTTCTCACTCTTTCCGACAACCTGTACATTTAGTTTTTTTACAAGAAGACTGTGTACTGTGTCCACATTATGAATACACAGATGTGTGAGTCCAGGGGTGAGTGAGAACAGTGAGTTGGTGCTCAGATGTCAATGTGGTAGAGAGGTTGACATCCTCCACTTTCATAATATGTTACTGCAGAGAGAGGAGTTCAGGAAGAGGTTCACTCTCCTCTTCAACTCCCACACCTGTCTCTTCAGCTCTCTCAAAGTGATGCTCGATTTGTTTTACAAGGAACATCCATCAGGGGCTCCTGGGCCTCACCCGTCTGCTCCCTGATCTCATATGGGCCAGTCCAGTGGTCCCGAAGAGCCCTGGGCTGTACTGGTTCCATGACCCACACTTTCTGGCGGGGCTGAATCTCCACCAGTATGGCCCTCTGGTCATACCAGTATTTTGTGGCTTCTTGGCTGGCCTCTAGGATACTTTTCACCTTCTTCCAGAAGTGGTGCATCTGGTTGCGCTGCTCCAGCATGTAGTTGACCACATCCTGGTGGGGCTTCCTGGGAGCTTGCACCCACCCCTCCCTGACAAGGCTCAGAGGTTCCCTAATGAGGTGTCCATAGAGGAGTTCAGAGTGGTTGAACTCTGAACCCAAACCCTTTCTGTGACAGCTTCCTGAAGGCGTAGAGAAAGCATGGCAAGAGGATGTCTCACTTACACCTCAGGGACTCAAGCAGGCCCATAATATTGCCCTTCAAAGTCTTGTTGAATCTCTCCACAAGTCCATTGGTTTGGGAGTTATATGGTGTGGTGAACTTGTATACTCATCGCACATGAAGTTCATGTATGCAGACATAAAGTTAGTGCCTCTGTCAGACACTATTTCCTTGGGAACCCCAACACAGGTAAATATCCCTTTCAGAGCTCTAGCCAACAAAGGTGCAGTCACTGACCTTAGAGAGATTGCCTCTCTGTGGTGGGTGGCGTGGTCCACCAAGACCTGAGCAAACCTGCTGCCTAGGGTTGTCTTAGGGTCCATTGATGTCAATTCCCACCCTGTCAAAGAAGGGGCCAGCAGTGGATAATGGGATCAGGGGAGCTCTGTACCTTTCCCCTGATTCCCCACTGGCACAGCAGGTGGGACATGACCTGCAGAATGCACCTGAGGCTGTCTTCATTTGGGTACAATAAAGTTGGAAACAAGTCTGGCAAAGTTCCTGCATGCCCCAAATGTTCTGCTGAGGATATTTTGTGAGCGAAACCTAGTAAGACGGTCCAGTAATGATGGGGGACAACCAGCACTAGGAATCTAGACTTGCAATAAAGGAGATCATTCTCCAACTAGATTAGGTGATCCTAAGGCTTCACCGCTTACGTGGACTGAGGCCTGGCACCTCAAGCCTTCAAGAGTTGGACAATCTGTTTGTGCTTGGCAGAATTCCACCTGGTGGCCCCACCCTCAACCTGCCAGTTGGCAAGCTGATATAGGTCGCCTAGAGCGACAATTTGTTCCCAATATGGCTCGGGCCTCCTCAGGGACCGCGTCAACCTCCACCATGAGAACATTAGGTACCCCTCTCTTTGGCAGCTGTCTGGGCCATTGTTCCCGGCTACAGACATCCTTGACTCCCTTTCCGGGCAGCCATGACTTATTTAGCCATACAGACACACTAAGGTAAACCCATCATCTGCAAGTGAGACCTGAGCTCTACCTCCCTCCAGGTAGTATACTCCAGGTAGTCATCCAGCAAACAATCAACAGGCATTGCACGATTCACAGTTACTTTCTGAGAACCTGAGTCCCCCACACTCAAAGGTAACCAGAGCCACTGGAATATGGCTCTCGTGATTGTCGCGACTACGACTTGGTTGAATGTGTTCGGTAGAACCTTCTCTGCAGACACCAGCTGACACTTGACAGTTTTCATGCTGGCATCTGTCTCTCGCAGAGCCTCTGCCCGTTTCCCATTAATGGTGACCCATTGATTATTCTTTGAAGTATTTGAAGGCATGTGAGATTTTGGCACCACTCCTCTATCTCCTAGGGAAATTAGGGTCACCTCTGTCTATCCCCATAATTAAATGGGACTACTTTCTTCCTGATTCCTACACTCCCCAACCCTGCTGTCTGCCCACCGGTCGGGAGTTGTGCCCTCTTGGGACATGTGGAGTTGCCCTTGTTATGCCCATATTTTTAGAATACCGTGCATTTGGCAGCAAACCTCCCTGTCTTATGGTCAAAGAACCCCTTCTTTTTAGCATCAGACTGGGACTGGTTACCAATACTCTTTTGGGAATTATTTTGTAGGCCTTTCGAGAACGCCTTGCTTATAAGTTCTTCTCCCCACTCTTTCTTATGTTGGGAACCCTGACCACCTTTGCGGGTGTCCCGCCCAAAAACCATTTTGGACACTCTGGTGCTAGTAAGATACTGAGCATATGCTCTCTCATGATCAAATGGTAAAACCCATTCAATTCATCAACGTTGCTGTCCCTCATCCAACCATTCAGTGCCTTACTGGAATAATCAACAAAATCTACCAAGGATTAGTTGGGAAGCTTCCAGTAGTCCCTGAATCTTAGGCCATACTTTGCGGGAGTCAGCTCAAATTTTGCAATCAAAATAGTCTTCATGGGGGTATACTTTGTTTGGTCCCCAACCTCCAATGTCAAAGTGAGTCCCTCACAAGTGTTGGTATGTTTAATTTTCAACAGACCACACCTCAGTGCTCCTCAGGAACCCTTTGTACTTTGAGTGCAACCTCATAAGCAGAAAAACACTACTCAACTCCATCTCCCACCACATAACTGATCTCAAAATCCTTGGGCATATGGTATTGCTTGTATGCTGTCACCATCACTGTGGGAATCAGACTGCCTGGCCTTCGTGTCCAGCTCCTATAGACTCAGTTATGGAGCCAGAAGTAGTTAAACTTCTGCTAAGGTGCTTTATGCCTCAGCCCTCCCGGAATCCAAGGCTCTGTCAGCCTTTTCTCCTCAGTAACCATCTTTAATTTTGCCTTCTGAAATTTGAATTCTCTCTCCTTATCACTCTCCCTCAGCTGCTCTGTGAATAGCCCATGGGAGGAAACACTGCTTCCTGCTCCCATAGGGAGCTCAAATCCAAGGGAGTCCCCTTCAACTGCTTCAGGTGGTTCCCCAGAAGAGCCATTTGTAGGAAAGTGGGTTTCTGTAGCAGTAACCCCCCAACTTTTTGCCATATTACTGATGCACTTTTCCTTGGTGTGCCCTGGGCTCCTTGCCAATCAGGTTCCCAGGGCCTGTGTTCTTCCCCCAAAAGCTAACCCAATTGGCATCTCTGGCCACAGGTCGGCCCCTGGTAAGTGGGACCACAGGTACCCAGGGCATTGTGACCAGGGAAGACCTCTAAGGGCTGCAGCACTTATTGTGCCACCCTTGGAGGCCCTGTACCCTGACACTCATACACTGCCTTGGCAGGCTGCGTGTCTTGGTGCAAAACAAAGAGAAGAGTCGACATGGCACACATTTATGTGTGCCATGCCCACAAAACACTGCCCTGGCATACAACAGTCACCCCTCTAGCTGGGTGCCCTATGCCAGTGGTGAGGGTACAGGTGCATGAGCCCTGTACCCCTACAGTACCCAGGTCCATTCCTGGGCACTGTAAGTGCAGTGCTGCCATTAAGAGTATATGGTGCTGGGAGTCTGTCATTATGAACTCCACAGTACCATAATGGCTGCACTGAAGACTGGGAAGTTTGGTATCAAACTTCTCAGAACAATAAACCCACACTGATGCCAGTGTGGGATTTAATGTAAAATGCACGATGGAGGGCATCTTAGAGATGCCCCTGAAACTCGACCAACTCCTAGTGACCTGACTGAGTGGCTGCCTAGGCTTCCACCACCAGACATGTTTCTGGACCGCTAGGTCGAGAGCTTGCTGCTCTCGGAGGCCGGAAACAATGCACATCCTGGGACGAGATGCCAAGCCTCCTCCCCCAGGATGGGCAGGGTTCACGAAGGAGAAGCTTCAAAGGCATTTCGCCTTTGTGAGCCCCTCCAGATCACTTGCTGTGCTCAGCAACTGGTCCCCACTGGTTCTTCCTCCCACTTTGGGCAGGAGAACCAGCGGAAAAAACAAGTGAGGAATAGAGGTGTGCCCACCTCTGCCAACTCCACCCCTAATGTGGGGGAGGCGAAGTGAAGCACAACCTCGATTTCCCGCCATATTGAGGATGGGGGTCCCAGCCAACCAGGGACAGGCCCCTGCCCCCAACTGGAGAGTGGCAGAATCGGGGGTGTACCAACCCCAGGGAAGAGACCCATTGGTCCCTGTTCTTTACCTACCTGTAACACCCCTGAATTTAGTATTTAGGGGCACCCTGAACCTTCCTTCCTCAGATCCAGCAACCACAAGAAAAGAAGAAGGATGAGGAGCTGTGCAGAGCTAACAAGAGGACGACGCTCACTGACTTAGCCCAAGCACTACAGGCCTGTCTCCCCTCGAACCTGCTCCTTCTAAACCCCGGTGTGTCCAGCGGCCAGAAACCTCAAAAATCCCAAAGGATCTGCCTCCATTCACTTTCCAAGCTGTTTCTCCTGTGAACACCGGACGTGTTTAAACTGCAGCTACTTGTGCCAACCAGAAACCGCGAATCCAGCACACTCTGCACCCACCGAGCACGGTCTGTGTTTGAGTGAACAAACACCACAAGGAGATCACCACGGCAATCCTGACCCGCAATCCGAAGACTCCTGTCCTGCCTCAAGCCTCCAGATAACGCCTGCAGCCTCAATCCAGAGGACCCCCCTACCACGATCAGAGCGGGTAAGAAAATCCGACGTCCAGAGGCACCCCTGCACCCGATGCTCCAAGACCTTGTGTGCCCAACCCAGCAGTGCCTGAACATCCCTCTACATCCCAACTTACTCCTTGAAGTAGTGGTTACTCCTGGAAGATCCTCGTCCCCGAGCCTGCAGTGTTTCTTTGTCCCAGAGAATCTCCATTGAAATCAACGGTGCACCTGACCTCACAACAGCACCCTGCACTCAGCTGCCCTAGCGCCGCAGAGG